>NW_026606060.1:28402500-29652500 GCF_029834395.1 Sorex fumeus
TGTATATGTGTGTGTGTGGGTGTGTGTATACATATATATGTATGCATATATAAATGTGGATGTATATGTATGTATATGCAATTATATTTACATATATACATATATTGTGTGTATACATATTTGTATGTATTTTATATATTTTACATATATATGAAATCTTCCTTACACATTCACAGTTAGAGCAGAGATCTCTCATATGTTTTAATTTTTTGTCAAACCAAGAACTAAGAATGCAATGGGGATGAAGTAGCTATTAAAATTGATGAAATGTCCCATGTGACACCCTTCCTGCCATCATAATTCCAAACATTTTCAGTCTAGGGACCAAGCTCAGTAGGAAGTAACTCTTATTAAAAAAAAAGTTAAATATTCTATCATTAAAAGAATTGAGGATAGCGGATATGTGTTCAAAATATGCTTATAAAGAAATACAACTGTGTATTTAATTAGGTCTTTTAAATACTTTAAGGACAGCATACATTACTCTACTTCTTTGAGCTATTATTAATCAAAATCAGAATATTTAAGGCCAAGGATTGAGCTTAAAGGGCTGGAGCATATATGTTGCATGAGGTGGTCCTTTTATTGCATCATCTCTCCAGAACCAGACTGGGAATAAACCCCAAGCACCATCAAATATGGCTGAAAAGGGGGTAGGGGTAATGTCAAAGCAAAAAAATTAGATATGCAAATTATAACTCATCCATATAAAAACATTATGACATGCGTTTTAAGGTATTACAATGGATTTTCAGCAAAATCATGTACTGAGAAAAGCATGTCATGTACAAATAATATAACAAAATGCATCTACAAAGATTTTGGGGATCGGACATTGCTCACATTACCACTAAAACTCACTTTGATAAAACAAAAAGCATATGTTACTTATTCAATTAAAACCTGAACATTCTCACCTAGTCTTAATTGTCTTTCTCCAGGGGCATCACTACCCTGAAGTTGCAGCGTATTTTGCAAAAACAGATTCTTGCTTATTATACATACTTGTATGTATCCATAAATGAGATAAAAGATCTATGTCTTGATGTTTTACTAAACATTAATGGTATTAAATTCATTGGTGTGGATATATACTGCTGCAATTCATTTGTTCTAACTGCTAAATAATCTATTTTAAGAACAAAACAGCTTGTTCTCTTCCACAGAATCAGGTCATTTCTATTTTTTTATTTTTCTTGTGTTACAAACAGTTCATTGGCAGAGTTTTCTTCTTTAATGAGTCCTATTCAAATGAGTTCAACTGTAAGATACCATCCATGGCACAGTTAAATCTGACAATTTATTTCATGAACCCCTCCTCAACAGCTGTCCATTCCGATGCAAGATAATTTTAAGCAAAATTTTCTGTTTTCATAAGAGGTCCTTATGGAAGAAATTATCTTTTGTGATGGAAAATGAAGTGCAAATGGATAAATAGCACCCTCCAAAAAAAAAAAAAACTTGGAAAGGTAGTAATCCATCTTGGTGGTTACAGTACCTTAGAAAATCTATTTACACTATCTATGAAATCTGGGAAAGATTTTATTTTGTGGTCAGTGAAACAGATATATGAGAAAAAATTATATTTATCAACAATTTATTTTCTTTACATTAATCAGATAATGCTACTACGGTTATTGAAAATAGTAGTTCCTTAAATACTTAGGATATCTGCAATTACACTTCCGTTTAAAAGACACTTTTTGTGAGTTGACTTGTTCAGGGCTTGACTTATTCTAATTTACACGTTAACTAACCTAAAAACCCTGTACTTTCTATTGAAATTGAACAAGAAAGTAAATAGGAGACAAGTGAATAAAACATTATGCTAGAGAAGACAGGAATGATCAATATGATACTGAATTAAGGTTAGAGACATCCATGCAAATTCAGATTTACTTTAAAATAGTTGTTCAATGTTTTCCAATGTGGGTGACACCACTGCCTAGAGAGTTGACAGAACAGTCTGTGGGGTGGGGGGACAGTCTCAGTACTATTGGGGGGGTTACTTTTAGTTTTATTCTTTAAGGAGGATCACTGAGTGCTTTATTTTTCTGAAAATAAGAGTGATAGGTCAAAGTAGTTTGAGAACCTCTGACATAGAATAATATGGCAGTAAGATTATTAATGACCCACAAAAAAGATATCTGAATTCCTGGAACAATGAAAAACTATGAAATTATGTGACAAAAGAGTAAGTATATTTCACCAAGTATATGCTTATAGAATAATGGGAGGACTTAATTAAGTGTATCCTAAATATAGTCACATGCATCCTCAGAGGCAGGGAATTTTGAGACAGAATAAGAAGCAATGCCGTCACAAAAGTAGAGATTAGAGTCACATGGCTAAGAGCCCAGCAAAGACTTGAATCACTGAAAGTTGAAAGGGGCAAGGAATACATCTTCCTCTGGAGTTTGGGGAGGGAGTACAGTTCTATTTAACAGCACCTCAGATTTGAAACTACAGTTTCTAGAATATTGTATAATTCGTTTCTGTGTTTTTAACTCATCTATTTTTGTTGCAGCGAATTATTGTAGTCTGTAAGAAACTAGTACATATCTATATGTCTACAGTACCTTGAGATAAACATATATGCAGATTAGTATGCACATATTCAAATTGTTTTATAAACAGAGAAGGACTAAACACAATTACTTCCCAATAGCAAAGGGAACTCTGGCCATAGACCAATTTAGATGAATGTATTTGGAAAATCTGACCACCAAGATCAAGTTCTCAATATAAGCTACTTGATTTGTTATATTTTCAGATAATTCATATAAACATATCTAAGTTATTATGAATTTACTGCACATTAACAAGCCTTAAATTTTACATATTAAAACACACATCACTTTGTGTGCATAGAATGCCTTGTATTTATTTTATATTTAATTAGAGATTATACTGAATTAAAATTAAATATATTTAATTGAATAATAATTTGTACGAATTCCATCTCAGGGAGTGAAAAGAAGCTTCAGATGGGAAAACACTGAACCGTTTTCCAATTAAGAACTGAGGGGTCTGGAAAGTCTGAGCACCATTGATTTAGGAAACTTTTGATTCTGTGATTGTTTCTTTTCTAGTATGGGCATGTTAGCAGGTTGTGACTTCTCAGTTCTTAATCATGTCCTATGTCTGGCACTAGGAAGTATGGCAGATGCTGGGGGTGGGTATGCTGGAAGGAAAAATGGAAATGATACTTTCCAGCAACTAGATTTTGGTGTTGGCAGAAAATCTATTTGTCTATGACAAATCATTTTTTTAAAGAAACGGTGCTCATTTTATAGTATAATAGCACTGTAGCACTGTCCTCCCATTATTCATCGATTTGCTTGAGCAGACACCAGTAACGTCTCCATTGTGAGACTTGCTGGGTGCTTAGATAAACATATCTAAGTTATTATGAATTTACTTGCCAGGCTCTGCTGTGCGGGCAGAATATTCTAGGTAGCTTGCTGGGCTCTCTGAGAGGGATGGAGGAATTGAACCCAGGTCGGCCAAGTGCAAGGCAAACACCCTACCTGCTGTGCTATTGCTCTAGCCCTATAGAATTATACTCACTTTAAATAAGGTAAAAGCTAAATTATATTGTGTATATCTCATTTGCATCCTTATTATAAAAATTATTAGTCACTTATATACTTCTATGAAAATACAATCTAGATATCAAAATAATACCTCTAAGTACTAGTGTCAAACAAAATTTTTATAGCAATTGTTTGTTGAATAGGTCTTAAATAGATGAGTGAAATGTTTAATTGAAAAAGAAATAGAGAAAGAAGAAAGAATAAAGAGAATAGAAATTTCAACTCAATTTCATCATGATCTGCTAGGAGGTTTTTTCATTGCCAATGTAATTCTATGTCACTAATGTCTTAGAAAAATAGGAGTAACAAATTACAATTATAGAACAATAATATTTTACCTAAGGAAAATATAAGGAAACAACTTAGAGTAGATTGTTTCTCTAACAAAGGACTATGCTTATTTTAAAAAGTGTGAGAAAAAAATTGAATATTTACTCTCCTTTAAACAAACACAATCTTAAATTGTGATTCCATTAATTCCAATTAAGAATAATGAAGACAACATTGAACAGTTATTACCAAAGTTACTATGATTTTATATGAAAAGACGACAGGTTTTGTAAAGGAGCTATTTTAAAATTGCAAAGAAAGTATCTGTGTTGTTCCAAAGATTTAGGTGCTTAGCCTTTTATTAGAAAAAATATAAGAAATCTTAGTTTTCCACAAGAGAAATAAATAGTAGAAATCAATGTCTGAGTTACTGTCTGCCTTCACAGAAGTAATGAATCATACTCTCCCATCTCTCCCAATTCAAATGTATCCTTTAGGAACACATGCTTGGGACACATATTTATTATTGCTTTCATTTATATACAGGTCTTGCTTTTCCTCTATCTTCCTAGAATCTCCTTCCTTTATACGATGTTGAATAACTGTTAGACGCTATATTTGAAAGACAAAACAAACACTGTCCTCCCGTTGTTCATCGATTTGCTCTAGCGGACCTAGTTAATGTCTCCATTTAGAGACTTGTTGTTACTGTGTTTGGCATATTGAATACGTCACGGGTAGCTTGCCAGACTCTGCCATGCGGGCGAGATACTCTCGGTAGCTTGCTGGGCTTTCCAAGAGGGACGGAGGAATCGAACCCAGCTCGGCCAGGCTGGCTGCGCGCAATGCAAACGCCCTACTGATGTGCTATCGCTCCAGCCCCAATCACTATTATTTATAATTTTAAATAGTATGCATAGGCGTGTTGAGAGCTAATATGTATTCTAAGCAAATATGTATGTGTAAGATATTTAGTGTTGTGCTTCCGAGGTACTGCTTATGGTACTTTATCATCTATGAGAAGAGATTTCAACTTATCTACACAGATGTCAATATTTACCCTTCATTCTTAGATTTAAGTAAGATTCACTGCTACTCTCACATTATATCATAGGGAAATCCAGTGCATTCCCACTTGGTACTTGTAGATATACAGAAGTATTGCTTTTCACAAAAATCTCCTCACTCCAAGCTCTTATCTCATTGAGCTTTTTAAATTGTGGCCTATTTTCTCTATATACTTAAAATATTCACAAGAAAACATTTGAATGTGTAATAGTAATAATAGTAAACTCAGAGTAAATAAAAATAATGCATGGAAGCAGCATGGGTAGTTTAAGGACATTTTCGTCAATGGCAGAGTATATAAATGATGGTGATTTCAGCAGTTTGTACAATATAGTCTATAGGTATTCATATAGAGTAGGCTAGCCCATTTAGATTTACATAAGGCACTCTATGATGCTTCTGGGACAGTGAAATTGTCTACAACAATGATAAGTGTATCACTGCTGCATGTATTATTACCTATCACTGATTGGTAATAATAAAGTATCCCATTATTAGTCTTTATTATTATTATTTATTATTATTATTATAAAGTACACCCATTATTAGGCTATGTATTGTTTTAATATTAATCTAGTTTAATCTTATTAATCTGATTGCATTTGATATTCTGATTCTAAAAATGAATTTTGGCCACTGCATCTCTAAATAATTGTGAATTTATTGTTGTCCAGCAAAATGTTTTCCTCCAGTGGTCCTGATTCTTTTCTTTCCACACTGCAGACCCCAATTAACTTATTACATACAATAATTTACTTGTTTCTGTCTTTTCCAAGCAAGCCCCAGACTAATTTATGTCATCATAATAAAAACTAAGCTCATTATAATATATGCTAAAAGATAGATTTCTTCCGCAAGGTGAATACCTTGCCAAAATAACTTTGTATAGAAACTGTTTTATTTCTAACATAAAGTAAATTAAACAATAAATTAGCAATAAATATCAAAAATATAGAAGCTTGTAGCCTGGGAGAGCATTCATATAGAAAAAACTATGTGACCCAAGTTAAATCTTCAGTGACAATAAGAATTACCAAGGCACTTAGGTTATCAAACTCAAGTCTGAAGGAATAATGTTTGTAAAAGCCCGGAGATAATTAATCTGACAAAAGTATCTCTTCATTGAGGTATATATAGTCATTTGCTACCGTTAGAAAAGTGGGGATTAAAATGATTTATTTTGAAAATCTACATAAGGTAATCATCAAAGACTACAAATTTCAATAGGAACAGGTTTTCTCTCTGAGTTCAGTTTTAATGAACTGAAGAATCTTTTATTTATTTATTTTGTTGCCCCACCGTGAGCTATAGTTACAAAACTTTCATATTTGAGTTTCAGTCATGCAGTGATTGAACACTCGTTCCTCCACCAGTGTACATTTTCCACCATCAATGTCCCCAGTATCCCTCCCTTTACCTGTCCCACCCCTCCCTGTGCCTCTATGACAGACAATTTCCCCCTTCCTCTCTACTTATGGGTATGATGGTTTGCAATACAGATAATGAGAGGCCATCATTTTTGTTCCTTTACCTATTTTCAGGAAACTCTGCAGAGCACGAATGATGGTTATAGTCTTTGCATTTGGGTTATCTTATCTATCTATCTATCTATCTATCTATACATAGGATAACTGGGTTAGTTATTTACAAATCTATTAGGAATAAATAAGTGTTTTACTATGCATTATAACATAAGAGGAAGTAAAGGAAAATAGGTCCCTCTCTGGGCACGCGCAGCTAGAACCAGCCCCTAGAAAGCCGGTTTTCAACCCCTGATCTGCGTGGGACGGGCACAGAGGCCCAGCTCTGGGCAACAAAGCTGAACGGCTCCAATTCCAACAGGTACAGCCCGCCCCCAAGGGCCTGGGTCCCTCTCTGGGCATGCGCAGCTAGAACCAGCCCCTAGAAAGCCGGTTCTCAACCCCTGAGCTGCGTGGGACGGGCACAGAGGCCCAGCTCTGGGCAACAAAGCTGAACGGCTCCAATTCCAAACAGGAGACGTTCCCAACTCCTCGCCCAGTGCCAGGGACTCTTTCCAGAGCCACGGCCGCGAAATATTTTCCCACTACATATGCCATAGGAACCATAAGCTACCTTCTTAGATGGAAACTTCCCTAGTTTAGCTCAGGCACTAGAAACACAGTAGCCAATAACTCATAAGCCTATCTTAACTCACACTGCATATCAAGCAGAATAGTAACAGTGAACATGAAGGACTGAACCACACCTCTCACAATGGTAAAGCAACGCAAAAGCCCACCAAACTTTCATATTGAAGAGTCTAGCCCAGATGACACCAACAGTACTGTAGTGTTAGACAACCTCTCTGACAAGGAATTCAGAAGGGAGCTACTTAGGATGCTTAGGGAATTAAAAGAAACAATGGAAAGCAATGCCAATAGAAGACAAGAGGATCTGAAGGCAGAAATGAGGAAAATGCAATCAGAAATGTCAGACCTGAAAAATCTCGTAGGAGAATTGAAAAGCTCAGTGGAAGGCCTCAGCAGCAGAGTAAGAGCGGCTGAGAACAGAATCAGTGAGCTCGAAGATGAAGTTCAGAGACTCTCCAGAAAAGAGCAGAAAATGGAAAAGAGACTCACAATTCGGGAACAGATGGCAAGAGAAGATTGTGATGAAGCCAAGAGGGGTAACATAAGAATTATTGGAGTCCCAGAGGGACAGGAAGAAAACCTCGATGAAGAAACTGTCAAAGACATCATTGCTACAACATTTCCAGAGCTGAAGAAAACTTGTGACCACATTCAGGAGGCCCGAAGGGTACCAGCTAGAAGAAATCCGAATAAAAATACCCCAAGACACATTCTGATCAAAATGACCAAAACCTTAGACAGAGACAAAATTCTGAAAGCAGCAAGATCGAAGAAAGAAATCTCTTACAAAGGAGCATCCTTAAAATTCACAGCTGATTTTTCTGATGAAACCCCCATGGCCCGAAAACAGTGGTGGGACATAGTGAAAAAACTCAATGAAATAAATGCCTCCCCAAAAATACTTTTCCCAGCAAGACTCTCATTCATAATAGAAGGAACAACACACAGTTTCACAGACAAACAACAGCTCAGGAACTTCATAGACTCAAAACCATGGTTACAAGAACAACTAAATTGGCTACTTTAAGGCAAGAAAGGCCCCTCAAATACACCCAATTTTAACAGAACAATGGGACAAAATCCCATAACAATAATCTCTCTCAATGTCAATGGGCTAAACGCACCAATTAAAAGACATAGAGTGGCAGGATGGATTAGAAAATTGAACCCAACATTCTGCTGCCTGCAAGAAACGCATCTCAATAGTCAAAGCAAACACAGACTCAGAGTCAAAGGCTGGAAAACAATCCTACAGGCAAACAGCTCCCATAAAAAAGCTGGGGTAGCCATCCTTATATCAGACCACATCGATTTCAGAGTGAGGAAGGTCATAAGAGACAGTGAAGGCCATTTCTTATTGATCAAAGGATCTGTACAACAGGAAGAACTTACAATAATAAATGTATATGCACCTAATGAGAGACCAGCAAAGTACTTAAAACAACTACTCATAGATTTGGAAAAAGACATCAATAGCAACACAATACTAGTGGGAGACTTCAACACTGCTTTGTCACCTCTTGATAGATCAACCAGACTCAAGCTTAGCAAGGACATACTTCATTTGAGGGAAACAATGGAAGAAAGGGACTTAGTAGATATATACAGGACACTTCATCCACAAAAAACTGAATACACATTCTTCTCAAGCGTACATGGAACATTCTCCAAGATAGACCACATGCTGAGCCACAAAACATGCCTCCATAAAATTAAGAAGGTAGAGATTGTATCAACAATCTTCTCAGACCATAATGCGCTGAAATTAGAAGTAAATCACACACAAAAACAGAAAACTAAATCAAACACCTGGAAATTAAACAGTGCACTATTGAACAATGAGTGGATTAGACAGGAAATCAAAGAGGAAATCAAAAGATTCCTAGAAACGAATGAAAATGAGAACACGAGTTACCAAAACTTATGGGACACAGCAAAGGCTGTGTTAAGAGGAAAGTTTATAGCTCTACAAGCATTCCTAAGGAAGGAGGAGCGAGCACACATAAGTAACCTAACCTCACAGCTTAAGAGCTTGGAGAAGGACCATAAAAAGGAGCACAACCCGAACAGGAGAAAGGAAATAATAAAACTCAGAGCAGAGATTAACGAGATGGAAACCCAAAAAACAATCCGAAAGATCAATGAAACCAAAAGCTAGTTCTTTGAGAAAATTAACAAGATCAATAAGCCTCTAGCAAAACTCACAAAGAAAGGGAGAGAGAAAACCCTAATAAACCGAATCAGAAATGAAAAGGGGGTCATTACAACAGAAACCACAGAAATTCAGAGGATCCTCAGGGAGTACTTTGAGAAGCTTTATGCCATGGAACATCAAAACCTCGAGGAAATGGATAAATTCTTAGACTCCTACAGACTCCCAAGGCTGAACCAAGAAGACCTGGAATACCTGAACAGACCTATCACCATCAAGGAAATTGAAATGGTAATAAAAAGTCTCCCCAAGCACAAAAGTCCTGGCCCGGATGGATTCACTAGTGAATTCTTCCAAATCTTTAAAGAGGACTTACTCCCAATGCTCTTTAAGCTTTTCCATGAAATTGAAATATCAAAAACACTTCCGAACAGTTTCTATGGAGAAAACAACATTTTTAAGATGGAAATTGGAAGAATTTTTTTTGTTATATAATCCTAGAGATTTCTAGAGAATTTTCAGATACTTAATTTTAATTTGAGAGTAAGTAATACATTTATAGTATTATAGATATGTAAACATTTATATTGAAGCAAATTTTACTTCATTGCCAAGTTGAAGGAAATATATACATATATACACATATATTACTTTTCTATAGTTATATATAGGAGAACAGTGCAGAGTCTCCTGCCCCCGCGCCTGGCTGTCCTCACCAGGGCCCCTTGGAGGGGGGAGGGTTGAGTTTCTCTTCCCCCCACCCCCACCCAGAGCAGAGCCCCAGCAGCTGAGGACCTCCGGATCCAGCCACGGCCATGTTGGGACCACTCTCCACACGTCCGGACAGGCCTCATGCATGAAAGAACTGGCAGAGGAACCCAGGCATGAGGGTACTGGGGCTGAGTTCTCCAAGCCTACTCGGATTAGGACTGGGCCTTCTCCAACCAGACCCCTCATCTTACAGTAGGTAGGCGTCACACCCACCAGCTGCCACCAGTGCCAGGTTGGTCCCATCAATAGCCAAGATGCAGAGAGCATAAAACCCAGCTCCCAGAAGTGCGTGGCCGCATTTGCAGCCTCGCTGTATCTTATTATCTTATTTTTCCTTTGGAGAACCTGGCAGGCTACCAAAAGCATCCTGCCCACACGGCTGAGTCTGGCAAACTTCCCGTGTCATACTCAATATGCCAAATACCAGTAACAATGATAGGTCTAATTCTCCTAATCCTGAAAGAACATTGAAATGGCTCTTTTAAAATCTCAGGGCTAGGAAGAAGGACACGTTACTGGTACCTGCTCGAGGAAATCGATGAACAACAGAATGATCGTGATCGTGATAGTTATATATAAATATATAACATATATTCATTTTCTATAGTTATTCATTATCTAGAATTATTACTTAATTAACATTAGCTTTCTTCACTACTAAAATCTCTATGAGTGGAGGGATTAAGTCTATTTTAATCATAATGTTATTCTAGAAAATTGTCTTCTAACATAGGCTAGACTTCACCTGCCCAAATCCCCAAACTTAAAGATATGTTTAAAGTTATTTCTGCTAAAGGCATTCAATTTCAAATTCACTGTGCTTAAAATTTCTTAATATTTTCTTTCTTACTAGAGTAGAGTTAGGATCTTTAAAACTGGTTAACCTTATGGAGTCAGAGAGATCGTACAATGAGTAGGAACCTTGCCTGGCAAACAACAGACCCTATTTTATACCCAACACCTGAGATTCCAAGAGCTCACCAGGAGTCAACCCTGAGCAATGAGCCAGAAGTAATCCCTGAGCACAGCTGGGTGTGAGCCCCCCACTAAAAGAAAGCAAAAGTAAATAAATAAATAACTAGCTTGAGAAGCAAGTTGCATAATTGTTCAGGTCAACGCTTTCTTATTCAAGAAAATATCATAAAGGCTATAAATTATTCCAGAAAACTATAATATTTTAGCAATTTCTATCAGCTATCATTAAAGTTAACCTTTGCATAGGTGAATAGATATACTAATTTTCTCACTCTATCATTTAAACAAATTCATAAAAATATTATAGAGCATTATTCAGAGTTAAGTATCTTTAGATCATAATTGAGCCTTCTTAAATTAAACAGCATTTCACTCAATAAATGAGTGATTTATTTAAGTATTAATGGTCTGAGATTATTAATGCTTTTGTTAAAATGTACTTATAAATTATATATTCACAAATTATTAATCTAATATCATTTGAGACTGAGTAAAGTATCTATAGCAAAGCTAACCTGACCCATATAAACAATTATATAAACAATTTATAAATGTACTAAGCATTATACACACTGAGATATTATAAACATATTATGTTTCTCCAGAGGCAGATCAATTAACATAGCAAAATTGATCAAAGCTTTTTGAAGAGGAACTTCTTTCCAAGTACAAAACATGTGCTTGGAAATCAACTGCTTTGGATTATTATTTGAAAGCATATCACATTTCCCTTCTAATTTCATTAATTGAGTCCATGCAATAAAGTTTCATGATATATTTTCTTTTTCTTTACCATAAACACTGTACTAAAATTTAAAGTATATTTATATAATTTCTGTGTTTTTAAAAAGTTTAAATCACTAAGAGCAACAAAATTTAATGTACATCTTGTACTACCGGAAGAGAACAGTGCAGATCTCCTGACTTCTCACTTGGCTGTCCTTACCGGGGCCCCTTGGAGGAGGGTGGGTTGAGCTTCCCTCCCTACCCCGAGCAGAACCCCGGCAGCTGAAGACCTCTGGTTCCAGCCACAGCCATGCTTAAGACCACTCTCCACACATTCGGACGAGCCTCGCGCATGAAGGAACCGTCAGAGGAACCCAGGTATGTGGGTTCTGGGGCGTAGATCTCCAAGTCTGCTCGGATTGGGACTGGGGCCTCCTCCACCCAGATCCCCAACTTCCAGGCATTACACCCAACAACTGCCCCTGGCGCCGTGTAATCCCATCAATGGCTAAGACCCAGAGATTATAAAACCCTGCTCCCGGAAGAGAACAGCACAGAGTCTCCTGCCTCCGTGCCTGGCTGTCCTCACCAGGGCCCCTTGGAAGAGGGTGGGTTGAGATCAGAACAAATGTAGTATAAATTGTAAATCTAAAATATTAGAGGTATATATTGTAGAATAAAGAGAAAAATCTATAAAACTAACTTTTACTGAGAAATACATATGTTTTCAGGACCATAGGATGGCACAAATAATTAATAAGTTCTTACTAGTACCAGAATGACTTGCCTCAAATCTGTTATAAGTTTAGGTTTGATGATGACTTTTGAGTTCTTACCTTGTTATTCTAAAGATATTTTATTTGTATACAAATCACTCAAAAAAGTTGAGATTCTTCCATGTTTACAAGTATAGCTTTAGAGTATTCCCAGACCATGACTCATTCTCAAAAGATATAGATGATTCACTCTTTCTCTGCCTTGTATATAAAACACTGTTACATAATACCTAATTCTTATGCTAAGTAAAAAAAAATATAGAAATTCATTCAGGATTTTCTAATTGTTTTCTGTAGCTCTCAATTTGTGAAAGGTGCATCTTAAATTAGTATTTAAAATGTGTGAAATAATAAATGATTTGAGGCAGCGTTATGGTGTATTTATTTGAAAAATAATATTTCATTTATATTATAATTTGATATACACTCCTTGAGAATAATTAGGAAATCCAGACACAAAATGCAATTTAATCACCATTTACGGCACTACTTAGAGAGAGCATCTGCACACATCCACATGGAACACAGGATGCCCCTAGCATGTCACTGATAATGAAGACAGGCCAATACTGGTGTAACCATAGAGTCATAAAGCAATATATAGAAGAGTTCATGAAGATAACAATTATTCAAAGGATTCTCTTATCAGGAGGTCTGAGACATCTCTGGAGACTTGTTAAAATATATGAAGATATTGACCTGTTATGTGTTAAGTATTTAAAGTTCAGGAACAGCAATTCCAAGCAGGAAAAGTGAAAAATAGGCCCTGCTTTCCCCAGTCACACTGAGTGGAGTGACTTGGGGATTCACACAGTGTGGTGCATGCTATGAATATACCATGTTTCCATTCTATGTTATATGATGTCATGGGTGCCATAAAGAGATGACTATGCTATGTATTAAAAAGGTGACAGGGGATGGAGAGATAATGCAGGGATATGGTGTTTGCTTTGCACTTGGTCAATCCATGTCGTCACTAGCACTCCGTAGGTTAACCTGAGCCCCACCAGTAGTGATCCCAGGAAGCAGAATCAGGTATAAGTCCCGAGCACTATCAGGTGTGGTCCCATCACAAAAAGCTAAGCCAAAAATTAGAGAACAAAAGACTGAGATGATAATTTTTGCCCTATAATGAGAGCACACACTTTCTCTACTAAGTTCTTGAATTACAGTATAAGGCAATTTAGCTAGCCAATCTCTTCATTACACTCCAGTAGCAGTCCAAGAAATCTAAATGAACCTTTTCAAAATTACACACTTCACTCAATAGTTGAAAAGATCATAAAGCACAAAGAGAAAATATATTCCTTCATTTCTCCAAAGGAATCAAGAATTGCTTCAGGAAACTCTAATTGGTACCTGTGGATAACAATTAACTACATTTCAAAAGCAAGGGTTAAAATGTCTTGTTCCTCTTTTTTAACAAAATAATGATGGGAGCCAGGGTTAGAAGTGTCTTCCCTTTTTAACAAATTAATGTTGGGAGCCAGGGAGGTGGCACGAAGGGCAATGGCCTGTGATTTGCACAAAGAGTCCTGTATATTGCAGATTTTAGCACCAAAACCAAGAAGGAAAAAGGAATGGTGAGTTAACAGCAGTTGTGTGTGTTTGTGTGTGTGTGTGTATGTGTACATATTTGGTGAGCATACTCACACATACATACTTTTGGTGGTAAGTCCTTAGAGAGCGAAGAAATTGGAATGTCACAGAACTATTTTGAGCTATAGTGCAAAATTTTATTCATAGAGAATAACATAAATGTTAATTGTAAAGTCATGATTTCAAAATAGCATTATGAAAATGATAGTTTCAATGTAAAAATTATAAATATATGAAAATTTATATCCAATATTTCATTAGAAGACACTTTCTTAGGACTTACCAGTTCAAGACATAACAATGAATCACTGTGTCTCAAACATATTCACTAAAACATTAAAACAAAATCTTCTGGGGCCAGAGTGATAGTATAACAGGTAAGGCATTTGCCTTGTGCACGGCCGATCCAGATTTGAGCCCGGGCATCCCATATGGTCCCCCAAGACCTTCAAGATTGATCCTTGAGTACAGAGCCAGAAGTCAGCCCTGAGCATCACTAGGTGTAATCCAAAATAAGCAAAAAATAATAATAATAATAATCAAATGAAATAAAATCTTCAGAGTTAGTGCGTTATTATAAATTTCTTTAAAATTGGAAAGTAAAATATTTACTAAATGGTCTTGCATTTCATTTATCTCTTCTCCAATTCTTTTTCAAAATTTCTAAGTTCTTTGAACTTTTCTGGCCCATTCTCACCCTGGAGTGATACTAATTAATCTTCATTAATCTGCCCAGATTGTGTTTTTGTCTCTAGATTTATTTAGTCCACAAAAAAAGTTGAATTATTGGTTGATTCATATGACCTTTTCCCTTAAAAATATAATATACTGTTATGAGTCACAGTAAAGTCACTGATAATCTATGGGTCATTTCCTTCTTTGTCTTTTTACCAGACAGTTTTGGTGACCCTGCTTAATATACTACTATAGACTGGATTGCAATAAAGATAAGGAATGATTGAAATGATACAGAAAAAAGAAGGGTTAAATGGATATATTTCTAGCGATAGCACAGCGGGTAGGGCGTTTGCCTCGCACGCAGCCAACATGGCCAACCCGAGTTCGATTCCTCCGCCCCTCTCGGAGAGCCCGGCAAGCTACTAAGAGTATTCGATATGCCAGACACAGTAACAACAAAGTCTACAATGGAGACGTTACTGGGCCCGATCGAGAAAATCGATGATCAACAGGAGGGCCTTTACTTAACTTTACTTTATTATCAAACTACTAAAATATCTTTTATAAATCAAAATTTGTGTTTCTGCACATGTGAGAAACAGAGGAAAGAGAGAGAAAGATATTGGTGGCTCTCTTAGCATGCATGTAACATTCTATGGGAAAAGCAGCAGTATTATAGATATTATTGACATGCTAGTTTTGCCTCACCATTTGATTGATCTTATAAATATTAGAGAATATAAAGGCTTTGAAAATGATAGATATATCTATCATCCTTTTGTAAATAAAAAGTGCACTGACTTATTCAATTAATGTTAAAAATAATCAGGTAGAGAATTTAACTTTTACTCATATATAATGTTTCAGATCTGAAAGGTATAACTCCAAGTATTATAATTTACTATAAATGTGTATATGTCTTCACTATTTTCAACATTATATAAGCTTATATTTGTAAAAAGAGAAAGAGGTGGAAAAGTCATTTTTGGAATTACAGCGAACTAAGTATAAATTTCAATTCTAGTACAAGTGACTCAGATTCTATTTATGGTGTATATAGAGGTTTAAATTTAGAAAACTGAACAAAATATATCTGAGAAAAATATGATAAAATTAATCTACTGAAACTTCCACTCAGAGAAGAGTAGACAAGAATCACTATTATAAAAACAAAATTCTGCCACAGTTTTGAGTACATGAGCTTTGAATCTTAAGTAAAAGATACATGCTTATTTCTTACATAATCTTTTGACTATTTAATGCAATAATTCACTATTAAATTTACAAGTTCCAGAATTATTCCTGATTAACTGAAGATGATAGCATACACTGCAATTGCTGTTTACACATGAAGAAAGACAGACTAAACTTTATATTCTATGATGTACCAAAGAGGAAAATGCATGAAAAGAATTCAGTCTTCTGTGTTTCCTTGGTCTTATAACACTGCTGTTAATTTAATCTTACTAGCTCAAGATACAACTGTGTGTGTGTTTGTGTGTGTGTGTGATTCATACACAGTTGTTCTTAAGGCTTATTCTGGCAGTGCTCAAGGAATCATAAGCGGTCATGGGTATCGAACCTGGGTTGGCTGCATGGAGGGAAAGCACTCTTTCTGATATACTATTATCTCAAGCTCTGAGGGATAATATTTTATTTAGGATATGGTCATTTTTCAAAAAATAGTTTTGTATGTCTCTGTTTGTCTATTGACAACCATGATAAAACAAGCAAGATCAAATTAAACAACCCATGGTTCAAACAACTTAAAATCTTTGTGGCAGAACAAGTATAAATACAAATTGACGAGCTTATGTTTCAATATTGAGGGTAGATATGGAACTATATGAATATCAAGAAAATCAATGAACACTATAGGGATATGGGAAATATACTGTTAGATATTTGTATTATACATTCTTAGATTCACAAATTAATATGGTATATTCAATAACATCTTTCCATTCATTATATTTATAACTTAGGGTTTGATCCCTGGCACCCACATCACCAGGAGTCATTCCTCAGTGCACAGCCAGGATTGTGCCTGAGCATCCATCTCAAGGTTTGTCCCCGTGAAACAAAGCGAAGCAAAACAAAAATATCACTCATTCATTTTGTAAAATATACTTAAGTACAACAGACAATTATCTACAATTTGATACTTATATGAGACCCAAAAGTATTTATTCAATTGACAAAAAGTTTTAAGACTTTCTCGAAAACAGAAGGGAACTAAGAGAACATTTGGTCATTATTTTACAGTTACTAACTCTGGCAGACACTTGCTCCAAATACTACTGATCAATAGGACTTTAATTCAATTAGAACCTAGGATGCCCATTTCTAAGTGATATTTCTACAATAGTGCAAATTGATCACAGCAGTAAGTCTTTACAGTGAAGTGCACACACCCTTTCCTGGAAGCATCTGCAATAGCCTAAAGAAAAACACTTTAAAGGTTTAACATTTTAATATTGCATATTTTAAGATTTAGCATGTTAATACTGAATGTTTTCCCATAACCTCATTTACCACAATCAAAAAAGAATATTCTATGTCCTGAACATAGTGGTGATCTCCCAAGAACAATCAAATAGATCCTATTTAATATAGCTGAGACTGTTGTTTTTAGAATAGAGATCAGACTCCTAAACACATCCTTCGCATCTTATAAAAAGTTACAAGCTGTTCCTCAAAAGATGTCATGGATAATGCAATTGACATTTCACTTATCTGTCACTTAAATCCTTAATTTTAATTATTTATTTTGGTTTATAAAATACAAATTTTTTATGGTATCAATACATAAAATCACAGCACTCTCCATCAACTTTAATCACTTTCATTTTTAGGGAAAAATCTACAGTTATTGAATTCCTATTGAAAAAAAAACAGTGCTCAAAAGCTGATTGGAATTTAATGTGTTCAAACTTGTCAGGCAGACATGTTTACAGGCAATCACATCCTGTCTGTCAGGAGAATTAGGTATCAAAGTCAGCACACAGTGCAAAAATCAATATAGTCAGAATCATTCAAGATAGTCCCTCTGGGGAGATCACACTAGAGATCACAGACTCCATAGCACTAAATCCTCTTCAGGCAGTTGTTAAGCTGCCTATGTTAGAACATCTTTTTCTTATTGAGAAACAACATTGGATAAATAAATACTTCTCTCAGGGCTGAAGCAATACTACAGTGTGTAGGGTATTTGCCTTGCACACGCCGACCCAGGTACGATCCTCAGCATCCTATATGGTCTCCTGATCACCGCCAGGAGTAATTCCTGAGTGCAGAGCCAGGAGTAACCCCTGAACATCACTGAGTGTCACCCAAAAAAGACAATAAATAAATAAATAAATTTTTAAAATGCCCCATTAAAGGGTTTTGTTGGATGTAAAGTACAATGTGTACTTTTGTTTGTTTGGAGGTTACACCTGGCAGTGCTCAGGGCATACTCCTGACTCTGTGCTCAGAGATCACTCTTAGTGAGTTGGAGAGACCATATAGGTGACAGGAATTGAACTCAGATCAGTCACATGCAAGAAAAGTGCCTTCCCAGTTGTACTATCTCTCTGGCACTGAGAATGTTACTTTTTAAGATAAGTTTCCTTAAAAATGAATTTCAGTTAGCATCATGAGGTTCTCTAATGAGAGGACTGGGAGAAACAAGTGAAATTCAAAAATTCTTCATATTTTTCTATCTCATACACACTTGAAGAGATCTTTTTTATGACTTTGGCTCCCCTTTTTGTAGTTGCTGCATTGTATCAATGAGTTTATGTTAAAGATAAGTATAAGGGGCTGGAGAGATAGCACAGCGGGTAGAGCGTTTGCCTTGCACGCGGCTAACCCGAGTTCAATTCCCAGCATGCCATGTGGTGCCCTGAGCACCGCCAGGAGTAACTCCTGAGTGCAGAGCCAGGAGTAACCCCTGTGCATCACTAAGTGTGACCCAAATAGAAAAAAAAAGATAAGTATAAATAATACCATTCCACATGTTATATATTCTTTCTCCTATGTTAATTTAAAAATGTGTATGAGGCATGTTTATATACATTGATAGATATATATTTAAATCATAAAACATATACTTTTTCATCAATATCAACCCATCTAAGTTCATTTTATTAATGCTATAATCAAAGATTTACCTTCCAAATTTATTCAGGTCAGACCCACTGATAAACAAATTCAGAACTAGGTATGTACCGGGGAAAACAGAGTTGCAATAGCCTTTTATCTTTAACAAATAAAAGATATGATGGATAACTACCATTACACTTTCTATTATTTGAAAGACCTTTGGCCCTTATTTATCATCTTTGTTGTATAAGTGAAAACTGGAAATGATGTTTTAATATAAGCATTGCATGTTGCTTTCATCTTAACCAACAAAGAAAGAAATGTGCAATATGAATGTACAAATAAAAACAAAATAAGATTACCTGTAATCTGTCTACTTTGACAATCTTCAATATTTTTCAGTATGTAAGATCACTGAAAATCCCACTAGTTGGAGATAAAATAAATTGTATGCTATCTAACAGACTGTATTTTTAGATATTTAAAATGTGTTAACCCAAATACATTTAAAACAAGTCATATTTTTACAGAACAATGTATTCTGTATTCTTTTTTTTATTTAAAGATAAATAAGCTAAAATATAGAAAAAGCTTGGAAGATTTTTAGAGGCATTAAGAAGAAATTAAACTATATCCCAAACTCCCATTTTTGAAACTTAATGACAATTAGAATTGTGAAAAAACTCATTTATACTATTTAATTTAATTTATAAAAGACACAAATTGGATACTATTATCTTTTCTCATGTTTATTTTTGTTTTATTTTGGATTTGGGGTCATATTCAGCAGTGCTTTGGTCTTACTACTGAAACTGTGCTCAGGGGTCAATTTTGACAGTCATCAGTGGAATGTATGTGGTACTCGGGAGTGAACTAGGGTCAGCAACTTGCAAGTTAAGTGCTATATCCACTGTACTAACATTTGGAATTGAATTGGAGTCAGAAAGCTTTATTAGTGCACTAACTCTCCTGTCCCTCGCATTCATTTTAATTGGTTAGAAAGTCAGGTTTATATATGCTAACTGCAGCTCTGTAAACAATAAATGTGAAAATAGTACAGGAACCGATAAACAAAAATTTTGTATATATTTTCTATATAGACACAGAGAAATACAAGTCAGTTATAACAAAATAAAACCTTGCCTCATACTTCAACATGGATGGAACAAGAAAGTAAAATAAGGAAGTAAAGTAAAAGTAAAGGCCCTCCCGTTGATCATCGATTTGCTCGAGCGGGCCCAGTAACGTCTCCATTGGAGACTTTGTTGTTACTGTGTCTGGCAATAAGGAAAGAGGGAAAAAAAATACAAGATGATCTTATTCATGGGTAAGATAAAGAACACATGGGTAAGAACATGGGTAAGACAAGGAACAGATAGTGGCAGCTGAATCTAACCCTTGGGCTCTGAATGCACAATTGAGCTTATAATAATGGAGAAAGTCCAATGGAGTGTGGTGGAGGATATTTGTATTTGGTGGTGAGAGTGATGTGAATTGAAAAATAGAGATATTTGCAAACATTCTTTGATCACATCGGGCATTTGTAAGACCTTGTTATTGAAAAGGAGGCTGATAAGTCAACAATAAGTTTCACAGCCTCTAATTTCCAGGTTCATTCTGGTATATCTGAATACCACTGAACTAACAATTAACTATATAATCCTTAAAAATACTATCATGTATTAAAATATCTCTTGCTACTGCGAGACTTTGATTGAACCTCATGTCTTAGGAGTGGTCATTATTTATTTCTAATTAAAAAAACATATTGATATCTTAATTGAAAGAGAAAATAATAAACCTGTATATTGTTCTAGGCTAGAAACATCCTCAAATAAAAATTGTGCCTGCGACTTTTACCCTCTTTCATTAGAGCCTTACTTAATATGTCAGATACGTGATCATAATGTTGGCTTGCAGCTAGACAGATGGTATTCAAATGCACATTTAGTGTTATATTTTCTAATATCACAGTTCAAAAATAGTTATCATGCGTTGCATATCCATTTTTTATAGACACTCAGGAAAAATATCTTCCTCTTTTAACATCTTCAGTGCAGCCAGAAGGTTGCACGGCACGCCTTTCCATCTGTTAGTACTGCTTGATAATATAATTTATAAAAAAAAAATTAGAACGCTAATGGAGCAATTCAGAAATATGCAATTCTGTTTTATAGAACTGGAAAACATTTTTAAGAATTAGAATATGGGTCAGAGGAAAACTACATGAGCCCCCATTTACTGTTTTTGAAGAAAGCTCATCAGGAATTTAGAATTCTTATATGAAAACTAAGTTTGCAGACACTCCATGAGGTAGAAAATGGCCAGAATCAGAGTTATCTATTTATCAAAATTAGATTATTATTAATTTACCACTATGTCCACATTCCTAGGCATAAAAGGTTGCATATTTCTATTAAAGCTAAGTGATGACAAGTGGTGGAATCCACCAGATTTTATTTTTCATATATGCATCCTAATGGTAGCTTTTGATTTTCCAGTTACTGTGAACAAAATACAAGTGTGATTATACTTATACAGTGAGTTGTTGTAGTTTCCATAAAGACAGCCCATTTGTGCATTCAGAGCCCAAGGGTTGTTTGTCATATAAAAAAGCTCTACCTTGAGAAGTCTTGCAGTCTTAACTGCAGTCAATGAACCAAGCCTATTCACTGTTTTTTTATATATTTATTTTTAATATATCAAGTTTATTTTTTAAAAAAGTTCTGTGCCTGGTGAAACTGTACAGAGGTTAAAGTGCTTCCCTTGCATGGAGCTGACCAGGTTCAATCCCCAGCACCAGTATTGACACCAAAGCACAGAGCCAGGAGTAAACCCTGTGCTCCAGCAACTGTGGCTTGAGAATCAGAACTAATCATCAAGTGTACATTTCTATCTCACTATAAACTTGTGACTATACACTTAGCAACTACTTTTAAATATACCCATCCCCATAATGCTAATAGTTCCTAAAAGTGAAGATACATATAATTAAATATTCTAGAAAACTCTGTGGATGGTGAATTTTATAAATTCTCCTAAACAACAGAATATTCCTCATACCACTACCAACTGTGTCTATGACAAAGCTGATAGTCACACACCGATTACTACTACTGGGCAGACAACCAGTTCAAACATAAGAATAAATCATTTTTATTCACAATACTTCATGGGATTCTAAAATCCAATTTAAACTTATCTGTTTTATTTTTAGCTCAGGCAGATTTGCCTGCTGACATTCCTTATTGAAAAAGTATTTATGGAAGACTAACTTTGGGGTGAGCACCCAATAGTCTTTTGTGATAGGAAAGTGAACCAAATACCCATAGGTCAGATTAATATTGACCATTTGAAACTAGTAGGATTTTTTTTAATTTTGTAAAAAAATAAACTTCTCTTTTACTTAAGTCAATCTTTGTTTTTTTTTTAAATATGAAAATAAATCTCATTTTATATTTAATGTTAAAGACTTTTCTAACACTTTGATGAAGTCTAGTTCTCTATTTCATTATCTTATGTGTGGCATGTGATCAACACATTTTGATTTATTAATGATCAGATAGATTTTTTTTTTTCATTACATCTGGCGGTTCTCAGGGGCAATGTTACTCCTAGCTTTGCACTCAGTAATTACTCCTGGCTGTGCTTGGGGGATCATATGGGATACTGGGAATCGAACCTGGGTTGGCCACGTACAAGACAAATGCCCTACCCACTGCACTATTGCTCCAACTCCTAAATAGATCATTTTAGAGGATCTATTTAGATGTTCTATTTTCAGATCAAATAGATCATTAATAGATAATTTTGATCTATTAATGATATATCAATGATCTATTAATGATCAACACATTTTGTTCTATTATTAATAAAGGGTTAGGGGCCAAAGTGATAGTAGAACATGTATTTTTTATATTATATATTATATAATATATATAAATATATAGGATTGGATTCACAAGAGTGAGTGAGATTTTGTACCAAACAAATAGAAAATGGTAAAATGAATGCCTTGTATGTGACTGACTACCGTACCCCCATTACATATGTTTCCCCCATGTTTTGCCAGGAGTGATTTCTGAGCACAGAGCCAGGAATCAGCCTTTAGCATAGCAGGGTGTGGTTGAGACCAATGAGACCAACTATTGTTCAACCAGTGATCAATCATAAACTTGTGCTTTTGTTAAGATAACAATTCTCTTTTTGTTTTGCTGTTTTATTCAGAGCCAAGTCTATGGTGCTCAGAGACCACTCCTGTTGGGCATGGGCTTTGGGGACCATATGGGATGCCAGGTATCAAAATCAGTTTGGTGTGTCCAAGACAAATGCTGTACCCACTATACTATCACTCAAAAAATTTCCATAGCATTTTAACTTAACTGTTTAAAGAGCATATCATTTCACAATTTCGAATATGTCTTCACATAAAAGCAGATGTTTTATGAGTGGAAGTGGTGTTCCATAAGCCTTATCTTTTCCTTTTTTCTTTTTTATTCTTCTTTCTTTCTTCCTTCCTTCCTTCCTTCCTTCCTTCCTTCCTTCCTTCCTTCCTTCCTTCCTTCCTTCCTTTCTCTTTTTTAATCTATGTTTTTAATCACCACAGGATAGCCCATTATAAAGCTGTATATGCTTTGGTTTCAATCATACAGTGTTCTAAAACCCATCCCTCCACCTGTGTACATTTCCCAGCACCAATGTCCAATGTTCCTATTTTCCCTCCCATTGCCCCCCCATCTATCTATCAATCTATCTATCTATCTATCTATCTATCTATCTCTCTCTCTCAATTTATATATTCTTTTGCCTTTGGGGTATTGAGGTTTACAATACACATACTGTAAAATTATCATGTATATCTCTTTTATCTACTTTCAATATTCAGTTCTTATCCAGCATGATCATTCCCAACTATTATCGCCATACTGGTCCCTTCTCTCTCTTACCTGTGCTCTACCCTACACATCTGTGGTAGATTCCAGCTGCTGACCAGTCCTCCTGGCCCCTGGCCACAAGCCTTATTAATGAGTTTTAGTTGAAGACATAAAATTGATGTTTTAAAATTCAAGATTAAAAACACCAAGAAAGAACTACTACTTGAAAGTCATGTAACCCAGGAACAATAGACACATCACTGTCCTTTAATAATAATAAAATATTGGTCGAAACTAGTCCTAACTTGAAATGAAAAACTTTAAAAAGGAAACAATCACACTTATTTTGTGATATTTTAAGGTTCATTTCATTTTAACATTTCTGGGTAACATATAAATCATTAATTAACAGCAGATTCCTTGACATGGCAATATATTAAGTCTGAGTTTTGAAAATTTTGACACAAGCAAATGCTGTAAGGGAGCAATAAACTAAAGGCCACCATTACTAAAAACTGGTCATCGATTAATTTATTTTAGTGAAACAAAGTTCTATGGAATTCTGAAGATTCATTTGTTCATCTAGACTGTGAAGAAACTACTTTCCATATCAGCCTGGTGCAAAGAGATAAAGTTTGCCTCATGCTCCATGTCTTCACTCAACATGTTCTCTTCATTTTCCCTACTGACAAGATTTTAAATATTGAGTCCAATACTTCCTGTTCAGGGCCTGTGTTCTATATCTCCCCATCACACTCATCACCCTAGAATATACTAGATTTTTTTTCCTGTTTATTTTACTGTCTGTTTTGCTATTCTAGAAGATAAGCTTCATGATTTATTTGCTCACTATTTACCCAGCATATTAACCAGAGAGGTCCAGACTAGATGTATCATAGGCTCCATAGTCAATAAATTTGTATTCCTTTGATTTTTCTCCAATGATTCATATATATATGTTTCTATTGATTAATGTACCTCTAATCATTTCTGTTATTTTAAAAAATAATTCTAAAGTGTAAGATATAAACATACAAAATATTTTCAAATATATTTTTTCATATTAAATCTTAGAAATACATTACCCTTATTACTTAAATGTAGAAATGAAGAGTCATGGTAACGGTCCTCCCGTTGTTCATCGATTTGCTCGAGCGGGCCCAGTAACGTCTCCATTGGAGACTTTGTTGTTACTGTGTTTGGCATATCAAATCCGTCATGGGGAGCTTGCCAGGCTCTGCCGTGCAGGCGAGATACTCTCGGTAGCTTGCCGGGCTCTACGAGAGGGGCGGAGGAATCGAACTCGGGTCGGCCATGTTGGCTGCGTGCAAGGCAAACGCCCTACCGCTGTGCTATCGCTCCAACCCCAGAAATGAAGAGTGAAAATGTGTAATTTATGAATTACACAAATATTCAAGTGGCAGATATTTAAGCACTCTGCTTATTGCATTTTGTATTCTGCCTCCTGCTAAAATTCCCAATATAGAGATTTTATAGCGCTATGTTTGATAAGCCTGTTTTAAAATACAGTAAAATTCTTTCTGTTTATTTTAAATTTATGTATATAAGTTTCTCTCAACATATGGTAAAAAAACAGTATATTAAATTGAGTAGCAAGTTACCCGTGGTATATTCGATATGCCCGAAACAGTAACTATAATAGGTCTCATTCCCCTGACCCTGAAAGAGCCTTCAATCGTTGGGAAGATGAGTAAGGAGAGGCTGTTAAAATCTCAGGGCTGAGACGAATGGAGATGTTACTAGTGCCTGCTAGAGAAAATTGATGAAAAACAGGATGACAGTGATATTAAAGTATCTTTATTTTGAGAAGGATTAGATTTGTCTTTCATATTATTCTCTATACACTACATGATGACCACAATTAGTTTTACTTTTTTCCTTAAGATTTATTTTCATTTGGTAAATTACTCTGTAGAGCCCTACCGTAAATATTTCTCTGTATTTTTTGTTTAAAAAAAGTGGGTCGGAATAAACTTGATGAATGGAATTTGAGTAAGATATTTATAGGCATAATCAACAGCATTACATGTATGTACAAGATTATAAACTCTCCTAACCTTTGCTTAATGATAGCAAGATTGTTAAACTATATTGTATTTGATTTGCTCATATTTTCCTAAATATGTTTATATTGGCATTAAATATAAATTTCACAACTTATAGAGAACTATATTTATTTATAATATGTTTTAAAGTTTAAAATAATCAAAAATATGTTATTAAGGATATATCTCCATTAAACATATAGTTTTGGAGGGCCTGATATTAGGTCAAGCATGATGGAGCAATCTAGGAATTAGAATACAGTAAAACAGAAGCATTAAGCAAAATATTTCTATCTAGTAGGATTTTCAATTTTTTCTTTTACTTACTTACTTTCTTTTTAGAACATTTAATATAATCTCAGAAGTCCGTATTATCTCTAACATTCATTACCTAAATAATATTCAGTTGGTACAACTTTAATCTCATTTTACCTTTAGATTCCTTGCTCTCTTGGTATTTTGCAATTTCTGTCAATATTGGTTCTGACTCCAATGTACAATTGGGGGTTAACACTATTATTTATTTAGATGTCTACACATCTATTATTCTACTCCTTGCTTGACTCTCATTTATACATACCTATTCTTTCGAACGTTATTTAGTCACAGTTTTCCACTTCTCTGAAAGTCTGTCATGTAGTTATCTGATCCACTTTATGCAATCAAGAGAAAGACAACTGATGTGACCTGTCATCACTTTCTTCTTGTGACTTTTTTGTCCACACCTTACAGGTCTTTGCCTTGTTACCTTAGAAGAGGAAGCCTCCCTGCAGGGCTTTTTAAAACATTGCTCTTCATTTCTCTAACTTTATCTGTCTATTTTTAATAAATATGGGCTGGAGCGATAGCACAGCGGTAGGGCATTTGCCTTGCACGCAGCCAGCATGGCCAATTCGAGTTCGATTCCTCTGCCCCTCTCGGAGAGCCCGGCAAGCTACTGAGAGTATCTCGCCTGCACGGCAGAGCCTGGCAAGCTCCCCGTGACATATTCGATATGCCAGACACAGTAACAACAAAGTCTCCAATGGAGACGTTACTGGGCCCGCTCGAGCAAATCAATGATCAATGGGAGGGCCTTTACTTACTATGCTCTGACTCAAAGGAAATATGTAGTTTTTTTCTTACTATTCAAAAGATTTGAAAAACAAACCCAAATGTTTAAGATTTATAAACCTATTAGGTATTGTTCTTTTCAGAATACTGGAGTAGTTCAAGAACCAGACTTTTCATGAAAGCTTCTTAACTAAATCCATACAATTAATTTATAATTTATAATTAATTTATGTGGCCTTGGGCAAGAAGACTGAGGACACAAGATATCAAGGAAAAGTCTTCAATGACAGAGCATTATCTAAAATAGTCCCAAAGATCGTGGCCCCTTGCTCAGTCATTGACTGTGATTGTAATAAATGGCTCAAATAGAACTTTTTTCATTTATGCCTGTCTTATATAGTTATTTTTAAATTTCTTTAAAAACAAATATTCATACTTTTAGCTAAATCAAAGAAGCAACTGCATGGCATTTTATGTAAGAATATAGATTAATATACTATTACAGCCTTCTCTTATCATATTCCTCCAAGTGAGGGCCAGAGAGATAGTACAGCAGGTATGTCACTTGCCTTGGGTGAAGATGACCCAGCTACATCCCTGAACCACAAATGGTTCCTGATGATCACAAGAAATGATTGCCAAAGTATATTTATCCAGGTGATTCTAAGATTGTAGACAGAAACCAAATGTCCAGTTTACCATTGTTAAAGATTGGCATGATGGACAATCTTACAAGTGGTCTCAAATAGCTTAAGAATTAATAAGAATATGTTCCGATTTATACATGACTTCAGTCACCATGCACACACACACCTTTTTTATGACAGACTGCATGTTAACAAATGAACAAAAATAGCTAGGTAAAATAATTGTGATGTTCATTAGGAATTTGCAGGCTTAGTGATGAAAAATCTCACTGAAAACTAAATTTATCATAATAAATAATACAATGGATATATCAATCACATTGTGTAAGTGTAAAAAATATGAGAATTGTGGTGGAAAAACAATCTGCAAATACAACAACCAAGTTATGGACAATATACCAGATTAAGCAAGCTTAAGAGAAAACACTGGCCTAAGCAAGAAACATCCTGCTAGGGAAACTACAGGCTTCAGCAGAATCATGTGCAGCAGAACATAGCCCAGGAGAGAGAATCCTGTCAAGAAGATCAGAGTATTTCCAGAATCTCAAGGCTACTGCTTATCTAGCCTACATTGCACATGCCCAGAAATGTGCTAACAGTAGTGTTCTTTGTACTAACTCACTTCTTATAGTGTATCTGATGAGATGAATGCAGAAAATAGAAGCTAAGCCTAATAAAAGTCCAAGGCAACTTTTGTTCTGGACTGTTGAGACTAACTTGTTAGCTGAACAAGTTACAGAGTCTTTCTCATTCTTTGATGGTCAAAGATGCCAAACCAATTGGCTTTATTGTGGTAAATCACCACAGAATTGAGATTTACTTTGTTTGTTTTGGGGGACCACACCTGGCTGTGTTCAGAGCTTACTCCTGACTCTGCACTCAAGGATCACTCCTGGTGGTGCTGGGGAACTGTATGCAGTACACAGGATTAAACCCGGGTTAAGCACATCCAAGACAAGCGTCTTACCCACTGTACTATCTCTCTAGCCTCTAAAATATGATCATTTACTCTGAACAAAGTTTAGTAATATTATTCAAAAAGGGGTTTAAATGGAATCTTAGCTCCAAAAATTATTAATAAAATATGAAACTAGAATCTAGAGCAACTATAGCAGGTAACGGAACTTGCCTTGAACATGCCCCACCCAGGTTTGATCCCTGGTACTCCCAATGGTCTCCTGAGAATCCCAGGAGTGATCCCTAAGTTCAAAGTCAGGAGTAAGTCCAGAGCACCACCACTTGTGGCCCAAAATTCTAAAAATAAAAACACCAACTAACAATAAAAGCTTCCTTAGTAAAATAAAGCTAACAAATACCAAAAGAGACATACACATCAAATATGAATGAGATTCAGAGATGATATTCATGGAGGGAGGATAAGGAAATATGAGTTTTAGAAAAATGTCTAAAATATGCTTAAAAATAAATGAAGCACATGTATATAAAATAATACTTTCAGAGTGTCAATATGTTCAAGAATTTGCCAGCCCAACTCTTCCTCCTGATTCTTTTTCAATGTTATTTCCCAATTTCCATGGCTTAACTCATCCTGTAAGCAGAAATCTACATCATTCACATCTTAGACTCTCACAAAACACTTTATTAAGAGCGAGACTCACTTACTTTTCCAGAAGTCTACTAACTCATCGATCCAACACTGAACTCAAAATGTAGATCCCCAAAGTAGTTCCTACTCTATATACCTCTGGAAACTTTAAAGGTAATCTCCTTTTTTTCTCTTTTATTTTGCGTATCATATGGGGCTGGGGCGATAGCACAGAGGTAGGGTGTTTGTCTTGCGCACAGCCAGCCAGCAGAACTGGGTTCAATTCCTTCACCCCTCTTGGAGAGCCCGGCAAGCTATCGAGAGTATCTCGTCTGCATGGCAAAGCCTGGCAAGCTTCCCGTGACGTATTTGATATGCCAAACACAGTAACAACAAGTCTCACAATGGAGATGTTACTGGGCCTGCTTGAGCAAATCGATGAACAATGGGAGGATTGTGTTTGTGTTTGTATTTAAATAAATACTTTCGAACACATCTCAGGGCTTATATGTGTGTGTGTGTTTGTGAACGTATGGCATAAATATTATATATATACAGATATATATATATATAGTGTGTTAGTTGCTTTTGTTGTTGTTTTTTGGATAAAGGCAAAGCAGCTTGTGCTCTTGACTCTGGGGTTACATAATAATAAAGCATAGGTTCCAAGCTAAATGAGCGAATTGAGGTTTTTCTGCCACCCAATTGGACTGCCATGATTATGACTGAGAGAGATAACACGGAAGTTATTTCAAGTAGATGGGTAACAGCATACAAAATTACTTACTGGTATGTAGAAAGCACAGACTACTAGGTAGAGTCAGTTAATGGCAGAAAGTAACCCCCACACATACGTAAGCCTTAAGAATTTTGATAGATATTTTCAGTGCATTTAAAGACACAAACAGTATGTTATGTATTTATTTGATCCAAATAACAGAAAAATAACACTGAACTCTCCTTGGTATTAAAAAATATAATTTAATTTAATTTATAATTTAAACTTTGTTTCTTTGTTGGAAAGCCTGAATGACCTTGAACTCACTTGACCACAAGCATATGGTGTCTTCTAGTAATCACCAGTGATATATTTTGTGACAAATTCTTTATACAACTTAAAATTTTAGTTTACCAATCACTTTACTATTTATTTTAATGTTAATATTACTTGTGAAAGGGTGAAGCACATAGTAATATTTTTTAAATTTCTCTTGACTGAATATGAAAAATAACAAAAGGAAAGTTAGAGTGCCCAACAAAATACTACAGAAGACAAAGTAGTCTTTCACATTGCCCACCTGGGTTCAAACCCTTGCAATCCATTTGGTCTCCGGTACCCTACCAGGAGTGACCTCTGACTATTGAGATAGGAGTAAGCCCTGCGCACAACAGGATATGCCCAAAAGCCAAAATAAAGCAATAAATAAAATAAAGTCACAGGTATATATTATTAAAACTAAAAAGATTATCTTCATTATGCAAGTAATTTTCTATTTTGAAGAACTCAGCAGTGATACACAAAGGATGTGTATTAAATATACCTTCATATTTTTGAGATATTACCTCTATCAATACTTAATATCTTACTGCCTATATGGTTGAAAAGAAAATATTCTGCTGGTGTTAAATTTTCATTTTTTAAAATCATTTACCTTTCAAGTGCATGTTCATAGCTTTTTAAACAAAGACTTTGGTATTTTCCATGTGTGAGGGAGACAGAGAGATGAAGTGCTCTTGGGGATTTCAACAAAGCATAATTGGCGCTTTTAAAGGACACAAATAAGTAAAGGGTCCAAAGGAAAAAACAATTCAGTCTGCAGAAATGAGGTAAATGGATGAAGGCTACACAGGGAAGGTAGCATTTGAGGAAAGCTATAAGGTAAAGGTAAAGGTAAAGGCCCTCCCGTTGATCGTCGATTTGCTCGAGCGGGCCCAGTAACGTCTCCATTGGAGACTTTGTTGTTACTGTGTCTGGCATATCGAATACTCTCGGTAGCTTGCCGGGCTCTCCGAGAGGGGCGGAGGAATCGAACTCGGGTCGGCCATGTTGGCTGCTTGTAAGGCGAACGCCCTACCGCTGTGCTATCAAGCACAGCAGTTAGGGCGTTTGCCTTGCAAGCGGCCAACATGGCCGGCCCGAGTTCGATTCCTCCGCCCCTCTTGGAGAGCCTGGCAAGCTACCGAGAGTGTCTCACCGGCATGGCAAAGCCTGTCAAGCTACCTGTGATGTATTTGATATGCCACACACAGTAACAATTGTCACAATGGAGACTTTACTGGGCCCTCTCGAGGAAAGCTATAGTCCAAAAAAAAAAAAAAAAAACTAATAGGCAGTTTCAGAGTTTCTTAGAAGAGGCAAATAACAAATGAATATAGGCGACTTTTGGAAGAGAAAGTGAAGCAATGTGTTGCACGTGGTCCAGACCACAAAATATTTTATGCCAAGCAGTGAGATAAAGTTTAAGGACAGGAAAAGAATAAAGCACTTTAAACAAGGATATATTAGATTGCTATGTCTTCATACATGATGATGAATGAATGGTCTTCTGTTTTCATTGAGTAGCAGTGAGCAACAGATTCAGCCACATTTATACAACATTTTTTAAAAAAATTATTAATGAAAGGATCTCATGACAAAAATTTATTCCAAATAGAAATGACTTCTCCGTGGGCTCAACAGAACTCACTACTTCTGTCAGAAACAGATTCCTTTGGTTCGAGAAAGTGCATATTTTCTTTTGCTTTCAGTTTCGTGCTGATCATTGTTTTTCCTTAAATCATTCAGTTTCTCCTCCTGGGAGGATCCTCCAAACACCCTCCATTTGGTGTTCCCTTTTCTATCTGAACTGTCCTTTCCCCTGGAATACCCGGCTGGCCTCTAGGCTAGATGCAGGTTGAAAGTAGACTGGACTGAACATGTTTGCCACTCAATGCCTCTTTTGCTGATCACAACACCCAAAAGGAGAGAGAGAACAAAAGGGAATGCCCTGCCACAGTGGCAGGGGGGGATGGGGGGGATGGGGGGGGAGGGATATTATCCTGGTGGTGGAAAATGGGCACTGGTGGAGGGATGGGTATTTGATCATGGTATGACCGAAATCCAAGCACAAAAATTTGTAAATCTACAACTGTACCTCATGGTGTTTCACTAATAATAATAAAAAATAATAATAATATTTCTTATCTTCCTTCCTTAAGTACCAATAACTTCTACTTTTCACCCTCTATTCTCCTGAGCATGAAACCTGAATTTGTTCATTGTGAATTTATATTAGCTTGCAAGTTTCCATTTAATTGGTTTTTTCCATGATCTGCACTGTGGAAAGAACACAGAAACCCAATATATGGCTTTAAAGCACAAAAAAAAATCATTCAGTTTCTAATAAATAAAACATGTAAATAATAAATAAGAAAACATTAAGAGTGTCCAAAGAGTGCATTCTTTCCACCCACTTTCTCTAACAAGCTCAAACAAAACCATGAAAACAGTGCTGTGGCAAATACACTTTCAGAAGTAAACTTGGAAATATGAGGTGCCATTTAGGTTAAAATTTACATAAATTCACAATTATAAAATCAGAGATTTAATAAAACAGAGACGGCGTTTACTTTCAATGATAGCGCTAGGGTAAAACAATGTTGGGCCATCATTTGTATGGACTTACAATTAAGAATCCACTACAAATATATACACACACACATAAATACACACACATACACTTCATTCTGTTTTAAAGTAGATTTTTCCACTTGTACATAGTAAAAACTCATAAATTAAGTTTATTGAAAAAATATTAAAAAGTAATATTTTTGTACATTAAAACTTGTTTTCAATGAAAACCAGTTTTAGGAAACCACATTCTAGAATTTGAGTTTTGGTATTTGTTCACAAAACATACAATGCAAATCAAACATTGAGATTAGAAAGTGGCCAGACAACTCTGAATAATGTGTATGTATATGCTTATATATGTACGTATAAATATACATGCATAAACAAAGAGAAAAAATTGATCATAATAGATAAGTTAGAGCTACTATATGAGACAATATAAGTGGTGTTAGATATTCTATATATAAACACTATTTCTATCTAAAAAAGTAGTTGGGCCATTTGCAAAACTAAAATGCAACTGAAAAAGTCTTATAGACTATAGTCTTCAGATTCCTATTCATTGTCTTTTTTTATAAATACTTATGTTATTTAGGTAAATGAAATTTTCAGCTTTCCTCTTAAAATGTGGTAAGTACAACAAACACAAAAATGACAATTTTGAACATTTAATGAAGATATGAAATTAAAATTCAGGATTATTCATGCTATCTAAAATTTGTTTGCATATGTTAGTTCCTGTGTTAGAAAAACTTTAAGAAAGTATTCAAATTTCAACTCAGCACAGAATCATTTCAGAAATATATTTCAAGAACACTTGAAAATCTTATCTTTTTCACTTTTTTGTTATTCTGTTAATTTTACACAATCTCATTTTTTGTAACAGTACTTCAATCAAATAAAATGCAGTACATTAAAATATGTTAAGACATATAAATAGAAACTACATTTAATTATCTTTTATAATATAGTGTCAAATCTTATAAACCTTTACCTTCATGCCTTAAAACATTCTTTCTCCTTTTCATTCAACAGAACTAAACCAGGCATTAGTAATAACATAATGTTAACTACAAACTGTACTGTTCCAATGTGTCATGATACATAATATCTTATTCACGACAAGAATTAGATATAATTTCATTAAACTGACATTTCAAACGTAAATCTTTGTCAACACTTAATTTTTCTTTCAAAATTCTAGGGATTTTACAATAATTATTATAACAACCACCAAAAAAAGAGTGGTTCAAAATTATTCCATGATGTTTCCAAAAAAAAATTATCTGCCAAGAAACATGTCAGCAAGATATTTACTGAAAGTATTGTAAAAAAACCTTTGTCATGACTGGGCATATGGAATTTACTGACCCTGAAACTCTGAGGCTGAAGTAGAATACCTAATAAATTTTTTTAAAGCTGTCCCCAAACAGCCAACTACAGGATATTGTTAAGAGTGCTTATATCTCAGTGTATGAAAAAGTAATAATTCTGTAGAACAGCCCCCGGGCACTTGCATTTTGAGTCACTGCCATAATAAACAGATCGCCACTGGGAAGTGAATATATTCTGTAACAGCACAGACTTGCACTATCAGAAGACATCAGTGTAAAGCAAGAGAGGTGACAAGATTAAAAATAGAAGAAAGAAAAAAGAGATAGAGTAATCACATTTACTGCTTGTAGTTTGCAAAGGCAAAAGACTAAAAAAAATCAGACAAATTTTTTCAGAAACTCCATTTAAGATAATCATGGTTGCTATATTAATTTACTAGGTCATTATATTTTTCAAGAGATGACAACGACGTAGCTAAAATAATTAAACACCCGGCTGTTTATATTTCCATAATGTAAAATATACAGCAAGAAGAGTTTCATTTTCCCTTTTCATGTAATGATATGACTGAATTGCAAAGTAAATCTAAGTACTGAAAGATGCAGTTTGAGGATAAAAATGAGATAGAATCTGAATTAGTTCAGACCTAACCATTTCAAATTGATGATTAATTTATTCACAAGCAATTAAAATATATTTAGTAAGTTACAGCTTTGTAACTTACATTTATGCTATATTATAAATTATTTTCTCTTTCTGATAACATTGCAAATCTTTCATATTAACGAGTTTCTACTTCTAGGTAATAAAAACATACTAAACATGGTATTTAAACCTACTATATTATTGATTGCTCAGAGATAACAAGATTTAACCACAGGAACTATTGTAAGCTATGTATATGCAATACATTTATTAAGCCCAGAGGACATATTTTGCAAAGTTGCACAAAATGCCTTTCCATTCTTTTCTCTCAATAATATGAGAGAGGAATAGTTCTATAGCATTCCATATATTACAGCCATAAATAACAATATTGAGGAACGCATTCCAAAAAGCCTCAAGGATAACACTGAAGCAAATTTTTTAAGCCTTGTGAAAATTCTGTTCACTATAGTCACAGAAAATCCTAATGCCATATTACTTGCCATATTTTAAGAATACATTAAGCTGACATGCACAGTATCCATTAGTATACCTTCTAATACTTTCACACTTTGCAGTTATCCTTTTCTTACATTTCCCTTTATTAAAAGTTTGACTATATATCAACTTCCAAAGTAGGGAAGCCATTTAAAGCACACTTACTTGAAAAGTGTAAAACCGGGTCCCATTAGGAGGATGCACTTTAGGGGAGCCAGAAACGGTGTTCATATCCGAGAAAATCATTTCTGATCACAGAGACAATATAATCCACAAGGAGCTACAGATGCAGAGCAGAGAGCTTAGCGTACGATAAATCCGTGCATGCATTGAGGGAGACTAGAGGGTAAAATGAAATCTACCCCATCCTTCTGAGATACACCGTGATAACATTTTTTAATCTTTCCCCTGCTTAGAAAATCTCAGCTGAAAGATATTCAGCACCAACCTTCCGCGCAGTTCTTTAGAACATACAATGTTTAAAACAAATTTAAAAAACACAGAAGGAAAAAAGCAAGAACTAACAATAAATGGAGCTTGTGCAGAATCTGGCAGTGCTATGGACCTGCCCATCTGTTCTCAGTGATAATCACCTCCCTCCACCACAGTCTAGCAGAGTGATTATGCTAAATATCCTGGTTAACCAATAACATACAGTTTCATTTAGGAGAAGCAAGCAGTGTGTAATTCAGAGGACCTCTTCTGACTAACCTGAAGCATGTTTCAAATACTGTTTAAAGCTGATTAAGTTACAAATCAATGTCCCATTACTCTCATATTTGTATGGTTCTAAATCTTTTTTTTTCCCAAAATCTTTTAAATGAGGTTTTACATTTTTGCACAAAGCCTTTTTTAAGTAAGGAATTCTTTTCTGATTTGTAGATCACAGTATATTATAGTTATAGCATTGAGGAATAAGTCATACAATTCTGTAAAGCTATCCAATAATGGAAATTTTATCAAATAAAGTACAATGTATTTATAACTTTCTTTTATTCCCAAACATTATAAATAAGAACATAATCATATTAGTATTTCTTAAATTCAACTGAAAAGTAATTATTTAACAAACAATGCCTAAAAATAAAAATAATGAATTAGATCATCATAACTTTAATGAAAGATGTCAATGAAATGATCTTTTAGAAACAGGAAGGTTTTTTTTAACTCAAGATACAAACATAGTGATTGCAAACATCCAGGCTGTGTTGCAAGCATGTTCTTTTTGAATGTCTTTTAATACAAATCATTCTTTGTGTAGAAAAGATCAGATTCAGATGACTTTACACTTTTTAGAGGTAAAAATAAATGTTCCATTTACACATGGTTCAAAGGTGGGGATTTCAGGAAGAAAAAAAATGAGAATGAATGAAAAACAGCATCTTTGTGAATGTATTTAAGACAGCAGCATAGTAAATAATAAAGAACCAGGAACCACATGCTATAAATCTGATATTTGAAAAAGAAATCTGGGTGTGGTACCTAAAACTTAAAATATTACAAAAACATACAAGGTTTCTCTACTTATCATTCAAATTTCTAGAAAAAAAGAGAAGAAAATAGAAAATGATTCTTAATCACCTGGTTGAAATTCCTTCATATCAGTGAAGTTATGTGAGTAGGTAATCGTTTACCTATGAAGCAGCATAACTAAAATTAGAAGAAAATTTTCTGTTTCAATTTGGGGAAACTTTTGTTCTTCCTCAGGTTACACCTGGAAGTGGTCAAGGTCAAGTCCCAATTCTATACTCAAAATTCATTCCTGGCAGTGACCATGGGATTGCAGTTTGAGAAAGTAATCTGGGTTCTCTTGGATAAAATAAAACTTGTGCTTAGCACTTTAAGTTATCTCTCAGGAACAAATCTGGTGATAATTTTCCATGGAGATTAAAGTGGCAAATATTTCACAGTTTTATAATCTTTACATTGTTCCCCAATTGCTAGCATCTTTGATAAATCTAAAAAATCTAAGGCCAGAGCCATAGCATTACAGAAAAGACACTTTCATTGCATAGAACCAACCGAGTTTGATCCCTGAAACCCCATATGGTCCCCCAAAGTTCCTCAATTAGTGACCTGAGTGTAGAGACTGTAGTAAGTCCTGATCAATTCCGGGTGTGGCTCCAAAATGAGGAAAATAATTAATAATTCTAATATCTGAGCCTTATGATAAACTAAGTTCCTGCTGCACACTTTAGTTCCAGGTTCAAAAGCTAGGTACCACTGGTCCATGTCTCCTGGTTTTTCCAGATATGGGAAGGGTTTCTCAGCTTTCCTATATTTTCAGTGACATTTATATTGTTACTTTGAAGAAGTACTCCCCATTGTTTTTTTTTATTTTTTGAATTTTGGGGTCACACCCAGCGATGCACAGCGGTTACTCCTGGCTCATGCACTCAGGAATTACTCCTGGCGGTGCTTGGGGGACCATATGGGATGCTGGGAATCATACCTGTTTCGGCCACATGCAAGGCAAACACCCTACCTGCTGTGCTATCGCTCCAGCCCCAAGTACTCCCGTTTTAACAGATTTTCAGAGGTGACCTTTGGCCTACCCATCTGAAAAACTTTTAAAAAATAAAATATATAGGAATTGTCCTAAACTAGTTTATGAGTCAGCATTATTTTGATAATAAAATCTGAGAGATATAATGAAAACAGAGTATGGACCAATCTCCTTGAATGTAAAAATCCTCAAGAAAAAGCAATATAAACAAATTCAATAATATAGTCAAAAAGTTATACATCATAACCATGAAGACAGAGAGTTGCTCCAGGGATCAAAAAATAATTCAATAAATTCATACCAATATGAAAAACATATGATCATGTAATTAGACAAAGAAAACTCTCTTTACAGGATTAATGCCAAATAATTAAAAAAAAAACTCTTAATAAAGTGGAAACAAGAGAAATCTTATCTCAATGTATTAAAGTTGATGTACAATCAACCCATAGCTAACCACACACTCAACAGTTTACCTCTAAGATATGGCACAAGGCAAGGATGTCTACTCTCACTACAACTGATTACTCATCAGATTATTGGAAGTCCTAGACACATGAGTTAGGCAAGAAAAGGAAATTAAAGGGATGTATACTGTAAAAGAAATTAAATTTTCACTATTTGTAGATGGTATGATAATATACATAGATAATAAAAATGTAAAAAGTAAGAAGATTTAATGTCAGGATTTAAAATCATTATGTAAAAATATGTTCCATTTTTAGATGGAAACAGTACTTTTGAAGAGAAAGAAAATTGAAAATGATAAGGGAATGGAAGATATCAACAGTTGGCCAGTTCTTACCTTTAGATTACAGAATTTATAAGGCCAGGGAAGGAGAATAATAGAGGGAAGAAGAAGCAGTCCTAAGGTGAGAAAAAAGGGTCAGGAGCATTGGACACATTGGTGGTGTAGAGGCAAGAGTCTGTATAATTTTAAACCACGAACAGAGTCAAAAGTATTGTAATCATGGAGCACAAACTACAATTATTAAATTTCAAGATGTATTATTGTTAAGGAAGCAGGCTGGAGGGTGAGGAGAGCACATTTGTTGCGGGGTTCTGAAACTGGTGGTGAACTGAACATCATATGATTGGCTTTTTATTGACAGCTTTGAAAATTATGGTGACTAAATTATACAAGACATCTAGAAAATATGAAATAAATACATCAAAAATGATTCCACTGTAAAACAAATAGAACACACAAAGTAACGGAAAAATAGTTCACATTCATGAATTCGAAGAATCCACATTGTTATAATGATTCTCCCCAAATAATAATAAGAGTCGTTGTTCGATGTCTGAATTCCAGTAACATTCTTCAAGAATATAGAACAAATACTACTAAAATTTGTGTCAAATCACAAAAAAATACTCAAAACTATACTGAAAAACTAAAGACAGGAGGATTTACAGTCTCTGAATTTAGCTATACTACAAGGCTATAGTAATCAAAACAATATGGTAGTAGGATAAACGCAGACACTAAAACCAATGGAATAGAATTTAGAGAAAAGAAGTAAGCATTTTAGATATATGAATCTGTCACCGTCACTATGCTCCCATTGTGCATCGATTTGCTAGAGTGGGCCCAGTAACATTGTGAGACTTGTTACTGTGTTTGGAATATCAAATATGTCATGGGTAGCTTGCCAGGCATTGCCGTGTGGGTGAGATACTCTTGATAGCTTGCCGTGCTTTCAGAGAGGGGCAGAGGAATCGAACTTGGGTTGGCCATGTTGGCTGCGTGCAAGGCAGATGCCTACGCACTGTGCTATCGCTCCAGCCCAGATATATAAATATATTGATAAAACATTTCAAAAAGAATAAGACAAACCTTTACAACCACTAATGTTGGTAAAAGTGCTTATTAACATACAAAAAATTAAAATGGACCTCTATCTCATACCAAATATAAAGGTTAACTCGATATTGTTATTGGTCCAGAACCAATAAAATACATCAAGAAAAACATAGGCAAATACTCTGTGACATTGACTTCAGAGACATCATCAATTCCCTAATTCCATTTTAAAGAAAAGAAAAAGCAAAACTAAAGTAATGGGAAATGTCAAACAAAAACATTTCCTGTAGCACGAAACTAAGAGCTAAACAGGTAGTACAACTGGCAAGGCACTTACTTACTCTTCACTTAGCCAACCTAGATTCTATCTTTGGTACCCCATATGTTCCTGGAGCACCACCAAGAGTGATCAGAGCTAGGAGTAAGCTCTGAACACAGCTGGGTGTGCTAACCCCCCCAAAAAAATATAAAACTGTATCTAAAATATCTAAAATAAAAAGACATTGCACTGAATGGTATAACATCAACATGGGAAGATGCCGTTATTGACGACATTGATGAAGAATAGGATCAACTGGTTCAGCACCTCCATGATTGTGCGAGGAACACTGAGAGAGAGAAAGCCACAAAAAGACGCCTGTCTTTGAAAACTCTCGAGCACAATCATCAACGTAGATGGTTGCGAGCCTCAGGCAACCACAAGCTAATGTCCAAGTTCACAAAGCAGTCAGAGAAGTGATAAAGGAAGACCTCAAAGACAAGTCAGCAGTGCTGGCTGATGCGATAGAAGCCGGGAAAGCATTTGCAACACCCGCCTTTTCCAAGATGACTGCCAAGACCAAGATGACTGCCCTCCAACGTCCTGATGGATATATCACATCTTCCAGAAGGGCAATGGAGAGGATTATCTATGACTTCTACCCAGATCTCTTTGAATAGCCACATCCACCTGTCCACATACCAAGTTCCACAGGATGGATATGTCGTTCCCAACATTGTCTCTTCCGAAATCCAACACTTCATTTCATCAGTAAAGAAGTGAACAGCATCCGGCCCAGACAAGTTCAGACCCGAACACCTGAAAAACCTGCTGTCAGTTCTCATCAATACACTGGCTCGGCTCTTCACATGCTACTTGTCTGAATGCAAGGTTTCGTCTCAGTGGAAAACCAGCAGGACTGTACTACTGTACAAGAAGGGAGATATCCACATCCACAACACTGGCAACTATTGCCCGATCTACCTGTTGTCCATCATCTACAAATTTTTCACTTGAGTCATCCTGAATAGGATTGGAAGAACACTAGATGAAGTAGAATGATGCGAGCAAGCCGGGTTCTGAAAAGGATTCAGCATGATTGACAATATCCACATGGTGACCAAGTTCATTGAGGTTTCTTAGGAGTTCAAAATGCCGCTCTGCCTAACGTTCATCAACTTAAAGAAGGCCTTTGATTCTGCTGAGACTGAAGGGATCATCAAAGTCCTACCCAAACAGGGCTGTCAAACTCAATATATCAGGATCCTCTGTGAGCTGTATTATGGATTCACTACCAGGACCTCACCATTCTACAAGTGATCATCAAGAGAGAGGTTCGAAAGGGTGATATCATTTTACCAAAACTCTTCGGTGCCAACCTCGAGAACGTCATGTGATGACTGGAATGGGAAGGAATGGGAGTGAAGATAGACGGTTGGCAATTACACCACTCCACTTCGCTGATGACATCATTCTAATAACACCAAACATTAACCAAGTGGCACAAATGCTGGCTGACTTCAACCATGAGTGTGGAAAGGTCAGACTGCAGCTGAATCTCACCAAGACAATGTTCATGAGAAACAGACTTGTTCCTGATGTTCCATTGGCTCTTAATGAAACAAACATCTCTGAATGTAGCAGTTATGTATACCTAGGTCAAGAACTCAACATGATGAACGACCTGGCACCTGAGTTGCGCAGGAAGAAGAAAGCAGCATAGAACGCCTTCAAGAGGGTCAAAGAAATAGCTAAGAGGAAGAAGAACTCTGGCTCTGGGCACATCTCTTCGGCCCACTGTTCTTCCTGCATTAACATATGCCTCAGAGACCCAGGCACTACAAAAACAGGATGGGAACACTATTCTGGTCTCCCAAAGAGGAATCAAAAGAGCTGTGCTTTGAGTATCACGCTTCACTCAAGTGAGAGAAGGAATCTGGAGTTCCTACCTCCATCGACGATCAAGAATCAGGGACACTGTCTTGTTTGTCAAGGAGTCAAAAATCAGATGGGCTGGACACATAATGCAGTTTGGAGACGACCACTGGACTAGAGCCATTACTGACTGGATTCCACAGAACATCACAAGATCATGTGGCTGCCCACCTACGAGATGGTCAGACTTCTTTGTCAAGACCCTTAATGACTGGTATGAGGCTCTTCGTGTTCCTGGAGCGAGTAGACACCATTGGGCTACACTAGCACATGACATGGACAAATGGAGACGTTACTGGCCCCCACTCGAGCAGTTCAATGAGTAACAGGATGTTAAGTGATCAAGGGATCAAATGATACTGAATGGGAGAAAATATTTGCATACTATGTCTTACAAATGGCTAACAGCCAAGGTATATAAAGCACTTAGAAAACTAAAATTACAAAAAACACCATAACAAATGGGGAGAGAAACTCAACAAACACTTATCCAAAGAAAATGTACAAATGGTTTCCAGGCACATTCTAAGGTGTTAATTTTTAAGGTGTTAATTGTCACTGAATATCAAGGAAATGCAAATAAAAAATGACATTGAGAAAGAAATTCACACCATTGAGAGTGGTCTACCTATATGTATATATATATATATATATATATATATTTTAATAAAAGAATGAAAACAAGCAGAGCAGCAGAGCTACAAGGTATAAAGAAAAACATATGAATTATTATTATTTTTTGGTGGGACTTAAACTCATTCAACCTCTAAAGAAAACAGTGCTGAGATTTATCAAAAACTTAAAACCATAAGAAGCAGGCACAACAATTCCACACCTAGTTTTGTATTTATCCCCCAAACACTAAGAATGTGTGTATATATACATTTGCATATGTATATATACGTATATATTTGTATATATGCATATAGTTTTGTGCATATATACACACATATATGTACGTAAATATATAAATGCATACCTATGCTCACTTTTGCACTATTTGCTATAGTCAAGATTGGAAACATCTCAACTGTCCAAAAGCACATGACAAAATAAAAATATTGTGGCATATATGCACAACAAAATACTCAGCTAAGAGATGAAATTTTGTACTGTACTGCAACATGAGTAAAACTAGAGTATTAGTTTAGAAAAAAATAAGTCAAGGACAAATGCTATATGACATAGTCATGTGGAATATAAAGTAATAACAGAAAATAGACAATTTTTTAAACAAAAACAAAACTTTAGACTATAATCACCGAACTAAGGCTACAAAGTGAATGGTGGAGGAAGGATGCAGAAGATCATATGGATAGAAGTAGAAGAGGTTATTGACATTTTAGAAGGTAGATCTATTGAGGCAATAGTGTAACTGAAACATAAATATTTATACTAAGGAAAAATCGTTGCTAACAAAAAACTATTAACAAATATCCTATTAGATATTTTCTCATCTGATACTAACATAAAGCTTGCCTGATGCTTTCCTTTTCATTAGAATAAGTTTATTAAAGTAATAATATAAAATATATGTCAAAATGACCAAACCAAAAAGCATTATAGAGTTTTAATGCAATCCTTCTCATAATTCTAAGCACATTTTTCAAGGACTTAGAAAATGCTGCTAAAATGTGTATGCGATCATAAAATTCCTTCAATAAACAAAACAATTTTGAAGTAAAAATTATGGAAGGTATTGTATTTTACGAATTTACATTAACCTATAATACTATAGCAATCAAAACGGTGGAACATTGGACTAAAATCACCCTCTCACACCAATGAAATAGAATTGAGAGCCCTAAAAGAAACCTGCAAGCATATGAATAATCTAAGACAATGAAGCTAAGCGCATGAACCTCTTCAACACATGGTGCTGGGAAAACTCAATAGCCATATGCAACAAGTTCAGCTTCTTGGATCTTTACTTTACACCATAAACACACACACACACACACACACACACACACACATATAAATGCACACATGCACAAAAAAAAATTTAAGATGGATTAAACACTTTAAAACCAGAATCCATAAAATATATTGAGGAAAACATAGGCAGTACTCTTTAGGACAATGCATCTTTTTAAAAAATTTTTTTTTATTTATTGAATCACCGTGAGAAAAGCCCCAAAGCCTTTCACTTTAAGTCTCGGTCGGTCATACAATGGTCAAACACCCACCCCTTCACCAGCGCACATTTTCCACCATCAAGAACCCCAGTATACCACCCTCCTTCCCCTCCCCCTGCCTGTGTGGCAGATTTCTGCTTTACTCTCTCTACATTGATCACATTCAATGTAGAACTGTCCTCCCATTCATCGATTTGTTCAAGCAGGCCCAGTAACGTCTCCATCGTGAGACTTGTTGTTACTGTGTTTGGCATATACAATACATCATGGGTAGCTTGCCAGGCTTTGCTGCGCAGGCAAGATACTCTCGGTAGCTTACCAGGCTCTCCGAGAGGGGTGGAGGAATTGAACTCAGGTCGGCCAAGTTGGCTGCATGCAAGGCAAATGCTCTACCACAGTGCTATCGCTCTAGCCCTTCACATTTAATATTATGACAAAAGACCTACCGTTACTATTTGGAATTTTCCCTAGAATTCAGACCTGCCAAAAAGACATCATTAGATAATTTGTTTTTTCTATTGCTGGTTATGAAGATCATATGATGTCGCGCGACTGCTATCATGGCCAAGAAATTTTGGATTTCTGATATTCTAGTAATAAGTCTGGAGGAATTACTGCCAAAAGCCAATGGGTTCTGAGATTGGTTTGTGTGCCTCTGGGATCATGTTTTTTCAGGAGCGGGATGAGTAAGACGTTCGTGGTTGGCAACTCAGGGCCTTATCGGGGCGGGGAGCAGGGCCAGTTCCACCACATCCCATGAGGCCCCACATGCCTCGTCACTGCAATTTCATACCTAGTTGTCCGTTAGGCCTTGAAAGATGATGGCCACCATGCCACCACCACCAGGAGGAAAAGGAGGAGGGACAAACACCCTTCCCCTCCTGTGGTGGCACAGCACCATAGTTTAATGCACAGTCCACATGCAAGAGTAATGTATCTTTGATGATTATACTCCTGACATAGGAAATAAAGAAACAAAGAAAAATTGTGAATACAATCATAAAGGTCCTTGCATATTGAGAGAAATTTGGGTCATACAAAAAGACACTGTACTGAATGGGAGAAAATATGTGCATACCAAACATTAGCTACAACACTAGCATCGGGATATATACAATACTTAAAAATGCTCAACAACAATATCAAAAACTAGTAACCCATCAAAAATGGGGAAAAGAGATGAATGGAACCAACCCAAAAGCATGTATAAAAGTGACCAGAAAGCAAATGAAGACAATTCGATCTTCACTTATCTGGGAAATGCAAATTAAAAGAACAGTGAGATAACCCCCCCACACACACCAGTGAGAATAGCATATATCAAAAAGACCAGAATTGACCAATGCTGGCAGGAACTTTGTGAAAAACAGCCTACATTCACTTTGAGTAGGGATGTTATGGGGAAAGATATTGAGAACTTCTCAAAAAAAAATAAAAATATAAATTTTATTTATATCTATATTTATCTCAAAATAATAAAATCACTGTATCACTATCATCCCGTTGTTCGCTGATTTACTGGAGCAGGCTCCCGTAGCATCTCTGTTCATCCCAGCCCTGCGATTTGAGCAGCCTCTCCTTACTCCTCTTTCCCAACGATTGGAGGCTCTTTCAGGGTCAGGGGAATGAGACCTGTTATACTGGTATTGGCATTTCGAATACACCACTCGGAGCTTGACAGGCTCTGCCTATGCGGGCATGATACTCTTGGTAGCTTTCCGGACTTTCCGAGAAGCATATATATATATATTTTTTTCTCTATGATTTGTTGCGTACTGTCTGAACTCCATAAAACATGGTGTGGTAATTATAGATAACGGGTAGGAAGTTTCTTATGATGTGTCCAGAAAGCGGCCTGGAGCTTAGCGGTGGTTGGGTAAGGGAGGTCAGCTGCCAGGGCCGGGTCCCTTGGGGCGGGGAGAACTCTTGCCAACCCCCCTCTGGGGTTCCCCGAGTGAAAACAGCTGGGCGCAGAGTCTGGTGGCATGGCATGAAAATAAAATATAAATTTTATTATCTAGTGAGTTCTCTATCCCAAGAATACAAAAAGCATTAACTCAAAAAGATAAATGCACACCAAGCTGGAGATTTAGACTGAAAATAAGGTGCCTGCTTACACACAACAAACCAAAACTTTTATATTTAAAACTCATATATATATATATTTATTTATAAATATATATATTTATGAATATTTATATATATTTATATATATTCTATACCTGGATGTGCTCAGGGTTTATTTCTGGCTCTATACATACATATATGAATAAGAAATTATATATATACACAATGAAAAGTAAATAAGTGAAGATTAACGCTTACTTTCTGTTATTAACAGAGATTAAGGCTGGAGGCTGGAGCGATAGCACAGCGGTAGGGCGTTTACCTTGCACGCAGTCAACATGGCCGACCTGAGTTCGATTCCTCCACCCCTCTCGGAGAGCCCGGCAAGCTACCAAGAGTATCTCACCCGCACGGCAGAGCCTGGCAAGCTTCTCATGACGTATTTGATATGCCAAACACAGTAACAAAAAAGTCTCCAATGGAGAGGTTACTGGGCCCGCTCGAGCAAATCGATGATCAACAGGAGGGTCTTCTATTTAACAGAGATTAAAACTTGTTCTACAATATGGAAGGAACTGCAGGGAATTGCATTAAATGAAATGGGTCAGAGAGAAGGACAAATATCCAATGATCTCATTATACCTGCTTCAACAAGAACAAAACAAGAAAATAGATATATAGAACAGAAATAAATCTTTTACCTTTGACCACAGAATAAAGGTTTTTTATAGGAGTGGAAAGAGGGAATTTTGGGTGAGGGGGGAAGTGAGAGAAAGTCACTGGTATGGGGTCTCTGGCACATTGGTTGTAGTGAAGATGCCAAAAGCATAAAATTAAACACTGTAATAACCATGTTACCTCAACTGCAATAAAATTAAATAAGAATATTCCAGAGGGAACATATACGCCTCATCATATCATAGTTTAGAAATGACTTTATATCATCATTTGGGAGTGCATGATGATATATCACTAGTGACGTTAATATTTATCACTTCATTAAGGTAGAATTTCCCATGTTTCTGTACTGCAAGTTTCATCTTTTTCCCTTTACAATTCTATTCTTTGAAATTCAGTGACCAGGTCAAATAACCCTTGTTATTTCTGGTGGTGTTTGGGAGACTCTATGAAACACCAAGATTCAGTCAGGAGTTGATCATATATAAGGCAAGCCCATAATGTCTGTACTACATCTCCAGCTCTATTTTAAATGTTATTAACTTACATATATGATTCTATATATTCTGTCTGTGTATACAATATATGTTTCTACATGTATATGGTCATTATATCTATACATAGATTTATATTGTTGTTAGCACTGCACTGCACTGTCCTCCCGTTGTTCATCGATTTGCTCAAGCAGGCCCAGTAACGTCTCCATTTTGAAACTTGTTGTTAGTGTGTTTGGCATATTGAATATGTCACGGGGAGCTTGCCAGGCTATGCTGTGCGGGCAAGATACTCTCAGTAGCTTGCCAGGCTCTCCAAGAGGGGTGGAATATATTGTCTTTAAAACTAAAAACAGAAAAGAATAAAATATTATCAATTCTCCATTCTTTATTCGCATTTCTCTTTCATTTTCTTTTTCTATCTTTGAACCAGATTCTTCACAAAGTTTAGGTATATAGAAATGATAATTCAGGAATATCATTATGCTTAAATCCAAAAATTAATTTATGCTAAATTCAAAACTGAATTTTCTAGGGATCGGATGGACAGTGCAGCATAAGGGCATTTGCATTATACATGGCTAACCCAGATTTTACCACTGGCATACCATATGGTCCCCTGAGGCTCACCAGGAGATCCCTAGCACAGAGCAAGAGTCAACCCTAGGCACCACCGGATATAGCTAAATGCACTGCCCCCCACAAACAAACAAACAAGCAAACGACAACAGTACTGAGATTTTTATGTCTTAGTGTTTCAAAAATATTGCTTAATAAAACTCAAACATTGAATACCTCAATAATTCCATAATATTTTCTTAGTTTACAAGGTGACCTAAAACACAGTTATTGGTTTTCTTTAATAGAGATCACATTAAAATTCTTTAATAGGATGGTATTGCTCATTTTTTACTGCTCTGTGTAACACATGTCTATATAGTTCAAGTTTTTATAATACCTGAAGGCATTATAAAAGGTATTTACATACAGAATATATTACATATATTATATACAGAGTATATAATATAGAGTTATATATTGAAATTAAAATTTTCTATTCCTTTATATTCTATATTAATATTATATTTCTGAAGGCAAGTTTCACTTTTAATTAGAAACTAGTAACATTCTTAGCCACTTGTGACCAAAGACATGCAAACATGCTGGATAAATTTGTATCCTTCACTTTAACACCATACAGTTTCCATAAGTGTTCTTTTGGCACAAAACTCATTGAAAGAGGAAAGGGGAAATTCTAAGCACTTGTATTTTTAAAATCAGGGAGACTTAAAATCCTAAAATTTGAGATAAAATAAACTTCATTACATTGCAGAAGTCATGTCCAATATAAAACTTCTAGTTTCTCCTTAATAGGGACCAGCACAGTGCATGGCATACAGTAGGCATTCAAATAAATAATTGATAAATGCTGAAAATATTGCACTCTGGATATTTTTATTTCTCTTTTAGTGAACTGAATTTTTTAGTATTAGTTTTTTCATTTGACCTGATAAATAAATCTGAGGACTAGTAAAGTAACTAATTTTATTCCCACATTCTTATAATTACTATGTAATACTTAACAGTCAAATTTTGTGAACTTAGCTTGCTGCTTGAAACATAAAGCTTTCTTTTAAATGAATATAAAATAAACAACTCCCTAGTCTTTTAAAATAAATTATTCTGCCTAATGATTTAGAAAACAATTTCAAGTATTTTTAAATATAGATAAATAGTGTGTAAAATACAAGCATCCACACACCCAAATGCATATACAAATAAGATCTCCACACATAAACAACAGATCACTGAGGGAAATTTCACACTAAAGAAAGGTACATTCAGGGGCTGGAGCGATAGCCCAGTGGGGAAGGAGTTTGCTTGCATGCGGCCGACCCGGGTTCGATTCCCAGCATCTCATATGGTCCCCTGAGCACCACCAGGAGTAATTCCTGAGTGCAGAGCCAGGAGTAATCCCTCTCGAGCAGGCCCAGTAACATCTCCATTTTGAGACTTGTTACTGTGTTTGGTATATCGAATAAATCACGGGTAGGCTGTGTGCAAGGCAAATGCCCCACTGCTGTGCTATAGCTCCAGCCCTGGTGTGAAAGGGGGAAAAAAAATAGAAAGGTACAGTCAGATCAAAACAAAGCAAATACACTAAATTTATCTATCTGAATCACTTTATGCTAAACACTTTGTTTATATCACTCCATCAAAGAAGATAATAGAACATGATCTTATCATGATAGTAGTCAATTCTCTGCAAAAGTAGCTTTTTAGAAAACATTACAATAATTACCTTAGAATAATAGAACAATTAAAAACATTAACATATAAATGGACATAACACTCAGAATTCCATTGTTAAGATTAGAAGGTCTAGAAAATTATAGGAAAGAGAATAATGCCAAGCAGAATTGTGGAGTAAACTAAAGCAATCTTTAATCCATCTGAGCAAATCGACGATCAACGGGAGGGCCTTTACCTTTACCTTTATTCCTTATATTTCAAGAACTCTATGACTATAGTTGTCATAGTACTTTTGTCCTTAATTTTACATTTTTTAAGAATTTTATTTGGACACAAACCAATTACAAGAGAATTTTATTTTCTATTAAGAACAGAAATAATGGGTCAATAATTACCATTTATTGAATGATAAATATTTTAGACATAGTATTTCCTTCTATAAAATCTAAAATACTTTTATGTGTATTCATTTTTATATGTACAGATTTTCTCTATTTTCCTCATGCATTATATTAACTTAAGATCACACAGCTGAGGTAGAAAGTCATACGATTTGAAGTTAGATTTACCTTATCACAACATCACACTATAACTCAATTATTAGCTAAATTGGTCACTAATTCTAATTAAAGCAAAAGTTTTAATAAGTATCTTTATTACAACATCTAATAGCACAGTGGTAGGGTGTTTGCCTTGCATGCACCCAGCCCGGCCGAGCCGGGTTAAATTCCTCTGCCCCTTTCAGAGAGCCCAGCAAGCTACCGCGAGTATCTCGCCCATATGGCAAAGCCTTGCAAGCTACCTGTGATGTATTCAATATGCCAAACACAGTAACAGCAAGTCTCAAAAAAAATGGATACATTACTGGGCCCACTCAAGCAAATCAATGAACAACAGGAGGACAGCAACAGTGACATTACAACATCTATACTAATTTCATATATAAATTAATTTTAGGTGAATGTCTACATGGTGAACTAATTATAACTCTATTGGTATTTTGATGATGGTCCTGGACGAGACCAGTGCAGTCTCCTGCCCCTGCGCCTGGCTGTTCCTCGCCGGGGTCCCTTGGAGGGGAGCGGGTTGAGCTTTCCTTCCCGCCCCGACCAGGGCTCCGGCAGCGGAAGACCTCCAGGACCAGCCACCACCATGCCGAGACCACCCTCAGCACACATGAAGGTACTGGCAGAGGGACAAAGCCACGCGGGTTCCGGGGCCGAGATCTCCAAGCCTACTAGGATTGGAGTTGAGCATCCTCCACCCAGATCCTCCAAATTCCAGTAGGCGGGGGTCACACCCACCACCTGGCCCCCTGGCGCCGTGTAATCCCATCAGCGGCCAAGACTCAGAGACTATAAAAACCAGCTCTCGGAACCGTGCGGCCGCATTTGAGGCCACGCGACATCTTATCAGGACAGCTTTTTATGACATCTTATTATCTCATTACTACTTTGGACAAACTTGCAGGCTATCGAATGTAGCCTGCCCACAGGGCAGAGTCTGGCAAACTCCCCGTGGCATACCAAATATGTCAAATACCAGTAACAATGATGGGTCTCTTTCTCCTAAAGAGCCTTGAATATAATCTCAGGGCTAGGATGAAAGAGATGTTACTAGGGCCTGCTCAAGGCAATCGACGAATAACAGGATGATGGATGAATGAATGAATGAATTTTGATGATTCATCAGGTGTGGATATTTTAAAAAGAAAGAATCTAGAACAAAAGCGACAAAAGCAAAATTTTGGTCTGATTAGTCTGATCACAGTTATGATCTATGAAATGATAAAATTGTCATAAAGCAAAATAGAGAGAGTTGAAAAATATTCAAAATATTTCAGTTGTTTAGTTTTATACAAATTGAATTTCAAGTTTCTATTAGTCATCCTAATAAAGATGTCACAAGAATATGCATGAACATACACACTAAAGAACAAAAAACAAGAATAAAGTCATCTTGAAATAAATGCAGAGACAAAAACAGTCCCGGTACAAATTCTAATGCACTCTTCCAACAAGACGAATATTGGGTCCCTCTACAGCAAGGACTCATGAAGTAGGGTGAAGACTAAGAGACATTTTCTGGAAGTTTTCAGAAAGTCCAGTGATTAACATAAATTAAGCAATATTGGTTATTTAACTCAAAAAATACTGAAAGATAAAGATGAGGACTAACAAACTGCCATTAGATTTAGCAATATAAAGTTTGGTATCATGGGTTAGGATACACATTTGATAAAGTCGTCTTAAAAAATAAGAAAAGATTTCATGTTTCATCAAAGCTGCACAGTTTTTCTTTTCTTTTTTCTTTTCTTATGTAGGAGTACTGATATTTATTCAGCCACTGATTAGCTGATTGAATCGTGCATGAACTCCACCTTAATTTTTTTCATTTTTTTATAATTTTATTTATTGAATCACCGTGAGAACAGTTACAAGCTTTCGGATCTAAGTCTCAATCATATAATGAAACATCTGTACCTTTACCAGTGACCATTCTCCACCCCCAACAACCCCAGTATATCCCTATCCCACACCCTCCCCCTACCTGTGGGGCAGATGATTTCCAGATTACTCTCTCTCTCTACTTTGATCACATTCAATATTTTGACATCAAAACCACCATTATTATTTGAGATTTTACCCGAACACTCAGATCTGCTGAAAAGGGAACAGTAGACAATTTGTTTTCTATTCCTGGTTATGAATAACATATTATGTCACGTGGCTGCAGTAGTGGCTGACATTTTGAAATTCTGAAATTTTAACACTTAAATCTGGAGGGATTTCTGCCAAAACCTGCTGGATTCCGAGATTTACTCCTGAGTCTCTGGGATCATGGGTGTTAGGCAGCTTGATCAAAAATAATGCCAGAAAGGACATTCGTGGGTGATGACTTGGGGTCTCATTGGGGTGGGGAGGACAGAACTGGCTCCACCCCCATACCATGGGGCCCAAAATGTCTCGTCACTGCGGACCAAACCTGACTGTCCAATGGCCTCTGGAGGATGACAGCTACTGAGCTGCCAGGGGCAAGCAGACGGAGGGACTACAACCTTTCCCCCCTGGGGTGACCTGGCAACAGTCCTATTGCGTGGCCGGACACATTTCTGCCAAAAGCCGCTGGGTTTTGAGATTTGTTTCTGAGTCTCTGGAATCATGGCCATTAAGCAGTTTGATCAGGAGCCAGAGAAGCCTTTCGTGGGCGATGACTTGGGGTCTCATTGGGACAGGGAGGACAGGACCGGCTCCACCCCCATCCTGTGAGGCCCAACAAGTTTTGTCACTGCGGGCCCAAGCCTGACTGTCCAATGTCCTCTGGAGGATGGTGGACACCGAGCCGCCAAGGGGGAGCAGGTGGAGGACAGCACCCTTTCCCCCCTGGGGTGGCTCGGCGACAGTAACCTACTGTGGGGTCTGGACGCATTTTTGCAAAAAACCTCTGGATGATGGCAGCCACCGAGCCTCCAGGGGGAACAGGCCAAGGCACAAAACCTTTTCCCACCTGGGTTGGCCCAGCACCGGTAACCTACTGCAGGGACCAGACACATTTCTGCCAAAAGCCGCTGGGTTTCGAGATTTGTTTCTGAGTCTCTGGGATCATGGCCATTAAGCAGTTCAATCAGGAACCAGATGAGGCCATGCCTCCAATTATATAGCTGAGCCGGAGGTGGTTTGTGGGTATGTTTCCCATATACTTAACTTTTGGCCATTTACTTTCTTGGTAAACTTTGCCCCAAATTTTTGGGGTCTGGCCAAAGGCACAGCAGCAATTTTGGGGTTTCTGGAAGTCTGAAGGTGCCTCAGGCTGCTGATGCACTCGCCTCACAGGAACAGATTGACCTGCTGGCGGCACCATACCCCCAGTTGCATAGTTTTTTGTTGTGTGAATATTCCACATCTTAATGATCAACTTAACTACTGTTGGACACTTATGTTGAGTCCATATCTTAGCTATTGTACTAACTGCTGCAATGAATAATGGTGTAAATATATGTCTTTTTAAATGAACAATTTTGTGTCCTGAGGGTAAACACCGAGAAGTAGAATTGGCTGGATCATGGTCACTCAACTCTTTATGTCATGTGTTGTCTATTGGTCTTGCACAGTGACATACTTGTTCATTTCTAACCCTCATTATGATGAGGTTTTGTAGATTTTTATTGTTGATCTTTGTGAGTGCTTTATATATTTTAAATATTAAGTTTTTATCTGATGTGTTGAATGCAAGTATTTTCTTCCATTCAGTTATCTACCTTTAATATGCACTCTGTGTTTCTTTTACCATACAAAACTCTTTAATTTCATATAGTCCCATTTTCTTTTCATTCTTCATTCTATTACCTTGGCAGTGGCATATAAAACATGCAATTCATTGCAACATAGATAGAATTGCAAGATATCATGTTAATTTTTAAAAGAGTAGAAGAAGCACAAATAGAGGATGATCTTACTTATGTGTGGTATATAAAACAGCTAGAGAGGAGACAACAATGTTTGAAAAAGGTGGATGACTAGATCCCTCTATATCCAAAGTAGAGAGAGGAGTAAGACAAAGAAGGAAAAAAGTCAAAAGGGGAAAAGGAGACAGACAGGAAGCAACTGGAAGCAGGGATCAAGGGGATTCAGTGCACTGGTGGTATAATGGGATAATATAACTAAACATCTAAACTGCACCAACAACACTGAATACAAGACATCCAAATTTCAACAACCAAACTTAGAAATGTGCTGTGGGGGTGAATGGGAGGGAACCTAGGAATCAAAACCATAGTGGAGAGCAGACACTGGTGCTGGGGTACAGAATGTCTAAAACCCAAGTATAAGCTTTTTAAATCACAGTGAATTAATAAAATAAAAAATATAAAATAAAACTTAAGAATAGGTGTAAAGGATTTATAAATAAGTTTTGAAGTCAGAAAATTTAAAAAAAAGAAAAGAAAACGAAGGGAGAAACATATTGAGAATTGTGTTCATACAAAACTTTTAAATGATATTATTGAAAGAAATAATAGAGTAACCAATAAGTAAAGAGGGAAATAAGAATTGGTTCTAAGGAAGCATCTACTACAATGTGAAGTCTTGATCTGATATTCTATGGAAGTGGAGAATCTCTGGGAAAATGTCCTTTGGTATGTGCAAAGAGATTACCCATGGGAGCCAAGAAGAGCTTTAAAGATGACACCATCTTTGATTACAGGGAGTACGGCAGGATATGTAGATTCCCATGCTAGTAACAATGGTGGGCATTTGTTCAAATTCTCAAGAATTTGCAAAGTAAAAAGGGCATCCGCTGAGTCAGGTTGGAGAACCATTTTTGAATATTTTAGAAGTGGGATTATCTCATGAAATATTCATGGAGAGGAATAACGTTAAATATAACTATATACTAAAATAAAACTCTGATGCATGTAAATAGACCTATTGACTTTGTCTCACAAAATTAAAAGCTTTGGCTGTGAGTGAGTTACTGAGAGAAGCACAGAGTTTACAGTACGGAAGAAATTATCTTAGAATGGTCACCGTGCGAAGGCAGGGATTTCCACATGCTGATAGCAGAAAGAAACAAAGGAACCATGCCTTTCTGGTTCATTGTCAAACTCACTTCTCAAGGAAATCATTCATTCCTTCCCAGTGGAATTTATAAAAGATAAAAAACATTACTCATGGGGAGACCCAACCCCATGAGTAGAGGGAAGAGTAAACATCAAAACTTCATGTTTTCCCACACTTAAATTCTTTTATTTTCTTCATATTTCTTCTTGAGAATTCTGTAAAAAGTTCTATTAGTTGACTTCTTCAGCTTTTCTACTACCACCCGAAATTGGCATGTGAAGTCAGACCTCATCAGAAAACAAATGATAAACCTGAAATCCTCAATCTCTTAAGGCCGTTTACACTGTCTGGACTCTACTCCTCACCACTATCGTTTCAAGCAGCTTAATGAATACATATCCTTATAGTGTTTCTGCATTGTATCTGACTTACTCTCCTTAGATTATCATTTGTGTACCCTTACAGTTCCATGTATATTTCATCCTAGCCTTTATTTTTATCTTTGTTTCTTTTATCAAGCCTAAAACTGATAAATACATTTGCATTTTTCATATGAATAAACAAAGCATCCTGGTAATATTGTATCTACATAGAGTCTTCTTAGACATCATTAATGATGATTTATAATCTCTTTTCATGGAAAGTACCTTCAGTGAAATTTCTTTAACTATCTTTTTAAGTTATCAATGTATTCATGGCATCTCTAAATTCAATTATATGGAGCATATCTAAATAGTCTTTAAAATCCTAGATAGAACTATAGAAATCCTTAATTATAATGTAACATAGCAGAATATTCTGGATATTAAGATGTTCTAGAGTGCTTTAAAAATACCAAAATTTATATCTCCAACAATGGTTTAATTCATTTATCACTTAGAAGTACTTATATATTTATATCAAACTTTCCATGTGTTTTTAAATGTTTAAGAAAGATTAGAAGACCAGCGATATAGTGTAAGCCTTTTATTTTATAGCAAATCTAAACACAAGAAAGATCAAAATGTCCTTTTCGGTCATACCATGAATCATTCTGAGTTAACTAGGGCAGAGCTTCTCAAGGAGTGTGTTGCAAACAAGTTGCACGTATGTGGCAATACCAGTCTCTCAGCTTCAGTGAAACTTGCTATATCCTGGGACTTACAGACCTTCCAGGCATTTAGTTCTAGGATTGAGTATCATCCTCAATCTACATTAGCATTTTGAGATACATGATTTTATAGTTTTTACATAATATGAATAAAGCACTGATCAGGTGTGTCCTAATGCTTAAAATTCACAAAATAATATTTCCCCCTTTAGAAATTCAGCTATTTCTACATCAAATTTTATTTTTATATAGACTCCTCTAGTTTTGGACCTTCTGACCATTTTTATTCAGATAATCATCAGTTCAAGAAATAGACGAGTCATGAAAATGCTAAATACCTCTTGGACAGGGAATGACCTAGCAAAACTTTTTTTTAAAAACATATTTATACTGAACTATTAAAAGTGTACTACATCAGATCATTGAGGTCAAAATGCAGACACTTCAGAAATTATGGTCAAGTTACAGCTCTGCAGATGATAAAGCAGCTATCCAGACAGAGAAGTGAGAGTTTACTCTCTCTTGATAAAGTATGGGTTTACATTTTTTTTTTAGATTTATCCCCTGGTATTGATATTCACTACACATAAGTAAAGGGAAGAAACATAAATGTCAGCATTATATAACAAAAGCATAAACTCGCCTTAATGTTTCAATTTCATATTAAAAATCAAATAATCAGTACTATGTTTAGGGCTCCCAGGGGATAGCATTATATGCAGACTACTAGACCAGTCATTTGTTTACTTGATTAAACTGCTTAGATGCAATAAATCAAATATTGCTCTGAATTGCCATCAAATCATTATTTTTATAAACAGAGTTAAATTTTAAAACTAACAGACTCTAGTGTCAGTAAATCTGGTTCAAATCTAATTTTTCTACTTTTTTTGAGGAACACAATTTTGACTCAGCTTTTCTGCTTGAGGTTTCTTCTCTAAAAAATGAGAATGAGACTAAATTTTAATTATGTAAATTTAAATCATTTAGATAAAATAAAATAACGCACACATGTGTAATATAAAAGAGTCAAACAGAAAAATGAGAGCCTAGACTAATGGTGTAAAGGGTTGGGGAAAAAAGAAGATACCTGTCAATGGGTAAAAAAGAATAATAATAATAATTACAAAACAAATAGGTTCAGAACAACTACAATACAGCATGGGGTTATAGTTAATAATAGTGGATGTTATATTTATAACTGTTAAAAAGATAAAGCAAAATGCTGTCCCTATAAAATACATGAGAGAGATGAAAATTCAGGAAGGGTTTGAGGTTTTAGATAAGACTATTGCAGTAATCATTTTACAGTCACTGTCACTGTCATCCTGTTGTTCATCAATTGCCTCGAGCAGGCACCAGTTACATCTCTTTTGTCCTATTCCTGAGATTTTAGAAGTGCCACATTCGAGGCTTTTTCAGGATCAGGAGAATGAGATCCATCATTGCTGCTGGTTTTCGGCATATTGAATACACCGCGGGGAGTTTGCCAGACTCTGCCATGCGGGTAGGATACTTTCGGTAGCCTACCAGGTTCTCCAGAGTAAGAAGTAGATAATAAGATGTCGCGCAGCGATCAATACAGCCGCGCTTCTGTGAGCTGGGTTTTATACTCTCTGGGTCTTGGCCGTTGATGGGATTACATGGCCCAGGGGGGCAGTTGGTGGGTGTAACGCCTACATGCTGGAAGATGGCGGATCTGGGTGGAGAAGGCCCCATCCTGATTCGAGCAGGCTTGGAGATCTAAGCCCCGGGTCCCGCACACCTGGGTTCCCCTGCTGATTCCTTCATGCGTGAGGCTCGTCCAAACATGTGGAGAGTAGTCTTAAGCATGGCTATGGCTGGAACCAGAGGTCTTCAGTATACTTCCTTTTACAGTATATTAAGTATACAAAATAAACACCTTAAACTCACAATGTTATAAGTCAATTGCATTCCAATAAATATTAGTGAAATAAATGAAGTAAAATCTAAAATGAGCAAAGTTTGACACAAAATTGTAATCCATTTTAATTTATGCAAATTAAAATACAATGTACACAAAGCAGTTAATGTCATCATTCCCCTCCCAGTTACTCAGAATCAAACCTTTGACAATCTATATGTCTTTTATATTCTGACCAATAAACAGTTACATTTATGTCCCTCTAAATTAAATTTCTATACAGAATTATTTTTACTTATAAAAAATAACTTCAGGATCTTTTCCATTCATAAATATAACTCCTTCTATTCTTATACTGCTACTCTGTGCATGTTCTGTAGCCTTTATTAGCATCTCTCATGGTAGAGTTGCTGCATGTGATGTTCCTACCCATTCAACTCAGATGATTCCAGAAAACATATATTGTATTCTACACAAATCAGTCTAGAATATCCATAAAAAGTGGATCAGATAATTCTAATCTTCCACTTTCAAACCTTCAATAATTTCTTGTCATACACTGGGGAGTAAATCCAATGTCCACAGGTAAACAATGGCCTTTACAGGCATACAATACTTAACCACATAAGTCATACACAAATACACACAATACCAAAGATCGTACTAAGATTTTATTTGTTTGTTTGTTTGGAGGTCACACCTGGTGGTGCTCAGGGCTGATTTCTGACTCTGCACTCAGGGACCACTTCAGGTGGGCTCAGGGGACCATATGCAGTGCCAGGGATCAAACCCAGGTTGGCCATAAACAAGACCAGCAGACAACTCACTGTACTTTCTCTCTGGCTCTCAATATATATATATATATATATATATATATATATATATATTTCTTCTTTGGTAATTTCTCTACTTGGCCTGACTTGAAAGAAATCTATTGAATAATGATTTAACTGAGAAAGTAAAAGTTTCCTTCTTGAGAAAATAAAAGTTTGCAGAGGAGAAATTTGTATATAATAATTATTTCTGAAACTCAAATATTAAAATATTTTATTTTTTGAAAACTTTCCCTGGGGTAAAAAAGGGCATTTTGTAAAATACAAGCAGTGCTTAGTTTGAAGTTTAACAGTCACAATACACAATATAATTTCCTTATGGATCCTTATAAAATAAGGCAATCATTGAGAGAAAAGGGAAAACAGTTTTGGCGAAGGAGATGTAGACAAGTCAATTAATAAATAAAAATGAAAAGTTTATAGAAACATAAAAAGTAAATGTCTTGCAACAACATTTGCAAAAAAAATTGGGAGCCCAGAAAGTACAGTGGACAAGGGGCTGTCCTTGACCATGACTGATTCAGGTTCAATCCCTGGCAAACCGGTGCATGTGCTCTAGCTTTATTAGCATCTCTCACAGTAGAGTTGCTGCATGTGATGCTCCTGCCCATTCAACTCAGATGATTCCAGACAACATATATTGTGTTCTACAGAAGGCAGCCAGCACGCCAGCTGTGATCCCTGAGCATAGAGATTGGAGTAAGCCTGAGCACAGAGCCAGAAGTAAGTCCTGAACACAGCCAGGTATGGCCCAAACTAAATAGTAGTAATAGTAGTAATAGCAGCAGTAGTAGTAATGTAGTGGAGTAGTAGTATTAGTAGTAATATAAAAGTCTCCAAATAATAAAGATTTATAGGATTTGAATATGTCCTCTATATCAAAAATAGATGAGAAATGAATCAATATTACCCAGTGAAACTTGGGAATATGGCCTAAGTGATAGGAGAATACATAGCATGTCCCAGGCCCTGGGTTTGATCTCACACTATATATCCGGAGGACCTCTAGGGTGGCTATGGTGGCCCCAAAGGGACACAGACAAAGTACTGTGAGGAGAAGCCCTGAGTTGTACAGGGTACAAACCCTATAAACCAATTCTTAGGGAAAGGCAGCACAGTAGGCCAGATCAGTTTCCTAGCAGAGAACAATGGAAGTTTCTTGGGATGGGGCTGGGCTGAGCCCCCACACTGCTGGAAGGCCAAGTGCTTCACCCATATTCTACTTCTGCTGGTATATGAAAAGCTCAGCTGTGATACCAGGCCACTGAATCATTCTAGTTCCAGAACTTCTGGAGTGTGTAACCACATATGCAGTTGTGAAACATCTCCAAACTTTTGTTGTATTGGTACTGTCTTGACAGTCCAGTAGGAGCACAGAAAATCAGGTGGGAAAGTTGTATAGAAGCACACTAAGACCATTGAGCAGAAAAAATAATACAGAGGCTAACCTACCACCTAAAAGCTCAGTAAATCCTCAAGCAATGACTTTACTGATAACATTATGAGATATAAGCAGTTTGTTTGAGCAGAGGTAACAAAATTAGAGATCTGTTAACTTGGGTCTGAAAGTCTACACACTTGTTTGGCAGAAGCTTTCCTTCACACAGTTCTAGAGCCTGGGTAAGTATGACCTTTAAAGCACTATAAGGAACTTGAAAGCCATTCTGAGATTTAAAAAATACCTGCAATTGAAGAATTGACATGATACCGGGAATATAGGACAAAATCAAAGTAATGCGGGAAAAATACCTACAAGCAATGAGTTTTATATATGTTAGCAACATATCACCTCTAATATAAATAGGTAAATTATGAATTTATAAGTTATATTTTTAAGCCAGAGTAAAAAAAAAAAGCATAGATTATGTTCTTCCAGGACTACCGTAGGGAGAAAAGTAGGTGTACTGTAAAGCAGGCATAAAAATGAACTCGTAATTGCAGCTAATATCAATCTATTTTAGTCAAATAAAAGATGAGCTCTCCTGCTAGTAATCAGTCAACTTGTGAATAGAAAACAAATACTGGAGATCCCGAAGAAGAAAATCCCACAGACTAAGAGATGGGAGATTTTAAGGATGTATTCAAGAAGATGAAAATATAAACGCCAAAATACATAGAAGTAGTTATAAATAGATAAAAGGTGTGTCATTATGAACACAAACTAGAATTTATAAGTTCTAACCAAAAAGACAAATATTTTAAAGTATAGAACAAAATAGTAGCATCCAGAAGAGAAGTAATGTGGGGGTGATGGTAACATTATAAAAATAGGTTAATTTTAATGGTTAGAAACTAATTTTTCAGCAGTGAATATATTATAATATACAGAGATGTTTATTTATATATCATAGACATGAAACCTATCCAATGTTATAAATCAGAATTATTCAGTAAAAAATTAATAAAACAAAATAATGATGGTCATCTCAGGATTTTAATTACTTAAAATGACTTATCACTAATGTCATTATATAAAATTAAACATTAATTATTTTTCTGACTGAAATGTGCATTACTAGTCTATAAATACAAGCAGTTATTTTAGCTGCCAAAGATATCAGAATAACTTACATTTACAATATAAAACTACCATTACAATCTGTTTCAGATTGCATATGCAGGATATCCACAATGTTTCCTATGCATGTGTGGGTGCAGTTCCTAAAACCAGAATTCAGAAGAAGAACAAATGTCCTGATGATCCAAATACAGCTCAGTGACTTTTCTATACATTTTTGATGCAAAAAAGAAATATCACATGTATTAACACCTATTTTTCCTCCTACTAGAATTATGTAAATTCTATAATGGAAAGAAATTTTCTCTTACTTTCTGTCATAACATCAATGTCTCACATAAAGCAGCAATTCAGCGCATATTTGATGAGTGAATGAGTACTAGGTAACATACATAAGACAAAATGACACCATTCCCTGAACTTCTAAAAAAGATATTCACAATAAACAGGAAATTTTTCAAAATAGAATTTCAGACCGTAATTATATATATTCATTCTTTAGAAGAAATACCTGAAAATTTTAGACAATACCATAGCTTTCTGTGAAAACAGAAATATAACAATATTTGGTCATCAAAGGAGAACTAAAGCAGTTAAGGTACTATTTTCTAATTTTTCTTAAGCCAATAATCACAAGGTATAATTGGGGAGACATTTCTTTTAGCATGACGGTCTTAGGTTTTTCTAACTCAGATAAAAAGTAGGTCAAATTAGGTTTAAACAAAGCAGAACAAAATGATTTATATGCAAAAGAAGCACAGAGTTGTCAAAATCCCAATTTTCAGGTGACCCAAAAGAGAAATGAATATTCAACTTAAAACTTCTTAAAATAGTCATACACCACAGACTTGGCAGAAGATTCAAAGGGCTGAGCACATGTTCTGCATGCAGAGATCCAATATTGCATTCCTCTTACTGCAAGGCCCTCCAAGCACTCCACAAGTAGCGAAACACCTCCAAAGTGTTTGGAGAAAAAGAACCATGTCAGCTTGTTAGGTGCATGTGTGTATGAAATAGGACAAAGAAAACTATTTCAAAAAAGAAAACAATGTATAACTGTGATCAGTCTATATTTGAGTACTACATTTAATATTCATTAAAGATAAGATCATAATGTTTCTATAATAATTATTCATTAATATTCAAACTTTCAGCCATAGTGTCATAATTTTTCTTATTCTCTGATCTTCACATTTATATTTTATTAGAAGGCATTTTACTGTATCTCTCAAACCTAGAATTATTCATATATTCATGTTCCTGAACTGCTTTTAGAAAAAAATCATAACTTTTCTTTTAGCACTAAGAAACTAAAAGCTAAAATATAAAAGATGGCAGATTAATTCACATTTTTTCTCCATTTATAAATTGAGTCATGTGAGGGTAAAGATCCTTAATAATGACTGTATCTTGCATGCCTACAACTTGTTAAAAACAACATTTATAGATGGCTAATTATAAAGATTCCTAATAATGTGGTATTTTCAAATAATCATATGTATCAGAATTGTTCATTTATAATAAAGTGATAACTATTAAATAATAGAATATTAACAAAGATACTTAAACAGTGAGAATTCAAGTTAGGTAGTCAGAAAACCATGAACTTTTTTTGTGGAAATTAAGTGTTAGCTGAAGGCAACATGTTTTTGAGTTTGGTGTCTATTTTGAATAGAAAAGTGTTAACCACATCATTTTCCACCTAAGATGTGAAGAAAGTAAGACAGTAAGTTATTTGAGATTTTAAAAGACAAATTTTATTTAGTACTCTTTTATGTCCTGTAAACAAAATAGCTACATTTGGGACGCTAATCAAACAGTTCATGGAACGAAACACACAAACACACACAAAAACATACACACACACACACACACAGACCCACACACTACACACAGACCTAACAAAGAAACGGTCATGGTCACAGTCATGATTCTCCTGTTATTCATCAGTTTGCTCGAACAGGCCCAGCAACGTCTCCATTGTGAGACTTGTTGTTACTGTGTTTGGCTTATTGAATACATCACTGTTAGCTTGCCAGGCTTTGCCGTGCCAGCAAGATACTCTCGATAGCGAGCGGGCAAGATACTCTCAGTAGCTCACCGGGCTCTCTGAGAGGGGCAGAGGAATTGAACCCAGCTTGGCCCGGCTGGCTGCGCGCAAGGCAAATGCCCTACCACTGTGCTATTGCTAAAGAAACTAATTTATCTAATTTGTTGGTGAGAACATACAAGGTGTACAAGCCTGTATAGTAAGTTACCTGTTATATTACTTATATAAACAAATTATTTCAATTACCCTATTATTCCCTTGCCAAAGAAAAAAGTATCATCAAAATGTGATCTGGTATTTGTCCATGCTTATCATTGCATTGCAAAGAGTTTTACTAAGCCACAGAGCATATGTTGTTTAAAGAAAAAAGCTATGACAGCATAGAAAATATTGCTATTATCACTAAAGTAACATTCTAATTATTCTATGAAAAGATTATATCACATGCCTATATCATATAATTTATACTCTACATTAAAACACTCTAATAGGAGACCAGAAATATATCTTAGCATCTCAGAACTGTGCATAACCTAAAGAAAGAACAGAATTTACCTTAGTAGCTTATTAGTAAAATACTTCCACAAGAGTCATGGCTAGTACCTCTCCTTATAAATCCCAACATTTTCAGTAGCAGTGTAGTACTGTCATCTTGTTGTTCATCGATTTGCTCGAGCGGGCCCAGTAACGCTACCAATACTTCATTGTGAGACTTGCTGTTACTGTTTTTGGCATATTGAATACATCTCGGGTAGCTTGCCAAGCTTTGCCGTGCGGGTGAGATACTCTCGGTAGCTCTCCGAGAGGGGCGGAGGAATCGAATCCGGCTCCACCAGGCCTGCCTCACTCAAGGTAAATGCCCTACTGCTGTGCTATCGCTCTAGCCCAACATTTGCAGTATCTATATTTTTTCTATAATATGTCCAATTTCACTGACATGTCTTAAGCACTTTGAAACAGCTCTGATTGATGAACTCAAAGACCATATTTACATTCTGAAACAAGAAAATTGAGCAAGAAAAAAAAATTCAGTCACAGGGCACAAACTCATGAACTTTTTTTAAATGACACCCAAGGGGCTGGAGCGATAGCCCAGTGGGTAGGGCGTTTGCCTTGCACGCAGCCAACATGGCTGACACAGGTTCGATACCTAGCATTCCATATGGTCCCCCGAGCACCGCCAGGAGTGATTTCCTGAGTGCATGAGCCAGGAGTAACCCCTTAGCATCGCCGGGTGTGACCCAAAAAGCAAAAAAAAAAAAAAAGACTCCCAAGAAGGCAGAAAGTCCCATTAATTGTTTATGTGTCAAAGTTCAAGTCTGGAGTGATGACATAGTGGTCTCATGGCACAATATTCCTTGGGAGCAATAGCACAGCAGGTAGAACATTTGCCTTTCACGTGGCCAACCCAGGTTTGGTTCCTCTATCCCTCTTGGAGAGCCCAGCAAGCTACCAAGAGTATCCCACCTGCACTGCAGAGCCTGCCAAGCTCCCTGTGGCATAATCAATATGCCAAAAGCAGTAACAACAAGACTCACAATGGAGACATTACTGGTGCCCACTTGAGCAAATCGATGAGCAAAGAGAGGACAGTGCACAGTGCTACAGTCAGTGCTCTTCTGTAATTGGCAAAAATACAGCTCCCCCTCTTCCCCTCCCCCCGCCCCTCCGCTTCCTTTTTCAAAGGCCAAGAAAAGAAGCCCAAGGGAGTTTTAGAAATTTAGTCAAAGTTGACAGACAGTGCTAACACCCTGAGGAAGTCTATCACATCCATGACTGGGTTTAACACGCGTATGCATAGATCATCAGAGCCAACTGAGTGCAGAGAGCTGGATTTAAGGTAGAACACAGTGCAGGCTGGTATGTTGCTACGGCTTGCATAATCTCTTGATAATGCATAGGAGCCTCACAGAAACACAACTTGATTTTCATTATCTCCGCTACAGGAAAATTATCTATTTTATGCTAGTTTTTATCTGGTTTCTCCTTTTTTTTTTTTTCCTCTTTCGTTTCTCTTTATCTGGTTATGGATATCATGGAATGTGTTTGTCTCTGGCTGGCAATTCAGTAATTTTTATTAAGAATCTTCACAAAGAAAAAAAGAGATTCTAGATAGAAATAATTGCTAGCTTGGAGTGAGATATAGATGGAATTAGTTGAATTTTGACTCTGGCACTTTGTATAGTAACTGTGTGTCATCTGTAAGCAAGATACTTAAGTCTTAAAATCACAATACCTAAGAATGTAAGTTGGTATTTGATACGCCTGAGAGAGTCCCTACGATTGTGTTTGGACACCTCACTTAAAAATAACACTGTAAGGGGGCTGGGGCAATAGCACAGCAGGTAGGGCATTTGCCTTGCACGAGACCAACCCGGGTTTGATTCCCAGCATCTCATATGGTCCCCTGAGCACCGCCAAGGGTAATTCCTGAGTGCAGAGCAAGGAGCAACCCCTGTGCATCGTCAGGTGTGACCCAAAAAAGCAAAAAAAAAAAATTAAATTAAACTAAATTAAAAAAAACACTGTAGGTAGTTGAAAAAACATTGGCTTGATTCATTTATACATTACTTCTATTTTATTACACAATTTAAGAATTATTGCTTTCTTGATTTTCTCCTCTTCTAATTTTGCACTCCATAATTATTTTATGAACTACAGTGTAGTCTCTGATAAACGAATGATGAATGGATTGTCACAGAGAGAGGGAAAAACAATCTCCAGTAGCAATTAAAAAAAGGCAACCACAGGGCGTCTGCTAGTTGACAGAAAAGTCTAATTTGCAGTCCAGGATATGTAATTTGTTTTCTTTTTTCTCATTTTCTAAGTTTTAATGCCAAATCCATGCTAAAGTTATATAATATAGTTTATATTTTATCTTATAATAGGATCATTATAGTTAGCACATTAGGTCAAAAGGACTTTAGAACTGTCTGAAAGAAACCTCTATAATGGAGAAGTTATTTTCAAACCTTTTCATGTTATCTACTAATATAGCCTATTTTTGTTTATAATCTCAAACTTAAAACAGCATAATCTAAGATTCACTGAAATTATGATTCAAATTAAGGTTATAATTCATCACATTGCCATATAGTTAATAAAATTTGTAATCTTAAAAATGAAAACATGTAAAAAAGGAAATTGAAACCTGTAACCAAATATAAATAATATTGGATAGAAATTGTCTTTTAAACTGTCTGAAACACCCAGCAGTGTGTCTGGTAAAGTGGGCAGAGCACTGCAAAAAAACTAATGAAATTAATAACATTGAAATTGCATGCTGAACATTATGTTCTGGCAGAAATTAACGTAACACAATCATAAAGGACACCAGAAGCTCAATTGTTTTGACAGGAACAAAGTTAAATGTTACATTTAGGTGATATAAATTATTTAGGGATGTTTGTGGGAAAGTTAGGATAAGCAGACATTTTCGAACTATTTACTATGGAAAATCATCCTTTATTCTCTATTAATTGTGTTCCTAGTTGGTACAATAAAAGAGAATTATTTTATACTACATTTCTATTTTAGGAATACTGTAAAAATTATTCAGAGACCTACATTTACCTATCAAAGGAGATCTGAATTCCTAGAGGAACTTTTGGCAGTAGGTATTGTATGATGTGTTTGATTACACCAGGGTCATCAAAACTTATCACAATATTAAAAAAGGAGAGAATTTCATCATTGAAGGACCACCCTGTTGGAGGAATACTTAAAGTTCATGACGAGTATTTTGTACCACACACATTTATTGTTAATGTATAATTTTGTTCTGGTGTCATACACTGGAAGTTTCTGTAGGACATACAATCTAAAAGACAATGGTGCATATCTTAGTTAATTTTCCACTTTGGAAGCAAGTGCTATGTGTCAGAACTATTTGATATATTCTGATAATAATGTTAAATTCATGTTCAAAGATGCCAAATATCCACATAGTAAATGCTGCAGTTTTTCCTTGGAATTCCAACTCTTTTCTTAGACTGCCCTCTTGTGGTCATATATGAGGACGAGAACAACAAAAATTCCACATACTGCTTTTTTCTATCTAATTTCTATCTAATAAATGCTTTGAAAACTGATTTCTATTTTAAAATTCAATAGTTCAAGCTGAAATATTCATTATTCTTCTATATGAATTCTAAGCAGAATTTTAATTCGTGAAAAATTCAGTAATGATATTAATATAATTATTCAAGGAAAATAGTACATAAAGATAATAGAGGTTTGGTGTGACTATTTGTTATTAAGTATGGAATTTCACTAATCAATAAAACTAAAGTAAGATCTAATTTCATTAAACCCTGTTCAAAGGTTTGATCAATGTTATTTCAGAAGAAATATTAATATAATCAACATTTTTGGAGGAAAGAGATGTCCTTCTCTCCCATTTTAATTTAGGCACCATGATTTACAATGTTGTTAAACAGAATTTCAAGCATTCAATTGCCCACTAATAGTGTCAGGATTCCTCCACCAATGTCTGAAGTTCCCCTCCGACCGCCCCACATTACCCCACTGGCAAACTAATATTTTAAAAATTAATTATTATAGTTTGGGTTTCATGCTTAAAATAGTGCTAACAGTTACAGTTCAGAACCAAACAGTGGCTCTTGTTCATTGTCAATAAAATGTGTACGACCAAGAACAATGCCCTTATGTTACATTAGTTTCCCTCATAATTCCCCCATCCATACCCAAACTTACTTGGTTCACTCAGAAAGAGAAATTGTAGGATTTAAATCGAATGTCTAAACTGACATTAGAAAAATGTTATGACCAAAAAAGAGTTTCCTTCAAATAACCTAATGCATTTTTATTTTCAAAAACAGATTAAGAAACGATCCTCATATAATTAGTAACTTAAGGGTTTTTTGTTGTTGTTGTTTTCATTTTTAGGAGGCTACTCTGGGAGATGTTTGGGGGTTACTGTTAGTCAAATTTGGAAAAGAATAGACAAAAAAAAATGATAAGGATCTTACACAACTCAACAGAAAAATAAAGTGTTAAATAATAAAGCAAATACTTGATTTAAAAACAGTCAAAACATTTGGCAAGTCATTTTCCCAAGTAATTTTGCAATATTGAAATTACAACAGGTACATGAAAAGATGTCAAATGAAACAACCTTATAAGAAATGCACATGAAAACCAGAAAGAGGTAGTATTTCATACCTGTCAGAATTGTGAATATCAAAGAAAAAAATATGTTTTGACAAGGATATGGAGAAAATGAAACACTTGTTACACTTTTCTGCAAATGTCACTTTTTGTAGCCATTATGAAACACAATATGTGTATGGGATAGGACTAATAGTACAGGGGATAGAGTGTTTGCTTTTCAAGCAGCAGACCTGGATTTGATCTGCACACCTGGGTTTGATCTATGGCACCCTATGTAGTTCTCCCTAGCCAAACAAAAGTAATCCCTGATCATCACCATGTGACCCTCAGAGCAAACCGAACCAACGAAACAACAACAAAAATATAATATGTGTATTCTGTGAAAAGTTAAAAATAGAAATACGACATCGTGATTCCATTTCTGAGTGCACATCTGATAGAAACAAATCACTATGAGAGATTTCTGAACCATGAAACTCTTTCTGGAAAATAGATTTTTTTTAACTGAATCACAGTGATATAGATCCTTACACAGCTGTTTATGATTGGGCTTCAGGCATAAAGTGTTCCAACCATGGTCCCTCCCAGGTGTATATTTCCCAGCATCAGTGCACCACCAACACTCTTAATGTTCTTTGTAGTGTGTTGTCTTCGGTGGCCAAGACCAGGAATCAAGTGTCCATTATTATTATTAATCTGGTAATAATAGAGTCAGAGAGAACATAAAAGGTATGGCACTTGTCAATCCTGGTTGGATCCCTGACAACACATATGGCCCATAAAGCCCATCAAGGTTCACCTGAACACAGAGCACAGAGCTAAGATTAAACCCTGAGCATCACCAAAACATAATGTTAAAAATGAAAGAATGAAGAATAGACAAAGAAAATGTGAACATGTTAACTGAATATTATTTGCCACTGAAAGAAAAGAAATTCTTCCATTTACAATGATACTGATAAAACTTGAGTGCATTAGGTTAAGTGAATTAAGTAACAAAAATAAATATTGCGTGATCTCACCATATGTGGGATCTACAGATAAATTTCTAAAAATATAAAACAAATTGGCTGTATCCAGTGGTAGGGAAATGAGTGAAGCTTAATAACTTGTAGCTATAAACAAGTTTTGAGTATCTAAGATAGAACATGGCGACATTTGTAAACAAAATAGTTGAAAGTTGAAAAGGAAGTATATCTAGAAAGTTCTTATTACAAGAAATATGTTCAACACTAAACTATGTGAGGTGATGACTATCAGCCAAAATTATTATGGTATTCATCTCACTATATATTTTATGTTATGTATAATATATAAAAAGTATGCTGTAATCTTTAAAAAGTTAGATGAAGTGCCTTAATTAAAAAGAGTGAAGGACAACTGTACTCCAGAAAATCAACTACCTAGGAATTAGCTTTACTAAGGAAGTAAAGGACCTGTACAAAGAAAACTACAAAACCCTAATTCAGGAAATAAAAGAGGAGGCGAGGAAATGGAAAAATATCCCTTGTTCATGGATTGGGAGAATTAACAATGTCAAAATGGCAATACTTCCCAAAGCACTGTACAAATTCAATGTGGTCCCTATTACAATACCCATGACATTCTTCAAAGAAATGGAGCAAACACTCCTGAAATTTATATGGAACAATAAGCCCCCATGAACAGCTAAAGCAATTCTTGGGAAAAAGAAAAAGGGAGGAATTAACCTCCCAAACTTCAAACTCTACTACAAAGCAATAATACTGAAAACAGCATGGTACTGGAACAAAGGAAGAGCTGCAGACCTGACATCTCCCCTCAAAGATATGATCATCTAATCTTTGATAAAGGAGCAAGAAATGCGAAGTGGAGTAAGAAAAGCCTTTTTAACAAATGGTGCTGGCAAAACTAGATGGCTACATGTAAAAAACTGGGCTCAGATCTCTGCCTAACACCATGTACAAAAGATCAAAATGGATGAAAAACCTCAACATCAGACCGGAATCCATAAGGTACATTGAAGAAAAAGTTGGCAAAACCCTCCATGACATTGAAGCTAATGGTATCTTCAAAGATGTCACACCACTGGCCAAGCAAGTGAAAACAGAGATAGACAAATGGGACAATCTTAAACTAAGAAGCTTCTGCACCTCAAAAGAAACAGTGACCAAAATACAAAGACAGTCTACAGAATGGGAAAGGATATTTGCCAGATATACATCCGACAAGGGGTTGATATCAAAGTATTCAAAGTACTGGTTGAACTCCATAAGAAGAAAACATTCAACCCCATCAAAAAGTGGGGTGACGAAATGAACAGAAACTTTATCAAAAAAGAAATCCGAATGGCTAAAATACACATGAGAAAAAGTTCTACATTATTAATCATCGGGGAGATGCAGATCAAAACAACAATGAGGTATCATTTCACACCACAGAGACTGGCCCACATCCAAAAGAACGAAAGCAACCTGTGTTGGCGCAGATGTGGCGAGAAAGGGACCCTCCTTTACTGCTGGTGGGAATGCCGACTGGATCAACCCTTTTGGAAAACAGTATGGACGATTCTCAAAAAATTAGAAATTGAGCTCCCATTTGACCCAGCGATATCACTCCTGGGAATATACCCCGGAGAGGCAAAAAAGTATAGTCGAAGTGACATCTGCACTTGTTTGTTCATTGCAGCACTCTTTACAATAGCTAAAATCTGGAAAAAACCTGAGTGCCCGAGAACAGATGACTGGTTAAAGAAACTTTGGTACATCTACACAATGGAGTACTATGTAACTGTTAGAAAACATGAAGTCATGAAATTTACATACAAATGGTACTACATGGAAAATATCATGCTAAGCGAAATGAGCCAGAAAGAGAGGGATAGACATAGAAAGACTGCATTCATCTGGGTAACGTAAAGTAACAAAATAAGAGACTAACATCCAAGAACAGCTGTGATAAATACTAGGAGCTTCACTCCATGGCTACGAGGCCAGTCGCACACTCTAGGGGTAAAGACAGCTCAGACAGAGAAGGGAGCACCAAATAAATGGCGTTGGGAAGATCCGCCCAGGATGGGAGATATATGCTGAAAGTAGACTTTAGACCGAACATGACTGCCACCCAATGCCTCTTCTGCAAACCACAGCACCTAAAGGGAGTTCCCTGCCACAGAGGCAGAGTGGGATGGGTCCTGGAGGGTGGTAGGGATACTGGGATTGGTGGGGGTGGAGAATGGGCACTGGTGGTGGGATGGGTACATGATCATTGTATAACTGAAACACAACACAAAACTTATAAATCTGCAACTGTACCTCATGGTGTTTCACTAATAAAGAAAAAAAGATTTTTCCTAGCATAGGGTTTTGTATTCCAGTAAGTTCCCACCCTAAAGCATAAATATTTACTATTATCATTATTCTATAATCAATATGGCTGACCCGAGTTCGATTCCTCTGCCCCTCTCGGAGAACCTGGGAAGCTACCGAGAGTATCTCGCCCGCAGGGCAGAGCCTGGCAAGCTACCCCTGACGTATTCAATATGCCAAACACAGTAACAACAAGTCTCACGATGGAGACGTTACTGGGCCCGCTCGAGCAAATCGATGAACAATGGGAGGACCGTGACCGTGACCATTATTTTAATAGAATTATTATTCCTTAGATTCTGTTATCCTCAAATTTCTTTTTGGAATAACACAGTCACGGTCCTCCCACTGTTCATCGATTTGCTCGAGCGGGCCCAGTAACATCTCCATCGTGATTCTTATTGTTACTGTGTTTGGCATATTGAATACGTCACGGGTAGCTTTCCAGGCTCTGCCATGCGGGCGAGATACTCTCGGTAGCTTGCAGGGCTCTCCAAGAGGGGTGGAGGAATCGAACTCGGGTCAGCCATGTTGGCTGCATGCAAGACAAATGCCCTACCGCTGTGCTATCACTCCAGCCCGGAATAACATAGTATTTTTGATAAATTATCCACCTTTCTCCCTAGACTAAAACCTTCAACATCTCAAAATAAAAGCATAAAAATTTAAAATCTAAGATGTTAGCCATGAGAATAAAAACAGTTTCTATGGTAGCACAAGCTGTAAGTATTTCAGAATTATTAAGCAGAACAATTAATGTTCACTATATAGTTATTCTGTCCTCTGTATTATACTGCCAGACTTTAAGATATTCTCACAGAAACATTTTATATGAAAATGCTAGTATATTAAAAAAAGGTAAAGGCCCTCCCGTTGATCGTCGATTTGCTCGAGCGGGCCCAGTAACGTCTCCATTGGAGACTTTGTTGTTACTGTGTCTGGCATATCGAATACTCTCGGTAGCTTGCCGGGCTCTCCGAGAGGGGCGGAGGAATCGAACTCGGGTCGGCCATGTTGGCCGCTTGTAAGGCGAACGCCCTACCCGCTGTGCTATCGCTCCAGCCCATTAACATAATTTGTAAGATTAGACATTTATTTCAGAGTGATTAGCAATGTTTTTACTAAACCATGCATTTTTAACTACTGTAATTATATAAAAATTGTATTATAGAAATGAATTTGTTTACTGGTTGTTAAAATACATGAAATTCAAGGTCAATGTTCAAATTCTATATTTATATTTAAATAATTTAGGGGTTTAGGATGCAGGTTGCTTGCATATGGCTGTGAGTTTTATCTCTGACACTGAAAAATAAAAATAAAATTTTTTAAAGACTGGCTTCATAAAAATGGCATGCTACCTTATCTATCTTAATCATCTATCTCATCTATCCAAAGTTCAAATAATATGTTAAAGTGAAAAGGAAATATTTGAGAATCTTATGTTAAAATAAATTTTAAAAAAATTGAGAGGAGAAAAGGAACATTCAATTTCATATAAAAATATATTTGGGGTTTGGGGCTATGTCTGGTTGTGCTCTCGGCTTACTCCTCTCTGTGTGCTTAGAAATGACTCCTCGCAAGAAACCATGTGTGGTGCTTTATTTTTTTTTGAGCCACGTCTGGTGATGCTCAGGGCTAATTTCTGGCTCTGTGCTCAGGGATCACTCCTGGTGTATCTCAGGGAACCATATGGGGTACCTGGGATCAAATCCCAGTCTGTTGTGTGCAAGGCAGGAGTCTTGTCTGTTGTATTATTTCTCATTTTAGAAAAATAAATAGATACAAGTTTTCATTCTTTTCCATGCTTTTCTGATGAACTCAAATGATTAAATTCATGAATTACTAAATCTAACATTGCAGAGATACGATCTCAGCTAAAATACAGTACAATTACATGATATAAATTCAATGGTTATGCTTCTGTATATACTATAAAATTGGATGTTTACTTGGTGTTATGCTTAAGTATGAATTTTATCACCAAATTCTATCTCAATATCCCAAGAACTAAAATCAAGAGAAAACACTTCATTCAAAACCTGTGAGTTCAAGTTTAGGATATTTTTGTAGATGAGATACCTACAATGTTCTACTCAACCTAAAATGGCAGTGATTATAGTATTTGTTTCATAGGTAATATGATTAAGGGCTATGACATAATGACTTTGTGACATGGCACAATGTCTGGCACAGGACTAGCTTATATATCTTGTTATTAATACCAGTAACGTGAAAGCAAAGAAAATAAAAACTATAATACTGAGTGATCAGTTTTTGTGTTTAGTTTTAGGGACAACTATATTCAATCTTCTAGATATGTCGATTGTATTTATGCATATATACACATATGCATTAATACGTGCGTATTATGTGTGTCTATTAATGCATATACATACATACAAATACATGCATGTATACAAAATACATATATATAAAATATATCAAACTTAAGTGAGGAAGACAATAAAATTGCAGACTCTTTTGGCAAAATGAAGAGGTGAAAAAAATGCATAGATACTCTCTGTGTTCAGCTGGAACACTTTGGAATGACTTGCATTTAAATTAAATTAGTAAAGGGATTTTTGCACATAGCCACTACAAATATGAATACAAATAAGCGCTGTAGCGTCTTTCATTTCTAGAAATGTCTGTAATCTTTTCAATAATAGGCTTTGTTCTTATGTATAAATTTTTGGCTTAAAGCTTGACATCTTTTTATTGCTTGATATATGGATTTTATGACTATGGGTTTAAAGCTGTTGATACAGTAAGAGTCTCTATTCTACCATTGAATACTGCTGCTGCAACTATTTTAGATAAAACCAGGATGATTTCTGTAAACTTATTTTGTTTGTAAAATGAAAATCTATTTAAAATTTGTTTTGCATTCTTCATTGCAAAGGCAGACTTCTGGCCTTCTGAATTAAAGTGCCCCAATTCAATTGTAACCTGTTCCAAGATCTTGAAAGAATGTTTATAAATTCCTGATACTGAGTTATTTTTATGTATTACATACTAATTCTTCATGTGTTAAAGCAGTTATTCTATCCTGGAACCACTTGTGGTTCCTGAAGCCCCTGTGATCCTAAATACAGACCAATGAGTAAGACCTGAGCACCACCCGGGGTGGATTGAAGACAAAAACAGAAAGAAATAAAGAAACTACTTCTTTCCCCTAAAGGCTTTTACATTGATTTTGTGTGTGGTCAAAAGTCAAATATTTTTTTCTTGAAGAAACAATGCTGAATATCACAATAAAATTCCAGAAATATTAGTTGAATCATAATTAATTTTGAGAACCAATTAAACAGTATAATAAAAGGTGTAATTTCTTTTCAACTATTAAATAATTTTGAAAACTCGGAATCACCGGAATCTCCCTCCCGTTGTTCATCGATTTGCTTGAGCGGGCCCAGTAACGTCCCCATTGGAGATTTTTGTTGTTACTGTGTTTGGCATATCGAATACATCATGGGTGGCGTGCCAGGCTCTGCCGTGTGGGCAAGATACTCTCGGTAGCTTGCCGGGCTGGTATAAATGTCTATTTTGTCACTTTCATGATGTTTTTGCCATCCTGTTAATAGTATAATTCCTTTGTTCAAAAAATAATGTTTAGACATTTTTTAAGTGTTGACCTGGACACATTTTCTTATTTTTTATCATCTGAGGATATTATTATATGATATTGAAAGGATATTTTCATGGATATAATTTTGTGTTGAACTTTGCTTTCAACACATTAAAATTTCTTCATCACTAATTTAAAAATCCTGTATCATTTTCTTCTGAGAGTCAAGTTATTTTATGAATGTTGCTGACTTTCCAGTTGGTAAGTAAAAAGAGTAATTTTTTCTGGTTAACTATAAAATTTCTTTCCCTTCCCTTAAGTAGAAATTTTACTGTGATGTATTGTGGTATGAACTTGTTGGAATGTGTCTTATCTGGGGTCTGCTTAAAAACTTCATTTTTTTCAACTACTATTTCTTACAATCTTCATCAGTTCATTCTTTCTTCTTCCCCTTTTCAGTCATCATTGAAATGAATGAGTGCTTCTGTTGTAATTCCATTTCTCTGTGTACTTTTTTCCAGTTAATATACTTTTGTTTCAAAAAAGATGTGCTCCTTTTTTCATCTTCAAGTTAATAATTCTTTATCTGCCTTCTTCATTCTGACGTTGAGTCCAGCCAAGAGGTTTTATTTTTATTGTTGCACTTTTCAATTCTGAAATGTCCATTTGAATAAATTTTTTATATTTTCCATTACTTTCTTGAAACTTTCCATTTGATCAGACTTAATTTATATCTTTTTAAAACATATTTGTAATTAGTCCCCAAGATTTTCAAGATAGTTGCTTTAAAATTCCTATCAGTTAATTCTAAAAACTGTGCATCTCACAACTGGTATCTATCAAGAATTCTTCCCTGGTTCTTTTCATTTCATTTTCATTTCATCATCCTGTTATTCGTCGATTGCCTCGAGCAGGCCCCAGTAACGTCTCTTTCATCCTAGCCCTGAGATTATATTCACGGCTCTTTAGGAGAATGAGACCCATCATTGTTACTGGTATTTGGCATATTTGGTACGCCACGGGGAGTTTGCCAGACTCTGCCGTGTGGGCAGGCTACATTTGATAGCCTGCAAGTTTGTCCAAAGTAGGAATGAGATAATAAGATGTCATAAAAAAATGTTCTGATAAGATGTCGCGCGGCCGCATTTGCGGCCGCACGGTTCCGGGATCTGGATTTTATAGTCTCTGAGTCTTGGCCGCTGATGGGATTACACGGTGCCAGGGGGCCAGGTGGTGGGTGTGACCCCCGCCTACTGGAATTTGGAGGATCTGGATGGAAGATGCTCGACTCCAATCCGAGTAGGCTTGGAGGTCTCGGCCCCGGAACCCGTGTGGCTTTGTCCCTCTGCCAGTACCTTCATGTGTGCGGAGAGTGGTCTCAGCATGGTGGTGGCTGGTCCTGGAGGTCTTCGGCTGCCGGAGCCCCGGTCGGGGTGGGGAGGAAAGCTCAACCCGCTCCCCTCCAAAGGGTCCCGGCGAGGAACACCCAGGCGCGGGGGCAGGAGACTGCACTGTTCTCGTCTGGGATCTGGATTTTATAGTCTCTGAGTCTTGGCCGCTGATGGGATTACACGGCGCCAGGGGGCCAGGTGGTGGGTGTGACCCCCGCCTACTGGAATTTGGAGGATCTGGATGGAAGATGCTCGACTCCAATCCGAGTAGGCTTGGAGGTCTCCCTGGTTCTTAGTAAATTGATAATTTTGTATTGATACCTAGATATTTCTGTCTCTTCTATGAATTCTGTACTTATATATACTTATGTTTCATCATGATTTTTTGATTACCCCAATGGGAAAAGGAAAATTCTGCCTTGTTACTTCTAAGTAGTACTGCACTGTAGCACTGTCCTACCATTGTCCATTGATTTGCTCGAGCGGGCACCAGTAACGTCTCCATTGTGAGACTTGTTATTACTGTTTGTGGTATATCAAATACGCCACAAGGAGCTTGCCAGGCTCTGCCCTGTGGGCGGGATACTCTCCATAGCTTGCCGGGCTCTCAGAGAGGGACGGAGGAATCAAACCAGGGTCGGCCACGTGTAAGGCAAAAGCCCTACCCACTGTGTAAGGCAAACGCCCTACCCACTATCACTCCTTACTATCTTACTTCTAAGTAAGAGTACAATCCCGGGTACTATCTATTCTCTATCATTCTTGCATTATTATCATACAAACATTTTACCTAAGCGATTTATTCAACAATCAATTTTTAAGTTGTTGAGTTCTCTCACCACCATTACATTATCTTCTGACACAGGTTCAGGGCCACCTCTTAACTTTTGTCATCATTAGTGACCATTCTAGTTTTCTAAAACATTCCAAGATTTTTGGTTTTGGATTGTCACTGAAATTAAAACTTTTTGTGGCCAAGGACACTTAATACAGAATTTAGAAAAAAATAGTGATACTGTTTATGAAGAATCTAAAGAGGAGTCAGATTCATTAGTGCAATGAAGATATTTTAGTGACTGGACCAGACTTGTGAGAGATATATTTGGGTTTGAGATATATTTTAAAGATTTAAGTGATATAAGCTTAGAGACTCAATTTCTGGAAGTTTATGATGTAAGAAGTATCTGGGAAAGTAAGATTAAAAAATGATGTCTAATTTTTAAAATCTAATACCTAATTTATTATGAGAACCATTTACTAAAATAAAGATTTATACAGGAAAAAGTGCCATAATGATGCTGTATTTGTATTTGAGATGCTTACATGACATCTAAATCGTTAAGTGGGTTTAGATCTCAGGAGAACTCTCTTTACTTGACTGATAATGTTGTTCAGTGTTAGTACATGCTTTACACCTATTAAATCTTGGGTTTAATCACAGCAACACTCATACTAAAAAAAAGTCTCCCTCAGTGTTAGAAAATGAAAATATATTTGTGTAAGGAGAAATATTGATACCTCTAGTGATATTCTATAGAAATAATTGGATTCATCAGTTTGATAATGTTATGGAGAAAAGAGTTTAAGATGTCTCGTGGAATAATACTTTTATTATTTTACCCACAGCAGATCTATGGAAGATAACAATCATCTTATAAATGTGGACTCTAAGTACAGGATTTCTGAGAACTCAGTATCTAATATTGAGAAATTTAGGCAGCAATTCCAAGTTTTCCTTATTTTTCTTTTATAAATTCTTTCCCACATCAAGTGTATTTTTAAAGTTTCCTTCCATGTTTCTTCTATTATTTTCTTTTTCCTTTTTTCTTCTATCCTTTGAAGGACGTTTTGATCATTTAAATAATGATCAAAACCCTTAGTTTATGTGTGAAAGCCAACAATTTTGTTTATTCCTCTATCTGTGTAATGCAAAAAAAAAAACCTACAAAAGAATAACAACTACCAGATGAGTAGTGTGGGAGTATGTTTGACTTGTATCAATTTCCCTCTACTCTCTTTTCTCTTAAAACATGTTCCTCTGGATTACAATTGCAAATACCACCTGCAATAAAAACAAAATACAGCACATCTCTAGCAAAAGAAAACAGAAACTATAATAGAACATTTATTTTCAAACCTTGAAATATCTCCAACATATCAAAATACCACCTACAGCCTTGAAAAATAAAATACAGCCACCTACATTCCCTCCCACCTAAGTATGACTAAAGCATACACATTCTCCTTAACCACACTTAAAAAGAATAGCTATTCAGTTGAAAAATCAGTTTTTTTTTAATGTTAGCAACAAAATATATTATGCAGTCACTAAGAGATTAAATTCTTATTGAAACACTTTTTTCAATTTAAAATAAAAAAGTTAAAATTTGTATTTTACACAATCATAAAAAGCTGTATTAATTGATACAAAGAACATCATTTACATAATTTACACTAAGAAAATGTTTACTGACTAGAATTTTAAATAATATAGTATTTACTAAAGAGTTCACATTATGATTGCAATATGTAATTATATAACCTAGGTCAAAATTATTGAAAATCAAACAATAATACCCTATGATGAATCACTATTAAAATGAATTGTATGAATGTTGTTGAACGAGTCAGAGACTCCAACATGTTCTATATTTCTGTGTGCAACACTTACATTTTCATGGCTACACTGCTTCTCTGGTCAAAAGTGATAAGAATTTACAGATTTATTTACCTAAAATGGGAGATAATTACATAATCCTTGTATCTGTGCAGACTTGCTATGTACTATAGCCTAAGGAATGCCATTTGCAAGAACATGAATGAAGTATTTTATACTAAGTGATTCTATGTTTACAGCAAAAGATCACTAACAGGAGAATTATTACACTGACAGATACATCATTCACTGATAAAAATAAAGATAATGCAAAATAAAATATTCTGAAATGATTATTATTTAAGTAGTTAATAATACAACATTCAAAGGCATGCTATTTATTGTTTTGTTATGACAAAAATAACCTCTCTTTGGTTAAACAGAAATATCCCCAGCACAAGTCCATGAAGCATTATTATATTCTGATGTTTGAAGATTGTTCAAATACAGGGAATATATTTACATGAACATTTCTATCCTACAGGTTTAAATGTAAGTCATAGTCATATTATACTGCAATATCAGTGTCATTCCTTTTAAATAAAGCATTTTTAATTAATTGGGTCATCTTAATTCTTTTTATTGCTGCTTATTATTCTTTTTATTTTATGCTTACATCAGTTTTAAAATAATAGCACATAAAATCATTAGCTCTTACAGTTTTACAGAATTTCTTACTGATTTGTAGAATATAAAAAGTAAACTCACTGAACACTAAAGATATTCAAATCCTAGATTTTTAATTCTCCTTATAAAACTATGTTTTTTATGCACTAACAATTAATAATTGAAGGATGTTAACAATAAATTATTATACCTTTTAAATTTCTATTTCCAAGTTATCTAAGCACAGACACCCACAAGGTGGTGCTCTTTATTTAGAAATTCCAAGAGAGCAGTTTTGTTTTATATTGACATAGTGCTCAATGACATGTTTCAATGTGTAAATTCAACATACATAAGATACCAAAGAAGCACTGAAATGCATTAATGACTTAAAATTTATCTTTATTGAATTTCTTTTATTGCTAAGTTAAAGTTGGGTTTTTATTATTCTTTAAATGCCAAAAATACAACTTGAAAGAAATTACTTAATATTTAGATGCAATGAAAAATCATAGTTCAAATATGAATTGATAAATTTATTCACAAGTGTATATAGGGAGGATAGTAAGAAAATAACCTTGGCTAGAACACAAACTCCTCTTATAAAATATAGAGAGACTATAATACACCATGAAAACTATCTAGAGAGACTTTAATATTACCTAATTACAGAGAAATTGCATATGATTCACATTTTATTGATCTGAATCCAACTATTGAGGGGCTAGTAAGAAAATGAAAAAAGAGAAAGAAATTGGTAGAAAACGAAATATGGAGGGCCCCTGAGATAGCGTATACCCATCTGGTTTGATCCTTGGGACTGCATGGTGTCCCAAACATAACATGGTGTGACCCTGAGGCCTGCTGTGCTGCGGGGGGTGAGCCGGCTAATCCTTGTCTCGGCAGGGCCTAACTAACATCGCATCCTTGGGTTGGTTGAGAATTGCCAGTAAGACTTCTGTGTCTCCTGAATGCTCTTGGGACTAGCTCCCCACCCCCACCAAAATAGTTAAGAGTAAAGAAATGAACTAAAAGAAGGAAGAGAGTAATAGTAACAACTGGACCCACTCTTTCTGTCACTGATTTTCTGAGTATGGGGTAGAAGTTCGAACCTGTTGTTTTTCCAGTAGCCTGAATCTATTGTTTCTCCAGTAGCTTCAGTTCCCTCCAGTCTCTCCAGGGGTTCTTTCTCAGCTGCTTTCGGTCACTCTATCGCTCACAATTTTACATTCTATTTGATCATATTGGGCTAGAGCGATAGCACAGCAGGTAAGGTGTTTGCCTTGCACTCAGTCGACCTGGGTTCGATTCCTTCGCCCCTCTCAGGAGCCTGGAAAGCTACCAAGAGTATCCCGCCCACACAGCAGAGTCTGGCAAGCTCTCCCTGTGGTGTATTCGATATGCCAAACACAGTAACAAGTCTCACAATGGAGACGTTACTGGTGCCCGCTCAAGCAAATTGTTGAACAGGAGGACTGTGCTATTTGATCATATTATCCCTAAGTACATGTCGAACAGTTTCTCAAATAACCCACCAAAGGAAGAAAAAATTTTCCAAAATACCAATTAATAATAAATTTGATTAGTAGTTCTACTTTCTTTCATAATAGGAAAAGTATTATGAGAAATTTGCTTCGATGCTTGCAATAACAGAAAAGCATGGAATATTCAGAAGGCCTCCATGGTGCTTATGGCAAGTGTCAACCCTCCATACACAGGAACACAGGTCTGTGGCCAGGAGGGCACTGCGTGTCTGGTGGCACAGCTGAGGGCCAGAATGGCAATGAATCATTAAATGTCTGTGTGGTGATGAGCAGCATGTGTTTGCTAGGCCAGGGGCAAACATGGGGACCTTGGTACTTGTTCAAGTACCTACTGAGAGATTTCCAGAGGCAGGAAGGCCTGGGAACCTGTGCCAGCTTTGATCACCTTTCCAGTGGGTGCTCTAAGACTATAGATGTGAGGCCCCTAAGAAGGCTGCTGCCAGTAGGGCCACTGCTAGATTATACAAAAAGTAGCTGCCCACTGAGATGGGCCCAGTAGGCCTGAGAAGGGCAGCTAGAGGAACAACTAGAGGCCAGGAGCTAGAAGACTTCACCACCTGGAAGCAGAGAGTCAGGTACCCACAGAGCCCTGGAACACAGGTCAGGGCTACTGGCAAGGGATGCTGGAGCCAGAGCCATGGGCATCCCAGTGAATCAGACCCTGCCCCCTCTCCAGAGAATAGGGAGAGCCCTAAAACAGAGCAGGTGGGTCCTAAGATAGTGTGTCTGTAGGACAAAGTTCAGAGAGGCCTAACTCTTTGAGGAGAATTGTAGCAAAACTGCTAGAGAGCAAAATGTGGCTATAATGAGACAGATGACACGTGTGTGTCTCCATTAAGGAACTGAGTTCTCACGCTCACCCTCATTTCCCAGCTGGACTCTTCCTTTGAGCCCCTTTGACTCTTGACTCTGTGAAGGGAAGGAAGGAGGCAATTCCAGAAGTGGTACAAAGAAGGTTAGAGCCTCCCCACGAGGCCCAATAGTCTAGCGTAATGTCTTTCTCAAACAATTGGAGAGTTGAGGCCTCAAGACATTTGGATGAACCAAATTCCCAAGGCTGCTAAGCCCTTCTGAGGAAAGAAGATGCACCAAGTGTTTAATTATTGACAGGACATGAGAGTCAAGTAAAGACATAATAAAAATCGATCGAAAAAATGAAGCCACAATTTAACAAAGTCATAAAAGACTTGAGGGTGATTATGAGAGGTTAGGATATCGGGGCACTGCATGCTCTACAACTTTCAGCGATTTTATAGGATGTGCTCAGCTGCTGACTGGGAGGAGGCATGAAAAGAAAGGTAATCACCACTGTAGAGTGTTGCATTGAGTTTTACTTTGGTTAGAAGAAAAAGCAAAAAAAAAAGGACTCAGTGTAGTGGAGAGAAAGAAACCCCTTCCATAAGTCAAACAAAGGTCAACTCAATCTCAGCCCTATATCAAAAACAAATTCTTTGTCACTAGGAGAAGTAAACCCCCATGTGGCCACCTCGCTAATCTGCACTAAAAGTAGAAGAAGTCTCCTGCCCACTGGGTAATAGGTAAAATTCAATTCCATGAAGATGATATGATATAAAAAGGATGAAGTCATGCATTAGTGTTAGAAGGAGAGGGCTTAAAGAACTCGCCTTGCATGTGGCTAACCCCAGTTCAATCACAGCACCGCATATGGTCTTCTGACCACAAGAAGTGATTCATAAGCACTGAGGTAGGAATCGCCCCTGAGCACTGCCAAGTGAGAATCAAAAGCATTCCTCCCCCAATAGGTATATTGCTGTGGGGGAAAGGACAGGAAAATAATATGAGGAAATACCCACTGATCCAAGGCAAACATCAACTCCCTTTGGAAGTTTATTCTTGACCCACTCAGGATGGAGCAAGAAAATTTAAAGACACTGACCTAAGTAATAGAGCCAATTCAAAACTGAGAATGGGGGCTGGAGTAATAGTACAGTGTGTAGGATATTTGTCTTGCATGCAGCCAATCTAGCTTTGATCCCCAGCAGTCCTAAGTGTCCTAGAACTCCTGAATAGAGCTAGGAGTGATCCCTGAGAGTAGAGCCAAGAAAGCTCTGAGCACTGCAAGTTGTGGCCCAAAAGTTAAAAATAAAAATAAATGAATTAAAATAAATTTTAAAAACAGATTGGAGAAGGAAAACTGTAGATCTTCAACCCCCTCTTTCCTGGATTCTACATGAGCACTGCCAGGACTACTAACAAAGAGAAATATCTATAGACTGCTAAGAAAGGCACAAGATGGAGATTCCTCCCAGTTCTATTTGATGTAAGGTGCAGACTGAACAGGGATATTTAGACAGATCTTTTAGCAATCTCAAACTCACACAAAACACAGCAGAGATACAATTTGAAAGTGAGGAAATTGAAGCCTGTGCTTTACCATAGATGTTACTGAGTCAATTTGCACATTACCAGATGACTGCATAGTAGTCATCTGCTACCTGGTCATTCTATTTACCAGGAATGGTCATTAATGAACATACATACCATTTTTCCTTAGGTCTTTATCCACCCCCCCAAAAATATATATATGTGAGACTAAATCAGTAATTGCAAGACACATACAAATACCAAAAGAAACAGCCAGCCACGGAGATTTTCAAGTAAGTGAATTACTAGATTCAAAATAGTCCAAACCCTTACAATAACAATTACTTACATATTAAAGGATCCATTTTTTGAAAAATCTAATGATAAATAGGTAAAGGTAAAAGGTAAAGGTCCTCCCGTTGATCGTCGATTTGCTTGAGCGGGCCCAGTAACGTCTCCATTGGAGACTTTGTTCTTACTGTGTTTGGCATATCAAATACTCTCGGTAGCTTGCAGGCCTCTCTGAGACGGGCGGAGGAATCGAACTCCGGTCGGCCATGTTGGCCGCTTGTAAGGCAAACACCCATACCACCCTGAACGCACCCGATCTCGTCTCATCTCGGAAGCTAAGCAGGGTCGGGCCTGGTTAGTACTTGGATGGGAGACCGCCTGGGAATGATAAATAAAATACAGAAAAATTCCAGTAATAAAGCAAAGACAAATAAAAGAATCCAATAGAAATCATAAATAAAGCATAATGTTGGAGCTTAAAAACCATCTTAGCCAGGGTCACCAGGTAGGTGTTGAAAACCAAGATGCCTCAGACAGCCATAACTAAAGATGTGATGTAGCTGCTACAAAGTAAGTTACCATTTGAGATAGAAAAGACGATACGTTCTGGTTTCTCCATTCCTCCAATCCTGCATATTTCTACAAAAATTGCCTTCATTCAAACATAACCTGAAGCTATTGACATGAGAGACAGGGAAGTATGATCTATAAAGAGCTCTAAAATAGAGGGTAGAGAAAGAAAAAAAAGAAAGAAAATTAACTGATCTTGAGGTAAATTGCAAGCCAGCATCTATTATAAAAACTTTGAATGGGATAACATTAGAGTGATTCTCATGATGAATCACTCATATTTTTCATAACAATCTTCACAAATTTCAAGAACAAATTAATTTTTAAAACTAGAGAGTCTAAAATTCTATTAGCATATGCTAGAAAGAACTCTAGCATAAATCTTAGGGAGGAAATTTTATAAGAATTATATTCTATGCACGAAGTGATCTTTTTTATTTTGGGGTGTGGATAAAAATAAGTGTATGAATTTTTTAACAGAAAATATTCCTTTAGTGGGTGTAGTCCTAGACTATACACAGCAGAGGAGCAGTGAACTAAAGATAGGTGAGCAGAAGTGATGCACGTTTTCACATAGGAAAAGGAATGGGAAAATCTGAATGGAGTATCTCAAGGCTCAAAGAGTATATTAAACTGTCTATAATGCTACTTTTTAAACAAAATGGAAAGAATGCTATATATTCAAGAAGTACTGACCAGAAGATAAACAAGAAAAAATAAATTAGAAAACAACAGTAAAATCACTAAAATCCAATGACAAAAAAAGAATATATTGAAATCACACCAGGTGGCAAAATGTACAAAGACGCACAATATTTTAAATTTTAGAACTATTTCTTGTCAGAACGTATGCAAACTAGAAAAAAAGGACACTTATTAAAAAGGAAAAATAATAGATTTAGAATTATATGATTATTGGATATATATTTATCCAAGATGGGCCCACTCAAGTAAATAGATGAACAACGGGAGGACAGTGCTACAGTGCTACATATTTTAAAATATAATATTACCCTGTATGGTTTAGTACAGCAATTGAGATTCTGTGGTAGAGGTGAAAAGACAGAATTATAAATCACTGAAATATAGATACTTACTATCAATACAGATTAGTTGATAATTTTATGATACTATCAATACAGCTTAGTTGATAATTTTATGATGCTAACTGATTAGATAAATTTCAGTATTTCCAACAAACAGAAATGGAATAAGTAGAAATCAATATGAGAAAAAATAACAGTGACATATGGTCCAGAAAAATTAGCTATCAATGGGCAGAGGCCTGCCTTTGAATTAAAACAATAAAATATCTCTAGAAACTACAGAAAACCTTATTCAAATAAAAGTATATATAAACTATGTAGAAGCAGAACACAAGGGACATTCCCAAGCAGGGCATGATATACCCAGCAATTCTCAGAGGTCACCCACCAGTGCTGGAACTGGTGTTGCTGAACTTGGGAGGGCATATCAGTTGCCCACAGGTGAGGCAAGTACTTTATTTCTTGAGCTATCCCTGGGGTGTGTGCGGGACCCGGGGCATAGATCTCCAAGCCTGCTCGGATTGGGACCAGGGCCTCCTCCACCCAGATCCCCCATCTTCCAGGCGTTACATCCACCAACTGCCCCCGACATCTTATTATCTAGGTCTTACTCTGGAGAACCTGGCAGGCTACCAAAAGTATCCTGCCCACATGGCAGAGTCTGGCAAACTCCCCATGGTGTATTCAATATGCCAAAACCCAGTAACAATGATGGGTGTCATTCTCCTGATCCTGAAAGAGCCTCGAATGTGGCACTTTTTAAATCTCAGGGCTAGGATGAAGGAGACATTACTGGGGCCTGCTCAAGGCAATCAATGACAAATAGGATGACAGTGATACAGTGATTCCGGGGGTAGGAGAAGTTTTGTGACCCACTCTGAGAATGAAAATTGAAAAAGAAAATTTCATATGATCCATCATCTCAATTTAGTACAGTTTCAAAAAACACCCATAAATAAATTGAAGAAATGTATGCACCCTATATTTATCCAAGCGCTTATATAGTGACAAAGAACTGGAAGCAAGAGTGGACAGAAGATTCTATATGAAACACTACCACGCACTAAAAATGAAGATCATATAATGTGTTTTGTAGCATTGAGGATGGAATTTGAGGTTACTCTGTCAAAAAAAAGAAAACGTGGATCAGGGGCTGTCCTGAACCACCACCAAATTTTTAGGGACATTTCCATTATGGTAATCAATGACAAATACCAAATCAAGTAAGTAATTTAAAATTAACTATACCAGTATTGATGAGGAGATGGAAAAGTCCATATCAATAATTTATGAATTGATATGGATGCAAAGTAATATATAAACTTGGAAAACAGTTCTCCAGTTGCTAATAAAACTAAAGATATACATAACTGACATCCTAGAAATACCATTTGAAAGCATCTACTTGAGATAAGTGTTTATAGCAAGTTTGTTCATAATAGCTGAAAACTAGCAATGATCTAATGTTTGTAAACTGGCATCTGGGCAAATATATTGCATAAAGGGCTGGAGCAAAAGCACAACAGGTAGGGTGTTTGCCTTGAATGCAGCCGACATGGCCGACCCGAGTTCAATTCCTCCACCCCTCTCGGAAAACCGGCAAGCTATAGAGAGTATCTCTCCCCCACAGCAAAACCTGGCAAACTACCTGCGACATATTCGATATGCCAAACACAGTAACAAGTCTCACAATGTTACTGGGGCCCTCTCGAGCAAATCGATGGATGAACAATGGGAGGACAGTGACAGTGACAGTTGCTTATGACGAAATAGCAATTAGTAACACAACGAAATATACCTCTAATGCACGAAAATAATCTTAATTATGCTAAGTAAAACTATACTGTGAAAAACTTATGTGAAATTCTCAAAACCTCAAAACTATTACAACAGATGACAGTTGTCAGGGTCTGAGAGTCAAGGGAGGGTTTGGACAAAGGGCAATGGGAAATTTGGGGGATAATTAGAATGTTCTATATCGTGATGGCAATTAAAAAGTAATCAAACTGCATACTTCAAAAGTGTCAACTTTTCCTATGAATTATACCTAATTTTTTTATCGTTAGTTGAACATAATTTGCTATCATCATTCTCTTGTCTACCTCCTTAGGAATTTTCTAAATTACATTTTCTTTTGTGAGTGTGGTCATTAAAACTGTCACAAACAGAAGACAGCAAAAATCCTTACATCAAGAAGATAAAATTAAATGTACATTTTGAAAAGGTAAAACTTGATTTGGTAATCAGGAATGATTGGGAAGTTGCAGGAGATAAGCTAAGAAACCTTATCTGTGTTATCTAGTAAAACTGAATGAAAGAAAGCAAGTAATAAAAGGATACCTAGATTACACTTGACACTAGGTGAGAAGGTCAAGAAGGAAATAAATTGAGGGGGTAGGACTAAGACGCAGATTGGAAGTAACAGGGACAGGGTCAACGCATATCTGGTTCAATGGTATGGCATATGCATATATCTAAACCACAGAGCTAACTAAGCTGAAATAAAGAGACAGAAATTCCCAACCAAACTTAAAAGATCCCTGTCAATGAGGTCGGTGCATGCAGGAACAGGGATTGGGTGGGGTGGGGTGTTGGGGGGGGGGGGTGAGAAGAATGACAAGGGCCAAAGAGAAAGGAGGCTGGAGGAATAGAATAGAGAAGGAGAGGGGAGGGGAAGGGAGGGACAGAAGGGGGAGGTTGGAGGGGAGGAGAGGAGAGAAGAGGATGGGGAAGAGGGGAGGAGAGAAGGGGAGGAGAGAAGGAAAGGAGTGGAGAAGGAGGGGAGGAGAGGAGAGAGAACAGAAGAGGAAAGGAGAGGATAAGTAGAGGAGGGGAGAGGAGAGGAGGAGAGGAGGGAAAGGGAAGAGGAGAGGATGCAGGAGGGGATGCAGAAAGAGATGTACAAAGAGAAGCACAACATCATGGGCTAAGTTTTAGGATATACTCAGGCAGTGGGAGAAAGAGGAGCAGGGAATGTAATAATATCATATGCTACATGGCAGACTACCAAGATGAAATTAGGTCATTAGATTCAATTATTGCAGTTCCAAATATAATTCCCAAACATTGGTATAGTTGGGGAGTCAAAATAATTTCACAGAAAATAAAAGTGAGAAAGAGAGTTGAGAAACTAGCATGAGGGCATCAAGTACTGTTGAAAATTCTGATTCTGTACAGAAGCTATTGACCCAAACTAGAAAGGCCAAGCTAGACAGAAAAGGTGTTAAGCACTAAGGCTATCTGAAAGTAGAGAAATAAATTCAAGGATGTGATAGCTCCAGGAAAAAGAACTATCTGAAGGAATATCTGAATATTTAATGATCACTGAGGAGCTAGAAGAGAAAGAAGAGTAATAATACAGGTGAAAAATAAGAGGGGGGGAAATGTTATTATCATTTGGAATATGGGAAATTTTATTCTTCCTTAACGGAAAACTGAAAACTGTAAGAGAAAAATAACTTCATTGAACATTTGTTCACTGTGCCAAGAGTATATGTATATAATCAAAACTTACTTTATTTCCTTTTTATTCACAACACTTTCCCCTTTCCCTCTACTTGATTATTTTAAGACTAGCTTGCCTGGGAATATGTCAAAATTTAGGACTGAAGACTGTAATAAACTAAGAATTTTAATTATACTCATTAAGTCTAGATTACAATGAACCCTCCTATAAGTGTATAAATCGAGTTTAATTTTATAGATTTGGAAACCAATATTCTATATCAGAATCAAAGAGTGTTTCAAAGTAAAAAAGTGAACTGTAACCAGCATTCTTTCTTAAAAATTCATCCTGTCACAAAATAAATATATGTGTAAATATACTACCTCAATGATGCTAAAATCCATTATTATAGTCTTCTGAAGATAGCAACTCCTTAAGATTAATTTTAAAGAGGTATTTTCCCATCAATAGCTAAGACTAGACAAAGAAATCTTATAATCATAGGCCTAAGTTAGATCTAGTTTTCCATAAACCACCAGCAGGTTATTTGCCTTCCTGGACCTAGATATCCTTCTGTCTAATGTAATGGCATACAGGTATAAAGTTTTTAGAGTATATTCCAGTTATTTCAGCTGTACACTGCTATGTCCCTAAAAATGGACAGAGTGAAAAATCAGGTACATCACAATGTATAATGTATAATGTTTAATGTTTGTATAATGTTTGTATGATGTATAATGTTTGGTCTGATTAAATGTGGATTTATATCTTCCTTTAGTTTCCAATTGAAAAATAAAAAACAAATACACACAAACACATATATAGTAAGATTTAATTTTCAAGTAATATATATGTATGTATATATTAAAAATAGTATTTCTATTTCAACTGGCAATGAAATTAAGAATAGAATCCTGCACTGTAGCACCGTAGCACAGTCTTCCCGTTGTTCGTCAATTTGCTTGAGCAGGAACCAGTAATGTCTCCATTGTGAGACTTGTTGTTACTGTTTTTGGCATATCGAATACGCCACGGGGAGCTTGCCAGGCTCTGCCGTGCAGGCTGGATACTCTTGGTAACTTGCCGGGCTCTCTGAGAGGGGTGGAAGAATTGAACCTGGATTGGCCTCCTGCAAGGCAAAAGCCCTATCCGCTGTGCTATCACTCCAATCCAAGAATAGAATCCTACTGAGATTAATTGTTCATAGAAGCTGTCAAAACCAACGTTGCTAGATTTATGGTCTTCAAATTTGCCACTGGAAATTTGTTTGAACGTGCTGGAGCAATAGCAAAGTGGTAGGGCCTTTGCCTTGAACACAGCCAGCCCGGCCGAGCCGGGTTCGATTCCTCCACCCCTCTTGGAGAGCTCGGCAAGCTACTGAAAGTATCTTGCCTGCTCGGCAAAGTCTGACAAGCTACCCGTGATGTATTCAATATGCCAAACACAGTAACAACAAGTCTCACGATGGAGACATTACTGGGCCCGCTCGAGCAAATCGATGAAAAACGGAGGGATGGTGCTACAGTGCTACAGTTCTATTTCTAGCAAAATTTAGATAATAATAAATATAAAGTAAAATAACTGAAGATTAAAGAAACAGAAGCTCCAGAAACTTGCTCTGAATTCATTCCTAGGATTTTTTTTTTGCAAAAACATTACATTTATAAAGCCCTGAATGCTGAAATATTTAACTCATGAATTCTTTATTGAAAAACATAATAATAATAAATCTGTTATATCCATTAAGTGAGCAATTCACCTTGATTTCCCACTCAAACTCTCTTTCCTTCAGGCATGCATACACATTATTTATTTCTAATGCACTTTTTTCTCTCATTTATTTCTGTATTGGCTCATAATTTTTCCTTCACTCTCTCACCTGGATTTTTAAAGTAACTTATATCCTTACCAAGTTCTTTAATTCTTATCTGTTATCTCTCAACTTTCTAAATAGCTAATTACTTAAATATATACATATACTATCATATCAATCTGCTATATAATTGAATTTAAGATTTCCCATGCACCTTGAAATAAAAATCCAAACTCTTAAAACAATCAATTTAATAAAGTTATTACCTCTCCAATCAAATTTAACATTAATTTCCCCCAGTACAATAAACTCTAGCCATGTGTAGGACCTCTGTTCACTATCTTAATTCCCTGGGGGTACTATAACAAATTATTCACAAAATTGGAAGCTAACAAATCAGAAAGTGTTTCACTCACAGTGGAACTTCCTGTGCCACAATTACAAAGTCAGAAGATTTGGTTCTTTCTAAAAGCTCTGAGGGTAACTGAATCTTTCTCCTAGTTTCTGGTTTCTAGCAATCTTTGGTATTCTATTTTATAAGTAGCACTGTAGCACTGTCCTCCCGTTGTTCATCGATTTGCTCCAGCAGGCACCAGTAATGTCTCCATTGTGAAACTTGTTGTTACTGTTTTTGGCACATTGAGTATGCCACGGGGAGCTTGCCAGGTTCTGCTATGCGGGCGAGATATTCTTGGTAGCTTGCCGGACTCTCCAAGAAGGACAGAGGAATCGAACCTGGGCCGTCCGCATGCAAGGCAAACACCCTACCAGCTGTGCTAGTATATGGACCCAATTTCTATCTCCATTTTCACATAGCATTTGACTCTGTATGTCTCTCAGCATGCTTACACAAAATCATTGGCTAGGGAGTTCTGAATCCACCTTAAATCTGGCATGAAGTCATCTCAAATTCTAAATTAACTGCATCTACAAGGACAGCACTTTCAAATAAGTTCATATTCCAACATATAAGGTCCTCATGAATTTTAGGGGAGTGGTGAATTACTTAATTCACTGCACTCCTGATGTAACTATATATGCCTAGAGCATTTATCACCTGTTTTCTTCGATTTGTAACTCCATACAGCAGTGATACAGGCTTACTCCTGGGGGTGCTCAGGGGATCATATGTGGTGCTGTGGAACAACCCAGGCCGGCCGGCCAGTGGCTGCTTTCAAGGCAAGCACCTTTTCCACTGTACTATTTCTCTGGTCTCTGTCATCTTCATTATATATGTATATATATAGATAGATAGATAGATAGATAGATAGATAGATATGACAATGGTTTCCAAGAATACAAATATTTTTATTTTAAGAATACTCTGTTACCACACCACAGCACACCTGTGAACAAAATGTCAGTATTCACCAACAGAATATAAAGGATCCTTTTCATCCACTCCCACCCTGTTTTGGTTTATTTTCATTGAACATTGATTATTCCCTTGCTTTGATTTTTATCAAATACCAACTTTATATACCACTTATGAGAAAGACAATCTAGTATTTGTCTTTTTTCTTTCTAATTTCACTTAGCGTGACTCCCGAGTCACTTTCTCAGAATGACCTTTCTTGGTTACACTTCAGAAACACTTGACTCCTTGGCAGATCTTCAATAGCAATGCAGCTGACATGCCCTGCCCTAAACGTTCTGCCTAGGAGGTTATTTTGAAAATAAAATTCTTTGATGTCTCTACCAACATTTAGAGTTGTTTAAATAGCATTCATTTCTTAAATTAAATTAATGTGTGAATTTAAGTTAAGCATTGAATATTTTAGAATTATATGCTTTAAAGTTTAAAACAGAATTTCCCAAACTTAGTCTGTCACCCACCCTTTCCAGGAGAAGAAGAAAACAAAAATCCTATTTAGTTCCCCACCCCTACCCTGCCCTTCCTAATGCAGAGGCTACTACCTGCCCAAGGAACTTTTTTAGTAGTCTCCAGGGGGCGATGTTGCACTATTTGGGAAACAGTGGTCTGGAATTTAGGTCGCTCTCTTCCTCTATCTCTCTCTCTTTTTGTTTACTTTTTTTTTTGGGGGGGGGGTTGATCGGGAGGGAAGTGGTTTCCTGAAATCTCGGCTGTTGTGCCCAGGGGATCACTCCTGACAGGACTAAGGGATATGGAAAGCAGGGAATGGAAACCTGGTTGGACATTTTCAAGGAAGCTTCTTGGCCTCCAGTTACATGTTTTAACTCAGTGTTACTTAAGCCCTTTTAAAAAGTACTGAATAGTCAATATTTTATGCTGGAAATTTCCTTTAGATTGATATATATTAAGTTTCAACATAACTTCGTATAAAAATGACAATTGCAAAATAGCATGTTCCAGACATTTAGCAAAATTTTTTAAATTGTATGAATATAAAGCCTTACCAAATTATCACTAATAGTGTATCTATTTTGGTGATCAATTATAGAAGCAAAGATTCACAAAGTAGCAAAACAAAAAGTACTATTTTTTAAATCTTCATTCTCTTGATAATTATCTTCCTAGATAATGAGTATGACATTATGTCTTATTCTTTTCATTTGCAAAACATTCTTAAAATATATATAAATACATTAGTATTTGCAGTTTTTTTCCTAAAAACTGTCTTATTTTTAATTATCTGGAATAAGCAATATATCACACAATTTACTGAATCCATCTACTTTCCACTTTTTAACAAAGAGCAATAATTACCTATATGTTGCATTTTTGTTTTGGGTTCATATCAGGCATTGCTCAAGGGATCATACAGTGTTGAGAACTGAACCCAAGTTCCCACTTACAAAGAATTTCCTCTAGCTCTTTGAGCTATCTCACAAGACCCAAAATCATATTTTCTTTTGTTTTTGTATTTTCCTTGTTTTTCTTGACAAGTTGAACACAATTTTACTGATTACAAGTTAGCAACTAGAAATATGAGAGACTCAGGAACTTAAACCATCTTAAAATTGCAATTATCAAGAAATTCATTTTATTAACTTGGTATGGTAAGTGAAAAAAATACTTTTGTGCATTAATTGATTGAAGGGGTGGGCTAATAATGTTAAATAATTTTTTTAAATGGCTGTAATTCTAGGTGTCAACTATGGAAATATCTAAAAGAGCAATTATATTTAGCTAAATAAAAATAATAAGTGAATAAAGAAGCATGATAAAAGTATAATAAAAAGAGATATTAATGGAATTTGTCAAATTAACCTAGCCTTGTATGTAGCACTGTAGCACTGTCCTCCCATTGTTCATCGATTTGCTCCAGCGGGCACCAGTAACGTCTTCATTGTGAGACTTGTTGTTACTGTGTTTAGCATATCGAATATGCCACGGTAGCTTGCCAGGCTCTGTTATGCGTGCAAGATACTCTCAGTAGCTTGCCGAGCTCTTCGAAAGGGGCAGAGAAATCGAACACAGGTTGGCTGCGTGCAAGGCAAACACCATACCCACTGTGCTATTGCTCTAGCCTTGTATATATGTGGCATTTGTGGTAAGACTTACTCGTCATGTACAGACTAATCTCTGTACAATAAATACATAGAGACCTTCAGTACCTTAAAGATATCCTCATGGGTCTACACAGACAGGAACAATAATTGAGTTCTTGAATATTTACTTAAATAATAAGAGAGTAAATATTATGTTTACTTTTGTACCTATGTTCAAATTTTATGAAAAAATAAATCATTGTATCCCATACTGATAATAGGTTTATTATATGCGATCATATTATGAATAAATTATATCATCATAAATAAATGCTTATATTTATTTTTTATGATCTTTGGTCATTGGGTTCTGGTATTGAGGTACTTTGGGGACCAGAATTTCTGGGGCCACCTGTTTCACTATGGCAAGGCTTAGGTCCTCCAGGGTTATTCCAGGAGGTACTTGTGGGGCTCTTGTGATGGCAGAAATCAAAGTCAAGTTCTGGTGAATATAATGCAAATAACCTTAGAGTCTGAGCTATCTTTTTGGCCCCCATAAGTGTTTGCCTCTATCTAGAATAATTATATTTTTCTCATATGAGTGGTTACATTTACTGAATTTTAAAAATTAAAAGATTCTTCCACTTCTAAAAACAATAAAAATACTCAATTAGATTCTGAGGTATTACTCTTATTTATCTCTGCATTTAATTCAGTAACATTTCAGTTTAATATGTCAACCTTAGTTTCATGTTTTTGTTACTTTCATGTTTCTCTGAGTTTCATGTCATCTAAAGTCTGAGGGTGATTTCAGGAATAATTCTTATATATATTCCCCTTCCTAAGAGCATAGGCAAATACTGATTTGCTTCTAAGAAAATATAGTAAATGTAAATTGTCCCCATGATTTTATCATAAACATATGTGCATGTATAATATTTACATAAATATTTACAAGTCTATGATATATTTTGCTATACCATTATATTTATGATTCTAAAATTTTATCTTTGCATTAATTCTCATTTTTCACTTTGATAGCTACATGTGGTATAAAATTAATTCATACAGCAGTCATTTCAAATTGGCCATTTCCCATTTATATTTACAAGATAAAGTATATATCTTTATATAAAAGTTCAAGCAATTATGTTTATTATGTTAAATTTTTGTTAATTTCTAAGCCTTTTACAAGTGGTGATATGAGATAGAGTGAAATTTTATTTTTCAGTTTTAGACTGGATTGTCTAAGATGAAAGAAGTAGTTATTCATGTTTTAATCTGGATAAAGGAAAGGGAAAGTAGAATAAGCATTCTCCACAAACCTCCCATCATTCTTTACAAATCTTTACAAATATGATTTAATAATTTCTAATACCTGTCACTGTACTCCCGTTGTTCATTGATTTTCTCGAGCAGGCCCAGTAACGTCTCCAGTGTGAGACTTTTGTTGTTACTGTGTTTGGCATATCGAATACATCACGGGGAGCTTGCCAGGCTTTACCTGAGGGTGAGATACTCTCGATAGCTTGCTGGGCTCTCTGAGAGGGGTGGAGGAATTGAACCCAGGTCAGTCGGGTCGGCAGCGTGCAAGGCAAATGCCCTACCACTGTGCTAATACCATTCTGTGAAAAATAATTTGATAGTCTACCAAAACCTTTTGCTATGTGGTAATCTTGAATTGACTGATTTTAACTGAAAGCAAGAATTCTGTACAGTCTTCACTTTAACTCACTATGAATGCATAATCAGATTCCTTTCTAAAATGCCTGTAGTGACTATAATTAATGTTAAATGGGACAAAAAGAATATGCATGTAATTTTTAGTATTTAACTTGTTAATTCATAGCTCCAACCCCATGAAAGGACTATCTAGCTATTAAAAGATAGCTAGAGCAAATTGTTTTCCTGCCAGGTGTGTTCTCTCAGAGACAGAAGTTCAAGGGCTAAAGCCTTGGGGCAAAGACTCCTTAATGGTCTGGTGTACCTTACAAATCTAATCAGGGGAAAAAAAGCAATCCCAAACCAAAAAGGTTTACAGTTTCTTACGACACAAAGATCTGACAGACACAAAGGCTGGAAAGGGGTAATTTATTAGCAAATTAGTTTTTTTCTCATTTTACAAAAGAGATTGTGTATCACCACATTGGTGGTTCTGTGGAAATGCAAGAACAGTCAAGGGTCTGTGCAAGTCCTGAGACCTCAGGCATCTGGAATGATTTATCAGACTTTCTACTACTGAGCATCTTCTACAAAACAGACCTTTAACTACATGTGCAAATGGACAGTATCTATGTCATCCTTGAAAAGAACTAATAAGCAACCATATAAACTTTTGAATAGCAATCTAAAAATCAATTTGAGGGCCAAAGTGATAGTACAGTGGGTGGGGCGCTTGCCTTGCCTGTAGCTGATCTGCTTTTTAATCCCTGGCATCCAGTATGGTCCCCTCAAACACTGCCAGGAGTAATTCCTGAGTACTGAGCCTGGAGTAACCTCTGAGCATAGGTGAGTGTGACCCCAAAGCCAAAAAAAAAAAAAAAAGAAATTTGAAGTTTATATTTTAAATGATTTTGCAATTAAGTTTAAAGTATTTTAAACTTAAGTATTTAACTTAAAGCAATTAAGTTTAAAGTATTTTATCATAAATAATGAAACAATCAACTTTATTAACTGCTAAAGTATACTGAAGTGTGCATGAATATGACAAAAAAAGATAAGTTTTTCTTCCATCAAGAATAAAGATCTTGGGGCTGGAGCAATAGTATAGCAGATAGGGCATTTACTTTGCATGCAGCCAATCCAGGTTCGATTCCCAGCATCCCGTATGGTCCCTTTAGCACCGACAGGAGTAATTCCTGAATGCAAAGCCAGGAGTAATCCCTGTGCAGTGCCGGGTGTGACTCAAAAAGCAATAATAACAATAATAATAATAATAATAATAATAATAATAATAATAATAAAGATCTTGGGGCTGGAGAGACTTCACAGTGGGGAAGGTGCTCCCATGGCTGACCTGGGTTCAATCCCTGGTCAAGGCATTCCCCAAACCCTGCCACAATGAGTGCTGATCATAGCTAAGTGTAATAATTACAAAACAAACAAACAGACAAGTAGGGTAGGATAAAATAAAATAGAGCTCTTAATTGTACTCAAATTAGCTCTTCAAGACCTGGCTCAATATTTACTTCTCAAAACAAGATTGAAAAAAGTAAATAAAAGAGAATCCATGATATATATTAACTATTTACATATAACACAAAGTAATTACTTTTCTGGGCTGGAGCAATAGCACAGCGGGTAGGGCGTCTGCCTTGCACGCAGCCAACATGGCCGACCCGAGTTCGATTCCTCCGCCCCTCTTGGAGAGCCCGGCAAGCTACCGAGAGTATTCAATATGCCAGACACAGTAACACCAAAGTCTCCAATGGAGACGTTACTGGGCCCGTTCGAGCAAATTGATGATCAACGGGAGGGCCTTTACTTTTACTTTAATTACTTTTCTATATCATTTTGTATCTATTCTTTATGTTTTTCAATGTTTTAATTTTTATTAATTTTATTAATATCCTTGTTGCAAGGATATAATATGTGTGGAAGTACTTAATTACTTTACTTATAATTATTTAACTTTTTCATACACAAAATTTCCCAGCACAAAATCATCACCAATAAAGACAAAAATAAGCCCATTCCATTAATGTATAGATTTTTCTCCACAATTTAAAAATAGAATGTTCTTATTTTCATTTGTGAAAATTCTGCTGTTATATAAGAGAGATTTTGAGTGTCCCAAACCCAAAATCAAATAGAAGCATTCTATTTTCAGTGGGAGAAGCCTATATAATGAGGGTGTGCTCCTCCAACAAATCTACAGGATGGGAAAGACTTTTTACTATAAAATGAGGATTTCACAAAGCACAGTGAAAAGTCAAAGCAGAAGGTAATAGCGAAAAGCCACATAAAGGGGTTCAAACACAGGACACAATGGGATGAATACACTAGAGAGAAATGACTTAGAGAACAATACTTAGATCCTACCAGGTCTACTTGATGAGAATGCTTGCTTAGACAGAAACTTATTTCCCGCCAGGTATACTTGAAGAATATACTTGTTCATATAGAAATTTACAAAAAGCAAATAAAACATGAAACTACAGTATTACATAAAAATGAGTGCAGAGAAAATTTACCCTGTGCTATCTCCCTGGCCTCTGAATTCTTGCAGATGTTGTTACTATTATATTCTGGGCCACATCCAGCCATACTCAGGACCTGGGCCTTAACCTATATACTATCTCTTCCTCCCTCAAATTACTTCTTTATGCCTTGATTTATTAAATTGTATTATAAATATAAAAATAAAACATTTCTAACTTGATGGTTACATTCAATAAATTGTAATACATGAGTGAAAATCATACTCAGGCAAGAGATATAATTCAGCAGGTAGGGAGTTTGCCTTGCACACAGCTAACAGGAATCTCCCTGTACGGCATATAGTCCCCTGAGCACCCACAAATGTGATCCCTGAAAGTAGATACAGAAGATAACCCTGAGAACAGTCAGATGTGGCCCAAAAAACAAAAGAAAAAGAAAAATAATAAAAGAAAAAAAAGTAGTATACCCTCCTCTCTTCCAATGAGAATAAAAACACTGCTATACTCTTCTCCATCTGAAATCCTTGACTGAGTACATTATGGTGTTATTTTACAGAGATTAAAGGAATAGCAACACAACATGTCAAGTACATTTCCATAGAATGTGGACATATTTTTCACCAATGGCACTAAGCAATGGTACTTTGCTTTAGGAAATACAAGTTTTTATAAATAGTAAAATCTCTATTTCATACATTTTAATTTTCTTTAGTCTTATTATTGTTTTAATGTCTATTTCACATTTTATTCTTTTGACCTGTTAGGGTTACCATTTTTGACTCATTCATTGTTTTGCTACTAAAGTCTACTATACACTGAACATTTTTCAAAAGTTTAGGCATTGAGCTATAAAAATAACCTCCTACCCTCACAAATAAATAAAACAGACACATAATATAATAGACAACAACTTTATTTATAAAAACAATTCAACCTTGTATTCAGTAAAAAAAAATCTCTTTATCAGGGTGACATCTTCCATCTTCATAATGCTAGAAGCACCTTCCTCAGAGTCTAAAATTTTCATCATTGAAGTATTTTTTCATGCAACTGTCTGATAATCTAGGTATATCACACTGTACAGCTTGTAAATACAAAACATAGAGCAGCACCTTCCCTATTACATAACCTAGTTGAGCCAGTTCATATTTGTCTGTGCGCCTTCCCTTACAACTTTATGCAGATGTTTTTCTTCCTCGAGATTTAAAAAACACTCTTATTTTCTCGTTCACAATATATTTTGATAATATCAACTCTATCGATTCCAGTGATTGCTTGTCCAAATCACTGGCTATAAATGCTACCTTTAAATTAAGAAATTATTCATATAATCCAGTTCAATTGAATGTGTTCAAAACAAAACTCAACATTTATTTTCCAAAAACAATGAAAACATAAGTTTCAATTTTCTATGCAGTGTATTTCAATTTTTCTATCATGTGATCGTCAAATGAGGGAGCTCACATTCAGCTTTGACTTCTTAATAAATTTCATGCTTTCCCTCTGAATGACCACCTTTTTCTGCATTTTCAATATGTCTTTATGTATCAGTCTTTTTCTCTCAATCCTTTTTCTCTGTTATTAGATTCATACTAATCTCTTAGTGACCTACTTAAAACTAATTAAAAAATCAACTTGTCATAAAATGCTATCCTTAGTTTTATAGTACAGTGAGATAGACACCTCCCCAAACATGAAATTTTCTATTTTCGTTTTATTATATCTTCTTTGGATTACGGCAGAGCTGCTTCACTTGTATCCTTGCTTTATTTAGCCTTTTCTCTAAATCATTTGAGAAAGTGTTTTTCTGGGTGAGAACAGATTAAGTAACTCTAATGATCCTAATGGTTTTTTATGGTATTTAGTAGAGTACAAATTCCCTCTATGAAAATCTTCACATTCTATTTTATTGTTAATTTGGGGCCACACTCTGCTGTGCTTAGAGCTTTTTTCTACCTCTGTTTTCAGAGATGACTCCTAGTCAGGCTTGTGGGCCCATAGGTGGTACAGGGGATTAAAAGGGTAGGCCATGAAAAAAGACACTATCTTTCCAGCCCATTTGTCACATTCTTTCCTAGGAGTCAACTATTAGACTCTGTATTTATTTCTACCCTTCTCCCTGCTTATTTTATATCTATCACACTACATTCTCATGGTTGACCTATGTCAAAAAGTCCACTTTCTCTGCTTATAATACCAAACTTACATTCCTCATTTGAGGAATGTCAATTTAGCTTTTTTCAAGGTAAACATTTTCTATTTGCTTTTCTCGATACACTTTTCACTTTAGTCTCATCCTCTGCTTAGATCGAACTGTTACAGGTTTTATGAACCTGTTTACTCCTTATATATTTCCTGAAATGAGGAACTGTTTGTTGTTATGACTGCTTATCAAATCTGACCAAATGCCCAGCATGTCATACAAGTTCAAACATACACTGAATTCTGAATAACATTCGGAACAAAAGCATTAGAAGCATTAAAAAGATTAATGTTGAAAAGTTGGATTAAATAATGATGAAGATTATCATATTTAATTACTTTTTGTTTTAAGTAGGTGAATAGGTAATTCACTTTTATTGAATTATAAAAATAAAATCTCTTTTAAGACTTAAATTTTAAGACGATTTACAATTTGAAAAATAAATAGCCAAATCTAAATAGCACCCTCAGGAAATTAAATACGCTTTCAGTTCTGTGGAGTGTTTATCCAAATTCTAAGAACCATCAGAAAGGCCATTAAAGTGAGAACAAAAAGTACAAAAATATGGGATATCTAGCTCTTCAGTGTGGAACATTCAGTGGAGAATGTTCAGGACAAGTGGGTTTATGAAAACAAAGGATCTGAATTAGGCTAGTATTCCCATATTCTCCACATTTCAGAAATAAAAGGAATCATTAGCATTTATATATAAAAAACACAGAATAACAGAAAATACTTAGTTGCTTCTGTGGCAAATTAATTGATCTTACTATTTGAAGTAACAAATAGAAAAGGAATAAGCAAGGACTGAGTAGGAAACCACCCATACCAGTTTTACTAAAAGTTCTGAATGTGAAAATGAGGAATATTCTATTCAAACACTGAGAATAGTACGATAAAATATTACCACAATTTAAATAGTTCATAATCGAAACATTTTTGAAACCAAGTTTCAAGAAACCTTTTCATTGTTTGTTTGTCTGCATCAGCACTGATTTTTATTGAGCAAATAAATTCTTCTTATGGATTTGGACCAAGCCCTTAGTCTGGGACAAATGCTAGCTCTAGGTTAGGAACTGACCAACACCTCAGTAGCCTGTAGGCTCAAATCAAAACACCATTCTATTGCTTCTGTATGAACCTCTATATCCACAGCTCTGTCCATAAATAGGCAGTGGATATAATAAGCTCTCTTATATGTAAATAATAGATAAAATTTTTATCACCACTAACAGAAAAGAAACATTTAATCTTCTCTTGAACAAGGGAAAAAACCTTTCAAAACCATGTTTTCTAGTTGTAAAAGATTTTCGAGAATCAGTGCTCAGGTGAGGGTGGTATTTTAGAGGAAATGGATTTGCTCCTCTAATAAAAGCTGAATAATATATATATATATATATATATATATATATGAACATCTACTTAGTCATACAAATATACTAGTGACCTACTCCACCTCCATTAGGACTAATCACAAATCCTTTACAGTATACTTGTATCTTGCTTTATGCTGCCATGTAATAGGTTCAGAAGACAAAAATAAAGAGCAATTTGAAGACGAAAAAAAATTCCTATATAAAAAAAATTCCTATATAAATTTTTGACAGTGAAAATAAAATGCAGCAGCAGAATCTACAAGTTAGCCTTTTTCCAGAGCAATCTTAACAAGTTGGATCATCTTGTGAGACCATGAGAAGGTTACAACTGAAAGACTGCTATTTCACAGCAGTAGTAATGTGATTCCATTACTCACCTAGATTCCTAGTTAAAGTATTACTGAAAATTATTAACACTAGACTCTGAGAGTTCTGCATTAAAGTATACTGTACTAAGTGCAAACTGAGAAAAAAATGTATGTGCTATTTGATGAGATCGACTAATCTTATAGCTTTGCATATAAAACATGAACATATGTTTTCATCTCTAGCATGAACTCAGAGAAATGTTATTTTAATTAACATTTTCTCGAATCAGATGTTATGAAAGACTAAAATATTCCCATACTAGATTATCGATCTCTTATTTGTGCTTAAAAACAATAAAATTTAAAAACTTTAGAACACCACTGCTAATAGTCTAATAGTGCCTAACTATTGTAGGAAGCAGTAACTTAAGCATCAACATTACTGGCAACGTGAGCTGACAAAATAATTTTCCCACTAACTAGTAAACATATTGCAACCCAAACATATAAACATAGTTAAAAGAGCAAACACTCCAGTTCAAATAGATGTAAACTTTAGAATAGCCATTAAGCCTTTAAGTCACAAATATTTGTATATACTACTAAAATTTATTCCGATTTCTACTGTCAATACGTAGGAATTAATTTTAGGAGATATTGAAACTTTTAAGCTACCAAATAACACTTCAAAAGAAGTTTACACTTAGCATCAACTAAATTTCAAAAACCCTGCTGAGACAAATTACATATGGATCACTTTGTGCACACAGAATTCATATTTTTCAATAATTAAATTTAATGAAGAATCTAACTTACCGGTGGCTCAGCCCCCTTAGAACCAGTCAGCCCTCCTAGGGATTCGATATCCTGAAAAGGGGAGAGGTGTTGATCGTAAAATGCTACTTAACATCATGCAAAATTTCCCAGTCCCACAGTGTAATTTTTGGGTACAAAGTCAGGGTGCTTTACACACATTTTTTTAGACAGTCTTACACATTGCAATTTAGCTATTTATATAGCTTTGTATATTTTATCTAAGTCTGTACAGTACTAGAAAGATATGTTTATGAATATATATACCCCTAGACATATTTGTTATTCTTAAATTATGCAAAAAATAGTTCTAGGTGAGAACAGGTATTTTTGTTCTCTATGGAACTAAAGTGATGAAAGAAGAGAAAAAAGAAGAGAAAAATGTAATTAAATAGAATAGTAATTTAACATAACATCTGGAAGAATAAGACTGTATGGAAAATATATCACCTATGAAAAATTTTAATTAACTATAGTATATTTTGTTGGTATACACATGGAAAAGGAAATACAGAGATGTGGGGAGAAAAATTCTTTTGTGTTCTGTACTCAGGGCATAAGACTCCTGGTTCTGCGGTCAGAAACCACTGCTGCTGAACACAAAGAACCATATGAGGTGCTGGGTATAGACCCAAGGTGGCCATGTACAAGACAAGTGCCTTACCCTTTATACTATATCTCTGGGCCCTGAGAAGAGTATTCTATACAGCCCAAAGTATAACTTGACTTACATATCTGAATAATGAAAATACCTGTTAAAGTTATCATAAAAACTAACATGACAAGTGACGCATTTGTTTACAAGGATAATCCTGGCACAGTCTTATCAATTGTAAGCCTTTAGTCCCAGTGTCGATAATCAAGATAGCCCAAAGAAGCCAGAACTATATGTTTTACAATAAAATATTTATTATTTTATTATTTACAACTTGTTTATTTTTTTTAGAAAGTAGAAAAATGTATTGGAAAGTAGAAGAGAAAGGAAGAGGAACTCCCCACGTGGAGAAGAATTTAGTATAGCATTTAGTGAGACAAATAAGTATGCAAAGGCCGCCAAATGGTAGTTTGGAACTGCATTGAAAAGTTACATCTTTTGCTAAAAAAAATTACTTTCCTGTCATACTTATCACTGTTTCTTTAAAACTATCTGAAATGATAGGGATGAGATAACAAAAGCCTACAATAAGAAATCAAAGATAAAAGAAATACAGAGAAATAGCCAATACCTTAGTCTTATTAAGAAGATTTAGCTACTAGGTCACACAGAACTTATTTCTTTGCTATTTCAAAAATAATAAGAATAATTTTAGCAATTATTTGTATAACTGTTTAACTAAAAAAATATAAAGGAAGAGATATTAAAGGGAACAAGAGGTAATGACATGATTAAGACATTTCCATCAAAAGAAGCTGACTTTAATCAGATTCAATGGGACAGTGAGTTTTTACATACATATTTTATTCAAAATCTTAAGTGACAAGGCATCACAAGAAACAATCACAAGGAAGATGGTTCAATCACAAGAAACCTATAGGGTACCCTTAGTGCGGCCAGGCATAATCCTAGTGTTCAGAGCCATTGGTAAGCACTGAGGACCTGCAGGTGTGGCCCCCAAACCAAAATAACAACATACATAAGATATCCTGATTAATGTGTCCACATTAACTCTATTAGTAAAATACCATCCCTACTTCCCAGTTGAATTTCTTTATTCTAACATCAACCATGACAGAAACAAATAACCTAAAATATTTGATTCACATATACTTGACATTTATAGTAACTGATCTAAGTGACTATATAATTATATAACTAAAGCATGAAACATATATATAAATTAGAAAATAAAATTAGCATGTAGATATATATGTAGATAAACATAATTGTGGGGATTTTGAGATAAATCTCAATATAAATTTAATAACTTCCCTTTTATAAGAATATGATTATGACAAAAGAGATTTTATTTCAATTACAAGTACATTTTAAAGGAAAGAAAATGATCTTAATTATATTTTGTGTTAACACATGTCTTATCATGCAATGGCATAAAAATTATGCAACAAGAGAATTTGTGATAGGTTTTTCAAAAGATAATAGAGATTCACTCAAAGTATAAATTTAATTGATGAATTTATCATATTTTTAAAGTTCTAGAATAGAGTTTTTTAATATCATAAATCACTTTAATGCCGTATTTTCAAAATTACAAGTATTTTATGATCATTCATATTGAGACAAACAAAGCAAAATTGCAAATTAAAGGATGGAAGAAAGCAGTATTTATGGATTGCAATATATTGAAGTAAAGCAAATTAACTCATAGTTCTAAACAACATAAATTTATATTCTCATTCTGTTAACTCAATATAAATCAGTTTCTAAGTTTATGTTCTATTTTGAGTACAAGATGAAAGCGTGTTCGACTTGAATAGGCACCCATGTAGACATCGCTTATCCATCAGTGAAGTATAAGGGAAAGCTTAAGGTGTGAATAACAAGCCCGATGTACATGAATGAATTAATGTTTTAAAATTAATAGAAAAAGTACACATCCTTTGAGGGTTTCTAACTTAACGAAAAATGGGTCAAACTTTTTGATCATTGTTGATTCTTTATCTAACAAGGAAAAGTTGAAATCCTTAACAAAATCCATCATGTTATTTAAATGTCTTTTTATACTGATAAGAGCAAAAGAAGGCATCTAAAAATACACCATGACTTCCCTGAAAGTTTAATTTACTGTGATAATGATGTTATCTGCTTGATTAAAGCATTCAGCATAAAGTATTTTTACTAGGCTATGAAATTTGACCATTTATAAATAAATTTATAAACTTGTATTTATATTTAATAGCTAATCAAATAGCTATTACTTACCAAATATTTACAATATACCATTCTTTAAATGTTTTATATGTATTAACCTTTTTATGATCTTATAAATTATTTTTTTGTCTAGAAAGTAAAATCTTCATATGACCTTCATATCATTAGAACTAAGGAGAAACAGGTTTATGAGATAATATTGTATGACTACACATCCGTGACTTCTATAGCAGTTGGAGAGGGGGAAAGTATCACCTTGACATAAGCTTCTAGTCTTGTGCATACTTAAATGGACCATCATGATAAGGCTAAATTATAGCTGGTCTCTTACTCACAGTGGGATGTCCTGTGAATTTCCCAAAAATAAAATAGGTTTCTGCACTGCCACCAATGAGAAATATATTTTAGACCTCACTTCTCCATACCCCAGATTCATCTGCAGGATATAAAATCCACCAGGAATGATTTCTGAGTGCAGAGCCATGAATAAACACCAAGAACCGTTGGATGTGGCCCCAAGGAAACAAACAAGTGGATCAGCTGCATTATAGAATTGTCTCCTCCCTCAGAGCACTTTATTATTTTTGTTGTCTGTCATCTGGTCTATCTAACTCAGTACAGTCCTGTGAGGCCAGAAATGAGAGTTACTGTTATGGCAGGACAATTCAAAGGTTTAAGGACGCACTCATTTGATGGGGTAGGTGATGAGGAATCACATGCAGGAATGATCCTACACATGCATGATCCTGAGAGTAAGTGCCTTCTTAAATGCTGAGAAGCAGGTACATTACGATTAGATTCCAAAAAGAGTGGGGATGGCAAATATGCAATCCAGTTGGGAATGAGTGACTCAAGTTCATCCCTTAGCCCCTGACTTTATTATCCTAATCTAGTCCCTTCTAAGAGTATGAGAAGTTGAAACTATACTGCTTATACTGCATGTGTAATAAGCCCTATTTAAATCCACTTTAATTCATTCTCTTTCTTCCAGTCCAGTCTACAGAAGTATGGCAAGCCAGTCAGACACATGCTCAAAAAACTGCTTCTCAGGAACTTCCTGTTGCTTAATTTCAGAATTATATAGCCTTCATTACATGCATCATCACCAACTACAAATAAGACATTACTATACTTTTCAATTAGATAAAATTATTTGTTAAAACAAATGTTCAGGAAATAGAAATTTCACTTTCCTGACCAAGGAGGATGGGAGGATGTTGGCTAGTCTTCAGGCATAAGCTGTGTGCAGTAATTTTTTTTTCAATATTGGAAAGTTCCACTCCTGTGATTAAAAAAAAAAAAAGCCCAGGCTGGCCCTTGAAAGTCTTAGGACTTTGGGACTTTGAATGAAGCAATCAATGACATAGCTCTAGGCAAAGTGATATTTTATGGCAGTCTAGAGCATGTATATCACCTCAAACTCTGTTTGAATTACAACAAATCTTTACTGAGTTGATGTTTTTGGCTGGCTGACAGTATCCCTTCCTTAAGGTCCATCCCTTCACTACCACATACACACTGTTTCCAAGTAGTAACATTTTTCTCTTAACAGACATTTTGAAGGAAGGCTCTGAAGGGAGGCTCTATAGGATGAACTGGATCAACTTGTACCTTACGAGTATTAATCGTTAAGTATAGATATTGTAAATCCTGTTCCCTCTGAGTAGAAGTAGAAAAAGGATCAAACAATGATTTGAGATTTCCTTCAGAAACATTTGTTGATTCTTATCTTTATCTGAAGAGTAGGCAGAGCTAGTTATTATCAAATGGACGCATTAAGAAATTCTGGGTAGCTAATACACTCAAAATAAAAAAAATTATTTTTCATTAACTGTAATACAATACATTCAGTAAGATACATAACATCTTATAACCTGAAAGCTAATATTGTTTTCAAGTTCACTTTTGTTAAAAGCCACTGTATGTAACATGAAAATACTTAAAACATGTTATTACCATCTTTTTTTTTGGCATATCAAATATGCCTTGGGAAGCAAATCAATGAACAACGGGAAGCACACTGATGAACAACTAGAGGACAGTGCTACAGTGCTACCATCTATTAATATAGGGTTTTTATTTTTGTTTTTTGGGTTTTTTTTTTTTTTGGTTTTAGGTGACATCTAGCTGTACTCAGGGCTCACTCCTGACTCTGTTTAGAAATCACTCCTGGAAGTACTCAGATAACCATATGTAGTACCAGCGATCAAATCGGAGTCAGCCATATGAAAATTAAGTATCTAGATTCATGTACTATTTCTCTGACCCAATTTTTAATATTTTTCATCAAATCCTATTTAAAATTTATTTAAAGATCTTTAAATACAAAACAATTGATTACATATTTTATTGACATTTATATTTTAAGAAAATGTTTAAAATTTTTGTATTAAAATATCTAAACTAAAATTTTTTGCATATAATTTATAGAAAAAATCTTAACATATTCCTCCTCTCCTCCATCCTTGCTTTACGCAGACTTTGTTCCTATGCCATCACTGTAACTTCTTGTATCAAGATCTCCATGTCATCCAGTTCACTTGTCAAAGTAGTGTGTTCATTTTTCTTGACATTTAAGTCACAGTTGTCATAGCTTACCACTCCATTTTTTCTTAAAAACCTTCCTCCTCTTAGTTTCCAATTATTTTCAGAGGTTTCAAACTCATTTGACTTATTCCTCATTTTTCCCTTAAAAAGTTTCAGAGCCACTCCCAACACCCCAGAAATAATAACTTCTTTTAATGTGCAAATAAGAACTCTCTAATTATAACTGAGGTTACTATCAGACCGCCATTGTTTGATAACATTACTCAGATAACATTGCTTAACAAGTCACTATTCAGTGTAGTATTTAGCTTTAAATGCTACATATAGTACTGAGTTCTGAATTTATATTTTCAACCTTATTTATTCTGAGACCCACATGCAGTTCTGCTTTGTAACGGTCTATATTCAAAAATTTTAGAAATTTAATTTGATTTTTACTTCATTTTTCCTACAGTTTAGGTCCCTATCTGACTCTGGTCCATCTGATGTCACCTCTCAGCCATTTTCCTACGTGCATATTCATAAGCAAATCTTACTAACTCAATATTAAAAATATGGTATGAATCTGAATATTTACTTCCTACAATCTACCATCCGAACTCCTTATTAACAATATGACATGAATTTAAATATTTACTTCCTACAGTCCTACTATTGGAACTCCTTAAACTATATTAACAAAATTTGTTGTATAGTACAAAAAAAACTTCTTTCTGTTTATCCTGTGTTGTTTTCTTTATCTGCTTCTCCCCCATATATTCTTCACTACAATCAGAAATATTCACTCAAAATACTATTTAGATTTCTAATCCAAGTTTCCTAACGATGGCCCATAAATATTAGGATAGATTACAACTGTGCCAGTGTATCTTGCAATGCCATCTATGATTTGCCCATATCTCTGATTTCATATCTTTGTCATGATTTATTTCTTGGATGTCAATCCAGTGGCGCTGATCCCACTTCTTTTCCAAAACAGTCCAAATACATCTGTTGCCTCAGGGCCTTTGCACATGTGTTTCCATTTCCTCAGGAAGCGTTTTTCCCTCAAAAGTCTCCTATTTAACTCATTTACTTAACTCATATCTCAGTCTGCATTAAACTCTCAGAAGATTACCTCTAAGACTGTCCATATCTAAATAAAGATAGCAATAAAAGTAAATAAAAAACAAAAATATTATAGCAGGATGTAGGTTAACAATGGTTTGTCCTTTCAGCCTTGCCACAGGGAACTTAAAAACCTTAAAGCAATGTCCTTTCTCTATGGACACAGGAAGAGAGTTAATATTACGCTTTGTAACTTGGGAGTTGATTGACTCCAATAATATTTACTCCTGGGCATCTGCTCTCTACTCAGTTGCCCTTAGTTCCTAGCACCCCAAAAGCAGGGTCCTGATGAGGGACTGAATGGATTCAGGGCAAGCTGTGAGCTACCCTGGAATCAAAATGGGCCAGGACAAAGCACCACGATACTCAACTATAAGTTACGAGCATGACCATAGACAAATGCTGTCATGATTCAAAAGTAACGACGAGACTAGGACCCTGCTTGGGTTAGGAAGACTAACCTGACCTGAGGGCTGTGGTAAGACGTCCTCAGGAAGAACCAAACTTTAAGTTATATATTTCTTACTATGCTCATACAGAATGACATTACTAGAAATATTAGAAGTAGATTTACTACAACTATTTAAGTGGATTACTAGCTGAGGAAAGAAGAAAGGGACACAACCTGAATGGGATCCTGCCCTTAAATGGATCTCCTAGTAATACAGAGTATTCTCCTTAGATGAGATTTTTATCCTTGAATTAATCTCCTGGAGGAGTGGTATTAATCTCTTTGTTGATTTGTTAATGTTCAGCCCACCTTTGTGTCACCACCCTAAATGATTGCTATATAAACTAAGACTGTAGAGGCCAGAGTAAGAATCCAGAGAGTAGAGTCAGAATTCAGGGGCAGAGTCAGAATCCAGAGCGAAGGGTGCCAGAGAGTGAAGTGGAAGAACTCCAGAGAGAGAGAACAGAAGAGACCAGAGGAGAGACTACAGAGACAGAGTCAGAAATAGAGAGAGAGAGAGACAGAAGAGAGCACAGCAGCATGCACAGAAGCAAAGCACAAATAAGGAACCATCCCAATCTGGTCCATACACAGCTTCTCAAGAGCACCGAATGCAGGCAGCAAGAGAGAGCTGCCCTGAGAGCCCACCAACAACACATCATCATCTTCGCATCCCTCCGCAGCGCGCATAAGATATAGTTTTTAAGAAAGGAATACTTTATGGAATTGTGAGTTGTTTGACGGATCAAAAGAATGAATACTAACAAAAGAAAAGAAAAAGAATGACTACTAGCAACAGCTAGATGTCAGAGCCACTCTCTACACCCCGGAAATAATCACCCAGAGTTTAAGATTAAAATGTCAAGATTCAGCAGGAAGTAAACTCCTCTTATCAGCCTCTAGGTCAGCCTGCCAAGCACACTTTGTGAATGAATGAACGACCATATAAACTTGCTACAAAATATTTTTATAAAATATTTTAACATGGTATTTTAAAAAATAAGGTTATAAAAACATGGTTCAAGGTGGTATTTATACAAAAAATTTTATATAATGCCTGAAAGAACAAACTAATAAATGATTTGCCAAAGGTCAGACATCTGGTGAGTGCCAGACAGAACCTTTGATATTCAGGAGATTATAATTTCAAGCTCTATGTATTTTTGATTTCATCATACATCACTAATGAGACAGCTACCCTAAAGGAAGAGGCATTTAACTCTGCATTATCTCATATTAAAGGAAAGAATTACTTATATTCAAGGGTTTTTAAGTTTACCAGAAACAAATAAATAAAAACGATATAACTGACAATAAACAATACATTAAATGAATTTTCTGGTGAAATACTGTCCACATTTTGGATTAAAGACTTGTACCTTAAAGGCTGTAAAATCAATATGTCAGTTCCTGAAAATTTTATAAACCATGTGCTTACCATTAATAAACATTTCCAATGAATTAAGCTGAAATGAATGTTCATTTTTAACATAACATCTCCTAGTTTATAAGATTCCAATACTGGGGATGAGTAACAGTCAGAAGATACATCAGAAAAAAAATCATTCAGGTTTTCACATCATGCTCAATGGGAAAAAAAGTATTTTTTTCTGTTGGCCACAGAACACCAGCTACTTGAGGCAAGCATCCAAATAATGAAACTGAGTTTGTTAATGAGGGATCTTCCGCCTCTACCAGACTTAAGCTGTTTGTGTTTCCCTGGCAACTTTAAAGGGTAAATTTCCTGGGAGACAGAGAAAAAGCGGGAAATTCAGATTTTATCAAGCACCTTCCCTATGGAAGGCATTCTACATACTAATTATTTTTTAAAGGATATTAGCTACACTTTTATTTTGAACATATTGCAGCACAAACTGACTTCCTGCCTCCCCCTCCCCACTTGAACAACACAGTCAGTCCTTGTTAAAAAAAAAAGAAAAAAGAAAGAAAGAAAAGGAAAGGCAGTCTGTGGGCTGGAGTACCTTGGGTTGAGTGCTTGCCCTCCACCTGGCAGATCCTAGTTCAGGCCCCCGCATCCCTTATGGTCCACCAAGCACTGACAGGAGGAACTGCTGAGTGCAGAGGTAGGAAAAAGCCCTGAGCATTGCCAGGTATGGTCCACAAATCAAACAAAACAAAAAGAACAGTTTGAGCTTTGAGTCCTGTATTTGGATACTAAAACAAGGTGATGACAATGTTGAGGTCACAAACTTTAAAGTGTTCTGGTAGGGAGTTTATTGGGAAGTTAGAATGTCAGATAAGTTTGTATTTTACACATGCATTGTATACAGAAGAAGCACAGCACACCATACTGAAAATTATGTATGGGAGTACTTCAACTATCTTTGAATATATCTCGAACTTCAACTGTCTAGTACTTCAACTATCTTTCAGTGCTAAAAAATGTCCATTTGTAGAACAAAATGTAGATTGTGAGAAATAAGACAGAAAAATCATAAGAAACTATAATGATTAACATAATAGCATGAAATTAAGTTATAAATGTTTCATTGCTAGAATTGCAATACATACCTAGTAAGTTGATCCTAGGAAACTGATTGGTTGACATAATAAATAACAATCATTGAGCATATATTGTACCAGACACCAGGTTAAGGCTAAGAGCTCCACCAAGTTATGAAACAGAATCATAGTTCTTTTAACTATGATTATTTCTATCATTTTTAAATTATAAAAAGACCTTAAGAATTTAAGTGCTTTGAAAAAGGTGGCACAGCTATTAAAGGTTCAAATATAGTCCAACTACCAGAGGTGAAGCTTTTATACAAGTACGCTCTCTTGAATGAGTGGAGGTGTAAAAACATGGAAAAGGACTTTTTGACATGTCATATAGTCACCTGGGGGAAAACATGAATATTCAATATTTATGAAGGGCATGAATAAATTTACAAGCAATTTTTAGAATGATACTGATATTCTGTGATTGGAAATATAATGTTACTGAGAGAAATACAGAAGTGGATCTAGCAAAAAAGAAAAATTTGCCACATATATATACATATATGTATATGATTTTAAAGTCTTCTCAAAATTCAAGCCTATGAAAAAAATATTATAGCTATCAAATATAACAATGTATAATTGTTGAATCAGGTAGTATAAATAAAATTGCAAGGAAATTTAAAGTTTTGAATTTTAAAAAGCTTTTATATTGGAATGATTATGTGTACTGCTTTTTACTTGTTCATTCCCTTCTCTACGATGAGGGTATAAAGGCAAAATTTTCTTGAATCCCGACTCGGTCTCATTCAACTCTCTTCTGCCAACTTTTATTCAATGATGTATCCTTATTATCTTAAATTCAATTTTGTCCAAATCAGACATCATATCCTCTCCTCCTCTGCCATATTATTGCAATTTGCCTCCCACTCAATTTCTTCCCCAACAAGTCACCCAATTAGATTTCCAGAAATCAATACTCTACCATAACTTTAGAATACATATTCCAAGTTAATCAATGATTCCTGCTCAGTTCAACCTCTTTTTTTCAATAGTTACCCATTCACTATTTCAACACAAAGCCTCATTTTATTTATATACTTATTTAGTTTTTTTCTTTGTTTAGGGCTACACCTAGTCGTGTTCGGCACTTATTCCTGGCTTTTCACTCTAGGATCACTTCTAGTGGGCTCAGCAGACAATACAAAGAGCTGAGGATCAAATATGGGACAGCTACATGCAAGGCAAGTACCTTATCCACTCTTCTAACTCTGTAGCCCCTCAGACTCATTTTATTATTTTCTCCCATCCTGACTTTCAACGGTCTTTTGTGAATTCCTTTTTCTAGTCTCATCTTTATCTGATCTCTTCTCAGAGAAGGGATTCTAAAGTGTGGCCTGAGACGAAGTGCGATGGTTAAAATCTAAAACTACCCTACAAAATGGGAAAAGATATCTGCACACAGTACACCAGATGAAGAACTAGTCATCAAAAGTACATACAGCATTCAGAACATTCAGCAACAAATAATCCAAAGATCACATCAAGAAATGCGGAGAGTACACATCCTTTTCACTAGAACAAAATACAGGAGGGAAAGTTTTCATCATTTTTAATTATCAGGTAAATATAAACCAAAACAACAATGAGGTATCATCTCACACCATACATGTGCAATTGTTTTCCATAAAAATACTGGAAACAGTGTTGGTGAGAATGTGGTATAAAAGCAATTCTCATTCACTCAGGGTGGGAAACATTACCTGGTTCAGTGTATATGAAAAACTGTGTGAAGATTTGTCAAAAAAAAAATACAACCAAGAATCTAGTTAGCTTACAACCAGTGATTTCACTTCTTGGCATCTACACTTGAAACAGGAATCTAAAAAGTAAAATCCCAAAATATAAATAAAAAAAGTTATAAACACCATCTATGATCATTGCAGTGATGATAAGTACACAACAAGGATATAGAAACAAGCAAATCACCAACAGAAAAATAGATCAAGAAGTTGTGGTACAGGGGCTGGAGTGATAGCACAGCAGGTAGGGAGTTTGCCTTGCACGCGGCAGACCCGGGTTCAATTCCTAGAATCCAATATGGTCCCCTGAGCACTGCCAGGAGTAATTCCTGAGAGTTAGAGCCAGGCGTAACCCCTATGCATCGCCGGGTGTGATCCCTCCCCAAAAAAAGTTGTGGTACAGATACACAATTAATACTATGCAGCTTAAGAAAAGATGAAACCAGGCAGTATACTGCAACTTCAATTTGGAACTGGAGAGCAACCAGTTGAGTGAAATAAATCAGAGGAAGGACAAGCACCAGGTGATTCTCCAAATCTGTTGTGTGTAAAGAAACAAATAAAGGGTATTGATAATAGGAACTGATGAACTCTGGGCACTGGAATACAAACTGAGAAGACTAGATTGGGGAGATGAGATACTAGAGCTGACAATGAGGCATGTCTAGGTGTGCTCTGGGCACTTTGGCAATGGTGAGGTGAGGTAACTGTGTAGACCAAGACCACACATATCAACGTCATTGTTAAAGACACTACCTTAAACATAATAATTTTTTGAAGTGTGTCCTGGGAATCAGTAGCCTCAGCGTTTCCTGTGAACTTGTTTGAAACACTATGTTTTAGGCTCCTGAGAAATTTTTCAGTGCTCCGGAATCAAATCCCATACTTAACAAGTTCTCCAAGTGATTCTGGTTCAGGCTAACATTTGAGAACCACTATTTCATAATTGGAAGTTTCAAATAAAAATAAGTTAATCCTGTTCATAAAACTCTTTATAAGGTCCCCCTTTTTCCCAGGAGGGAGAAGTATTATAACCTCTTCTGGATGACGTTTTTCATGACATAGTTCTGGACTACTTTTCTCACTCGCTTCACTTTGTTTACCTTCTCAAGTAAATTTTACATTTCTAGCATTATAAACCCTGCACTCGTTTTCTCTGTCATGTTTTCTTGATTTTGAGCTTCTGCACTGCTGATCCTGTTGCCTAGAAAGCCAACCTCCTCCTCCAGATAAATCTTCCTCTCCCTTTGAGACTTAACACAATCATCTCCTCCTCTCAGGAGACTTCCCTGTGTCCTGTGGCTAGGGTAATGGGTATGCTCTTCCTTCCGCAGCTTCTTTCTCTGCTACATCACAGCTCTGACTCTATCATTTATAAGGTCGATTTTCCTCTGTGTCTTTGCCATTCATTTAAGGACTAAATCAGCCCAGTGTCACACTCTCATGGCCCTGGAATAACTGAGCATGACTAATAACTGTTAATGAATTTGATAAATTAATGTTGAATTTAGCTTCACATGGGTCCTCCCCCAGGGAATGGATGAAGCTGATAGCACTTGGGATCACTCTGAAATATGCATTATCCTATATTAATAGATTTGCATTCCATTTATATGTATAGGTTTGCTAGTATAAGTCAGACAGTGAGAAACTTATCTTTGAGATGACTGCATTATTGAATGTCTGAGAGGCAAGAATGATAATAATTAATTCTTTTTCTTAACACAAAGAGCCTGAAGGATAGCCACCAGCCCTTTTATTCTACCTCAAGCCTGTCAAAAGCAAAACTTGTGAAGAGAGGAAATATCTTAAGGTAAAAAAGCACAAGTTCTGTCTGACTTCCGAGTAGCTGTGTGATTTAGAGCAACTTGCTTTAAATTTCTCATATTAAATAAGTCAATGAACTGTGGCCCATCTAAGAAATCTTATGATATTCATTATATTCCATATTTATTTGATAATAATAATAGGCATTAATATTAGTTATTATTCTCCATGAAATGGGTAACTGGCTGATACACATGAGAAAACTAGAAAAAGGCAATGAACACCGATTAAAGTTCCTTAAGACCTATGTGAATACCCCAACATAGATTAATTTTAACAGTTGAGATCCTAAATTACTTAGATCACCTCTTAACCCCATAGTTATTTTTATGCATGGCTTTGTTATAAGTCTTTCATTAGTGGCACCTTACATATATAAAAGTTTTGAATTTTACTACTAAAAATTGAACAATTTTTTGTTGTGGAGAATGATCACTGATTGGATAAATTTCATAGCATGTGGCGACATAGATTTTAATCTCTATGCTGACCCATATTGGGCAGCTTTAAGCCTGTCAGAAATATACATCAGTAGCTAACAGGAAAGAGCCAACACTTAAATGATGGTAGAATGTTATAATTCATGATATATATAAAAATTATGAAAGATTTTACACATCAATTTTTGCTTGTTGGATCAGAGGCTCTCAGGCCTATGGAGGTCATTCAAGGGCCCTGTTTGTATGTGGGAGCCCCTGATTCAATCCTAGATGTTGAATTTGTCTAGGATTCAACATCTATTGTCAACAATTGAATGCTGTTGACAATACCTAGAATTGTTCTAGATATTGTCCCCCAGAACATCCAGAAGTGACCCCTAAGCACAGCATAGAGAGCAGTCTTAAGCATCCTTGGGGGCAGCCCCAAACAAACAAAAAACCAAGAGTCAGAGATCCAATTACCATGAACTCACTTTACAAATTAAACCTTCAATTATATGATGCTTGGTCCCCTCTTCTGATACAAAAAGACAAGTAAACTACTAGGGGAAAGTGCAGTAGCCTACCATTTAAAACATGAGCTTTTGTTTTTCACTCAGTAAATAATAGTCTAAAATACTTTCAGGATTCAAAAAACTAGAGATTATTCTGTCTGAGGTGATGTTTTTAAAGGAAAGAATAAATACACCTTATCTATGGTCGTCATTATCTGCAACTCCACTGACTATCCTTCTGATTTATAAATAAGTGCAAGGAAAAACTGCTTGTAAAATAAAAACAATACAACATAATTTGTTAAAAATATAGAGAGACACTTCTAATAAGATTTAGCTCTTACTATATGTTAAGTAGCCCAATTAACATAACTTTTTAAAAAATCATGAGAAATTGGCAAGAAATCAGAGGAAATATTTTCAAATTTAGTTAAGATCACAATTTCAGAAATGCTTGGCATAGATAGCATTTTTAGGTCAATACTAAGTATTACATGTTCATAAATTAATTTGGAAAGTAGTCCAAAGGAATCAAGAAGAACTAGGAAGGAAAATGAGAATTTGAAATAAATAAATTTCAAAAACAGCAACTATTTAGTCAGAGAGACGGTAATATAGGCATTAAAGAGCTTGTCTGTCATGAAGTGAACCAATGTTTGACCAGGCTGCCAAGTGTGGCCCAAAAAACAAACTAAAATCAAGCAAAAATAAAACTATGAGTCTAACATCACATATAAAAATTTTCAAGAAAAATGTCTGATTTGAATCTATAAAATATTTAAAAATATCCTTCTGCCTTGCTACTTCTTTAGGGGAAAATTTTTCATTAAAATCTTTATCACAAGTAGTAACCTTCAAACATCATTCTTATTTCTTCTGCTTCTGAAATAATATATAGCAATTAAAACAGTAACTAGAAGTCACAGTAGGACATTGACATTTTTCTTCTGGACAGTTACATTGAGCTTTGATGTCACTAGAGTTCTCATATAAATATATGTTTGCAATATTATATTCTAAAATTCCTATTAGATGAATAGAAATGAAATAGACTTAAGTTGAAGCATAAAATGCATTGATACAATGTTATTAGATTAACTTTGAAAAACATAAAATGCAAGTCTTCCAATCTGGAAATTTGAAGTTAATGAGACAGTGTTCTACAGTCAATTTATATTTATGCAGTTTTATTTCCTCTGTCTGATGACATTAAAAAAAACCTGCAAACCAAGCTTCAACATTTAAAATATACTTTGATGTGCTGAGATTGAATTAGAATATTTTATATTCAGATCTGTTCTTCCCTTAATATTTTTGGAATATACATTTTATTATTCATTTCTTTTTCCCCAAAGCAGCTGGGAACGTTACACAGTCTAGTAAGAATTCCCAAGGGGCCATAATGCTGTCTCAAGATCAATGCAGTGCAAAGAATTTAAATTTGTCTCTTGCTTAACATCACCCAGAAAACATGCAGAATCCTCAGCAGCAGTACCATACTAGTCCACATGGTGACTCTAAAAACTGTGCATGGCATTGAAAAGCACTGAGCCACTGAGTTACTGTGTCCAGCATGGACAGACACTTTTGCTCCAACATGCTTGGCATTTACTAATATACAGCAGACAATGTAAGGTCTGCCTGTGGTTTATCACTCTTCTACTGCCTCCAACATGACCAAAATTGGATTGTAGACTCCAAATGTACAATGTAACTATAGTAAACGCAATATTAAAATTGTAATCAGGGCTGGAAATTTAGCACAGCTTATGAGGAACTTGCCTTCTATGATGCTGACAATCTAGGTTTCATCCCCAATACCCTGACCCCCCTCAGAAGTGATCACTGAGCAGAGTCAGGAATAAGACCTGAGCACTATCAGGTGTGGTCACAATAAGTGAATGAGTGAACAAGAATAAAATTGGAGTAATCAATTTTTGCTTGGTGCAAAGGTAAGGAAATTATTGTGAAAAAGGTCACGTTATTGTGAAAAGTATCTTCAAATTCACAAGCAAGAAGCTAAATTATATCATTATAAAATATTAAAAAAAAGGTTACTACCAGAATTGGTAAATAGAGTCTTAATACTGGGCCCTATAATATGATTGGAAATTTTACTTTTCTTTTTTGTGAATATTTTATAATTGCAAGTTATGTTTAATGCAGGATCTATAGTATTGGTAAAAAAATTAATGTACAATGAAGCATTTAGTGGATAGTAGGAACTATACCCTGACAACCTATATAGAGTACATAGTCTAGTACTTGGGCCCAGAGTAGCTGAGGGTCACTGAGGCCATACTTTATGGTGCTTCAGGGACCATGCAGTGCCAGGGATAAAACTTAGGCCTGACACATGCAGGGCATATGCCTCATCCCTGTGAGCTATCTTCTTGGCATGAAAACACAGTTTTATTACCTACAGGCAAATGTTACAACGTGTATAAGGATATTATATAACAAAATTTATGTCTATTGATTTCATATATAGGCTTTATGTTTATTTGTAATATATAATGATATATATACATACATACACACAAATCCACCTCTCTGAGCATTGAAATAACACTATTGTGTGCTGCTGTTGTGGCTTTGACAGTTCTGTATCTCATAATAGAGTAACCTTGCTGAATTTTCCCTCTGATAGGCTTTACTTAGCATGTCTTCACAAAGTATTAATTGCGTCATATGTCAGGAGTACCTTCTTTTAAAATCTATATATTATTTTATTGTGTACATAATGCTTTTTCTTTATTATTCATCTACTAGAGTAAGAATATTTAGGTTTCTTTGAGGATAAATATTCATACATATAAGAGCATCTATATCACTAATTTTTTTGAAGAATTTCCATGTAGATCTCCACCATTTCTGTTTTTTTACTTCTTCCAACAGTGTATAATTTCTCTGCTTATTAACACACACACATACACATACACACACAAAATCAACAAAGCCTACCACACACTTATTCAACTATACTTGAAGACAGTATTTAGGCTACTTGAGAAAGTGTGAATCCTGAAAGTTAATTCACTCAAGGAAAGGGTAGAATTTTAAAGCAATCTAGCTCATCCTACCACATGAGAAAATTAAAAATGGAAGCCAAAGTAGGCTTGAACTGGATCACAGGAACTATATTAATATCTCACGTTTGAAATAAACTCCACTTTTTTTAACCACAGAGCTTCCATTATAATTATTTTCATGCCTATGTTGCCTTATGTTATCTCTGTGCTTCTTTCTATGTAATGTCAGATTCCCTTAGCATATATTTATTTATGTTAATAGAGTTAAACTCTCTGTGTTATTCAGACTCTCAATAAATATGGTTCTCAAAAATCCTAAAGCTATGAAAGATGCTTAGAGTAACTAACTGGCTAGTGTAAGAGAAATACAGCCTTTTTAGAAACATCTACCAAAAAGTAGCCTCTCAGTTTTCAGTTGCAGAAAGTTCCACATTATTCATTATTCTTCTGTTTTATAGCATTAAAAGCTAAAACACAATGAAAAGGGTAGCAAATTATTGGAATTAGACATTAACAATAAGTAAAACATTTCAAAAGATTCTGTTGGATCATAAGCACCTCCTATATAAAATCATCTTAAGGAAGATTATTATTCACTCTTTCAATGTATCCATTTGCATTTGGAAAATGTCTTACATTGAATTTAGCAAGAACCTGTGCATGGATAATAGTTCAAAGCAAACTTTGATCAGACACAGGAAAGAGATATGTAATTCTTAATCAGAAGTAACATTCAGTGAATAATTTCATAGTACCATCATTCTCCCCTAAAATCAGTCTGAAAAGGGAAAGAGAAGAAAAACATACATTTTACTAAATTTATAGTATTGTTTCAGATGGTTTTTTTTTTTGAAACCAGTAAAACGTCTAAAGTAGCACTTGGTGACTTCATCTGCTTTATTTTCGGATAGCAGGGGAAAGCTGTATATGTTTCCTTAAACGTCTAAGAAAATACTTTTTTAGAGGGGGGCTGGGAGAGGCTTACTATTGAGTGTAGATACTTTGAAGCAATTTATCAGTAAAGATATGCAATCTGATCAATAAAAAAGAATTTCTTTGCAATTATATACAAATGATTTGATCAAATTGATACAGAAATGTGTTTAAAAAGCACTGTGATCCTGGCTAAGGAAAATACCACATATAGTATAAATGACTCAAACTTTATAACCTCAGATGTTTTAATCTGAGATATATTATAACAGATTAAATATGTCCCTCAAAAATATCTGATCATATAGTAAATATATGAACATATTAGTTTAATTCATTCATACCTAAAACTTTCTTAATAGTTAAGGTAGTTTAGAAAATCCCTTTGAAGAGACATGATAAAATATAAATGATAGTTTAAAACTCCTTATAAATAATGTATCTATGAAAATTTATATTTGGCCAGTTTCCTCTGAGTACAAAGAACAGTTGAAAAATGCATACATACATATGTTTTCCTTAGAAAGTATGTATTTCTGCTCAAATGGGCACCAATAGGCATCAATTGATTTCTGCTTTTTCTAAGTGGTTTTGCATTGGTATTGCCTGACTCCAGTTTCCTTAGACAACTCCATGACCTCATTCCTAATTCCCAGTGCTGTTATATAATTATCTGAATAAGCAATGTTCCCAAAATGAGAGAATTTATCCAGAAATCTTCAATCACAAAATCAACAAAGAAGTCAAGTTAATTTCAATATACTGTACCTTGGTAGAATGCAGTTTAGTTGTATATGTATAAGTAGAGTTAGGGATACTAGGATCAGTGGTGGTGGAGAATGGGCACCAGTGGAGGGATTGGTATTTTATCATTGTATAACTGAAACCCAAGCACAAAAATTTGTAAATCTACAACTGTACCTCATGGTGTTTCACAAAAAAAATATTTCTAGCTCCTAATCTAGAATTTAAAACTTATGCAATAATGGGGCCAAAGTGATAGCACAGAAAGTAGGGCATTTGCCTTACATGCGGCCAACCCAGGTTCTATTCCCAGCATCCCATATGGTCCCCAAGCACCGCCAGGATTAATTCTCGAGTGCATGAGCCAGGAGCAACCACTGTGCATCGCCAGGTGTGACCCAAAAAGAAAAAAAAAATATTCAATATCTAAACTGATCTAGTTACTTAATATTTTGTTCTTCGGTGTCTCATGTAAAACAAATATTACCTGACTACCTGGTTGCTGGGAGGATAAATGAATGTATCCAGCAAACGTAAATAAGGACTAGCCAGCAGTAATAGGAAAAGCATCGCCAATAGCAGTAACTGTCATTGCAACATTCTTTGAATATTTTTATTTAATTTACAAGGGCTACTCCTGGTAACCTGGCTCGAAAAATATGGCACTCATGTCTCATTACTGAGCCACAAGGATGGAGGGTACCATTCGGGATCTGGATTTTTGTCTCCATACCATGAGGCACTCTATATCTAAGATTAAGTGACTACATAAGTATACTATTTTAATTTAAATCAAACCAAAAAAGATTAATAAGAAAAACGTCTCCACTGGATAGATCAACAAGAACAAAACTCAGCAAGGAAACATTGGCTTTGAAGGAAGAATTAGAAGAGAGGGCTTAGAGACCTATACAGGGCTTTACACCCTAAAATCAAAGAATACACATTCTTGTCCAGTGCACATGGAACATTTTCTAAAATAGACCATGTGCTAGGACACAAAACATACCTCAACAGAATCATGACGATAGAAATAGTATCAACAATCTTTTCAGACCACGATGCACTTAGAATAGAAGTGAATCACACACAGACATGGAGAACCAAATCAAACACCTGGAAATTAAACAACTCAATGTTGAACAACAAGTGGGTCAGGAAGGAAGTCAAGGATGAAATCAAAAGATACCTGGAAAACAAATGAGAATGAAGACACGAGATACAAGAACCTATGGGATGCAGCTAAAGCCGTGTTAAGGGGGGAAATTTATAGCTCTGCAAGCATTTCTCAAGAAGGAAAAAAGGGCCCAAATAAACAACTTGACTTCACAGCTCAAGACCTTAGAAAAGAATCAACAAAAGGAGCCCAAATCAGGCAGAGGGAAAGAGATCATAAAATTCAGAGTAGAAATCAATGACATGGAAACCAAAAGACAATCCGAAAGATCAATGAAACAAAGAGCTGGTTCTTCAAGAAAAAAAATAAGATAGATTAACCACTATCAACACTCACAAAGAAAGAGAGAGAGAGAAACCTAATAAAATGGATCAGAAATGAGAAGGGGGATATCACAACAAAAACCAAAGAAATTCAAAACATCATCAGAGACTACTTTGAAAGTCTGTATGTCACAAAAAAGAGAACCTAGAAGAAATGGATAAGTTCCTGGATTCCTATAATCTCCCAAGACTGAATCAAGAAGATATAGAGTACCTGAATAGTATTATTAACATCAAGGAAATTGAAACTGTAATCAAAATTCTTCCCAAAAATAAAAGCCCAGGACCAGATGGATTCACTAGCGAATTTTTCAAACACTGAAAGAAGACCAACTGCTAGTACTACTCAAGCTTACCCAGGAAATTGAAGAAACAGAAACTCTTCCAAACAGTTGCTATGAAGGAAACAAAGACACCACAAGAAAAGAAAACTATAGGCCGATATCCCTGACGAACACAGATGCAAAGATTCTCAACAAAATACTAGCAAATAGAATTCAACAACTCATCAAAACATCATACACCATGACCAAGTGGAATTCATCTAGGGGATGCAAGGATGGTTTAACATTCGGAAATCAATCAACATAATCCATCATATCAACAAAAGAAAAGATAAAATCCATATGATCATATCAATAGATGCAGAAAAAGCATTTGACAAGATCCAGCACCCATTTATGATGAAAAACCTCACAAAAATGGGTATAGAGGGGACTTTCCTCAATATAGTTACAGCCATCTACCACAAGCTACAGCAAGCATCATCCTCAATGGGGAAAAACTGAGAGCCTTCCCTCTAAGATCAGGGATGAAACAAGGATGCCCACTCTCTCCACTGTTATTCAATGTAGTACTGGAAATACTGGCAATAGTGGTTAGGCAAGAAAAATATATTAAGGGCATTCGGGTAGGAAAGGAAGAAATCAAGCTTCCACTATTCGCAGATGATATGATACTATACTTAGAGAACCCTAAAATATCTACTAACAAACTCCTAGAAACAATAGACTTGTATAGTAAAGTTGCAGGTTATAAAATCAATACCCAAAAGTCCATGGCTTTCCTATATGCAAATAGTTAAAGAGAAGAAAGTGACATGTAAAAAAAAGTCCTGTTCACAAGTGAGCCCCAGAAAATCAAGTACCTGAGAATTAGCTTAACTAAGGAAGTAAAAGACCTGTTCAAAGAAAGCTACAAAACGCCACTTCAGGAAATAAAAGGGGACACAAGAAAATGGAAAGATATCCGCTGTTCATGGATCGGGAGAATAAACATAGTTAAAATGGAAATTCTCCCCAAAGAATTGTACAAATTCAATGTGATCCCTATAACGATACCCATGACAAACTTCAAAGAAATGGAGCAAACACTCCAGAAATTCATATGGAACAATAAGCACCCACAAATAGCTAAAGCAATTCTTGGGAAAAAGAAAATGGGAGAAACCAACCTCCCTAACTTGAAACTCTACTACAAAGCAGTAATAATTAAAACAGCATGGTACTGGAACAAAGGCAGAGCTTCAGACCTATGGAACAGGGTTGAATTTACTGACATCTCCCCCGAAACATATGATCATCTAATCTTTGACAAGGGAGCAATAAATGTGAAGCGGAGCAAGGAAAGCCTCTTTAACAAACTGTGCTGGCAAACCTGAACAACTACATGCAAAAAATGGGCTCAGACCTCTACCTAAAACCATGTACAAAAGTAAGATCAAAAAGGATCAAAGACATCAACACCGGACCAGAATTCATAAAGTATGTTGAATACAAGGTTGGCAAAACCCTCCACTACATTGAAGCTAAGGGTATCTTTAAAGATGACACGCCACTAAAAGTAAGATCAAAAAGGATCAAAGACCTCGACATCAGACCGGAATTCATAAAGTACGTTGAAGACAAGGTTGGCAAAACCCTCCACGACATTGAAGCTAAGGGTATCTTTAAAGATGACACACCACTGGCCAAACAAGTGAAAACAGAGATAGACAAATAGGACTATCTTAAACTAAGAAGCTTCTGCACCTCAAAAGAAACAGTATCCAAAACACAAACACAGTCTCAGAATGGGAAATGTTATTTGCCCAATACCCATCTGACAAGGGGGTGATATCAAGGATATACAAAGTACAGGTAGAACTCCACAAGAAGAAAACATCCAACCCCATCAAAAAATGGGACAAATAAATGAACAAAATCTTTCTCAAAGATAAATCTGAATGGCTAAAAGGCACATGAGAAAATGCTCTACATTACTAATCACTAGGGAGATGCAGATCAAAGCAACAATGAGATATCATCTCACTCCACAGAAACTGGCCCACATCCAAAGGAACAAAAGCAACTGGTGTTGGCACGGATGTGGCGAGAAAGGGACTCTCCTTCACTGCTGGTGGGAATGCTGACTGGTTCAGCCCTTTTAAAATACAGCACGGACGATTCTCAAAAAATTAGAAATTGAGCTCCCATTTGACCCAGCAATACCACTCCTGGGAATATATCCCGGAGAGGCAAAAAAGTACAGTCGAAATGACATCTGTACTTCTATGTTTATTGCTGCACTATTCACAATAACCAAATCTGGAAAAAACCTGAGTGCCCGAGAACAGATGACTGGTTACAGAAACTTTGGCACATCTACACAATGGAGTACTATGTAGCTGTTAGAAAAGATGAAGTCATGAAATTTACATACCAGTGGTACTACATGGAAAGTATCATGCTAAATGAAATGAGTCAGAAAGAGAGGGACAGACATAGAAAGATTGCATTCATCTGTGGAATATAAAGTAACAAAATAAGAGACTAACTCCCAAGAATAGCCAAGATAAGTACCAAGAGGTTCACTCCACGGCTTAGAGGCCAGCCACACATGCTAGGGGACAAGGCAGCTCAGATAGAGAAGGAAACACCAAGTAAAGGGTGTTGGAGGGATCCTCCCAGGATGAGAGATACATGATGAAAGTAGACTATAGACCAAACAAGATTGCCACTCAATACCTCTTTTGCTACCACAGCACCCAGAAGGAGAGAAAGAACAAAATGCAATGCTCTGCCACAGAGGTGGGGTGGGAGGGGGAAGGGGGTAGGGGGTAGGAGTAATACTGGGACCATTGGTGGTGGAGAATGGGCACTGGTGGAGTGGTAGAGAGATGGGTACTTGATCATTGTATAACTGAAACCCAATCACAAAAACTTGTAAATCTACAACTGTACCTCAGGGTGTTTCACTAATAAAAAAAAGAAAAAGAAAAGAAAAACATCTCCAGACATCATGGATATTTTGTTTTAAATTTTGATTACATCCTGATAAGGTGGAGTTGGAATGTAATTAATTCTACCAGGTGTGAGGTCTGTAGCCATTCTATTCTCTCATAATTCAGTTATGGAGGAAATGGGGGAATAATTCAGTCAGGACATATTGTGACTGAGAGAATAGGGAGGCATAATATATCTGCTTAATTTCATATCAAACCATACATATTGGAATAACAAACCTTAAACTGGCTTCTGTTATAAATCAAAAGCATAAACAAGTTAACAGATCATCAACTTTTTAGAGGGGGTCCCAAGCAGTGCTGAAGAAGTCAGGGGCTCTAAGAGCAATTTTCAGCCAACTTAGCCAGCAGTGAAATGCAACTTGGGGAGATATGAACTTGGGTCTGGGTTAGAAGCAAACATCCTATCAGATCATCCCATATTCTTATAGGGTTTTATCCTTTTTCCTCTTTATTATTTAAACTTTGGGCCAATGCTCAGAGGTTTTCCATAGATCTGTGCTCATGAGCAATCCATGGCATTGCTTTGGGGAACTGCTGTACTATCTCTACGGTCCCATTTTTTTTTTTATAATTTATTTATTTATTGAATCACTGTGGGAAAAGTTACAGAGCTTTCGGGTTTAGGTCTCAGTCATGTAGATACCAAACACATTTCCCTTTACCAATACTCATTTTTAACCCTGAACCCTAATAGACCCCCACCTCCCACCCCTCCCAATTCTTGTGAGGCAGATGAGTTCTAGTTAATACTCTATCTACTTTGACTAGATAGATTATTTCGATAGAAGATGCACAATTATTGTTTAGAGTTTACAACCCACCCCCCACAATCAGACATGCTGAAACAGCGTTGTGAAATGATTTGCTTTCTACAACTTGGTTTAAGAATAAAATGATGAATTTGAATTTCTGCTATTTTACTTATTGACCCTGGAAGAATTTCTATTAAAAGTTAGCTAGTTAAGAGATTGGTTTCTGTGCCCTGGAGTCGTGGCCGTGCAGGAGAGCCGCTCGTGGGGGGCAGCTGGCGACCTCGGTGGGGTGTGGGGGACGGCCCACAAAGCCCCCCTTCCCATGAGGTCCCTGCCGCTCCCGCCAGCCCCGGCTCAAACCTGCTTTCCACAAGGCTCCCGTGCGGCCGCCATCTTTCTTTCCAGAGAGGAGCGGGCGGGCCGGTCAACGCCCTTTCCCCTCCGGGCAGGCTTGGTGGCGCGGTTCAACACAAGTCCATTTGCTTTTCTGCTCCAAGCGGCTGGTTCTCTGTGCTAAGTCCTTGTGCCTCCGGGGCCATGGCCTTGCCGGAGAGCTGCTCGTGGGGGGCAGCTGGCGACCTCGGTGGGGCGTGGGTACGGTCCCATTTTTTGTAGTGGCATTTTTATGGGCTTATAACTTGGCAACTGTCTTGGAGACTTCTAGATCCAAATGTCCCCCTCCACTATTATTTTGTTTATTGTACATATACTTTCGGCTTATTCATAGTTTATTTACTTATTTATTTATCTATTTTACTTTTGGGGACACACCTGGCGATGCACAGGGGTTATTTCTGGCTCTGCATATATGGCGGTACTCAGGGGACCATATGGGATGCTGGGAATTAAACCGGGTCAGTTGCATGCAAGGCAAACACCCTACCCCAGCCCCTCATAGTTTATTTTTAATAGAAAAAAATAGGTCTTGTCATGAAGTCTTTACTCAGATAATTATAAGATACTGGAAACTTAAAAAAAATAAGCAGTGAAAAACTGTGACCCAAATGATATACAATTAATATTACTTATCAAAAGATTTTTCTCCAGAAAAAATGAAAAAATATTCTTCCAGCTATAAACATTATGAACTTAACAGGAAACAGAGTTCTAGTTTTAATGATTTTTTTTCTTGAGAAGAAATGTCAATCACTTCTTGGCTTTTGGCTAAGATCAAACATGCGAAGAAAGGCATATTTATATGTAAAAATAAAATATCTTAATATTACATCTGCATTTATTATAAAACTAGATATTTTTGTTAAAATGAATCACATTTCTTAAAAAGAGAAGTATCAAAGACACATAGATAATTTACTTTTGCTCTGAGCTTCTATATTTTATTTAATAAATGATTTAATTGCATAATGAATTAAACATAAAAAGGAAGTCATTTTTCCCCAGTTTTTCAAGTTGGAGTTCTTTTCACAAAATATAAACTCTACATGAGATCATTTCTCAGTATATCATTTCAAGATGTTGTAGCTATTCTGATTAAAATGTTATATAACATATAGAATATAAAATGATTTATAAAATATAATTATGTGACCTATTCCACACATTGAATTCACAGTTATATAATTCAGAAGAAAAAACTTTCACTTTTTAGAAATAGTATTAACCTAAAAATTGTAAGAAAAGTTAGGATTTCTCTGAAAATTTGAAAATAAATCAATAGAACAACCTCCAAAACATTACAAATGCTTTCATATTGTCTATCTTCCCCATTATTCAGCAACTTTCTTCAAGATCAAGACTACTCAATTTCCAGGTATCTAGATTTTTGTCTTCATACTATAAGGCACTCAATAAATAAGATTAAGTGACTACATGAGTATACTATTTCAATTCAAATCAAACCAAAATGATCAGTAAGAAAAGCATCTGGCATTGATTTTTTAGCAAAAGTTTACATGATATTTGGAATATAGTATTGGTAGAATACTATAACCAATGGGAAAATGATTATTCTCAGATGCATTTATTACATAGCATTTAAAAAAATAAGCCACATAAAATATATGTGTATAATGCTACTATGCATTATCAGTATTCTAAGACATAAATATGAACAGGGCAAAATAAGGATCTTATGGCTTATCCTGAGAGTTTCTGATAGTATCTGTTATTAAGTAAGGAGATTTGAAGTCATAGAGATACAAAGGTTAAGTTGCATACTTTTTGTCAACTCACCCCAGTTTAAAGCCCAGTACAGCATAGCCCTCTGAGAACCCAATTTCAGAACAGAGCCAGCATTGCCCCAATCACAGAAATGCCAGGTATAATACCAAAACCAAAAGAAAATCAAGAAGTTAAATTTGTTTATGTAGGATGCCTGTACATAGAAAGAAGAAAGAACAAGAACACATGGAAACCAGATGGGGGAAAAAAACCTATACATTCCTTTACTATTTGAAGCAAGCCCTATTTCTGGAAATAAATATCCTTAATTTTTTGGTCATTTCCATGCAGTGGACAACTGGTGTGTGGGAGGTACAGATTAGAGGTGGTGTTATTATACTATTAATTTTCACCTATATAGTTCATTTTGGGGGGAGTGAGACCTCAAACTGGTATTCATGGCACCTGGGGAACATCTCAGAAATAAATGACCAACCAGCTGGAAATTCAGTGCTAAAGCCTAAGGATGCTTAGGCCCTCTAGTGCCACCTGCTACAGGGCCACCAAAACTAAACCTGGCAATACTGAGGAAGTCAAGTGGTATTAAGGCTTGAATATAAGAATGCAGCATGTCTATATTCTAAACCATTATTTATCTCATTCTTTATATATCCATACACATCTGCATCAGAAACAAACACAAGTGTACACACGCCAACACGGAAAAGACAATAACAGTTCACTCTTTTGGTCTTTGAAAATAGTTCCTTTGATCGACACTACTTCCACTACCCAGCCGTCACCACACTCCAGGACGCTTTCCGGACCCGCGTGGCAGCTCTGGCCGAGACCCATGCACGACTGAAGACCCACAGAACAAGATAAGTGGAACTCTCTGAGACCTTGTACTCCAGGCTCGGGGAACCAAGGGACAGAGCTTCTCTGCTGGCTCCCAACAACCACAGGTGACAAAGGGATTCTAATCAGGAGCCCCAACCTACCCTGCCCTGTCTGCTTCCATCAACCACCCAGGGATCGAATTGCGCACAGGAGACCCACCCTACCCAGATAAATACCCCACTGGCAGACTTCCACTATCAACACTACTTCCACTACCCAGCCGTCACCACACTTCAGGACGCTTTCTGGACCCGCGCGGCCACGACACATGATAAGACACTAAATACCCATCTTTCAGAATTGTCGTACCGTATTTGATAGGGTTCAAATATGGTAACACCTACAAGGGTGATTAGAGGTCGCCCCAAAAGCCTCTATCCCTCTCGGAAAGACTGGCAAGCTACCGAGAGTATTCCGCCCGCACGGAAGAGCCTGGCAAGCTATCCCCTGTGTATTCGATATGCCAAAACCAGTAACTACAACTGTTCTCATTCACCTGACCCTGAAGGCTTCACCGACATGGCAGCACTGAGAAGGATGAGAAAGGAGAGGCCGACAAAATCTCAAGGCCGACCTAGGCTGCCACAACGAAGGAAGACAAAAATGATCGTCTGTACTTTCAATGCACCTACGCTAGCATCAGATGCATCCATCGAGGACCTGATGGTACAAGCGCGAATGATCAAGTACGACATCATTGGTCTGACCGAGACAAGAAGGCACGAATCTCACCATGCCGTTTTTGACACTGGAGAAGAATTGTTCCTCGGAACATGCGATAAAAGAGGTGTTGGAGGCGTCAGTGTCCTTGTGAACACAAACTTGGCCAAGAGCATTGATTGATTCGAATGCCTAACAACCCGAATCGGACGTTTACATTTGAATAGATGTGGCTCAATGCCTGCAGCTTCTATCTTGGTTGTCTATGCACCAACATCTCATTATGATGAAAGAGAAATCGAGAAGTTCTACATGGAGCTAGAGAAGTTCTATAAAGAAGACCACACCTTCTACAAGATCATTGTGGGTGATTTTAATGCCCAGATAGGACCGAGAAGATCAGCTGAAGAACTTCACATCGGGACCCATGGCCTAGAATGGAACGAACAGGGTGAGAGACTGTCTGAGTTCATCATGTCGACCAAGACCATTCATGGTAACTCACAGTTCCAGAAGGCAGAATCTAAACGATGGACATGGGAGTCTCCCGGTGGACGATTCCACAACGAAATAGACCACATCATATTCACTCACGGTTTTGCCTGACTGATGTCGCTGTTGTCCCAAAATTTCGAACGGGATCGGACCACCGTCTCCTTCGTGCAAAATTCTACTTCACAGAGCGGGGAGAAAGGGCTGCAAAGTTCAAAAAGAGAACTCCCAGAATGACCACCAACTGGGAACTCTTTGGTACTATTGCGGCAACATGGGAAGATGCCATTGTTGACAACATTGACAAGGAATATGATCGACTGGTTCAGCACCTCCATGAATGTGCGAGGAACGCCAAGAGAGAGATAGCCACAAAAAATCGCCTATCTTCAAAAACTCTTGAGCTAATTCGCCAGCGTGGTTTGGCGCATGCCTCAGGCAACTGCAAACTAACATCCGAGCTCGCAAAGCAGTGCAGAGATGCGATCAAGAAAGACCTCAAAGGGAGAAGATCAGAAGTACTGGTAGATGCGGCAGAAGCCGGGAAAAGTATTCGTAACGCCCGCCTGTCCTTTGCCAACTACAAGACCAAGACGACTACCCTCCAACGTCCTGATGGATCCATCACATCCTCCAGAACGGCAATGGAGAAGATTATCCATGACATCTACACAAATCTCTTCGATAGCCATGTCTACTTGCCGACATACCAAATTCCACAGGATGGATATGTCATTCCCAATGTTCTCCCTTCCGAAATCTGACACGCCGTTTCGTTGGTAAAGAAACAAACAGCACCCGGCCCAGACAAGGTCAGACCTGAACACCTGAAGAACCTGCCGTCAGTACTCATCAATACACTGGCTCGGCTCTTCACTCGCTACCTGTCTGAATGCAAGGTTCCATCCCAATGGAAAACCAGCAGGACCGTACTACTGTTCAAGAAGGGAGACATCCAACTATCGCCCGATCTGCCTATTGTCTGTCATCTACAAGTTGTTCACTCGAGTCATCCTAAATAGGATTGGCAGAACACTAGATGAAGGACAACCATGTGAACAAGCCAAGTTCCGCAAAGGATTCAGCACCAACGACCATATCCACACGATAACCAAGCTCATTGAGGTTTCTCGGGAGTTCAAGATGCTGCTCTGTTTAACTTTCATTGATTTAAAGAAGGCCTTTGATTCTGTTGAGATGGAAGCGGTCATTGAAGCCCTAGCCAATCAGGGCATTCAAGCCCAATACATCAGGATCCTCCGTGAGCTGTACTGTGGATTCACTACCAGGATCTCACCATTCTACAAAGAAATGATCATTGATGTCAAGAGAGTGGTGCGGCAGGGTGATGCCATTTCACCGAAACTCTTCAGTGCCACCCTCGAGAACATCATGCGACGACTGGAATGGGAAGGAATGGGAGTGAAGATAGATGGTCGGCAACTACACCACCTCCGCTTTGCTGATGACATTGTTTTAATAACACCAAACATCAGCCAAGCAGCCCAAATGCTGGCCGACTTTGACCGTGAGTGTGGAAAGGTAGGACTACAGCTGAATCTTATGAAGACAATGTTTATGAGAAACAGCCTCGTTCCTAATGCCCCATTCTCTCTCAATGGAACGACCATCTCCGAATGCAACAGCTATGTGTACCTAGGTCGAGAGGTCAACATGACAAATGACCAGGTACCCGAGCTGCGCAGGAGTAAGAGAGCGGCTTGGAATGCCTTCAAGAACATCGAAGAAATAGCTAAGAGGACGAAGAACCTCCAGCTCCGGGCACATCTCTTTGATTCCACTGTTCTTCCTGCATTAACATATGCCTCAGAGACCTGGGCCCTACGCAAACAAGATGAGAACACTATTCAGGTCTCACAAAGAAGAATAGAAAGAGCTATGCTTGGAATATCACGTTTCACTCAAATGAGAGAAAGAATCCGGAGTTCTGACATCCGTCAACGATCAAGAATCAGGGACGCTGTCTCATTTGCCCAGGTGTCGAAACTCAGATGGGCTGGTCACGTAATGAGATTTAAAGACGACCGCTGGACTAGAGCTGTTACCGACTGGATTCCACGGGATGTCAAAAGACCGCTTGGCCTCCCACCTACCAGATGGGCAGACTTCTTCGTCAAGATCATGAACGATCGGTTTGAGGCCCTTCATGTTCCCGGAGCGAACAGATGCCATTGGGCTACACTAGCACGCGACAGGGACAAATGGAGACGTTACTGGCGCCCGCTCGAGCAAATTGACGACTAACGGGAAGTTAAGTAACTTAAGTGCCTTAAGTGAGAAGATAATGTAAAATTTTTTGCAGAAATTTTTTCTTCTAAATTGAAGGGCCATTCTATACGTATATATATCACGAATATTGCATAAAGTTTTTAAGAACAAAAGACGATTATAATAGTAAGTTGGACCACCAGAACGGTCAAAGATTCTCCCCTTTGACAATGCCCTTACAACAGACTTTTATCTACACAGAAAGTCCCATGTGGGAACAGTTTGGCAGAAAACATAGAAAACCAAACTTTGTAAATGTAACCAACTCACTTTCTGGGAGTTGCTCACATTTCTAAATGGGATGTAAAATTCAATTATTTTACTTTACAGGGTACCCTCAGCTGTATCCTTTCTCAAGAAACCCATGTTACCTTTTGAATGTATCTCTCTCTCTCTCTGTCTCTCTGTTTTTATCTCTCTTTTATTCCTTGTAATTTCTAAACAAAAGAGATTTATTTAATAAATCCCTTTGTTCATAGAAGCTACATAAGGTTCTATAGTTATCTAAATTTAAAGGGTCGACCTACCCAGGTTCGATTCCTCCGCCCTTTTCGGAGAGCCCGGTAAGCTTCCGAGAGTATCTCGCCTGCACGACAAAGCCTGGCAAGCTACCCGTAACTTATTCGATATGCCAAAAACAGTGAAAAACAAGACTCACAATTTGTTGTGAGAGGTTACTGGTGCCCGCTCGAGCAAATGGATGAACAACGGGAGGACAGTACTGCAGTGCATATAGACTTAAAACTTATCTGCTCCATTGAACAAGTAAACTCCTTCTTTAACAACTACTGAACTGTAATATCATTCTACAAATATATACAAGTTTACTTTTAGTGAATTTTATTATATGCTTTTCTTTCTGTTCTATACATTAAACACTATTATTACTTCTGAATATATAATATAACTCTTGATCCTGAATTCACCTTCAGGCATTTCCTGTCACTCTTTTTTTCATATCATCTTCTAGGAATAGTATTACCTTGCCTCTTCCCCTATACTTATTAGTCATTAAATTCATAATTATTTCAACTTCTGTAATTATATTGAATCTTATCTTGCCATGATCACAATGATCTTAAAATACTGTGAAGTGATATTATTATTAGATGTAAGCACTATTATAACATGACCAATTGTTGATTGCCTGAGAAATTAATCTATGAAACTTTTTTTCAAACATATGACTTTTTCCTAGTTTTATTCTTACTTTCATAAACATTTTTTTTGCATTTTGGGTCACACCTGGCAATGCACAGGGGTTACTCCTGGCTCTGCACTCAGGAGTCACTCCTGGCGGTGCTCAGAAACCATACGGGATGCTAGGAATCGAACCCAGGTCGGCCGCGTGCAAGGCAAACGCCCTACCCGCTGTGCTATCTCTCCAGCCCCATTCATAAACTTTTCTTCCCCAATTCTTTCCTGGAGAACTCCTGTGTAGTTCCCTGTAGCTGGTGTTCCTCAGAGTTCAATCCTTGACCCAATATCTGTCAGCTTATTTTGTGATCCACTAGAATGAACTCACGTATTCATTGGGTCACTCTCATATCTTTATAATATTACCATTTGTAATCCCTATCATGGAGATTCTTTTTTCCATAACAATCTCACAATCCAGCTAACTTATTAAGTTGTTCTCAAATCTCTGTTCATACAGGGTAATCTAGATGGGTGTTATAGTGTAGATGTCACACGTCACGCATATAGTTCTGATTCAGTGTCTGGAATTAAAGCCTGAATTTCTAGAAAAGTAATTTTTGTTTTGTAGGACTAGCAAAATATACGAATGTTTGTAGGTTTATATATAAGCTGTGAAAAAGTGGTCACTAAGAAGAAAAGAGGTAATAATTCAGCTAGGCATATAAGCATTTGTCTATTGTGAAATCAGCCCCACGACATTTTGCAAATCACTGTTCTTGAAATGTACAAAATCTAAAGATTTTGTTATTTTTACCTTCTCTGGGCTGGAGAGATAGCACAGCGGTAGGGTGTTTACCTTGCACGCAGCCAACATGGCCGACTAGAGTTCGATTCCTCATCCGCCCCTCTCGGAGAGCCCGGCAAGCTACCAAGAGTATCTTGCCCGCACGGCAGAGCCTGGCAAGCTATCGTGATGTATTCGATATGCCAAACACAGTAACAAACAAAAGTCTCCAGTGGAGACGTTACTGGCCCGCTCGAGCAAATCGATGAACAACGGGAGGACAGTGACAGTGACCTTCTCTAGTCTTTTATTATAAGATATATTTTCTGCTTTTTCCTTATGAGTTTTATCTTATGCTTCATCAGAAAGTAACATATAGTCTAACCAATATTACAAACTCAAGTGTTATCAAGTTAAGAACACTGCTCCCATAGACACTCAACCACTCAGCACAAATCCTGGATGACTTTCTAACTTCGGTAAGTAAAGATAAAAATGATTGTAAAGGCATATCACTTTGTTTTCCCCCCTTTATTTAAAATATTAAAAAGCAATTGCTAAGATAATTTAATTTCCATTTTAACCCCTTGACCCCTATTATGCTTTAGCAGGAAGAACTATGAGAATTTAAGTCAAATTTTCTTAAAGGTATTACTAAAATCACAGAAAATGTGAATGACTGATATTGCCTCACTAAAATTAGGTACAATGAAGTAAGATAATAGTAAACATATAGATTTTTTTTTTATTCACGGCAGAGTCTGGCAAACTCCCCGTGGCATACCCAATACGCCAAATACCAGTAACAATGATGGGTCTCATTCTCCTAAAGAGCCTTGCATATAATCTCAGGGCTAGGATGAAGGAGATGTTACTGGGGCCTGCTCGAGGCAATCGATGATTAACAGGATGATTTGTGATTTGTGATTGATAGATTTTATTGAGTGCTAACATTCTCACTGTTAGTATAGAAAATACAAATAGAAAAGAATTTTCTTTTGTGATTTTGGATTTGCATTTCAGTTATTAGATGTAAATCAGTTCATTGGCCCTGTTTATCCAAGAGCTTAGAAACCAAGTTGCCCTAAAATAGGATCTTGTCTCTCAAAACTTGCTTTCTAAATATTATACCACTGATTTCCAAATATTAGGAGATTTTTGTTGTTATTAATAGCTAGAAGGTTTTGTGATAAAACAGAAACCATCTTGAAGAAATCAAAATTTCTTATTTTTATGGTAATAGAAAAACAAAAGTCATGGCAATAAATCACAGTGCATAAATACAAATGTTATTTCATGTGACACACACACATATATGCACATAAAAATATAGAATCTACTCAGTCTGTAACAAATGCAGCAGGTAGATATTTTGCCTTGCATGAGACCAAGTCAGGTTCAATCCCCAACGTCCCTATGGTTCCCTGAACACCATCAGAATACCTAAGTATAAGGCCAGGAGTAAACCCTGATAATCAACAAGTGTGATCCAAGTCCTTCTCCCAAAATAGACTAAAACAGTTGTTATATATAAAAAAATACTCATTAATAAAAGTAGGATTGCTTCATAGAGATCATCAAAATTTTCAATCATGATTTTATTAATTTTTCAGTTAAATATCATCAATGACTCATCACTACATGCTTAATAATGTGATTATCAATTAACATTGTAAAATACAGACACAAGGAAGAAATATGAAGAACATCCCTCTAAATTATGTCTATGAAGTTAATATCAACCATAGTATTATAAAATAAACTGTATGGTTTTACTAATGTGATAAACTAAAAGTGTGAAAATTAAATAAAAGACATTTTAGTAACAGTTATTTGTTATTAGTCACTGTTAAGTGTATATTAACACACTTAACCTTGATAATTACACAAATTAGTTAACATTTATTATTGAATCTTTACATTAAACCTGTAATACAGGTGTTATTTTGCCATATGTGAGAAAACTGACTCTTAGAGAAGTAATTGTACATTGTATTATACCAGTCTTGATAGATGTGTGAATCAACAACACCTCTTTAAAAAGGATTGAATGACCAGATTATCTTTCTTTGCCATTTTTGCTAATTTCTGTCTTGTTAGATAAAATTATTGGCTCTCTGAGGTTAACCTCTGACAACCTGACCTATTTAGTTCAGGAAAATGCAAAAATAAATTGATTTAATTTTAAGATAAATAACACAATTCCTAATTTATATGAAAATGGAACTATTTTAGAAATTATGGATTGGCACTTGAATGGGAGTGAAGATACCCTGTAGTACTCTGGGGGCTAATTCTGACTCTATGTTTGGGGATCATTCCCAAGGATTCTCAGGGAAACATGAGGTACAGGGGACCAGGTGAGCGGCACACAAGGAAAATGCCTTAATCCCTTACCTATCTCTCCAGTTTAGGAAACTACATATTTTAAAAAGAATTTTGCTCCTTGTCTTGGAGTCACACATGCTAGGGGAAACGGGAGCTCAGATAGAGAAGGGAGCATCAAATAAAGGGTGTTGGGAGGATCCTCCCAGGATGGGAGAAGCATGCTGAAAGTAGACTATAGACCAAACATGATTGCCACTCAATGCCTCTTTTGCAAACCACAACACCCAAAAGGAGAGAGAGAACAAAGGGGAATGCCTTGCCACAGAGGCTGGGTGGGATGTGGGGGATGGGTGTGGGAGGGATACTGGGATCCATGGTGGTGGAAAATGGGCACTGGTAGAGGGATGGGTATTTGATCATTGTATAATTGAAACCCAAGCACAAAAATTTGTAAGTCTACAAGTATACCTCATGGTGTCTCACTAATAAAAATTAAAATAAAATAAAATAAAAAGAAAGTCTCTTGGATAACATTGGGTTGTCCTTGCTCCTCCTGCAGGGAGCATAGGTTTATTGAACTTCCACCACAACATTGCCCCTGAGGCACACCCAAATACATCAAGCACTAATAAACCTACGTTGCTTTTTTATTTCCTTTATGTCATTTGCATGGTTTATTCAGCAATGTCCTTTTTGAATAGACACAGGAAGACATATGCTTTGTAATATGGGAGTTGATTGACTCCAAAATAATATTTACTCTTGGACATTCATATTTACTTGACTTAAGTCTCAGTTGCTGTTAGTTCCTAGCACTCCAAAAGCAGGGTCCCAATGAAGGGACTGAATGAACCCAGGGCAAGCTGTAAGCTATCCTGGCATTGGAAGGAGACAAGCTGAGCTCTATAAGAATAATAAGAGCATGGTCATGGAACAAACTCTGTTATGATCCAAAAAGAAGTAACTGAATAAGGATCCTGCTGAGGTTAGGAAAGACTAACCTGGCCTGAGGATTGTGGTCTGGGATATATAGCAAGATGCTCTCAGGAAAAGCCAACCTTTTAACTTAATATATCTCTTACTGTGTTCATACAAAATGACAAGAAATATTATCAGAAGTAAATTTACTATGATTAGACTATTATTGAAATGTAAATAAAATAAAATGAATTTAATTAATTGATTAAATTAATCTAAATATAAGCCCGGCAAGCTACCGAGAGTATTCGATATACCAGACACAGTAACAACAAAGTCTCCAATGGAGACGTTACTGGGCCCGCTCGAGCAAATCGATGATCAACGGGAGGACCTTTACTTTTTTTTTACTTATAAATATAATTTAAATATAGTGTGCCTGGCAAAGCCTGGAAAGGTACCTGTGATGTATTCGATATGCCAAACACAGTAACAAGTCTCACAATGTTACTGGGCCTGCTCGAGAAAATCAATGAACAATGGGAGGACATGTGTTTAAATGGATTACTAGCTGAGGAAAGGAGAAAGCATTACACCCTAGTTGAAATCCTGTCCTTGAACAGATCTAGTAATCTAGAATACTGAACTTTTAGATGAGATTTTGTCTTTGAGTTAACCTGAAGGAGTAGCTTTACCTTTCTTTGTTATTATGACAATGTTCAACGCCACCTATGTGTACCTCCACCCTTCACTGGTAAAGGTAAAGGTAAAGGCCCTCCCGTTGATCGTCGATTTGCTCGAGCGGGCCCAGTAACGTCTCCATTGGAGACTTTGTTGTTACTGTGTCTGGCATATCGAATACTCTCGGTAGCTTGCCGGGCTCTCCGAGAGGGGCGGAGGAATCGAACTCGGGTCGGCCATGTTGGCCGCTTGTAAGGCGAACGCCCTACCCGCTGTGCTATCGCTCCAGCCCAGAGAAGGTAAAAAGGGCTGGAGCAATAGCACAGCGGGTAGGGCGTTCGCCTTACAAGCGGCCAACATGGCCGACCCGAGTTCGATTCCTCCGCCCCTCTCGGAGAGCCCGGCAAGCTACCGAGAGTATTCGATATGCCAGACACAGTAACAACAAAGTCTCCAATGGAGACGTTACTGGGCCCGCTCGAGCAAATCGACGATCAACGGGAGGGCCTTTACCTTTACCACCCTTCATTATTTCTATATATTTATAAATATATTTTTATATTTCTGTAAGGGGAAAGAAGGGACTATGTTGAAGATAGGACCTTGGTGGAGGACTAGATGACGATGATGACTGGAAGTAGAGGACTGTGAGACCACATGGAAAGGAGGAAGAAGATATAACAAAAGAGAGGAGTTTGAGGTCTATGAGGAGACTAGAATGATGGAACTATGATGACTGGAACAATGACCCAAACTAAAACTACGATTGTGCCATAAGAGAGAGATAAGACTGTGCTGAGTAGGAGAGAAAAATAAACTGACCACCAACTGGCCTGGGGCCCTGTTTCTCCATTCCCCTGGTCCTTCATCCGTGTCTGTGCCTGTGTCCCTCTGTTGCTGTCGTTCGGCCTGGGAGGTGGCTCTTGGCCATCTATCACTCAAGTCCCGTGCGTGCCCCCATGCTTTCTCATGGAAAATCACAAAAGTCCATGTATCAATCATGTTAAATTATTTAAGAAGTTTAATTTCCTTTACTAAGCTTTCCAAATATCTTTCTACTATACATATTTGTGGACTGGAGCGATAGCACAGCAGGTAGGGTGTTTGCTTTGCAAGCGGCCAACATGGCCAACCCGAGTTCAATTCCTCCGCCCCTCTTGAAGAGCCCAGCAAGCTACCAAGAGTATCTCACCCACACAGCAAAGCCTGGCAAGCAACAAGTGACATATTAGATATGCCAAACACAGTAACAAATCTCACAATGTTACTGGGCCTGCTAGAGAAAATCGATGAACAATCAGAGGACAGTGCTACAGTGATATATATTTTTAACTACTTATGAAAAATAAGAGATGATCTTATTAGAATGAAATATGGAACTTTAAAAACCTCACTGTCTAAAGCTGAAGGTGCAAGCACATGTTTCAAACAATTTTATATTGCGTGGCTCTTGGCGTTGTAATTATATTCGAACTTATATTTCAACTATTTACTGTGCTGAGCAAAATATTAAAAAAAATAAAATGATAGCAAAAAAACTAACAAAATAATGTTTCAGAAGGCAACTACCAATAGAAGGAATAAGAAGGAGAAAAATTAATATAAAATCCAAATAAATTCACTGACTTAAAATTGAGTGAAAGTAAAATATTCAAATGAAAACAACCTTTAATAAGAATGTTCCATACGTGAACTTCTCATATTTTTAATAACTTAGAAATCAAAAAAATGTCACCCGCTAGAGGCTCCCAAATTGGGGTTAGAACCTTTAGAAGACAACGCAGAAACAGGCTATGGAGAAGTGACTAACCTCAACCTGAAATTCCACATCATTATTCAAGACTTGAGAAAGACAGTTTGGGCTCTGGAAAAATACTGCCTCCTCATGCACTTATGGGCTAGGTAGAAAATTACTCAGCTGCTGTGAATTGCACTGGCCTCATCAGTGAGATGAGGACATCATGCCTCTCCTACACAGGGGTGCGGGAAAGATTAAAATAAAGAGGATAGCACAGTGCTTGGCAATTAATCACTGTTCAGCACAGACCATCTATTATCAAGGGTGGCTGCTAGAGCTCCTGCTATTTCTACGACGTACAGATGTTAGGTAGAGACACGGTGGCTGACTTCAAGGCTGGGCTCAAAGAGTCCTGCATTTTGAGGAAATGAGAAGGGCTCTGATGACATGGTACAGAAATTCTTTTAGAACTTCCAAAACCACCTTTCTCTGATGTCCCATTTAATAGGATTTGGGATTGAAGACTGAGCTATGCATCACAAGACTTGTCTTCATATCCCCCAAAACCTCCCAAATACTTGATTTTGCTTAAGTTATTTAACAATTTTATCCATAAAAGAGGATAATAATAATAGCTGTTTTAAGTGGATGGCTATAAAATTTAAATGTCACAGTTCATATAAGAAGTTGTAGTAGTTTATGGAACAGTCAGCACACAATAAGCACATACTAAACACTGCCTAAGAGTCTACCATTCTCCCATCAAGCATAGTGGGCTATAAGAGTCAGAATGTGATTATCTTAAAACTACTTAAATCTAGCTAGTTGCTTGTGTGCAGTTCCATAGGTCATATTACTGTTTTCTGATTATCCTAGACTGTGTTATTTTTTTCTGAATTCAGTTATCTTTATGTGAGTATCCTGTACATTTTTTGAGAAATTTATAGAGTAAAAGAAAGGGCCTGGAAGCTTAGATGTATAAGAATTGGATAAGTAAAGAAAGATAAAGAACAGCAGACTGGTAACTGGAGAAAGTGAGAGAAGACGTGGGATGTGAGCAGGCATTTCCTATCACTTGCTCCTAGCAGCTGGTTGCTGGATAAAATAAGTAAAACAGGGCAGTTGGCAAACACCCGGGGTGTAGCTTCTTTTTCTGAGACCCACCCCCACCACAAATGGTACAGTGACTACTCTTATCCCCTGCCAACTTCTAGTCCAGATTTTGCAAGCTGATGTAGTTCTGCCTACACACACCTATATACAAATGTGCAGTAGCATTTTTCAGTCTAAATGTATCTTTTCTTGGTCCATTTTCTTTCCTTGATACTACTCATCTTCTCCATTGCCACTGACAATTTTAAGCAACAGCCCCACTATTTCATCCCACCATATCATCCAGTCTGATCCAATCATATTTCAAAGACCTCCACTTCACTTCACTACCACCATTTCAGGGAGTCAACGCTATTGACATTAACACGTTATTTAGATTAATTTTACTACATGCCAATAGCATTCCCGCAAAAGCTTTCACCCTTTATCAAAGCACCAGTTTTATAGGCTAGCCTAAGATCTGGAAATTTAAGACAGTGTCTGAGAAGTCCCAAAAAAGGGTCTTGAGAAGGGGGATGTGGTATTAAGCTTCTAACTCCCACTCTGGCTTTTTCACCTCAATCACAACACTCAAAGTTGTTGCTAACATGCCTCTAAAATCAATGTGTTAAGTCCCAGATTCCAAGATAAGAGATTTAGGGGAGGAATTCAGGCTTATTTGAGTTCATGAAGGTGAGGGGTCCATAAGAGATTCATGTTCTTATAGAGAGAGGCACTCTCAAAAGCTCTCCTTCTCCATGTGAGCACCCAATGAGAAAATGGTCCCCATCAAACACAAACGCAAATGTTTCAGCACCTTGATCCTGAGATCCCCAGCTACAGAGCTGTAAAACACAAAAGTTATTGCTTAAAAATGCAATCTCTGATATTTTTTTATAGCAGCTTGGCCTTAGCAATCCAGTGACCCCAAGAGTTTCATTTGAAAAGCTTACCTCTGCTTTGTCTATACTTTTTCTGCAGAGATTTTATCTAGATCCATAATTTGAAAAATTATCTGCATGTCAGTGAAGTCAAAATGTGTCTTTTGGGCCTGAAACTTGAACCAATCCTCTACTCCTGTTTTTTCAAACTGCTGAGCTCAAAGTATGTATATGGCCCATTGAAATAAAGTTCCCACAAGTTGCAAAAAGCAGAACAGCTAGTTCTGTTTCTTCATTGTTCCTGGAGGCTCACAAAATTCCCCTTTGGGAGTCACTTCTAAAGTCACTTCTAAACAGGCCAGAATAGGCCATATATTTATCAGCATTATATAAGTCAAGACCACCACGGTTTTCTTTATTCTTGTTCTATTTATCTCCTTTCTCTCCTCCATTCCATTCTGAAGTTTTATCTGTTAGTTTGAATCACATAACTTTATAAAATTAAGTAGATTTCAAATTCCCCCTTTGTAGCCTAGCGATCCCAGCTTAATTTTGCACCTTTCCATCTCACTTATTTATTTTTAGGGCTCTGTAGGATTTTATTGGCAATGAGACAACTTCAGTGGGAAGGACATCCACCACCTGAGCTGGAGAACAGCTTCCCAGGGAGGGAGTCCAGGACTGGTGATGCCCAGCAGAGGTAGTGTGAAGTCAAGTTTATACATAGTCAAGGCAGTTTCCAGGAAACTCATGCATATTCATGAGGGAGAACAGTGAACACTCACAGTTTGGCCACCAGCTCTTGGGAGAAATGCCTGGCTTGGATCAGAATGGCAAAGTTGTTACAAGCACCTGCACGGCATTGACACTCACATCTGCCAGCCACATGAGGCAGTCATCAAGCTGCACGCAAAGTTCACTTGTGTTGCAAGACCCAGGAGATGATCCCTGTCTCCCAAGCCATGTGCTTACGCAGAATAAGGAGTTGCCCTCTGTAAGAAAGGAAAGTCATTCCAAATCTTGGCACAGGCATTCTGGGTACATGGCCTTTCTCTCACAGTAAAGAATTTCAGGAGGACGCAAAATGCTGAATCAAGATAGTTCTTACTGAAGGACTGGAGTGATAGCACAGTGGGTAGGGCATTTGCCTTGCACACGGCCAACCCATTTCGGTTCCTAGCATCCCATATGGTCCCCCGAGCATCGCCACAAGTAATTAGGAGTAACCCCTGTGCATTCCTGTGTCCAACCCAAAAAGCAAAACAAAAAAACAACATCAATAAAAGATAGTTCTTACTGAAAGAATCTTACTTAGAAAGACGTGAGGGGAGAAGAAAAGAAGAAATATTTGTTTAAGAAAGAACACGGGCTTCTCCAAAGTGGTAAAAGCCATGAGCAAGATAGACAAAAAGATAAGCAAGCAAGATACTTCTTCAAATTAGAACAGGGATTGAAGAGTAAGCCTCCACTTGCTTTTGTGACTTTTTATGGAATCCTTGGATCTTAGGCATACAGGTCTTTTCTATTTTTTCGTGAGAATGTTCATCCTCTATTCACATATCATACACATGCCTTAACACTAGAAATGCCAGGTTAAGTGTTCTCTATCCGTAGCAACCCATTCACATCACTTATGAGAATTCCCTTTGTTATTCTTCATTCCTCAACCATTTTTTCTTTCATTACATTAAGAACAGCAATTTTCTATGTATCCACTTTTTATTTGTTTAATGTCTTATTTCTCATTGAATTATAAGTACACAAGGCTAGAAAACTGTTCCATGTATTTATGAACACATGCTCAATATCTTGAACATTTACTGGATTTGCTATATTCAATAAACTCAATGAATAAATTCAAGGTGTAATGTACATCAAACATACACTTAAATAATTAAGGGGGGTTATTATAAATTATACAATACTACAAAGTTTATATGTTACAATGGCCTTTTAATATTGTACTTAAGTTTTGTATAGAAAGATTGTCATTGAATTGACAAGTTTATAATGTATTTGGTACCTACTCAATACCTAGGATAATATTTGTCATTGGGATAGTTCAACAAATATAGTCATTACTCTTAAAAAACACTGTGATACTCATGAAGATCCAACTTTATGTATGCAAGACAAAATAAATAGATTATAAAATTATTTTGATATGAAAAATTCTGTGAAATAATGAGTGAAATTTAATGATAATATTAGATTACAGATGAAATCAACACCAAATATCCAATGTCCTCCAAAAAGAGAGCAGCAATGATATAGTATTTAAAGAAAAAAATAGCAGATAACTAAAAAAAAAAAATAGCACAGCGGGTAGGGCGTTCGCCTTACAAGCGGCCAACATGGCCGACCCGAGTTCGATTCCTCTGCCCCTCTCGGAGAGACCAGCAAGCTACTGAGAGTATTCGATATGCCAGACACAGTAACAACAAAGTCTCCAATGGAGACATTACTGGGCCCGCTCGAGCAGATAACTAAAGTAGCAGAAAAAAAATTAGATATCTATGGGAATAAGATTAACATGTGATTCTTAATAGTCACAGAGAACAAAAAAGAAAAATAGGGGTTAGAGCAATAGTACAGCAGGTAGGGCATTTGCCTTGTACCCAGCCAACCTGGGTTCAAGCCCTGGCACCCCATGTAGTCCCCCAAGCTTTATCAAAAACAACAACAACAAAAAGAATTATAGTAAGTTAAAAATAGTTAAGTTACATAACCCATCAGCATAGCATAATTTTAATAAAATATACAAGTAGTAATTAAGGACCTGTCTTGCAGTTTTCTTCTAAGCAATGTCATACAGGCAAAATTAAGTAAGATATATACCCACTCAAGGAGTGTCCATAACCAGAGGAAGGTAGATGGAAGAAGGAAATCAAATCAGTTCAGGGATTGGAGTGATGGTACAGCGGGTACGGTGTTTGCCTTGCATGTGGCCAATCTGGGTTCGATTCCCAGCATCCCATATGGTCCCCTGAGCACTGCCAGGAGTAATTCCTGAGTGCCAAGCCAGAAGTAACCCCTGTGCATCGCAGGGTGTCACCCATAAGCAAAATAAAATAAAATTTAAAAAATCAAATCAATTCTAAATCAAAATACACAGCATAAGTAGTATGGAAAACATAAATATAGTACTATAAGGGCCATACTTTTAAATAATCATCTAATTTTACCTGTGAATTTTAAAACTGGTTTTACAGAAAATATTATTCCATTTGAGCCAAGTCCTAGGTATAAGTGGAGTTCTGGTTTGTATTATTCTGTTTTGTGTTCAGGAACCATACCTGGTGGTGTACAGGGAATACCCCCAGCCCAGTGCTCAGGGGTATCCCCTAGAGGGGATCAGGGGCTAGGTAGTTCTGGGAATCAAACCTGAGTTTCTGGCTAGCAAATCTGTGCTCTGACCCACTGAGAAATATCACTCATCCTATAAATGAAATTTAAGTGGCTAATTAAAAGCTTTATTTTAGGTAGAAGGTGTGTTTTGTCAAAGGAAAGCTACAAATCATATAATCCTATAAATAGATGCATAGGAAATATTTGACAAGGCTCAACAACCATTTAGGATAATAATTTCATAAAAATAAAATAAACATTCAGCAATTTAATAAGTCACAAATAACAAATAAATTATTAATACTGTATACAATGATGAAAAACTGAAAGCTTTCCCTTTAAAATCAGGTATGAGGGAAAGATGTCCATGTTCACCATTATCATCCACCCCCATATTGGAAGGCCCTAGCTAAAGGAAAAAAAAGACAGGCTTCAAATTAGGCAAAAAAAAAAAGTGTAACTATAACTATATGCAAAAAACATCACAATATATACAGGAAATGATAAAACAGCACTAAAAATATGGGAAACAATAAATTAGTACAATGAAGTAGAAAATTATCAATGCAGTGTACAAATTTCTATTGTACTTCTACATGCAAATAATGAAACAAGTGAAAGAAATTTAAAAAAAAATCCCAATCCATGTGCACAGAGATAGGAGTGCTGAGCACTACCAGTATGGCCCCGAACCAAAAACAATTAATCATGGGCTGGAGCAATAGCACAGAGGATAGGGAGTTTGCCTTGCATGGAACCAACCCAGATTTGATTCCCAACATCCCATATGGTCCCCCAAGCACCACCAGGAGTAATTCGTGAGTGCATGAGCCCAGAGTAAACCCTGTGCAACACCAAATGTGACCCCCCAAAATAAATAAAGAAAGAAAGAAAGAAAGAAAACAAAAAAACCCCACAATTAATCAACTGCTCATTAATCAACTCTCATTACAGTATTATAAGAAATCTAATATATGCATTACATCTAAATGTAAATGCTAAACTTATAAAGAACAGTTAAGTTTTTTTTTCAATGCAATACAAGTTTGCTTCAGACTTTAAATATATTAGAAAATGAGTTTTACTAAATAAAAAACACCTGACTGGGGTTATATATATATAGCCCTGCGTGCACAGGGACACAAGTTCAATCCCTAACATCACATGGCCTCAAAGCATTACTAGGTGTGGGCCTGATGGCCCCCAGCATGTCTGATGGGGCAGCACCACACTATCACATGAGTATCCCCAAAAACAACCACCAAGTCCCCAGTTCCTGAGTTTTGCTTGGAAAATTCTCACTCCCACTTCCCAAACGACCAACTCTCAGTAGAAACAGAGCATTAATTTTAAAATATAGCACGTCTACTTATAAGTATAAATGTTGGTCATGTGTGTGAGGAGGTTGTCAATTTTTTATGAATCACTGACTGTGAGTGAATCATATTAGGTTTTTGCTCTCAGGAATGTACGTTCTTCAGAGGATTAGTCCAACAATAAACAAGGAAAGATATAGATACATAACCCAAATTCAAATTTGATGGTTGTTATGATGCAAAGAAAGGAGGGATTCCCTCATTAGGGGTAGTGATGAACCCTTCAAATAAAAACATAAGAAAGATGACTTTGCAGTAGTGCTCTCTGAGCTAACACCTAGATAAAACAATAGAGCTAGTTAGAGGAAGACAAGACAGAGCCTTCTAGAAAAAGGGAATGGCAAGGGCAAAATATCTAAGGACAGAACAGGAGCAGAGATGCAATTGCAAGAAGGCCTCAGTGATGAAAAGATCAGGCATCAGAAAAGGAGGGAGAGAAAGTCTGAGATTCTGCCAGTACTATAGTTCTCATGGATAATATGACTTACAAAAAATAATAATAAGTAATAATATTAATAATAGTGTTGCTTTTGTATTTAATACAATATATGAATTAAGTGGGAGTTGATTTTACAGTTATAGAAAATAATTAATCAGTTTTATTTTTTAAATTACCTTGATTTGGAAAATAAAAATTCAGACCTAGTCTATAGCATTTGTCTTCCTAAAATGGCACCACTTTCCCTTCCCTGAGAGTTTAATTTAACAGAGAATCCATTTCATTGAGTCACATCTAATTGTAAAGCTTTTGAAATTAGCAAAAAATTTCCATTAAGGAACTAGTGTTTGTGTTCATTTGTATTTGTGGCCTGATTTGTTTTTTAGGTAAGGAATGCTATTACAGTGCAATCTCATGCATTTTAACAGCTATGTTATTCCCAGTCATTCAGAGATGACTGTAAATTAGGTCTCTTAGATACAAAGGTTACCTAAACACATTAGATAATGACAATCCACTTTATGACATCTCAAAGAAATCAGTGGAATAATGAAATCATTAGACATTATGTTTAAATATTGAAATTATCAATGTGTGCCAACTCAGTAAAGGTAAGGTAAAGGTAAAGGCCCTCCCGTTGATCATCGATTTGCTCGAGCGGGCCCAGTAACGTCTCCGTTGGAGACTTTGTTGTTACTGTGTCTGGCATATCGAATACGTCACGGGGAGCTTGCCAGGCTCTCCGAGAGGGGCGGAGGAATCGAACTCGGGTCGGCCATGTTGGCTGCGTGCAAGGCAAACGCCCTACCCGCTGTGCTATCACTCCAGCTGGGGAGAATATATTCATCTTTAAATTAATGGTTTATTGACAATGGCAATATTCTAATGGATAGGTTCTTTAATTCACTGATTTCTAAGATCTATCCCCATATTAAGAATATTTGTTGTTGGTCAAATAATTTTCAATAGTTCAACACAAAGACCTCAATATATTCTTTAAATAGATCCATAATGTCTCAAATAATATTGCTTCTGTATAGAATAAAGTTGCTGAAATCCCTCAGTACAAATGTTGCTTTCCTAACTAAGTTTTGGTATATAAGGATGTACATTAAAGCAGGACTCCCTATACTCTGTATAGACTTAGAAACTTAAGGGCTTAGTAATAAATATCACTTATAGAGATTTTGTGCTTTTTCATTTTGGTGTTTCATAATGATCTGGAGCATAGCTAATGAATACCCAAATTCTCAAATATATCCTGAATAAAAGATACACCTTGAAGCAGTGATTCAAAGACCACCTTAAAGGATGACTCAGCCCCTTCACACTGTCTCCAGCTATAAAAAGAAGGAATACTTTAGTGGGCATCATTGTGTTTTGTGGGTTTTTTTTTATTGCTGTTGTATTTTGCATCAACCACAGAAATGACCTGATTATATAGACAACAGGATAAACTGTCTTAAAATTGGATGATAGAGTTGTCATCTTTTCAGGGCCTGAAAATTTTCTTGTGTTCTCATATTTTCAACCATTATCTCCAAGATAAATGATGATGATGTGGCTAGACTTTCAACTGTGCAAGTAAAATCTGCTTTTAACATAAGCTCATTTTTGCCAAGAAATTTTTTTCCATTTCTGAAATTCCAAGACATCACAGTCAACTGTTTTTTTTCATTTTCTTATTCCTCATACACAAATTTTAATTAAAAGTCAAAATTTTACCTGTGTGACACATGATCATAAAATGCCTTTCTGTGGCTCCCTTTAATATTTTGTGTTAATTCGTTTAAAATATATAAATAGGTAATAATTTAACTGTTTTGAGGGCTAATTATAAGCTATAACCTTTAAATAAACTGATTAAAAGATAAGCTAAATTTAAAAGTTCAGTGTTATTTGTATTAGAATTCGACAGGTGAGAAAATTGACCTTTTCAAGCTCAAACAGTAGTAGTAAATTTACAAAGTCAGACAGATTAATTATATAGATCACACTGAAGAAATATGTCCTGTACTATTTCATATAATTAATACTTTGACCCAGCCTTCATAGTTAAGGTTGAATGGTCCTATTCTCAGAGTTGATGTGGGAAGAAAACCTGGGAGACCAATTTTGTTGAATTAGGAAGCTGAAAAGATGAGTAAAATATATGTTGCTTGAATCAAGAAAAAAATAAAATTGAAAATAAATGAATAGAGGATCTGAGTATACTGTCAACCAATATTTCTTAACCTTTTTATACCCGTGGATAAATCAATTCACTACACAGCTGGGGGAAATTTGTGATGAACTACAGAAAATTCCAAGAAATATAAGCTGAAGAATGAGGACTGAAGACAATATTCTATGGCAGTATTATATTTTGCAACTAAATAATGTCTAAAAGATATATGACAGAGTACAAGGAAATATCTTACACTGATAAAGAAAGATCTTTTGTTGGGGCTGGAGAGATAGTACAGCAGGTAAGGTGCTAACCTTACTCATTGCTGACCTGGGTTTGATCCCTTGGATAAGGTCCATCATGCACTACTAAGTGATTCCTGAGTGCTGACCCAGGAATAAGCCCTGAGCACCACTGGGTCTGACTGACACCTCCCTACAAACACACACACACACACACACACACACACACACACACACACACACATACCATCCATGGACTTTACAATTATATTCTATGAAAATAAAGACATTAAACAAATAAACAAAGTTACAGATCATCAAAGTTACACTAAGTCAGGAGAGCTTAGTATTGTTAAAACTTTTGTTTCCATGAGGCAATGGTGGAGGATTTGTCACATATTTCTATATGTAGCAATAGGTTGAATGAAGAACAAAGTATTGACAAATTCTTCTGAGCAAATCAACAAAGTGTTGACAAATTCTTCTGAGCAATTCTTATTATTAATTTTTCAAACTATAAGAAGTCAAAGGATTGATGAAAAGAAAGTACTCCTAGGCTCTGATCTTATGATATGAAACAAGAATTCTGGTGTATGTCAAATCATGTCTGTGTTTTGATTTTATTATTTTCATTATCCTTTACTGGTAGTGAGGTAGTATTGAGATAACATAGTTTGCTATGGTATTAATGTTTATGCTTTAGTTATACAATGAAACTACACCATACCCACTAGTAAAATGCCAAATTCCTCCAGCACTGTCCCAAGGTCTTCTCTCTACCTTTTTCCTCTCTACTTCGGGTCTTCCCATTGATAGTCTCATTTCTGTCACCCAAATACAAGAACGTTAAATATTTAGTTTCTTTGTTTTATTTCATTACAGTATATAAATAAATATTTGTATTTATTTCACTTAAAATGACATGATCTAGTTCATGATGTAGGATAAAGCAAACAGTTAACTTTTGCTTGTAGCTAATTTGTATTTCATTATGTGTATATGCTACAACTTATTTATCCATTTACCTTTTGTTGGCAGTCACATGGGTTCCAGATCATCGTGATAGTAAGTAGTGCTGAAATGGACGTAGGCAGGCAAATCATTTTCAATGTTTTTGTATTATCAAGATTGATACCAAGAAGTGGAAATGCTGGATAATGGGGTAGTATTTTTGATACTTTAAAAGTCACCGTATTAACTTCCATAGACTAAACTAGAATATAGTCCCGCCTTAAATGAGTGAAAATTCTTTCTCACTGAATTCCCACATATACTGGCTATTTCTAGCCTTTGTGATACATTCATCTTGATTAGCATCTGTCATTTTGGTTTACATTTCCCTGCTAATCATTAATAATGAACACTTTTTCATCCCTGTGAGTCACTTCTCCTAAGAAGTTTCTTCTAAGTGTTTCACTCCATTTTGTATTTTTGTTTTGTGGAGTCACATGCAACAATGCTCAAGGGTTACTCTTGGCTCTGCACTCAGGAATCATACCTGGTGGCACTTGGGGGATCATATAGGATGCTGGGAATTGAACCTAGGTCGGCCACGTTGAAGGCCAGCGCCCTGCCTCCAGTACCTCTTCTCCCCAATTTCTGATAGGGTTGTTTTGGGTTTTGTTGTTTGGTTTTATGAGCGCTCTAAATTACTTAGATTATCAGTTCTCTATCAGATATATGTTGTATAAATAAACTCCTTTAATTTATTAGCATGCCCTTTGAGCCATATTTTTATACTGAAGAAACATTTTTTGTTTAATGTAATCTTATTCTTGTATAGATTTTTGGATTTTCTGTTTGCTTTGGGCCACACCCAGATATAGTCAAGGAATATTCCTGTCTCTGGGTTCAAAGATCAATCCTGGTTGTGCTCAGGGAACCATTGTAGTGGTCAAGATCAAAAGATCAAACTTAGGTCGGCCAGATGCCTTACACTCTCTGGCCCCAGGATTTAATATTACTAATATACTTTGTACTTTGTTTTCTTTTGCAAATGAAAAGTGAATCATTGAAGACATTTTTTATGTCAAAACAATGAAAAAGTCTATGTTTCTCCAAGTATTTAATGATTTCATCAAGTACTTTAATACATTCTGAATTATGTTTTGCAGTAGAGTAGCTCAATTTCATTTTCAGGCACAGAGCTAACTAGTTTTCCAAACGCTCTTTCTGAAAAAGTGTGCCTCCCTTCACTTTATGCTTTTGATTATTTTGTTGCCAATAAACTATCCAGTGATCTGAGGACTTCACTCAGCATGATGATACCCTTATTTCATCCATGAAGTGATGAATTGCATGATTTCATATTCTTATAGCTAAGCGGTATTCCAATGTGCATACATACCACAATTTCTTGATTCAGCTGTTTGTTCTTAGACACCTGGTTGTTGCCTTATCTTGACTATTATAAATAGTATTGCAATGAAGATAAGGGTATAGACCTATTTTTGAAATAGTGTTATTGAACCTTGGAGATAAAGGCTGAAAAGTGGAATGTCTAAGTTTCAATTTTAATTTTTTGAGTGACCTCATTGTTTTTCAAAGAGATTGAACGAGTCAGCATTCCCACCAAATGTAGATAAGCATTATTTTTCCCCAAAATACATGTCAAGATCAATTATTTTTCTTCTTTTTAATGTGTAACTATCTCACTGAGATAATAGTGAGGCATTATTTCATCATTATTTCTATTTTTCATAGGCATGGATAAAATGTTAATATTTATATGGAGCAATAAAGACCCCTGAACGGCCAAAGAAAATCTTAGGGAAAAATAAAAGATATAGGACATTTCTTTGCCCAACTTTTTATTTTGAAATAAAGTGAAAGTAATCAAGAGTGTGGATTACAAAAATAAAGACACTCTTGGACAATGGAATAAAATGGAGAGCCCAAAAGAGAGAGACCCTCAATTACATGCTCAGCTAATGTTTGACAAAGGATCTAGGATTTAGACAAAGAACAAAAAAAAAGCCTCTTCAAAAAATCATATTGAAAAACTATTAGGGTATTTTTTAACATGTAAAAACATGAACTCTTACATTTTATACAAAAGTTAATCCAAATTGAATTAAATACATTAATAGCAGACCTGAATCCATAAACTATACTCAGGAAAGTACAGGTATAACATCACACTGAATCTAGAGGCATCTTCAATTATTTCAATGATTCAATGTCATTGACCAATCTAAAAAGCAAAATTAAGCAAATGGCACCAGACAAACTTTAAGATGTGTCTGTACCAAAAGAGATATGATAGTCAGATGAAAATGAGACAGGAAGGAAAAAAAGATTAATATCCAAAATAAAGCACTTCTAAACTTTAATACCACCACCAAAAACAACAGAACCAAAACATTAAAAAATGGGCTTATCATTAAGGAAATTAAAATCAAAGGCATTTTGATTTTATTTAAAATTTATGGGGCTGTAGCGATAGCACAGTGAGTAGGGCATTTGCCTTGCACGTGGCTGATCCAGATTCGATTCCCAGAATCCCGAATGGTCCCCTGAGCACGACCAGGTGTAACTGCTGAGTGCGTGAGCCAGGAGTAACTCCTGTGCATCACCGGGTGTGACCCAAAAAGCAAACAACAACAATAAATAAATAAATAAATAAATAAATAAAATTGGGACGGGAGCGACAGCACAATGGGTAGGGCATTTGCCTTGCACACAACCAACATGGCCAACCTGAGTTCGATTCCTCCGCCCCTCTCTGAGAGCCCGGCGAGCTGCTGAGAGTACCTCGCCCCGCAGGGAAAAGCCTGGCAAGCCACCCGTGACATATTCAATATGCCAAAAACAGTAACAACAAATCTCACAATTTGTTGTGAGATCTTATTGGTGCCAGCTCGAGCAAATCAATGAACAACGGGAGGACAGTGCTACAGTGCTATTTAAAATTTATTTAGAATTTATTTAAAATGGATTTATCTTAGAATAAAAATTTGCTTAAAAATAAAATGGAATTTATTTAAAATTATTTCTCTTTTGTATTATCATCAGTTGCACATATAATTACATATAAATGCAACACACACGTAAAAAATGCATATGTAAAAGCAGCATATGCTTTGCATACTGATTTTGGACCCTGCCTCTTTTAGTATAGGTTCAATTCTAAGAGTTGTTATTGCTTCTTTGGTGGAGTTCTTAGTGATAGTTGGGCTCCTTCTTTTCTGATTGTAATCCCTTTAATTTATCCTAGTTGCCTATTGATCATAACTAGGACTTCCAATACTATGTTGAATGAATAACACTGATAATGGACATTCTAGGTCTGTGCCTGTGTATCTCAGATAATTTCTTAATATGCACAGCAGCACACATCAATAATTCAATTTTTAAATTATCTAGTCCTAAGGACTTGTACTATATATTTTACAAGATTAAGCGCTCCTTATTTTAATTCATCTATTTTCCATTTTCCTCATTTAATTATAGCTGAATCTGTATATAATAAATTATATATTAAAATCCAAATCTAGCACCCATTTTTAAATCCATTCTTTTACTCTAAATTTTATATAATGAACACTTTTATAAAACAGGAAATAATATGTCAGATTACATTTTCTGAGATGTGTTTCTGTTTAGTCTTTAGGTGTGAAAAATATGCTGGATGTACGCAGAGAAAAAATTTTCATATCACTAATGGGAGGAAAATTCATTAATAAAAGAAGAGCATGTTAATTTGCAGTTTATGAATACAAATTTCAGTGCTACAGTAAGTAAGGAGAAACACATTTTTAATTTAAGAACAATGTTTTAAAAGCAGGATGTATAAAACAACAAAGTCTCCAATGGAGACGTTACTGGGCCCGCTTGAGCAAATCGATGATCAACGGGAGCGCCTTTACCTTTAAACAAAGTTAATTAATCTCATAAATGAAAGTTTGTACCATTTGATTATCACGTCCCCAATTTCCCCTATTTATCAGCCACTATCAACTGACAATCTGCTTCTAATATCATTATTTTTGAAAGATTCTTATAACTGAGCTTGAGTAGTATTTGTCTTTTTCTTTTACTTAGTATAATACCCTTAGTTCAACCATGTTGTCACATATGATAGAATTTTTTTAAATATTAACACTTACAACTATTACATTAAAATATAATATTTTCATGGAAATATGCATATTATGATTTTTTTGTCCATTAATGAATACATGGGTTATTTCTATATCTTGACCATAGTGAATATTTTCCATAAAACATGAGATTACTGATATATTTTTATATATCTAATATCCTTCAGATTTATACCCAGAAGCAAGATTATTGGTCTATAAGCTAGTTTTTAAAGTTTATACAAACATCATAAGAGTTATCCATAATTGTTGTACCAATGTAAATTTCAACAAAAACTTCTCTACCTTGATCTCTATGTCAATGAAAAGAGTGGTAACAATACATTTTACTCAATTTAAAGCACATGTTGACCCCCAAAAAGTATAAGATACTAGCCTATAGACTGGATAAAGAAAGGCAATCATCCTTGTAAATTAACTAGCTTTATCATCTTACAGTTAAACTGATCATCTTACATCTAACTGATACAGTTAAATCATAAAGCAGTTCATAAAGTTGTCACAGCACTCATTTTTAATATAAAGTGTAACCCAGAACTACTGCTTGGGATTTCATTTCTCACCTAGTAAATCATCAACTATAGAGTAAATAACCCCTTAATGCAAAGCACCATCTCTCTCTATTCATTGTCTCTCTCTCTCCCCCTTAGCCCTCTTTCTCTTTTTTTATCCTTTTGTTCTCCTTATGTCTTTTGTAAAGGTGCAAAAAATGATGGATAAGAAATATAAATGAAAAGGAATACTGATAAAAGTGTTTATTAAATATAAGGATTGTGGAGCTGATAACTCCTGAGTAATAAAAAAATGTGGAAAAAAGAAACTATAGACCTATAGAGTGTCTTTTCCTGGCAAGATATGGGCTGAAAATACTTTTCTGAGTGACAAAACATTTAAAGTAAGAAAGCGTTGTGGATTATTTTGATAATTCATAAAGTAGTATATTGTAGTAAATAGTCACCATGAAAGAAATAAAAATCGGACAAGTAGTAGGTATTAACCATGAAACAAAAAAATACCTTTACAAAGAAAGAATTGTCTTGACTGAATAATAAAATAATGACATAGCCAAGTATGATGTCATAGGCCTTGTTGGACTAAGGCTATTTGAAGTAATGAGGTGATATGTTAAAGAATTCCAAAACTAAGTATGCCTGAGATCAGCAAAAGTTTGATGCTGTGGATCAAGGAGTAAAATTTTAGGCTTTGTGAGCCACATACAGTATTCACTGCAAGTATTAGAAAGAGCTCTATCTTTATAGCCGGTGGGAAAGAGCGATGGAAAATACATCAAGTAGCCCGGCAAGCTACCAAGAGTATCTCGCCCACACTGCAAAGCCTGGCAAGCTACCTGTGACATATTTGATATGCCAAACACAGTAACAAGTCTCACAATGTTACAGGGCCCACTTGAGCAAATCCATGAACAAAGGGAGGACAGTCACAGTGATTATAGATACATTCCAATACAACTTAACTTATGAATATTTTAATTTTATGCAATTGTATATGTTATTAAATTTTATTATTCTTATATTTTCCATAATTAAAAATATAACAATAAATCTTATCTGTGGGAGCCAGAGAGGAAGCTCAATGGACTGAGCATACTCTTTGTATGTAGAATTCCTGGTCCTGAACACTACCAGGATTGACCACCAAGCACACATTTAGGAGTGGTCCTAGAGCACCGTCAGAGTAATCAAAAACTAAAAAAAAAAAAAAAAAAATTAAATTAAAGCTCATCTAGTAGGCAGTACAAAGCAGATACAGATAAAAATCTGTAGATTATAATATCCTAAATCATCCTAGAACTGCAAGAAACCAATATTGGTTGATAACAATAAATACCGACCCGGGTTCTATTCCTCTGTCCCTCTCAGAAAAGCCTGTAAACTAAGAATATGGTCATGGGCTGGAGCGATAGCACAGCAGGTAGGGTGTTTGCCTTGCATGCAGCTGATACATAGATTAGATTAGATTCCTGCACCTCTCTTGGAGAGCCCAGTAAGCTACCGAGAGTATCTCACCCACACTGCAAAGCCTGGCAAGTTCCTTGTGGCATATAGATATGACATAAACAGTAACAACAAGTCTCACAATTTGTTGTGAAATGTTACTGGTGCCTGCTCCAGCAAATCAATGAACAAGATGACAGTGCTACAGTGCTATGGTCAAAAATAAAGAAGACATTATCTAGTGTCCAGTAGGTTACATTCCAGAAGGTTCCTTGAGTAATGTTCTATAGAAACAGATTCTGAGAAGGAGGGGAATGGAGGAAATAAGCTTTAGCAGGAGAGATAAAATTTGTATGACTCTACCATTCAGCTTGAATCAAGGTTTGACGTGACTCTATGAAGAAAATCTGAAGTAGAAACTGCACCACGATAGGCAGTCCTTTGAGGTAAAGTGACTGGACCTTTAAATCTGTCTTGGGATGCACATGAACTCATAGAAGAGGAGTTTCTGTTTGACTTAAGGGCATTTCTCCCAAGACAGAGAGAGGGACAACTGGGAGTTATAAGCAGAGAATAAACATTGATCTCATTGGAAATGACAAAAACATAGAATATGTTAACAGTGACATGACTTTATTGATGGCACAGAACAGAAAATGATGCTGGTAGAGAATTTGATTTGCTTAGAGAGGGTGGTCAGAGATGAACTCTCTAATTATGTAAACTTTAAAAAGACACTTGAGAAAACTAGCTTTGGGGCGTGCAATGATCTGAAGACAAAGAGACTTTAATTCAGCATAGAATTCACTTTTAACGGATGGACGTGAAGGATATCATGCTAGGTGAAATGAGTTAGAAGGAGAGGGACATACAGAATGACTGTCTCATTGTGGGAAATTTAAAAAAATCTGAGCATGAGACTAATACCCAAGGACAGTAGAAACATGGACCAGGAGGATTGGTCTACTGTTGCAAGCCTGATTCAGGTGTTGGGGGAGAAGGCATTTGGGATAGAGAAGGAACCACTATGGCAATGATAGTTGGAAATGATCACTCTGGATAAGAAATGCATGCTGAAAGTAGGTAAAGGAACAAACATGATAGCCTCTCAATATCTGTATGGCAAATCATAATGCCTAGGGGCAGGGGGGAAGGAGAGGGAGGGAGGGTAGAGAGGGAGAGAGAAGGAGAGGGAGAGAGAAAGGGGTGGGAGTGGGGGTGGGGGCAGGAAACTGAAGTCATTGGTGGTAGGAAATGTACACTGGTGGAATGATGGGTGTTGGGACATCATATGACTGAAATCTAGGGCATGAACAACTTTGTAACTTTGTATTGAATCTTCTAGGCAGGTCTCAAAGTTAAAATGGAGATAACTTATTAAAGATATACAAAGAATCAGGATTTTATTTTAAAAAGGGGGGAGGGCCTGAAGCAATAGTGCAGTGGGTAGGGCATTTGCCTTCCACGTGGCCAACTTGGGTTCCGTTCCCAGCATCCCATATGGTCCCCTAAGCACTGCCATGAGTAATTCCTGAGTGCAGAGTTAGTAGTAACCCCTGTGTATTGTTGGGTGTGACCCAAAAAGAAAAAAAGGAGAGGGGAAGAAAGGGAACTGTCACATGTCAACTAGAGTAATTAAATCACTGTAGGGTGCTGTGACTGGGAAAATGAAAGTACTAGGTTTTCACAAGATGTCTGCATTATGCTTTTCAAATAAGGATCTCAAAATCTAACACTTCTATTTAAGAGAATTTCTACAGTGAGAAAAAAATCTCATTGATGTGAATGGCAAAATTTTTAAATGTATAAAAACTGATTTTTAACACATTTGAAGAAAATTTTACTATGTCTGTTTAAAGAGTATGCCAAACAGAGCATATTAAGTTGTTTAAGTTCTTAAGTTTAGCGACACCCATTCAGTGGCAAAAATTCAGAAGAGGAGAGCTAGTTGGCTGATGTACAGGAATGCATGCTTACAGTCTGGCTTTACCTTGGCATTATTCAAAGTGCAATTTTGTCTCTTTGGATAAGGAAATAGTGAGAACTTTTTCAAGTAAGTGAGGCATGTCTTCCTTATATACATCATTCAGCCACTGCCAGGGTGATTATCACTCCACAAATTGTCAGTTCTACTAGATCTACTGCAAGGTGTTCTTTGTTCAACTTGGTTAAGAGAGAGCAGCAGATGGACCTTGAAGAATATTCAGTAAGCTGTTATAAAGTAATTTAAAATTAACACTGCCCATGAATACCAAATAACACTAATGAAATCATTCAGTTGCATCTGTTGATTTAAAAGAAATATTCCATTTAGTATAGGTGCTGGCCTTTGTAGAAGTACTTGTTAGTAATTTCAGTCCTCTGCTATTGCTGCTGATGGCGTTTAATGTAGACAACTGATGTTCAAAGCCTTTATCAAAAACACTTTTAAATTATAAGTAAAGTAAAGTAAAGGCCCTCCCGTTGATCATCGATTTGCTTGAGTGGGCCCAGTAACGTCTCCATTGGAGACTTTGTTGTTATTGTGTTTGGCATATCAAATACGTCATGGGGAGCTTGCCAGGCACTGCCCTGCGGGCATTAAATTATACAAGACAGTATCATACCCTTTACTTTTCTTAACCATAATTTCTTAACTGTCCAGTCTCATCATAAGTAGGTTAAATAATCCATTGATGTGACAAATCACATAAATATTCTGAATCAAATAGTGCTTCTTTCCCAATAGGTTGTCATGGGAAACTTGTCAGTATAGTGACTGCCCATTACTAAGATGTCCCTAAAATGCAAGCCTAATTTTTATCTCATTGAAATACATAGTTTTCTTCTTTTAAAAATTATTCTGAAACCAATGGCATGAAGATAAACTTATGTTAAGTGATGCATGTTGAAGAGATAAAATTTTAAATCAAATATCTGTATTCATGTTAGCATACTTAATTCAATATTTACAAGAGGATTTAACTATGGACATTAAAAGTAAATTATTGAAAAAAATTTCAGTCTTTTGTATCCAATGTGACATATTCGATATGCCAATCACAGTAACAAGTCTCTCAATGGAGATGTTACTGGGCCTGCTCAAGCAAATTGATGAACAATGAGAGGACAGTAACAATGACAGTATCCAATTACATATGTATATATATGGAACTGATGAGACACAGCAATTTAAAAGTGTTTGTTTATGAATATAAAAATAGGACCTCAGGGGCTGGAGAAATAGCAGCAGGTACAAGGGCCCTTGTCTTGCACACAAGTGACCTTAGTTTGAAATTCAGCACCCTATATATTTCCCTGAGCCTGCTAGGAGTTAGCCCTAAGCACAGAGCCATGAGTAAGCACTGAACATGTTGTATATGGCACCAAAACATACACACACACGCATCTATACATACATTATATGAAAAAAAAATATATATATATATATTTGTGAACTTAATCCAGAGAGATAATGTAGCTGGTATGGCACTTGCCTTTTATGCAGCTGACCTGAATTTACTCTCCTCAGTCCCCTAAACACCACCAGGACTGATCCTTGAACACAAAGTCAGAACCAAGCCAAGAGCACTGCTGGATGCTACCCCAAAATAAAAATAAAAATGAGTAGATGATTAAATAAAGAACTTGTCAATGGCTGGAAGCTTCCCACAAGAGTGTGTATGGGGTGAAATGCATAGGTAAAGGGATATATCTGATACTTTTCATTATCTGTATTGAAAACTATAAGGCCCAATAAAAGAGGTGGGCAGAGGGAGAGAGAGAGGGAAAAGGTAAGAGAGAGAAGAGAGAGAAAGAGAGAAGATGAGATAGAGAAAAAAAGAGAGAGAAAAAAAGTGTCTGCTATATAGTGGCAGGTGGTGGGATAGGGGGAAGGAGGGGAAACTGGGACAATTGGTGGTGGAAAAGTACTCTGATAAAGGGACGGGTGTTGGAACAGTATATGACTGAAATTTAATCATGAACAACTTTTTAAATGTGTATATCACTGTGATTCAACTAAAAAATAAATAATGGGGAAAATTATTAAAAAGAAAAAACAGAAATAAATGAATGAATAAATAAATAAAGATCTCTTGAGTCTGGGGTGATAACGCAGGGGTTAAGGTGCTTGCCTTGTGTGCAGCCCACCCAAGTTCAATTCCAGGCACTTCCACTTAAGGTCCCTTAAACACAGAGTCAGAAGTAAGCCTTGAGCACCACCTGATGAATCTTCAAAACTCAAGTAAACAAAAATAAATTTATATAGTCATTTAAAAAATTAAAGTATATACAATAAAACCTATGAGAAATATCAAGTATATTTAGTTTTATTTAAAGTCTTGCCCTATATAGAATATTAGACTATGAAAGTATTTATTTCATTTCCTTGAGTAAAATATTTTTTTACTAACAAAGCCCATCCATTTTTAAAGTATTTCAATTAGGAAAATCTAATGCAGTTTAAAACTAGTTTGGAATTCTATTTTTAAGAAGTCAAGTATGGTTCCTGTGAAATAATCTGTGATATGCTTTGTGAGGAACTATGGCCTACAAATATCCACATCTCAAATTTCAAATAGAATAAAAATTTTACTCTCTTCTGTACATACATTTGCTCTCAACAGAGTTCTTTAATTAGGAGGAGAAATCTTTCTGGAAAAAAGTTTTTACAAAGTATAAAATTTACTTTAGGAAAAATGGTTGAAGTTACTGTCATTAAATCCATTTGGATATTAAATGCATATACTAACTTCATTGTTGTATAGACAAAAGCTTCACACATATATGTTCTACTATTTAGGACAGAATTTGCATCTCCAGCAGGAATGTCATCTATTATTTCCCTGCAGTGTATTTATTATCTCTCTATTAATAACTCATCTTTGGAAAACTATACTTCCTCATCATTGTCAATTACAGTAGTGCTTTCTTCTGGCCAAAATGTGAATTTTGTATTATTTCATGGTGGTTCATATTAATTAAATTTCCACTTTAATGTGTTGGATCAGTTTTTTCTTTGAGTGTACCGAATTTCTCTTCTAGGACTTCATTCATTCCCTCTACCATTATAAAGGCTGTTGCTCTGAGGTTCTCCTCAGCATATCAAGGTTCACTGGGCATGAGGACCCCAGAGACTTCTGCCTCCTTGTGCTTTAGAGGCTAATTTCCTTGGATTGGACTTTTCATTCTTCTGTGCTCTATGGTTGGTAACTATGGAGCTAGAGAAAAGTGTTTGGGGTCTAAATAGTATCTAGCAGCTTTTGCTGCTATGACTAGATTGGAGTCCTTGGGGTCAGAGATGTGCTGCTGCGTAAGACTTAAAGAATTGGTGCAGGAGACCTCTGAAGTACAGACCTTTAGGCCAAGACACAAAAGAACCCAAAGGCACAGATGTCAGAGGAGGCTGGTCAGAAGGGCATGCCTCCTCTGACATGACTTCGATGATCCCTTCAGTCTCAACAGAATCAAAGGCCTTTAAATTGATGAACGTTAGACAGAGCAGCATCTTTAACTCCCGAGAAACCTCAATGAGCTTGGTTACCATGTGGATATGGCCGATCATGCTGAATCCTTTTCGGAATCTGACTTGCTCACGTGGTTGTCCTTCATCTAGTGTTCTGCCAATCCTACTCAGGATGACTTGAGTGAACAGTTTGTACACAATGGACAATAGGCAGATCGACATTGAGCAATAGTTGCCAACGTCATGGATGTCTCCCTTCTTGTACAGTAAAACAGTCCTGATAGTTTTCCACTGGGATGGAAACTTGTATTCAGACAGGTAGCGTGTGAAGAGCCAAGTCAGTGTATTGATGCGTACTGTCGGCATGAGTGGAAATAGGGAAAATCTTAGCATTAAGCTGAGTATGAAGAAAGTGCCCATGTTTTTCAAGCTGATGTCTGAAGGTGTGCAGTTGGCGGGAAATATATGTGGCTATGTGATTCTGAGGAAAGTAATCTGAAAAGACTCTGGTGTGAAGGTGTCAGAGTCCTCTACTTGCACACATCTAGATGGAGCCTGACATGGGGCTTTTTACTTAAAGTTGGAGTTCCCTCGGGGTCGAGCTTAAAAATCGCATGAGAGGAGGGGCAAGGAGTGTTGGTAACCCACCTAGGCAAAGGCTAGTTTTTCAACTCATCAAAATAGATAAATCCTCAGGTAGATTCACAAGGAGAAGGAGGGGTGGGGGCAATGCTCAAATAAATCATATTAAAGATGTATGGGGAGAAATTATGCCGAATCCCTCATAAATCCAAGCTATTAATAGAGGCTATATAAACAATGTTATGCTTTTAAGCTAGAGAACTTAAAAAAAAATGGAAAAGTGTTTAGAATAATGTAATATCCCAAAAGAGGAAAGGGATTAATAGAAAACCTGAACAAGCCAACTTCAGTAAAGGAAATCAAAACAGTAATCAAGAATCTCCCCCAAATCAAAAGCCCTGGTTTAGATGGGTTCACAGGTGAGTTTTATGAAGTCTTTAAGACAGGTTACTAGCTTTACTCCTGAAGCTTTTCCAGTATTAAAGACAGAGGAGTATTTTGTCCCAAAATAGTTAGTGAACTTGATCCAGCAGCTTATGAAAAATGTCATATGCTGTGATCAAGTGGGATTCATCCCAGAGATGGAAGTATGGCTCAACACATGACAAATCAATTAACAGGGCTGGAGCGATAGCACAGTGGGTAGAGCATTCGCCTTACACGCGGCCAACATGGCCGACCTGAGTTCGATTCCTCCGCCCCTCTCGGAGAGCCCAGCAAGCTACCGAGAGTATTCAATATGCCAGACACAGTAACAACAAAGTCTCCAATAGAGACGTTACTGGGCCCGCTCGAGCAAATCGACGATCAATGGGAGGGCCTTTACCTTTTACCTTTACCACAATCAATAAAAGAAAAGATAGAAATCATATAATCATGTCAATGAATGCAGAAAAAGCTTTTGACAAGATTTAGCATTCATTAATAATAATAATTGTAAAAAAGTCCACAAAATAGTGTTGGAAGGAAACTTCCTCAAGATAGTAATGACAATCTATAGCAAACCCAGAGCCATTACCACCTCAATGGTCAGAAACTGAAAACATTCCCTCAGAGATTGGGTACAGGCAAGGAGATCCACTGTTTCTACTTTGTTCAATATAAAATTGGTATCAAGCAAAAAAAAATAAATCAAACAAAATCCAAATTGGAAAAGACGCCAAACTATCACTATTTGCAGATTCCAAAATAATTTTACATAGAAACCCCTAAAAAGTCCAGTAAAATATTTCTAGAAACAACTAACCAATATAGTAAATTACCTGCCTACAAAGCCATCATACAAATATCGGTAGCATTCCTCTATGCAAATGATGATCTAGGAGATAAAGAGATTCAACAGTCCACTTCATTCTAAACAGTTTTCAAAGATACCAGGAATCAAAGTAACAAAAAATGTGACAGACCTATACCATGAAGACTACACTTTGCTTTTTAAAGAGAAGACCGTAAGAAATGGAAAATTATTCCACATTCCTAGGTGTAAGAATCAATATTGTGAAAATGAATATTCTACCTAAGTTAGCACAGTGGGTAGGGCGTTTGCCTTACACGTGGCCAACAAGGCTGACCCGAGTTTGACTCCTCCACCCCTCTTGGAGAGCCTGGCAAACTACCAAGAGTATCTCACCCACACGGCAAAGCCTGGCAAGCTACCCGTGATGTATTCGATATGCCAAACATAGCAACAAGTTTCACAATGTTACTGGGCCTGCTCGAGCAAATCTGGAGTTCCCAAATCTCCAGATCTTCTATAGTCAACTAATTTCAACAAAGAAACTCTGCACATGAAATAAAGATAACTGTTCAACAAGTGATGCTGGGCAAAACTGACTTACCAAATGAGAAACATATTAATTCAGATTCACAAATTACACAAATCAATTCAAAGTGGATCAAAGACCTTGAGATAGACCAGAATTTAAAAATAATCGAGAATGAGGGTATGGTGCCACCAGTAGGTCAATCTGTACCTGTGAGGCGAGTGCATCAGCAGCCTGATGGCACCATAAGACTTTCAGATACCCCAAAATTCTTGCTGTGCCTTTGGCCAGACCCCAAAAACTTGGGGCAAAGTTTACCAAGAAAGTAAATGGCCAAAAGTCAGGTATGTGGGAGACACACCCACAAACCACCTCCAGCTCAGCTATATAATTGGAGACATGGCCTCTCTGGTTCCTGATTGAACTGCTTAAGGGCCATGATCCCAGAATCTCAGAAACGAATCTCAGAAACCCAAAGGCTTTTGGGAGAAATGCATCCTGTTCCTGCAGTAGGTTACTGGGGCTGGGCCACTCTGTCCTGCCTTGGCCTGTTCCCCCTGGCGGCCTGGTGACCTCCATCCTCCAGAGGCCACTGGACAGTCAGGTTTGGGCCTGCAGTGACGAGACACACAGGGCCTCACCAGATGGTGGTGGAACCGGCCCTTTCCTCCCCATCCCAGCAAGACCCCGAGTTGCCGCCTATGAATGTCCTCTCTGGCTCCTGATCAAGCTGATTAACGGCCATGATCCCAGGGACTCAGAAACAAATCTCGAAACCCAGCAGCTTTTGGCAGAAATGCATCTGGACTGCATACAGGGTGGCAGCCTCCTCAGAGCTTATTGGAAAGCCAGGTATGAGCTAGCAGCAATGGGGCAACTGCAGTCTCATGGGAAGGGGGGCGGTACCGGCTCGTCCTTCACACCCTACTAAGGTCACGAGTTGCCCCCACAAGCAGCTCTCTGGCATGACCATGGCTCCAGAGGCAAAAGGACTTAATCCAGAGCCCGGAAGCTTGTGGCAGAAAAGTGAATGGACCATGCGTTAAACTGGCACCATGCCCCCCCAGGAGGGAAAGGGTGTTGCTCCCTTCCGCCTCCCCCCCCACGTCCTACTGAGGTCACGAGTTGCCCCCCCACAAGCAGCTCTCTGGCACAGCCATAACACCAGACGTACAGAAACCAATTTCCTAATTATCTGGCTCTTTGCAGAAATCCATAATCATTATATGATTCTCATAACCAGGTATAGAAAACAAAGTATTTCATAATGTCTTTTCAGCAATTCTGATTGTTGGGGGGAGGGGAATCCTAAACAATAATGGTGCATCTTTTGTCAAAATAATGAATGTAATCAATGTAGAGAAGAGTTAAGTGGAAATCATCTGCCTCAAAGGCATTGGGAGAGGTGGGGGGTGTTTTGGGGTTCTTGGTGGTGAAAAATAGGTACTGGTGAAAGGAGAGGTGTTTGATCATTGTAAGACTGAGACTTAAACCTGGAAGCTTAATAACTTTTCCCACAGTGATTCAATAAATAAATATAAAAAGATAAATAAATAAATATATAAAACTACGAAAAAAAAAGTAAGATGGAGTTCATGCCCAAATCAATCAGCTAATCAGTGGCTGAATAAATAGCAGAACTTCTACATAAAAAAATAATAATAATCGAGAAAAATCTAAGCAGACTGCTCTAATATTGGACCTCAAAGGTATTTGTGATGATATAATCACATTGGCAAAGGCAACATAAACAAAAACAACTAAATGTGAGAGATCGAATTAAATAGGAAAGAAACACAGGCTAAAACTAAAAGACACCCAACTAAATGGGAAAGAATATTCTTAATAACACATAACATAATGATTTAATATCTAATATATATGAGGCATCACTAGTCATCAACAAAACAAAAAATCCAAAAACCCTATCAAAAAATTGGAAGAAAATGAAGAGACACTTCTCCAAAGAAGGCAGTTATATGCTGAAAGGTTCATTCAAAGGTTATCATCGCTTATTATCAGAGAAGCCAAATCAAGACAACAATAAGATAATCTCAGACCAGTGAGAGCTGCATATATAAAAACAAAATAAAAACAAAAACAGAAAAAAATCTGTGTTGGCAGGATGCAGTGAAAGGGGAATTTCCATTCACTACTGATGGGAATATTTTCTGGATCAACCCTTATAGAAAACAGTATAGAAAATTTTCTTAAAAGTGAGACTAGACCCAAAAGGAGAGAGAGAACACAGGGGATTGCCCTGCCACAGAGGCAGGGGGGTATGGAGGGATGGGGATGGGGGGGATATTATCCATTGTGGTGGAAAATGGGCACTGGTGGAGGGATGGGTATCTGATCATTGTATAATCGAAACCCAAGCACAAAAAATTGTAAATCTACAACTGTACCTCATGGTGTTTCACTAATAAAAAAAAAAGTGAGACTAGAACTGCCATGCCATCTAGAAATTACACTTCTTAGTGTATATCTCCAATATACACAAAAACTATTCATACAAAAGGAAATATGCTTACTGTTTTTAATTGCAGGACTTAGACAGTAGCTAGGATATGGAAACAACTTTGGTGACCAACTAAAGTGGATAATGAAGGCATGGTATGTGTACACAATGGAATATTATGCAGTTGCTAAGAAAAAAATTATACATTTCACTCAAACTGGGATGCAACAGGAAGATGTGACATTAAGTCAGAAGTATCAAAACAAACATCAGGTGATCTCTCATCTCTGCTATATAGAAAAGCTGAACAAGGGAATACAACTTACCGAAGAGGTGAGTCTTAGATTACCCTGGTTCCTCAATTATACAAATGATAAGGGCAGGGAAGGAAAGAAATCAGGGAGGAAGTAAGAAGAGTTAATGGAAGACACAGAGGTGGGAACCCCATGTCCCTAGCATATTGGTGTTGTAGAGGCATATTATATATTCATAACACAAAGTTGACAAGAACTAAAAGCAGGAGATCCAAGTATATTAACTAAATTTAAAATATGTATCTGCTAAAAAGGCAGGCAGGAGGGAAAGAGGAAACCTAGGACATTGGTAGAAGGAAGGTCATACTGATGGTGGAACTGGTATTGGAACACCATATACCTGAAACTCTATTATGATAAAGTTTTTAAATCATGGTGCTTTAATTCAATATATATGCACAAATATTATATTTTAATGGAATAATAACCCTAAAAAACAAAAAGGATTAAAAATGATTATGCTCATAAGCAGAAACCTTATGAATGCCTCTTCATTCCAGTTTACATCACTGAATTTTTGTTAGGTCTTCTTTCAGATACTTAACTGTGCATTTCCTTTCTGATACTCTGAGCTGCATTATATAATTCTATTTAATTCTTTCCCTACTTCAGTTAACCAGGGTAAACTTCTGTTACTTACAAGCAAAGATTCCTGACCAGTAAAAACTCATAAAGAATGATAAAAATACAGTGCGCTCATAGAAAAATGAAATGTTTTGTGTGATAGTAATGCCAGATATATCAGAATTGGATCATAAAATGAGCCATAAATCTTAAATCTGAAAGTGCAGCAAACAGGCTGGTGAATAAGAAATTGATAAATTGTAATGCCCTAGCAAACAAAGAAAACTGATAGTTTTTATTGCCTGCCTACAGCTATTAGAAGTTACATTTGTACTGTACTAAAGGTATAAAAGGGAGAATTTCAGTAAAATGGGAAAATAAATATAATGGGGCCAAGTTTGAATATTCTTTCATGTTGATCCCAAAGATTTTTCTAAAATAATTTCTTCCATCAATGTTGCTTAGATTCTGCAAATCAGGTGGCATATTTTAAGCTCTATTTCAATACTCAATGTATTTATATGTGTCAATTTAACAGGGTTTATAGTTCATATGTTTTCTGTATTTGATAAATTCGTTTCTACAGAAAAATTACTCCACTAACACATGACTTCATTCCAGCTAACAAGAGTGTGTGCATGGGTGCATGCGCGCGCACACACACACTAACACACACATATTTATATCTAATGGTAATTTGATTTCTTTTCATTTCTAAAGCAGCTCTCTAGGTGGTAGTGCCTAATCAAAATTCAAATTAATTTGAGTCCCAACAATGTAGCTCAGCTGGTAGAGCACATACCTTGCCTTTATGAGTCACCACATTCAGTTTCTGGAACTGCATGTTCCTGAGTACCCCTGTAAGCAGAGTAACCCTGGAAACCACCAAGCAACACCATCAAAACAACCAACCAACTAATCAACAAGTAACAGGAAAAATAAAATAACTAGAAGTCTCACAAAGTACCTCACCACATTTTACACTAGAAAAGCATACGAAGCTTTTTATTCTAATTTCATGGTATAGCATCAGTTAGTTATAAATTCATGTACATGTCAGTGACATAAAATTCATGACTTTAAGGACAGCACTGCAAAATTATAGAAACTCCATTACTTTTATGGGAGAATAAATTCTTTAGGAAAAATAAATACTTACTTAAAATCTAAGTTATGCATACAACTACAGAAAATATTTCAACACAATAGAATAAAACAACAATGATTTTAGCATGCCTGAAAAGAAAAGCACACAATAAACTAATAAACTATAAAGATTAAAATTCAGTGGCAGATGAAAAAGAAATTATTTATCAGTCACAAATTTGGGAGTGATCCCTGAATGCAGAGCCAGTAGTAAGCTCCGTCAGATATGGTCTAAAAACTAAACTAAAAACAAAATTGCAACTGAAAATGATGTATTATAAAATAAATTATCCTAATTATCCCTACTTTCCTTTTTCTTCAGCCAATAAGAGTTTCTATGTGTGTATATTTTGTGTGTGTGTGTGAGAGAGAGAGAGAGAGACAGAGAGAGACAGAGAGAGAGAGAGAGAGAGAGAGAGAGAGAGTGTTTTGCCAGGAATCAAGGAAACCAGAGATCATACATGCAAAGCAAGTACTCTATAATGGACCTCTATCCTGGACCCTCATAGAACACACTCTTAAATATATATATATATATATATATATATATATATATATAAAATAATATACTCTGCATGCAGAACCTACACAGATGATGGTAAATATAACCCAGAGTTTTGAAAAGGGACAGTTCTATATCAACTTCTCACTTTTCAGCCAAACATAATCCTATGCAAAATATTAAGTGATCTTGAGCTTTGGCATAAAAATATAAGACAATACAATAGTCAATATGAAGAATACCTTGGGACTGCAGCAATAGTATACAGCAGGTAGGGTATTTCCTTACATGAGGCTGACCTAGGTTCGATCCTCAGTACCTCATATGGTTCCCTCAGCACGAGCAGGACTGATGCCTAAGGTCACAGCCAGGAATAAACCCTGAGCTCCACTGGATATGCACTACCACAAACACACATTAAAAACAGAACTCCTTGTCAGGTGTATCAAGCTAGAATATGATATGTATACATTTGTCTAAACAAAATTCACTCTCAATCAAGTCAGATATTAATTAGAATTCTGTTAATGCCTATATCTCTTACACCTTATTCCCAAATCAAAATTGAATAATATGAACTGGTTCTTTCTAATATAGGAGTAAGGTTGTTTTTTTTAAATGGTGTATGTAGTTATTTTTTAAATTTTTTAAATATTTTAATTTAATTAAAGAACCATGATTTATAAAGCTATTGATTTACAATGCTTCTATCTAGAACAGTTCTGCTTTATAACTATACTGAGTTATTTTCAAATTTCTGATATATTATGAATGTGTATTGTGCCCCACATAAAAGCCTATTGCCTCTTCAACTTTCTGGTTCTTAGATACATGGATTCTACAAGGACTGTCAACAATAAGAAGTAGCAAACAATAGAACTAGTCTGAGGATATCATTTTCAATTATTTGAGATCCTAGACTCGGTGAAAACTTCAGACACACATGTGTAGAGGTGGAAGTATAGTAACAAACATATTCAGAGAAATAAGGTCAATGAATCCGCTGTACCATTCCTGTGTTTCTTCATATTTCACTGCTCTACCAATGCCATACAATCATAGGCTAAATCTATAATTAGGATCTCAAAATATTTACTAGTCTACTGCAACATTTTTGCGTTCAACTGAATGTAAAAAAAATATATGTTTTGACAGTCTACAGAAAATCCATGGCCAACAATGCACAAGCTAAATCATGGTTTATGATAACAAGTAAAGAATATATGACAACTTTTTATTGTTGTTTTTGTTGCTCTGGAGCCACACCCAGCTGTGATCAGGGCTTACTTCTGGTTGGGGAAGGGAACTGCATGTAGTGCTGAAGCTCAAATTGAGGTTGACAAGCTGCAAGGCAAGCACTTCACCCATTGTACTATATCTTTGATCACACATGCTTAAATTACATAAATTTTATTTTATTTATTTTTTTGCTTTTTAGGTCACACCCGGTGACACACAGGGGTTACTCCTGGCTCTGCACTCAAGAATTACTCCTACATAAATTTTAAAGGATGCTAATAAATAGAAAGTTAAAAAAATTATATCTAAGAAATGACCAATAAACACAATTATGTAGAAAATTATCTAAAATGAACTTCTTGGACTATCAGTGAGATATAGGCTTTTTTTTAAATTGTGGTGTGGGGGTGGTGGGAGGGATACTGAGATACAGTTTTAACTAACATTATTGTTACCTATGCCAATTTTAACACATTCCCCAGGTGTCCAAGGAAATAATTACTCTTCTTCCTTAAAAAAAAAAATAAATCATGTCTTCAACTGAATAGAATACAATTCCTTGTACACATTGAAAAGCTTCCAGTTGAGCGCATTAAGTGATTACCCAAAGTATAGTGTGATGCAAATGATGGACTGTGAAACAAAGATTTCTGTCTATAAAACCAACCTTATTTAGAAAACTCTGAAGATCACAATGGGATAATTCCCCCCACTTACAGTATATCATATTTAAAAGAAAAATTACAGGGTAAAACTTTAAAAAAAGCATTGCTCCTTCAAGACTACAAATGGAATAAATTATAGGTGATATTTAGAATTAAGTTTATCTAAATTACCATCCATAATGTGTGAGATTGAGTTTAATTTTGATGAATTTCAAATTATTCTTTCTTTGCTTATTTTAAACCATAGTTACTTGCATATATAAAATAACAAAATAAAAAAATATTACTTCACAAAGGAGTACACCCTCCACTATCTCTTGATTTGTCTATCACTTCTAATCTTTTAAATTTGAATAATCTTAAAGATAACATTAAAATATTTTTAGAATATCCTGTTTTTAAGATTGTATTTGACATTGTTAATAGTTAATGCTAATTGTTCTTTTATTATGTTTCAAGACAACATTGTGTTATGCCTTGCTAATAAATATAAAGTTCTATAATTATAAGGAGTGACAAAATCTTATTAAATTAGCTATGTAATTAATTCAGCCTTTACTCAGTTCATGTCAGAGAGGCTGAACAAAAACCAGTGATTCAGAAGAACTCAGTAACATAATAGATTATGCATTGTTCTCAATACACTCAATACTTTGGAAAATAATAAAATAAGGTTTTCCCAAATATCTTAAAATTTTAATAATATTAGCCCCCCAAATCAAGAATACTTAAATTAGCACTCTTAAGGGCCACATCTTCTGTTCACAATTAAGTGAAAATAAAAAACATTAATATAATTAGAAAACAAAACAAAAATGTTCCATAATTTTTAAATGAAAAGCAATCATTTAATTCCTCAAACAAGAGCATTTATTTATAACTATAAATCAGAACCTAATGCATAGAAAATTTAGTTCTGGAGGCCAAAGAGACAGTACAGCAGAAAAGGCACTTGCCTTGCATGTGGCCTACTCAGATATGATTCCCAGCACTCCATATGGTCCCCGATCTGACAGATGTGATTTCTGAGTGCACAGCAAGAAGTAACATCAAGCATCACCTGGTGTGCCCTCTCCCCAAAAAATAAAATAAAACCCAATTATGAAAAAACAAGAGTTTAATACTCATTATAATGCAAGAAAAACTGAAAATAATTTAAAAGTTCAATGTATAATTGTAGACAAATATTTTTTAATTATTTTTAAACTATAAGTAAGCATAAATATAATAGGACTAATAAAAAGTAAAGTTGAGAAAAAAATCAAATAATACTTAAAATAATTTGGTCAAGAAATAAAAGAGATGACTAAAAAATCACAATATACACAAAAAAAGAAAATATAAAAGGTAAGTACAAACAGACACATCTTCAGAGTATCATAAACATACCAAATAGAAAACTACCGTATACCTTCAGAGTATCTTTAGAGCTTCCAGTAATCATATTCCACATCCTACTTCATTTTACATTCAAATTAATACCATTTCACATCCTCTCTATATTTTAATCTCCAACTTCTCCTTGATTTGCATATTCAGCTGATGTGCTTACTTCCAATTATGCTGAGAAAGTTGACAAAACTAGTAAAGAATTTTCAGATTTTATCTTTCGCACACCTGCCATTATTTAACATCACATTATCAAAGACAAACTATGTGCTATAGATTCTTGAGTAATGTCATTTTATTCTATGTTGAAAATACTTTTGCTACAAATTCTTTGAGAAAAGAAAATGATGCCCTATCACCGACTTCATGGAGTTTGCCTATTTTCCCGTGTTTTCATAGGTTTCTACAGGTGCCCCACTTTCACTTTCCTTCCAGATAAAAAATGTACATTTTGATCCATTTGTATATTTAAATTTTCTCTCTCTCTATGTGTATGTGTGTGTGTGTTCCTGTGATGGAAGGAAATCCTCTTCATAATCAGTGCCTATTGAATACACTGAGTTGCGGGGATAAGTTTTGTCTACCGCAAAGCTTAAACTGAAATAAGTGGGCTGGAATGAGTACATTTAAAAATGAATAAATGAATAAAGCATCACAGCATTAGAAGTATTTGGAGTCTATAGAAGTTAGGAAATATTTTATGAACAGAAATATATCTTAGAAAGTCATTTTGTTATATCAGTTAGTCTATCTGATAATTGGTTTTAAGACTAGTTTCAAAGAGCATATGGAAAATATTAAGGGCTTATATTCTCTTATAGAAGTCATTTTTAATACCTTCTCTCTGTATGATTAAACATTAAACCCTGAAAATTTCCTTACTTTATCAGAAATTTATGGAGACTCTTTCCATGTACATTTATCAATATAAAAATATGTTATTATTCTATCCAGAATAAAAAGTGTTTTTCTCTGGATTCCACCAGCAGAACAGAGATTGCTAATTCAGCTCAGTCCACTTTCTCTAAAAATCTCTATAATACGTTTTTGTACACCTTGATTCACCAAGACTTTGCAGAAAAGTAACAATATCATTTATAATTTATAGTGTTGGAATACTCAAATAGATTAGATACAGAATTTACTTCTGAAGAACATCATAAATTAAAATAGTCAAAAATTTCCCTAGGATTACAATTAAGAAATAGAACCATTAAGTCCATTTTTAAAAAAATAAGTGAAATTGTGCTAGATGATCACTGTTAGAATATAACCATTAGTTGACCTGTGTGACAAAAGCTTCATACCACCTCCCCATTCTCAAAAGTGTATTCCACTTCCCCCACTATTTCCATTTAAAGTCACTTCAAAGGTGCACGTTCAAGAGAATTATGTGTATTTGAGACCATCTGGTTTGTATATGTTGCGGCTGGACACCATTAAAGCTTCTAAATAAGCTCTTAAGGACATTTTATCAGATTGGTACTGGAAAGTACTTACTTAAGGTCACAAATATCAGATGAAATACATGTGCAAGGTAAAAAAAAAAGTCCCTTTGTTTATTAAAAGCTCCATCTATAAATCTAGGGTGATGGTATCTCTTTCTTTAGTCTTTCCATGCCCTTCTTAGATAGGACTCAATTTCAAACATCACCCAAAGAACTCCAGATTGTGATTCTATAATTGGTGAGTCATTTGGTGAGTCATTATTATAGAAACAGGTACTGTGGATAAAAGCAATTACAGAGGAAATCCTATGCTGGCCATTGATCTGTCTATGTAGAAGGCTGGCCTACATGTTAGATGAAGTCCACGTAAATATGATTTTTTTCTGAAAAACTGTCTAACAACATATTTGTGTGAGGAACTGAACAAGTCACACTGTGTTAAAAAATGCAAAATAATAAATAACCAGTGTGGGTTGGTATCTAGGGTAGGCAGTTTGGCTCGCCACCTATGCTCAGCTAAAGGCTGACGCTCAATTTATAAAGCTAGAAAGAAAGGTGAAGTTAGAGTGTAGTGTGAATGTGAGTATCCAATGTGTAGTGTGAGTATCCAATGCTCATCCAATCTAGGGACTGGTCATTAAAGGAGTGTGTGTGATAAGTTGTTATACTCAATATACAATTTTGCAAAGCTAATAGAGAAAAGGTACCGCAGGTAATTTTACAGCGCTTGTGACAATGCCTGATTAAGGCAATAAGAGTAAGAATCGCTGGGAAAATTAGAGAGTGAGGAGAAGGATGTTCTGGATATCTATAGTGAAACTGACAAAGTGGCCAGTGGCGCCTGACCACTAATTATAAATGAAAGCAAAAGCACAGTAACACCCAGTTCTGGAAATTTTTATCATGAGAAAAATACATCTGCTGAGCTTCTTCCTATCTCAGCCAAGTTTCCAGCACAAGGTCAGGGAAAGTATCCAGAGAGAATTAGTGTGGCTGTTTGAATACAGGGTTAGAGTGGTGACAGCATTTCTCTTGGCAGGACAGAGAGGACAGAAGCAAAACAGCAGAATCCCTGCCTTCCAGTGGCATTTGCACAGCTCCAACTAGTTCAAAGCACTCACTTCATTATCGATCGGATTATTCTATCCTGTGGATAGAATTTAAACCAATTAGGGAGTCTCTCCCTGGCCATGTGGGAATGAATATACAGAAAAGGTATAATAAAATTTTGGGATGCTGAGAATGAGAAAGCCCATCTAGGTAGAGGACTCTGACTGGGCCCCAAGCAGAGTAGAAGAAATGAATCGATATATCTAGTCCTCCCCCAATTCCTAGAATGCTGTTATACATGATGAGTCCAGATATAGAATAACTATTTTGATGTTAGACAGTTCATTGATGCTCTGAAGGAAACTAAAATTTGCAGAACTAGGTAAAGGCCATGGGAGAGACCCAAGGTAGAGTGGTATTTCCAAAAAATCTAAATGTCTTGTCATAAATGGCTGTAAAAATAACCCTTGAACACATATTTGTTTGACCTGACTGCAAGCACATCTGAGGAAAAAGGGAGACCTGTTATCAAATACTATTTCAATTGCCCTGAAGAAACTATTAAACTTAAAGAACTGCCTCTTCGCTCTTAGAGCCCTTTAAACTCCAGCTGAAATGTCTAGGATCCTGTTTTATTCAGAACAGGTGCTTCCACTACCAGAATCTTGGATAGAAGTAAAGATAGCCCTCGTATGAATATCTCTCCCATTTAGAATAAATGGCATTTCTATTTGTTTCAGAGAGACACCCTACCTAACAATAGACTGTCTCTAGAAATTCAGGATCAACTAGACCTTGAAGAGTATGCCGTATACTCACCAAAATAAAATAAATAAAACTGTATTAATATCCTGCTTCGGACAACAGAAATGAGAGTACAGAAAGCACGCTCTTCTGAGATTTTATCTTGTATATGAAATATAATTTAAAAAATTCTTTTCCTGATTCTTCTGAAAAAATTATTTTAAGAGAACAAATGCAGTACTTTAATATATAACACACAAAACACCTGACCAAGAGCTGCTTCTTTTCCCTCTTCTGCCTCTATTCTCTTTGCTCTTATTCTTTTTGTGCATACTTCTATTATTGCTACAATTTTATCTAGTATCATTATAAATATTGCTTTAATTATCAGACACCCCAAACAGATGATACATTCTCTGAAGGGTCATTTTTCATCTGTTTTCAATTTAAAACTCTTCACAATGAACGCACAGAAAAAATACTGTATTCTGTCTTTTATTTTCCTTTCCAGTAAGTGCATGTGTCTCTACAAAATATAAATTTCGTTAAAATCTTCTGATTAGGGCTCTATGTTTTCCACAACTAGACCAGTTAGAAGAGGGAAAGAGAGAAATGTCTATCAACGTTAGGATGAACAAAACATGGCAGGAGTTTTGCCCAATGAAGACATATCAACAGCCAACATGCATTTGAAATGAGGTTAATCATCACTAATTTATTAGGGAAATGAAAATAAAAATAATAATGAGATATCACCATTGAGAATAGGTGATACTTTAAAGTCAGGAACTACCAGTGCTGATAAAAATACAATGAAAAAGAAACCCTCCCTCAGAGCTGATGGGACAGTCATCTGGCACAGCTTTCATGAAAAACAATATGGAGACATCTCAAAAAAATTGAAAATAGAACTTCAAAATGACCCAGTACTTTCACTCCTTGGCATTTTCCCTAAGAACTCTAGATATATGAAGACCCATATTAACTGCAATACTAATTACAACAGCCAAGATCTTTAAAAAACCCCAAAAGGACAGAATGATATATAAAGTAGTATATAAATGGAATGCAGCGATAGCACAGCAGATAGGGCGTTTGCCTTGCACGGGGCTGACCTGGGTTCGATTCCTTCATCCCTCTCAGAGAGCCCAACAAGTTACCAAGACTATTCCATCCGCACAGCAGAGCCTGGCAAGCTCCATGTGGTGTATTACATATGCCAAAAACAGTAACAACAAGTCTCACAATGGAGATTTACTGGTGCCCACTCGAACAAATCGATGAACAACGGGAGCACATATAAATGGAAAACTCTGTTGCAAGGAAAGATGAAATCCTTAAGTCTGATGCAAACTGTATGGAACTGAAGTAGAAGAAAGATGAATGCCAGGTATCTTATTACACTATGTAGAAGAAAGATGAATGCCAGGTATCCTATTCATTTGTGGATTATAAATAAACAGATAAAGGAAACAGCAATAGCCAATGAAAACAAACATAAAATGTAAGGAGATTGGTAAGTGGGACGGGGTAGGTAGACCAGAAGGAACCAGGATACAGTCCTATAACTAGTGATAGTATTCTGTGGTGGGTGTGGACCAGTAACACAATATGCCTAAAACATTAATACTATAATTCATGTTAACTTCAACTCAAAAAAAATATCAAAGTAAATCTACGGTCTTGTGCTATGACTGTTTTCTACTTCAGGATACATAACAGCACCCAAATCTGTGAATACTTTAGTGAAAATTGTAAGAATTCTCTAAGCATAAAGAGCTCAAAAATCAGAAATTCTGCAAACATCCTACGATTTGTTATCTATAGTTAAAAAGCAGATTCTATACTACTTAGTAATTTGGGGGATATGCACACAAAATATAAAACTATATTCTGAAAAATTACATTGCATTTAGGGAAAATTTGAAATAACATTGAGCAACACGAACAGGTTGAGATTAGTATTTTAAGTTATAAGCCATAATGAAAGAATATGAATGAAGAGGCAGGTTCAAGATCAGACTTCAGAGAATACTAAGAACTTTAGAATTTGTTTTCTAGTTTAGTATATTTTATGGTATGAGCTAGCTAAGTTGAATATTAAAAATACATAATCAGGGGCTAGAGCCATAGTACACAAAATAAGGCACTTTCCTTGCCTGCAGCCAACCTGGGTTCAATCCCCAGTTTCCCATATGGTTCCCAAGCACTGCCATAAGTAATTCAGAAGTATACAGCCAGGAGTAGCCCCTGAGAAATGGCCCCAAAGACAAATTATCTATCTATTGATCGATCAATTGATCTATCTAAATATATATGCATGTGTATTTATACAAAAATCAAAATTTATAGAAAATATATGATTATAAACAAACACTATGAGCACCTCATTCTTCAGTCAAGTTTTTAGAAACTACCCTAGATGGCTGGGAGACAGTGAAATTATTGTTGACACTTTAATGCAGAAATAAACTATACAAAGAAAATTCATCCTCTATCAAGATTTCATCAAGGTTTCAAATTTGTGCTATCAACTCTCAAAATGCTTTAGGACATTTCTATCATCCGAAAAAGATCACTTCTGCTTACCTGCAGTCCTTTATATTCTTACTTCTAATTCCTCTACATTCTATACCTTTCCCTCCTCTAGACATTAATACACATGGAATGTATTCTGTCATTAGTTTAAGATAGGATGATGTATATAATTTTGTTGATGTTATAACATCATCAGTTTGTTATTAGTTATGCCTGCTTGTCATTACATGAGTACACAGTGTTTTATTTTTCACTTGCAAGTTGAGAGATATTTGAACAGCTTCCATTTTTTGCCATTATGAATAATGTTCCTAAGAATATTTGTAAACAGAATATATGTAGACATATGCTCTTATTTCTCTTGGGTGGATTTTTAAGACTAAATTTATGTTTAGTTTTATTACAAAGCCGTCAAAATATTTTTGCAATTGACCACAGTACATGCCAATTACCAATTTGTAAATGTCCTAGGTTTTTTGTAAATTCATTAAACTTGTTTTGGATAACTTTATATCATGAGCATTCTCACAAGTATGAAGTTTAATTTCATTGTGGTTTTAATTTTAATGACTAAAAGTATCAAATGTTATTGCTTAGTGACATTAACTCAACAACATCACAAACTATGTTTTTCAATTTTTAATGTTCTGAAATCTTTACTACCATATTTATTGACATAGATACAGTGACACAAAACATTGTGTAGGATAAAGATATAAAGTATGTTAATTTTATACACTTGCACATAATAAAATGACTACAATGGTAGGGTTATGTAATAACTCTATTGGATAAAAAATTACCATTATTTCTAGGGGTGAGGATATTTAAGGGCGCTTCCAGCAACTTTCAAGTATATAAAATAGTATTATGTATTAGTCACTAAGCTGTACGGTCAATAGAAATTCATTCTTCTTACAGATGAACATTTATACTTAGACCGATATCTCCCAAATTCATCAACACCCCTAGCCTCCAGCCCCAGGAAAGTACCATTCTGCTAGCTGTTTATATGAGCTAGACTTTTCATATTTCACATAGATTGATGTTATATCTTTATCTGGATAACTATATATGCATATATTTTTCAAAGGTATAAATTATCTCCTTATTTGTGAATGTTAAATCATTACAATATAACTGTTGAACTACTATCTTTTCCACATTGAACCACTATGATGAAATGGTAGAAAATATATAGATCATTTCTGAATTCTCTATGGTTTTCTATTGTTCTGTTCTTATATATATTCTAAAATTCTATTAAAGTACTGTAGCACTGTCCTGTAGCACTGCCCTCCTGTTATTCATCAGTTTTCTCGAGTGGGCACCAGTAACATCTCACAACAAATTGTGAGACTTGTTACTGTTTTTGGCATATCAAATACATCACAAGTAGCTTGCCAGGGTTTGCCGTGCCAGCCGCGAGCAAGGCAAATGCCCTACCCACTGTGCTATCGCATGTAAAGTAATATCAGTAAGCTTATCATTCAATCTATTATTCTTATGATTGTTTTATTTATTCTTAGTTATATGTGTTTCCATATAAACTTCAGGTTTCTTTTATTTCTCCTTTCTTTTTTGTGTTGAGGGGGCGGTTTGGGCCACAACTAGTTGTGCTCAGGGTTACTCCTGGCTCTGCACTCAGGCTCTGCACTCTACACTGGTGGGCTCCAGGAACCATGTGGATTGTCCGAGACTAAACCTCTGTCTGCTTAATGCAAAGCAAGAGCCCTATTCACTATACTACCTCTCCAGTCCCATAAACTTTGGAATCATTTTATCCCTTCCACAAACAAACCTACTTTTACTGGATTGTGAAAAAAAATCTATTTACACACCGATGTAATTTTAGCAATTTTTAGTCCTCTAAAACAATACAATGTTTTAAAATGACCATGAAATGTTTTTCATTATATACCTTCTTTAAATTTACTTAGTAATATTTCATAGCTGTCAAGGCTACCATTTATTCTGCTTATTCTTAATTATGTTATTTTATATTTTGTAATTATTAATTTCATTCTTGATGCTACATAGAAATACAATGACATTTTCTTCATGATTTTTTTAATCCTGTAGCCTTGCTTAATTATTTCATTAGTTCTAGTAGATTTTTCTTCCTTTTGTGAACATGTGAAAAAATTTTTAAAAAGAAGTAGCATAGTCAGATTAGCATTTAAAATAGAAAATTTTGCAGCTGTGAGGAAGATATGTTTGAAGAACGAAATACTAAGGGAAAATATATTATTTTTTAAGACCATTGGAATATTTACTGACACACAAAATCCTAACAAGAATATATATTAAGTCTAGGAGTACACCAGAAAATCGAGTAAGAAAAATAATTGGTTCTTATTATCAGAGAAACAGGCATGCTTATTTTAAGAAAAAATGTTTTTATGCTGTCTTTTTGATTAACTGCATTTACTGTACTCATTAGAGCTGTACTCATTAGACACTACCTCCACTACCCAGCCAATGCCACACTCCAGGATGCTTTCCAGACCCGCGCGGCCACATCATAAGATGCTAAATACCCATCTTCCAGAATTGTCGCACCATATTTGATAGGGTTCAAATATGGTAACACCTACAAGGGTGATTAGAGGTCGCCCCAAAAGCCTCTATCCCTCTCGGAAAGACTGGCAAGCTACCGAGAGTATTCCGCCTGCATGGAAGAGCCTGGCAAGCTATCCCCTGTGTATTTGATATGCCAAAACCAGTAACTACAACTGGTCTCATTCACCTGACCCTGAAGGCTTCACCGACATGGCAGCACTGAGAAGGATGAGAAAGGAGAGGCCGACAAAATCTCAAGGCCGACCTAGGCTGCCACAACGAAGGAAGACAAAAATGATCGTCTGTACTTTCAATGCACGTACGCTAGCATCAGATGCATCCATCGAGGACCTGATGGTACAAGCACGAATGATCAAGTACGACATCATTGGTCTGACCGAGACAAGAAGGCACGAATCTCACCATGCCATTTTCGACACTGGAGAAGAATTGTTCCTCGGAACATGCGATAAAAGAGGTGTTGGAGGCGTCAGTGTCCTTGTCAACACAAACTTGGCCAAGAGCATTGATTCATTCGAATGCCTAACAACCCAAATCGGACGTTTACATTTGAATAGATGTGGCTCACTGCCTGCAGTTTCTATCTTTGTTGCCTATGCACCAACATCCAATTATGATGGAGAAATTGAGAAGTTCTACATGGAGCTGGAGAAGTTCTATAAAGAAGACCACACCTTCTACAAGGTCATTGTGGGTGATTTTAATGGCAAGATAGGACCGAGAAGATCAGCTGAAGAACTTCACATCGGGACCCATGGCCTAGAATGGAATGAACAGGGTGAGAGACTGTCTGAGTTCATCATGTCGACCAAGACCATTCATGGTAACTCACAGTTCCAGAAGGCAGAATCTAAGGATGGACATGGGAGTCTCCCGGTGGACAATTTCACAACGAAATAGACCACATCATATTCAATCGACAGTTTTGCCTGACCGATATCGCTGTTGTCCCAAAATTTCGAACGGGATCGGACCACCGTCTCCTTCGTGCAAAATTCTACTTCACAGAGCGGGGAGAAAGGACTGCAAAGTTCAAAAAGAGAACTCCCAGAACAACCACCAACTGGGAACTCTATGGCACTATTGCGGCAACTTGGGAAGATGCCATTGTTGACAACATTGATGAGGAATACAAACGACTGGTTCAGCACCTCCATGAATGTGTGAGGAATGCCAAGAGACAGATAGCCACAAAAAATCGCATATCTTCGAAAACTCTTGAGCTAATTCGCCAGCGTGGTTTGGCGCTTGCCTCAGGCAACTACAAACTAACGTCCGAGCTCGCAAAGCAGTGCAGAGATGCGATCAAGGAAGACCTCAAAGAGAGAAGAGCAGAAGTACTGGTAGATGTGGCAGAAGCCGGGAAAAGTATTCGTAACGCCCGTCTGTCCTTCGTAACGCCCGTCTGTCCTTCGCCAACTACAAGACCAAGACGACTGCACTCCAACGTCCTATGGATCCATCACATCCTCCAGAACGGCAATGGAGAAGATTATCCATGACTTCTACTCAAATCTCTTCGATAGCCATGTCCACTTGCCAACATACCAAATTCCACAGGATGGATATGTCGTTCCCAACGTTCTCCCTTCCGAAATCTGACACGCCCTTTCGTCGGTAAAGAAACAAACAGCACCCGGCCCAGACAAGGTCAGACCTGAACACCTGAAGAACCTGCCATCAGTACTCATCAATACACTGGCTTGGTTCTTCACACGCTACCTGTCTGAATGCAAGGTTCCGTCCCAATAGAAAACCAGCAGGACCATACTACTGTTCAAGAAGGGAGACATCCATGACATTGGCAACTATCGCCTGATCTGCCTATTGTCTGTCATCTACAAATTGTTCACTTGAGTCATTCTAAATAGGATTGGCAGAACACTAGATTAAGGACAACCATGCGAGCAAGCCGGGTTCCGCAAAGGTTTCAGCACCATCGACCATATCCACACGATAACCAAGCTCATTGAGGTTTCTCGGGAGTTCAAGATGCCGCTCTGTTTAACGCTCATTGATTTAAAGAAGGCCTTTGATTCTGTTGAGACGAAAGCGGTCATTGAAGCCCTAGCCAATCAGGGCATTCAAGCCAAATACATCAGGATACTCCGTGAGCTGTATTGTGGATTCACTACCAGGATCTCACCATTCCACAAAGAAATGATCATTGATGTCAAGAGAGGGGTGCAGTAGGGTGATACCATTTCACCGAAACTCTTCAGTGCCACCCTCGAGAACATCATGCGACGACTGGAATGGGAAGGAATGGGAGTGAAGATAGATGGTCGCCAACTACACCACCTCCGCTTTGCTGATGACATTGTTTTAATAACACCAAACATCAGCCAAGCAGCACAAATGCTGGCCGACTTTGACTGTGAGTATGGAAAGGCAGAACTACAGCTGAATCTTACGAAGACAATGTTCATGAGAAACAGCCTCGTTCCTGATGCCCCATTCGCTCTTAATGGAACTACCATCTCCGAATGCAACAGCTATGTGTACCTAGGTCGAGAAGTCAACATGACACATGACCTGGCACCCCAGCTGCGCAGGAGGAAGAGAGCAGCTTGGAACGCCTTCAAGAACGTCGAAGAAATAGGTAAGAGGACGAAGAACCTCCAGCTCCGGGCACATCTCTTTGATTCCACTGTTCTTCCTGCATTAACATATGCCTCAGAGACCTGGGCCCTACGCAAACAAGATGAGAACGCTACTCAGGTCTCCCAAAGAAGAATAGAAAGAGCTATACTTGGAATATCATGTTTCACTCAAATGAGAGAAAAAATCCGGAGTTCTGACATCCGTCAACGCTCAAGAATCAGGGACGCTGTCTCGTTTGCCAAGGTGTCAAAAATCAGATGGGCTGGTCACGTAATGAGATTTAAAGACGACCACTGGACTAGAGCTGTTACTGACTGGATTCCACGGGATGTCAAAAGACCGCGTGGCCGCCCACCTACCAGATGGTCAGACTTCTTCGTCAAGATCATGAACAATCGGTTTGAGGCTCTTCATGTTCCCAGAGTGAACAGATGCCATTGGGCTACACTAGCATGCGACAGGGACAAATGGAGACGTTACTGGCACCTGCTCGAGCAAATTGAAAACTAACGGGAAGTTAAGTGATTAAGTGATTAAGTGATTAGAGCTTGTGCATATTGCTGCTTCCAGTTAAAGTAGACCTTGTGATTGATAAGGAAATGACTAGTGCTCTTAATAAGAAAACTATAAAGTCTGCATAATTCTTATATTTTTTTGACTCACATGTAGCTCTGACATAGGACAACAATGACACATTTGAGACGTTGTAGTGTGGGTAAGTTTGTACCTTAAACATTGAGGTATGTTTTTCCCCTAGTTTTAGGGGAGATGACCTAGTACATATGACGACTTTGTGGGACTAAAAAGACAAGAGTTAGAATAATACACCAATGATACTGAATATCCCAGATGAATCTCTGTCACTAAGATTGAGTCTTTGCAACAACACTAAAAACATAGGATCTAAGCTGCATTTTGTAATGTGTTTGTCAAGTTGACAGGTAGGTTGCGGGAGGGATAATAGAGTATGGAACACTGATGATGCGACTGACATGGAAATATGATATGCCTACAACTCAACTATCAATACCATCGCAAATCATGTTTTTAATTAAATAATTACTTTAAAATAAATTTTTAAAAACTTCAAGTGTAAATCTAACTATAAATAAAGTGGATTCTATGAAGAAAAATATTCTAGAAAGTATAATCCATAGATGGTCAATTATTTTAAGGAACTACTTGTAGAAAAGTAATTAAATATTGCTATTTTCCTAGTTATTTATGCCCAAATAAATAATCTCTATGGAAAAAGATAATATAATCCCAGATATAAAATTACTCCCTCATTCTCTCTAAATCCCTGACAACCACACCATCAATGTGCATGGAATGGTGAGACAATCAAAGAAATGATGTAAATTGAAAACAAAGCAACCTTTCATATGAGTTTCAGTTATTAAAGTCTCTAAAGTTGCATTTCCAACTACAGGTCTTATTACATTCCGCGATTACGGATCAAGATACTCCAAGAGGGTCGAAGGTGTAAAAAATCATAAGTTTGTGAGGGAGCAAAGGATGAGGCAACAATTATGACTAGAGGGACAGCCAGTAAAATAGGAGGGCCACAGAAGGAAGCAAGATCAGAAGGGAACCATGACTAGGAAAAGACTGAGAAACACTGAGTTAAAAGACTTAACAGAGGTATATTTACAATGTCCAACGTAATGAAAAACAAACCAGTGTAAGCTGGGTAATTTAAACAAAGTAGGTGAGGGAACTGAGCTATAGTACAGCAGGTAGGTAGTTTGCCTTGCACGCAGGGAATCCGAGTTCAATCCCCGGCATCCCATATGGTTCCCCAAGTAGCGCCAGGAGTAATGCCTGAGTGCAGAGCCAGGAGTAAGTCCTGAGCATCCCTGGGTGTGATCCAAAAAAGAAAAAAAAATGCAGGTCAAATAGAATTTTTAGAATTTAAAAGAAAAATTGACAGAGGGACTGGAGCAATAACACAGCAGGTAGAGCATTTGCCTTGCACACTGCCGACCCAGTCAGACCTGGGTTCGATTCCTCCGCCCCTTTTGGCGAGCCCAGCAAGCTACCAAGAATATCTATTGCGCCCTCACGCCAAAGTCTGGCAAGCTCCCCGCAGCGTATTCCAAATGCCAAAAACCATAACAAGTCTCACAGTGGAAACATTACTGGTACCCGCTTGAGTAAATCGATGAACAATGGGATGAACAATGCTACAGTGCTACAGTGCTAAAAGAAAAATTAACAGAAGGGCTGGAGCGATACCACAGCAGGTAGGGTATTTGCCTTGCACGTGGCCAACCAAGATTCGATTCTCAGGATCCCATATGGTCCCCCAAGCATTGCCAGGGGTAATTCCTGAGTGTAGAGCCAGGAGTAACCTCTGTGTATCACTGGATGTAATCAAAAAAAGAAAAAGAAAGAAAAATTGACAGAAAATAAATAAATGGGCTCAACAAGAAACCAGTGACCAAATGAGTGACCAAAATATAAGTACACGTAACATACAATTATGAATGAATCATAGACAAAAAATTAGAGTGTAAAAGAAAACATATAAGAGATGGAACAATAGTGAGAACACAGAGTGAGAATACAGAACATGACAAGAAATATTTTTAAAAAAATATTAATATCTGTACAAACTTTTCCCAAGTAAAATGCAATGTTACATAAAAAATTCTTATGAATAAAAAATATATTTCAAATGCACAGAGATACTTAAAGAAACATTCTTAAAGCTATAAAACAAGACAAGTTTATCTTCAAAGAGATAAGAAATTGAAAACTGCCTTCTAATTAGAAACAATAAATGTTAGCTAAAATTATTAGGGTTCTCCCCAAAATTACTGGTAGCCTAAAATTCTATGTCTAGCAAAAATACCCTAAAGAATAAAGTTGAAAGAAGACATATTTTAGAAGTTCCTATGATGAAAAATGAAATATTCTGCACTTACACCTATGATAATCCTGAAGAATATTTTTTAGGGAGAAGGAAAATAAGCTCATATAGAACATTTGAGAGCTACAAATAGTAAACATGGGAACAAATATAATAAAATAATTTCTGTATAAAACTACATGACAATATCTCACCTCATGTGGGATTATAAAGCAAGAAAACACCTGCCCTGCATGGGGCCAATTTGAGTTCAATTGCCATCATCCCATATGGTCCCGTAAGCACTGCCAGCAGTAATTCCTGAGAGCCAGGAGTTACCTCTGAACATTGCTGGGCGTGGCACAAAAGCAGACAAGAAATTATATTGTGCTATGCCAGGATACACATTGCAATTTGAATGTTAAATATTACAAAAGTAGCAAAAGAATAAAAACCTGTCAGAAGGGAAAACTGATATAAATATATTCAACTAATTTAGGAGGCTGGAGCGATAGCACAGCAGGTAGAGCATTTGCCTTGCAAGCGGCCGACCCAGGTTCGATTCCCAGCATCCCATATGGTCCTTCGAGCACGGCAAGGAGTAATTCCTGAGTGCATGAACCAGGAGTAACCCCTGTGCATTGCTGAGTGTGACCCAAAAAGCAAAAACAAACAAACAAAAATGAAAACAAATACATTCAAGTAATTTAAAAGAATAAATAATTATATAATGAGAAAATATATACACATATATAGGTGTGTTTATCTGTATATGTACATATATAAGCCCTTAAATAATAAATTAAGCACAAATGAACAAGTAACTAGAATAAATATAGAAACTAATATCAAATGATAAACATTGTTAAATTACATGAAAAATAAAACCTAAAAACTATTCTGTATGAAAAATACAAGTAAAAATCCATAGGGTTCTGAGAGATAATGCAATGATTAAGGCCCTGCACTTTTTACAGAGTCAGAAATAATCTCTGAGCACAATTGGATATAAAATAATATGAATATTCACACCCATAAAATAGAAACAACAAATATGTGTAAAGAAATGTGCATTAAAACAAGTTAAAGTAACTTCATTCAAAGTAGCAAAAATAAAACCCACTATAATACCACTGAAATAAATATTTTGTGTGAAAATAGGAATACAGCTGACCATCATATACAAAATAATAGAGTTGAAATATATTCATAATTAACAGAATTACAAAGTGAAATAAAATATCTTTCATTATAATGAGAGACATTAAAACTTGTGATTTATCAGAGCTGGAGTGATAGCACAGCGGGTAGGGCATTTGCCTTGCATGCGTCCAACCCAAGTTTGATTCCCAGCATCCCATATGGTTCCCCAGAACCTCCAGGAATAATTCCTGAGTGCAGAGCCAGAGCCAGGAGTAACCCCTGTGCATCCTTAGGTGTGACCCAAAGAGAAAAAAAAATTATGATTTATCAACAGCACTATAAATGAAAGTAAAATGAAGTTGTTTTGAAGATTTACTTAACTAAAAGCTACTAATGATTATTTAGCACTGCACTGTAGCACTGTCCTCCCACTGTTCATCGATTTGCTCAAGCAGGCCCAGTAACATCTCCATCGTGAGACTTTGTTGTTACTGTGTTTGGCATATCGAACACGTCACGGGCAGCTTGCCAGGCTTTGCCGTGTGTGCAAGACACTCTCAGTAGCTTGCCTGGCTCTCTGAGTGGGGCAGAGGAATTGAACTCAGGTCGGCCAAGCCAGCACATGCAAGGCAAATGCCCTACCACTGTGCTATCACTCTGCCCTTATGATTATTTAAGTATGATTAAATTAGCACTTTAATTACTAATTTCAAAGTTACTATCTCGTAATCTCAAAGGTACTTTTTTTACTAAAAAGTGCTCCTAACCCAAGTAATAACAACTGCCATAACTGATTAAATTAATTCACAGGTCACATTCTGATGCAAGTAGATAAACTAGATACCAATTTCAAAATGACATTTTTATAAGTGCTCTTAAATTATATTTCCCACATACAAAATGGACTGGAGGGATAGTACAGTGGTAGGACATTTGCCTTAATGCGGCCAGACTGGCCGAGCCAGGTTCAACTCCTTCGCCCCTCTCGGAGAGCCTAGCAAGCTACTGAGAGTATCTCGCCCGCACGGCAAAGCCTGGCAAGCTCCTCGTGGCATATTGGATATGCCAAACATAGTAACAGGTCTCACAATGGAGACGTTACTGGGCTCCCTCGAGCAAATCGATGAACAACGGAAGAACAGTGCTACAGTGCTACATACAAAATTAACACTGTCACTGTCACTGTCCTCCCATTGTTCATCAATTTGCCTGAGCGGGCCCAGTAACGTCTCCATTGGAGACTTTGTTACTGTGTTTGGCATATCGAATACATCACGGGTGGTTTGCCAGGCTCTGCCGTGCGAGCAAGATACGCTTGGTAGCTTGCCAGGCTCTCCGAGAGGGACGGAGGAATCAAACTCGGGTCGGCCATGTTGGCTGCGTGTAAGGCAAATGCCCTACCACTGTGCTATCGCTCCAGCCCAAAATTAACAAAGGTAAGATATTATTGCTGTTAATCAGGACAAATATATTCCCTTTAACTTAGAAATGAAACTTTCAAATCTATAATCTTTTATAAATTACACAATCAATATGTACTTAAATCACCAAAGTATGAATATGCACTGTGAATTCTCAGGGAAATACAAAACAAATGCTTGATCAAAATATGACACTTAATCAACCAAAGCAAAGTTACTCTGAATGTGGGTACAGAAATAGAAGATAATAATACTACTGAGGAAAATTACTACACTAGAATAATTTAATAATAATATATCTGGTGCTGGAGAGTAAAGCAGGTAAGATGCTTGTCTTGCACATGTCAATCAGGTTTGATTTCCAACAACCCATATGGTCCCCCAATTACTGCCAGAACTAATTACTAAATGCATAGCCAGGAGTAACCCCTGAGCATCACTAGGTGTGGCCCCCAAACAAAGTAATAAGGGTTAGAGCAATAGCACAGTGGGTAGGGCATTTGCCTTGCACGCTGCTGACACAGCAGATCCAGGTTCGGTTCCTCCACCCCTCTCGGGGAGCCCAGCAAGCTACTGAGAGTGTCTTGCCCACATGGCAAAGCCTGGCTAGCTCCCTATATGCCAAACACAGTAACAAGTCTCACAATGGAGACATTACTGGGACTGCTTGAGCAAATTGATAAACAATGAAAGTGACAATAATGTAGCACTGCACTTAGCACTGTCCTCCCATTGTTCATCGATTTTCTCAAGTGGGGAGCGATAGCACAGCGGGTAGGGCGTTCGCCTTACAAGCGGCCAACATAGCCGACCCGAGTTCGATTCCTCCGCCCCTCTCGGAGAGCCCGGCAAGCTACCGAGAGTATTCGATATGCCAGACACAGTAACAACAAAGTCTCCAATGGAGACGTTACTGGGCCCGCTCGAGCAAATCGATGATCAATAATAATAATAATAATAATAATAATAATAATAATTCATCAACTCTACTCCAGTTTCCTTTAAGTAACATCATAATTAATGCTGAATTAAAGAAAAAGTTTATTTTTTGTTTTTTTTTTTTTGAGCCATGCTCAGGACTTATTGCTGGCTCTGCTCTCAAGGATCACTCCTGGTGGTGCTCAGGGGACCACTGGAAGTGTTAGGGGTCAAACACAGGTTGGTAATATGCAAAACAAGCGCCTATGCAGTGTAATATGACTCTAGGCCTGACAAAGCCATATTTAAGAATAGGCATCTTAGGAATAAAGGCAATCTTTTCACACGCTTTTGAAGGCAACCTGATATCTTTACCACCTCCTAAGAGGATGGACAATGAGTAATGAGGTTTACCTTGTTCCAGTAGTATCTATGCCAAGTTCCAATATCAAGTATTTCATTCCTTGATCATCAACAAAGGATTTAAAACTCTTTAGGGGCCAGAAGGGATAGTGTATAAAATCATACCAATTCAAAGCAAAGATATAATTGGCTACTCAAATCCCACACAGTTATCACAACTCAAAAAAGTAAGTAGATATTTATTATTTTTAAATAGTCACAAATGAACAGATTATAATGCAAAGTGTAATTAAAATTTAAGCAGTTCAACAGTAAATGAAGTTTAAGTCCTATGTACTTACTAATCATCACTAAACCTGGTAAGTAGTCAGACAAATGCCAGGGGCCTAAAGGTTCATGCATAGTCACCTAACAAGAAAGTGACAATTTTCTAATTAATGCAAAACATGTGATATAATTAACTTGAGTGTGATAGTTATGTTTCAAAAGCAATTCAAAACTATAGTTGAAAACTCTGCTTTCTCCATCTAGAATACTGTGAATGGGTACTGTATCACCTCCAACCAAAAAAGAAATATAAAATTCACTGAAAAACTCAAACTATAAATTCATCTGAGATTAGTACAGCATATAAGGCACTTATTTGCCTTGCATGTGGCCAATCCAGGTTCAGTCCCTGGTACCCTATATGGTCCCGTGAGCCTGCCAGAAGTGATCCTGCTCACACAGCCAAGAACAAGCCCTGAACACTGTCAAGTGTGGCCCAAAAACTAAATAAATATGAAAACTAATAAAAATAAAGATAGCCTTCAGTTTACCTTTTAAGGGTCCCATTTACTTATCAAAAACCAACAACACTTACTTGGCAGGGGTGTGACATGATCACAAAAGCCAACAACAAAACCTAAGTATTTATGAGGACTTGTAGCTTGATTACCATTTTACTTATTATTTTTGGGGTGCTCCCAAGCAGTGCTCAGTGCTTGGTGATCCTTAGCCAGCTTGGCTAAGGGTTGAGATTCTGAGGCTGCAGTTAGTGCTGCTTGTGAAACAGGGCTGGGACCTTCAGAGCTCTGCCCAGCTATGCTGGAAGTGAAGAGAAAGGGCGAGAATGCGGGAGAGCAAACTGGCATGAGCCTTAACATTTGTATCTCTGTTTTTTATCTTCTTAGCACAGAACTATTTGTTTGGTGTTTCTGTATTTATCTATCTATTTTTGGGGGGTTATTGGAGTTACTTTGGCTTGGATTGGTTTAATCTGAGGATATATTTGATGAAAGTCTGAATTTACACCTGTCTGTATTCTGGGGTTATACCTGGAGGTTTAGGGAGAACATATGAGATTCCAAAGACTAAAATTGAGTTCAATGCATGCAAAGCAAGTGACTTAGCTCCTGTACATCTCTGGCCCTATTTATTTTTTTATCATTACTTTTGTTTTTAAAAAATAAAAGAATTACCCTGATTTGCGGTATCATTAATGGTGATGTGTAGACAAGCAGTGTTTATAAACCATACCCATCCCCATGTTGTCAAAATCCCTCAACCACTTTCCCTGAGTACATCATATATTTATACCATAGTTTCTTATCCAATCATGTGCTGCTGGGCAATTAGCTTGTTTCCAGATCTTGGCTATGGTAATAGTGCTACAGTGAACATGGCTATGCATATATTATTTCAAAATAGAATTTTTGTGTTCTTGGGATATATGCCAGAATGGAATCACTGGATCATATGCCCTGCCAGCATTTGCTGCTTCCAGACGTTTTGAAGTAAGCAATTCTCTCTGACCTGAGGTGATAGGTCATTATCATTGTGATCTGTATTGCCCTAATAATCCATGAGTTTGAACAATATTTCATATGCCTATTGGTTGTTCAGTTCCCCTCCTAATTGTTAGCTGACATTGTTGTATGTTCCGTTGTTTGATGAGTTTTGCCAGTTGCTTATGTCTTTAACATTTCCCTTTGTCAGATATATAGTATGTGAATAGTTCCTGTCATTCAATCAGGTTTCTTCTTATGTTAGCTTTTATTTTTTTTTTTGCTCTAGCCATCATTTATTTCACTGTGCAGAAACTTTTAATTGACCACAAAAGAGAGAGATGTGTGAAGTGAAGCAAGGAAAGCCTCTTCAATAAATGGCCCTGAGAAAAACTGGTTAGCCACAAGCAAAAAAAAAAGGAATATAATATAGATCATATCTTAGCTATATACTAAAACTAATTTAAAATGGATTACAAACGTTTGTATTAGACCCAAATCAGAATTTTATGATCTAATGCAATTGCAATGCAGTGTCAAAAAGATATGAGAAAGGGTGTGTGTGTGTGTGTGTGTGTGTGTGTGTGTGTGTGTGTGTGTGTGTTGAGCAGGGAGTTATCAGAATGCCTTTTCTTTGTTTCTTGGGCCACACCTAGCAATACTCAGTGGTCACTCCTGGCTCTGAACTACTCCTGGCATTGCTTAGTGAACTATATCAGACGCCAGTGACTAAACCCGAGTCAGCCACATGAAAGGCAATTGGTCTATCCACTGTAGTATGGTTCTGGCCCCAGAATGTCAATTTTTAAAATGAATTTTAATGAAATAAAATTATCATGCTGAACATAAAGTCAGGTAAAATTCAGACTGATGTCTCTCAAAGAGTGGCTAGAAGATGCAGAAATTAAGTCAGTGAGAAGAGACAAACTGAGAAATTTTAAAAAAATAAAATAAAAAGTTGGTAGCTAAAGACAGAGATTTATGGGATATTTTTCCTGCTTTTGTACTGTAGGCAGTTTAAGTTTAAGAATAAATTTTAAAATGTTGCCAAAAATTTCAGTGTAGAGGAAGAATAAATGATATTAGAGATAGAAAAAATAATCAAATAAGAAAATGACAAGAAAGTATCAAGGATTTTCTAGTAAATATTGGTCTCAAATGAATAATGTTTATACTTGATGAATATAAGTAAAGAAAGGTTAGTACAGACATAGGCAAATGAGATCATGTGAGGAAGAATGGTACTGAATGACAATATACGAGTAGCCTAGAAAAATATGGTTATAAAAAATTAATCTGACAAGAATTTCAGGATGAATAATAGCACTCCCTGGCACAGAAATGCTGATGAACATGAAAAATGAAAAATGATCACCAAAATTGCAAGATACTTATTTGATGCATGCATAGTGTATTTTTTAATGAAATGGTTATGAGAAGTGTCTGATTACAAGAACAAAAAGATAAAATAAATAAATAATAAATAAGGAGAAAGTAGAAGATAAAAATAATACAAAACAAAGATAGCAGGTGAACACAATTTCATTGAGGCAGGAGAAAAGCTAAAATAAAATAAGGAATAAAAATGATAAAGCTAAAAGTACAGTGGCAAAATGTCGGCAGAAAAAAAAAGATAAAACAGTGTGGTAACATGAGGTTACACTGAAAAGAAAAAAAAAATCAATGGAGATGGCTGTCTTGTAAGTGCAACAGAAAGAGATTTCCATGTTGCTTAGCTTAAACTATCCACTGAGGAAGAAGAGAATTTGAGAAAGTGATTTAGGAGAATTAGTTAGGATGTTATTTAAACAGATAAAGGACTTCCCAAACTTGGTAAAAAATGCAGAGGGTTAAGATTTTTAGTGTTTTTTGTGCTGGAGTTCACTATTGAGTTCATTATACTCAAGTAAAAGTATGCAGTTAAGGTTAGCTAAGGGTAATAATGATAATATCTATGATAATAACAGCATCAATAACTGCATTTAACATTTATTGAGCTTGTATTATCCGTGTGCTATTGAATTGATCATTTGACAAGTTTCAGGTCATTTATTTCTCATAATGACCTTATGAGGCATGCTCTATCATATTTTGAGTTGATTACTCTGACCAAGATTATTGAAGCAGTTAAATAGCAGGTCAAAGAAACCTAACATAAGTGACTTCTGTCACTCTCCATGAATTTCACTGAAATATTTTGCATTTTGAAATGCCAAAAAATTTAAACATATTTCTTTTCTCCATAAATATGCTCTTAAAAATCAATTCCCTCAACACTGTTACTTCCCAACTGATGAAAACTTCTACCCAGCAATTTTAAAATACTCAGACTTTCTTAAGTATATACACACAACTCATTTCAATGATCCAGGCTAGGTACTACTTCCTCATTACAATGAATAAAATAGTTTCAGAGAATTCAAAATATTCAATAATGTTCACTTTCCTAATATACAGAAGTACTCTTTTTTTTTTTTTTTTTTTTTTTTTTTAGTATATGTGCTACCGAGAGTATCTTGCCCGCACGGCAAAGCCTGGCAAGCTGCCCGTGACATATTTGATATGACAAACACAGTAACAAGTCTCACAATGGAGACATTACTGGGCCTGCTCAAGCAAATTAATGGACAACGGGAGGACTACTCTAATTTCAAATTCAGATCATCTGACTCAAGTCTAAGATCTTGGCTATTCAGTTCATTATCAGTCCTTAAAGATTCTTTCTTATCATTTTATAATTTTATTTTCTTTATTAAGACATTAGAAACTGCTGTGAGCTTCAGAATTCATAACCTTATTTAAAATTCCCATACCTCATGTGAATTATAAATTTACAATAAGCTATCCCTAACATAAGAATGATCTATGACTAGGTTGGCTTAGAGTTCTGGTAGTTAAACTGCACTAATAATTCTTTATCTTCCCTATAATTACAGAGATTTATTCCACCCTACAACTTTGCCATGAACTTTACATTGCTTTCCACTCTGCATCCAGGTTGGCCAATGGCTATTACCCAAATGAGAGAAATAGTACCAACGTTAAGGTGTTTGTTTTGTGTGTGACTGACCCTCGTTTGATCCTCAGCATCCCATTTTTTCCCCTGAACACTGTCAAGAATGACCTTTGAGTACAGAACCAGGAGTAGACTATTAATATAGCTAAGTGTGGCCCAACCATCTCCCACAAAAGATAATCACAGATGCTTACAAAATACTTGTGTTTATCTGCTTTGCTATTACATCTCTGTGGTAACAAGAAGAGTTCTCAGATGCACACAGAGGTAAGTGCCTTAATTCATCTAGTCATGACCATTCTAAGTCAGACAGTAGCAAGCTAACACAAATTGAGTTGACTTCAAAGAACAGCTAACCAGTAGCCTCATTCAAGGTAAACCAATCCAAGGGGAGATGCCTTAAATTCCACAATCCCTTAATTTATAACACTGAAGGGTTTTCCCTCAAATTTTATCCTATTAAAGCACCATGAGTTATAAAGTTATTCATTGTTGACTTTTTTTACATACAATGTTGCCTGAAGCTGGAGCTATAGTGCAGCGGGTAGGGCGTTTGCCTTGCATGCGGCAAAACCGGGTTTGATTCCCAGTATCCCATATGGTCCCCTGAGCACCACCAGGAGTAATTCCTGAGTGCATGAGCCAGGAGTAACCCCTGTACATCGCTGGGTGTGACCCAAAAAGAAAAAAAAAATACAATGTTGCATCATCAATGCCTGCCACCAGTGTCAACTTCCCTCCAACAGAGGCAACTTGCCTCCAGAGTATTCCCAGGTTCTCTCTCCTACCCCCGCCTCTTCCCGTCCCAGCCCCAGCCTGTCATTTTGACAGGTGCATTTTAAATTTGTTTATAAAAGTTGGAATCTCATGATTTCAGTGTTGTTGACTCTGTGGTTTGAATCTTTAGCTCTATCATGCCTTAACACCACCAATGCAACTAAATCCCTGTGGCCCCTGCCCCTGTTGCTTCTCATCTATCTATTCTCTCCTTTCCCTTCACTCTATTTCTTTTCTTTTCCTCTCTATGCTCTGAGGCTAAAGTTGATCCATGTAACCATTGCATTTTCTCATCCAGCACTCCATTATTCATTGCAGCACTCAGTGTGACACTGAATAAAAATGGCAGAATAACATTCTTTCATCACTAACTTACTATATCTTCAATTTACTCAATATCTGACTAATTAAAACAGAAAGCCAAAATGTCCACTATGCATACGAAAATGTTACAAGCTCCACCACTAGGCAAAACTTCATTTCTACCCTGCAACCTTTCAACAAATAAACCTATTATCTATTCTTTTTATTTGAATCTTGCTTGCTCTTCTTTGAGAAAATCAGGGATACTGGTATTTAAATGATCTTCATTTTGTAAGTAAATTAAAAATGCAATGCCAGAATACACAGAGATAATACGGCGAGTAAGGTGTTTGGCTAGCATGTTGCTGAACCTGGTTGAACTAAAGAGACCCCATATGGTTTCCCTATCATCACCAAGAAAAATACCTGAGCATAGAGCTAGGAGTGAGGCCTGAGCACCCTCAATTGTGGCTCAAAACAAATTAAAATCCCCAGTGTAGTCTCCATTAAAAACATAGAAAATGAAATGTATTGATAGAAAATCAATCTTAGAGGTATAAACGTGGAATTTAGCACTTTTTAAGCACTGTGAATCAAGTATGTATATAAAGGAAAAACAGAGGCAATAAAGTTTTTATATGGTTCTGATTGTTTAATTCAAGGGTATATTTATCCATTAAGTAATAGAACATAAAGTGACTCAAATAAGCACCAAAACACTAATATCTTAAAGTACTAGTTTAACTCCACAAGAAGAAAACATCCAATCCCTCCCCCCCAAAAAAGGGGCAATGAAATGAACAGAAACTTTCTCAAAGAAGAAATCCGAATGGTAAAAAGGCACATGAGAAAATGCTCTACATCATTAATCAAAAGGGAGATGCAGATCAAAACCACAATGAAATACCATCTCACACCTCAGAGACTGGGGCACATTCAAAAGAACAAAAGCAACGGGTGTTGGCATGGATGTGGCGAGAAAGGGACTCTCCTTCACTGCTGGTGGGAATGCCGACTGGTTCAGCCCTTTTGGAAAACAGTATGGACGATTCTCAAAAAATTAGAAATTGAGTTTTCATTTGACCCAGCAATACCACTCCTGGGAATATATCCCAGAGAGGCAAAAATGTATATTCGAAGTGACATCTGCACTTGTTTGTTCATTGTAGCACTCTTTACAATAGCCAGAATCTGGAAAAAACCTGAGTGCCTGAGAACAGATGATTGGTTAAAGAAACTTTAATACATCTACACAATGGAGTACTAAGTAGCTGTTAGAAAAGATGAAGTCATTAAATTTACATACAAGTGGTACTACATGGAAAGTATCATGCTAAGCGAAATGAGTCAGAAAGAGAGGGATAGACATAGAAAGATTGCATTCATCTGGGTAACATAAAGTAACAAAATAGAAGATTAATACCCAAGAATAGCCAAGATTATGCCCTGGCATGCCCCTGGACCACCTAAAACCCATCAAAATTTTAAAAATAATGTTTATTGTAGAAAACTTGGGCTGGAGCAATAGCGCAGCAGTTAGGACTTTCATGCGGCCAACCTGGGTTGATTCCTCTACCCCTCTCAGAGAGCCTGGAAAACTACCAAGAGTATTCCGCCCTCATGGTAGAGCCTGGCAAGCTCCCCGTAGCATATTCGATATGCCAAAAACAGTAACAACAACTCTCACAATGGAGATGTTACTGGTACCCGCTAGAGCAAATTGATGAACAACGGGAGGACAGTGCTATAGTGCTACAGTGTAGAAAACTTATAGCCTTATAGTTATAGATTAGGTTATAAAACAATTTCTTTTTGAAAAGTTATAAGACCATTACTGTCTTTAAGGACCTATTGATCATCACAGGTATTTGATCATTTGAATAGTAAAATACAAATTCACAAGATCACAAGCATCCTGTTGTTCGTTGATTTCCTCGAGCAGGCACCAGAAACATCTCCTTCATCCTAGCCCTGAGATTTTAAAAGAGCCATTTCAATGCTCTTTCAGGATTAGGAGGATGAGACCCATCATCGTTACTGGTATTTGGCATATTGAGTACGACACGGGAAGTTTGCCAGACTCTGCCATGCGGGCAGGATACTTTTGGTAACCTGCAAGGTTCTCTAAAGGAAAAAATAAGATAATAAGATGCCGCGTGGCTGCAAATGCGGCTGTGTGCTTCCGGGAACTGGGTTTTATAGTCTCTGCATCTTGGCCGTTGATGGGACCAACCTGGTGCTGACAGCAGCTGATGGGTATGACGCCTACCTACTGGAAGATGGGGGGCGGGGGGGGCTGGTTGGAGAAGGCCCAGTCCCAATCCGAGTAGACTTGGAGACCTCAGCCCCGGGACCCGCATGCCTGGGTTCCTCTGCCAGTTCTTTCATGCATGAGGCCCGTGTGGAGAGTGGTTCCAGCATGAACATGGCTGGCTCCAGAGGTCCTCAGGTGCTGGGGCTCTGCTCAGAGTGGAGGGAGGGGAAAGAGAAACTCAACCCTCCCCCCTCCAAGGGGCCCCGGTGCGGACAGCCAGGTGCGGGAGCAGGAGACTCTACTCTGTTCTCCTCTGGGAGCTGGGTTTTATAGTCTCTGCGTCTTGGCCATTGATGGGACCAATAAAATACAAATTAATACTGAAAAAATGCCAAGCATTTGACAAGATCCAGCACTCACTCATTATCAAATCTTTCACTAGAGTGAGGATAGAAGAATCATTCTTCAGTAGAGTTCAATCCATTTACCACAATGTATAAACTGTAGCTCATATTATGCTCAATGGCGAAAAATCAAAACCTTCCCTTTGAGATCAGGCATAAGACAAGGTTGCCCACTTTTACCACTATTATTCAGTATAGTATTAAGAGTCCTCACCATAGCAATTAGACAAGAATCAATAAGAGCATTCAGGCTGGTGTGGGAGGGGTCAAATTATCACTAGTTTCAGATGCTCTGAGACTCTACTTCAAAAACTCCTGAAGATTCTAACAAAAAAAACTATTATAAATAATAAATATGTACAGTAAAGTGCAGGCTACAAAATCAACACACAGAATTCAATGGTATTCCTATATACAAAAAATGTATTATAGAATAGACATATATTTATATAGAAGGATATTTTTTAATATCCCATTTACAATTGCAACTTTAAAAAAATCAATACCTAGGTAAAAACAAAAGACGTGAAACACCTATAAAGAAAACTTTACTGGACTAATCTCAGAAGAGAAACTAAGCCAATTACACTCCCAAATACACTGGTATTTGATCTGAAAACTCTGGGGGCTTCTTAGATTGGGGACAGGAAGCTTCCCCCAACCCTCACACTGCCCCTGTATTGCTAGAAGCCCCGGCAGCTGAATTCCCACCCCACAGCCTCTGGAATATAAATGGCCCAGCTTCCCTGCTTAATGACTAATCTAGAAAGACGCCAAGTCAATGAAATTCCCAAGTACACCAGTTTAGGGACGAATACTCTGGGGTCTTCTCAAATGGGGGAAAGCAACCTCCCCCCACCCTTGAAACTGCCAGAAGCCCCAGCAGCTGCATTCACTTCCCACAGCCTTGTTCAAATTAACAGCCCAGCTTCACAGCATCATGACTAATCTCCAGAGATTCCAAGCCAAAGAATCATTCCAGTTCTATAACTCTCAGAGCAAGCAGCACAGCTGCATATGCTACTGCATAACACCTCCAAATTTCACAATACTGACAGCCTAGCAGGAGCACAGCAAATTAGATCAGAAAGTAGTAAAGAAGCCTACTAATGAAAACAATAACACAGAAGACTTAACTAGCAACAAATAGCTCAGTAAATCCTCAAGCAACGAATTTAATGACACAATTGTGAGATATAACAATTTCACAAATTTTCTTTTACTAGTTTTTTGATAATTCCATTTACCATGTTGTTGTAATAAATTATTTTGTGCCTGATAAGAGGACAAACTTGGGCCAGAGCAAAAGTGCAGCGGGTAGAATGTTTGCCTTGCATGAGGCTGATCCAGTTCAATCCCCGACATCCCATATGGTTCTCTGAGCGCCGCCTGGAATAATCCCTAAGTGTAAATCCGGTAGTAACCCCTGAGCATCACAGGGTGTAAACAAAAAAAAAAAGCCCAAAATAAATAAATAATAAATAAATAATGGGACAAACTTTGGTGATGGGTGGGAAACTGAGGACACTGTTGCCGGGAAGGTCATACTGAGGGTCGAATTTCTGTTGAAATATTGAATGTCTGAAACAACTGTTTTATCAACAATTTTATAAACCACGGTGTTTAAACAAAGTTACAAAGAAGAAAAAGTAAACTGTCACTACTAAAAGAAATGACACATCAAATAGAAACAGACCCTCTGTTTATGATTTAGAAGGATTAACATTGTCAAAATGACAATCATACCCAAAGCACTATACAGATTCATAAGGTTCCCATTGTAAATATCTATGGCATTTTTTTAATGACGGAGATCAAATGCTGTTGAGATTCATATGGGGCAATAACCCTACTCCTCCATTCTCCACTCTGTTCATCCAGGAAAAATATGGAAGGCTTTTCTCTTCCCAAATTTAGATTATAATATAAAGTGATAGAAATCAAGATAGTGTGGTGCTGGAACAAAGATTTGCTTTTAGACCAAAATAATAGAATTGAAAGCCCAAAGAGATACTGAGGTACACAATCAGGTAATATTTGTCAAAGCAGCCAATTGCAAGAAGTAAAGCAGGAAAAGTCACTTCAACAAATAACATTGGGAAAATTGGTCAATCATATGTAAAAAAGAAAAAATGAACTCAGATAAACCTTAACAATGCCAACACAGTTGTTGTTGTCCTCCCGTTGTTCATCGATTTGCTCGAGCGGGCCCAGTAACGTCTCCATTGTGAGACTTCTTGTTACTGTGTTTGGCATATTGAATACTCTGGGTAGCTTGCCAGGCTCTCCGAGAGGGGTGGAGGAATAGAATCTGGCTCGGCCAGGCTGGCTGTGCGCAAGGCAAACACCCTACCACTGTGCTATCACTCCAGCATAAAAATCAAATCAAAATAAAATAAAAAGCTGAGTATTAGACCTGAAACCACAAATCATATTTAGGGAAACACAAGTAAAAAATATATGATGCATACTCAACATGTGTCTAGACATATTTTCAGTGGTTCAGTGCCATTGACAATGCAAACATAGCAAACATTTAAATGTGTGAGTGTGTGTGTGTCATAGGACCAGACAAAATTAAGAGGCTTCTACACTGTAAGTGAAATAATAACCAGATTTAAAAAGATATCAGACAGACTGGGAGATAATATTTGCCCACCACCCATCCAACAAAGGCCTAATTTCCAAGATACATAAAGCACTGTTGAAACTTAAGAAAAAAAAATCAATCGAATCAAAAATGGAGAGAAGGGATGAACAAAAATTTCTTCAAAGAAGAAAACATATATGAAAAATACCTCTTTTGCATCACTGAAAAATCATAAAATGCAAATCAAAAAAACAAGATAGTACCTCATAGTAGTGAGACTGCAAATTTCACAAAGAATGAAAATAGCCAGTACTGTCATGGATGTAAGAAAAAGGAACCATATGCTGGTACAGATGTCAACTGGTTCAATCTTTTTGGAAAACTATATGGACTTTTATCAAAAAATAAGAACTGAACTTTTGTATGAACCTGCAATCCCACTTTTGGGCCTCTAATACAAGGGCCCTAAAATTAAATTCAGAAAAAAAAATTACACTCTTCTGTTCATTGCAAAACTATTCATAACAGACCAAATGCTGAAACAACTCAAATGTCAAAAAAAATGGACAACCAAATTAAGAAACATATATGAATAGTACACATTATAAGAAAAAATAAAATGTTGTAATTTGCAATATAATGTCCATAGGACTAGAGGTTACCCTGTTGGGTAAAGTCAACTCAATAAGATACAAATACAGAAGGATCTCATAAGATATAAAAACCCACATAAGAGAACACCAAATGGACAAAGAAAACAGAACTAAGGAATGGAGCTAACCATAGCAGTGAGATTTGGAGGCGGAGTTTGGGTGTTGAGGCAAGGGAAGGAAGGGAAGGAAAGGACCCTGAGACAATGGAGGACAGAAAAAGACACTTTGGTGACAGGTGTAGTGTTGGAATGCTGTATGCATAAGACCCTAGCATTGATAGTATGTAAAATTAAAATCACAGTGACTAAAATAATTTCTAAAGAAAAAAATGTGTCAAAGCTTTTGTAAAACTGATTGGAAAACAGCCATCTAAACGTAATCTATGAATAAACGATGTCAAAATTATTTTGAAAATTAAAAATCAGAATTATGTTACAGTCCAGCAAGTCCACTCTAAGTATTTATCTAAATAATATGAAATTCATAGTTTAAAAAGATATACTATATCATTATATCATAGAAGCATTATTTATAATAACTAATACATGGAAATAATGGAGGACTAGATAAGAAAACTGCTGTCGGTGGAATATGTATACTCAGTGGAATAATAGTTGTTTTAAAAAGATGAAATCATGTCTTTTATGACATCGATGGAACTAGATTATAATAATATAAAGTGAATGACAATTACAAGATTAATTTTCTCATATGTGGCATACCAGCAACCACAGCATATGAACTAGAAATTACACAACAAAAATAACTGTTAAACTCTATGAATAATAAAGTAAGCACCAGAGGGAAAGGGTAGGGAAGTTGGGAAGAATAGATAAAAGTGGCGAATTTGAAAGTGTGACTAGTATTGGAACTTTCTGATTGTGCAGTTATATACACATATTGAAGTGTGATGTTATACTCATAAAACATATAAGACTGTAAGTCACCAGTACGTAAATAAAGTTCTATTTTTAATAAATATAAAGGATCTTAATCTGCAATCTATAATTTCCAAAGATATACACTCTGAAACTTAGTTTTTAATTTGTAAATATATTTCAAATTTGATTGAACCAAAATAACAAATTGGCAACATGTTAGAACAAGACTAAATAAATAAGACATTTGTATTCTATATTTCTCATTGCATAGGAATATTTAAAAAATTGTTTTTTGGGGCTGGAGAGATAGCACAGCAGGTAGGGCGTTTGCCTTGCATGTGGCCGACCTGAGTTCAATTCCCAGCATCCCATATGGTCCCCTGAGCAACACCAGGAGTAACTCCTGAATGCAGAGCCAGGAGTAACTCCTGTGCATCGCCGGGTGTGACCCAAAAAGCAAAACAAAAAAAATTGTTTTTCTACTATGAAGGCATATAATTTTGAAATAATACTGAAATGTCATCAGGAGGTGTATATAATAATTTAGTGTAGGTCAACAGAATATTGGAAAACTCTAAAAAACAACTCTTTTCTTTCCAAGGGCTTTGGATAATAAATTGTCTATTAGATTTAAAGTAAGAAATGCAAAATGTGGTATACACACACACACACATATATATACATGCATGCATCACTGAAAATCAGTAGGAAACAAATCATAGATAGAAATATATATATATATATATATTATATATATGCCTCTCAGAGAGCCTGGCAAGCTACCAGGAGTATCCCGCCCACACGGGCAGAGCCTGGCAAGCTCCCTGGGGCATATTCACTATGCCAAAACCAGTAACTATAACAGGGCTCACTCCCCTGACCCTGAAAGAGCCTCCAATTGTAGCGAAAGACGAGTAAGGAGAGGCTGCTAAAATCTCAGGGCTGGGACGAATAGAGACGTTACTGGAACCCTCTCGAGTAAATCAAGGAACAAAGGGATGACAGTGATACAGTACAGTGATTCTCATACCTAAAATGAGCATATTTAAGATTTTATTGAATAAAATGTTTTTCATTATAACTTTAGATAAAATGATAGTTCCAAAATTTCTATTGCTTTCCAGTAAAATATTATTCCCAATAAAATATATTGAAAATAATAAAACTAACAAGCTTTAGTTTATGAGAATATGGCTGAACTTTTGCTATTTTTCCAATTTCTAGTATATATACATATTTATATATATATTTATATATATGCATTTATTCACTTAATTGGCTAAATTTTGTTTTATTTTGTCTGATTCATTTTTTTTCTCTTAAGCACCATCACTTTTTGGGTAATTACTTTTGGCACTGCTCAGGGGGCCATATGGGATACGGGGGATTAAACCCGGGTCAGCTGCGTGCAAGGCTAATGCCCTACCCACTGTGCTATGGTTGTACTATCGCTCTGGCCCCATCATCACTTTTTTTAAAACACAAACTTTCCCCCAGAGTTTGAAATGTAAATTTTCTACTTGCCTATATCCAACTTTAAACAACAGTGTGCCGTGTCACACACATAAAATTTTTTGAGGGGAGACTATATGATAATCAAACAAAAAAGATTTATAACAGGTTTTAGGCAATTTGGGGGTATTGAGGAGAAGCGTTTGGGATACATCCAAATGTGCCCAGGCATTACGTCTAGCTATGTGCTCAGGGACCACATGCAGAACTAGGGTCAGCCATGTGCAAGGCAAACACTATAACCCCCATACTATCTCTCTGAAGGTTAGACCTTTTTATAGAAAGATAATTTTAAAGGGCAAATTACAATTTTTTAAATATATCTTTGTGACTCTTAAAAGAAAACAGATCACTTAGAATTTCAGATTTCTAAACCACAACCATTTTCAAAATCAGACTACACTACTGAAAATAGAAAGCACATCTTTCCAAATGTCATAATAGTGCTTAAACCATAAGAAAAAGAAAACCAACTATTTCCACATTCAATTGGCTAAATACTAATGAACAAGTGATTAACCCTAGACCCATCAAAATACAGACAGCATATTCAAAAGGAAGATCAGATAGTAGTGTGTGACAACAGTTCATCCCCAACTTGTTTGAGGTAAGGTTCCGTGTGAAAGAATGATCAATTCTTACATTCCTCTTGCCGAAATATACACATTATCCACCTTACGGGGAAAATGATTATATGAGCCGAAATATTTATTTGTTTTTGCACTTTTAATTGCTAATAGAAAAGAGAGAAAACATACCTGTGGCAGAGCTGAATTGAGCTGCCTCTGGAGTGAATCTCTATCGTAGATGACATCCTGAAGTCTTTGCTGGGCTAGCGAGAGGCTTTCTTGGGTCTCGCGAAGGGTGTCTAGAAGACGATCCCTTTCATCAAGCATATTCACCATCAGCTGCTCAAAATGGGAGTCCGAGTCAGAGCCACTGCTTTGAGACCCCCTCTGGCTCATTGGGGTGTCTTCATTAATCGTGGGCATCACTTCACACATCATTGCTTAAAGAAAGTAAAAAGAGAAGACCTTAGCACAGATATTATGTTCAATATTGCCACCTAAATTTCACTCAAAGAACTCTAGAGCTCTTAAGCTTGTCTTTTCCCCAATCCACTTGACACAACTCTATAGAAGCTTAAATATTTTGACCTCAATGAAATATGATTCCCTGAATCCCCCAAACTACCTGCTTCCTTTTTTTCATGATAATCACATTTTCCTCCCTAGAAAAATAGTTTGGGTTCACCTACTTAAAGGTTTTATCTCTCTTCATGATTTATCCCACCTAAATCAACCAAATGTATTTGTTATTAACAATTATTAATTGATCATCTTTAATACCCCACAAGTTTACAAATCTATTTCAGTTAGTATCTCCATTTTGTCCTTATTTTTTCTATTAGTAACACTAAGCATAATATCCGGGACTTAATGAAGGAAGTAAATGATTTTTGAGTGACAAATAATGGAACAAATTAATTTTTATTATTTCATTTAAAAAAGGTTAATAAGAGTTTATATAATAATTGAGTTTCATATATGATCAACATATTCTTTATCTTGTATATTATCCATAGATAATTTTTTCACTTGCTGTTACTATGTTTGGCATATTGAATAGCCTGGCAAGCTACCCATGACGTATTTGATATGCCAAAAACAGTAACAAGTGTCACAATGTAGATGTTACTGGTACCCGCTCAAGCAAATCGATGAACAATAAGAGGACAGTGCTACAGTGGACAGTGCTATTTTTTTTCACACCAACTAGTTTAAAGCTTGTTGGCATTACAAGTTCATTTTTATTGCTTTCATATGTTGTCTCCTGTATTCTTAGAGTAATCTGCACAGAATGGATAAGTGTTAATGACTGAATTAAACATAGCTTTATAAAATAGACTGAGGTGCATAAATTTGTTTAGGCTATTATACCACTAATTACACTTAATATTCCTTTCTCTCCTGTAATCTGAATTGTCTGTTTTCCATCGAAACAATACAAACTAATTCTTTCAAATATTACACAAAACAGATGTCACAAATTACATTAACTAATGAAGTAACTTCACATCTCAGTTGCTAATCACAAGTTTCTAGGCAGTAGGCTAGTGAAACTTCATAGTATTTTTTACATTTATTAATGTAATTCAAGATATACACTACAGGCATTTACTTATGACACTTAACTATATTGCACTATTTTAAAAATCAGAAGTAACCTCACATTCTCTTTAATCCTCTAATTTATGTTTTAAAAAAAAGTCAAGCCCTTCTCAATTTCAGTTGTTGTATTGAGGCCAGGAGCTATTAATTAGAGGGCTTGGTTTTGCAGAAGGCTGATGTAGAGAAGGCTGGTTTGGCTGTTGATCTTAAAGCATTCTTTGGTTTTATAATGCAAGGTCAATTCATTTTTCTGCTTACATATTCATGTCCTTGGGGAAAATATTTCTGGTGATATTTTCAAATAAAATGTCAAGACTTAGCAGCTCAACAGTTAATTACTTTTTTATGTGATTCTTCATATAAATTGAGTTACTGAGGAGAGAAATTCAATTGTCTATGAATGATTTAGTTAGGGCCCACTAAAAAGTAGGAGAAACTTTTGTGAAAATAAAGTATTTTGTGACTGATATCCCATGTGAAAGTAATAAAATGTGAAGGTGAAATAAAGTTTGATGCAAGACAATGCTTTCTATTATTACTTATCATAGAAAACACCTAAACTCAACTTGTTCAATTTCTTATTTCTCCTAAATTGCATAGCAGAGTAGACACCTAAAATGCATTTAAACACAAACAGACACAACATACACTCCTGCCCATTCACACTCACATATTTGCTATTATTGTTAATTATTGAATGAAGAAAAATAAATATTTTAATTTAATTTGAATTGTATTTAAACACGATCAAAATGATAAGAAGGAAACTTCTTTTTCCAACTGTTACAATTTCTCTCCATATAAAAATTGTAAAAATTCAAGGGGACAAAATGCTCCCACATATTTGCATTTTTTAAAAAATTAGTTTATAAGCCATACCGGAAATCCACACCTCAATATCTGTGTCATTTGGAAAAGATTATTATCAGGAGTCAATGTGTTTATTTATAATATTTAATATTAAGACAAAATTCTGGAAGAAGAAATAGCATCACTGTGACAATTTTGCCAGAATACTTGCAAGTTTCACATTTTAGGTTTATTTAAACATGTTTAAATCTATATTTTAAAATTATAGCCTTGAAAAAAGAAAGTCATTAATCTATCTCTACTCTGGATTTCTTGTAACAACCTTAAGTTTTAAGGGAAAAAATATAATTAGAGTGATCCCTATCTCAGTTACAATTGCATCCCAAATTTACTGTACTAATTCTAATAGCAAACAATGGTCACCATGGAACATTAAATAATCACAAACTTTGGGTACTTTATAAGCACAAGAACTGGTCTTTGATTTAGTCAGTTAAAAGGTGCTATGATGAGAAGCACCTTAAAGACTCAGACACTCTAATATACCTACACTCAAAAGAACTTAATTCAGTTCCACCCCTGAGGTATTAGTGCAAATCACTCACACTTAGAACTTCTGTTTCCTCTGCTATAAAGTAGGAACAATAATTCATACTTCTAAAACAAACAACAAGGAAACATTAACCAAACCCACCGCAAGATTCCAATAGGACAGAAATTATAGAAATGATAGAAATCACATAGTGAAATTATAGTTATTAGAAATTCAAGTACCATTTTTTATAATATACCATGTTTTCAGAAAGAATGCTTCATCTTTATGATTCAGACTGTTTCTGTGACTAAAAGTGTTACTCAGGTGGATCCTCAGAACTCTTTTCATCCAAAAGAGTGTATGTGAGGGGAGGGAGAGAATAAATACTATATAAAAAGTTCCTTAGGAAATAAGATGAAATAAGATTAAACCATACTGATCTTTCTTCATCAACCTGTCAACCAAAATGAGGAAATCAAAAGTGTCCTCATTAAAATTAGAAGAAAATTTGTCTACCAAAAATAGGCCATTTTTCACAAATCACTGTTTGTTCTAATAGAACTAAATTTCTGTATAATATAAATTACAAAATTCTTGTCTAATCCCTAAAATGTTTTATTTAATAAGATATCATTTGAGGTATGAAAGTAATAAACTCGTTATCAACGTAAAACTTAAACACCCTCATAAAATGTATAGCATGTGAAACAATTTGTACACTCCAGAATACAATAGTCAATCTTAAGTATAGTTCATCGCTATATACCACTTTTAAATTTTACACTCCTTTTCAATATTAAAAGCTGCATGACATCACATAATTCCTGGAGGGAAAAAAAATTTTAAAAAAGAACGGCAGAATAACAGTTTGCTTTGGTATTTGCCCTTTGTCACCCCCTCCCAAAGTCAAGTGGATTAAATACTTCATCTTCTCCATATTGATGCCTTATTCATGAAATAACTGACATCTCCAAATTAATTGGATATATACTGTTTATTTTGTTGAAAAAAATAATAAACCTAGTTGGTTGAATTATCCCAATACTTGAATTAAGCTTAAAGGATTTTATGCGAAGAAAACCACTTCCTTCCTCATTTTAGCACATAATCTTGAGTGCCTCCTAAGCCCCTCAGATTTTAAATAAAAGTTTTGAATGCCTTGTGGATTCATTCATGACTGAGACGGACCTTTCAATATCCAAGGTCTCTTAGCATAGAGTCATTCAAGCGGTATCTCTTCATATAGAACAGTGCCACAAAAGGTAGGTTGGTTGTGTGTGTATATGTGTGTGTTTTTTTTTTTGTCATGAATCACTTTATTTAAACAGATCACTTAGACTCCAGAGTCTACTAGAGGCAAAGATGCAATTACTCTCTATAGTTAGTTTCTTCTGCAAAGATTTATTCTTAGGAACCAATCCAGCTCCACCTCGCCTAATCCACAAGGAGTAATTGGGTGAGAGAAATCCTAGCCATTGTCTGATTACATTATATGAATATTCCTCCTCCTATTTAACTCTTTGAAATCCCCAGTCCTCAAGAAATATTTTAATCATGTCTAATGGAAGCAGTTTGCACTTTTCAGCCCTGTGCTTTTCCAGACGGCCTAACAGTCAGTGCAACCTGCACAGCTGGACAGTTATCTTTCAGCCACACCCCCACCACCTTGAAGAAGTTGACTTCATAATTTCCATACTAAAATGTTTCATTCAGCCCACCGGAGACAGCCAAGTAGGGAGGAGGTGCAGAAAGGAAAGGGAGAAGATAGGGTTGGAAGGAAGATGTATGGTACAATAATTGCCAAAAAGGAATTTGCATCTCATCTTCCCTGGGGGAGGGGTGGGGCCGGGGGAGAAAGGGGGGGGCGGGGGAAAGGGGGAGCGGTTAAAAAAAAGAGAGAAAGGAAGGAAGAAAAGCGTGCTACTCCAATGCAGTTTCAGTACCTAATGTCTGTGATTTCGGGTCCTGCTTCTTCAATGAATCAACGACAACCGCAGTCTCAGGCTTGACGAGAGCAGAGGCTCACCCCAGGCACTCCTGGACCATTTCCCTATGGCAACGGGAGGAGAAAGGCAGCTCAGAACCTCGCGGGTCCCGGCGCCCGCCCGGAACGTGCCCCGGCTGCTTGGTGTGGCTGCACCTCGGCATCTTCACGCGGCTCCATCAGCAGCCCAGAGGAGAAGCGTCCATCGGGAAAATGGCATATTACAAATTTTGCTTTGGGAAGCAGAGCTCGGTTCAGACCATTGTCAAAGCGAGGAGAGGGGGGGCGGCGCCTCTTAAAGCAGCCGCGGCCCCTTTGCCCGCGTGCAGCGGGAGAGCCAGGGCGGGGAGCGGGGGAGATGGGGGGTGGGGGCGTGTTGCACTTGCAGAAACTTAACCGAGAGGGTCTGCTCCTCCTCGGCGTCCCAGCCCAGCCCCAAGGCGTCGCTGGCCAGCTCGAGTTTGGGGAGCGGCGCGAGGACTAGGTGCAAGGGAAGTTCTGCACCCTCTCTCCCACCTGGAGAACCCCCCCCCCCCTTTTCCCCACCCCACCCCGCCCTCCACCTCCCGAGTTCCAGGCTAAAGCGGGAGTTAGAAAGCAAAGGAGAAGCGATTCCCCCGGGAGACGGGGAGCTGGACGGATCCCCTCCAGCCCGACAGCCCATTTCCGCACTTGGGGATCTCGTTTCACTTAAAAAAAAAAAGAGGCGCAGATTCCCGGGAGAGGCGAACCGGCAGCACCCCACCACCACCACCACCACCTTCCCTACCGCTGCCCTCCGCCCCTCCACTGCCACTTTCCCCTCCCAGCCCTGATTGCAAAGCTTCGGAGCTCGCCCCGGGCAGGAAGCACCAACCTGCTGGGAACCGGGCGCGGATGCTACAGCATCTTCTCGGCTCACTTGCCGCCGCCGCCGCCGCTGCTGTGGCTCCGAGTCTCACCCCCTCCGCCTCCCCGCGTCCACCCCCTCCCCGCCGCCTCCACCTCCTCTTCCTCTGGAACAAGGGCTTCCCCTGGAAGCTGCTGCAGTGGTTTCCACCAGCCCTTAAATAAATTCTGAAGTAATCACGTCTGTGCTCTCCTCCTCACGCACACGCGCTCGTGGATACACACGGCGGCCCCCTCCTCCTCCTCCTCCTGCTCCTCCAGAGTCCCCGGCGGTGCAGGGCTGGGGCGGGCAGGTGCGGTGGGAGGTGCGCCCGGCGCTCGCCCGTCCGCGCTCGCTCCCGCACAATAGTCTGCACGGAGAAGCGGGGTCGGCTCGCTCGGCCGCGGGGGGCTAGGGTAGGGGGGTGAAGGGCCCAGGCCCGGCCACCTTCGGGCGCTCTGGCCTGCGTGCCGATCCCGTGTTTAAAGCAGCATCTTTCTGGGCAGGACCAGGTATGGGCAAGGTGGCCACCGCCGTAGGCGCCCGAGTCCGTGTTAGGGTGTGGCAGCAGCAGACACTCCCCCATTACCTTGTGGCTCTTCTCCATCCGCGGCTAGGGCGTCGTGGATGGTGCGTTCAAGATTTCCGGCCCGCTGTAAATCTGGTCTCTCGATCCGGTTCCTATCCAGCCGCTACCCACCTCCACATGTCTTTTACCTAGCCTCCTCTCCTCCTACCCCTGCTGCCTGTCCATTCACAGAAACCCACCAGCGATGGGGAAGAAGCTAAAAACGAGCTCGGTACCTACTCTAAAGCCAAGAGGAGACATTTCCGGGAGAGAAATGATCAGGTCCAAGTTGGAGTGCAAATAGGAACATTCAGGAGGGGACTGGGAGAAGTGCAACCAGTAGGATCCCGACAGGAGTGCAAGTGAATGATTTAGTCATGCAAGAATTCCAACTGGGAAGATTCACTTTTTTTAAAGCCGAGTTATAACTAGCTAAAGAAATGATATCCAACACCAGCTCAGGTGATTAGAATAGTCAAGACACAGTCGTTCGTTCTTGGGATAACATTCAATTCAGTGAGTGATATCACAGTGCAATGTGAGCTCAAACTCATGTGTTTGTTTCTTCTCTTCTAAACTGTTATACAAGCTCTACAGCACAACATAATCTTACAAGTTATAGGTATAAATATTATTCAGATTCCTTAAATGTCACTTATAGCAGTAACATGGCATGTATATAGACCACCATGAATCTTGTTAAATTGGAGATTCTGATGCACTTGATTTAGAATGGACCCTACTGTTCCGCCCCTTTAACAACTCCCAGATGAGTAGTAAATGTCTAGACCACCCAAGCAAACCATTTGATATGGCTTAAATTCTTATGGCTAAAACATACTCATTAACTCACAAGGCAGCCTATTCTGTTTTCAAACAGGACTAATTTTGTAACAGATTTACCATATTAAACATGTATACTCATAACTTTCATTCTCTGGAATTGCCCCAGAAGAAATGTAGCACTGTAGAAATAGCGCTGTCCTCGCGTTGTTCATCGATTTGCTCAAGCTGGCCCAGTAACTTCTCCATTATGAGACTTGTTGTTACTGTTTTTGGCATATCCAATATGCCATGGGGAGCTTACCAAGCTCTGCCACGCAGAGAGATACTCTCGATAGCTTGCCAGTCTCTCTGAGAGGGATGGAGGAATTAAATCTGGGTCAGCTGCGTGCAAGGCAAATGTCCTACCTGCTGTGCTATCGCTATTATTTATTTATGGTTTTATAAGATCATCTATTTCTGAGGGTTTATTTCTGGCAGTTCTGGGTGACAGTATACAGTGCTGGGGAATAAACCAGGGTCAGTCACATGCAATGAAACACCTTAACTCTTGTTCTATCTCTCCAGACTCAGTATCATTTTAATATGAAATAGGTGCATGGTTTTAAAGATAAGTAATACATATTTCTCTGTTAGATCTCTTTACTTACTAAACCATAGTTGCATTTTCTTAGAGATTTATCAAATATAGACTCAGAACTTCTTACTGTTACCAAGAATAGTCTTGACTTGTTGACTCCCATACACATATCAAAGTAAGCATCATAATTCTAAAAAAAATTGCCATATGCAATTGGAACAGCGTGCTAAGAAAATATCATATACATATCACAGAGAAGAAAAATTTGATAATACTTTTGATAGAGGGACTGGAGACATAGTACAGCTGATAAGGTATTTGCCCTGCTAGTGGCAGCTCAGGGTTCAGTCACTGGCACCACATCTAGTACTCTGAGCACTGCTAGGAGTGAACCCTCGGCACAGACCCAGGAGTAAGCCCTAAGTATTGTGGTGTGCAGCCTCCTAAAAAAGAACAATAACAAAAACTTGAATGTTCATCAGAATATTTTATTTATTTATTTTTGCTTTTTGGGCCACACGAAGCGATGCTTAGGGGTTACTCCTGGTTCTGCACTCAGGAATTACTCCTGGCAGTGCTTGGGGACTATATGGGATGCAGGGGATTGAACCTGGCATTTGCAAGGCAAATGCCCTACCCACTGTACTGTAGCTCAGCCCTATCAGAATATTTTAGTAAGAAGGTATTGTTCTCCATTGTGTAGATGTACCAAAATTTCTTTAACCAGTCATCTATTCTCAGGCACTCGGGTTTTTTCCAGATTTTGGCTATTGTGAACAGTGCAGCAATGAACATAGAAGTGCATATGTCATTTCGACTGTACTTTTTTTTGCCTCTCCGGTATATATTCCCAGCAGTGGTATTGCTGGGTCAAATGGGAGCTCAATTTCTAAGTTTTTTGAGAATTGTCCATACTGTTTACTGAACCCAAGCACGAAAGTTTGTAAGTCTACAACTGTACCTCATGGTGTTTCACTAATAAAAAAAAAAGGACATTGTTCTCAGCTTAGAATCCATATGTTCTCAAATTTCCTGTCAAAACTGAGAGGTATTTTTAACAAGGAATTTTGTAAAAAAAAAAAATGGGGGGGTATTAGTGAATTTGTAACACAATCCACAGGAAACAAGAAATGAATATATATTCAAAGAACATTCTTTCATAATAAAATTGCATGTAATGCTAATATTTCTAGTCAAGTTTAGACAACAGAAAATCCACTGAAAAATGCATAAGGAAATTTGGATACGAAATGGATACAAAAAAAGAAAAATAACTCATATTCTACATTAAAAAAGGACAAAAATTCTTTTGTATAAAGTAAGGCCAGTATCATTCTGAATGTGCTATCAGCTGCTATTAGTTTGAGATAATCAAGGATCACAGATGAAAATAGAATATGCCTTGCTGAAAGTAGACTATAGACCAAACATGATTGCCTCTCAATGCCTCTTTTTCAAACCACAACACCCAAAAGGAGAGAGAGAACAGAGGGGAATGCCCTGTCACAGAGGCAGGGTGGGGTGGGGGGAATGGGGGGTGGGAGGGATACTGGGATCCTTGGTGGTGGGAAATGGGCGCTGGTGGAGGGATGGGTATTTGATCATTGTATAATTGAAACCCAAGCACAAAATTTGTAAGTCTACAACTGTACCTCATGGTGTCTCACTAATAAAAATTTTAAAAAAATAGAATACGCTTATCTCTTAAATGGTCAACTGGTGTCATACATATATGAAATATATGACACATATGACAGCTCAGGGCTACTCCTCACTCTAAGTTCAGAGATCACTCCTGACAGGCTTTAAGGACTATATGGGGTTCAGCGATCAAACCCAATTTAGCCATGTGCAAGGTAAGAACCCTACCTGCTATACTACCTCTCTAGTCCTTATATTTCACGTATTTTATTCAAATATAATATCAAATAATTTTATCCATTTTGTGTTAATTTCTGTCTCTAGTATTAAAAATTGTTTCTGGGTTTGGAACGATAGCATTTGCCTTGCACGCAGCCGACCCAGGTTCAATTCCCAGCATCCCATATGGTCCCCTGGGCACCCCCAGGGGTAATTCCGGACTGAAGACCCAGGAGTGAGTCCTGTGCATCGCCGGGTGTGACCCAAAAATAAAAAACAACATTCTTTCTTATTCTTTTCTTTTTTTGCATGTGGTTCTTCAATTTTCCCAGTGACATTCATAGATAGTCTTTCATTCTCTATTGTATTAACTTGGTCTTTTTGCCTGGATGTCCATACATGTGCAAATTTATTTCTGGGATCTTTTCATCTGGGTTTTAATATTCTGTAAGACAGACTGTGTTAATTACTGCTGCTTTGTAACATAGTTTGAAATCAGAAACATGATGATTTCATGGAGGAAGTCATGATTCATGGAGGCCAAATTCTTCATTTTCCTAATTACTTTTAAAAATTAAGAATGGACTTTTACTTAAATGAAGGATTTACTTATAACATAACATTATTACTATATTTCATTGAATGAGTTAGTGTACTCATTAACTGAATATCATCAGTATAGGTGATAACAGTTATTCTTTGGAATAGAAATTATTGTTTAAAAATGCCACCAGAAATATGAGAATGTCGTGCTATGTGATATTCAAAGACATGTGCAGCAATCATGATTGTTAATTAAGCAATAGGAGTAATTGTTGTGGGTAATACTTATCTTGAATATATTTTAAAGGTTCAGTGGAGAAATGGAGAATACATGTATATGCTTTAGAAAGACACAACAGAAAGAAGACAGCATCTCCAATAATAAATAAAAACAAACACTGTCCTCCCGTTGTTCATTGATTAGCTCGAGTGGGCCCAGTAACGTCTTCATTATTGAGACTTGTAGTTACTGTGTTTGACATATTGACTATGTCACAGGTAGCTTGCCAGGCTTTGCCATGCGGGCGAGCTACTCTCGGTAGCTTAAAGGGCTCTCCAAGAGGGGCAGAGGAATTGAACCCGGCTTGGCCAGGCTGGCTGCATGCAAGGCAAACGCCCTACCACTGTGCTATCGCTGCTCCAGCCCCTCCAATACTAAATTAATAAAATTGAATAAGCCCTAGATGGATGATGTCATATAGAAAAGTCTCTCAGTATGACAATTATATTTGATGTCTTGAGTAAGTGACTCTTTTAATAAGACTTAAATTAAGTGAATTCCTACACATATCTTATAAATATGAAGTGGGGATATATGAGAGATAGGTCAAGATCAAATGGGGAAATAATGTCCTCAGATCTATCTGATTAGCAAAGCATTCCACAACATAGTAATTTACATAAAAATCATTTAATTAGGTTATCAGGGAGTTGGGAATTTAAAAAGATTTTACCCAAGTAGTTCTAGTTTGGAATCTCCTGTAGGTGCATGAGAAGCAAAGTGAAAGAGTAGAGGTGGGCAACTACCTCCCTCTAATCTCTTGACATCTCTATTTGCTATAGCTTAATGGAATATATTGAGCTTCCTTACATCTTAACTGTCTAAGGACAGTCGGACATGGCAACACAAGTTAAAAGCAAATAGTGAAAAGGAGAAGAGGTTGTACTTTTAATGTGCAAGTTTTGAAGGTTATAGAGAGTCACTTTCACCAGGTTCAATATTGGACAATAGTCACAAGCCCGTCTGATTTCAAGAGAAAGAAACATAGACCACTACCTCTTAATGGAAAAGCATTAAAATCACATAGTGAAAAAGGGTGTTGGTGTAGGCATGTTTAGAAAATGCAATCAGCCACTTTCACAGAAGGTTGGCAATCTATGTGCACTGTGCATTTGCTAATGAAAGTATTCAATTATAATAGATGAGTTGGCCTGTAGTTTGTAAAATGTGGGATAAGACTTAAGATATCTTAAGAATAGATATGTGACTGGGAAGCAAAACGTTTATTAGACATGGGCAAAAATGACTAGAACTGTTAAACATAAGTGGATATAGAACAGATGATGTATGTGTATGTGTCTGTAATATACAGAAATAAATGGAGACATCAGAAATATCTAATATCATGAGACTTTGAGCACACAGTCACACATATTTGAGGATAAGGATATAATAACCTATAAGTATTTAGTTACACTGTATGCACATGAAAACTTAAGTTTTATGAAGTCTGTATATGGCAACGTACTAATGACTTCAATTATTTGTTTTAACAGATATCCTCTCCCTAAGTAACACAACTAAAACTGTTCATTCAGCTAATTGGAGAACTACATCTATTGGCCATAATTATTGGCATTTATTGGCATGCCTCCCACTAAAAAATTTAAATTAAATAAAGCACCCAAAATATATTTAAAATAAGGAGCAAAATCAGTAATAAATAAATTATATTTAGAGATAAATAATAGGAAACAAAAACGAAAGGAGTTCAATTAAAAGTCCAGATGAAACTTAGTTCAAATACCAGAATACATTTTTTTCTGTACCCTTATTATTTTTTATTTTTAAATTTTGTTTCTTTCATTTTAACATATGCTTGAGTATCTATAATGTGGCCAATAATGTTACTGATACTGAAGATGCAATGATTAATAAAATATGACCCCCCAAATGAATAACTGTGCTCACAAGTTAGCATGTATGCATTTAAAATATTACATTATAAAATATATATGGCAGACCTTCTTTTGATTTATCAGTACTTGGAGGGTCAGCTAGAAATATCAACTATTGTACAGTGCTCTGTAAACCATAGGTCTACAGTTTTTATGTACATAGGAAGATGAATTTTTAACTCTAGAAGCATGTCACAAATACTGCTTTAATCAGTTTGTCATTTTTTCTATATAATTTTATACAAAATTTTAAATATACAATACATGTTTTACAAAAATGAAGGTAAAAAGCACATTGTATATTATATGTGTTACATTTTTTATTATATGTGGTTTTTTTGACTATTAAGATGCTTGACACTTAATAATGTTGGCACCTAAACAACTTTAAAATAATCATTTTCAGGGTCTAGAAAGAGCCTACAAAGGATAATCTTCCTTGGGTGAGGCTGACTCTCATTCAAATCCCCAGCATCACATGTTTCCTGACACCACAAGGAGTGATCACTGAGCACCCCCACACCAAAAATACACAAACAAAATAATTTTCTAAAAAAATTTATTTATTTTTCTCTTTGGGTCACGCCTGGTGGTGCACAGAAGTTACTCCTGGTTCATACACTCAGGAATTACTCCTGGCTGTGCTCAGGGGACCATATGGGATGCTGGGGATGGAACCTGGGTCGGCCACGTGCAAGGCAAACGCCCTACCGGCTGTACTATTACTCCAGACCCAGAAAAAATAATCTTACTGTCAAAATAGAGAATGTAATTTGTTCTTAAATTAATTTTCTCCTATTTGGGTCCAGTGTTTAAAATAATAAAAAAAAGATCTTTTAAAAAAAGAAAGAACTACAAAAGGAAGTAAAAGGAAACAAAGAGAAAAGTATTATTTTTTCTAAAAATATAATGCATGAAATCAAGTATTTTAAATGTTGCAAGTAATAACTGTATAAACTTTTCTAATCAAATAATTAGGAATAAATCTCATATTTTAAAATGTGTGCTTGAAATCTTTAATATAAAATGTAATTCTACAAGAAGATCCTTAAAAACCTCTTAAAATAACCTTAAATTCATGGTCCACGGTCCTCCCGTTGTTCATCGATTTGCTCAAGCGGGCCCAGCAACGTCTCCATTGGAGACTTTGTTGTTACTGTGTTTGGCATATCAAATACGTCACGGGGAGCTTGCCAGGCTCTGCCGTGCAGGCGAGATACTCTCGGTAGTTTGCTGGGCTCTCCGAGAGGGGCGGAGGAATCGAACTCGGGTCGGCCATGTTGGCTGTGTGCAAGGCAAACGCCATACCGCTGTGCTATTGCTCAAGCCCTAAACCTAAAATTAAAATTTAGAATTTATTTATCAAAACTTTTATACTGGCTTTTAATTTAAATTTATTTAGAGAATAAAAACTGCTGAAAATTTGTATGTGTAGTATTAAAGTAAATACGACAGTGCTAGAAATGATTTTTTAAAATCAACAATTGAGCATAGCACATTCAGTCTGAAATAAATTGACTTTGAGATTGAAAAAATTAGATATCAGTCTTTCAATTAGTCCTGTTATTTCCATAAACTTCAATAAATTTCCTGAACAGAATATCTATTATGTTCTTCTTAAGTCCTATTTGTCTATAAGATATTAAGAATATTTAAAGTTTATTATATTTACATAATTAGAAAATAAATGTGGCCATGCTGATATCAAAATATTGTATTTTTTTCTGTTCCTTAAATTCAGTGTAGCTAAAATGAAATTTATTTTAAATTTTTTCTAATTTCTCTAAAATGTCCTTTTCTCCTATATCCATTTTCTCAGAAATTTTGGAATTTCTATTTAATTGATTCTACTAACAAAAGATCTAGTGGGTTTTTGATATTTGTTGGTTTTCAACTAGAAAGCATTTCTCTTTTTCTTTCTTTTTCCCTTAATGCCAATGTGACTCAATACCCCATGTCATTAGAAGTTAGACTATTGCAGTCTAACTTCTAATGATCTTGAGGAAGTGCAGCAAGTATAAGGAAGTCAGAATAGAAGAATCTTGAAACAGAGAGATATACCAATAAAGTGCTGTGTTAAATAACATACAAATATTTTAGTGGGCAGTTTGAATTCTTTTGTCCCCACAGAAAAGATCAGACTCAAATAATCAATTTGGATTGCAGTAAGTGAGTTTAATCAAAAAAAGAATTCTAACCCAAAAGGTTAGAGGGCCACCCTAAGTAAATATATAAAACACATTTCTGGTGAGCCAGATATGTGACTCAGTGGTTGAGCTCATGTGTTGAATGTCTGAACCCCCCACCTCATTCCCTACATGAGTCAAAAATAAAATGTAATATGGCAGCCTGGTTTCAAATTCTCTCTTTGACATAGGTTAATAAACCTTAGGCAAATTATTTAACCTTTATGTTTTTCTCATTTTACTACGTATAAAATAAGGATAAAATAACATCTACATCATAGGATTAAAGATCATTTATGTACACAGCTAAACAAATGCCAGCTTTTATTAGCTTCAGTAATTCCAGAGCTGAGAAACCACGCAAAACCTGGTGTTTGCTGGTAAGATAAAAATTGGAGGTCACAGTAGAGCAAATATGTATAGGCAAATGGAAGTCTGGATGGTCTTGATAAGTAAATACCTTAGTTTATTTTCTCATTTCTAAAGCTTCATCTAGGAAATACATAACCAAATTATATGGAGTACATATTAAGATTTAAGATACCAACATACTGTTTAGTTGAATAATGAATTTATAAAATGCTTCGTAATATAGTTGCCTTCATTGCCACTTTATCACAATTTGTCTGTATTAGTTTATTAAATACCTAATTTATATGTTTATTTCAGAAAGAAATGACCTGTTTTGACTTAATAGGTTTCTAAATTATGTAGTTAGGAGCTAAGACAAGTCATGAAAAAACCCTAAATGAAATAATTTCCTCAGATAATATTATTCTTCTGACAAGGCTGTACGATAGCCCTGAAAAAGTGTAAAGACAAATGGAAGAATATCATTGGTAGCTTTGTTTAGTAGTCTATGGCTTAGATATAGGATATAACCTTGAGTAGAAACAATGGATGATTCATTCATCTAGCATTTATAATTGTATTATTAGTCCATATGCCTATTATCATGAATATCCTTTTTGAGAAATTATCATAATAACCATTAAATTTAGATAAACAACTCTTTCCAAAAAAGTAATAACTACTGGGACTATTCTATAGTAAAATTTTTACTTTTCAGAGGTAAAATGTCATATTCTGAAATGGAATTCTAATTCAATTAAGTCCATCATAATAATAAATATGCAGGAATAGAATATTTAAATATAATTTAAAATATTCATGATTGCTTTCTTCTTCATCAAGTTTGGTTTTATTGACTTAATTTTTAATCCCTCTAGCTCACGAAAGATGTAACTTATCTTTTGTAATATCTTTTTGTTTTGAGGCTATATCTGGTGTTGCTCAAGACTTCCTCCTGACTCTGAACTCAGGAATCACTCCTTGGGTTCTGGAGATCAAATGGGATGCAAGGAATTGAAATGGACTGGCCACATGCAAGACAAACATCCTACTGTCTGTACTGTGGCACCTGTCCTCAAAAGATGTAATTTATTTGATGAAAGTATTTTAAGGATGACTTCTGGTATCACCAAGAATAATAATCATATGGAATGTTTTATCTCCAATTTTGACATTTTGCCTTTTTTATGGAATCATTATCAAAATAATAAATAAAGCCTGGATAGCTAAATATAATTAGCTCAAATATGTTATATTTGAGTTAAATATGATAGAATTCTTGAACAGAAGTAATACCATTGAAAAATCACTTATGTACTTTACATTATTTAAGAATTCTCATATTATCAAAACCTGAATAGTCATATATTCAATAAAACTTGGTTTATTTTTAATATGGAATATACAATTTTATTTGTTCATGAATTACAAGAATATGTTTAATATTTATGACAATGTTTACAAATATATATTTGTTTTTTATGCCATAAAAACTATACTTAAATTATCTTTCTAAATTGTATTTTAAAGAATTTAAAGTGTACTTTGTATCTTGGTGTACTTATATTGAATATCCTAGATTTATTAATTATAATATTTCATACAAATATACTCTAAATGTAAGCTCATACTATTTACAAGTGATTATGAACATTTAAAAAGATACTTTCAGTCAAGGATGATGGTTGCCTACTGTAGAAGGAATCACTGAAATGGAAGTAGAACCAAAATGTAGTTATTGTCAAGATCCTAAGTTTTATCTGGTATGTGATTTTGGAGTGTTTACCACCTTAATATAACACAACTATCTACATAAATAAGAGTAAACCATGCATGATAGAAAAGAAGCAATGAATTTAAAGTATGCCATAATCCTAATGAATTATGATTAACCGGTTCAGTGTACCTAAGAGCTAATGAAAATAAAATAAAATAGAATGGAGCTGAACAAAAAGATTGAGTAAAAAAAGGTTATGGGTAATAAAACAGGTAGTGCAATATCATTATAAATACATATACAGCTAAAGAATATAATTTGCTTATAAGTAACATCTCCACAAAATGTTTCATGTGCATCAATTCTAGTAAATAGTAGCTTTAATACTATTAAAGATTATTTGTTTTGTTTTGTTTCAGGGCCACACAAAGAAGTGCTTAGAGGCTATTCCTGGCTTTGCTCTCATGAATCACTCCTGGCATGGTCAGATGACTATATAAGATGACAGGAATCAAACACAGATCTCCCAAGTGCAAGGCAAATGCTTACCTACTGTATTACCACTCCACCCTACACAAAGATTTTAACACAAAATCTTTTTTGCTCCATTCATCAAACAAGCTAATCAACATCTATCTAGAAACCTACTGTTTATCATAGATTTTATTATATATTTTATTTTTAATATAAATTATGCTATTTTACATGCAAATTTTTATTAGATATTACATTTAAACCTTGTGTTATAGTATTTCATGGAGGTTCATAATTGGAGATTTTCACCAGAAATATTTGTGCTTATTTGCTTTGCAGTCTTCAATTTACTTCTCCCTAAAATTTCTTCAAATGATTCATTTAATTAATTTTCTAGATCCTGAAGATATCTATAACTTATTCAAATAGAAAAATTATGCAATAATCCTGTGTACTTAATAAAACCAGAAAAATATGTACATGGCACATATAAAAAAGGACTAACCAATATAAAAACCAATATAATAAAAGGCCAATCTGATTAAGATGAATACTATTAGCTCAATAAATGTCATTAGCTCAATAGACTCTATGTAGGTACCAAGTGGACATTAGGAAGAATAATTCAATAATCACTTTATTTGTCACTTATCATTCGAAGGATAATATAAGACAACAGATAGATAAGGTTATTTAATTAGACTAATTTACAATGATTATTTTGTTATCACTTAAATAGTTAGTAATACATGTAGTATTTGTCCTTTAGAAATTAGATCAAATACAGAGGATAACCTTCAAATAGTGACCTTTGTTCCTTGTCAACTTGAGCTAATTATAGGTTTGGTTTCAAGGTTAATGATGTTATATCCATTATACTGTCACTTTTCTAGGATAAATCAATTCTTAAATGATAGCAGAGTACTATTTTTTTTTCACATCAGTAGCCATTCTGGACATGCACTTTACAAATTAACTGGTGTAAAAGGAAAATGAATTCAAATGTAACCTTATTGAATGGCATCTTTAAACTGCTTGCTACCACTGGAATTTGATTAACGTTTTTAAAGACTAAAGTCACTTTTTAAAACTTTACCTTAAAATTACAAAAGCATAATTTAAAGCAAATCCCTTTCTTATCTTTGTGTAGTAAATTAAAAATTTGTTCTAATAGTTTATCTAATTTATAAATGAATTACATGAAATTAATAGAGTATCAGTTACATGCTTTACAACATAAAGTATCTATTGTAATTATAGAAAATATATAATCAGTAAGTTATATAATTTACAATTATACAAAATTTATGCATGTTATCTAAACTAATTGTAATATATGCATCTTAAATATATATGTATACAGACACACACATATAGAAGACAATAGAGCTAGTTATAAGCCTTAGGAGACTGTTCATAAGGCTGGAGCTTACATCTTGCATGTAAGATCACTAGGTTTGATTCTCTTACCTCATAGTCCCTCAAGTACTCAGCCTGGAGTAATCCCAGAACACCACCAGATATAGCCCTAAAAGGTATTAATAAACCCTTCCAAACTAATCATTTCCATCAAAATTATTTTTAACTCTGATAAAATAAAAGGGCCTGTGGGTAGAGCTTGAAATATATCTGCAAGTTTTCATCTATTTTTATGAAAATAATTCATTCATATGAAAAGAAATTGAGACTATTTGATTTTCATAGTAAAACCAGTCATTGCCTACCCTTATTTTTCCCCATTCAATGATCCCTTTGTGAACTTTTTAAAATCTATATTTAATGACATCATTCATACAAATGATAATAATTTTCTTAAAGGGAAAACATAAAGCATTAGTTTGTGTTTTGATTTATTTACAGTGGCTTAGAATTCAAACTAAAATTTTAATTAAATATCTGCTTTTGGTAGCCAGAGAAATAGTATAAAGGAAATGATACTTGCTTCCATGTGGCCAGCCTGATTAATTATAAACACCACATATAGACCCAGAATGCTAAGAGTGATCTCTGATTACTTCCAGTCAGGTGTAAGTCCTCAATGAGGCTGGGTGTCACCCACAAACAAAATATATATAAACACACACATATGTGTTCATATATTTTACACTTAAAAACTGATTGGTTAGAAAAAAATTTTACTTTTTAATACTAAATAAATATTGACTAGATATAGAAAGTCTGTTGACTCAGAACAAGTCATGAAAATTTAATTATACAACTAAAACCTATTTCCACCCGGCCGGGATATTATTTCATAATATGATGCTCCAATTTAAAGAAACATATATAAGTTTTTGAAAATTGTGCCAGAGACTAATCAGTAGCTCTGATACAGAACTCTAAGGGAAGTATTAAGAAATTTTATTTATTTTAAATTTTATTTATTTTATTTGGTCAGGCTAATATCTTTTTCAGTTTATATCAGTGCCCTGGCTGATAAATTACAGGGTTATTTTATGATCTCTGAAGGTTTTTATCTGGGAACTCTTAAAATTTAACTTCAAACTATAACTATTTAATCAATTTAACTTCACCATCATATAATAGCGTTCATATTTTTTAACCAAAAGAGTTCATGTATCCTGCCATTTTGTACCTTTTCTAAGGATGTTTATTCCTTCCAGTTCTATACAGGTGATAAAAACATGTGAAGCTAGAATATGCTTTAAAATTTTTCTGCCAATAAGTGAATTTAGAATACTATTCTATAATTCATATTTTCAACAATTTTGCCACTAGATTTTCCTGTTGATTTTCTTTGTAAACTACAGCCCGACACTGTAAATATCTAGTCTGCAAGTATGTCACAAGTCTCCTGATTTTAGATATCTATTTTATACCACATTTTAATGACCATGTTATTTGAACAATAAATTCACTAGCAGAGAATTAAAACAAATGAACTCTGCCCTTGAGTAGCAACTGTAATCCAACATCTATTTTTTTTAAATTTTGTTGAATCACCGTGAGATAGTTACAGCCTTTCATGTTTGGGTTACAATCACACAATGATCAAACACCCATCTGTAATCCAACATCTTAAACATCAATACTAACAGTTTGTCTTAATGTTCATCACATACATTATTCTTCACACTAAATTTCAGTTTAAAGTAGAGACAGTATCTTCACTTATTAATCCATAAAACCTTTTGAAATTAAAATATAAACTTAAAACATACTCACATAAATCTCAGCTATCTTGCTTTTGCATTATATTCTGTCATTTTACAGTCAAATTATCCTGCAATCAAAAAGTCCTGCTGTTTTCCTTTTCTCCACAAGAATACGGAACTAACAATAGAAATGTTCGATGATGAAACCATGGTTACATTATAAGAAGTTCTGCATTAGTCAGAGAGTCTATTAATTTGTGTTCTGTCCATCATTTAAGACTCATTTCAGTATTTTAAAGCAGTCTCTATTCATGAGGGAGATGCTGTAAGTGAAGGAGTTTTAAAAATCAACTATTTTATTAGACATTAACAAAGAACCCTAGATAAAACAGAAGTAAACAGAGTATATTCTTTCATTTAACAGGTGTAAATTAGAATTCTACAGAAAAAGATCATAAGTTCCATGATCACCAAATACAAAGTTAATTCTCACAAAGCTATATATTTGTCTACATCTTCATATAAAATGATTTTTAAAGTATAACTGCATATTTTCAAGACACAATGCATAATTTGTGATATTATTTGCTGAAGTATATTTCAAACTTTTAAACATTAATTACAAAAAATGTTTCATTATATTAGGAAGTGCCTGGAGAAAATGAGACATCAGTAGAAATTATTTTCTACATTATAAACACAATTTTCTTTCAATCTGATATTTGAATGCATTTATAGACCATAGAGCTAAGTATACAGCTAGATAGTATAGAGATAAGCACATAGTTACACATATACTTATATAATTTGGAGATACAGTACACAGCCAGCTTGTTTAATTCCCGGCACCCCATATGGTCTCCCAAACAATTCCAGGAACGACCCTTAAATGCAGAGCCAGAAGTAAGCCCTGGACACTGCTGGGTGTGGCCCCAAACTCTTCTACCAGCAAAATCTCTTTAAAAAAAAAGTTTATGTGTAGTGTTTCTTGCTTATGAAACTTGCTTGCCTTTGAAAATTTGCTTTATGTGTGGCATATATTTTTATCTGTTTTTCATTTGGCCCTAATTTTTGACAGAGAATTTTCAATTATTATGTAAATAAACCCATCAGTTCATTATTTTAGGACTCCTGAAATTTCTGTTACATTTATGAACTACACCACATTCTTCCAAGGGGTTCTTTCCCCAGACTTCAGAAATTTTCTCTGTTGTTCTTATACTAATTAGGTTTTCTCAAGTACTCCAGAAAACCACTGCAGATGTCTCTAGGTGCAGCGTTTGGGACTTTCTTACCTGCAGGATTCTGCACATCTTGTTTTCTCTGGCTCTCAAGTCTCTTTATCAAGGAAGCCTAACTATTGGTCTCCATCTAGAAAGCTCTCCATCTACTGCACTGCACAAAACTCAAGACAAGACGGAGTAAGGGATCACTATGTTCCTGTATTTGTGCCCTTTACTCCTCCTCTTCCTCCTCCTCCTCCCCCTCCTCCCCCTCCTCCCCCTCCTCCCCCTCCTCCTCCTCCTCCTCCTCCTGGTCCTCTTCCTTCTCTTCCTCCTTCTCCTACCTCCCACCCCCACCCCCAAACATCACCATGATTTACCCTGCTGTTAGTAAAAGACCAAAAATGTTCTAGCTCCAAACCCATCCAAAGTGTCCGTGACCCTGGATCAATGACCCAAGTACCCCAGCACACCCCACCTCACCTTAGAAAATTTATTTTTGTCTTGAGGGCTTGGTGGAGCACACCCTGTACCTCGTAGAGCTTACTTCTAGTTCTGTTCTCAAGGATCATTCCTGGCAGTACTTGGGAAACCATACTGGGTGTTGGGTATCAAACTGGATACAGTACATGCAAGCATATACAACCCATGCGCCATCTTTCTGAACCTCAAAACCCATTTTTTTTCTTTTTTTTAAGTTTTGATTAGTGAAACACCATGAGGTACAGTTATACACTTACAAATTTTGTGCTTGGGTTTCAGTTATAAAATGATAGAGTACCCATCCCTCCACCAGTGCCCATTCCCCACCTCCAATGCTCCCAATATCCCTCCCACCCCACCTCTGTGGCAGGGCATTCCCTTTTGTTCTCTCTCTCCTTTTGGGTACTGCGGTTTGCAAAAGAGGCATTGAGTGGCAATCATCTTCGGTCTATAGTCTATTTTCAGCATGTATCTCTCATCCTGGGATTATCCTCCCAATATCCTTTACTTGGTGCTCCCCTCTCTATCTGAGCTGCCTTCTCCCCCAGCATGTGTGGCTGGCATCCAAGCCATAGAGTAAATCTCCTGGTACTTATCTCGGCTATTCTTGGATGTTAGTCTCCCAATTTGTTACTTTATATTCCCCAGATGAATGCAATCTTTCTGTGTCTGTCCCTCTCTTTCTGATTCATTTCACTTAGCATGATACCACAACCCATTTTTGAAATGTAAGTTTTATAGCTTGGAAGACATGTTTAAAATAGTGTTAGCTCTTATGGTTTTGATTACTTCACCTCTGCATCCCCCCGCATCCGAGGCCCCTGTCCACTGCCCTTATGGTACCATCAGTCTTTCTCCTCTTCCCCAGCTTCCACCCCATATTTCCCACAATCTCATTTCTGGGACCAAGGATTTGCCCATATTTGATTCCTTTAAGTATTGATATTCACTATGATGATTATCCTTGTTTTGTAAACTCTTATATTTTTTTACTTTATATTTGCATTCTAACTTTTTTTCCTCCTCGAACTTTATGTTTAACTCAAGAATTGGTTGAGAAGTTCTCATCCTCAAACATTAAACAATAGATGCAAAATTTTAGTTTCTATAAGAACATTAGAAGCAAAATTTTATTAGCATTTGGAACAATTACTGAAAAAGTATTATTTTAAGCCAGAATTGCATCTAACACTTGGTTACAGGTTCCATGAATACTTTGCATCTCTAAGGATGATCACTCAATTGCCACTTGAAAATTTCAAACTAATTATAACAGCATTTTAAAAAACTTAAAACCAATTACTGTCATGATCAACCTTAATATTTTCTCATTTCTTTAAAATTTGTTATAATGAAATTTTATTTTAAACTGCTAAAAATATCCTGTGTTAATAACATTACTTTAGCCCCTATTAATAATCATCCCTTTCTGTTTTTTCAAGTTCTTAGTCACACAAGTACAAATGAACTTTCCATAACGTTTAAATTTTAAGTTAGTTTATGTAATTGCTTATTTTTTATACATCACTTTTTTTTTAAAAAACTCTTACCTTTTAAAGATCAACATCTCCTTTTCTAGAAAGCTCAGATAGATAAGGGATCACCAAGTAAAGGGTGCTTGGAGGGCCCACTCGGGATGGGAGGTGCATTCTGAAAATAGACTATAGACCGAACATGATGGCCACTCAGTACCTCTATTGCAAATCACAACAAAAATGAGAGAGGAAGAAAAAGGGTATGCCCTGCCACAGAAGCGGGGCAGGGTGAGGGTGATAAGGTGGGACTGGGGTTAGGCACACTGGGATCTTTGGTGGTGGAGAATAGGCACTGGTGGAGGGATGGGTACTCAAACATTGTATGACTGAAATGTAACCACGAAAGTTTGTAAGTCTGTAACTGTACCTCACAGGAAACCATTACCCAAAAAATTAATTAATTAATTAATTTTTAAAAAATCAACATCTCCTTTTCTTTAAACTTCTTTTTACAGTAAAATCTCATCAATCCTTAAAATCCCTTTTGGTCCCAGAAACTTAATCTATAAAAAAATGTCTTATTTCATCCCCCCCAAATAAAAATATCGCTCTGATATCCTATTGTCTTATTATTCTCGATCTCATTTATGGTCTCTTCAATATATTCATCTATAATGCCTTCATTTCATTCGCTCCTGTTCTTTCCAAAAGGAATACTATTATATGCTTAAGATTAATTTTGAGCTTCATGTTTCAAACCAATAGACGCTTGACAGACTTCATCTAACCTGTACTCCCAGAAACAGTCAAGCACTATCAAACACTGTTCTCCCGTTGTTGATCGATTTGCTCGAGCCGGCCCAGTAACCTCTCTATTTTGAGACTTGTTACTGTGTTTGGCATATCGAATATATCACCTGTAGCTTGCCAGGATTTGCTGTGTGAGTGAGATACTCTCAGTAGCTTGCCGAGCTCTCCAAGAGGGGTGGAGGATTCGAACCCGACTCAGCCAGGCTGGCTGCGCGCAAGGCAAACACCCTACCACTGTGCTATCGCTCCACCCCCCACCCCTGAAACAGTGGCGGTGATTTTTTTAAAAATCTATTTTTCTGTATCTCTCTGTTTTCCAGTAGTTTTCTCTGACTTTTCATCAAATGAGAATATTAATATTCTTAGTTTGCTGGGAAGAACTTTGGATTTTGCTTCCTGTTTTGTTTTCACATACAGTTCTTAATTTTTCATTTAAAAAGTATACCGAAATAAGTAAAACTGAACAATTATCTTTTACACTAAATATGCCAAGATATTTTTAACAAATCACTACTTTGAGACTTACAGCTTCTGCTTTAATTCTTGATATGCTATGGAAAGCATAGGTAAGACACAAAGTTTTCACTTCAGTATTATTTTAGGTATGATTTTATATATATATATATATACATATATATATATTTGCTTTTTGGGTCCACCTGGCGATGCACAGGGGCCAGTCCTGGCTCTGCACTTAGGAAACACTGCTGGCGGTGCTCAGGAGACTTTATGGGATGCTGGGAATTGAACCCGGGTCAGCCTCGTGCAAGGCAAACGCCCTATCTGCTATGCTATCTCTCCAGCCACAATGATTATATTTTTTAATAAAATACCCCAAGTCAGAGTTTCATACAAATTATTTATTAAATTTACACAAAATAAGTTTTTTCACACTTTTATTAATTAATTTATTGAAGAATCATAAGACTAAGGGAGTATAAACATTTATATTTTGGGGATAAAATGTCAATATCCTTCTAACATGATTCTTTCAACCCACACCCTTTTCCTCTCTCTTAGTAACTGCAATTCTGCCTATAAAGAATAAGGATTTGTTTATATTAAATAATGCTTATTCCCTTCCTTCGTTATTTCAGTGAGATTTTTCAGCATTCATTTTTCTTTTCTTCCTTATATCTATTAGCAAGACATCTTCCATTTCATACATGTCATAACAAAAGCCAAGAGTTTATCCTTAATTGCATCTGAGTAGTATTCCGTTGTGTATATGTACAAAAAATTCCTTTTCCATTCACCTGCCACTGGCAACGTGAATTATTTCCAGATTTTTGTTTTTATAAATAGCTGTGTAATGAATATAGGTGTGCAATCTTTTTTTAAAAAATGTTTTCAAGTTCTTTAGATAAACTCCTTTACCCAAAGAGTAGTATGCCTAGGTCATGTGGAAGCTCAACTTTTGATTATTTAAAAAATCCCCATACTGTTTTACACAGAGGCTAAATCATTTACATTCCCCACAGTTAATGAGGCTCCTTGTGCCTCCAACTCCTTTCCTATAGGTTTTTAAATCTGAGCTTTCTATCTATAGAAAATATTCTCCTATTATTCTTTCTTTTAAACACACACATAAACACACACACACTCACACACAGAGTAAACGCTCTCCTGGTCCTTGACGTTTACTCATTTATTATGCTTTACCAGTTCTTCTTGTATTAGAATTGAATCAGCTACACAGAACATACACTTTTGTAAAATATTCATTTTCTTGCCAAGTATCCTGGTTGCTAGATTGTGTCTTAACAACTCATAGTTATAAGCACAGATGATAAACAATACGTGTTTATCAACTTGAGCACTTGTCCTTGAGCATACTGTGTTACAAGAGTCCATTTTAATGCTCAGAGGATTCTTGTATTCTGTGATAGTTACAATTCTGGAAATCCTCAAATCTTGATTTATATAACCATATTACTATTAAACTGATTTATTCAAGAATTTGAGGGGATATAAGGGAATATGTTTTTTATATCATTCAGAATCTTTAAGATCTCATCTCATAGCTTATTTTGTTTTCTTAGAAAAATAATTCATCATACTTTTATCTCCTTTTATACAAGAAAGACAATTACTCTGGCCAAATTACTTATATTTATATTCATCTAGTGTCTCTCAAGTGAATACTAGAAAAAATATGAAAAATTCGGCATATTAAAAAAATTCAATTCACAGAAAATATTTCAATATAATAACTTATTTAAATATCTCAAAAGATATCCAATAAAATATATGGAATATCTGCAATTGTTCTTTGACGATTAAGTACTAACAAATATAGCATAATGCAATTATTGTTATCACTATAATTTCCCCTTTTCTAAATGAAGTAAATTTTGGGCTGTTCTCTGTAGATAGTGCACGTCCTTGTGAAACAGTCTGGAGAAAGCCCTGTGGCCCTATTAAATTCAACATTCTCACCAAAGTGTGAAGTTACTAGAGAAACAATTTTCAAACTTACTCCATCTATCTCGGAGAGCCGGGCAAGCTACCAGGAGTATTCCGCCCACATGGCAGAGTCTGGCAAGCTCCCCATGGTGTATTTGATATGCCAAAAATAGTAACAACCGGTTTCACAATGGAGATGTTACTGGTGCTCACTTGAGCAAATTGATGAACAATGGGAGCACAGTGCTACAGTGCTACTTATTCAGAGCCCTAGTTGGTTTTCCATGGATAAATAAGTAGCTCAGTGGAATTTATTGTTGCTTCAAATCACTGATGCTACCCATTTACCCATGGGGAAAAAAACTATGCTTATTTCTGTTTAACACTCACTCCTTAAATATTTTTTTAAATTTTTTAAAAAATTTTATTTATTTATTTTTTTAAATAATGTAGGAGTACTGCTATTTGTTCAGCTATTGATTAAGCTGATTGAATTGGGCAAAACCGTCGATTGAATATGATGTGGTCTATTTCATTGTGGAATCGTCCACCGGGAAACTCCCATGTCCAACGTTTAGATTCAGCCCTCTGGAATCTTGAGTTACCATGGATGGTCTTGGTCGACATGATGAACGCAGACAGTCTCTCACCCTGTTCGTTCCATTCTAGGCCACGGGTCCTGATGTGAAGTTCTTCAGCTGATCTTCTTGGTCCTATCTTGGCATTAAAATCACCCACAATGATCTTGTAGAAGGTGTGGTCTTCTTTATAGAACTGCTCCAGCTCTATGTAGAACTACTCATTTTCTACTTCATCATAATTGGATGTTGGTGTGTAGACAACGAAGATAGAAACTGCAGGCAGTTGAGCCACATCTATTCAAATGTAAACGTCCTATTCAGGTTGTTAGGCATTTGAATGAATCAATGCTCATGGCCAAGTTCCTGTTGACAAGGACACCGAGCCTCTGACACCTCTTTTATCGCATGTTCCGAGGAACAATTCTTCTCCAGTGTCGAAAATGGCGTGATGAGATTGGTGCCTTCTTGTCTCGGTCAGACCAATGATGTCGCACTTGATCTTTTGCGCTTGTACCATCATGTCCTTGATGGATGCATCTGATGCTAGCGTAGGTGCATTGAAAGTACAGACGATCATTTTTGTCTTCCTTCATTGTGGCAGCCGAGTTTGGCCTTGAAATTTATAGGCCTCTCCTTTCTCGTCCTTCTCAATGCTGCCATATTGGTGATGCCTTTAGGGTCAGGGGAATCGACAGTTTTGCCTAACCGATGTCGCTGTTGTCCCAAAATTCCAAATGGGATCGGACCACTGTCTCCTTCAAGCAAAATTCTACTTCACAGAGCGGGGAGAAAGGGCTGCAAAGTTTAAGAAGAGAACTCCCAGAATGACCACCAACTGGGAGCTCTTTGGCACTATTGCGGCAACATGGGAAGATGCCATTGTTGACAACATTGATGAGGAATATGATCAACTGGTTCAATACCTCCATGATTGTGCAAGGAACGCCAAGAGAGAGATAGCCACAAAAGAGCCTGTCTTTGAAAACTTTTGAGCTTATTTACCAACGTGGTTTGGCACATGCCTCACGTAACCGCAAGCGAATGTCTAAGCTCACAAAGCAGTGCAGAGATGCGATCAAGGAATACCTCAAAGAGAGAAGAGCAGAATGCTGGTAGATGCGGCAGAAGCCAAAGGTATTCGTAACGCCCGCCTGTCCTTCGCCAACTACAGGACCAAATGACTGCTCTCTGATGTCCTGATGGATCTATCACATCTTCCAGATTGGCAATGGAGAAGATTATCCATGACTTCTACACAAATCTCTTCAATAGCCATGTCCACCTGCTGACATACCAAATTCCACAGGATGGCTATGTCGTTCCCAATGTTCTCCCTTCTGAAATCTGACACGCCATTTTATCAGTAAAGAAACAAATAGCACCCGGCCCAGACAAGGTCAGACCTGAACACCTGAAGAACCTGCCGTGAGTACTCATCAATACGCTGGCTCAGCTCTTCACACACTACCTGTCTGAATGAAAGGAACCGTCCCAATGGAAAACCAGCAGGACTGTACTACTGTACAAGAAGGGAGACATCCATGACATTGGCAACTATCGCCCGATCTGCCTATTGTCTGTCATCTACATGTTGTTCACTCGAGTCATCCTGAATAGGATTGGCAGAACACTAGATGAAGGACAACCATGCAAGCAAGCTGGGTTCCGCAAAGGATTCAGCACCATCGACCATATCCACACAATAACCAAGCTCATTGAGGTTTTTCGGGAGTTCAAGATGCTGCTCTGTCTAATGTTCATTGATTTAAAGAAGGCCTTTGATTCTGTTGAGAGGGAAGCAGTTATCAAAGCCCTAGCCAATCAGGGCATTCAAACTCAATACATCAGGATCCTCCGTGAGCTGTATTATGGATTCACTACCAGGATCTCACGATTCTACAAAGAAGTAATCATTGATGTCAAGAGAGGGGTTCGGCAGGGTGATGCCATTTCACTGAAACTCTTCAGTGCCACCCTCAAGAACATCATGTGACAACTGGAATGGGAAGGAATGGGAGTGAAAATAGATGGTCGCCAACTTCACCGCTTTGCTGATGACATCGTTTTAATAACAACAAACATTAGCCAAGTAGCACAAATGCTGGCCGACTTCAACTGTGAGAGTGGAAAGGTCGGACTACAGCTGAATCTTACAAAGACAATGTTTGTGAGAAACAGCCTCGTTCCTGACGCCCCATTCGCTCTCAATGAAACGACTATCTCTGAATGCAATATTTATGTGTACCTAGGTTGAGAAGTCAACATGACAAATGACCTGGCACCTGAGCTGCGCAGGAGGAATAGAGTAGCTTGGAACGCCTTCAAGAGCGTCAAAGAAATAGCTAAGAGGATGAAGAACCTTGCTCCGGGCACATCTCTTTGATTCCACTGTTCTTCCTACATTAACATATGCCTCAGAGACCTGGGCCCTACACAAACAGGATGAGAACGCTATTCGGGTCTCCCAAAGAGGAATTGAAAGAGCTATGCTTGGAGTATTACACTTCACTCAAATGAGAGAAAGAATCGGAGTTCCACCCTCCATTAACGATCAAGAATTAGGGACGCTGTCTCGTTTGCCAAGGCATCAAAAATCAGATGGGCTGGTCACGTAATGAGATTCAGAGACGACTGCTGGACTAGAGCTGTTACCAACTATATTCCACAGGATGTCAAAAGACCACGTGGCCGCTCACCTACCAGATGGTCAGACTTCTTCATCAAGTTCATGAATGATCGATTTGAGGCTCTCATGTTCCTAGAACGAACAGACGCCATTGGGCTACACTAGCATGCGACAGGGACAAATGGAGACGTTACTGGTTCTTGCTCGAGCAAATCAACGATTAATGGGAAGTCAAGTGATCAAGTGATCAAGTGATCGAATTGGGCATGAACTCCACTAGTCCTTTAATATTTTTAATTCCAATGTCACCAGGATTATCTGTCTACACATTTTCAGTCTTTACTGCATTAAGTTTTTACAAGGAGGTCAAGACCTAGTACTAAGATTAAGGCACTTAACTTGCACACTGACAAATCAAGTTTGATCTGGCACTGCATGGTGATGACCTTCTTGGCCCTAAACATTTTTTTCAGTACCTTTTTAACTTTTCATATTCTCTTTTTGGAATTTCTGACAACTGTTGTCTCCAGAGGACCTGTCATTGATAATGGCTTACTGTGGTATTTTGCATTACTCAGAATGCTATGAAAGCTTTTATCTTAACTTCAAAAAATTATCTAATAATAATTATTTTGATAAGTAATTTAAAGACTGCAATGTGTATTGCAATCTGAATTGTGTATATTATTCATCTCCAATTAGGTTTCAAGATGCTATGGATAGAGAAGTCTTATTTCACTTTTAACTTTTAGTTATCATTTAAGTAATATCTGCTGTGTCTAATAATATTGTATATCTCATATTTAATTAAAGACTCCTAAATATTATTTTCACCAAAAGGAGGTTATTGGAAACAAATCAGTAAAGAGATGTATGACTTGTCTACGTCCACACACCTAACTGCACACCTGAGTCAAGTGACAAAGTTGTTAATTCGAGCTCAAGCCCCTTGACTCCAAAGCTCTGTGTCTGCACCATAACTTGAAAATTCCTCAGAGGAATTTGCTTTCAGTTCTTATGTTATTTGACTTTAGAAAAAATAAAAATTCCAAGGAGAGATTATTTACCATATAAAATGAAAATTCATAAACTTGCAACTACTTCTGTTCTCTTAATTATGAGAACAGGTAGAAGCAAAGTATAGGTGATAGGAAAAGCATTCAGTGATTAAAATAAGGGAAGATTTCAGGAGGATAGACACATCATGCACTGCTTGTCCTTGACATGTCTTCCTGATTCAGTTACTATAACTGCTTTATTTAGATAACAATCTGTAATATAATTGAGGAGAAACAAACACAACAGAAAAACTGTGAGCCAAACAATGGTACAGTAGGTAGAGCACTGGCCTTGCATGTGACTGACCTAGGTTCAACCCCCAACACACCACGGAGTTCAACAGCGTGATCCCCAAGCTCAGAGGCTGGAGTAAGGCTTAATCTTAGTTGGAGTGGTCCCCCAAACCAAACAAAACACTACTTGATTGCTAATATTGTCTTCAGGGACTTGGATAGTAATAGTTTAGGCGACCTTCCTTGAGCATAAAAATCACAGAGAATAACTTTTCAAGCAGGTGATACTATTGGAAGTTGACATTATTTTGTAGTATTTGTTCACAGACAAGCAAAAGGCAGTCTGTATAAAGCATAGGCCAAAATCTTATATTTACACTACTACACAAAAATGTGCTTCACATTTTCCCTACACATGTATTAAATATTTTGCCCTTTTATATGCATAATATATTTGAAAGAGTACCCTTTCATTCCACTGAAGGCAGGATAGAAATCTTTTTTCATTCTGGAAGTTTGTAGACATGAATTCCTTAATTTAAAAAAGGTGAGGCAGTTTTTAATATTCAGTTCCTATGCTAACTATTCAACTCTTGACAGTCAAAGACAAAAAAAAAAGATTCCACTCAAAATAAGCTGTCATTTTATAAAAAGTATGAATTTACAGTATCAGAAGTTCATTAGTTGAAGGTCTCTGTTTAAATTCTCAACAATACTTAGAATATTCTGATTTTGATCCTCAGTTTTATTAGTATCTTATTTCCCTTTTTTCACCATCAAAGGTATTGGTATTCCTCCTTGTGAGATCAGTTCTTATGAATAATAATTTTAACAGTAGGGAGACCTTTATGAATGGAGATGTTATAAGAGTTTTATATGCACACAAATTGTAGGGTTCTTAAAATTCTTTTGATAGAAATTTTATGTGAAGATCTTTCTTTTGCAGAATGAAATAAAGAGATTATCTCTTGAAGGTAGTTGTTCAGTGAATTTTTATAAATTCCTAACAACATACTAGAGAAAATATTAGAGCAGTGTTTCTCAACCTTTTTCTGACCGAGTACCTGCTGTTTCCCCCTTGCAGTCCTTCAAAAGGCCACTTGCCTCCCTCTTAGTTTGGGGGTATTTGCACTATTTTCACCTCTATGTCCCTTGGAATATCCTGGGGGTCACCATGGGCCAAATGATATCTGGTTGGGAAATGCTGCGCTAGAGGATATAGGATTAGAGAAGGGACTAGAGATGTGCCACAGTCAGATACAGCTTTTAAACATGACTCGCCACAGAGACATTGCCATGGCTAGGGTGCATGTGTATGGCCAATGTGGGCTCTATTCCTGATACCACATATGGTTCCCATAGACATTGCCAAGAGCGATCCCTAACATAGAGACAGAAATAAGCCCTAAACACCATCGGTTATGGGCCCCAAACAAATAAATGCATTTTAAAAAAAGACGACAGTGTACTCTGAGGATTCATTGCTTATATTTTTTAATAAAAAATGGCAAAATGAAAGACAGTTATTATTATAACTATTTTTGACTGGACTGGAGTGATAGCACAACAGGTAGGGCGTTTGTCCTGCACGCAGCCGACCTGGATTTGATTCCTCCACTTTTCTCGGAGAGCCCAGCAAACTACTGGACTATCTCACCCACATGGCAAAGCCTGGCAAACTCCTTGTGGCATAGTCAATATGCCAAAAATAGTAACAACAAATCTCACAATGGAGACGTTACTGGTGCCCGCTCAAGCAAATCGATGAACAACGGGAGGACAGTGCTACAGTGCTATTTTCCATTACTACTTTTGTTGCACACAATAAAACCTCATTATATCATATATTTGAGAGGAAAAAACAGCAAAGACATAATTAAGATATATCAAAGAAGGCAAAACCTGCTTTCTCTTTGAAACACATGATGACAAGTGACCATTTAAATTACTTAGGTAAATTTTATCAGTTAATTAATTATATATTACTTTTTTCCAAAAATATGCCAATTTACATTTATTCTAAAATAACCCATGTGTCTACAATTAGAAAACAATAATAGATTGAATATATGATATAATTTTATTTGTTGCAACATAGTGCCGTATATCATAGTGCCGTATATCATAAATGACAATTTCTTTTGTTTGTTTGTTTGTTTGAGGGCCACACCCAACAGTGCTCAAGGCTTACCCTTGACTCATTGATCCAGAATAACTCCTCATCATGCTGAGGGACTTATGTACTGCCCAGAATTGAACCCAGTTCAGCTGTATGCATGACATGTACCTTACCCACTCTAGTACCACCTCAGATGGCAAATTAGAATTAACTTTAATTGAGCTTAAATCAGTTTGTATTGCTAACTGGAAATAAAATACAAAATATAGAATGAATAACCCCATGCAGAGTTAAATTAGACCTATATATAACCTAAGTATATAGCAGGGGTCCCACTCATGTCCATCTTGATTAAAAACTTTTGTCCACCCATTCCCAAAGTGTTTACAACTCAAGAAAATACCAACATGCAATGGAGGTTTTACTGAAATGGTGATTCCCTGCAACCACATAGCAGAATCTAAGAAAAAATGCTTTCTAAGTTTCTGCTTTTATCTTTCTAGAATCAACCCTCAGGATCTCCCTATTTCATTTGTTTCTTCTTTAGTAGAATTCTTTTATTCTTCAGTTTCCCAAGCCTTGCTGATTCCCTTTTTCCTATCTCTCAGCTCAGCAAAGCAAAACAAGTTTCTTATACAGCTTTAGGGCTTGAAATAGTAAATATTTTTCAGCCACAAATAATGTGCCCTGATTCACAAGCAAAATAACTCTAGATAAATTGGGCTGCAAAGAGAGTATGGGGGTAAGACACTCTGCTTGCTTGTCATCTGGGTCCTCTCCCCAGCACTGAATATGTTTGGATATGGATAAAGATATGGATATAAATTATATATAGAAAGTGGGATTAGAAATGCATACAACTTAATTTTAGAAATATATAGACATTAATTTGTTTTAGGACTGGAGCAATAGCACAGTGGGTAAGGTGTTTGCCTTGCATGTGGCCAACACGGCCAACCCAGGTTTGATTCCTCTGCCTCTCTCAGAGAGCCTGGCAAGCTACCGAGAGTATCTTGTCTGCACGGTAAAGCCTGGCAAGCTCCCCATGATGTATTCAATATGCCAAAAACAGTAACAACAAGTCTCACAATGTGTTGTGAGACGTTACTGGTGCCTGCTCGAGCAAATTGATGAACAGATGAACAAAGGGAGGACAGTGCCAGGAATTTGTTTTAAATACTCCTAGCCTCTGAAAAAGAAATACCAATGAATAACAACAAAAAAATCTTTTTTGCTTTTTGGGTCACACCCAGCAATGCTCAGAGAATACTCCTGGCTCTGCACTTGAGAATTACTTCTAACAGTGCTTGGGGGACCATATGGGATGCCAGAGATAGAACCCAGGTCAGCCATGTGCAAGGCAAACGCCCTACCCACTGTACTATTGCTGCAGCCCCCCAAAAAGAAATCTTATCAAAATTTTAGTAAAGTTATGCTGTATGGTAGTATTTTCTTCCATTAGCATTAAAATGTATTTATCAAAGAAACTATTTCATAAAGTCAATCTTCAGAGGTACAGCATTTGCTATATGCACATCTAAAGAAAACTTTGATTTATAATATTTTACATTTTAATAAAAATGTAAATATGGGGCCATAGTGATGGTGAATGTGTTAAGCACAGGCATTGCATGCAGGAGGCCCCAGTATAATCATGGTACCTCATAGCCTCTTAAGCAATGCCTGAAGTGATCCCTAGCTCAGAGCTGGGAGTAGCCCCTGAGTACTGCTGACCTCAAAATAGAAAAAAAGTCAAAAATATGATAGATGCACCTTTGAATAAATGAACAAATAGGGGGTCAGAGAAGATAGCTGAGCAGCTCGGTGCACATGCTGCATAGGCTCAAGGACCCAAGTGCGATACCTAGTATTGTATACCCCTTCCAGTACTTCCAGGAATAGTTCGACTGGGTTCAAGCAGCACTGTATTGCCAGGTTCTATCTGTGTTAGCTGAGAGTCACCTGGTGGTTCCCCAGTCTCTTAGCATAGCCTAGGAGCCGTAGGAGTCCCCGTATTCTGAGTGCAGAGTGAACTGTAACCCCTGAGCGTCTCTGGGTGTGACCCCAAAAAAAGAAAGGAAAAAAAAAGAAAAAAAGAAAAAAATCAGGTGCAAAACTCTTAACACACACAGACTCTCTCTCTCTCTCTATATATATATATATATTTTTTTTTCTTTCTTTGTCTCTCCCCCCCCTTCTAAAAATACAAAAATGGCAAAGTTTAGTTTATGGTGATACAAGTCAGAATACCAGTTCTCTAATGAAGAGGAGACTTGAGACTTTTCAGGATAAAAATTCTCATACATTCTTCTATTTGTAGTTTTTATATAAACAAGTTTATTTTATTTTTATTTTTTGATTTTGGGTGATTTGAGGCCATACCCAGTTATGCTCGGGGATTACTCCTAACTCTGTGCTCCTGGAAGGTCTTAAGGGACAAATATGCAGTGCTCAGGATCAAACCCAGGTCAATCACATGCAATGCACACACCTTCTCTAATGTACTATCCCTTTGGACCCTGATATGTGTACTTTAATTATCAAACTTTGCCTATATACAATTGTACTTGGCTATATCCAGGCTCTAATATTCATTCATAGTTAGAAATTAAAAGTGAGCAGCTGTGTGTTTCTACTCCCAACAATCCCCCACATCACCACCCCCACCTCCTCTATTTATAAGAATGCCAAGACAGGCATGTAGCACAATGGTACAGCACTATTCTTGCATGTGTAAGAGTCCAGGTTAAAAGCCTGGTACTGGTAATATCTGTTTTATATTGAGGCAAATGTTCATTACGATGACAAGAACATTATTAAAACACTAAGCAAAAACACAGTTTTTTTGAGGATATGTCATCCAACTTGGAAATCCTAATATCTAAGAGATAGATTGGGATCATATAAATCATGATTTTTTTTTCTTTTTAGGTCATACCCAGTGATGCTCAGGAGTTACTCCTGGCTCTGCACTCAGGAATCACTCCTGGTGGTGCTTGAGGGATCATATGGGATGCAGGGAATTGAACCCGGGTCAGCTGCATGCAAGGCAAATGCCCTACCCAATGTACTATCGCTCTGTCCCCACAAGTCATGATTATTAAGATTAAGCATTGCCCTTTTATTGTGATAAAGTCATTTAATTAAGGAGAAAGAAAGAAAAAAAAGTATCTATACACTGATGGATGACTATTGTGGCATAAAAGTTAACTTGATTTTAATAAAGATTATCCATTCTCAAAATCAAATATTTTGAAGAACAGTAAAAGACATTATTCCTCCCACAATTAAAGATAACTTCTAAAAGACATGCCACAGGAGTTTCAAAGCAAAGTCACTTGCAATTAGATATACATGTTTCTAGAGTAATCATTTGCTTGCAGAATAATTCTGTTGATGGTTTCTCATCACAGCCAGATCATTTGGAAATCTAGGATCTAATTTTTTAAAAAATTTTGACTTTTTATTCATACGTGACTGTGCTGGGGATAGTATAGGTCACTCCCAGAAGAGCTCAGTATCCATAGTTCTTGACCCCACAGGATGCTTGGGTCGTCAGGACCATACGCTGCAACCAGCTCAACTGTGATTCAGGGCCACCAGCACTGCACACAGTGGTCCTCACAATGTAGGAGACTCAGTGCCCAACATGTGCAAGGAATATCCTTTACCATTTGAGCTATCTATGTCCTGTTTCCTAATTTTCTTTTTTAACTTATCCTAGAAGTTCAGAAGAGGTGAGATGTTGATATCACTGGTATAAACAAAACTATAACAGAAACTTAACTGAGAGACTGAGAAAGTTTCAGCCCATCCCCTCTCCTCAAACCACCAGATAGTCCAAATCTCTTTAAATCCATTTATATTATTCCTGTATAAATTTCATAACTATCATTTTATAGACTTTAAAATAAAAATTTTACTAATAAAGAACACCATATAGATATAGACATGGGGATAATATATATGTCTGTTAGTGTGTGCATATATATATTCATATTAAATATATAATACATTATATTTGTTATATATTGAATATATAACTACATATTTATATTATATATTTATATATGTATAAAATGTTATTATTGTTACATATAATATAATATAACTTTTATATTATAGATTTATATATAAATATATTTATATATAAATCTATTAAACAAAATTCCACTGTTGATAGAATAAGTATTCCAAAGGTATATGAAGGTATTAAAGTGTTCATACCAATGTAAAAATTTTTATATATTTTCATATTTTTCCTAAAAAATTATAGTTGGGGCTGGAGTGATAGAACAGCGGGTAGGGAGTTTGTGTGTGGTCGACCCGGGTTCCATTCCTCCATCCCTCTCGGAGAGCCTGGCAAGGTACATAGAGTATCCCACCCACACTGCAGAGCCTGGCAAGCTCCCCATGGCATATTCAATATGCCAAAAACAGTAACAACAAGTCTCACAAGGGAGACATTACAGGTGCACGCTGGAGCAAATCGATGAACAATGGGAGGACAGTGCTACAGTGCTACCTAAAAATTTATGGTTTCTTTTTTTGGTGGTCTTGGGGACATTCCTGATTGTGCTCAGGACGTCTGAGCGCTCAGGGATTTGTCCTCACAGGGCACAGGAGACTATATGGTATAGTGGTATTTGAATCTTAGTCCAAGGCAAGCAAGGTGACCCCCTGATCCACTGTACTATCTCTCTGGCCCAATATTTTAATATTATCTGTCCAGTGCAACTCAGTTGTTCTTTTGAAAAAACATCCTAAGTAGCTTTATGTCTATTTACAGTGATTTGAATCCATTGGCAAAGATGACACAAACAAAAATAAATGAGACTGTATCAATTCAAAAAGATTTTACGAGGCAAAAGAAACTTGGGCTAAAAATAAAATACACCCTACTGACGAGATGGGGCGCGTTCAGGGTGGTATGGCCGTAGACAAATACACCCTACTGAATCAGAGAAAATATCAAATATCAGACAAAGGACAAATAGTGAAGATATATAAAACACAATGCTCAACAACAGCAACACACTCCAATAATCCCATTAAAAATGTATAGGAGATGAGTAGACCCATTTCCTAAGAGAACGCACGCTTGGTCAGTAGTTATGTAAAGGTGTTCTTCATCACTTAATGTCAGGGATACACAAATCAAAATGACAATGAGATATCATCTTACACTAGTGAGATTGGCATATATCAATAAGGCTGTGTTTTTAAAAAATTGTGAAAAACAAATCCTCATTCACTATTGGTGGGAGCGTCTTCTGGTTCAGTCTCTAGGAAAAACAGTACAGAGATTTCTCCAAAAGTGAGAATAGAGCTTTCATATGACCCAGAGCTCTTATTTCTTGACATCTATGCTGGGGAAGCCGGAGGGGAATGAAGAGACTGAGTAAGGTAGAGACTTTGGGACACTTTGGTGTTGGTAAGGCACAATTACTGCACATCAAACACTTAAAACCAACATTTTGCATCAGTTACAATAATAAAACTTATGCCCTGCAAAGGATCATGTGTTACTTTATATCATGTGCCACTGATGCTGCCTATTCAATTCTGATTTTCCCCTGGCCTTATTGCACCGTAACACCATGTCAGTAAAACATTTTCAGGATCCAGCCTTTCTTCCACTCAGAGAAGATCATGAAACCCATTTCAGTTCCACAGCTGTGAGGATTCTAGTAGATGGATATTCTATAAAGAGATGTAAAAGGGATTCCCCCCACCCCGACCCTTGGAAACCAACACACAGGAAGAGAATGAGCTGAAATCAGCTTTTAAAGTCTTGCATTCCTGCCTCTTCTGGCTGAAGCATTAACAAGAGGCTTGGAATTGGAACAATCACATTGAGCTGTGGCGATGTCTGAATACCAAATAACTTCAGAAAAATCTAGAAGCTGGATGTCATCACTATTGTGACTGCGCACTTCCTGCTGTTGCCCAAGAAAACTTTTTGCAAAACTGTGTGGGCCCTGTGCAATAGTTACTACCCAGGTATTTTTATAGAGCACGTGAAAAGCACATAGAAAGACTGAAAGCAAAAATTTAATTTGATTGTTTTAAATTTAAGTAGTCAAATGTAGCGAGTGACTACTGAGTTAGATAGCACAATTAGATCTATACACCCATTTAGTTAAGTTATATAGGCAAGCATCTCTTATCTTGTGTGTGTGCATATATATACACACACACAAAGAGAGAGAGAGAGAGAGAGAGAGAGAGAGAGAGAGAGAGAGAGAGAGTCTCAAAACCTTTTACTTAAATCACTATCAAACCTTACTGTCCGGAATTGATCTATAGATAACTGAGAATCTCTTTATGATGGGACACTGCTGGATGGAGGAAAAGAATGGAAACAGGAACACGAAGTGATACATTTTCCACACACAAGAAGCAATACATTTCCTATACCCGAGGGAGATGTGCTGCTTTCCATAAGTAATCAAGACTCTCCATCTGCATTTCTTGGTGCAGGCAACTAAACAATTCAGATGGATGTGTGACCCTTGGGGACTGAGTGTTTCCTTCTCAAAAGAAACTGGGACTCTGCTTCCCCTCCAGGGATATGTCACGTCCTACATGTTCTGCTGTTCTGATTTCTCTCACTTTATATTCAGATATGGTGCATCTCTGACATGAGGTTTGCTTTATATAGGGACAGGAGATGATAGTGAATAAATAGAAAGCTCTGGCTCATCAGCAATATGCATATGTTCAATTTCTTCTTGTTTCCAGATCATTCTCACATACCTGAAAAAGAATGGGGCTGGATGTGACAGCCATGGAGGAGAAGGCTACCGTCCGACAAGTGGCAGTACTCTGCTGTCACAAGAGAAAGGAAGTGGATAAAAACATCTTGTCTTTGAAAGCTGTGGAAAAGAAAACGGATCTGAACCTTACAATTCTAAATTTAACCATAAGTATAACTGTGAACACAAATTATTAAGGTTATCATGTGGTGGTTATAGTCACTGTAAATAGATAAGAGTGATTCAGCTTAAAATTGTTTCACACAGAAATATTTTTGGCATCCATCGTATAAAAATGCCTTCATATATTAATGAAATGAATCATCACATTTATTTTTTATTTTGGTTTGAGGCTTTGGAGTCATACTGAGCATTACTGAGGGCTTACTTCTAGCTCTGTAATCAAGCACTATCCCTAAAAGTGATCTGGACAGGGGATGGCACCAGGGTTAGCTGCATTCAAAGCAAATGCCATTCGTGCCATATTGCCTCTCCAACCTATGTCTTTTATTTTAAGCATTGGTGGTTTTACATGCAAATTCTGTCTTTAATGTTTGTCTTATAGTATCTAAAACCCTGTTATTAAGTTGAAATTGCTCATTTTTGTCATAGAATTTCACTTTATATATTCACTATATAAAAAATATTGGAGCATAAAAACCTTGTGAATTTTTTCTAAAGATATTTTTATATAAAAACTATGTCAGACAATCACAAACAGACTTATGAGAGCTATATTTATTTATTTTTTCTTTTTGGGGGATCACACTCAGTGATGCATAGGGGTTACTCCTGGTTCTGCACTCAGGAATTACTCCTGGCAGTACTCAGGGGACCATAATGGATGCTGGGAATTGAACCTGGGTCTGTCGTGTGCAAAGGAAAACGCCCTACCCCCTGTGCCATTGAGCTTATTTTCTTGCCACATAAACAATTTTTTTTTTTTTGCTTTTTGGGTCACACCCGGCGATGCTCAGGGGTTACTCCTGGCTCATGCACTCAGGAATTGCTCCTGGCAGTGCTCGGGGGACCATATGGGATGCTGGGAATCGAACCTGTGTCAGCCATGTTGGCTGCGTGCAAGGCAAACGCCCTACCCGCTGTGCTATCGCTCCAGCCCTGCCACATAAACAATTCTTAATCTAGCCAAATCACTATAACTATATACAACTAAAGGGACAGAGGGAAAAAAATATATCACTTTTTCACACAAATTTTAAATTACTTAATGATAAGCTGAGATTTAAATATAAATTTCCACTGCTGGAACAGTAGTAGATACTTAAAACATCATGATCAAGGAAAATATCAAGACCTAAAAAGAAGCTTAGATAATGAAATGTTTTTCTCTTAAAGCTTACTTAGCTCTAAAGTGAATAGCAGTTTATATGTCATGTGTTTTTCACTTAATTAATGATAGTTACCAGACATTATACTATCCATTTTATGTTTACTGTCTCCTTTATTCCTCTTAATAAGTTTTTATAACATTAAATTGGGTTGCTGGAACATTCACATTATGTTATTATCATTTGGGATATATTCCGAATATGTTTAGTATTAATGTTAATTATTTGAAATGAATAATAATCTCTAATAAGTCCATGCACATCTTAGAATTTACACTGAAAATCATAAAATGAATAGCACTGTATCCATTTTGGGCTCCACCATTATTTATCAGGTATGACATCAGCAAGCCACTGAAACCACACCTATCAGATTGTCTTAGAACTTTTAAAGAGTTGTGCTAAGTACAAAGTAGCAGAAAAAAGGAAAAGACACAAAATAGAGGATACAGGAACTGAGGATTGTTGACCCAAAAGAACAATAACAGGACTGCTTTGTCATCCTTCTTAAGGATAAGTGCAGAAGAAAAAAGGATAGGAATAATTCTGAAAATTTTCAGAGACAGTGTAACTTATAACCACTTAATACGTGTGTCATCATTGCTTCAGTGCTTAGTTCCTGGATGAGGAACAGACATAAGAACAAGCACAAGGCATGAGGAACAATAGCCTGACCTAAAATAAAGTACAGAAGTGCAGGACTTTCACAGATGGCTTGGAATGAAGTATTAAAAGCCTGTAAATCCTTATCATTTGTGTGCCATTAGAATGCTTAAACAAGTTTGTGGCTTTTGTCTTCAGTTGGTGACTAACACTTTTCAATGACTGACTCATCCTCCTCCTCTGCTTTCTCCTCAAATTACCCATGAAATCACCGCATCTGAGTCCCCAAAGCCTTACAAAGGAGAGAACTGATTGGAATTCATCACATTTTGGGAGGACTTCCCTCTGCTACAGAAATCAGGACCAGATGCTGCAGATGCATAGAGATGCTGTGTATTTTGACGAATGAAACAAAAACAACAGTCACCTAGGAAAAGTATCATTCTGAGACTGTCATACAGTCAGAGAGACTCTGCATCAAAACTCTCAAACTGCTTTGTCTAATTTCATGTCATTTCTTACTTCTTCTTTACTTTGACCATTTGGGCTGCAGACCAAACATCAGTATAGTTTGGCTAGGTGAGCCCATTTCCAAACAGGCATACCAACCCTGGAATGTGAAGGCTTCTGTAAGTGAAGACAGTCATACTAAGGCTGGCAGTAATAATAGCACTGGTGTCACTGGTAGCACTGTCCTCCCATTGTTCATCAATTTACTTAAGCGGGCACCAGTAACATCTCCATTGTGAGACTTATTACTGTTTTTGGCATATCGAATACACTATGGGGAGCTTGCCAGGCTCTGACGAGCGGTTGGGATACTCTCAGTAGTTTGCTGGGCTCTCCAAGAGGGATGAAGGAATCAAATCCAGGTTGGCCGCATGCAAGGCAAACACCCTATCTGCTGTGCAGTAATAATAATAATAATAATTATTATTATTATTATTATTTTATATTTTTTAAATATCCCATAGGAGAAAACAAATCATCCTTCAGAATTAAAGGACTAGGTCAAAAGAGAAAAATAAGACGCTTCCCTAATTGTGCATTTAAAGACCAGTTAAAGATTGCTCGTCAGTGGAAATTTGGCTAAGATTTCGCACAGCAAACTGTCTTCAGTTGAAAAACTGAGGAATGCTCTGGCAGCATCCAGGTGGACCTAAGGGAACTGCCTGGAAAATACATATTTTATCTATGCTAAACAGCAAACTCCCAGGATAGAGAACTCATTATCCAAGAAGTGACTGGAAGAACTGTTGAAGGAAGGGGTGGGAGGGAAATAGCCTTAGGCTAATGAAAGGTTAAGCAAGATATATTTGGAACATTGACTTAGAAATACAGCAGAAGATTGGCTCTCAAAGGGAACATCACACAGAAAGTATAAGAAAATGCTCGATTATATTTACTAAGTGCTATCACTCAAAAAATAATTCAAAACTTGTGATCTGAGGGACCAGGGAAATAAGGGCCAGCAAAATCATACGACTTCTTGTTGATAATAGGAAACTAAAATTATGCTAAATTTTACAAAGATAGTACAAAGATAGAAAAAAATGAACTGTAGACTATAAAATTGTTTAAAAGCTCTAATAAGAAACTTCCAAGAATAAATCGGTAAAGGTAAAGGTAAAGGCCCTCCCGTTGATCGTCGATTTGCTCGAGCGGGCCCAGTAACGTCTCCATTGGAGACTTTGTTGTTACTGTGTCTGGCATATCGAATACTCTCGGTAGCTTGCCGGGCTCTCCGAGAGGGGCAGAGGAATCGAACTCGGGTCGGCCATGTTGGCCGCGTGTAAGGCTAACGCCCTACCCGCTGTGCTATCGCTCCAGCCCAAGAATATATCAATACCTGACATAGCTACACATACAACTATGTCCTAAATTTACACGAAACATAACATAAACAACATGTTCTAGAATAATGCCAGAAGTTTGAGGGATGGTTTATGAAACACACAGTTGCAAAGGGATCATAACTATCTATGAGTGTGAACATGTGTGAGTGACCTAGTGTGGGTATGAACACGTGTGACTGATCTGAGGGAGGGAGGCAAAAAAAGGTTTCTAAGGGGTTACGATATAGTCAGTACTTCGGGCAAATCAATGAACAATGGGAGGACAGTGGTCCCCCAGACATCCCTGAACATGTAAATAGAGACCCTGAGGGCTCAGGCTGCTGGGCAGTCCCTTGTGTGTATTCATTCTCCAACACGCATGGTCTTCCCGTGCCCTCGCAGCTCTCAAGCCATGAATCTCCGTGCAGGTGTGGGCAAAGCTAAGTTCCGAGAAACTCCCGCAGACTCGAGAGGGAAGGTGCAGGTCTGATGAGGGGCCTCTGTGCCAAACCCCAGGGTCTTTTTTTTTTTTTTTGCTTTTGGGTCACACCCAGCAATACACAGGGGCTACTCCTGACTCTGTACTCAGGAAATACCCCTGGCGGTGCTCAGGGGACCATATGGTTTGCTGGGAATCAAACCCGGGTCGACTGCATGCAAGGCAAAAGCCCTCCCCGCTGTGCTATCTATCGCTCCATCCCCCCCTCCCTTGGTCTTATTTTCATCAGTGATTGTGACGCTGAAAAGAACAGGGAGAGGGCGTGTCCCCATTTCAGCATCTCATGATCCCTCAGTATCCATATGTAGGTTCTGCCCTGAGGTTCCTAGGTCACTGCCAGGGGAACTGAGCATCAGTGCATCCTCCAGTCCTTGCAATGAACCTATGATCCATTTGGCCAAAATCCCTGGTGGTAGCCCCGAAGACTTATGAACACTGCTTGGCAGTACCCCTCTACCCTAAAAACAACAAAAAGGTTTTCAGGTAAAATTCATGGGGTGACTCCGAAAAGAAAAAAATGAATATAATAGTATTACTATTGTTAGATGTAATGACTCTTAGCAGTGGGATAAGTGGGAAGACAGAGTGGGGGAAGAGGGTTGCCACAAAGAAGGAGTGCAGCTACTCAATTGCTTGGAATACCAAGTACACAGGAAGGTCAGGACTTCAAAAGACAGAGAGACATAGCACAGTGGATTAAGTACCTGTGCTAACTGGGGTTCCATCCCTGGCACCCTATATGATTCCCTGAGCACAGCCATGAGTGATCCCTGAGCACAGAGCAAGGAGTAAACCCTGAGGACCACAAGGTGTTATCTACCTTTCCCTAACTCCCACAACACACACACACACACACACACACACACACAAATGCACGCACGCACAAATCTGCAGAGGTATCTACACAATTCTGACACTGGCCCTGCCAGTGCTGTAAAGGCCACCAAAAGCTATTTCTGGGACCTGCTTGATCTGTGGGTATGGGAAGTGGTCCCTGCCACTTGTTTAGGGACCCATGGTTCTCAGGCTGAAGTGAGCAGATGCTCTTCAGGGGAAAGGCAAGTCAGTGTCCAGCTCTGCTCAGGTGCCCCAGGTTCATTGCTATTCTCCCACATAGGACTTCCAGGAGAAGACAGTAGTGAGGCAGGACATTCTATTAAGGAAATATAGGGAAGCGAGAATACTGTAAAATAATAACAAGGATTTAGGCATGCCAATTCTGAATCCCAACAGCTCCAGGATGGCTAAGTGCTGCTTGTTTTTCTAATGCTGGTTTTCTTCGAAGGAAAGAAAAGTGTATGGCTACCAGGCGTACTTGAAAGGCAAAGAACTTGGTGCTTAGGGGGTTTCCATTTAGTCATGTCAGTTTTTCATTCCTGCTGAATCACTGCTTTCCTAAGGGATTCAAGTGTTCTCCTTTTGTACTGGTGTCATTCAGAGTCTTTTCTGACCTTTATTCCTTGGTCAACCCCTAAGGGGGTCCAGGGCTCTGAGATGGAAGCCTCTCACTAGAACGAGGACCGAAGGCAGGAGTGCCCTTTCATATCATACCTTGGCTTTATGACTTCTTAAAACTCAATGTCAGTGGGCCTGACTACCTACTTCATTATTTAAAAGAAACATAAAAAATTAAAAAACAAAATTAAGGAGGGCAAATATTAATGTGAGAAACAAAAAGTTGTTTTCCACAAATCAATTTATAAAGTACCATTGATATTTTCAGACTTATTTTTAAAGTTTCTAATCAGAGACTTCAGAAGTATGAATGGCTAGTAAACATGAATCATTTTAGCCTTACCATTAAGTATGCAGATTAATATTGCATATCACTTGTAAAATTCACAGAATAAAGTATAGAAGGTAAAAAGAACAAGAACAATTGGACATTCTTATTTCTGTAGAGAGTAATATCTAAAACAATCTGTCTAAGAAATAACCTTATCTCCTGTATTTTAAAAGAAAAATCTTTAAAAATATTCTATCTTCTTTGACCTAGTGTTTGATTTCCTACTATTCTATCACAGGCAATAAAAATTCTGACAAAGATTAATGCACAGGTGAAGTTGTTGTGGCATTACATTTAATAGCAAGATCTTGGAAGATACCTCCACCTTAAACATTAGAAAAAAATGATTAGAAGCATATTGGCACATCCATCTGCTATTGACAGACTAGGTAGGCAAAGATTTAAATCTTGATTCTCTCCCTTTTTTGTGTCTGTTCTAAAGTTGATTAACTTGAAGTAGCTTCGTTTCCTTAAATGAAAGTGAGGATTAGTAATACATACCCCAGAGCACTTTTGTCAGTAGTAAATAGAGTGTTACATTTGAAATGTCTTTATATAGGGAACAGTGAAATTTTGTACTAAAGAAGAGGAATCAAAATAATCTTGATCTATATTGAATTATATAAATTAGCCTAAACATTTTTAAAGAAAGTCCAAAAGTAAATTTTGGAGCATTATTGTGTTTGTTCTTTATTTGCTTCAGTTTTGAACAAATAGGTTCCTTGCTCCTTTCTAGCACTGACCTGAATTTGGAGCCTGTAATCTGTAAGAAGAGCCCCTTAAGAATTTGCCTGGGAGTTATCCTGGCAAATAAGTCTCCACTTCCAAACATAGAAATGCATTAATACACAAGTGACAGACTTGGCAACATTACCCTCAGGGAAGCTTTCAGTCTTGCAGAAGTCTCCTTATCAGGAAGCACTGGGCTATTAGGATGAGTACATGGACCACCTAATTATGGATTTTTATTCTCTCCCTGGTCTATGGGATCATAGCATCACTGGTCCCTTCAAATAATGTTGTAACTAAAGGGGTGTGACAGACTGGAAGACAATTAGGGAAACAGAGCCTCAGCTTAAGCAAGTTGCCTCTACACACATATAAACAAACAGAAGTCCACAGATTGATGAGGTGAGATTCTCTGATGTGGTATCATGAGGTATTTAAAGGATTTTTTCAATAAATAATATGCAATCCCAAAATCAACTGAGTCTCAGGTGCTAGGCATGACTCTTCATGCATCCTATTCATTACCTCACTCATTTATTACATGCCTGTGTGCTGATTCCATTATTAAAACCTTCTTATAAAGAAAAAAATGAAAAGAAGATATGATAAATGTTTTATCTAGCAACAACTATATGAGATAGGCAGGCAGGCAGATGGAGGGTAGGTCTCCATCCACCTTGGAAATTAATTACTTTAGCAAGTAATAAAACCAAGGTATGATCTGAAAATTTACTATCTCCAGCTCAAAAGGTGTGGAGAATGGGGGATTTAGGGATGTTTCTACTGAAACCGACCCAGGTAAGACCCAATGATGCTAGACCAAGGGAGAAGACTGGAGCCATAGGAAAGGAACAAAGGCCAAAAGAGGAAGATGAAAAAAGAAGAGAACTAAAAAGTTCAAAAGCCCTTCCCCTTTTCATAATCCCTTAGCAAAAACAAGTCATTCTATTTTTATTCCTGTCTCTGGTGAAGCTAGCTTTCTTTCTACAATGTGAATTGGTCTCCTCCTACCGTCTGTTTTTGGGTTTGTTTCTTTGTTTTGAGGGCCACACCAGGGCTTCCTCCTGGCTCAGGGTTTCCTCCTGAATCTGTCCTGGCTGGCTGTAGGACCATATGGAATGGCGGGAATTAAGCACAGGTTGGCCATGTGCAAGGTAATTTATCTACCTACTGAAGTTGTTCTCTAGTCCCTGATATTTGTTTTCTTATGATAACTTGGTTCCATCATTTTCAGAAATAGGTTTTAAGCTTTTTCAATAGTGAAATTACATGAATTATATATAGTCTCACATTTAATCACCTATTATGTATTGAGAAATCTAAGAACAGAAACAAGAAATGAGAGGCAGAAACCTCTGAGTGACCTCAAGGGACTGGGTGAAGATTAATAGGCTATCAATCATAAAAGCCTGGCCAGACAGAACAGACGAGCCAGGCCAATCAGGTTGCTTAAGCAAGACTAAAATGGGATCCCAGAAACAATTAGTAAATGTTTATATAAAACCTAAATCAGAAATCATTGATTAGTGGTTGTACTAACCATTACTTATGTTAACAACCATTGTGTATATTCAGTGAGAAAAACACCCATAAAATTGGTGTGACCCATATCTAACCTGTCTAAGCTCTGTCTGTGTGAACTCTGTTTAGGCTCGGCATATTTTGGCATTAGCCAGGTAGAGTCCACACATGTAAATTAAACTTGGCTCTCCCTTTAATCTCTCAAGTGCCTGCATCCAATTCTTGGTCAGATTTTTCTAACAATTAAACCTGTACCAAATGTCCGCCATTGAAAAGCAAGTAGCATATCAAAAACACAAAATAATGTCATCCGATGCTTATCTTTCAAAGTTACATCTTGCAATAATTATAATATATAGCAAGACATAAACCTAAACTGAGCTATGATAAAGAACTTTACCTACAGAAAATAGAAGTATAAAAGATGTCCTTCTGAATCAAGGTTATTCTCATTCATGGGTTTTTGCCTTTTCATTTTTGCATTCTTTTCAATATTCTGACAGAAAGATTTTTTTCTACTAATACTCAAGCAGAATTTCTATTGAAAAGTATTTTTTCTAATTTCCTCAGGGGAAATTAATACTGTATACCATGAGTCTTAATTATAGAAAACATTGTCAGTTTTCCCTGGTTTTGATTCAGTGTCATTGTCTCAATCATGAAGGAAGTTTCATCATAAATGACGAAAATTAGAATTTGATTATGCTAGTTACTAGATGTTATATAAATGATAAACCAGTCATTAGTATACTTTTATATTACTCCAAATCATAAACATTCAATGTAAGCATACCTTATAATTACAATGTAATTTTTAATTATGCATGTAGATAGGTATAAAAATTCACATGAATAGATGAGTTTCTGGTCTGTATGGCAGATACTGGCAGTTAATGAGATCACAGTTAACAAAAAAAAAAAATCCTCTCTACCATACTCGATTCTAGAGACTGGAATTTAAAATACCTTTTGTTCTGATATCCTTTATAAGGCTCTTTTATAAGACTGGTTAAAATAAATTTTTGTTGAATGTAGGACACTTTGGATTTTACTTCTTGTACAAAGTCAGAAATATTTTGAAAACAAATTTTTTATCTTTTCCTTTGAGGTGAGGTCTCTTAGCATAAGGGACTCCATCTTTGTTACTCTCTGAGCCTATCAGTAGGAAGGGAACTCCTCTCCATTGTCCCAAGAACCGTGTATAATCAGTCAACAAGAACAGCCCATAAACAAACTGTTCAGTTCTCAGATCACTGCTCCTATAATCATAATTATCGCATATAACTCCAAGCCAATTATTCTCCAGGACCATAAGGCAGTTTAACCGTTAACTAGCTCATTTTGTTTCTGTAACTTGCTTTGCTGATCATGGCACATGCAGCCCCTTACCAATGTATCCAATGTCGGCTTGGATGTGATTATAAAGGAAACTTTATATACTCATCCCTGGACTGTTCTCAGGGCCTCAAGTTCTTCAGGATGCTCGTCTGCTCAGGGGCGCCAGCTTTTTTAATAAAGATTCCTAACTTGGCTTCTGAGTGGTTCTCATCTGTTTCTCATGAAACTTTTAAAAAATAACACCTTCATCCTTTTCCTTCATTCCTTTCTCCTCTCCAGAATGTGAAAATAGTAATCAGAAGTTTATTAGCTCTCCTAATGGAAAGGGTGGGGTGGGGTGGGGTGGGATTAGTGGAATTTGTGAAGGATGGCAAAGGGGAGGATCCCAGAAAAAAGCTTGATTCCCTGAAAACATTCTTCCTCGTGATGAAAATAAACTGTTTTGTTATTGTAGAGAACTTAAAAGAACTGAAAATGTTAAGAATTACTTAATGATGTTAAATGTCTCTTAAACGGGCTGAAGAGATAGTACAGTGGGCAGAGTACTTGCCCTGCATGCTACCAACATGGATTGATCCCCTGCATCACATATGGACTCCCAAAACCAGCCAGGAGTGATCCTTAGTACAGAATCTCAGGCGTAAGCTCTGAGCATAGTCATGTGTGGCCCAAAAGCCAAACCCACTAAAATTAAAAAAAAAAAATTAAAGGTGTCTAAAGGACATGTTAGAATCCTTGTTCAGCACATGAAATGAAGTAAACTGGAGGATGTTATTGAAAAAGAAATGGAATTTTATTTTAGACATTAGAATAGCAGGATTTTTATGTGAGATAAATGTTATCGTGGTTAGTGTGACCAATATAATTTTCTCTAATTTTTCACCCTTTTAGCAGTAAAATGTACTTTAATTTTGATAAATATGAAAATAAAATAAATCAGAGATGTAACTTTAAGGTTGCACTGAAAGTTTTGCAGTGTTGACAGGTAAGAACTCTTATTGCTTTTATTCACATACATAAAAGTTTCCATAGTGCCCTGGTTTCTCGGTGTCTGGTAACAGAATGTCTTTAAATGAAGAAACATAATAGCCATAGTTTCACAGGTACTTAGAATAGGTGGAGCAAAACTTTTCATTTTTTAAAGGTCCCTGGTGGTGCAGGGTAACCACTATTGTGTAAGGGCCCTTGTGAGTGACAAAATCTTGGGCCTCAATCATGTCTCACATGTGCCAAGAATGCTGAGCTACCTCTCTGGTTCCTCCAAATTTTTCACATAGTTTTTCACATGCCCCGTCATTCAATAAGAGCTGTGGAAAAAAATAAGAGCTGTGAACAAGGGATGGGAATTTTGAAAAATCTGACTGTTGAACAATATATTTCAAGTATTGCAATTAATATCTTAAAATTAGTGCCCTAAATCATTTTAATCTTCTCTTTAAATTATGTTTGATCTTTTTTTCCATCTTTTAGCTCCAATGCATAAACTAGGTTTATAGTTTTGGAACACAAATGGTAGAATCTTGTTCCCTTTAACATTTGATTTTGAAGAAATCGTTCTAAAGAGAAGAAAAATAAACACTACCAGGCTGCCTCAGCTTCTGTGAACAGTTCCAGTTGGGCAAAAAAAAAAAAAAAAAATACACAAGCTTAGCAAAGGTGCCTCTTTCTCCTATGACAACTGGGTCTTGAAGCTTTTGTTCTTCGTAGAAAGAATTCTGGAGACAGACAGTGGTGTTTAGCCAGTCTTTCTCTATCCCGTGGGATTCTAGAAGCTAGAGGGGGGAAACGTGAAATAATTTAAAGTTGTATTCTGGTTTCTTTTCTCTCTAGTCTTGACATGAAAGACAGTCAGAGAGAGGGGGAGGTAGGATAGAAAAAAGTGGAAGAGAGAGACACAGAGAGAATCTCCCCATGCTTTTTATGTGCTTTACAACTAAAAGAATCTTTCACAGATAGGCATCTAACTCCATATAGCATTCAGGTCCCCAGTGCCATAAAACATGTTGCTAATAATAAATTCCCTTATTGAATCCTCATGTTATAAAATACAGTAGAATATGTCAAAGGATTTTGTAAATATCCCCCCTTCTCTTTTCCTGCACCTTCCATCTCCCACATCTCCCCTACCCAAATTAAAAGGTTAAGGAAAGACTCAGTCAAAGGAGTAAGGAAAAGCTAAGACAGTCTAAAGGCTGTACTCTGGAGGGTGTGACAAACTCTCTGAGGAAAATAAGGTAAGGCCCTCCCGTTGATCGTCGATTTGCTCGAGCGGGCCCAGTAACGTCTCCATTGGAGACTTTGTTGTTACTGTGTCTGGCATATCGAAAATAAGAATATGTTTTATATTATCTTAGCTCCGATTGGGTTGAAACAGAATTTTGTATGAATAAAGATCCCAGGCCCCTTGCCAGATGAAAACTGGTCATTAAAGACTATCCACCGATGGGGCTGAAGCCATAGCACAGCGGGTAAGGCGTTTGCCTTGCACATGGCCGACCTGGGTTTAATTCCTAGCATCCCATATGGTCCCCTGAGCACCACCACGAGTAATTCCTGAGTGCAAAGTCAGGAGTAACCACTGAGCATCGCCGGGTATGACCCAAACCAAACAAATAAACAAAAAATCTACAACAACAACAACAACAACAACAAAAACTATTCACAGAGATCTTGTCAAGCTATAGTTACTTTCTGTTTGATTACTGTATGAAAGAACACCCCCTGATATTTTCTGAACATGTGATGTATGTTTATTGGGCATTGCTCCATTTGGGAATGCTCACCGTTCTTCCTCATGAAAATGTATGAGTTTCCTGAAAAACTACTAGAATATGTAGAAGCCATCTTGTCATTCTCTGTTGGGCATAGATCTCAATTCCTTCTCTGTGAAGCTATTTTTCAGCCCATGCTAGGGGACACCCTTCCCAAGTCAAACTGCTGTCTATCTAATAGGGTCCCACTTTTCTATTCGTTTGTTCCTGTGCTTTTTAAGAGGACAGTTACATGGCAGTAGCAGTAGTTCTGGGATACTATTCCTATGTCAGAATGGCTAGTGCTAGCTAATCCTGCTCTACTTGGAAATATCCTGAAAAATATTTCAATCAAAATTCTTCTTTCATCATTGGAACCCCACTCTAATTTTACACCAGATAAGGAAAAACAATATAAAGGTATTTTGAGAGTAGAAAATACAGTAATCTTAAAACCACATGGAAAGAAATTAGGAGCAACAAAGTAGGCTACTCAAGGACAATTCTCCTGACCTTACTCTTCCCCTAAGGCCTAAAGATGGGCTTAATTGTTCTCATCTTACCTTCCCCACCCCTAAACCTAACCTTTATTTTGTTTGGGTTTGCAGATAAGACAGAATGTGCCCCTAGGGCACAGCCTTTATGAATGTGCCTCTACAGCTCCAGCCTTTATGAATAGGAGAGCACAAATGTGCTTACAATGAGATTTATAATTCATTCTGGCATCCAATGTCCACTATCCACCTCTTTCAAAAAAGTGTTTTTCTTTTCCCTTAAAAAACAAACTCAAGCACGAAAATTTATAAGTCTATAACTGTACCTCATGGTGTTTCACTAATAAAAAAAATAAATAAATAATAAAAAAAACACTCCCTGAGATCTTTTGACGGGAAGATGGTCACCTTGAAGGAAGAATTTTACGTCTTCCAGATTGCTGTCTTGTTACTACTAATAAAGTTCCTGCTTGACCCTAATGAAAGAGGAAGCCTCAGTTTCCCCGGGCCAGTGAGAACAAAAGACTGACTCCATTTTATACCACAGGACCATGAGTTTAGTATGTTTCTATCTTCAAATGAGTTAGGAATTTTCCTTATGTTAATTGGTATGTACCATGAAATCTATAAATAGAAACTGTGGCACTGTAGCACTGTTCTCCCCGTTCATCGATTTGCTTGAGTGGGCACCAGTAACATCTCTATTGTGAGACTTGTTACTATATTTGGAATATCCAATATGCCACGGGGAGCTTGCCAGACTCTGCCGTGGGGGCGGGATACTCTCAGTAGCTTGCCGGCTCTCTGAGAGGGACGAAGGAATCAAACTTGGGTAGGTCACGTGCAAGGCAAATGCCCTATCCGCTGTGCTACAGCTCCAGCCTTTATGAATAAGAGAGCACAAATATGCCAAATTTTGCCAAATTTTACCAAAGACATATTTTATGGTGAAACATTTGTGCTCTTATGAATAGGAGAGCACAGATGTTTCACCATAAAATATGTCCAGGGGCTGGAGCAATAGTATAGCGGGTAGGGCATTTGCCTTGCATGCAGCTGACTGGGGTTCGATTTTCAGCAACCCATATGGTCCCCTGAGCACCGCCAGGAGTTATTCCTGAGTGCAGATCCAGGAGTAACCCCTGAGTATCGTCGGGTGTGACCCAAAAAGCAAAAACAAATAAATAAATAAATACATAAAATATGTCCTTGGCAAAAGCAAATTTCATGGAATAGGTTTTTATGGGTTAAATAGGGATACATTTTGTGAAAGACTTTTACATGTAAAAGTGGGACTGAAGAGATTGTACAGCAGGTAGGGCACTTGCATTGCCCCTGGCAGACCTGGTTTTATCCCTGACACCCCATATAGTCTCCTGAATCCCTAAGTTAAGAGCATTGTCTTGTGTGACCCCCACAAAACAAATAAAACTAACAAACCAGAAAAACTTCTTTTTAAGAAAACTTCCTTTGAAGTCCTAATATCTTTATCATTTCAATGGAGGAGGCAGGTTTGAAATCTACATACTATAGTTTATTAGATCTTTTTAAGACAACGAACTCAATAACTCCTTTTTCTCCCTCTTCAATGATCTCTCTGTTTTAGAAAACTTACTTAAAATGAATTCTGAAGCCATGTGAGTGATTTACAGTTTCTCTCCATCTCTCTCACATACATAGGAGTTATACTTACCATTAATAAGTATCAGTTTCTATTTTCCTTTTATAAAACAGAGAAAAAATAGTGTTCTTGTGTAACTGGAGTAAAATATACTCTAATGTTCTCATATAAAATGAACCATGATATAAAGAAATTAGGAAAAAATAGACATCCAAAATATTCACGATCACGATCACGACCACCCTGTTGTTCGTCGATTGCCTCGAGCAGGTGCCAGTAACGTCTTCTTCGTCCTAGCCCTGAGATTTTTTTTTTTTAAAGTGCCGTATTCAAGGCTTTTTCAGGGTTAGGAGAATGAGACCCATCATTGTTACTGGTATTTGGCATATTGGGTATACCACGGGGAGTTTGCCAGACTCTGCCGTGTGGGCATGTTACATTTGGTAGCCTGCCAGTTTGACCAAATTAGGAATGAGATGATAAGATGTCATATCATATCATATCATCTTATCATCAGCTTCCGGGAGCTGAGTGTGATGATCTCTGGATCCTGGCTGTTGTTGGAGTTACACGGCAGTTGGTGGGTGTGAGATCATCACACTCAGCTCCTGGGAGAGAACAAGGCAGTCTCCTACCCTATGCCTGACTGTCTCCACCAGGGCCCAACAGCTGAAGACCACCGAGGCCCAGACAAGGCCATGCTGAGACCACTCTCCACACACTTGGATGAGCCTCACGCATAAAAGAACTGACAGAGGAACCCAGGTGTGTGGGACCCGGGGCTGAGATCTCCAAGCCTGCACAGTTTGGGACTGGACCTGCCAGTAACTAGACAGTTACACCCATCCAAAATATTACTAATATAAAATAACATTTCAAATGGAAAAAGAAAGACATTGTTAAAACATTGCTTATACTATGGTATAAGTGGTACTCTGGATAGAAGGTGAAAAAAATCTTAGAGATACACATGTTTGTTTTCAAAGTTTAGCAGTTTCTTAAAGTTACTGTCTTGATAGAATAATGCCAAAAATGAATAAAAACTGAAGTACAATAACTTTCATATGGAACAATGGATGTAAGATGAGTGATAAAAACAAAACAAATTTTTTATAGAAAAAATAGATTTTAATTTCAATTTCAGTTTCAACATGAGTAATTGCTAACATAAACATAAACATTTTGATATGCTGCTGCTTGCCTTTATTAAAATCTAATTTTTCAAAATCCACCTCTGTTTTATGCATTCTCTGAATCTCAGGAAAAACTAAGCTCACTCAGTTATGAATTATAATGATAATTTCTTTGTACTTATTTCCCAATACTAATTACTGGATAGTTTGTATTTTTGTTACTTGTTTATATGCATTATTTCTAAGATTGGTCATATGATTTATTGACTAGAAAGCTTCATGCTTGCCTTTCAGAAATAAAGAGCTTATCTTCTTGTCGGGAACACAGGTATAAAGTCAGAGGATCCTAGGAAGAATAGTTCCTCTTCATCTGTCTTGAATGAAGATTTGAAGTGCATGCAGTAAAGCTTTAATTGCATTTCTTTATGACACTTACAAATGCTCATTAAAATAAAAATAAAGCAGTTTAATAAAACAGATAATTACTTGACTTACTAATTTTATAAACTTCCAACTATTGGAATTCTAAGTAGTTCATCTTTCTCAGTTAATGGACAATCAAGTAAAGCAACTGATATAATTTATATAAAAAATTTACAGATTTTATAAAGTAATATAAATGCACTCATGCACACTCACACTTGAGGTGTTTTAATACATATTGTTTTGAAGAAAAACTACTTTAATTTACAAATCTGCTTTGTAAATTTTATGGGTCCCAAGCCAAATTTGGAAATTCGAATCTTATAAAAAAAAAAGGATTAAACCAATAAAATAAAACAGCAGAAGCTGGAAAGGCAAGGAAACAGATTTCCCAAGTTCCTTCTGAAAGAACACCGATTTCGGTCTGATGTAGGTCTTATGTTAGATTTCTGACTCTGAGAGCTGTTGGAAAATATATCTTGTTTTAATCAATTCTTTATGATAATTCGTTATAGGAACAAGAACCTAAACTTTTTTTTTTTTGGGGGGGGGGAGTAGTGTGTAAATGATCCCTCTGAAGTCCATGACTTTTAAAGTCATCAGAATACAGAACTGTATAATTAGCAAATGAACTTCACCAGAGTGCTGTAGGTAAAGATACTACCAGTGCCTTGAGGAGACAAGCTCTATAGAGTCCTCTGTTGTGAAAATAAGTGGTGCCCTGAAGAATAGCTCTCCCTGCTACAAGAGATTCCTCTAAGCTAACACACTCATAGCACATTTATAAAGCCATTCGAATGTTTATGAAGTCAGTAGCCTCTGGATGGTACTAGACATAGTACAACCTGTGCACTGCATGAGCCCCAGTTTCTTGTTCACCTTCTCCCTTCTTGTCTGTGTAGCATGTCCTATAGAGGAAAGTTACTATGTGGAATTAATTCCATGCCTCTGGTTTAGGTGTATTTTATTAATCCCCCAAAACAGGACTGCTCGAGACTGTTGCAGAAAAAGCAAATCCACATCAATAAAATATATCTAACCAGATACACACACACAAATCACTGACCTTTTCAGAGTACAAGGAAACCTCATAATAGACTTTTCACCAACTGCCTGAGCGCTCTCAATAACCCCAACTAGCATCAACTGGGAGGGTTTCTTGTCACCTATATTCTGAAAGTTACACTTTTCAAAAAAAGAGTAGTAGACTTAGAGTTAACAGATTTTTCTAAAACCGAGTGAGTCTATACAGTTTCTGAATTAGTCACTTTGCCATGTGTGTGTGAGTGAGTGTGTGTGTGTGTGTGTGTGTGTGTGTGTGTGCGCGCGCGCACCCGTGAGGGCACACGCATACTCGATTTCTTTTTTCTGGAATAGTCACAGAAGAAAGCTAATTTATTTGCCAATTTGAATGTTCTGTGCTTCTTCCATGAGGGATGCATTCAAATATAAATTAAATGCAAATTTTTTCATTTGTTGCCTTCTGTCATATGTTTAGACATATGCCTTACCTCAGGTCATTATTTTTTATTTTTAATCCCATAACTCACTATGTGACCAAAGCCAGTGGTCACTAATCTGATTTTATTCTTAACTCAAATGATTTCTTGCTCTCTATCACATTGGCATTATGCTCATCCAGTACGGTTTTCTGTAGGATTTATTTACGGTACAAATATCCTTGACTTCAATGATACACAGTGTGAGAATGTTGACAGAGTCCTGAGGCAAGTTTTTAAATGAGTGTTATCCATCGTGTGTAGATGTTCTTTATTTCTTTTGCAATAAATATAGTAAAAATGCATTTGTGAAGCAAATGGTCACTTATTATGTACCTAAAGTATTATTGAACTGCTTAGCTGCATGTTTCAATATTAATTCTCTAGTTTATTCAGGAATCACATAAGCAAATTAAACAGAAATACTATGGGCATTCACTAACTCTTGACATCTTTGAACTGTAATGATGGAACCAATCTTTAGCGTATACATGGCGTGGGGGTGGGGTATTCTCATTCATAGGGTTGAGTGGATGAAAAGTTAAAAGTATTCCACTTGCCTTTCCTCTACACTAGTTCTTACTCCAAGATTAGGAATTCACCATGGGATCAACTCCATTGCCGGGTACAGCAATTTCATTGATGAGCTCAGAATTTTTTTTTTTTAAAAAATGACCACTAAATATGTGAAAAAGAGCAGTGAATTTGACATTCACCAAAACTCTATTATTTTTTCTAAAGGTTCCATTTGAATAGTGGATAAAAGAGACTAAAACATTTCTTTGTATCTCTAGTAACAAAGTCAACTTAGATTCTATCTGCAATAGTGTGAGATGTTTGTGTAATAATATAGGGGCTGAATTAATAGCACAGTGAGTAGAGTGACTGCCTTGCATGCTACCTATATGGATTTAATTCTGGGCACCATTTATGGTCACCTGAGCCCCACGACAAGTGACCCTTGAGAGCAAAACCAGGATTAAGCCTTGAGCCACCACTGGCTGTGGTCACAAACATATACAAACAGTAACAAGAATATTTTTAGGGGCACAAAATCCTGAGTCCAAGTTTCATTTTATGTCCCCTACAAGGGATCTGCCTTACTAATCCAAGCACATTTTGTCATTGTATTGGAGAAAACTCTGGAGAGACAGGTTTCATAAAAAAAGTGTGGGAACGGACAGCAAAGAGCAGTATGTTGTACTCTCATTCAACTATCCTCCCTGTAATAAGTGGTTTGCAAGATGTTTTCTTGTCTTTATCTCAGTACTGTAACATGGAATGTATGAACCATTAATAGAAAGAGAAATGGGGTAACAAATTAAATTGTCACAGTCCCTCAAATCTTTTATTTCTTAACTTTCAGAGGATTATTTTAAGAATCTTTGTTAAGGGAGAGACCAAAAGTATGACAATTTAGAAATAGACAACTGGGTACAGGATTTTGTATCACTTGATAACTTGATCATTTGACTTCCTGTTACTCATCAATTTGCTCGAGCAGGCTCCAGTAATGTCTCCATCTGTCCCTGTCGCGTGCTGATGTAGCTCAATGGTGTATGCTTGTTCTAGGAACACGAAGAGCCTCAAGCTGATCATTCAAGGTCTTGACAAAGAAGTCTGACCATCTCATAGGTGGGCGGCAATGTGATCTTTTGATGTCCCATGGAATCCAGTCAATAATGGCTCTAGTCCCGCAGTCAACTCCAAATCTCATTATGTGTCCAGCCCATCTGATTTTTGATGCCTTGGCAAACAAGACAGCATCCCTGATTCTTGAGTGTTGATGAAGGTCGGAAATCTGGATTCTTTCTCTCATTTGAGTGAAGTGTAATACTCCAAGCATAGCTCTTTTGATTCCTCTTTGGGAGACCCGAATAGAGTTCTCATCCTGTTTTCGTAGGACCCAGGTCTCTGAGGCATATGTTAATGCAGGAAGAACAGTGAAATCGAAGAGATGTGCCTGGAGCCGGAGGTTCTTCGTCCTCTTTGCTATTTCTCCAAAGCTCTTGAAGGTGTCCCAAGCTGATCTCTTCCTCCTGTGCAACTCAGGTGCCAGGTCATTCATCATGTTGACTTCTCGACCTAGGTACAAATAACTGTTATATTCGGAGATGTTCATCCTGTTGAGAGTGAATGGATTGCCATGAACAAGACCATTTCTCATAAACATTGTCTTCGTGAGATTCAGCTGTAGTCCAACCTTTCCAAGTCAGCCAGCATCTGTGCCACTTGGTTTATGTTTGGTGTTTTTAGAATGATGTCATCAGCAAAGTAGAGGTGCTGTAGTCACCGACCGTCTATCTTCACTCCCATTCCTTATTCCAGTCGTCACATGATGTTCTCAAGGGTGGCACAGAAGAGTTTTGGTGAAATGGTATCACCCTGCTGAACCCCTCTCTTGACGTCAATGATCACCTCCCTGTAAAATGATCGGATCCTGGTAGTGAATCCGTAATACAGCTCACAGAGGATCCTGATGTATTGAGTTTGAACGTCCTGTTTGGCTAGGGCTTCAGTGACTGCTTCAGTCTGAACAGAATCAAAGGCCTTCTTTAAATCAATGAATGTTAGTCAGAGCGGCATCTTGAACTCCCAGGAAACCTCAATGTGTTTGGTTATCGTGTGGATATTGTCGACTGTGCTGAATTTTTTTTTTGGAAACCGGCTTGCTCGCATGGCTGTCCTTCATCTAGTGTTCTGCCAATCCTATTCAGGATGACTCGAGTTAACAGCTTGTAGACGACAGACATCAGACAGATTGGGTGATAGCTGCCAATGTCGTGGATGTCTCCCTTCTTGTACAGTAGTACAGTCCTGCTGGTTTTCCATTGGGACAGAACCTTGCATTCAGACAGGTAGCATGTGAAGAGCCAACCCAGTGTATTGATGAGTACTAAAGGCAGGTTCTTCAGGTGTTTCGGGTCTGACCTTGTCTGGGCTGGGTGCTGTTCACTTCTTTACTGATGAAATTGTGTGACGGATTTCAGAAGGAAGAACATTGGGAACGACATAGCCATCCTGTGGAATTTGGTATGTGGGCAGGTGGACATGGCTATCGAAGAGATTTGAGTAGAAGTCATGAATAATCTTCTCCATTACCCTTCTGGAAGATGTGATAGATCCATCAGGACGTCGGAGGGCAGTCATATTGGTCTTATTGTTGGTGAAGGACAAGCAGGCATTGCAAATGCTTTTCCCAGCTTCTGCCACATCTACCAGCACTGCGGCTCTTGTCTCTTTGAGGTCTTCTTTTATCGCTTCTCTGTACTGCTTTGCAAGCTAGGACACGTGCTTGCGGTTGCCTAAGGCTTGTGCCAAGCCACGTTGGCGAATGAGCTCGAATGTTTTCGAAGACAGGCATCTTTTTGTGGTTATCTCTCTCTTGGCGTTCCTTGGCAAGCTACTGAGAATATCTCACCCGCATGATGAAGTCTGGCAGCTACCCATGATGTATACGATGTGCCAAACACAGTAACAAAAAGTCTCACAATGGAGCCATTACTGGTCCCGCTCAAGCAAATCGATGAATAACGGGAGGACAGTGCTACAGTGCTGATTTATTTATCATCTATCTTGTCCCCACAGTCCATTTAATGTAAAATGGGTCAGATCAAAATCTGATATCTTAAAATTGAGACTGTTTCACATATAGAATCATGATTCCCATTGATCTCCTGATTAAGTGACATTTCTGCACTACTCTTAAAGACTAAAATATTTGATGGCAGATGTCCTTGAGGCAATTTCAATGATCTCATGGTCACGGTCTTCCCGTTGTTCATCGATTTGCTCGAGCGGGCCCAGTAACATCGTGAGACTTGTTGCTACTGTGTTTGGCATATTGAATACATCATGGGTAGCTTGCCAGGCTCTACCGTGCAGGCGAGATACTCTTGGTAGCTTGCTGGGCTCTCCGAGAGGGGTGAAGGAATCGAACTGGGGTCGGCCATGTTGGCTGCATGCAAGCCAAACGCCCTACCGCTGTGCTATCGCTCCAGCCCAGTGATCTCATAATATCAATATATTAAAATGAACATCTTTGCTCCCCTCTAGAACAGAAACAAAAGACAAAAAAATATAAACAAAAATCTTATGGTTACTTCAGTTTTCCTCTCTTTAAGCCACTAGTAGGACTTTAAGCAATACTAAAATTTCCATTTCAGTTACCATTTATTTATTCTCAAAGTCAGTTTTTATTGCTCATTTTATTTTATATCTCAGCCCTATTTACATACTTTTTTTTCATTTGGCTTGTATTTTAGTCGTCCTTTAACAGAGGTTTCAATCTCTTCTGCTGATATAAGATTCATGAGTTTTCCCATCATTTCCTCTTCCTTCCTATAGAAATCTTATTCATAGGATCAGAGAGTCACATCAATAGACTGAGCACATATTTTGCACATAGGAGGCCTTGGTAAAATTCCTACAACTAAGGTGTTCTAAGAACTGTTGGGAGTTATCCGCAAGCACAGAGCTAGGAGTCACACATATCTGAATATCACCAGATATAGTCCCAAGACCAAAACAAAAATTCCTCCCCAAAATCAACCAGAAGTCTCATCCATAAGTAAATATCTATATTAGTGACTCCAAACAAAAATCTTTTTTTTTTGCTTTTTTTTTGGTCACACCCAGCGATGCACAGGGGTTACTCCTGGCTCTGCAATCAGGAGTTACTCCTGGCAGTGCTCAGGGGACCATATGGGATGCTGGGAATCGAACCTGGGTTGGCCACGTGCAGGGCAAATGCCCTATCCGCTGTGCTATCTCTTCAGCCCCCCAAACAAAAATCTTACAATAAACCTTTCACCTTGAATGTATTTTTATAGATTCAAATATATTCTCACTATTTCCATTTTATTATCAAACAGACATCTCAAAAGTGTATGACTGTAATATTCTTTTTTATATGACCTCCCAAACCACTCATTCTTTTATACTGGTAGTTATAGAAGTCATCTGAGTTAAAGGTAATTTTTTCTTCTTGTTTCTCAATAATGTACTTGCAGTCATTCATGATACCTATTTTTTCTCACATTCCACAACCAATTCATACACATCTACTTTCACATATATCTAGATGCTGACCACTTTTCAGTATTTCCCACCAACCATTTCTACATCATTTCTAGATTATTGAATTGATCTCCTAACAAGTCTTTCTACTACCATCCTTGCCTTTTAAATTTGATTCTCAGCAGCAGGATGAATCCTTTGAAATATGTAACAGATGATGCCACTTCTCTGCATCCCGCCCTTAACTACTTATTTAATGGACATTAAAAACTACAGTTTAAAATTGCCTACAGAGGGGCTGGAGCGATAGTACAGTGGGTAGGGCATTTGCCTTGCACGCAGCTGACCTGGGTTCTATTCCTATCATCCCATATGGGCCCCTGAGCACTGCCAGGAGTGATTCCTGAGTGCAGAGCCAGGAGTAAACCCTGAGCATTGCTGGATGTGATTCAAAAAGAAAAAAAAATTGCCTACAGAGCCCAGTAAGAATGTTAGCTCTTTGATTTTTTCTTATTCCTCCTCTTTTCTTTTCCTTCTACTTAGATGGCAAAATTTATCTATATGGATCAAATTGACAAATTTATCTACATGACTTGACACATTTTTTTCTCTTATATAACATGCCTAAATGCTTTCATTTCAAATAGTTCGCCCAGTATACTGTTTTGAAAATTGTAACTGCTACTAATGTATTATGTTTTCCTTGCACATTTTTGCCCCCATAAAACTTATCACCTTACAGTACACTATATATCTACATTATGTTTTCTCTTTACTTTCACCATAAATATAGAATTATTTGTTAAAGTATTTTTTAACTTTATTGCCATGTCTTTAGATTCTTAAATTGAACCTATCATTTATGAGGTTTTGTTTAGTAAACATTTAATGAATTAAAACATGAATTTACATTTTGCTTTTAAACACAATGTTACTGCAAAATACAACCAGTTAGATGGCCATGGTTTTTTTACATTTATCTGGAAAATTATTTTATATCAAAATATGTAGCAATTTTAAAATGTAAAAGCAAACATATACTCAAAGTGGCATCATTCTAATAGCATATTCTTAGTCACATTTTTTAAAAAAAAGACAAAAGTTAAAATGCCTATTCTATAAATAAATAGTAAAAAAATTAATTTTTATTTGGTCTTTATCTGAGTGAAAGTAGAAAAGGTCCTTATACTTGGTAAATTAGTTTCATCATTCATTAACAAAAGCAAATTATATATCTGCAAAATACATATAGAGAAGAATTATACATAAATTAAAAGAACAGAATTTTAACAGTTCAATGTTCACAGTCAGAAGGCATTCTCAAGCAAAGGGAAAACAAAAACTGTTTCTCAGGCCTGACCTTTTTCTCTTAAACTAAAATTTTAGAGTCAGTTTTGGAATAAAATGGGCTTACTTCTCAAAAAGTTTCTGAGTTTCCTTATCTGGGTTTTTCCCCTGTATTTATTCTGTCACTCATTCTGGACTGCCACATTCAACAGAGAGACCCTCAGAAAGCAATAGGACATTTTTTTTTCACTTGGTGTGAAATTCTTTGCAGTTGGCAAACAAACACTGGAAGTCTGTCAAATAGATGCATTAAATCTGACCTTTAAGTAGAGAGGTGTGTTTACAGAAGAGAATATGTCAAGAACCCCAGATATGCATAGTGAAGGATTTAGAACTGAAGATCACACAAAGATTTGGACCCAAGTACCTTGAATGAGTGAATTTATCATTTGAGATATGACCCCTAGTTTACCTGCAGACCAGGTTAGATGCTCATTAAACAAAAACGTTGACAGATGTGTTTTGAGCAGCAACTCAAAAAGCATGAAAGAAGATCAAAAGTTACTCAACACAGCTGCAATTGGGGTCAGGTGATAGTACAATATTTAGGTCATATGCCTTGCCTAGTGTGCACCTGGCGGGGTTTGACCCCTGGCACTGAAAAACCTTCCAAGGAGTGCTGGATGCAGCTCCTGAAATCACTGAGCACTGCTGGAGTTGCCCAGATAAACTGCTGGGGAGTCAACTGAACCCCACCCAACCCCCATCCTCACCAAAAGTAAAAATAAATATAAAGCTACCTAAGATTTTTACCTGTATTCAAGTTCTGTGTATTTGGCAAAGCAAGAGCAGGGACACATATCTTAAGGGCAAAGACTATTTAGCAATGAGCACTGCCGGTATACACAGACAAAAATCACAAATAATTGTTTAAAGTCAATGGTAGTCCCTTTTATACTTTCTTTTAGTAATTTGGCAAAAACACACCATTAACTGGTAAGGTCACACTCCCCAAATATATAAGAATCTAGTTTTCAAATACTTTTATTGAGATATAGTCAATCTAACTTAAATATTAACTTAAATAAGACTGTCCAATTTACTTATTTTTAATATATTTAGAGGTGAGCAAACTTAATTTATTCAAGGACATTCACTCACTGTATCCATTAGTAGCCAATCTTGCCCTTTTGAAATCTCTACTTCACCTTAGGTTACCAAGATGTTGTTTCCTGTTCTTTATTAAGCTATAACCAGGTTTGTTTTTTTTTCTGATTTTAAACTCTCTAAGTCTTTTTTTTTCACTTAGAACATTTATTTCAGACATGTTGTAATGGAAATTTCTGTCCTTGTCCCTTAAAATGTAAATAAATGTCCAGTAGCTTGCCAATGCTATTACTCTAATCGTGGTATCTTTCATAAGGACTTGGGAATCATCTTTTCAAAATAAAATTATAAAGTACATAGTGACACAGTATTTATTTGAAAATAGGAGACTAAGGCCAGACAGACAGAACCATAATTAAGGTACTTACCTTGCATATGCTGTACCAGGATGCTTTACCAACCCAGCATCCCATATGGTCCTCTATTAACCTGAGAGATCCCTGAGTACAGAATTAAGAGTAGGCTCTGAGCACAGCTGGCTGTGGACCAAAAACTAAAAACCAAACAAACAGGAGCCTAATTATATTAGCAAACTAATAATTGGATAATCTAATTTCATTAACTTATTGTTCTACCATAATTAATCCTAATAATCTTTTATCTTTTGTTTTTGAGAAATTGAGTTCAAGCTCTACCACTGTCAATATATTCCTTTCTGTGTATATATATGTATATATATTTGTCTATTTTGAATATTTTATATTAATGGATTCATGTAATATCTAATCTTCTGTAAAGAAATGATTTTTTTTCATTTTTAAATTCCTTTTAAGTTATAACATGTATCAAAATTGTTTACTGTTGAACAATACTTTATTCTGTGTATAATGCATTTTGTTTATTTAGCAGTTGATAGATATTTACATTTTCACAGATCTTTAAAATTTTTTTTAACTGAATAATAACTAAGAATCTGTTTTTATGAGAACTTGTTTTCATGTGTAGCTTGAATATATTCTTAGGCAAAAAAAAAAAAACTATTGCGGGCTATATGGTATATCCATGTACAGAATTTTGAAAAAGTTCAAACTATCTTCTAAAATGGCTGCACAGTTTTAAATTACTGCTTACAAGTTATAAAAGTCAAACATCGCATATTTTTGCCAGTACTTGCTATCATCCCAGCAATTCTTATGTGTATAAGATGGTTTATTACTAAGGTTTTCATTTTCACTTTTTAATGATTAATGAAATTGAAAAATCTTTAATATGTTTAATCAATTTTAGGAAAATACTGTTCAACTTACATAAAAGTTTTTAATAATGTTGTCTAGGTTTTCAAATTTAAGAGATTTTCAAAGGGATATTGCATTTTTTAAACTAAATGTTATCATTAATGTAGACTATAAACAAATATATTTCATGCTGGTCATGAAGAAATTGGAGCAACTTTACATCATTAGTCAAGCTATTTTCTTTTGAGTCCCAGCCAATATTAAAATATAAATTATTGGGCCATATCCTCAAAGCAGGAAATTGTCCACCAAAATGCAAATGTTGATTTATTGTCTATCTCAAAGATGCTTAATTTTTCTTATTTCTTCAGGTAAGATTCAGTTTTGTTGTTGTTGTTCTTTTTTAATGCTGTTTCAGATGTCAAAAGAGATAAACTCAAACTGTCATGATAAACAAAAGCTCAAGGTAAAAGTTTGAAAATAGTGATAAATGCAAATAGTATACTTAAAAAAAATTTAGAGAAGCAGGGAAGGAGAATCAGTAGTACTGCACATGCCTTGCATGTGTGAGACCCTGGTTTCAATTCCCAGTACCAAAAAATGGTAAAACAGTTATAAGGGACAGAGATGCACATTATATAATGACCAAGGGATCTATTTTTTCAAAAAAGACTTAATACTTATTAACACATACCACTTAATAACGCATATAGTGCATATAGTAAATGAAGATACATCAAATACTAGTAAGCAAATGCTAATAGCAGTGAAGAAAGATATCAATGGCAGGACAATAGTTAGATTTTAACACCACACTCTCACCTCTGGATAAACAAAACATAAAAAGTAAATATATAAATCAAGACCAAAAAAGGTAAAAAAAAACTATGTACCTACAAAAATAATAAATAAAATTATATATGTTGCATTATTTTCTTTTGAGACACTCGCTCTAACTATGAATGCACACCTGTAGGCTCTCCAGGAACAGGCCAGACACACTGGGGCCTAGGAAGAGAGCTGAACTTCAGTTCAGTTTCAGTTTTTCAAAAGCTAACTCTTAGCAAGGTTTGGATCCCAAGAGTGCTAATTTCCATGGTTAAATGGAAGGTTTCACTTTGTGACTTGAACCATTTGCATATAATTATAATATGATTTAATTGGAGGGGAGTCCACATTACAACAATACAAGCATACAATTCAATTAGTGGTAAAGCGTGAAGGAGCATGAAATCTTAAGACAGAGGCTCAGGAGACTGGATGACTGAGGAACTACAGTGGAGGTAGGGAGAGTGTCTGACTGCAGGAAGAGAGAGGACTTGCCTAAAGGTCCCGATAATCCTCACTGCATAAGGCTTCAGGACCACAGGTATAGGATAAAGGTGTCTCAAATCCCAACTCAATCAGTGTCCCAAGTTATACCTATTCTTTTTTATTAGTGAAACACCATGAGGTACAGTTACAGACTTACAAATTTTTGTGCTTGGGTTTCATTATACAATGATCAAGTACCCATCCCTCCACCAGTGCCAATCCTCCACCACTATGGGTCCCAGCATCCCTCCCACCCCCCATCCCCCCATCCCACCCTGCCTCTGTGGCAGGGCATTCCTTTTTGTTCTCTCTCTCTCTCTCCTTTTGGGTCCTGTGGTTTGCATTGAGAGGGGCATTGAGTGGCAATCATGTTTGGTCTATAGTCTACTTTCAGCATGCTTCTCCCACCCTTGGAGGATCCTCCCAACACCCTTTATTTGGTGCTCTCTTCTCTATCTGAGCTTCCTTTTCCCCTAGCACGTGTGGCTGGCCTCCAACTCATGGAGCAAAATTCCCTGTACTAATCTCGGCCACTCCTGGGTGTTAGTCTCCCGTTTTGTTGCTTTATGTTCCCCAGATGAATGCAATCTTTCTGTGTCTATCCCGCTCTTTCTGACTCATTTTGCTTAACATGATACTTTCCATGTAGTACCACTTGTATGTAAATTTCATGACTTCATCTTTTCTAACAGCTACATAGTACTCCATTGTGTAAATGTACCAAAGTTTCTTTATCCAGTCATCTGTTCTCGGGCACTCAGGTTTTTTCCAGATTCTGGCTATTGTAAAGAGTGCTGCAATGAACAAACAAGTGCAGATGTCACTTCGAGTATACTTTTTTGCCTCTCTGGGATATATTCCCAGGAGTGGTATTCCTGGGTCAAATGGGAGATCAAATTCTAATTTTTTGAGAATCGTCCATACTGTTTTCCAAAAGGGTTGGACAAGTTGGCATTCTGAGATGTGTTATCGAGACCACTTGTTAATGTTAATTTTGGCAGGGCTTCTAATGCAACCAAGGTTTTCTCTGTTCATGGCTCTTACTTCTGCTTGTATTGTAACCTAACTCATATGTTTGGTTGCCTACACCTTTAATCACTGGAGTGCTACTCTAACTCAAAAGCCCTCTCTGTTTCTATCAAGCAGGTCATTACAATTTCAGTGCATACATGTATTATCATGATCATTATAATATCACTACATATAATGTTAACTGTCATGATCCTTACAGTATTAGTACATATAATGCTAACCAGAGCATTGGATAGCTGGTCTGTCTTTTCAGATATGGCAAGAACATTATCCCCTGCACTGTCTCTTTGGCGCTAAGTTGAGCTATTGTAAAGAAGAATAAATTTGAAACTTTCACAACTGGAAGCTCTAGGATTGGTGATTATAAGTAAACCTTTAGAGCAGGATACATAGAAAAACATTTGGGTTTGCCTATAAAACTTTGTGGCAAACTTCACTTCTTTATTTATTCTAGCTCTAAACTGGGTGAACTGGAGTACATTTTCAAATTGGTACATTTGAATCTATAAGCTACAGGAGTTACTGTTTCATTTGTCAAACTAGACCATTACCAAGATGTCTAACATTTTGTAAAGGTGTGGAGTGATGGAAACCAGACAATTTCCTGAAGATCAACAAACTACTATGAAGAACAAAAAGTCCCGTCCTACCTGGGAGAGATATCTATACGAGAATTTTCAATGTGACGTTTCAGCAGAACTAATGAACTCCTTCTTAAGTTGGTGAGGAGCACATGCCGTTACAAAATAATGTAGAAGTATTTATCTGGCATATTCTACTCCCAGTGCATCTCTTCCCACCTGACTTTCATAGCCAATATGCATGGCTTATTCACCCAGGTCATCTTCCCATCACTCTCCTTTAGTCTTTCTTTGCCTCTTGGATTTAAGTCTGTTTCAAATTTCACAAGGAGAACTCCAAAGATTAAGAATCAAATGCCCTATACGTGGCAAAAATTAAAATAATAGAATATCCCGTGTTAAAACCAAACTGGAGAAAAGTAACCCTTTATATATTGCTGATGAGAGTGTAAACTGGTACTAGCACTTGATAGATTTTTCAGGAAAAATAAACCTCCTCATTTCTTCTATTTAGATAAACCCCCAAAACATATGTGTACCAAATGATTATTTCAACACCTTGAGAAAACTAAATGTTTATAAGCCACAAACTAGTTATATATATATATATATATATATATGTATATGTATTGAAAACATGAATATGTCAGGATATGGCAATTATAAAACAAATTATTAAAAATAAGATCATAAATAGAACTCACAAACATAATGTTGACAGAAACATTCATACTCTATAAATCAATTTATTAGATGAAGTACAATCACATGCATTTTTTTATTATGGTTGTAACAATATTATCTATGAAAAAAGGTACTCTGTGTTGGAGTATAGCATGAGGACAGGTCTTCCTTTAACATTTTATCCAAATAGACCAGTATCATCATGTGTAAAAATAATTTTGAAATCACTCCAGACAAATACTTCAAAATGAAACTAATTGTATAGATGTACAATTTAGGTTTAAGATAAATACACACACTTTTTTTCGGCTGTAGGCCTGAGTGGTTGCTGTCGAAATGGGCAAGTTCATGAAACCCAGGAAGGTGGTACTGGTCCTGGCCGGCCACTACTCGGGACACAAAGTGGTCATTGTGAAGAACATTGATGATGGCACCTCAGACCGCCCCAATAGCCATGCCCTGGTGACTGGGATTGACCACTTCCCCCGCAAAGTGACAGCTGCCATGGGCAAGAAGAAAATCGCCAAAAGGTCCAAGATCAAGTCTTTCATGAAAGTTTATAACTGTAATCACCTCATGCCCACAAGGTACTCCGTGGCCATCCCCTTGGACAAAACCATTCTCAACAAGGATGTCTTCAGAGACCCAGCTCTTAAACGCAAAACTCGGAGAGAGGCCAAGGTCAAGTTTGAGGAGAGATACAAGACCAGCAAAAACAAATGGTTTTTCCAGAAACTGCAGTTTTAAATGTTGTTTCAATCATTAAAAAATCAAATCAAGAAAAAAAAGGATAAATACACACAGGTATGATGAAATGGGGCCTGAAAGGTAGTATAGGTGGTGGGGTGTTTGCCTTGTATGTGGCTGATCCGGGTTTCGTCCCCAGCATATGGGTCTTTGAGCACCACCAGGATTGATCCCTGAGTACAGAGCCAGGAGTAAGTTCTGAGCACTGCCAGATGTGGCCCAAAATCTAAAATAAAAAATAAGATTAAAAGAAACACTACTAATTTAAAGAAAATTTTTAAAAAGTTAACCTATAATGCTGGTATTTTTTTTAAATTTGTTTTGGGGTCCAGCTGGCACTTTGGGACTATATCTAGCTCTGTGCTTATAGGTTACTCTTGGTGGATCTCAGGACATCATGTAAAACTGTAGATGAAACTCAGGCCTCAAGCAAGCAAAACCTGAGTTTAACCTATTGAGGTTTTTTTTTCCGGCCCTAAATACTAGTATTTTTAAAATGCAGTACTTTTTTATCCTTCAAATGGTGAGGCACATAAATTAACCTGGCTGTGGTTCCTAGCAAGCTAGCGTGATGTATTTGATATGCCAAACACAGTAACAACAAGTCTCACAATGGTGACGTTACTGGGCCCACTCAAGCAGATCAATGAACAACGGGAGGACAGTGACAGTGACAGTGACAGTGGTTTTCAAATAGGAATTTAGTAAAGACACTGTCTTGTCAATAACACAAATTGCTTTACAGGATGGCTACCATTCTTTCATTTACTCTCATGTTCCATTACTCCCATGTAATTTCCAACACTTGCAAACATTTCCTTATCAGTATGTTTTCATTTATACTTAATTTTGCAGCACCAACAAACTAATTAATTATACTTACATAGTATTTTATATAAAATGGGAAGCTATCTAAAATAAAAATTAAAAAAGTAATTCACTAGGATATTTAGGGTTCTATTTATTTTTCTAAGTATAACTATGTAAAAAAATTAGCAACATTAATATTATCAAGAAAAATATATTGTTTCTAAACATGTAAAGTATGTACTTTTTAATTCATATGATACATGGTTCTATGAATAATAATATTTTGAGGCAATCGATGGAAATATAATTTATAGAAATATATTAAGTTTCTAAAGATGTAAAGTATGTACCTTTTAACTTATATGATACATGGTTCTATGAATAATAATATTTTGAGGCAATCGATGGAAATATAATTTATATTTAATACAGTAAAACCATAAATACTAGTTAAAGGACAATCACACATTTATTTTAAAATGTAAGTTCTAATATAGGAGTAAAAGATTACATCATTTGTAATGCTTCTTAACAATGACAAATTATATCAGAATGTAAATGTAATCTGAGTAATTAGCAAAATAATTATCTTTAGTTTGTGACTCATTAATATCCACATATCAAAAAATATCATTAAGGATTAAGTATTATAAGCTATGTTAAAAGTATCCTTTTATTCTTTATCCTGTTCAACCCAATTGCTCTACCAGTTAGAGCTTAAAATATAATATTAATATAGTGGTAATTCCTAAATTTATCATAGTTGTTATTACTATGTTAAAGATTTTCTCAGGAAATACAAATGAACTGATATTGATATTAACAGTATCAGTTAATTGATACTTAAAGACATACAAAATAAATCAGGATGTTATTAGATCCTATGGGATTCCACAAAGACGGTATTAAGAGGGAAACTCATAGCAATAAGAGACCATAGGAATGAACAAGAAGAATCCCAAGTAAACACTGAATCTCACAGCTTTAAGAAAGCAGAGCAAATGAAACTAATTCAGAAGAAGAAAAATAAGAATTAGAGCAGGAAACATTTGAAATATTGACCCTCCTTTTTACGAAAGGCAGTACAGAGTATTAAAAATGTGAAAGGAAAGGAAAAACAAAATATTCTTAGGTAAGCCAACTTACAATATTAGAGAACATTATAATGTTCACCTGCTATTCTTTTATAGCAGGTGAAAGGAATTAAACCACAACTGATATCACAGTGGGATCTTAAGACTACTTACTGACATTGATACTGACAAAAAAACAAAACAAAACAAAACTGAACAACAAACTTAACAACGGGACTGTCACTGTCACTATCCTCCTGTTATTCATCGATTTGCTCGAGCAGACCCAGTAACATTGTGAGATTTGTTACCATATTTGGCATATCGAATACATAATGGGTAGCTAGCTTGCCAGGCTTTGCCATGCGGGTGAGGTACTCCCAGTAGCTTGCTGGGCTCTCCGAGAGAGGTGGAGGAATTGAACTCTGGTCGACCATGTTGGCTGCTTACAAGGCAAACGCCCTACTGCTGTGCTATCGCTCTAGCCCAGAATTAAAAGGACATATTTAAAAACTCTTATTGTTGAAAAGTACCATAGAGGCAGGCTTGAGGTGAGTGTAGGGGGTGGGAGGGGACACTTGGGAAATGTACACTGGTAAAGGGATGGGCGTTGGAATATTGAATGACTGAAACTTAATCATGAACAGTTTCGCAACTATGTCTCTCACAGTGATTTAATTAAAAACTTATTTTAAAAATTATCATTTTCCCATATTAAACCTGAAAATGTATATTGAAATGACTAATACCAAACACAAAAAATTAAATAGCAATTAAATCTTAAAGATAAAAGCCTATTACCACAAGATTTTATTAATGAATGTTACCAAATATTCAAAGTTCTAAAACCCTTCCTATTGAAATCTTCTAAATATTAAAAGAGGGAAAAGTGCTTTCAAATAAATTATAGTTCAACATTATTCTTTTACCAAACCCAGAAAAGGTCATGGCAAAAAAGAAAACTTGTCATCAACATTTGTCATGAGCATACATGCAAACCTCCTCAAGATCTTGATGGACTAAATCAGAAATATGTCAAAAGAATCATATACCATGACCACTAAGGTTCCAGATATGAACAGGTGGTTCAATATATGCAAATATCTTAACTTAATATGCAACATCAATAAAAAGAAAAATTAAAGACATCTGTACTTGTATGTTCATTGCAGCACTGTTCACAATAGCCAGAATCTGGAAACAACCCGAGTGCCTGAGAATAGATGACTGGTTAAAGAAACTTTGGTACATCTAAACAATGGAACACTTTTAAATTAATGTGTTTTGTTGTTGTTGTTGTGGAGATAGATTCTAAGAACTGGTATTGCTAGGTCATGGTTAATGTTCAATTCTTAGTTTTTTGAGAAATTGTCATACTGCTTTTCAAAGAAGTTGAACCTTAGAACACTTCAATCAATGGTAAATGAGAATTCCTTCATCACAACATTACCACCAACACAGGCTATTTTCAGCCTCTTTTGTTTATACCATCCTTACTGGTATAAGATGGCACTTCATTGTTGCTTTGTTTGCATTTACCTGATAATAAGTGAGAATGAGCACTTTTACATATGCTCAATAGTCATCTTATTTGGGGAAGTATCTGCTTATCTCCTCTCCCCATTGTGGGAGGGATAGTGGGATTTTTTTGTTGTTGAGCTTTGCAAGTGCTTTATAGATCTTGAATATTATTCCTGTATCTGATGTATTCTGTGCAAATATTTTCTCCCATATAGTTGGTTCTCTTTTTATTTTAGCTTGATTTTCCTTTGCTGTTCAGCTTTTTAATTTAAAGTAGTCTTATTTGTTTTTGTTTCATTTTCTTTGCCTCTGTTCTCAGTTTATTAGAAAACCCCTGTGAGGTGCTTTTCCTGGTTCTATCTATACTTTCATCAATGTATTTTATGAACTCTGATCTAATCTCAAGACCTTTAATACCTTTAAATTTACTATTGTGAATGTTATGATATATGGTTCCAGTCTCATTGTTTTGACATGAAGCTATTCAGTTTTCTCAATAGCATTTGTTGAAGAGACTTTATTTTCTCTACTTCATGTACTTAGCTCCATTTTCAATGATTTGCCCAAAAATCTTTGTATTTAAGTCAGGACTCTCAATTCTGTTCCATTCATTTGCAGTTCTATATTTATTCCAGTGCCATGCAGTTTGGGGGCTGGCGTGAGATGACAGCAGGTAGGGCATTTGCCTTGCAGGCGGCTGACCCAGGTTCGATTCCTCCACCCTTCTTGGAGAGCCCAGCAAGTGACTGAGAGTATCCTGCCTGCACAGCAGAGCCTGGCAAATTACTTGTGATGTATTCGATATGCCAAAAACAGTAACAATAAGTCTCACAATGGAGACGTTATTGGTGCCCGCTTGAGCAAATTGATGAACAACAGGAGGACAGTGGACCGTGCTACAGTGCTACCATGCAGTTTTGATAATTGTTTATGCTGATAAGGGTTAAGTTCTCTGGTTCTATTAATTTTGTACCTCATATGTTATGTCCTAATTTAGTTTGTAAATTATATTTTTATTATTTTTCATACTTCTAATTAATTTAAAATGAGATTGGTTGATTATTTGAAAAAATGTTTTATAATGGAGAAAAAATTCCTCTCATGCTGATAATTCATTTGAGCTGTACTCTACCTGGATTAAACTAAAGACAACTCATATATACCTTTTCTTCAGAATAAAAAACTGTCTTTTATCCAAGGAAAATGTACACTCATCAAAACAGTTTATTTTCTTGAAAATAATAAAATAAAATAGAGCATATTATTTATTATTATCCTCAGTTATTTTGTTTCTAGTATGGGTATGATTCTGATATTTGAAGAACATTAAAGGGCCCTGAAAATTATGTGATATAGTATAAATATTAATATAGCTGGTGCTGTGCCTGTAGAAATCACAATACAGACAGTCATTTTTGTCCTTTTTCGTTTTGGCAGCCTAGTTCGACCCTGAGATTTTATCAGCATATCCTTCCTCTACATGAAGCTGGAGAAGTTCTATAAAGACCACACCTTCTACAAGATCATTGTCAGTGATTTTAATGCCAAGATAGGAGGACCAAGAAGATCAGTCGAAGAACTCCACATTGGGACCCATGGCCTAGATGGAACGAACAGGATGAGAGACTATCTGAGTTCATCATGTCGACCAAGACCATCCATGATAACTCACAATTCTAGAAGATCAAATCTAAACATTGGACATGGGAGTCTCCCAGTGGATGGTTCCACAACGAAATTGACCCCATCATATTCAATTGACGGTCTTGCCTGACCAATGTAGGGGTTCTCCAAAAATTCCAAACGAGATCGGACCACCATCTCCTTTGTGCAAAATTCTACTTCACAGAGTGGGGATAAAGGGCTGCAAAGTTTAAGAAGAGAACTCCCAAAATGACTGCCCTTCGACATCCTGATAGATCTGTCACATCTTACAAAAGGGCAATGGAGAAGATTATACATGACTTCTACTCAGATCTCTTCGATAGCCATGTCCACCTAACCACATACCAAATTCAGCTTCACTGATGACATCATTCTAATAACACCAAACATCAGCGAAGCAGCACAAATGCTGGCTGACTTCGACCGTGAGTGTGGAAAGTTGGACTACAGCTGATTCTCACAAAGACAACGTTTATGAGAAACAGTCTCATTCCTGATGTTTCATTCACTCTCAATGTGATGAACATCTCCGAATGCAACAATTATGTGTACCTAGGTTGAGAAATCAACATGATGAAAGACCTGGCACCTGAGTTGTGCAGGAGAAAAAGAGCAGCTTGGAACACCTTCAAGAGCATCGAAGAAATAGCTAAAAGGATGAAGAATCTCTGGCTCCAGGCACATCTCTTAGATTCCACTGTTCTTCCTGCATTAACATATGCCTCAGAGACCTAGGCCCTATGAAAACAGAATGAGAACGCTATTTGTGTCTCCCAAAGAGGAATCGAAAGAGCTATGCTTGGAGTATCATGCTTCACTCAAATGAGAGAAAGAATCCCAAGTTCCGACTTCTGTCGGCGATCAAGAATCAGGGATGTTGTCTCGTTTGCAAGGCATCAAAAATTAGATGGGCTGGACACATAATGAGATTTGGAGACGACCACTGGACTAGAGCCATTACCGACTGGATTCCACAGGACGTCAAAAGATCACAGAGCCGCCCACCTATGAGATGGTCAGACTTCTTTGTCAAGAACCTGAATAATCAGTTTGAGGCTCTTCGTGTTCCTAGAACGAGCAGACGCCATTGGGCTACATTAGCACGTGACAGGGACAAATGGAGATGTTACTGGTGCCTGCTCAAGCAAATCGATGAGTAACGGGATGTCAAATGATTAAGTGATTAAGTGATGCGACTGTAGAGCATATCTATTATATATGCAAGTCCCTAGATTCAATCTCTCGCACCACATGCCTACTTGTGCATACTGGAGGGTATATAATTTTCAAAGAACTTTGACCACCAGCAAGTGTAGTCTCCACAAAAAGGAACAAAAGTTTGTTTTTAATTCAAAATCATTTTTGTGACAAATATATGAAATTAGTATAATTATAGCTCTAATCACATAATTGTATAAAGGTTGATCAAATGTTTATGATCAAACATTTCATGTAGTCAATAAAAATAAATATATGTATAATATGTTCTCAGGAACATTCAGTAAATATTGAGAAAGCATTTATTTTAAAAGCCCAACTGGAAACTACCAGCCTATCAGTAGCAGAATGCATAAACAATTTTGGTGCATTCACACAATAGAATTCCATAGAGCAGTGAAAATGAAATTGCCTAAAGACACAGATGAATAACCCTCAAATCATAATATTGAGGCATGAAACCTGATACATGGAGTAGTAATTATTTATATAAATTGAAAACTGTTAAAAAATCTATAGAGCCACAGAAAGGCTGACTTGATGTGGCAATATTTTGTGTCTTGATTTGGTTCATGGTTATATTAGTGGATTTAATTAGTGAAACTCTATGGAGGTGTTCCCATATTATTTTTATAATTGTACAAATGTACTTGTTAATTATTCTTAAAAGTAATTAACATAACCATAAGAAAAGTAATTTTGGTAATATTCATAAGCTCTAACAAGTTTCATAAACATTCAAATGACCTGATTGTTTTCTAAAGAATCAATGGTCTCATTATTTTTGTTTTTCATAAAGTTGCATGCAATTGTATTCAAAACTGTACTTATGGTTAATGCATTTGAAATGGTTGACATAATTGAGCCTATTCTAGATATCATAATCTTATTTGGGAAAATAATCTATCCGCAGGTACTGAGTTAAAAAATTCTCAGAAAAGATTCTGGTAAATGGATTATATCCTCACTTAATTTTTTGTAATCAAATGGATAATCAGCAAACCAAGTACCTGTGTTTATCCATTTAATCACATAAAATTTTCACAAGCTGAAAAAATATAGATATTTCCCCTTTAAATTTTTTATAAACTATAGCTGCCTTAAAGTAAAATTATCCTTTAAGTTAATTCAATTTGGCACAGTGTGTGTGTGTGTGTATATATATATATATATATACATATACATATATATGTATATATTTTAAATTCAGCCTATGAGTTTCTTTAGAAGAGCTTTAAGACAAATCAATATATAATAATTAACACTTTATTCAAAACTACATCTTACATGCTAGTTACATTCTTATTTAATTGTTTACATCCTTACTTTTGTGTAAGAAGAAAATGAGTTCCTTCTCAAATAGAATTTTCAAATAATACAACCTATTAAATACACCAGAAACTGAAATTTTGTTCAATTATCAATTAGAGGATATAGGTTTTCAAAAGATTTGAAACAGCTTCTGCTCACTCATCCAGGTACCCGCCTAGCGGCAGGGCTCCTTCCCTGGGCCACACTTCTAACTAGATCCTGGAGAACATCTGGTTTTCATCCTTGGTCTGCGGGGGACAGGAATTGAGGCACATTGTGCAAGCTCAAAGCTGAGCCATTCCGCTTCCCTCTGCTCACTCATCCAGGTACCCGCCCAGCAGCAGGGTTGGTGCCCCCCAACCCCACCTAAACTCGCGACCTGGAAAGTCAGCCGCCACTGGGACTCCGGCCTGGAGCACCTACCTCCACTTCTGCGCGGAGTGGAGCCAACAGCCCAACCAGCTGCTTCCTGAACAGGTCTGTGGACTAGTATCTGGACTGGATGGGGGCATGGCCACCACTGTAGGGATCTAGGGATCGTGGCTTTCTCAAAAGTGGGTGTGGCCTTCTCCAGTTATATTTCCCACTCCCAGCACTCTGGATTTCATCCCAGCCTATATCACCTAATTCTGTGGACAAAATTCTGTCCACCTCAACTACAATACAACAATAAGCCATTGGCTTACTCCAATTCTAACAAAAGGCCAGTATGCAAGAAGCTGTACAAGCCCAATATTAAAGAGCACCTCCTCCAAAACTTAACAAGATTCCATCATAAGCAAAAGAATTATGTCTGAGAGAAAGGTCAGGCTCTAGAAAGGGAAAAGGGTGACCACCATCGACCAACCTTATCCAGAATCATTTCCCACGGTAAGAGAGAACAGTACTAGTGAATTCCAGGGTTTTACCACTAGACAACTGAAACAACATGAAGAAACAGCTCAAATCTCTACTACAAGGAGAGGACGAAGAAAAGAGTCTCGAATCCCCAACCAGGGTTATCCACAAATATGCCCTCTCCGATAAAGAATTTCGAGACAAAATGCACAGGATTTTCAAGGATCTACTCAAAGAATCAATGAAGTAGATATCCAGAAAACTAAAGGAAGAAATGAAAGAAACAGTAGAATGGATAGTCGAGAAAATACAGTAAGAAATGAGAGCAGAAATAAAAAATCTACAAAAAGAAGTGTCACAAATAAAGGTTTCAGTAGACAAAATTAAAAACTCAGTAGGTGCCCTTAGCAGTAGGATGAAGGATCAGTGAGCTTGAAGATGAGCAACAGAAATCGCATAGGGAACAACAAGCAATGGGAAAAGACCTCAAAATAGTTCTAAGGAGAATCAGAGACCTAGAGGATGATCCCAAGAGGAAAAACATTAGAATCTTCGGAGTAAAAGAAGAACAGGGAGGCAACCCCAGTGAAAAAGCCACAGTCAAAGAAATCATTGCTGAAAAGTTCCCAGAGTTAAAGAATGCAGACATCCAGATCCAAGGAGCCAGAAGGGCTAAAAGAGACCCTAATAAAAACACTCCAAGGCATATCATAGAATGATGGATGCTGTGGACAGAGACACAATACTGCAAGCATCAAGGTCAAAGAAGGAAATCACATACAAAGGAGCACCCCTTAAATTTACAGCAGACCTATCAGAGGAAACCCTCCAAAACTGAGAGCAATGGTGCGATATTGTGGGATATATATTTCAATGAAATGAACACCTCACCAAGAATACTTTATCCAGCGAAACTCTCACTCAAACTCGATGGAATGATACACAATTTTGTAGATAAACAACAGCTTAGGAACTTCATAGACTCAAAACCAAATCTAAAAGAAGGATTAAAGGGGTTCTTGTAAGATAAAAAGGAAAGAACTTATAAACACAACCAACCTCTACAGAATGATGGCACAAAACCTCATGACAATAATCTCTCTCAATGTCATTGGTCAAAATGCACCAATCAAGAGACACGGTGTGGCAAAATGGATCCAGAAACTGAAACCAACATTCTGCTATCTACAAGCAACTCATATGATCAGTCAGAGCAAACACCGACTCAAAGTTAAAGGATGGGAAACAATCCCACAAGCAAACAGTTCCCTTAAAAAAGCTGGGGTGGCCATACTAGTATCTGACAACATCAATTTCAGGTTGAAACAGATTAGAAGGAACAGCCAAGGCCATTTTCTATTTATCACGGGATACGTACAACAGGGAGCTGGAGCAATAGCACAGTGGGTAGGGTATTTGCCTTGCACGCAGTCAACATGGCCAACCTGAGTTCGATTCCTCCGCACCTCTCGGAGAGCCTGGCAAGTTACCGAGAGTATCTCGCCTTCGTGGCAAAGCCTGGCAAGCTACCCATGGCGTATTCAATATGCCAAACACAGTAACAACGAGTCTCACAACAGAGACGTTACTGGGCCCGCTCGAGCAAATCAATGAACAATGGGAGGACAGTGACAGTGACAATGATGTACAACAGGAAGAAATCATACTCTTAAATGTATACACACCTAATGAGGGACCAGCTAAATACTTAGAACAACTGCTAGCGTATTTTAAGGAGGACATTGCTAGCAACACAACAGTAGTTGGAGACTTCAGCATTGCTTTATCACCCCTGGATAGATCAACAAGAACAAAACTCAACAAGGAAACATTGGCTTTGAAGGAAGAAATAGAAGAGAGAGGGTTAATAGACCTATACAGGGCTTTACACCCAAAAAAGAAAGAGTACACATTCTTCTCCAGTGCACACAAAACATTCTCCAAAATAGACCATGTGCGAGGCCGCAAAACATACCTCAATAGAATCAGGAAGATAAAAGTAGTATCAACAACCTTTTCAGACAATGATGCGCTGAAGATAGAAGCGAATCACAGAAAGACATCGAAAAATAAATCAAACACCTGGAAATTAAACAACTCAATGTTTAAGAATGAGTGGGTCAGGATGAAAGTCAAAGGAAAAAATCAAAAGATACCTGGAAACAAACGAGAATGAAGACACGAGCTACAGAACCTATGGGATGCAGCTAAAGCCGTGCTGAGAAAAATTTATAGCATTGCAAACATTCCTAAGGAAAGAAGAAAGGACCTACATAGATAACCCAACCACACAGCTCAAGGTTTTTGAAAAAGACAAACAAAAGAAACCCAAAATTGGCCGGAGAAAAGAAATAATAAAACTTAGGACAGAAATTAATGACATGGAAACCAAAAAAACAATCTGAAAGGTCAATGAAACGAAGAGCTGGTTCTTTGAGAAAATAAATAAGATTGATAAACCACTAGCAAGACTCACAAAGAAATAAAGAGAGAGAACCCTAAGAGACCTAAACAGAAATGAAAAGGGGGACATCACAACAGAAACCAATTAAATTCAAAAGATCATCAGAGACTACTCTGAGAGTCTGTATGTCACGAAACAAGAGAACCTAGAAGAAATGGATAAATTCCTGGGTTCCTATAATCTCCCAAGATTGAACCAGGAAGTCTTGGGATACCTGAATAGATCCATTCATATCAAGGAAATTGAAGCCGTAATCAAAAGACTTCCCAAAAACAAAAGCCCAGACCCAGACGGATTTACTAGTGAATTCTTCCAAACATTCAAAGAAGACCTTTTGCAAGTTCTCAAGCTTTTCCAGGAAATTGAAAAAACAGGAACTCTCCGAAACAACTTCTATGAGGCACATATCTTCCTCATACCTAAAGCAGACAAAGACACCACCAACAAAGAAAACTATAGGCCAATATCCCTGATGAACACGGATGCGAAGATCCTCAACAAAATATTAGCAAACAGAATCCAACAACTCATCAAAAAGATCATACACCACGACCAAGTGGGATTCATCCTGGGGATGCAAGGATAGTCTAACGTTCAGAAATCAATCATAATCCATCATATCAACAAAAGTAAAGATAAAAGACATATGATCATATCAATAGTGCAGAGAAAGCTTTTGAGAAGATTCAGCACCCGTTTATGATGAAAACTCCCACCAAAGTGGGTTTTGAAGGAAATTTCCTCAAGATAGTCAAAGCCATCTACGACAAACCCATGGCAAGCATTATCTCGAATGGTGAAAAACTAAGGGCCTTTCCTCTAAGATCAGGGACAAGACAAGGATGCCCACTATCACCACTTCTGTTTAACATAGTACTGGAAGTATTTGCTATAGTGATTAGGCAAGAAAAAGACACTAAAGGCATCCAGATAGGAAAGGAAGAAATCAAGCTCTCACTATCCGCAGATGATATGATACTATATCTTGAGAATTCTAAATCCTCTACCAAGAATCTCCTAGAAATAATAGACTTGTACAGTAAAGTCGCAGGCTATAAAATCAATGCCCTAAAATTCATGGCTTTCCTACACACAAATAATGAGAGGAAAGTGACATGGAAAAAATAACACCGTTCACAATTGTGCCCTCAAAAATCGAATACCTTGGAATCAGCCCAACTAAAAAGGTAAAGGATCTCTACAGTGAAAGCTACAAAACGCTACTCCATGAAATAAAAGAGGACACGAGGAAATGGAAACATATCCCCTGCTCAAGATAGGAAGAATCAACATCGTCAAAATGGCAATACTCAGAAAGCATTATACAGATTTAACGCTACCCCTATAAGGATACCCATGAAATTCTTTAAAGAAATAGATCAAGCACTCCTGAAATTCAAATGGAACCACAAATGCCCACGAATAGCTAAAGAAATTCTTGGGAAAAAGATGTGGGGAGGCATTACCCTCCACAACATGAAACTCTACTACAAAGTGGTAATAATTAAAACAGCATGGTACTGGAACAAAGCCAGGGGCACAGACCAATGCAACAGGGTGGAATATCCGTAACTATAATCCCAAATGTATGAACATCTAATCTTTGATAAGGGAACAAGAATGGGAAGTGGAAACAAGGAAAGTCTCTTCAACAAATGGTGCTGGCATAACAGAACAACCACATGCAAAAAATGGTCTTAGACCTCGACCTAACACCATGCACAAAAGTTAGATCAAAATGGCTTAAAGATCAGGCCAAAATCCATAAGATATATTGAAGATAAGGTTGACAAAACCCTCCAAGATATTGAGGCTAATGGTATCTTCAAAGATGACACTGCAGTGACCAACCAATTGGAAATAGAGAAAAACAAATGGGACTATCTTAAATTTAGAAGCTTCTGCACAGTAATCAGAATACAAAGACAATCTACAGATTGAGAAAGGATATTTACCCAATACCCATCTGATAAAGGTTTGATATCAAGGATATACAAAGCACTGGTTGATCTTTACAAGAAGAAAACATCTAACCCCATCAAAAAACGAAGTGATGAAATGAACAGAAACTTTCCCAAAGAAGAAATCCAAATGGCTAAAAGGCACATGAGAAAATGCTCTGTTACTGTTACTGTGTTTGGCATATCGAATACATCACGGGGAGCTTGCCAGGCTCTGCCGTGCGGGCGAGATACTCTCGGTAGCTTGCCTGGCTCTCCTAGAGGGGCGGAGGAATCGAACTCGGATTGGCCATGTTGGATGCGTGCAAGGCAAATGCCCTACCGCTGTGCTAAATGCTCTACATCATTAAATATCAGGGAGATGCAGATCAAAACAACAATGAGATATCATCTCACACCACAGAGACTGGCCCACATTCAAAAGAATAAAAGCAACTGATGTTGGCATGGATATGGAGAGAAAGAGCCTCTACTTCACTGCTAGTGGGGATGCTGACTGGTTCAGCCCTTTTGGAAAACAGTATGGACGATTCTCAAAAAATTAGAAATTGAACTCCTATTTGACCCAGCAATACCACTCCTGAGGATATATCCCAGAGGAACAAAAGAGTGCAGTCAAAATGACATCTGCACTTTTATGTTCATTGCTTCACTATTCACAATAGTCAAAATCTGGAAAAAATCGAGTGCCCAAGATCAGATGACTGTTTAAAGAAACTTTGGTACATCTACACAATGGAGTACCATGCAGCTGTTAGAGAAGATGAAATCATGAAATTTACATACAAGTGGTACTACATGAAAAGTATCATGCTAAGTGAAATGAGTCAGAAACAGAGGGACAGACATAGAAAGACTGCATTAATCTGGGGAATATAAACTAACAAGATGGGAGACTAACACCCAAGAATAGCTGAGATATGTACCAGGAAGTTAACTCCATGGCTTGGAGACTAGCCACACATGGTAGGGGCAAAGGCAGCTCAGACAGAGAAGGGAACACCAAGTAAAGGGTGTTGGAAGGATCCTCCCAGGATGAGAGATGCATGCTGAAAGTAGACTATAGACCGAACATGATTGCCACTCAATACCTTTTTTGCAAACCACAGACACGAAAAGGAGAGAGAGAGAACAAAAGGGAGTGCCCTGCCACAGGGGTGGGGTGGGATGGGGAGGTTGGGGATAGGAGGGATGCTGGGTGCATTGGAGGTAGGGGAATGGGCACTGTTGGAGGGATGGGTACTCAATCATTGTATAACTGAAACCCAAGCACAAAAATTTGTAAGTCTACAACTGTACCTCATGGTGTTTCACTAATAAAAATTAAAAAATAAATAAATAAAATATTCAGGAGCTGGAATGAGGGATGAGGGTGGAGTGGGTAGAGGTCTAAAATATGAGCTAATTTTTATTATTAGGCTCAAAGATAAAAATCATTTTTAAATGGCAAAAAAAAGATTTGAAACAAATTTATCAAAATTTAAAACCAATTTTTAAAGTAACCTCAGCAGACTTAAGATGTTTAAGTTAATTTTATAAAATAAGTAATTAAAACCTGAATCTTTTAAAAATGCAACAGGAAAGCACCTAGTGATATTTTGAAGTGTATTGTTGTCCTTCACCGTAAAATATTGTAGTTCAATTTATTAGTAGCGATAGCAGAGTGGTAGGGCATTTGCCTTGCGCAGCCGGCCCATCCGAGCTGGGTTCGATTCCTCTGCCCCTCTTGGAGAGCCTGGCAAGCTACTGAGAGTATCTCGCCCACACAGCAAGGCCTGGCTTGCTACCCGTGGCGTATTCAATATGCCAAACACAATAACAAGTCTCAAAATGGAGACGTTACTGGGCCCGCTCAAGCAAATCGATGAACAACAAGAGGACAGTGCAGTGCTATAAAATATTATGCAAATATTTATTAAACATTAAAGAATAATTTGTAGGATGTTATTTCTACAAAATTTAAATTTTATTTGTACCACATTCAAAATCAAATCACGTTATTGCTCTAAGAATTGAATTTTATAATAAATTAGGTTCTCTATAACATTATGCTTCTATTAAAATTCACGCTTAAAATTTTAAATTATGAAACCACTCATTTATATTCAACATTAAATTTTTTCAACTGAATTTCCAAGAGGATTCATAATCATATCACATATTTCACCTTGTATAGAATTAACTTTCAAATGCTTTATTTCAGAAACATGCAGTTAATTAAAATAGTTATCTGACCCGATTTTCTCTGAAATATCTGATAACACAGACAAAAAGAGCATCATGGCTTTGAAAGTTATCTCTTACCTATTCCCAATGTTCTTCTTCAATGATTGAAATAGCATATTAACATAAACCAACACATTTCACTCTTTCTACAAGTGAAAAAAAAATTGGAATCAAAAAACAAGTGAGAGGGCACCTCAGAGATAGTAAAGCAGGTAAAGTGTACATGGATGGCCCAGATTTGATCCCAGACACCTATATAGTACCCCGACCATCATCAGTAGGGATTCCCTGAGTACAGAGCAAGGAGTAAATACTGAGCATCACTGGGTGTGGCTTTAAAATAAATTTTTAAATGAGTGAAAATAATTTAGAAGAATAATTATTTGCTTTAAATAAAAAGTCATGTTCAAAGACACACATAAACATTCTCCTAAAAACTATAGCAGCACATTATTCACATATAGCCCATCATTTTCTTACAATCACAACTCACATGTTAATCATTCTAATGCATTCACAACAGACGTGACTTTTTATTTCCATGCACCATAGACATAATTCCCCAGAGCAGATATTAAACATAAGCAAACATTTGGGCAATTTAAATACTTTTTTTAAAAGTTTTCTTGAGAAATGAATTTTTGGTATTACATAAGCAATACAATTTAGGCTTATTATCATTTTAGCAAAATTTTTCAATGTTAAACATAAAAGCATGTTTCAATAGCTCTGTGAGACCAATCATGGTAGCAAGAACATTAACAGCCACTTCACTTTAAGAACTAGAGGGCTTGGCCTCCTGATTCTTGCTCCAATTTTGCTCATCTAACCTATAATTTCTCACTGATGCTGCTGACAGCTTCCACCAACTTCGCACACCTCCTGACTGAAACATGAATCTGACACAACTGACTGTCACATCAGTGCCAGCAGGGACCCCAGAGATTTGTTGTTGTCTTTCATTCTGAACGTAAAAGTAGTGTTTATCTTCTACCTGGAAAGAATATAGGAAAAGAGACTAGATTGGTGCTGGCTGCCTTTCAGTTTTAGGTGTGTTTTGAAATAAAAATACGGTGCACTCCATGAGCATTTTAGCACTAGCACAAATGGGGCAAAGGATGACCAAAAGAATGTATGCCAATTCATTTTAAAGAATTGGTTAATATTTAATTAAAATGAACAAACTCTGTGATAGAGATTAAATCAGATGAGATTTCAAGATAGCAGTCATAAATCAAGAAGTGTTTTGTTGGCTGATTAGAAAGCAAATTTTAGCAAAGATGACACTAAAGTTTGAATATAAAAGATGAAGAAAGGCTGGAGAGTTAGTACAGAGGTGAAGGGGCTTGCCTTGCATGTGACTGGCTCAGGTTTAAATTCCTAACACCATGTATTTTTTCCTAAGCAGTACCCGGAGTACTTTCTGAGCACAGAAACAAGAATAAGCCCTGAACACATCTGGGCATATTTGGCCCCACTCCCCAAAATGAAGAAATGTTTAACAGATGGAAATGAAAATTAAAATATTGCAAACAGAAAGAAAAGCTATAGCAAAATTCACCATCTATTTTAATGTCAAGTAAATCAATATTCTTGTAACCAGAATAGAAAACCTTAAGACTTAATTGTGCAAAAAAAAAAACACAGATATTTTAAATACCAATAAAATATTCAGTACATTTTCTGGGTACATAAAACTGATGACACAATATGGTTTCCGGCATATGATCATGGTATTAAAAAATTAAGTGAGACAAGTTACTCTCAATCTCTTATTTCATTGCTTTTTTTTCAGTTCTGTCTCTGAATCATACCTGGCTGTGCTCAGGGCTCACTCCTGCCTCTGCACTCAGAAATCGCACATGATAGGGCTCTGGGTAACATATGGGGTGCCAGGGATAAAATCAAAGCCCTGAACAACTCTAGTTTTGGTCTAATCCCATGACCAATTAAAATAAATACAATATTTTATAAATAATAATCAATAGTTTTCAAATAAAAAATGCATATACATTGTGTGTAAGTGCTTTAACTTTGGTAAATAGCAAACAAAGGAATTAGAAGAAACCTATAAAAATATTCTAAATTCACCAAAAGAGTGACTGGATATTTTAATGTTTAAAAAAAATACCTAATTTTCTTTTTAAGAACAATACTCTTACGATATTCCATATGAAATACATTTATTTATTCCAAAGAGTCAGTTTTTAATATTTTCAACACACAATATAGCTTAAAAATCAACTGGCTTGAGCATTTTCTTGAAGAGTTCCCCAAAATTCTACTCTTGTAATATGACAAAGCCGCCTATTCAAGTTATCCACCCCAAACAAAACAGAACATACTCAACACATTTAATTGATTTGGGGAGGTTACTAGAGCCACATTCAGCTGTGCCCAGAACTTATTCCTGGCTCTGTCTTCAGGGATCACTTCTGGAGATATTTAGGGGATTATATGTGGTGCTGGAAATCCAACTTGGGTGAGCCAGGTACGAGGCAACTACCTTACCTACTGTAATATCTCTCTTATGTTTGACATATTTCTTTATTTGGATTTACATTCAAAATTATATATAGGATTAGACAGGAAATGTTGAATCAAATATTTTAGAGTCTATCCAGTGCTAGCATCTATACATAGCAATCAAAGCATGTTTAAATATATATTTTTATCACTATATGCACTGTAGCACTATCCTCCCATTGTTTATTGATTTTCTTGAGTGGGCACCAGTAACTCCTCCATTGTGAGGCTTGTTGCTGGTTTTGGCATATCGAATACGTCACCCTTAGCTTGACAGGTTTTGCTATGCTGGCACAAAACTTGCCTGGCTCTCTGAGAGGTCCCCGGGTCAGCTGCGTGCAAGGCAAACACCCTCCTTGCTGTGCTATGGCTCCAGCCCCCACTATTTATATAATAAACATTATTCATTCAGGATAGAAAAGTATTTCTTTAGTTTTTTGTAAAAATTTACATAAAAACATATCTGTTTTCACTTCTAAGAAGCTTCTGCAGCTCAAAGGAAACAGTGACCAAAATACAAAGACAGTCTACAGAATGGAAAAGGATATTTGCCGAATACACATCCGACAAGGGGTTGATATCAAGGATATACAAAGTACTGGTTGAACTCCACAAGAAGAAAACATCCAACCCCATCAAAAAGTGGGACGACGAAATGAACAGAAACTTTCTCAAAGAAGAAATCCGAATGGCTAAAAGGCACATGAGAAAATACTCTACATCATTAAACATCAGGGAGATGCAGATCAAAACAACAATGAGATATCATTTCACACCACAGAGAATGGCCCACATCCAAAAGAACAAAAGCAACCTGTTTTGGCACGTATGTGGCGAGAAAGGGACCCTCCTTCACTGCTGGTGGGAATGCCAACTTGTTCAATCCTTTTGGAAAATAGTATGGACGATTCTCAAAAAATTAGAAATTGAGCTCCCATTTAACCCAGCAATACCACTCCTGGGATTATACCTCGGAGAGGCAAAAAAGTATAGTTGAAGCCACATCTGCACTTGTTTGTTCATTGAGCACTGTCTACAATAGTTAGACTATAGAAAAAACCTGAATGTCTGAAAACAGATAACTGGTTAAAGAAACTTTGGTATATCTACACAATGAAGTACTATGTAGTTGTTAGGAAAAATGAAGTCATGAAATTTACATACAAGTGGTACTACATGGAAAATATCACGCTAAGTGAAAAGAGCCAGAAAGAGAGGGACAGACATAGAAAGCTTACATTCATCTGGGGGAACATAAAGTAACAAAATAAGAGACTAACATCCAAGAATAGCTGTGATAAATACCAGGAGCTTCACTCCATGCCTTGGAGGCCAGCTGCACACTCTAGGGGTAAAGGCAGCTCAGATAGAGAAGCGAGCACCAAATAAAGGGTGCTGGGAAGATCCGCCCAGGATGGGAGATGCATGCTGAAAGCAGACTCTGGACCGAACATGATTGCCACCCAATGCCTCTTTTGCAAACCACAGCACCCAAAAGGAGAGAGAGAGAGAGAGAACAAAAGGGAGTGCCCTGCCACAGAGGCAGGGTGGGATGAGGGGACAGGGGTGTGGGAAGGATATTGGGATTGGTGGGGGTGGAGAATGGGCACTGGTGGAGGGATGGGTACTTGATCATTGTATAACTGAAACCCAAGCACAAAAATTTGTACCTCATGGTGTTTCACTAATAATTTGTACCTCAACTGTACCTCATGGTGTTTCACAAATAAGAAAAAGAAATAAAAAAAGATATCTGTTAATCATTTATTTCTTAACATGATTCACATAAAAATAAGTTGAAACAGAACCAGAGAGGTAAGTTGCCTTAACCCAGAGGGGTTAAGTTGCATGCTTTGTTTCAATGGTTGCTGTGACTTTATGCTCTCCAAAGCATTTGTAGGTTTGGCTCCTGAGGCTGGCAAGCACCACCTGGGTGACTTGGGTAATTCCTGAAACAAAAGAGCCTGAGCATCATTGTAACTATGCCTGGGTCAGTTGACTTATCATAGAGGGATCCACAGGCATCCTTAGCATTGCAGTAACCAGAACCCTGATTTATCATACAATACTAACAGTTCCTATAGAAAGTAACTTTCTAAATGATACAAGACAGAAAAAAAGGCTCTTTTATTCGACCTCCATAGCATCATTTGTTTAATTAGATTAGAGATTGTGCTAAGAACTTAACTTGCTAGATTCAAATTTATTTCTGAAAATTTGCCAAGACACTTAAATCTAGCTACTACTTTCACTTCTTGCTGATTTCAAGTCCTATATCATGCTTTATGTTTCTAAAATAGGACAAACATTGACCTGGTAATGAAACATTAAGACACAATTAGTTGAACTTTATTTTTGAGTTGAGTGATCTCAGAACCATATGGAATACTAAAGTGTTGCAAAAGCAGAAATTAAAGAGTCCCTGCTAATACGTGTAAATGATAATTAGGGAAAAACAAAATATGCATATTGGAAAACTTTAAGTGAATTTTTAAAAATTGTTATTAAATATAAAATGATCAAAAACGGATTATTAAGAGAAGGGAAATGTAAAGATAGACCATTCTTCATGATTGTCCCAAGTATGCCACTTATTACCTCTGTAATCCACAGCAAGTTTCAGGATGTAGGATAACATTGGTTCATCTTTTCTCCTCCACTCTTTCTCCTTTGCAGCAAGGAGTTTTGGTTTATTGGGTTACACCCATCACAGAGCTCCCAGGCATTCCATTCCTCTGTGTTTGTCTTAAACTTCTCCTTTGTGCTCTGCTTCTCCATGTGTTAATCACTTATATCCCCAAATCAGACCCAGTGACTTGCAAGATTCTTCTAAGGACTCTAGATTTTGTATTTCTAAGTGAAACATTGCTTTTCTCTTTCCCTTATGTCCTTTGCATAGTTTACTTTAGGGCAATTTTCTTTTTGTATAGAAACTGAAAGACAGTTAATGCCATGCTTTTAAAACGTGGGAGTTAATTGACTCAAAATAATATTTATTCCTGAGCATCTCTTATTTACTCAACTTACACCTCAGTTTCCTTTAGTTACTAGCATCCCCAAAGCAGAGTCCCAATGAAAGGATTTGGATGGACCCAGAGTAAGCTGTGAGCTACCCTGGCATCAAAAAGGGACAAGCCAAGTGTATATAACTTTTAAGTTAAGAGCATGCTCATGGGAATATTCTGTCATGAAGTTAATGGACAAGGACCCTGTTGGCGTTAGGAAGGACTAATCTGGCCTGAGGACTATAGTCTGGGATCTATTGCAAGACGTCCCAGGGAGAGCTGCCCTTTAAGCTTACTGTCCCCATACAAAATGATGAGAAAGATTATTTCACGGTCACGGTCACGGTCACGGTCCTCCCGAAGTAAATTTAAGATGACTGTTTAAATGAATATAGACTAAGGAAATGAGAATGCCCTTGGATGAAATTCTGCCCTTGAGCAGATTGTCTAGCAGGATGAGATCTTTGCTACCCTGAACTCTGGGGAATTGGGTCGATGGCTGAAGCTGTGAGACTGGGCAAGAGCAAGACAAGCATGAGGGTCAATAGGAGATGTGAATGAGGGTCTGGGGAAAACTGGAATGGGACATGCAGTAAGGCTGGTATAGGTGCACAGGGAGAATGGAATAAATGGTGGGATGGAGATTTGAATAAACAGTGACTGACCACCAATTTGGTGGCTCTGTTGCCTCCTTCATGTATCTGTTGGTATGTTGGAGTACATGGAGCTTAGGTTTATCAGGTTGCACCCATCACAGTGCTCCCGAGTCATTCCCATTACTTTGTAACTACTTCTTTGTGCTCTCTTCCCCAACCAATTAGTAAGGTCTCATCCTTCTTAGACACTGAAGCTGTACTGTAAGTTAATATTGCCTTTCTCCTCTCCTTATGTCTTTTGAATAGTTTACTTTAATGCAATGTCCTTTTTGTATAGATACAGGAAGACAATTAATATTATGCTTTATAACTTAGGATTTAATTGGCATTGAATATTATTCACTCCTGGGCATCTGCTTTCTCAACTTAAGCCTCAGTTGCCCTCACTTCCTAACACCCCAAGGGCAGGGTCCCGACGAGGGACTGAATGGAACCAGGGCAAGCCAGTAAGTTATGTGCTACCCTGGCATCGCGATGGGCCAGGCCAAGGTGCCACGATTCTTAACTATAAGTTAAGAGTTTGATCGTAGGCAAATGCTGTCATGATATAAAAGTAACGACGAAACTAGGATCCTGCTGCTAGGAATAGGAAAGATATCTGGCCTGGGCACTGCAGTCTGAGATCGACATGGCCCTAAGAGAGCAATTCTAATAAGTTCAAAGTATTTCTTACTGTGTCCATACAAAGTGAATTATATTATGTATGCTTATATGTTGGTCGGACAAGGAGAGGAGAAACACATCCAGGGAAATCTGTTCTAGGGTAGGTTGATCTGCTTAATGAGAATCTGTCCTAGAAGCAGTTTTCCTGTGTGTCCTGACTAGCTTGGATGAGACTGAACTTTTCTCCCCTTCAAACTGCTTTCAGTAAATGATTTCAGTATATTGAGGCAGTTTTCCTTATCTCATAGGAACCTAGCTGGTCTTAGGTAAGCAGATCTCAGGTGCTAAGCCAGGCCTGATCCTGGGGATGTAGATGCCTGGCTCCAGGCAGGCTGATCTTTGAGATGTAGACTCCAAGCTCTAGCAAACTGGTCTTTGATGTACTAATCCAAGTGCTTGTAGCTTGTAAATGGTGAGGCCAAGATTACTGGTCAGTGGATGTAAAGAAACAATGTATGGTTTGCTGTCTCAATGTTCTTTTCTGTAACTCCTTTTGATGACATCACTATATTGCACCATTTAGAGGTACCATGATCTATATAAAGGGATTTTCGGGGCTCTCTGGGGGACACGTGTGTCAGAGAACCTGGGAAGATGGGGCTGAGGACAGAAGCTGAGAGAACAAAGGAGCACGTGCTTGAGAGATCCTGCGGCCTCTATGACATACACTTCTTCCATGTAATAAACAACTGCTAAGTCCAACCAGCTTGGTCCCCGTTTCTTTTCTTCGCCTGGCCATCGCCATTAACCTCCCTGTAGTGGGGAGACTACCGAACGCAGGCGGCGGGAGAGATAGGCCACTGCCGTCCCCTTGCCTGTCCTTTTTTTGTGTGTTTACACATTGGTGGTGGCAGCAGGCCGGGGTGGGGAGATGGCTCATGGCCACTCAATGGATGTGGAGAGCACTTAGACATTTTGTGAAAACACACACGCTTACTTTCCTTTCATTAGCACGTCTTTGGTAGTATGGGTTAACTATGCAATTGTTTCTCCTTCCCTGCTAACCAGGACTGATTGGGAAATGTTTGCTAATCTGTGTGCTCTCTTTCAGCTCCCACTGTAGCCAGGTATGGTTATTTTATTATTTCTTGCCAACTGAACTAAGCAGAAGTAGAATATTTTCCTCTTATGAGACAGATTGTTAAGAAGAAAGCACTTTTCTCCCAAGTTTTTTTCCCACTATCTGGAGGCAGATGCATAGAGAACAGCTGCCCTTCCACTTTTGGACTATATGACAGAATCATTGGGTCTGAGCCATTTATAAAGCAGCTTATAGACTCTAACCTACAGCCCTATATATAGTAAGAGTTTAATAATTGTTTTATGAACACTTTAAGTTTGAAATATTTCTTCACATTTACTTAGTGACCTTATCAGAAATTCTTTCTATCACTTGATCACTTGACTTCCTGTTAATCATTGTTTGCTCGAGCAGTTGCCAGTAACATCTCCATTTGTCCCTGTCACGTTCTAGTGTAGTCCAATGGCGTCTGTTCACTCTAGAAACACGAAGAATCTCAAAACGATCGTTCATGATCTTGATGAAGAATTCTGACCATCTGGTAGGTGGGCGACCACGCGGTCTTTTGACATCCCGTGGAATCCAGTCGATAACAGCTCTAGTCCAGCGGTCGTCTCTAAATCGCATTACATGACCAGGCCATCTGAATTTTGACACCTTGGCAAAAGAGACAGCGTCCCTGATTCTTGATCGTCAATGGAGGTGGAACTCTGGATTCTTTCTCTCATTTGAGTGAAATGTGATATTCCAAGCATAGATCTTTCAATTCCTCTTTGGGAGACCTAAATAGTGTTCTCATCCTGTTTGCGTAGGGCCCAGGTCTCTGAGGCGTATATTAATGCAGGAAGAACAGTGGAATCAAAGAGATGTGCCCGGAGCCGGAGGTTCTTCGTCCTCTTAGCTATTTCTTCGACGTTCTTGAAGGCGGTCCAAGCCGCTCTCTTCCTCCTGCGCAGCTTGGGTGCCAGGTCATTTGCATGTTGACTTCTCGACCTAGGTACACATAGCTGTTGCATTCGGAGATGGTCGTTCCATTGAGAGCGAATGGCGCATCAGGAACGAGGCTGTTTCTCATAAACATCGTCTTCATAAGATTCACCTGTAGTCCTACCTTTCCACACTCACGGTCAAAGTTGGCCAGCATTTGTGCCGCTTGGCTGATGTTTGGTGTTATTAAAACAATGTCATCAGCAAAGCGGAGGTGGTGTAGTTGCCGACCATCTATCTTCACTCCCATTTCTTCCCATTCCAGTCGTAGCATGATGTTCTCGAGGGTGGCACTGAAGAGTTTTGGTGAAATGATATCACCCTGCTGAACCCTCTCTTGACATCAATGATTACTTCTTTGTAGAATGGTGAGATCCTGGTAGTGAATCCGTAATGCAGCTCACGGAGGATCTTGATGTATTGAGCTTGAATGCCTTGATTGGCTAGGGCTTCAATGACCTCTCCCGTCTCAACAGAATCAAAGGCCTTCTTTAAATCAATGAATGTTAGACAGAGCGGCATCTTGAACTTCCGAGAAACCTCAATGAGCTTGGTTATCGTGTGGATATGGTTGATGGCGCTGAATCCTTTGCGTAACCCGGCTTGCTCGCATGGTTGTCCTTCTTCTAGTGTTCTGCCAATCCTATCCAGGATGACCCGAGTGAACAACTTGTAGATGACAGACAATAGGCGGATCGGGCGATAGTTGCCAATGTCATGGATGTCTCCCTTCTTGTACAGTTTTCCCTCTCGGAAAGCCTGGCAAGCTACCGAGAGTATTCCACCCACATGGCAGAATCTCACAAGCTATCCGTTGTGTATTTGGTATGCCAAAACCAGTAATTACAATGGGTCTCATTCCCCTGACCCTGAAGTCTTCACTAAAATGGCAGCATTGAGAAGGATGAGAAAGGAGAGGCTGATAAAATCTCAAGGCCGAACTAGGCTGCCACAATGAAGGAAGACAAAAATGATCGTCTGTACTTTCAATGCACGTAAGCTAGCATCAGATGCATCCATCGAGGACCTGATGGTACAAGCGCAAAAGATCAAGTATGACATCATTGGTCTGACCGAAACAAGAAGGCACCAATCTCATCATGCCATTTTCGACACTGGAGAAGAATTGTTCCTCGGAACATGCGATAAAAGAGGTGTCGGAGGCGTCGGTGTCCTTGTCAACACAAACTTGGCCATGAGCATTGATTCATTCGAATGCCTAACAACCAGAATCGGACGTTTACATTTGAATAGATGCGGCTTACTGCCGGCAGTTTTTATCTTCATTGTCTACATACCAACATCCAATTATGATGAAGGAGAAATCGAGAAGTTCTACATGGAGCTGGAGAAGTTCTATAAAGAAGACCACACCTTCTACAAGATCATTGTGGGTGATTTGAATGCTGAGATATGACCGAAAAGATCAGCCGAAGAACTTCACATCAGGACCCATGGCCTAGAATGGAACAAACAGGGTGAGAGACTGTCTGAGTTCATCATGTCAACCAAGACCATCCATGGTAACTCAAGATTCCAGAAGGCCGAATCTAAACGTTCAACATGGGAGTCTCCCGGTGGACGATTCCACAATGAAATAGACCACAGCATATTCAATCGATGGTTTTGCCTGACCGATGTCGCTGTTGTCCCAAAATTCCAAACAGGATCAAACCACCGTCTCCTTCGTGCAAAATTCTACTTCACAGAGCTGGGAGAAAGGGCTGCAAAGTTTAAAAAGAGAACTCCCAGAATGACCACCAACTGGGAGCTCTTTGGCACTATTGCGGCAACATGGAAAGATGCCATTGTTGACAACATTGACGAGGAATATGATCGACTGGTTCAGCACCTCCATGATTGTATGAGGAACGCCAAGAGAGAGATAGCCACAAAGAAACGCCTGTCTTCGAAAACTCTTTTTTTTTCTTTTTTTCTTTTTTTATTAGTGAAAAACCATGAGGTACAGTTATAGGCTTACAAATTTTGTGCTTGGGTTTCAGTTATACAATGATCAAGTGCCCATCCCTCCACCAGTGCCCGTCATCCATCCCCATGGGTCCCAGCATCCCCTCCCTCATCCCCCCCCCCCCGTCCCATCCTGCCTCTGTGGCAGGGTATTCCCCCTTGTTCTCTCTCTCTTCTTAAAGGTATAGTCGAAGTGACATCTGCAATTGTTTGTTCATTGCAGCACTCTTTACAATAGCCAGAATCTGGAAAAAACCTGAGTGCCCAAGAACAGATGACTGGTTAAAGAAACTTTGGTACATTTACACAATGGAGTACTATGTAGCTGTTAGAAAAGGTGAAGTTATGAAATTTACATACAAGTGGTACTACATGGAAAGTATCATGTTAAGCGAAATGAGTCAGAAAGAGCGGGACAGACACAGAAAGATTGCATTCATCTGGGGAACATAAAGCAACAAAAAGGGAGAGTAACACCCAGGAATGGCTGAGATTAGTACCAGGAAAACTCTTGAGCTTATTCACCAACGTGGTTTGGTGCATGCCTCACGTAACCGCAAGCGACTGTCCAAGCTCGCAAAGCAGTGCAGAGATACGATCAAGGAAGACCTCTAAGAGAGAAGAGCAGAAGTGCTGGTAGATGCAGCAGAAGCCGGGAAAAGTATTCGTAACGCCCGCCTGTCCTTCGCCAACTACAAGACCAAGATGACTGCCCTCCGATGTCCTGATGGATCTATCACATCTTCCAGATTGGCAATGGAGAAGATTATCCATGACTTCTACTCAAATCTCTTCGATAGCCATGCCCACTTGCCGACATACCAAATTCCACAGGATGGATATATTGTTCCCAATGTTCTCCCTTCTGAAATCCGACACGCCATTTCATCAGTAAATAAACGAACAGTACCTGGCCCAGACAAGGTCAAACCTGAACACCTGAAGAACCTGCTGTCAGTACTCATCAATATGCTGGCTCGGCTCTTCACATGCTACCTGTCTGAATGCAACGTTCCGTCCCAGTGGAAAACCAGCAGGACTGTACTACAAGAAGGGAGACATCTTTCTATAATGCAATAAAAAATTGTCTATAACTCTATGACTCTATATCTAGAGATAATTTATAACTATCATTTAAAATTATAATTTATAACTTTATAACTAGAGACAATTGGATAATTGGATCCATAAAACAATGGATCCAAGGTATGTGTTCATATTGTGTTACCATTTGATGAAGAAAATGAATGATTGTGTCAATACTGACTGAAACCTCCAGGTTTATACTAAATGAAACTTTACTCTAGTTTTGTAATTATTTGAAAAATGTACAAATGAATGATTCAAAGGTTGATCTAAAAATCGATCCAAGTTGATTTGGCCAGAGCAATAGTACAGTGGGTAGGGTGCTTGCCTTGCATGCGGTCTACGAGGTCTAGATCCCTCGAATCACATAGGATCCCCTGAGCTCACCAGGAGTAATCCCTAAGCACAAAACCAGTTGCCCTCAGCTCTGCCAGGTGTAGCACAAAAAATAGGAGCAAGTAGATCATCTTATCTAAAACCCATCTAGGAACTTAATTTTATTAGCTATGTCATTATAATACTGGACTAACTTTTGAATATGTGGGTCCTTGAGTAATGTATTAAATATTTACATGCAAAACTCAGATTTTTTAAAGTTATGATTTATTGTATAGTTTAAGTAGGTGGTTCCATGCGCCTCTCCAGTGTCCAGTCAATTTCTCTCTTATAGCTGTATGGCACAACTCATCCTGTCTCCATTCACAGTCATCACCAACTAATGATGACCAGATCAGGTCCCATGCTGTACTCAATCTGAGATTTGTGTGAATGGAACCTTATAATCTGTGCCCCTTGCTGGTACTTGCTGTTCCTCTGGAATCTGTCTCTGGGGCTCCACATCCCACCTTTCAAGGCTCAGACCCTTAGTCCAACAGCTCTGTGTGCCTTTACATTTGCTTTATTCTCACATGGATAAGAACTGCAACTTTCCTGACTCCTTCCTGGTAAGGGATCAAGGAGGAAGTTAACTGTCCAGGGGACTCTTTTATATCTTACCATTTCACACCCCTCACCATTTCCATTATCTGTTTGACTGCTTCTAGTGGGCAAGATTTAAGAGGACCAATTCAATTCACTAGTTTGCTGGACGCATCTCTTACCCTACACTTTCACCATAACAGATACACTGAAAGAATGTGGATAGGGCTTTAGTAACTATTTTTCACCTTTTAATTACTTTGAAGAGATTCAATATCTAAAACAATCCAATCATTAACTTGATAAAATAATAATACTGCATTTTGGAGTTGCATCTTCAATGAAGCTTAACTGAATCATTGCTATCCCATTCAATAATCAACAAACTATCAACATTTCTGACTACAGAGAGCCAATCTATAGTAAAGATTTTTTTGACAGCCTTTTTCAGACATGTCATTTCTTAGGCATACTTTCTGCTTTGATTGTCATATTCTCAGTCACCACCAAAATATCTGTTATCAGTTACTTGTTTTCTATAGTAGCACTGTTTCATGAAAAACTGTCATCACTGGTTCCCTACAATAGCAGAATATCTGGCATCCACAAACAAAATTAACCGACCATGGGTTAATACCGTTTCTCAACCAATCAAATGACAAATGATCTCTAACTTGATAAAAATGTTTTATTTTGAAATATTTTATTATACATATGTTACTAAATCTCAGTTCAGATACTTCCAACTCTATGCCAGTTATTCAAAGAAAACTTAATGTGAATAGGAAAAGACAGTTTTATTAACCAGCAATTTGAGAAGATGACAAACTTTCTGTCCTGAAAAATCTATCTTGTTTCCAAGGTCACAAAATGTTTTAAGGGTGATGAAGGAGGAGTGGGCTACAGACTAGTGGGTTTCAGAATGAACAATAAATCTAATGATGGGCTGGTCCATCTCATCTACATACCTAAACAAAGTAAAGTGTGAGGCTGAGTGGGTCAGTAGGGTGACGGGGGGCGGTAAACTGAGAATAAGCTGTCCTTTAGGCTTTGGGACTAGAACAGTTGTCCTGCTCTATATTAATCTTTGGCTTAGTTTCAGATCCATGTTAGTGAAACTGATTGAGAATTCAACTTAAATAGAATTAACTTTTTGATCAGTAATGATTTTAGAGGGCTGGAGCAATAGCAGTGGATAGGGAGTTTGCCTTGCACCCAGCCAACATGGCCGACCCGAGTTCGATTCTTCTGCCCCTCTCGGAGAGCCCGGCAAGCTACCAAGAGTATCTCGCCCACATGGCAGAGCCTGGCAAGCTACCCATGATGTATTCGACATGTCAAACACAGTAACAAGTCTTACAATGGAGACGTTACTGGGCCCGCTAGAGATAATCGATGAACAACGGGAGGACCGTGACCGTGATGATTTTAGTGTACTGTATATGCCATTTGCCACACTTTCACTGTCACTGTCCTCCCGTTGTTCATCGATTTGCTTGAGCAGGCCCAGTAACGTCTCCATTGGAGACTTTGTTGTTACTGTGTTTGGCATATCGTCTATATTATTTTGAATTTGCATTTTGCTTACTGCAAATATCTGAGATTCTATGTATGGTAAAAAAAGTGTCAAAAAAAATTTCCAGTAATGCTTGCTTTAAACATCCAATAAGATGTGGAACAACTTGGCAAGGATTTAGACTAGATAAACACAAAGAATTTTATGGTCCATCATGATCCCTGAGCACAGAACCAAGAATAATCCTCAACAATAAAAACATTTGTTTAAACCAAGCAATTAATTTTACCATATCAACCACTTTTAAAATGTTTTAATTATTTTAATTGTTATTGGGGAAGGTACTGGGCCACATCTGGTTATAATTTGTTATTAAGTGACATCTGTGTCTGGCATAGCGAATACTCTCGGTAGCTTGCCGGGCTCTCTGAGAGGGGCGGAGTAATTGAACTCGGGTCGGCCATGTTGGCTGCGTGCAAGGCAGATGCCCTACCCGCTGTGCTATCTAGCTGTGTTCAAGTCTTACTCCTTACTCTCTGCTTAGGAATCCCTTCTGGCAGTGATCAGAAAACCATATGTGGGCCCAGAATTGAACTGGGGGTGCATTCAACCCAAGTTCAGACAAGTGACTTATCCCCTTTATTACCTCTCAGGCTCAATGCCATGTTTTTATCAGTTTGTTTGTTTTTGTTTTTGATCTTTAAGGTAACACTATGGATACAAATTGAACTTTTTGTGGTTGTCACAAGCACTGTGGCATAGTTTTACAAACAGTAACTCATTCATTTCTCAAAACAAATTATGAGATTATACTATTCCTACTCAGAGTTTATGGATAGGAAACTGAAGTGAAATCACACAATTAATTCAAACAGCCGCTATCAAATTTTAAATAACTGTAGCACTGTCCTCCCATTGTTCATAGATTTGCTCGAGTGGGCACCAGTAACGTCTCTATTGTGAGACTTGTTGTTACTGTGTTTGGCATATCGAATACATCACAGGGAGCTGGCCAGGCTCTGTCGTACGGGAATACTCTTGGTAACTTGCTGGGATCTCGGAGAGGGGTGGAGGAATCAAACCCAAGTCGGCCGGGTCAGCCACATGCAAGGCAAACGCCCTATCCACTGTGCTATCGCTCTAGCGCATAACCATATAAAAATATATATAAAAAGCAGATAACCATATAAAGAAAAAAAAACATGAAAAGCCCATAACCATAAAAAAAAAAGTCAGGTTCCAAATTCAAGCATGCTGACTCCAAATTACTACCTCTTTTCTAGAAATATCTAAGTTTTTGATAATTGGCATTTTTCTTTAGACCTGGACTGGGTTTTGAATATGTACAATTAGAGTGCGTTGTATCCATTGATTAAAAGAGGAACATATTAATTTCTACTCATTTTTTGATCAATGAAATGCAACTGAAAATAAATAAATTCTAGTGTTAGCTCTGAAATCAAATATCTACCAATTTCTTGAAGTATGCATACAGATTTGTATTAAATAATGCATCATCTTAGTTATGTAAGTTTTAAAATGACAATTGCTCACTACAGTGGGAATGTGTACATTACTACAAAAGTCCACTCTAGCCCAGAGTTTCTATAGTTTGGTATCAAATAACACTATCATAAAAATCAGATAAGATAAATATTATAGCTTATTTACATAGTATATTAGTGATGTCGCCAGTGATGTCTTATGAAATATTGGGAACTTAAATATTCATTATACTAGATTGTGGTGATATAAGACATAAAGAATTACTCTGATTTCTTGGAAATATTACTTAAACCAAACATTCTTATGGCATATATGCATATAAATGTTTAAAATTAAATAATGAATTTAGTGATTAGCCTTCAAGAATTAACTCTCATGGCGGGGGTGGGGGAGAAGGATTTTTGAATCAGAACAACAATAAATACAAGATTTTCTGTGGCGTTTACTAATTTTTTTTGCCTTGGAAAAGTAAGTACATATGTTTTCGTACATTTAAAATATTGCTAATACTGGTATCATACTTTTCTCACATGCTTTGATAATTCAATGTATAAAAGATTAATGTAATGGATTAATATAATAGACAAGTATGCTGACTAAAAATGTTGGCTATTAATATAAAATAAGATTAAAAAAATTACTGAGAAACTACTTAGTAATCTCATAAAAGAACCTTTAAATATTTCTGGTGAATGACAACATGCAGCTTTTTAGGTAAAAATCTTAGATCTCTGTATTTCCAAGGTTTTTTGAGGTCTTCTTCACTTCAGTAGCTATACACACCAACAAATTAGGCCATTTAAAACAAATACACACTTGACCTGTTTGTCAGTGAACTACAGTTTTATTCTGTTGGGAGAAATCCTACTTCCCTCCCAGTAACTGTTTTTCAGTTAAATCAAAACTGAAGACATAATTATTTCAGTTTATTTTCCAGATTGCTCTAAGTGATAACTTCATTTATTATTAAGATGAGCAGCTGGTAACATCACAGAGCAGAGAAATCTGTTAACCCACTATGATTTGGTTTTCATCTTCATTTAAAGTAGATTATAGCTTTTTTATTGATCCAGAATAGATTTATAGTTAATAAAACAAAAATCAACAAATTGTTTAACAATAACAAGTGGATTATTCACTGTTATGACATACTTTCCAGATAATAAACTAAGAAGTCCTGGTGTATTAAGAGAATTTCTACCATAATTTTAATGCATGGATATTATTTATTTTTGTTTTGGGGCCACACCTAGCAATGCTCAGAGGTTACTATTACCTCGTTCCCAGTAGTGCATGGGTGTCATGTGGTACCAGGGTGGAAGCCTGGGCATCCAACATGCAAAGTATGTGTTCTAGTCTGTTGTACTGCCCGGCTCTCCTAAAATATTTTTAATAAAATTAATAATTGTAAAAATTATTGCGTGGGCCATTCTCATAAGTTTCAGCATATAGGTCTACTCTCAGTGGTGTCAGCACTGGAAGTGCTTAGAAAACAACAAGGTCACACTTGGCTGGCACTCAGGACATCATATATTACAGGAGATTGAATAAGGAGCTTTGTACAAGCAAGGCATAAGTTTTACCTCTAAGCCACATCGCTTACCCAATAAATCATTTTAATAATGACCTTTTTCTTTTCTGAATTTATCACAATAATACTACAAGTAGATTCTGGTTGCTATGAAAATGAATTCCAACATTAGTTTTCAACATTTTAAGCATGTAGCCTAACGCCTCTACACAAATCAGGATTCACTCCAACCATCACTAAAGTTTCAGTGTCAACACCATCTGATCCTCCTATCAACTCCCTTTTCCCTTCAGTCATCATCGTTTTTGCCTGGTTTAGTCTAGTCTAGTCTTTCTTTTTGCCATTTCATTTGCTTTATTTATTTATGCATATTCCACTTTTGCTGGGGTGTAATCAATCATCTATTAATTATATTTCACTTAATAACTGTATTTAGTGTAGTCACCTCAAGCTCCATCCATTTTGTCCCCAAAAAAGCAGATTTCACTTTTTATAATACCAGAGTAATACTCAGTTGAGTATTGATACCATGCCTTATTTATACAGTCATCTTCACTCTTATTGCAGGAGCCCATATTTTGGCTATCGTGAATAATACTCTCTTGAAAAACTATTCATTTGTACTGGGAGGCCATCCCAGTGTTGATTGGACCATTATTGTGTGCTCAGTAATCACTCCTTGCAGTGTTCAGGGATATATATGAAAGGGCACAGATTAAATCCAGGTTGGCTTCATGCAAGGTAAGTACCTGACCACCTGTCCACCTGTACTCTCTTACTTTTTTTTTTCTTTTTGGGTCACAGGGGTTACTCCTGACTCTGCACTCAGGAACTACTCCTGGCAGTGTTCGGGGGACCATAAGGGATGCTGGGAATCAAACCCATGTCGACCGCGTGCAAGGAAAATGCCCTATCCAATCTGTTATCACTCCTGCCCCTCTTATTTTTTAAAATAAAAATATGAACCATATTTTATTTAACTAGCAGTCTAAAACAGATGGAAATTCTTGCAATAGAGTTTAAATACTTAATAAACCAAAAAAAACCATAACCTTACAAGAAATTCCACTATGTTTAGTGATATTTGTATCATTATCACTGAAGAATATTGCTCATGCTCATTTTAACTAATTATTCTACAGTGTGAAGTACCAGGATGCTGGATGTATCATATTTCATCATCAAGAGGAAATATATCCTAACCAAAAAGAACTTGACTTTCACCATTTGTGAGATATATATTGATTTAAAATAATAATTGTCATCTTACAATTTGCAGCACAATATTGCTTACATATTTAGAAATGCAAAATTAATATTCTTCTGATTCTTATGATTATTAGTAGTATCTCCTAGTAAGAAAAATAAGACTAATGATAAAGATTAAAACCCTAGAATCTTTTCTGGATATATCAATTATTTGACATGTACTTCATTTTTCATTAGTTTGCTACTACATATATTTATAATATTTTTAATTTCTTATTTTTGTAGTTTATAATTATCACAGACACTTTATTATGTTTATAAAGCAGAATAAATTATTTTTTAAATTTTGTTTTGGGCCATAACTAGTGTAACTCAGGGCTTAACTCCTGGCTCTGTGCTCAGGAATCAGACTACTGAGCTTAGGAAAGCCTATGTAAAGCCAGGGATTGAACTGAGGTTGTCTGTATCCTAAGGAAACACCCTATGGACTGTATTACCTCTCTCACCCCTCGTATTTTATGTTTTTGTTTTATAGAATAAATTTGGAAACCTACTGAATTTTTAAGTACACATAAATATTTGAAAAGCAAGAAATGAACATATTCATTTGTAGTGCCAAATGAGCATTCCTAGTGACTAAATTATCCCAAATAAAATGTAATAGTATTTACTGAAATTAAAAATATCTGGATTTTTATATTAGTTCAGCATATTGCTGACTACTTTTATTTTAACTTCTCCCTGTAGTTACTTATATCCCATTTTTTTACACTACTTCTAACATGGAAGTAAACTAAACTGTCATTAAAATTAAATAAATATTAGATTTTTATACAAAAGGGAGTGCCCTGCCACAGATGCAGGGTGGGATGGGAGATGGGGGGCTTGGGAGGGATACTGGGATTGGTAGGGGTGGAGAATGGGCACTGGTGGTGGGATGGGTATTCAATCATTGTATAACTGAAACCCAATCACAGAAACTTGTAAGTCTGCAACTATATCTCATGGTGTTTCACTAATAATAATAAAAAAAAATAATAAAAAACTTACTACAGTTACGAGAAAAAATTTTTAAAAGAAGATTTTTAAAGAGAACTGATGAACCAGATTTTCCTAATATACAGTATACTGGTGAGGAAAAGTTTCCAAATATTGAAACTACATGGAAAGTGTGGTGTTTTGACCTTCAGGTATTCTGGATCATACTGAAGTTTTCTTAATTCTGTACTACAAATATATCCTAACTGAAATAGATTACTAACATTTTCTATGTAATTCATGTCGAGCCTAACCCCCTGCACTATTTATTTCTTTGCAATAAATAAACTTACATAGACAAATTATTCATTGGTTTTGGATTCTAGTATTTGACTGTGTGTAATTATAAATTTTCAGGACCTCTTTGTACTGAGTTGCCATGATGTGAAATGATTGCTGCTATCATAGGACTTGAATGTCAAAAACATAACTTTCTTTTTAAAAACTACAGTGATCCTCTTGATTACTAGATAAAGCATTATTCTTTTATGGAAATAAAAACCTCTTATATTCAGTAGCTTATCCTCTCTTTTTAAACAATGTCTAACCTAAGGGACATCTTACATCAATTGGAGTTTCCTTAAAAAAAAAAAAACAGACAAACAAACCCATAGCATGTTCACTCTGAGTATGAAAATGCTTTTTGCCTGGTATTAACTATGTATTAATTGTCATGGTAGAATTCAGTAGAGAGATTAAAGCTGTAATGTGGAGGATAGAGCTATTGCCTTGCATGCAGTCCACCCAGCTTTGTTCCCTGGACCCCCATACATTCTCCAGACACCAGGAGAGACCTATTAGATTCAGAACCAGGAGTAAGTCCTGAGAACTGCCCGTGTACACTTTAAGAGAAAAACAAACAAAACCCCCCAAATCACTAGAACAATAGGTAGAAAGAGTATCATAAAAATATTAAGTGTTTGTGGTTAATTTTTGAAATTTCTTGTTTAAAATAAAAAACTTTTTTGAGATACAAATTCAATTCAGAGAAACCACGTAAAATTGATGATATCTGACCATTTGAATGCCTACAAAAATGTATTTTCATAAGACTGGACTAACAGCATGGGCTTTTCAAACTTAATATTGCACAATCTTTGATATTTAGCAATATTGGGGCAGTAACACCTGACATCTTTTTTTTTAGGGAATACTTTCAGTGTTATTTTAATAGCATTTTAATAATCTTTCTGTTCTCCCAGAAACTTGAGCTAATTATTATTCTGCATTTGACCAAAGATAATACCTAAGGAAACTTTTTTTTTCAACACACAATGCTTTTTTGCCAGGGAGAGGGCTATGGGCCATACCTGGCAAAGCTGGAAAAGTATTCCTGTCTCTGTTCAGAAGGAAGTCCTGGTGGTACTTGGGCAACCATGTACAGTGCTGGGGATTGAACTGGGTTACTTGCATGTAAGGCATGTGACTGCCTAATGTCCTGTACTATTTCTCTGTTTCCCAGAATGCTTTTTAACCCCTCCCCACTTTGCTATTGTTGGTCTTGTGGTGACTTGGGGCCACAGACTCCTGACTGTGATGCCTGCACATATTTTCTTTTTGGGTCACACATTTAACTTCTGGCTCTACACTCAAAAATCACTCCTGGTGGACTTGGAAAACCGTATGAGATGCCAGGGATTGAGCCCAGTCTGCCATGTGCAAGGCAAGCACCTTACCTGTGTCACTCTGGTATCCAGGTATACATTTTCTTTTCTTTCTTTCTTTTTTTTTTTTGTGGTGCTTAAACATGCCATAATATGATGTATCAGAGGTCACTTACAATGCTTGGGCTCACAGACAGAGCTGCTCTGCTCAAATAGTAGAGCCACAGGATTGCACTTGGCCATGTGGCTCAGGACTGAACTCATGACCATATGATTACAAGGTAGGTGTTTGAAGCCACCAAGATGTTCCTTTGGCCCTTGAACAAACATTTTCTCTTTAGCATATAGAATACTCTAGCATATAGAATGCATGCTCTTTAAAGTTCTAGATGTGTTCTCATCTTTCTTTACATATTCCAACCTATAGTTTTACAATGGGCTGGAGTGATAGCACAGTGGGTAGGGCATTTTCCTTGCACAAGGCAGACTTAGCCGACCCAGCGGACCCAGGTTCAATTCCTCTGCCCCTTTCGGAGAGCCTGGCAAGCTACCGAGAGTATCTTGCCCACACGGCAAAGCCTGGCAAGCTCCCTGTGGCGTATTAGATATGCCAAACACAGTAACAAGTTTCACACTGTAGACGTTGCTGGCCCCACTCAAGCAAATAGTTGAACAACGGGAGGACAATGACAGTAACAGTGAAGTATAAGGCAAATTTGAAAAGAATTAGAGAATTAATATTCCCGTATGTGTCTATAAATTGTACTTAAGATATTCCAGGACACAGTCATATTCCTTTTCTTGGCAGTTTTATCCCTGATTTTCTCTGGATAATTGATTTTATGGAAAAGGATAGTGGTTATCAATTGCACACGTAAGTTTGTTTGATTTTATATATCACGAGAAATAAAAGGGGGGGGGTCAGACAGTACAGTGGGCAGGGAGCTTGTCTTTAATACACAGTACATCTCAGTTTAATCACCAGCACCATATATGGACTCTCAACCCTGCGAGGAATGATCCTTCTGAGCACAGAACTAGGAGGTAGCCTTGAGCACATTCAAATGTGACCCCCAAACAAACAATTGGAGTAAAGATGAATTATTTTACCATTAAATGTTCGCCTGGTTAATCTGTGCACTATGGCAGAAAGAGCTCCTGATTAAGGCAGAGTGTCTGTGGGCGAAAGAAAGCAGTTCATTTATGGTCACTTCCCTTTTTTTATTCATACTACTACACTAAGTAGATTTTCAGGTCAGCAGAACAAAGGATGTTATGACTCTTTAAAGCTAAGGGGCTGGAGTGATAGCACAGTGGGTCGGGCGTTTGCCTTGCACGCAGTCAACCCGGGTTCAATTCCCAGCATCCCATATGGTCCCCTGAGCACCGCCAGGAGTAATTCCTGAGTGCATGAGCCAGAAGTAACCCCTGTGCATTGCCAAGTGTGACCCAAACAAAGAAAAAAAAATCTAAGGCATAAGTGTTTATAAACAGTTTGTCCCACAGACTACTTGGTAATAAGTGAAATTTATACTTAGCTATTCTTTATAATTTTATTAATTAAATTAATAAATTCATCAAATTCACTTTTTAAAACGTCCTACCAAAAATCAAACCCAGTGTCTCACATTATGAGCATATATTCTACCAAACAGCTCAGGCCCAAGCCTGTAATTTATTTTTATCCAGCAAAGCAGCCTTGAGTATTAGTGATGTTCATTCAAAGTGAGATGAAATGAAGTCTTAAGGGAGACTTTATGATCTCTAATTCTATTTTTAAAAAGAAACCTATAAATGTGAAGACATAATTAACAAACTCATTTAAAACATAAATATATTTTTAATAGGCAGCATTGCAGATATAAACAATGGTAACCCAAGTGATAAATTTGTTCTAATCTAGGAGCTCATTTAATGAATAACATGTGGTGAACCCTATATGATTTTCTCTTGCTTCTTGTCACATAATTTTCTAAACAGTAAAACACAAAACTAAACATTTCTTACTTTATAAGTACTTCCTCCAATAGGTTAAAGTCACAGAAATAAAAGGAAATGACTATTATATAAGCCTAAAGGAGCACATAATTATTGTGATACTGGTATCAACCCTTCATTACAAATTACACAGAATTCAGAAGTATCTCAATAGGGTGGTAAAATTACTTTTGATATTTTAAGTCTTAAATATCAGTTGTTATGCTCTCAAGACATTTATTGCAAATGTATAGCTGTCTGCTTTAAATAAACTCACTTGGAATTTGAAAATATTTTTAAACTAAGGTATTCAGGAAAGAAAATTGCAGTCATTTTGTTCCCATGTCTATCTCTTAAGAGATCTATAATTATTATTTTATGGCAACACCTGCTTATTTGGCTTACAATATTCATTAGGGAAACCATCATCTCCATTTTCATTTTTTTTCCCTAATTGCTATTAAATTTTCAGGGAAATATAGAAATTGTGATGAAAACTTTCTCATGGGCCTGTACCCTTGTCTTTATCTTGATCAATGGTGAGTCAACCGCCAGGGGATTACGATGTATTTTAAACATGTAACTAAATTAACTATAACACTAAGCAAAAAGGGAAAAAAAAAACTATAAGTGATGAGATTCATTGAATGAGATTCACTGGGTGCTTCATCAGCCAGTATTCACTAAGTTTATGATGTATATCACCTCATCTATTACATAAAAAAATATTTTTCCCGCGACGTATTCGATATGCCAAACACAGTAACAACAAAGTCTCCAATGGAGACGTTACTGGGCCCGCTCGAGCAAATCGATGAACAACGGGAGGGCCTTTACCTTTTACCTTACCATTTTGCATTTAAGGAAATAGGGGTTGAATTATATGAACATATAAAGTTTTCTAATTGTATGTGTTACCTGATTTTTATGTTCTGTATTTCACTATTATATATCATGATATTTGAGTGGTTAAATTATTTTTAAGTTTGCAAAAAATGAATTTTTAAAAATTAAAAATTTTTTTCCTAGAAAGTTTGGAATAAACATGGAACTAATGATGCATGAAATGCCTTTTTTATTTCTGGGATCAGTTTGGCTAAAGAAGGAAAGTTTAAAAATACATCCTAGTTTAAAAATATTAATTTCATGTGAATGAATGTTAATTCAATTATGTGGAAAATTAATTCAAAAATTTTATAATTAAAAAATTTCTATTCTAAATTTGCACAAGTATATTTTCAACTTTTAATAAGAAATGTATAAATTTTGAAAATATTCCATAAAGAAATCTAGGAACTTTACAGAGAGTTGAATAACTGTAAGGTATTAAGGGATAAAGAGAATAATCATGTACATTTTTCAAAATTTTTAAATATTTAAGTAAAGCACTATAAAAGAAAAATATACTCTTCTCACTATTTGATAACAAAATAAAATTTAAAAAAAACTATTGATCCCTAAATACACATGGTGAATCATGTCAGCACAAAAACAAACTACCTCTGAATATCATTTATTATGAAAAGCAATTATTTTGCTTTGTTTTGTGTGGTCTATCACTTTTGCTGTTGTTTTGTCTTGGGCTACACCTGGTGATACTCAGGGCTTACATCTGTTTCTGCACTAAGAAATTACTCCTGGCGGGACTCTGGAGAACGTAATGGCGGGGTGGAGCTGGAACCCTGATCTGTTGCATGCAAGGTGAGCATCCTACCCGCTGTACTAGCTCTCCAGTCCAAGCCTATCACTTCAGACAATAAATCAGGACTTTAAAAAAAATCTTTCTTTGTGCTTCCCTCATGTCCGTTATTTAGAAAAATTGTCTTAAATGTAAAAATTCTGGGAAATATCTATGAGTATGATTTTTTAAATGTTATAAAACTTGGAAATGATAGGAGCAGAAAAGAGAGTGAATGATTGGATACTGAGTTAAAATCCCTGAAATGCTGTGCACCCTGAACTCTCGAATCTTGTCTGATCTCTGAAGCTAAGCTTAGGTTGGGAATTCCCTAAGATGCTTCTTTATTTGCAGTAGAGATTAATTCTACATTCTGAGAATGAAAAAAATGAGGTCAGGGAAAGACCAACTAAACATCTAGCAACTGCACTGCTACCTCAAAAAGAAGAGAAAGCTTCATGGTAACCATTCAAAAGATCTTACAACTTTTGAAATTTGTTTTCAAGCCTTGAATATGTCCCAGAAACTTCTACCTGGCACTCAATTTGTAAAAGCTTGATCATGAGTTGCTAACTCAATATCTTTAATATTCTAGGGATTCAAGCCACTATCAGCTAAAGAAGCATGTGATCATAGACTGTTTAATTTTTCTATACCAGGATTCAAACTATATCAGGAAGTCTCTGGATTTTAAATCGCATGTTATATTTACTGTGCAAATAATATGTTTAAAAATTATTTAAACTCTAGAATTTTGTTCCTAATGTCAGAAGTTATGCAATAAAAAGGCAAGGGAATACAGGGGATTGATTTGAAGAGCCCATGGTAGCAGGATATTCCAGGATTCTCGGCACTTGGTTTACCTCAGTTAACTACCTTGGTGCTTCAATAGCTTGTATACTTGCATGGAAACAAGAATATATTTTTACTGAATAAGTTTAACTTGGGCTGAAGCGATATCACAGCAGGTAGGGCATTTGCCTTGCATGCAGCCAACCCGGGTTTGATTCCTCTGTCCCTTTTGGAGAGCCCAGAAAGTTACCGAGAGTATCTTGCCCTCATGGCAGAGCCTGGCAAGCTCCCCATGACGTACTCAATATGTCAAAAATAGTAACAACAGGTCTCACAATGGAGTCACTACTGGGTGCTTACTCGAACAAATCGTTGAACAACAGTAGGACAGTGCTACAGTGCAAATTGAATTTAATGGGTGATCTCTGATCACTGTAGAGAAAAGTATTTCTTGGTAGAAGTTACATTAAGCCTATGTTTCTATCCAACTATTAAGCTTCCCAAAGAAAGCTCTTCTTTCTCTTTATTCCTATACAGTCACTGCACTTTCTCACACTGACACCTTCAACTTATTATTAATGTAATTCAATTTAGAACCCAGAGTTAATGATCAGGATGTTTTAAAAATAGTTTGTCATATATAAAGATGCTTTTTTGTGTTATTTAGAATAGTGACAGTTGTATTAGTTACTATAGCAACCAGAAATTCTATTTAGAAAGGTGCCACTCTATTTTCTCAGAAGGCATTTTAATTAAAACATACTCAAGAATTTAGTATGATGAATATCTACCTTCAGAATCATAGCAGGATATAATATGACTGTGTCTGTTAATAAAAATTCTGTACAACTAAAAGTCAATTCAATTGGAAAAGCATCCCCTTTTAGCTACTTTAACTGGTTAATTAATTAGATTTACTTACTTCTATCAACATTAGCAGTTAAGAATATAAGTTTTACAGCTTGACTTACTGAGTCTATTGAATTTGCCATTGTTTGAATACTAGAAGCTTTGTCATAGTTCTATTTCACTCTGCCTCTCACAAGTCCAGAGGGTAAAATAATGGGCTTTCATCTTCTAAACTTTGAAATTCTCCTTAAAGATTTTGACCATTTATCTTCCTTTAAAAATTGCCCACTATTCTTACTACCCCTGGTGTTTTCTATTTAGGTCACTAATGTGTTTCATCATGGTACATTCTGTCTCCTCATCACTGAGTTTGTATGCCTCAAGGGCAGAGCTGCTTTTATTTGCTAGCAACTTGTTCCAGCACTCAAAATAATGGGCAATGAATAGTAGGTTTAATGCATAATATTATGCATCTCTCTCTCTCTCTCTCTCTCTCTCTCTATATATATATATATATATATATATATGCCTGTGAGTATGAGTGACAGCAAACCAAACCACAAAAGGTACTGTTATAAAGAAAGGTGCAAGTTTGCACAATTTGATTAAATGAGATAATTTTCAATTTTTTAGTATATCTAATCTTTCACTATGTCTGTACTTGTGCTTTATTTTTATTGCAATATTTTTAAAAATTTATTCTTGTGCAGTTTAAAATATTCCAAGTGGGAAAGATAGTAACTGAATGGAAATATACCACTATATTGTAATGAGTTACATAAACTCATAATTACATATCTTTGTACACAGAGATCTTGAAACAATTAAGAACTAGTGATCACATCAAAGAATTACAATGTCATGTCCACCATTTCATTTTATTTTATTTTGGCTTCTGAGCCACATACAATGGATCTCAGTGCTTATTCCTGGCTCTGTGCTCAGAGATCAATTCTTTGCAGTACTTAGGGATCCATATATGATGTTCGGCATAAAACTCTGGTTGATTGCATACAAGACAAACTCCTTAATTCCTGCATAATCTCTCCAGCTCGTGACATCGCTTTCTTATTTTAATAAAAATGTTGAACATCTAAAATAGTCATCTACAATTTTAAAATATATTCCCTTAAAGAAAACATATTAGTAAATATTAAATATTTGAGAATGCTAATAACAATATAAAACTGGAACTGATTAACTCCAAATGATATTTTTCTAAGTGAAATTATATTATATTATTATTTTACTATTAAAATAAAATTTCCAAATAATTATTCAAGCATGATGTTTACACAATGAGAAAAGTATGTATTTTTAATTGACAATGAAAAATGTCAAAACAATGCCTTACCATATTTGAGAGACATCTACTATAATTTCTAAGGTTCTTAAAAGGGAATATGAGGTAAATGAGAAAGCACAGAAGAGCAATATTCCAGATGACTCTGCAGATACTAAAAATAAAGTCTCCAGTAGATAATGATGACAGATGATTTAGTTAATGAGCTTTTTGCTTTACATATTAAATGTAACTTTATTGACAGATCATTCTTCCTATAGTCTAACTATATGTTAAATCAAAAACTTTTCACAAATCATCATTCATTTTATAAGGTACAAAAAAATGTGGGGTATATCTGTCCCTCTTTCTGTCTGCCCCTCTCTTTCAGACATGGAAAGACTGCACTCATCTGGGGAACATAAAGTAACAGGATGGGAGTCGAATACCCAAGAATAATTAGGATAAGTACCAGGAGGTTTGTTCCAGGGCTTGGAAGCTGGCCTCACAGGCTGGGGGAAAAGGCAGCTCAGATAGAGAAGGGAGCACCAAGTAAAGGATGTTTGGAGGACTCGCTCGGGATGCGAGATGCATGCTGAAAATAGACTATAAACCAAACACGATGGCCACTCAAAACCTCTGTTGCAAACAACACCCTAAAGGAAAGAGTGAGCAAAACGAAATGCCCTGCCACAGAAACAGGATGGGCTGGGGGGATGGGGTGTGGGGGTGGGAGGGCTATTAGAATCATTGATGTTGGAGAATGAGCACTGGTGGAGGGATGGGTACTCGATCATTGTATAACTGAAACCCAAGCGCGAAAGTTTGTAAGTCTGCAACTGTACCTCATGGTGTTTCACTAATAAAAAAAAGTGTGGTTTATAGGAAAGGGTTCATGGCTTGGCATGTGGCTCTTTTAACTGTCAACTTTAGGAAAACGTGTGTTTGGTCTACCTAGTATTCCTGGGAGAATACATTCATTCATTCATTCATCATCCTGTTATTCGTCGATTGCCTCGAGCAGGCCCCAGTAACGTCTCTTTCATCCTAGCCCTGAGATTATATTCAAGGGTCTTTAGGAGAATAAGACCCATCATTGTTGCTGGTATTTGGCATATTTGGTACGCCACAGGGAGTTTGCCAGACTCTGTCCTGTGGGCAGGCTACATTCGATAGCCTGCAAGTTTGTCCAAAATAGGAATGAGATAATAAGATGTCATAAAAAGATGTTCTGATAAGATGTCGCGCGGCTGCACCGTTCCGGGGGCTGGATTTTATAGTCTCTGAGTCTTGGCCGTTGATGGGATTACGCGGCGCCAGGGGGCCAGGTGGTGGGTGTAACCCCCGCCTACTGGAATTTGGAGGATCTGGGTGGAGGATGCTCGACTCCAATTCGAGTAGGCTTGGAGATCTCGGCCCCGAACCCACGTGGTTTTGTCCCTCTGCCAGTACCTTCATGTGTGCGGGGAGTGGGAGAATACAAGACTGAATATTTTAGTCTCTAACATCAGCGAACTTTCTAATGGAAGCTAAAGACTGTGCTACTATTGTGGCGGATTTTGAGCACTCAGTTCAGCAGGGAACACTGATACCATCTTTCAAAGTTTGAAATAGGATAGGTCAGGGACATGGACATGGCGCAGTCCAAGAGACCGTGAATCAGTAAAGATAGAAACAAAGAATTGGGAAATATAACAAAGAACTTTAAGAACTCTTGTAAGAAGAGAATGAAGTTCCAGATCTAAAACATGGAAAAGTAGTTACGAGATATCCCTCCCCATACCCCCCTGGGCTACAAGAGCATGAGGAGTTCTTTAAGAGATTTTTAGTTATTTGACTTTTTCATACAAAGATACTAGAAATAAACAACACAGTAAATTAAATCTAACATACAAAACATAGCAAGCAAACTTAACATTACAGAGCAAAGGCTGTAAGATATTGGGACCAGAGAGATAGTACAGGGGTTGGAGCATTTTCCTTTTGGGCTGCTAACCCTATTTCAATCTCCAATGTCATATATGATCCTTTGAGCACCAGTAGGAGTAATACAGAGCAAAAACCTAGGTGGAAACCCTGAGCACCTATAGGCAAAAAGTGTAGCCTCAAGGCAAAACTAACAATAAAAAAAGGCAAAATGACATACACTAAGGCACACACAGTCATCAAAAGTCAATGATAAATAAAAAAATATTATTAAAGGTTTCTACTGAAGAATGTAACATACAGACACATCAATTAGAATTGTCAAATTCTCACTATGAAACTCATAAGTTAGGAGAGTAAGGAATGAAATGCTAATATTACTTGTAAAATTAAACCTTCCTGCCAAGAAAAAATTACCTTAAAAATCAAATGTAATAGATTAAAGTTTGCCATTACTATACCTGTAATAAAAGATATAGTAAAGGGAATTGTATATGAAAAGAAGAAATAAAAGAATACAAAACCCTGTGTAAGGTGCTAAATAGTAATACATAATTAGAAACATGAACAAGAAAGAATTAAAGAAGATACAGATTAGAACAAAAGAAGACAAATTACCATCTATAGCAGACTGCATGATAGTAAGAAAAAATAAAAAAAGACATGCTTTTGATAGGAAGCTATCATTCACTCTATACTATACATACATACATGTGGAAAGGTAGGACTACAGCTGAATCTTACGAAGACAATGTTTATGAGAAACAGCCTTGTTCCTGACGCCCCATTCGCTCTCAATGGAACGACCATCTCCGAATGCAACAGCTACGTGTACCTAGGTCGAGAGGTCAACATGACAAATGACCTGGCACCCGAGCTGCGCAGGAGGAAGAGAGCGGCTTGGAACGCCTTCAAGAACGTCGAAGAAATAGCTAAGAGGACGAAGAACCTCCGGCTCCGGGCACATCTCTTTGATTCCACTGTTCTTCCTGCATTAACATATGCCTCAGAGACCTGGGCCCTACGCAAACAAGATGAGAACGCCATTCAGGTCTCCCAAAGAAGAATAGAAAGAGCTATGCTTGGAATATCACGTTTCACTCAAATGAGAGAACGAATCCGGAGTTCTGACATCCGTCGACGATCAAGGATCAGGGACGCTGTCTCATTTGCCAAGGTGTCGAAAATCAGATGGGCTGGTCACGTAATGAGATTTAAAGACGACCGTTGGACTAGAGCTGTTACTGATCGGATTCCACGGGATGTCAAGAGACCGCGTGGCCGCCCACCTACCAGATGGTCAGACTTCTTTGTCAAGGTCATGAACGATCGGTTTGAGGCCCTCCATGTTCCCGGAGCGAAGAGATGCCATTGGGCTACACTAGCACGCGACAGGGACAAATGGAGACGTTACTGGCGCCCGCTCGAGCAAATCGACGACTAACGGGAAGTTAAGTGATTAAGTGATTATACATACACTTTAGGAAAAGGTGAGAAACATTCACATTAAAAAGAATGAGCAAGGGGCTGGAGCGATAGCACAGCAACAGGTGTTTGCCTTGCATGCAGCCAACCCGGGTTCGATTGTCAGCATCCCATATGGTCCCCTGAGTACCGCCAGGAGTAAATCCTGAGTGGAGAGCCAGGAGTAGCCGCTGAGCATTGCCAGGTGTGACCCGTAAAAGAAAAAAAAAGAATGAGCAAGCATATGAAAACACTTACTGAGAAATGAGAGGAAAAAAGATGGATTCAAATGCAGAAAACTGGTCTCTGAAGACTCACCCTGCCTACAATTTCCCCAAACAATCCCCTAACTTACAGTTTCTTCACAGATCATTCTAGGCAATGGAAAGATTGCTAATAGAAATGTAAAACATTGTGCAAATATATAAAGATGCCACTCAGTTGCCTTTGATCTACTGCATCTTGCTTTATAAAATCTTGTTTCCCACCTATTAATTTTTTGTTGATTCTAGAGGTCTTTGTACCCCTATTTTAGGCCCTTACTCTTACTCATTTAAGATGTTTTCAAAATTTTTGCATTTCAGATAACGCCACAAAAAGTATTCTTGACACTAATCCACAGTGCTGTCTTAGAATAAACTTCTAGAAAATAAATTGCTGAAAGCATATTTTGCTTCCAGAGCATTTGGTATGTCTTTTCTTTTGTCTCAAGTTTTTCTGGGATGATGCCCCAATGTTAACCACTTCTCTTAACAGCCTAATCTTGTACCAAAGTAATTTTCCAATCATAAGCTTAGTTCTAACTCTCTGAAATTGTTATGAAATTTCACATATCTCTTCACTATGTGATAAAAATCAGTATCTTCTAAGTCCAGTTCACTTATCATTTCTTTGGGGGCAACTTTCTTATTCACAAGGTGATATTAATCTTTTCTTCCCTCCAACTGCTTCTGCCATTACCTCAATGATTAGTACACTTATCACATCGCACTAGTGAGCTCTCTAGCTAAGTTGTTAGCATCTTACATGACAGGGTCTCTGTCAGGTCCCCTTTACAGTCTCAGCAAGAACTTGTGTAGGTAACATAATAAGATTTTTGTAAATGTTTTGAATGAGTAAAAGGAACATATGGTCTACTTTCCCACATTGGATCATTATTCTCTGACCTAGTTTAGCATCCCTTAGGGCAATGCACTATTCTGACAACTGCTGACTGTAGTTAAGCATCAATTCCAAAATTACATGTGACAAAACTCAAAGAGTTACACAGATTTACAGAAAAATAACATCTACTGTGGGAGGCGGGATTAAATATGGATTTAATTCAAATTTTATTAATGGATGTATAAACGCTCCTATAAATTTAATTGTGTTCACTTTGGGAGCAATGCTAAAAGATTAATGACATATATCTTAAGAAAACGACAAATCTTGACTCCTGCATCCCACCACCACTGCCTTGTTAACTCATCTATTGTCCTTGATCCAGAGATTCATAAATAGATCTCAAAAGGGATCAACTAGCTGCAAAAATTTCTCGGACACCCGTTCCTGATTGAGATCTTCCAGGCAATTTTGGAGTGGGTGGGCCAACTTCCACCCTAACCAAGCCCAGGCAGCCATTTCCACACCCCAAAGCTCTCAGTAAGCCTCTGACTGGACTGCCCAGTTAAAGACTCTAGATTTCCTTGAGCAACATCTCCAAATTCTACAATCCTGACATCCCAGGAGTACCACACTAGATTGGATGGGGTGCAATGTAGAAACCAACCAATCTCAACTAAAAAAAACATAAAAACAGCAGACTTAACTTGCATCACTAGCTTAGTAAAACATCAGACAAGGACTTAAAGTCCCCATGGTAAGATACACATTTTCTTCTATGGAAACATTTCTTATTTACCCCCTTAGCCATTTAGTGGAGAAAGCAATATAAAATGAATTATTGTGGACCTTCTACATGAGCAGGCTTGAGGGATGGTTTGGAAAATGGTGACAACATGGAGGGAAGGTGACAGTGTTGTTGGAATATTGAATACCTGCAATAAGTCATCATGAACAACTTTATAAACAAACTTTACTTTTAATGGTGTTGAAACAAGGTGGGAACAGAACAAATAAAACAACAGATCTTAAAGTTGTCATGAAAAGTAAGAAAAACATGCAAATTAAGACAAATTTCTGAACTCAAACTACCTTAGAATATTAAACATATGTTGCTCACTTTGTTAAGTGGGAGACAAATTCCAAAAGTTCATATTCACAAATTTTTCAAAAGTCAATCGAAACAGTTGTTTATAAAAATTTTACTATTATTTGGGTTTTCTATACATGGTAGAATTTTTACATTAATTTCAAAAATAACTTTCTTTTGATTTTTTGTATACTGTTTTAGCTACTCTCTATAGTCTGCTCTCAGATTTTTCATAGACATTTGGTGTAATTTCTTCTAGGATATTGTCTGAACTCTTAGAGATACTGTGTATCATTTTTACTTGAAATTTTATTCCCTGTTTGGACACTAACAACTAATCTTTATTATTGTGAGAATTAAATTATTAATATCTCCCAGGATACACATCTGTCCTCTGACTGGAAATTTTGTAGAGTACAATAAAAATGTCTTTATTTATTGGGATTTGATAGCACAAAGGCATGTTGGGAAATCATTTTTGTCAGGCAAGGTTTTGAACATAGCAGGAAGAAGTAATCAGAGATATAAATTAAAGATATATATATATACACACATATATAAAGATATATACACATAACACTTTCTATTTCTCTCTTTCCCTCCTTCTACAAACATGCACACACTCCTATCAATTGAGCACTTAAGCTAAGTTCTATATATCAAAGGGTAAATACAAAGGAAACTTAGATCTGTGTACAAATTTATGCAACATCTTTTTTGGGGCCTCTGAAACCTGATTTCAGGGGGGAGGGGTGTCAGATGCAAAGATCAAACCCAGAGCCACATACCTATATAGTAACTGCTATATATATATATATATATATATATATATATATATAGCTATCTACTGAACCACAGCCTTGAAATAACCTCTTTATTCCAAAAGAATGTTTCCATGCAGAGAGCAAAAATGGAAGCAAGAATCCAAAAATTTAGTTTGCTATGAAATTATCTTTAATTTGTTACTTTATTATATATGAGGGGCTGAAGCCATAATAATGTGGATAAGGTACTTTGCCCTGCAAACCAACTCAGGTTTGATTCTTTGAATTGAATATGATTCCTCGAGTACCACCAGGTCAAATCCCTGAGTGCAGTCACGAGTGAGTCCTGAGTACTGCTGGGTGTAGACCTGGCATAAAAAAAAAGAAGTCATTATGTAGCTGACCTGGATTCGATCCTGACACCAAATAAGATTACCAGAGTCCCTCCAGGAGTGATCTCTGAGCAGACCAGGAGTAAATCCTTAGTACAGCCAAAAACCAATACTACTACTACCAATTCATTCATTATATTTGAAACTTTGTGTTGGCCAGAGAAAGCACACCAGGAGGCAGGATGCAACAAGGAAACATCCAATTCTCAACCACTGTGACATAATTTCTGCCTAATTTACTCTGTTTTAGGAACAGTCAAGCTCCAATTCCTGATAAATGTATTCTTGGGAGTTAAAAAAGTCCTGGGTAAAGCATTCAAGTTAGGAATATGGTCAAGCCTGAATCCCAAGCTATTTGTAGCTCTTAAAAAATAGAAATTTTGAATTTGTTGTAATTTTTTTAACATTTAAGTATTTTTTAAAATAGGAAAAAAAGTTTGGATACAAAAATTTTCAAATACTGATGGAAAGTTAAAAAATTAATTCAGTAATTTTAGACCCTTAAAAGATGTAAACATTTTATACTCTAATAAACTACTTTTATCTCAATAAATAACTAACTTCAAAAATCAGTGAGACATATTTAGCATGTTCTAATTAATTGTCAACTCTCCAAGGGTCTGCTAAAATTCTACATGATACGTTTATCTTTCTCAAATTATATGATTATGAGCTCATCATCGGTTAAAAAAATTATTAGAGTTATGTAATGAGTTCACATCCATTTAATCATCAATGACAATTTTTCTTACACTGATATTGTCCTTACCAGGCTTTCTTTGTCAGTAATTTAAATACCATTTTCCTCTTCTAGCTATAAATAAAACCTTGTTGCAGGAAACATAAATAGAAAGTTGATAAAGTTTTAAAATATTAGTAAAACCTTATATAAAATTTGGGCCAGAGTGATAGCATAGCTGGTAGAGTGTTTGCCTTGCATGTGGCTGACCCAGGTTTGATTCCTCCACCCCTCTTGGAAAGCCTGGCAAGCTACTGAGTGTATTCCATCTGCAAAGCAAAGCCTGGCAAGCTACCCGTGACATATTCAATATGTCAAAAATAGTAACAAGTCTCACAATGGAGACATTACTGGTGCTGCTCGAGAAAATCCATGAACAATGGCAGGACAGTGCTACATATAAAATTTAGCTGGCTGAGTGTAGATCTAGCTATACATAAAAATACTGGTTTAGATTAACAGATATGGACGTATGTTATTTTTAAAAGAAAAATTCCAGGTGCTTCATTAATTTTATGATGAATTTATAATATATGCATAGGCATCCTCTAATTGTTTACACTTATTTTCAAGAATAAAGTACAGTAAACCAAATTTCTGGTACTTTTGACACTGGTGGCAGGCAATGATGATGCAACATTGTATGTTTTTTTCTTTTTGGGTCACACCCATCGATGCTCAGGGGTTACTCCTGGCTCTGCACTCAGGAATTACCCAAGGTGGTGCTCAGGGGACCATACCAGATACTGGGAATTGAACCCAGTTGGCAGCATGCAAGGCAAATGCCCAACCCTCTGTGCTATCACTCCAGCCCCCAAAAGGAAGACATGTTATAAGGTTATATTTCATTCTTATTCTAAATTTTGTTCATTTGTTTTTTCTACTTAATGTATGTTTAATGTATACAACTATTTCTTCACTCATTATTCATATATTTAAAGCATATATTTTATGTTATTAAATAATCACAAAATTATTTAGTCATGTTATTTGCAATGTTATGTAATCTAATTTTTAGGAGAAATTTAGATAGTGCAAAAATAATGATAGGTTAAATTACTGCTGTATTAGTTTGAATCTAGGCAATGCAACCAAGCTTTATTACTAAATATTGCATGGTGTACTGCTATGTGTTTGTAGAACAATAGGAGTTTTGACAAAGTATTTAATAAAACAACAAAATCATTAATTTTATGAATTTGACCATTAGGTATGAATCTTTTAAATCACTTGATCATTTGACATCCCGTTACTCATCTATCTGCTAGAGCTGGAGCCAGCAATGTCTCCATTTGTCCCTGTCATGTGCTAGTGTAGCCCAATGGCGTCTGCTCATTCTAGGAACACGAAGAGCCTCAAACCGATCATTCAGGGTCTGGATGAAGAAGTCTGACCATCTTGTAGCTGGGCATCTACGTGGTCTTTTGACGTCCCGTGGAATCCAGTTGGTAACGGCTCTAGTCCAGAGGTCGTCTCCAAATCTCATTACGTGTCCAGCCCATCTGATTTTTGACGCCTTGGCAAATGAGACAGCGTCCCTGATTTTTGACCGTGGATGAAGGTTGGAACTCCAGATTCTTTCTCTCATTTGAGTGAAGTGGGTTACTCCAAGCATCACTCTTTCGACTCCTCTTTGGGAGATCCGAATAGCGTTCTCATCCTGTTTTCTTAGGGCCCAGGTCTCTGAGGTGTATGTTAATGCAGGAAGAACAGTGGAATCGAAGAGATGTGCCCAAAGGCGGAGGTTCTTCATCCTCTTAGCTATTTCTTCGAAGCTCTTGAAGGCTTTCCAAGTTGCTCTCTTCCTCCTGCACAACTCAGGTGCCAGGTCATTCATCATGTTGACTTCTCGACCTAGGTACACAAAACTATTGCATTTGGAGATGTCTGTTCTGTTGAGAGTGAATGGAACATCAGCAATAAGACTGTTTCTCATAAACATTGTCTTCATGAGATTTAGCTGTAGTCCAACCTTTCCACACTCACAGCTGAAATCCTCCAGCATTTGTGCCACTTGTCTAATGTTTGGTGTTATTAGAATGATGTCATCAGCGAAGCGGAAGTGGTATAGTTGCCAACCATCTATGTTCACTCCATTCCTTCCCATTCCAGTTGTCACATGATGTTCTCGAGGGTGGCACTGCAGAGTTTTAGTGAAATGGTATCACCCTGCTGAATCACTCTCTTGACGTGGATAATCACCTTCCTGTAGAATGGTGAGATCCTGGTAGTGAGTGAATCTGCAATACAGCTCACAGAGGATCCTGATGTATTGAGTTTGAATGCCCTGATTGACTAGGGCTTCGATGACCACTTATATCTCAATAGAATCAAATGCAACTTTAAATCAATGAACGTTAGACAGAGTGGCATCTTGAACTCCCAAAAAACCCACTGAGCTTGGTTATCGTGTGAATATGGTCAATGGTGCTGAATCCTTTTCGGAAACCGGCTTGCTCTTATGGTTGTCCTTCATCTAGTGTTCTGCCAATTCTATTCAGGATAACTCAAGTGAACAGCTTGTACACTATAGACAGACAACAGGCAGATAGGGCGATAGTGGATGTCTCCCTTCTTGTACATCGTACAGTCCTGTTGATTTTTTATTGGGACAGAATATTTTAAATATTTCATAAAATTAGAAAGTATGCACAAAGCCAAGTTTGCAGCATAGCTAAACTACTGACTGTCTCAAGAAAAATGATTTGCATATTGTTTTAGTTTAAAACAAACTAGATATAGCTTTCATGAAAGGACATTTTACTTGAAAAGGACCACTAATAGATTAACTATATTATTAGATTTGGGTAATTGCCAGACACTTATTTGAAAATGTATAGTGTGTCACATCAAGAGAACTGAAAATAAATTATGTCAAAGACTTAAATTTTGTCTTTCTTATTTGACTTAGGACCACATCTGGCAATACTCAGAGGTTACTCCTTCCTCTGTGATCAGGAATACTCCTAGAAGTGTTTGGGGCACCATATGAGATGCCACGAGGAAGGCAAATACCCTACCCTCCATAAAATTTCTAGCCCCTTACATTTTTATATTTTAACTAAACTTAAAAACTTCAGAAAAACAATTTTTTTACATTACTTTTTTGAAGACTCTAAAGTTCTAAGAATTTCTCTGTCTTCTAGTTTCTTTCACTAGAGGCATAAAATTTACGCTAGTTTCTTACAATAATTTGTATTTGGGTGGTGTTTTCTGTTATAATTCTTCCCTTTAATTTCTGTTGACTAAGGTATTCTTTTCTTATAGTTAATTTAACTAATGTTTTGCATTTTGTTTTTAAAGAATACTATGTCATTTCTTTGATTTCTCATATTGTTTTTTTGTTCCATCCCATTAATTTTTGCTCTAACTTTTAATATGTTCTTTCTTCTACTGACTTATAATATCATTCTTTCTTCTTTTTCTAATTATTTTAAGCATAAAGTTAGATTGCTTGAGATTTTTCTTGCTTCTAATGTAGGCCTATATTGTCATGAACTGTCTCTATTACTCGCTGCTTTGTTCCCCTATATTAAATAACTATACCTTTATTATTGTTTGTTTCCAAGAATTTCATTTTCATTGATTTTCTTTTTGCATCACACTCGGCGATGCACAAGGGTTACTCCTGGCTCATGTACTCAGGAATTACTCCAGGCGATGCTCGGAGGACCATATGGGATGCTGGGAGTCGAACCCGAGTCGGCTGTATGCAAGGTAAATGCCCTACTCGCTGTACTATGGCTCCAGCCCCTTCATTGATTTTCTTATTGATTTATTTGGCAACAGACTATTTATTTTCCATAATGTTGAGGTTTTCCTTGCTACCACTTATTTTTAATTTCAAGTTTATAGCATATTTGTGTGTGAACCCAATGAGAGCATTGAAACAAAAGTACTTCAAAGGAAAAAAAAACAAGAAAATGAAAGTAGAACCCAAGCACTAAATGATAAAGCACCTAACACAATACAAGAGAAGAAAGAGAACAGAAACATACCACTCCACCTACAATCCACATGGAGGACGGTAATAAGGAATATTTTATCATTAATATTTCTTTGTCAATGGTCTGTACTCAAATCAAAAGGCACAGAGTGGGACTAGAGTTAGGTGGCAGAGCACAGGTCTGTCTTGTTTGATTTTAATGGGTTTTGGGTTTTTTCTTTGGGTTCTTGGTTTTTCTGCTCAAAGACTTCATGGAACTTGGGGACTGTTTCTAGCTCTGTTCTAGGGGAAGGGATTTGCTCTTGGAGGTGTTCAAGGGACCATTCAGTGCCAAAAAACTAACCCAGATCTCCCACGCACTAAACATACTCAGCCTGATGTGCTATCTCTCTGACCCAAGACCCTGAGTCCAATCCCATTACTCCATGTACATGGGAGGACTGCTGGGTGTCATGTTATTATGGTTGTTATGTAATTATCATTGTACAATGATTAGGGAAATTAAAGGCAATATGCATACATCCTAAGTAGGATCATCAACACATATAAAGACATGACAGCAACATAATAGTAGGAGACTTTAACACCCCATCCTCATGGGCAGGTAAAAGAGACCAAAAAAAAAACCAATAAGGAAACATTCTTAAATGCAGAGTTAGAATGGACTACTTAGACATTTTCGGGACTTTCCAAACCTCCTGAAAAAAAAAAAAGCTAAAAAGACATTCATCTCAAGTGCACATGGAACAAAGAAGTGTTAATTAATTCATGGACAATGAAGTGAAATAACATTCAGTAACTTTTGAATTGCAATGATATAAAACTAGAACTCAGTCATTAAAATAAATCTGGAAATAATTTAAAATATGATATTAGAATGGTTGGAGCTATAGCACAGCGGGTAGTGAGTTTACCTTGCATGTGGTCAACCTGGGTTGATTCTTCCATCCCTCTCGGAGAGCCCGGCAAGCTCCCCATGGCATATTCGATATGCCAAAAACAGTAACAAGTCTCAGAACGGAGACGTTACTGGTGCCCGCTCCAGCAAATCAATGTACAATGGCAGGACAGTGCAGATGTTACCAAACTGTGGATATAATGATTAATATTACATTAATTGGAGAGTGTTTTATAATGAGAGTAACATAAAATTACTAACAAGATCACCCTCTCTAAGGTAGGTTGGCCTCGTCAAATCTGTTGAAGTCAGAATAAAATCACAACAACCAAAAAATCAGCCTTCTTGAGCAGGAGGCAGTTTTTCATGAGACTACTTTAAATTTCATTTGTACCACTTATTTTCCTGTGCCTGCTGGCCAACCTACAGACTGGAATCTTTGGACGTATCTGTACTACTGACCCCAGTGTCATCATCTGCCAGCGCACTCTGGGAATTTCGACTTGTAATTCTCTATAACTCTATGAGATAAATCTTTTAAATACATCTTTTTATAAACATACTCATGATTGAGTCTATTTTTCAGGTGAAAATAGTAACACAATAGACTTTCAACAATAACTTTTTTTTTCCTCTGGGAGCCACTAATATTACTCCTCTAATTTTGTGATGATAGGCTTGTTAGAGAAGTCAGCAACAATAAAAAATAGGCAAAAGAAAACAGTTATCAGCTTCGTGAAAAATTTTAAGGAAATATAAATCGGCAACATTCCCACATGCAAATTGAATGCTGCAATATATACATAAAAGGATATCATATACTTAGTCCCAATAATCTAAAAACTAGTTAGTATTTTTGCAGAAGTATATGATTTACAACTGAGTGGATGAAAGGAAATAGCAAAAATAAATATGTATTAAACTTTTGCCATCAAAGGAAGTCAATACATTTTGTAGAGATACTAATTATCTAATGGTAAATAGTAGGAGAGACATTGAAAAAGTGAGAGTGATTGCTACTAAGGATTAAATGTTTAAGTGTAGTTTCAATATTCTGGGTTTTAAAAAACTGGATGGCCATATTTCTTTGTTTTATTTTTATTTTATTATTATCTTATTATTTTATTTTATTATTATCTTTTTTCTCTTTGGGTCACACCTGGCGTTGCCCAGGGGTTACTCCTGGCTCTGCACTCAGAAATCACTCCTGGCGGTCCTTGGAGGACAATATGGGATGCTGGGAATAGAACACTGGTTGACCGCGTGCAAGGCAAACGCCTTACCCACTGTGCTATTGTTCCAGCCCTATGTATGAAAATATTTCATATGAAAACAAAAACAAGCAAGAAAATAGGTAGTTAAATAAGTAGAGAAAATGGAAGTCTATGAATCCTGTAAAAATTTGAAATTACAGGGCTGAAGCAATAGCACAGTGGGTACGGTGTTTGCCTTGCACGCAGCAGACCCGGGTTTGATTCCCAGCATCCCATATGGTCCCTTGAGCTCCACCAGGAGTGATTCCTGAGTTCAGAGCCAGGAGTAACCCCTGTGCATCGTCGGGTATGACCCTTTTAAAAAGAAAAAAAATGAAATTACATAGCACTGTAGCACTGTCCTCCTGTTGTTCATCGATTTGCTAGAGCAGGCACCAGTAACGTCTCCATTATGAGATTTCTTGTTACTGTTTTTGGAATATTGAATACCTCATGGGGAGCTTACCAGGCTTTGCCGTGTGGACGAGATATTCAGTAGCTTGCTTGGCTTTCCGAGAGGTATGGAGGAATCAAACCCAGGTTGGCCATGTCTGCCGCGTGCAAGGCAAACACCTTACCCGCTGTGCTATCGCTCCAGCCCTTGAATTTACATATTTGATATAACTAATGTCAAAATTTATCCCTAGTTTGTTATTATTGCAATTGCTAAATACATACGCTGAATACATATGTAAAGAGAATTAAATGAGTAGGCTTGCAATCTAAGACTGACTCTGAACTAGATGTCACCATGAGATCCTTGATTCGTTTCTTCCTGCTTTTCCTGCTAGTAGAAAGAAATCTATTTCTTTCAGTCCTATAAATTGGTGCAGACATAAAGTTGTTAACACACAGCACAGGGTTGCACCTCGTCTGTCATTTCTCTAACCTGCCTGTAATTTTCAGGTGGAATTAGAGAAATCAGGGATCTTAATTCTATGAGAAAAGGACAAATGATCAGATTAATGAAGTGTTATCAAATTTAAGACAGATTAGAAACTATTATTTACATTTTCAAGCTCATTATTTTAAATATCAACAAATATGAAGTGACCTTCTACTAAAATCATTACAGAGCTTTGTGAGACATAGTGAAGGGAGTTCTGATGGGGGTTCCTGAGACAATGATAGAGGGAAATGGATACTCTAGTGGAGGATGTGGAACATTGTATAAAAGATATTCTATCATGAACAGTATTGTAAAGCCCAGTGACTACAATGAAATTTAAGAAAAATGAAATTAAGATATTTTAGATCTCAGAAGCATAGATAAGGTTAGTGAAGATAAACCAGAGCAGTTTCCTTAGCCATCCTTCACTTTATTATACGATAGGCAATGTGCAGAACTGTGGCATTTGATGGGGAATTTTCTCATCCTAAGTGAGCTTTGAGCAAATTGGAATTTTGCCATTTTTTATCATGAGACTGCAGAACTATCAGAGCCTTTCATTCCCAGAAACAGTTTGTTATTACAGGCACACATTTGGCTTTCTCTGTACTTGTAATCACATATATATAATTTCACAATGACTTTAGAGATGTTTTTAGCAAACTGTTTGTTCTAATATTTTTTTTCCCTTTTGCCTCTCCCCAGGAAAATTCTTGCATGGTCTAAGTAGAGAACATTATCAAACCCTGGTTCTAACCACACTCACAAACACTTGGCACGAGGAACAAAAAGAATAAAGTGAGGATTTGTCAGTGACACTATACACTTCAGAGTGAGGAACCAGTGACCATAGAACTAGGGCTGTTCAAGAAGAGACTCAGGATAAGGTGAAGAGAACAAAAGTTCCAGCCAATTTTAAATACAAAATAAGTTGTAGCTCAAGACACTGGTCAAGCTGAAAAAAATAGATATAAAAAAAGTCAACAAATTGGGGGATAGAAGAAATGTACAGGGAATAAAACATTTCCTTTGTATGTTGTTAATCCCAGGTTGGGCCCTGGTACCACAAATTATGCTCAAAGCTCTGCAGGAATCATCCCTGAGCCAGAGCCAAAAGTAAGCCCTGAGCACTTGAGCATTGCCAGGTGACACAAAAATAAACAAAAAAGTAAAATAAAAAAGTTGATTTTCTCTATGAGATAATGAGATTTTCAGAGAAAATTCTATTCATCACTGATCACAAGACATTAATGAACCTATTGAGGTAAAATAGTATGGCTGAGATAAAATGGCCTGAAAGAGATAAGAATGAAAATAGCTGGATTGTATGTTCTTGGAGGAAAGGGATGTTGATGAATTGTTTACATACAAAATATCTGGAAGAGAAATGTCATGGGTAATTCATACAAAAGAATTTGAATGAAAGTTTTCAATGTAGTAGAATATGAAACTTCTCTGCCTTTCACAGTCATGGTAGATGTGAAAAAATTTAAGACTCTAATTTCCAAAGATGTCGTACTTGATGTCGTACTTGATCATTCGCGCTTGTACCATCAGGTCCTCAATGGATGCATCTGATGCTAGCGTATGTGCATTGAAAGTACAGATGATCATTTTTGTCTTCCTTCATTGTGGCAGCCTAGGTTGGCCTTGAGATTTTGTCGGCCTCTCCTTTCTCATCCTTCTCAGTGCTGCCATGTCGGTGAAGCCTTCAGGGTCAGGTGAATGAGAACAGTTGTAGTTACTGGTTTTGGCATATCGAATACACAGCGGATAGCTTGCCAGGCTCTTCCGTGCGGGCGGAATACTCTCGGTAGCTTGCCAGTCTTTCCAAGAGGGATTCATTCAAGCCCAGTACATCAGGATCCTCCGTGAGCTGTATTGCGGATTCACTACTAGCATCTCACCATTCTTCAAAGAAGTGATCGTTGATGTCAAGAGAGGGGTGCGGCAGGGTGATACCATTTCACCGAAACTCTTCAGTGCCACCCTTGAGAACATCATGCGACGACTGGAATGGGAAGGAATGGGAGTGAAGATAGATGGTCGGCAACTACACCACCTCTGCTTTGTTGATGACATTGTTTTAATAACACCAAACATCAGCCAAGCGGCACAAATGCTGGCCGACTTTGACCGTGAGTGTGGAAAGGTAGGACTACAGCTGAATCTTACGAAGACAATGTTTATGAGAAACAGCCTCGTTCCTGACACCCCATTCGCTCTCAACAGAATGACCATCTCCGAATACAACAGCTATGTGTACCTAGGTCGAGAGGTCAACATGACAAATGACCTGGCACCCAAGCTGCGCAGGAGGAAGAGAGCAGCTTGGAACACCTTCAAGAATGTCGAAGAAATAGCTAAAAGGATGAAGAACCTCTGGCTCCGGGCACATCTCTTTGATTCCACTGTTCTTCCTGCATTAACATATGCCTCAGAGACCTGGGCCCTACGCAAACAAGATGAGAACGCTATTCAGGTCTCCCAAAGAAGAATAGAAAGAGCTATGCTTGGAATATCACGTTTTACTCAAATGAGAGAAAGAATCCGGAGTTCTGACATCCGTCAACGATCAAGAATCAGTGACGCTGTCTCATTTGCCAAGGTGTCGAAAATCAGATGGGCTGGTCACGTAATGAGATTTAAAGACGACCGCTGGACTAGAGCTGTTACCGACTGGATTCCACGGGATGTCAAATGACCGCGTGGCCGCCCACCTACCAGATGGTCAGACTTCTTCATCAAGATCAAGAACGATCGGTTTGAGGCCCGGAGCGAACAGATGCCATTGGGCTACACTAGCATGTGACAGGGACAAATGGAGACATTACTGGTGCCTGCTCGAGCAAATCGACGACTAACGGGAAGTTAAGTGATTAAGTGATTAAGTGAATTTCCAAAGACATTAGTATCTATTTCCGATCATGAATTCTTTACTGTTGGTAAAGCAAATTATTAGACTGAATTGCTAAAACTAAAATTGCTAGTGAAATGAATCAGTATATTGTTGTAGAAATTTTAAAAATTTTTATTTTCTTTCTGAGTGTACATTTTGACCAAAGGCTGTATTCCTCCCTCTTCTGAATTTTATCTTGGTAATGAGGAGTTTTTAAGACTCCCTGCAGACATCAGCATAATTTACATCCTTCTAATTCTGTGCTAGCTCATTAAAGATGTTCTATGACCCCTTGTGCTGTTATAGAGATGGCATTGCATTCAGGTGTGAGTTTAAGATGACTTGTATTTGGGGGAGAGGATTTCTCTTCAGGAGTATTCAGAAAGACCAGGGGAGCTAGCAGTTCACTGCATGGGGCTAAGGCTGCAGGTCTGCTCAGATCCTGTAGTGCTGCTGTAGATTACCTGGGCAGTACTTGGGGGCCTCTAGGCCTGTTCCTGGTTTTATATGGAAAACACAAATTTTCTGGAATCTTGGATTAACTTCATGCAAGGCATACAACTTTAGCCCTATTCTGTTTCACTGGCTTTTAAAATGAATTCTAATCAGGGTGATGGTACAGTGAGTAGAGACCTTGCACTGGATTTGGTCAATCTGGGTTCTATCCCTGGCACCCCATACAGTCACTTGAGAACCTCCCAGAGTGATCCCTGACTGCAGGGTCAGGAGTGAGCCATAAGCACTGACAGAAGTGGCCCTAAAATAAAACAAAGTGAATTCATTTCCAAATGGAAATTTCAGTGTTGATATCTTCACCAGAAGAGAAAATTTAAATTCATGAATAGCACATATAGAATTATGCTCCTAATATGTATATGTGGGGTGTGTGTGTGTCCGTGTGTGTGTGTGTGTGTGTGTGTGTGTATACACTGACATGATAACAATGGGATAACACTCAGATTCAAATCAACTGCTGAACACCCTATAGATTTATATTTGTTGGGTAGGGCGTTTGCCTTGCACACGGCCAATCAGGCCGACCAAGTTCAATTCCTCCACCCCTCTTGGAGAGCTACTGAGAGTATCTCGCTCGCTCAGCAAAGCCTGGCAAGCTACCTGTGACGTATTCAATATGCCAAACACAGTAACAAGAAGTCTCACAATGGAGACTTACTGGGCCTGCTTGAGCAAATCAATGAACAATGGGAGGACAGTACTACAGTGCTACAGTTATTTAAATTTGATAGTGACTGTTTGAATTAAGTAGAAGTGGGATAATGTTTTACAGCAAAATCTATAGCCACCTGAGACTTCTCGCTCTATGATTTATCGAGCTATATTACAGCTACACTATTGTACACAAAGGAGTCACCCAGTTGATATTTATATTTTGATATAAAAAAATAAATATATTCCTGCAACTGTAGTAATTAGGATACCCTTGAATTATTATAAAATAATAAATTAATCATAAAGACCCACATCTTAACTAACTTGTTACTATTCTACTTTCTGATTATTGATGAAATATTTTAACCTGGGAAAGGAGAAAGATACTTAGTAAGACACTACTACAGAGTATGCTGTAGTACATACTAACATGTTAACCTGCACACTAAATGCTAATTGGAATTCCATGATACAAAAATGAGAATATGCTTTAGCATATAATAATATTATATATTATTTGTTAACCACTTAAATTTATTTGTAAATATACAATATTTGACACAGCTTGTTTTTCCTAGATGACAATTTCATTAACATTATTTTTTTAATTTTTTTTTTTGGCTTTTTGGGTCACACCTGGCGATGCACAGTGGTTGCTCCTGGCTCTGCACTCAGGAATTACTCCTGGCGGTAAATCAGCAACCATATGGGATGTTGGGGATTGAACCCAGGTCGGCCACGTGCAAGGCAAATGCCCTACCCGCTGTGCTATCACTCCAGCCCCTGTTTTTAAAGTGTTATTATTTTTTTATTGAATCACCATAAGATATAGTCACAGTCTTACAAACTTTCATGATTACATTTCAGTCATACAATGATCAAGCACCCATCCTTCTACCAGTATCCACTCTTCACCCTGCCTCTATGGCAGGCTCATTCCCTCTTGCTTTCTCTCACTCTGGGTGTTATAGTTTGCAATATAGGTATTAACATTATTTTTGAACATAGTAATTTCATCTTTCTCAGTCAGGGTTCTTATAGAAACTCAAATACTCAGAGTCCACTCAGATTAGATCCCTTATGGCTCCTTGGCCCCACCAAGAGTGATTTTGAGCACAGAGCTATGAATAATTCCTGAACACTCTGGGTGTTACCCACAAACAAACAAACAAAAAAACAAACAAAAAGACAGACAAATCAAAGCAGCATTGTTCCCTAAGAGGTAAGGACAGGAAGCAGTTCCCAGAACCTTAGAATTCTACACTATGGAAAAGTATTGGGGGACAGCTGTGGACTTAAATAGATCAACACAGACACTAGCTGGGATCTTCAAGAAAATAAGTAGCACATTAGCACTGTCCTCCTGTTGTTCATCAATTTGCTCGAGCAGGCACCAGTAACATCTCCATTGTGAGACTTGTTGCTGTATTTGGCATATCAAATACACCACGGGGAGCTTGCCAGGCTCTGCCATGCAGGTGGGATACTCCTGGTAGCTTGCCACTGGGCCCTCTGAGAGGACAGAGGAACCGAATTCGAGTCAGCTGCGTGCAAGGCAAATGCCCTACCCACTGTGCTATCGCTCCAGCCCCAAGAAAATAAGTATCCAATTTTAATATCTTTTCTTCTCTGATCCTCTATTGTTTCCCATTAGTGAACATCTGATAGGTTTAAAGTCAGAGGGGAAGGAAGTTCTGATTTACAGTCTCCCAGAGTACCAAACAGAAAGGCCATTTTGGAGCCAATTTAGAGCAGTAAATGAAGACTACTGCTTTGTTTCTAGATTTCTTTAAACCTATTTTCCATTAATAGCATATAGGGAAAATCTCCTGTGGGTAAGTAGTTTGTGTTCTAATGTGAACACAGCATATGTAAACTCAGGAGTACGTTGCAAGATGCTAAGAGCTATGGAGAATAATATAAGGCAGGAAAGAATGGAGGGGAGGTTGAAGAGGCATAAAAGTTGAAGAGAGAGGGATCTGAATTGTAAATCAATTGAAAGGAAATGATTTCAATTATGATATGACACCTGAGCAAAGATTAGAATGAAGGTAGCTATATGGTTATTTAGGGAGAAAATATTTTTCTTTGAGGATGGGACAGATTGGGCTGTCTTGTGCTGCTCAGAGGGTCATTAGAGGAGCCAGTAATTGATTTGGGGCTGGTCACAGGCGAAAAAAGTGCCTGAACCCCTGTACTATCTCTCCGGCTCAAGGAAAAACATTTTGATTTGTTTGGGGCCCACATCCACTGGTGCTCAGAGTTTATTCCTACCTTCGAGCTCAGGGATTGCTCCTGGTGGTGCCCAGGGAACTGAACCAGGGTTGGGTGGTATAAGGCAAGAGCGGACCCACCATACTATCTCTCAAACCCCAACAAAATCCAGGAAGAAAACATTTCAAGCAGAGGTGTGGCAAGCAATGATCTCTTGGGGCTAGTGGACTTTCTGATTTATAGGTATCTCTGCTGCACTCCTCCATGATCTCCTAATCACTGTACTTCTCTGTCCGCCTGTATGTTTATGCATTCTGACCACTATGAACTACACGATTCTTTGACTTTTGACTCCCAGTTGTTAGTGGCAGCCCTTTCTTCACTAGGGGACAAGATATATTAGCAGGCCCTTGATGATACGTATGTGATTATAGTTCTAGCTCCCCTCTGGTGGCTTAATTTTCAACGGTTCAGGCTGAGTAACATCTTTATATTTTCAGCCTTTATCACTGCAGTTTTCAGGTGAAAATATTTCTTATGAGTCCCTAAATTTTCGCCATCCATAGGATTCCTTCCCTCTGAATTTAATCAGAGGGAATCATTGAATGATCCCTAATCATTCGATGTTTGTCATTAAACTCTGCAATTAATGACAAACAAGTTTCTTGCTTGATATATGTGTCATACCGGTGTAGCATCTACACTGATTTTGAGTTCCTGTCTCAATTAATAACATTACCATTATATTTCAAATAAAGCCTGTTTTAATCCTTCCTCTTCAAGAATCTCTGCTACAAATATTTATTAATAAGATATCTGCCATGCACAATAGAAGAGCAAAATAAAATTAACCAATAAAATCCCATGACTCATATCAACCATCTTCAGTAATTGTGAACATATTTGAGTTAGTGTGTGTGCATGTTACAAGTATTTAAACCCAGGACCCCACAAAAGTCAGACACGTGTCCTATGACAGACCCACCTATTAACCTAAAAATCATGACTAGCTTTTCTGTGCTTCTTCCAATCTATTTGACCTGTTGTATATTCATTTTGTTTTGCAGGGACAGGGCTGGAGGGTTTTGTAGGGGGAGGGTAACAGTAACGGTAAGGTTAAGTCTGAAGTATTTTATTTTTATTTGCGGGAAAGAGTGCCAAGCAGTGCGTGGGGGTCAGGGCCACTCCCTATGATACTGGGCCAGTTAGGACTAGCGCTTAAATGGAGTATTCAGTATTCTGTGATGCAAGCCAATGGGCCTTGGGACCTGTACTACTTCCCCAGCTCCAGGACTGCAGTATTTTTAAGCCAATTCAGATAGCATACCATTTCACTTATTTCAAACACATCAAAGACAATGAAAGTTAATTTCTTATAAAATCATGTCCTTTTCTCCAAAAATTAGAACCTAATTAACAATTTCTTTTGTATCACTTAAAAAGCCCAGATTGACATAAAATATCTTTTACATATGCCTTGTTTAAATAAGAAATCCATTCAAACAGTCCAATTTTGTTTTGGGTTATATATTTGCCATACCTGTTCCCCCTGTTTTTTCCCATATAGACAAATCTACTGTCCCTTTATTGAATGTTTTCTTGCCATTGCCTGTCTGAGGAAATTAGATCATTCACTCTATATATGATTCACAGTTTCAATTTCATTATTTCTTGTTGGTGTTCCATTAAACATTTCTTTTATTGATATAAGTTCTTAAAGACAGGATTTACTGAAGGAGCCTTGTTTTAGAGAACATTTTAGAGCTGACACATTGGATGTTATATTGCATCATTAGGAGGTACAAGATTGGTGGCCTCACCTTTGTGATGCAGATATCAGAATTCCCGGGATGATAGCCTGGTTTCCTCACTGTAAAGTTTTGCATTATGGTTCACATAATGATTTTATATCTATTCCTGATCATTGTCCGTGCCAGGTTTTTCCTGTTTTGGGGATGGCAAGTCAGTTTATGTCATTTCTTCTTCATTTATGACCTGAAATTCTTTATAAAACAATGCTTGAATGTTACTGTCTGTATAGTAGGAGGGAAAAGATGGTCTGAAATAAACTGCCCCCAAAAGAAAAGTCTATAGGATCAAAAGGATTCAACTAACGAGATGCCAGAACAATGTTCATATTCTCCTTTTTGATAAAAGTCAACCTAGAGATTAGATCCCTGGCATCACATGTGGTTCCTCAGCACTGTTTTCAGTGACATCTGAATGCAGAGCCAGCCCGAGAAAGTCATGAGCACAGCTGGCATGGCCTAATCCCCCAAACCCCAAAATAATATTCAAAAATACTGTCACTGTCACTGTCCTCTCTTTGTTCATCCATCAATTTACTTGAGCGGGTCCAGTAACATCTCTGTTGTGACACTTGTTACTGTGTATGTCATATCAAATACATCATGGGTAGCTTTTCAGGCATTGACATGTGGACAAGCTACTTTTGGTAGCTTTCTGGGCTCTCCGAGAGGAGCAGAGAAATTGAATCTGCGTTGGCCGGGTCTGCCGTGTTAAAGGCAAATGCCCTACCCAATGTGCTATCACTCCAGCCCACCAAAAATACATTTAAAAAAATAGTCAGTCAAACTAATTTATATTTTCTATAATCAACCATCAATATCTGTGTTTTTTTACAAAATAGTCTCTTTTGTATTACACATCTCTATTTATTATATAGCTAATAATAAAATGCAAAATAACTTTCTGCTAATATTAACAGAATAAAGAGCAAAGGAACTTAATAGACTATGTTCTTAAGAGAAAAAGGAAAAATATCATTCACAGATTGTGATTTCTATTAAAGTTGTTAATTTGTAAATGATAGTGTATACCAACACAGTGTCAAAATAAACAATGAACTTCTTATTGTATACAACTAAAAATTAAAAAAAAATCAGTCAGTACCATCTGGATGTTTACTTGCTGATAATGTCTTGCATTAAAAGGAATTTCATCTGACTTTAAAGATTTTGTGAAGAGAGTGTTGAATTTTTGCCATTGTGCATATGATATGTTGTCAATTTCAGAAATTATAAATTATTTGAATCATGAACTAAAATGGAGGATTTAGAAACTATGACAAATTTTGAACCATAGAAAAGTGCTTTAAAAACTATATGTTTTTTTGTTAAAATTTTTCTAAGCAGAGTTCAGAGAGATAGAATAGGGCCAACATGGCACTTACCTTGTATAGAATATGCTGGGGTTTGGTGCCTGGTACCCCATATGATATCTGAGTTCCACCAGGAGTGATTCCTGAGGCAGAAATAAGCCCTGATCATGATCCAGTATGGCTCAAAGATAAATAAATAGATCAAAAAAATATTTCTAGTAGTGCTAGGATGCCAATATAGTTCAGTCTTTGAAAACTGGAAATAGAGTTTATAATAATTTCTTCTAAACATTGTCATAAAATTCAAAACCTAGGAAAGATTTTAAAAACAAATGATTATTATGTTTTACTAATAAAATGAGTATAAAGATAAAGTATAAAATAAAAGTATAAAAGTATAAAAATAAAAATAAAAAGAGTATCTCGCCCGCACAGCAGAGCCTGGCAAGCTATCTGTGACATATTCAATATGTCAAAAACAGTAACAACAAGTCTCACAACTTATTGTGAGACGTTACTGGTGCCCGCTCGAGCAAATCGATGAACAATGGTAGGACAGTACTACAGTGCTATTAATAAAACTACCAATTTGAGTAGTTTTATGTGCATGGTTTTCAATTATTTAGGCAATGATCTGTTACAAAAAAAGAACACAACATCTGAAGTCTGCCAGTGTCTTTCTAGATCCTGACTATCTCTTGTGGCAGTATATCATTTTATTCCAATAGCTTAATTTTCCTGTCTCAGTTTTTTTAATCAGTAAAATTGTAGAAATAATACTTTGGACATTGTATGAGTATAAAATATGGTAACACAATGTAAAGAATTCCTGAAATATACACTTTGTAACAATTGAAATCTTTCTCGTTTTTATTCTACTTTTCTTATGAAACAAAAAAATTCTTACCTTTTAATCACTTTAATGGAATGGAATACTGATATGTATACTTAGATTTTAACAGAACCCTTTTATTTTCTCATCATGATATACCTTGATCTATCACACTGTACCCTGATGCTCTGCCTCAGTTCCAATCATAAGAATGACTTAAATTTCTATCATAGGTTTCTTCTTTCTTGGTATTTACATCCCACCTTCTCATTCATTCTGTACCTCTCTGTTTTTCTCTGTTCTCTCTAACTCTGCCTCTGCCTCTGTCTCTGTCTGTCTGTCTTTCTCTCTCTTTCTCTCTCTCTCTCCCTCTCTCTCTCTCACACACACACACACACACATACAACCCACATTACCCTATTCTCTATTTCTCTTGGATTATCTTTCTTAAAGTTGTAGTTATATTATAATTCTATTATCTTTAAAAAAAGATCCAGCCTACATTTTCATTTGTCATTTCTATATTTTCTGTTAGAGAAAAACTGAACAAAATATTGTAAGGCAACATTTGCTTTACTCTACAGCAGAGAGTCCCAGAGGCATCACAGTATACCAGAGATTCCTCCGGACCCCATCCACAGTCAATTTCACTGGGGAACTCCAGATGGATCAGGTGCAGTCTCCTTGCCTACTCCAGATGGAAGCCCGCAAATGAGAGCTTCCACAAGCAAGGCCCAGGTATGCAAGTTCCAGGACTAAAATCTCCAAGCCTCATGGTGGCAGAGGTGCCGGGTTGTCCCTTCCCAGTTCTCTGCTTGATCTGTGGCCTGACTGTCATACCCACAAACTTCTGCCTGGTGCCATCTTAGCACAAACAGCCGTGGTCCAGAGACTCCCAATTAAATCCCTAAATGGATTAGTGCTCTACAAAGATGTCTCTGGAACACAACCGTTTACAATGTAAGAATCTAGAAGTATGCGGCCACAAAGCGGCTGCACAAACTCTCATAATATTTAAAATGAGCAATGGAAAATAAATTATCTAGTGTCTGCCCCTGGCAGGCAGGCATGAATGGTGGTGGGAAAACTGGGACAAAACATAATGCACATTAAGTAGAGAAAGCGTATTGGGGAAATTGTCTGCCATAGAGGTAGGGTGAGGACTGGGATGGGGGCGGGGATATTGGGGACATTGGTGATGGAAAATGTGCACTGGTGGAGGATGGGTGTTCAATCATTATATTTACTATACTCTATCAGACTCCATCAATTTCAGAGTTCTTAAAAAATTTATATCTTCAGATATCCAGCTTCACATAACATTCATTTTGATTCTAATGCTGTATAAGGAATTGTTATATTTTTTCTCCAATTAATCTAAAAATTAGTTTTTAGTAATATTTATCTTTCAAAAAGGAACTATTTTCAAAGTCCTCAAAATTTCAATGTTAGTAATTATGTTTATTTAATTTTTCTCCATATTGATTAGACATTTTTATTTTTTTAAACATTTTCCATATGAAATATAACTTTCAACATTTTAAACACTAGTTTTTACATTAGTGACAATTATCAAACCTTTAATGATTTTAATTTTAATTAATTCCATTTAATAATGTGATTTAGTAATCACAACTTTGTTGTTGTTTTAGAGCCACACCTGGCTGTGTACAGGGCTTGCTCCTAGCTCTGTGCTCAGGTATCACTCTTGGTGGTGCTTGGTGAATCATATATGGGCAGAGGGATTAAAATCTAGATTTTCAGTATGAAAAGCTGACATCTTAACTCCTTTACTATCTTTCTAGGCCAGTGATAAAAACTTTAATAAATAAAATGATTTTAGTTGAATAACCAAGCACTTAATATTTAGAACTAGGAATAAGTTGCATACTCCAGCTAAGCATGTCAGGCGAAAGCTAGTTTAAAAGATTTTTTGGGAAGTCCTAATAAGGTTATAGCTTGTAGTTCAGTGGTAGAGCTCACACCTTGTTTCCACGAGGTCTTAGGTCTTATCTTTAGCACAATAAAACAAATAACCACACTGCATCCTCACTTCTACTTTATCACACCCCGGTAATGAAACAACCAAAGATAAAAGTTTTGTTATTGTTTTTTTCCCTGAAAGTATAGGCTGGAGCGATAGCATAGCGGTAGGGTGTTCGCCTTACACGCGGCCAACATGGCCTACCCGAGTTCGATTCCTCCGACCCTCTCGGAGAGCCCAGCAAGCTACCGAGAGTATTCGATATGACAAACACAGTAACAACAAATTCTCCAATGGAGATGTTACTGGGCCCGCTCGAGCAAATCGACAATCAATGGGAGGGCCTTTGCCTTTTACCTTATTGTTTTTTTCAAAGACTTTAAAAACATCTATGTGGTTACTCAGTGAGCAGTATTTATCTTGTTCAACTGCAAAAATAGAAAAACAAGCAAACAAAAAACCCTAGTTTTGAGGTTTTTCAATAATGAAGATTAAGCAAACACCGGAAAAATTATATTTAGGTTGTTCAGGGTAAGAACACAAGTAGGGGGGTCAGAAAGACAGTACAGGGCTAAAGGCAGCTAATCCTGGTACAATCCCTTTCACTACATATTATTCTCAGAGAATTGCCAGAAGTGAACCTAGAGCATAGTGCCAGGAACAAGCCCTGAATACTACCTGGTGTGATCCAAACCCCAATATCCTCAAAAATACTAGAAATAAGAAACAACAAAATAAATACTATATTCACTTCATCCCTTTTCATAAAATTTTAAACAAAATATTGGTTAAATTATTAAATACATGTGATTGATCGAGATTTACTCTATAGGATGAATCGATCCAATTAGAAGATTACCCAGTTGGCTACAGCTAGAGACTTTTGAGAAGTTATGAATTTTGATAGATCAAATTTCTCTGAAGCAATAAAATCATCTTCAAGTAATCACATTCAGATTGCTTTTGAACTTCTAGTGAGAGGGTTCCAAGCTTTTTTCCTTATTTCTAATGCCAATCAGACTGGCACCTTCAACCTCTGTCCAGAGTGGTGGGGGCGGGGTGTTGCAGAGAAAGAATAAGGCAAATGCATAAGGAGACAAATGCACTCAAACTCAGAAACTGTCCGAAACTTAGGGTCATCTGGACAGCCAGATGAGTTCATAAGTATTCAATACAGTAGCACATGTCTACCCCATCAGTCTCCCAGCCGGAGAGTCATGGGTTAAGATGACAAAAGACATTGAGGACCATGGGTGGTGCATTAACATTCAGTAGGTAAATGAAGAGCAGAGATTGGGGTATCTCACAGAGCCTACCAGAAAGCAGCCTTAAAATAGAGTAAAATTGTGGATTTCCCATTTTATTTCTGCTCATGTTATCCCTACATCAAAAAGACCCTCAACAGTCTTATCTATGCTTTTCTGGCACACATTTATAGCCTGCCGATATTTGTCATCTAATCTTTTCTTTCTTGGCATTCTATTCTTTCCTGGGTGCATACTTGCAGACTCTTTTTTTATTCTAAGACCTAATTTTAAATTAGCAAATATTCCGAACTTGTGGGCAGGGTTGTTAGGGAAATAATTTCCCAAACCCTTAAAAAAGTTTAACTGTGACCTCCCTGAATATATACCTTTTTTAAGAATACATAGTGACCCCAATTATACCACAGGATACCACTACTCCCCCAAACAGTCCCAGTGGCCTCCTGCAGGGGCAATATTGCCCACTTGGGGCAACACTGCTCCAGATGATCTATGGAAATACATAATACACAGAACAACCTGTTAAAATTAGAAAGATGATAACTCTACAAAAAACTTTATATTTATTTATTTATTTTGTTTGCTTTTTGGGTGACACCCAGCGATGCACAGGTGTTACTTCTGGCTCCGCACTCAGGAATTACTCCTGACAGTGCTTGGAGGACCATATGGGATGCTAGGAATCGAACCCAGGTTGGATGCGTGCAAGGCAAATGCCCTACTCACTGTGCTATTCCTCCAGCCCCTCTACAGAAAACTTTATGCTGAGACTAAATCTATGTTTCCCACTTTTTTTCAGGGACACAGAATATCTGGAATAAAAAGTAATCAACAAATATGAGCTACTATAATTGGTTTCTACTCATAGTTAAAGTATCTATACATCAATTTAAAATAATCATATTGATCAAATTTGTTAGAATCATGCTATACTTTAAACATAAAGCCTAATTTTCTCTTTAAGACTATTAAGTGATTCTTTTACTGTATTAGAAAAGGTCAATCCTATATCAAAATTCTCTAAATTAGTTTGAGATGTTTTGCTTCCATCAATTTAAATCTTAGTCTACTTCAGTGGAAATGACTCTGAATTTAATGATACCATTTCATTCAATTCACTTAGCACCTTTATTATGAATATAATAGCTTATTATTACATTTCTATTATTCCTACTTGAATGGAAGAAGAAGATACTTCTTATAACTTAAAAACAAGGTGAGAGCATACATATTATTTCATTCTGTAACCGGTGATGCATGAGTATTATTTCAATAAAGATGATGGAATAGTAGAGACGCTTACAAGTTTCTTAAAATAATGACAGAAAAAAATCAGTTCAATGATAACTTTTAGATAGATGCACTTATTCTCCTGGACATGTCATAGTTCAGTTGAAAAAAACCATAAAATTTTTGAAGGAAAAATATTTAAAAAACACTAACAAAAAATCCTAAATGCTAAATATAAATGCTAAAACATGGGCTTTTTACCAGAAAGCTCATAACCTCTAAACTACTCATGGACACTCATTTAATTTTTTTTATTTCATTATTAATCCGTTTTACTAAAATAAAAAAAAATGACTTTAAAATTATATACAATGTTTAAGTATATCAAATTTATATTACTCTTTTGTAAAAGAGTAAAGATATTCTTAAACATCTGTAGTGAAGCTATTACATATGTTCATAATTTAGCCTTTCCAGTAAAGGACAAAGTAGTTTTGCTAAAGATCTTATAATTTATGAGCAAAGTACATTGTATCATTTGCAGAAATGGTAGCCCCTTTTTGTTTGTTGATTTATGTGTTTGCTTAACGTGGCATGAGAATAGCTTTTGTTATTTATAATAAAAAGAAAATGTTTTCACATATTCATTAAGAAAGCAGGATACACCATTAATCTGCTTCCAAATACTTCTCTTCTCATTCAAAAGCTTCCCTTGTCTACTGAATTCTATCTGAGAAGTGTTACAATTGCCTTATAGAATGTAACCTCTACATAGATGGTGAGTTTATTTCCCTTGACTTTGATTAATTTTACTTTTTATTTTGGTGACAACCTTGTAGTGTTGGGAGCTATTTTGGCTCTGTACTCAAGGGTGTATCGTTTGCAGAAATGGTAGCGCCTTTATGTTTGTTGATTACCTCCTTTTGTGTATGGGGAACAGTGCAACACAGGAGATTAAACCTAGCCACCCAGAAAGCTCACTTAGTCACTATAGCATGTGCTCAGCCTGTTGAGCTGTCTTCCAAATCCTATCAGAATCAGTTTGTAAAAAAGTTTCTGGTCAGAGTAGGTTCTTATTACATGATTTTAGCTGAAAGTATAAGACTTAGACCCAAATGACAAAAGACCCGGAATATTTGAGTCTGATCATTTTTACTGGATTTTCTGTAAGCAATATTCAAAGAATAAACATAAAGTGGTTTTAGGGGATTGCTCCTCTAAACTATGCTCTCATTTTTTCTAAAAATGACCACAATGTTTGAGAGAACATTATCTAAAGTGGATGTGTGTATTCAGCCAACTTTAGGATTTTATTTAAAGAATTAAAATATTGTGAAAGAAGTAATCTTTTAATATATAGAACATAACATTACTTAAAATTTTAAAGAAAATGTTAAGTGAAATCGACTACTTACTCCTGATTCTTTAAAAAAAATATGGGGGGGGGGACCGTTGAGGCACACTCAGCAGTATTCCTGGTTCTTTGCTCAGGGGGCATTCCTGTTGGTGTTTGAGGGACCTTATGCTAGTCCTGTAATCTAACAGGTTTTCCTCAAAGAAAGCCAAGTGCCTTATCAGCTGTGCTTCCTGGTTCTTAGTCCTGTTAAATTGTTTAGTGGATGACCTAAATATTGATTTCTAAAGGGTCATGAGCATTAGTAATACTGAAAAAAAGGAGAGAGAGAGAGAGAGAGAAAACTTTCTATTGTGCTATTCTACTTTTCATACTTAACCATGGGTCATAACCCAGTGAATATAGCAAATGTTCCAAATCCAAGTTGATCTAGAGATACAAGAACCCCAAAATGTTCCAACTAGGGATAATCATGAGGGGTGAAACTCTCTTTTGTCACCTCTTGATTCTTAGATATGCAAAGTATGGCTCTGCTGAAAATAGTTTGATACATTGTAAAACAATTGGAAACACATTGTCTCTTAGAAAACAACCTCTAAGCCGTTTTCAATACTGATACCTAGCTGTCAGTTGCTTGGTCATAAGGAATGCATATGGAATACCATTAAATCACTGAGATATTTGAAAATCCTCAGTTGACAAGTCTGACAAAACGTTATGTACAGGGAATACAAATCTGTATCAAAGTTTCTAATCAGTAGGAACAAAGCCTTGCAGTCTCATGATGAAAGGTGTAAACCAACTTGCCACCAAGAAACTGACTGATTCTTCTGAGGAGTAGTACCATACTAGGAATTCAGCGTTGGTTTCTAGTACTTGCAGATTGGCCACTGGGAAGTAACTATAGGGAGCATAGTTCTGTTTTAAACTTATGAGAAATATCCACATTAGTTTCCAAGTAATTGCACCCATTTTCATTCTCACCAGCAGAAGATAAGTGTTCAATTTCTCCTTGAAGTCATCAACACTTGTGCTCTCTTGTTTTCTTGATAATAGCCATTTAACAGGTATGAGGGACTCTATAGGTTTGAGTTCTACTTTCTCAATGACTACTGATATTCTGTACCTATTCATGACACACTTTAGTCACTTGTGTGTGGTCTTCGAAGAAATGTGTATCTGGACATAACTATAAGGAAATTAAAGGTTCTGTTGTAATTTTTTTCTTCTATCTATATATTTCTCTTCTAAAAGAAGACACTTCTAAACCTTAGATGTGTCTTCCTGGATCAGATAATTCTGATTAACTTTTTTTTTCTTTATATGTACCTATAATATGTGATAAATAAAGATGTTCTATATGTTTATACTGAATATCAGGAGTCAGTTAATATGATGTCTATTTCAAATTTTTAGACCATTGGCCAGATGCTACACAAATTTTATAATTTTAATCACTAATTTTCACAGTCAATAATAATTTCACACAAAAATATGCTAATTAGAAAAAATCGTTATTTTCTAAACAAACTTATGTAATCTTTCTATGAATGGCAATCAAATACAAATCATGCTGTGTAAAAATAATTTTAGTGTCAAATATCTTTTTCTCAAGGAATCAAATTATTGCAACAGCATCTCATAGCAATATTGTTAACTGATGCTTAGTGTGTGGACATAAGTTATGAACACAAAACTGGTAGCTTATTTGTCATAGAATTGACAAATATTTTCTTAATCTGTGTTTTCTAACTTGTCTTTTGGAGATGGGTTATTAAAGAACACAGAAATATAAGCCACAAATAATTTTTCTGTCACTATAAGAATAAATTATTACAATATATTTTGATGATGTTGGCAATAATCCTAAAATTTTTGATAGCTAAAATAGAAATTACTCATTACTGAGTATGTATAACAAAGTATATCTCAAATCAAATATCAAACAGTGATAATATACTTTAAGTGCTATAAAATGCATGTTATTCAAATAAGAAATTACTTAAATTTATGCAAATTTAAATGTTTAAATAAAAGTTTTTTGTCATCTTATATCAAACACATTTCTGCTGAAGTCTATTTGTTAATATTGAACATAATTTTCCACAAAATACATAGGAAGTATTTCTAATGAATAAAAATTTGATAAATTCATCTACCATAGAATAAATAAGTACCAATAATATCCAGAACTTTTAAATTTCTAAGATAAAAATTTTAAAAGTGGTGGATTAGAATTACATATTGAGAATTACACTTGTTCAATCATTTCTATTTCTACTGGTTCCACCTTAACTACAGTTAAATCTTTGTTAGTGTGGAATACCAGGTAATATACAAGACATAATTTGACTTGAACTCCTCTAAGTGTTTGATTTCTTCATAAAACACTTTGAAGCAAGTGGTATCATAAGTAAATAACATTTTACATTAGAAAGAGGACTTTCTTTGTTGTTTCTTAACAACTTTCAATTTCTTCATTTGAAAAACTAAATTAATAAGTAAAGTAAAGTAAGTAAAGGCCCTCCCGTTGATCATCGATTTGCTCGAGTGGGCCCAGTAACGTCTCCATTGGAGACTTTGTTGTTACTGTGTCTGGTATATCGAATCGATTCAATAAATTAATAATAACTACATTTTTTCTTTGTTAAAAATCATAGTGTAGATAGCATGATTATAATAGAATTAAGTATATTATTTTTATGTACAAAGTTACAATTCTTCAGCACCACCAATAGTTACTTCTACTTTATCATCCTCTGACACCCCATCCTCTGCCCCCCACCCCGCCAACACACACACACACAACTCTCATACAGACACACACACACAAACACACTCTGCTTGGTATTCTAAATTTTGTTATCCAGTGCCAAGGGCTTTTATTCATTTGGTATTATATAGTCTGCAATTTTGTTTTTGTATATACACAGATAAGTGACATCATCTGCTATTTGTCCTTCTCCTGCTTACTTATTTTGCTTAACAAGATACCCTCCAGTTCCATCCAAGCTGTATGAACTGCTAGATTACATCTTTTCTTATAAATCCCAAATTTAAAACATTTATTAAATAAATGTTTAAAGATAAGGCTAATTTTTAAAAAGTGTATTTATTTGTAGCCCACCCGCAGCTATATGAAGCTTGAAACAAAAAACCTATTGATCAAGGCAGGTTCTATACAGATTTATTTTATCATTTGATAATGATTATTCAAGTAAATTAATGGTTCATCAATATCAACATATAGTAATTAATATTTATTAACTTTTACAACAAGCCAAATTCTTTGTATGCATTATCTCATTGTATGACCACAGTAATCATACTGTGTATAAATTACATAATAGGAGTTTAAGATGAATACGTTAAGACTTATAAAAGTTAACAAAATTTTGTCAAAGGTATTATAGTAGTATAAAAACTTAAATTAAAATTTAGTTTGTCTATCTTCATAGCCCAGTGCTTCTCAAAGCATTTTAGTGTCTAACTATACCTAGGAAATTTAATCTATTTTCCTTTCAGTTTGATTTTCACAGACTTCTATATTTCGCTTGTACACACATTGATTAAATTTAGACACACATATATAAAATCTAAAAGATAAACATTAGTCCTAAAAATAAATTAATAAGGAAGAAAATATTTACGGATAGGCTCCATACAACCGTCTTAGATTTTCTTTCTTTTGAATGAGTATTTCCTAAGACTTTGCTGAAAATAGAAAATATCAATTACTGAAACGCATCCTAATCCAAGATTACTCAAATAATTAACATAATGTTTTAATAAAAACTGAAATTTATTGTACTAGTTCAAAATCTTATCAAAAGCTCTCTGGCAGTCACTGATAGTTATTTTACCTCTCCCAGAATATCATTTCTTAACTTTCATGTTAGCATTTTGCCTTATCCTCCAGAGTAAAAAGTCTTTTGTGTGAAAAGATAAAATTTACTAGAATGAATTTAGGAATCGAATGGGCTTAAATCAAGAAATAGTGTGCAAATACCTGTACAAATGTAAGCTATTTGTCAACAGAAAAAAGTGTCTGATGAAATGACTGACAGAGGAAAAATGTAAGAGATTTTAGGTAAAGTCACTTCTTTTCAGGAGAAAGTGATGCAGGTTACCATTAAGATGATCTTGTGAGTGATAAATAAAAAAAAAACTTCAAATCAATTAACTTAGAATTTCACCTATGGAAGAAACTAAAAATAAAATTAGGCTAAGGTAGTCTTATTCTTCCTCTTCACCAGGATTAACTTAGGAAAGAAATTTAACAAATATTTTATCATAACATAATAAAACATCAAAACATTATATAACACAATATAACATAGATTCATTGTTTTCACTTAACTGGGATAGTCTGCAGACATTAGCTGATAAACTCCATCAACACCATCTATTATTTTCAGTTTTTATTGAGAACTCATGCTACTGATCAATTCCTTTACAAGCTAAAATAAATTGTTGGATCTGCAAGTGGATTTTGCTCTATTTAGTCCTCTCTGAAGAATGTAGCTTGCTGGAAATTGTACCTTCTGAAATGTCTTATTTTGCCAAAACAGGTAAAATACAAAAAACAATGTATTATTTTCCCAAGTCTTCTACTCTTAGGTGATTCATGTCACATCTAATCATATTTTACTTGGCAAAGAAAGTCACATAATCATGCTTGTCATCTAGAGGCCATGTATCTACAATCCCATGGATATAAATAGTGAGAAAAGGTACCTTGGCAAAAAGTTACAGAAAACAAAAGAAGTTAAATAAAGATGGACATGAAAAGAATCTATCTGTCCTGGCCTGCCCTAGTACTCTCAAATGATTTAAACAAACTTAAGACCAGTTTGGGGCACCAAACTGAAAACTCAAACAACCAACCCAAATCTAAAGTGAGAACCTTCTCAAGAGACAAATCAGAAAGAAAGATTATGAATGAGAAGACCACCCAAATTCAAAATTATTGACAATGTTCTAGCAATGGCCTTTAGCAGCATACTGAATAAAGAAGCTCCCTTTCCCCTAAGCACAGGAGACTTTAATCCCTTGAGCACAAAAAGGTGAAAGAAGAGAAAATTCTCTCCTCACAAGCTGGTATATATTATCTGCCTTTAGGCACTAGAACTCTTGGTTTTCAGGCTTTCTAGGCCTTAGGTTAGGGAATCAGACCATTGGTTTGTCCTGATTCTCCAGTATGCAAACATTACATGGTAGAGCTTCTTGATCTCCAGAAAGGTATAAGTCAGTTTTTATAATAAATCTCCTTGTATTAGGTATGTATATAATATATATACATATGTAACATTTCATACCGAATACATGGATAAACTGTGATAAATTCATACAACAAATACTATTCAATAACAGAAAGAAAATGTCCATTATTCCAGAAAAATATGAAAGAGGGCTAGGGAGACAAAGGGTGGGGCACTTACTTTGCACATGGTAGATCTGGGTTCAATCAGCACAAGCATAAAGTCCCATCATACCTGTTAGAAGTGCTCCCTAAACACAGTCTGGAGTGAGCCCTGACACCGCAGGGCAGGTTCCCAAAACAAAACAGACACAATGCAAAAAGAGATCCTTGTTGCAGCAGACAGTCAGGGCAACTGGGTACGGAGCTTTTGGGAAATAGCACTGTAGCACTGTCCTGTACCACTGTCCTCCCATTGTTCATCGATTTGCTTGAGAAAGCAGCAGTAACGTCTCCACTGTGAGACTTACTGTTACTGTTTTTGGCATATTGAGTATGTCACGGAGAGCTTGCCAGGCTCTGCAATGGGGGCGGGATACTCTTGGTAGCTTGCCTGGCTCTCTCTCTCCAAGAGGGCTGAAAGAGTAGAACCTCGGGGGTCTTAAGCAAGGGCAATGTCCTACTCACTTTGCTACTGCCTCACTCTGGAAATAGCTCAAAGCATGAACATTTCTTTCTTTGAAATGCAAATAATGAGCTCTTTAGAAATGGAGAAACTGAGAAACTTCCCAGCTTAAACCTAGGCCCCACCAAGAGAAGGGTGGACCCCTCAGAAAAGGAGAACCTACAGAACAATGTAAGGGTCCTGAAACTGTGACAATTTCTTGATTAACTTTTATGTATTCAGAATGCCAAGCCAAGACCTTTCAGGGGAATTGTCTATAATATTCTTTGATAGCTGTTGGTGTTTTTTTTCTTCCAACCCTGTGTTGTCTATTGAGTATATTTTTCTCTTATTCTCCCCTGCTTTTTCTACTCTGGAGAAGTCCACATAATCTCTATAACACATATTCCTTTTCCTCTCACCTCACATTTCTCTAAATAAACTTTTTTCAATAACAAATATTTTGCTTCATCATTTTGCCTCCTCCTAAAATTCTTATCTGCGAGGGAAGGCAACAAGCCTGATATCCTGTGTCAAGGTTAGGACTGATTATTTTTCTGCAAATTCCTTGTTTCAACCCGAATCTGTGGCTTGCCAAAGATTCCAAGAACAAGTCCCACCTCTGCAGAAAAAGTGGACTTCAGGCATAGTGTGACACTGCCTCATGGGGCTGGTGGGACATGAGTGACTCTGCTGTGTAAGTAGGCACTCACAGGGGATTTTAGCAGTCCTGATCCATATCAGATATTTTCTCAGGTGGCCTGGCTAAGTCTTGCAAAGAAGTGGAAGCACTTTTCTCTTGAGGCTACCTCCCTTGCTCCCCACTTTACCAAGCCACCAGCAACAACCTTAAATGCATTTTTCTAAGTGAATTAAGGGTCCAAATAGATTGGACATTTTTTTATTCCAATTGTTCAATTTTTAGAATTGGCACTCTGAAAAAGGCAAACACCTAAGGACGTAGTATTTGTTTCTCTGCTAGAAGGGCTATAAATAAAAAGGAAAAAAAAACTACATAATGATTTCAAATAGAGATTTTCTTATTGTCCAAAAAAATTAGACTAATTTGATATAGTGGGAGTGGACAGGTAGAGTGCCACATGAACTAACCATAAGCCCAGACAGATGGCAGAATTAGGCAGGTTTTATAGGATACACAATAAAATCGAGCCCATTCTATATAGCAACTTCTGCCTGGATTAGATTAATTTTTAGGGAGAAATAAAGACTATAAATTGTTCATCACTTTTTTAGAAGGATAATGGGACAAAAAATTACAAATAATATTTTAAAGCACATATAAACTATACATATATATTTTAATTCAAACCAGTCTAATAGTAGCATTGTAAATAAAGCATTTTGTTTGCAAATCTAAGATATATTGCTTTAATAGTCATGCTTATTTTAAAATTTGCAGCTGTTAAATTCATGATCACTTACTTTAATAATACTCTTTGTTCCAAATAAAAAATATTATATCAAACTACTTCAATCAATTTGGAAATAAAAATTAGACAGAAATTTAAATGAATTTCTAATCATTATAATTCTTCATCACACAGAAAACAGTTCTGAGAAAGCATAGGTAATAACTATGATCTTATTTTTTTCCCCTTTGTAGTTTGTGAGGCAGAATCTGCATTTTTCTCTTGCTGCAAAAATGAGAAGCTTTCATGGAAAAATATATTCATCTTCCCTGAAATATTGTTGTATTCTAGACTATGGCTTCTTATAAATAGCACAAAGAATTAATTTCTTTATTTTTACATCCACTTACACATTCTGCAAAATTGTATTGTAATTCTATTGTTCTGAGCACTATGCTAGAATTTGAGAATACAATAATTTTAGATAATATATTTGAAAAGAATAAGAGAAAAGTGATTTTTGTGTAACCTGGAAATTTGGCTCTTGTATTTCTACCAGCTCCTATTCTAAAGTAAAATTTCAAAGCTTTCATTTTTCTGGGAGAAAGAGATTGTTGGAAAAGGTTGAAATCAGGCAGAAAAATGAAACAAAACATGAATGGTAGGGATCGAAAATATTTTGTAAAATTGTAGAATTTAGTTACAATCTCCCCAATGGCATATCAACTATGACCATTTGTTGACTAGCAAGTTCTTTCCAGGAAGCAATAGTCCACATTATTTCCTAGAATCTTCCTCAGATATTTAAGCCAGAATGGGCAGCAGCTATCAGATGGTACCAAATACCATCCAGAAAGTTGGATCCCTGGAACTCAGTAGCTAGCTCTGTGGGCAGGATGTTTGTCATTAATGTCACAGTAAAGTGCTTCTCGATACATTTGGTTATTTAATTTGGGGATCTTCCTTGAAGCGGTATAGAGTGGTAATACACCAGAAAAACATGTTGTCACAAGGCAAAAGTAAATTGTTAATAATTTGCAGCTATAGTGCAAGGAATCAAGAAATATAAAATAATGAGTTTTATTTTCTCTGGGATTTAGAAAACAAGTTCAACTGATGAAAATGGTAAAAGCAGGCACAAAGTTAAACATTTAACAACTTTAAAGCGTAGTGAAAAGATTTCCAGTGATTATGTTTTCTCCTGGACCCTTTCTTTTTTTCCCCTCTCTGCTGCTTAGGATCTTTATACTCTTCGATTTCCTGAGTTGTCCGTGGCTAAATCTCCTATTAGTTTACTTTACTCTTTGTGTCAACTGAGTCTGCTAGATGTGATTTCTGTGTCACTCACTTCTAAATTCGGGTACCTTAACAGGGCTGGAGCGGTAGCACTGCAGGTAGGGCATTTGCCTTGCAACGAGGCCCGACCTGGGTTCAATTCCTCCATCCCTCTCGGAGAACCCAGCAAGCTATCAAGAGTATCTCGCCTGCAGGGCAGAGCCTGGCAAGCTCCCTGTGGCGTATTCGATATGCCAAAAACAGTTACAACAAGTCTCACAATGGAGACATTACTAGTGCCCACTCGAGAAAATAGATGAACAACGGGAGGACAGTGCTACAGTGCTACAATGCAGTATCTTAACAGAACCTGATGGTGTTCAGTTTGACTCTACTGAAACAACTGTTGTCAGGAGGCTGAATCATGTGATCCTGGGCCCATTCCTGGAGACTGTTTATGAAAAAAGGAAACATTGTCAGAAGTCAGATAGCAATGTAAATTTACCAAATGCATATGCATTTTTACACACTCAATCTATTCTAGCATCTGTATGTTCCTGGCCTTCTTTTTCAGGCACTTACTTCTTATTTTCCTTGTTAGGCTCTTTTACCTCAACCTTAAATATTTGCATTTGCCCGTTTCTAACTCTAAGACCTGTTTCTGAATAATTTCTTCCTCGTACAAGGATGCTTTACAGTTTCAAGTGATTGATGTTCAAGTCTATTTTTCTTTTATAGAGGGCCAGATTTAGCTTCTTCGACTATGGCTCAAGACCACACATGGTGCTGCACAACTGAATGTTGAAGTTGTAAAAAATTTGTAATAGTAAAATTGGTCTTAATGTGTAACAACAACCAAAAACTAATTCAAAAGTGACTACATAATGAATTCAATGCATTTAGGTATTTCTGTTAGGACTCATCTGTTTTATATTGCTTGCACAAAAGGGGCCAAGGGTAAAAAGTTTAAGAAACTCTGATACAGAGCATTGCAGAGGACAAAGTGGAGAAATGACAGAAAAAACTCTTGATTCCATGAGAATTATCAAAACCTTTGGTTCAGCCAGTCTGAAACTAGGTCTGTCCTTTGGATGTTTTGTAATAAAAATTACTTTTTTTGTGTATACCAGATTGAATTTTTTTCATTTGCAACTCAAAACATGTTAGATTGATTCAGAACTTTTCCCCCAACAATTCCTAGGTATAATATATTCATTGCCTTTAAAATAACTTGTTATAGGCATTCAGAAGTATAGTACCAAAGATGGTGGCATAATTATAGTGATTGAGTATAAAGAACTGACAGACTAAAGTTTGTAGGATTTCTGTTTTGTCATATAATATATGTGTGAATATATGTGGTAGTAATAAATTTTTTCTCTTTATTCTTTGAATTACCCATTCTACCAACCTTGCATTCTTAGGTCTGTGGTCAGACTTCAAGTGTTGAATTGGCTATTGTCCATACTCTTGCTTTTTTTTCTGTATATGTCCCTATATGAATAAGATCACCTCACATTTGTCCTACTATCACTATTTCACTTAACATAACACCCTCTAATTCCAGCAAAGTTGTATCAAAAGTTAGGATAATCTATTTTCTTGTAGGAGTTCATCTCTTATTATTATAGCTGAGTAGTTTGTCGTTGTCTTTATATATCACTACTTCTTTATCTGTTCTTGGGCATTAGGGTTGCTTCCAGATCTTAGCCATATGAACTGTGCTTCAATGAACATATATATGTGTATATTTTCATAGAAATATTTTTGTCTACTTCAATTAGTATACAAACTTATAAGACTAAAGTCCTAGACAGAGCTACAAGAACTAAGAACTATGATGTTGTCCTACAGACTTCCCTGGGTCTGTTTTCTCACATTGATAAAGATGATGTTGGTTTTCATCAAGAAAAATCCTAATTCAGAGTAGTAATTCTACTAAAAATTAATGGTATTCTTATTAATCCTACTAAATTTATTGATCACTATATCACTGTATCACTGTCATCCCATTGCTTGTTGAACTACTTGAGTGGGCGCCAGTAACGTCTCTATTCCTCCCAGCCCTGAGATTTTAGCAGCCTCTTCTTCCTCGTCTTTTCCCAACGATTGGAGGCTCTTTCAGGGTCAGGGGAATGAGACCTGTTGTCATTACTGTATTTGGCATATCGAATACGCCACAGGGAGCTTTCTAGTCTCTACTCGTGCAGGCAGTATACTCTTGTTAGCTTGCTGGGCTCGCCGAGAGGCATATATTTATATATTTTTCTCTATAAGTTTATATATTTTTCTCTATCATAAACCAAAGTTTATATATTAGTTTATATAATTACCCTTCTCTTCCCCCCACCCTTTTGGTGGTCAAGTCTGGGTGGCAGAGGGTAGGGGGTGGGGGTGTCACATTTGGTTACATGCTCAGGCAATTATGGTGCACTCTTAGGATATTTAGTTTTGCCATGGGAGTTGTGCACATTTGGTTGTAGTGTGCCAGAGAGAACACACACATATTTGTATTTGTTGAAGCACCAAATAGTTCAATGCATGTCATTGACATTTCACTTGGCACTGTGTGGCAATGAGTGGAATAAGACTTAAGGCCTCAGTTCTGCAAGGCAGGAATTCTGCCATCAAATTATATCATCTGGATCCTGGTTTGGTAGGGCACTATCACTTAGTGCAGTAAGGAGAATTAATTGATAGATAATGAAATACTTGATTATAGGCAAAGAAAAATAAAAGATATATTTTTGGGAAAAAAAAGCAAACTATCTACACCCTAGCAATGAACAAATATAAATGGAGGTTAGCTTCTGTTTACTCTTAAGAAATGAAAAAAAGTTGTTATTCACATTCACATATTGTGCATTATTTGTAACGTTCTGCTATATTTTTCTTTACTAAATTGCATCCTTTCTTGTCGCTTCCTCTAAATTATTATGAATTTAGAGAATTGAGCTATAGTTGAGAAATAAGGAAAAGCACTATGTGACTTAAAATTGTTTGGAATACATTTATATGTCATTTTAAGAATAACAGTAAATCAAAGAAGAGTAAGTAAAATGTTGCCTGGGGCTGTTTTAATTCAGACACCAATAGCATACCCAGGATTCACATGGTGCTTTGTGTAACTATCATCTTTCTCTTTCTATTGAAAATCATAAGCAGCAGGATTCACTTAAATATTAGTCTTGTCAAATCCATACAGGATTTCTCTTCTTTTCTGAAGGCATGCATGTGAGCATATTGTCATTGTTACCATCAAAGAAGTTAAGACTGGTTCTGTTCTCCAGATGCTAAAATAATTTAGTCACTACCAGATGACTAGTACAAACATAATTTTACTTAGACTAGTCTAATATTTTGAGATTGTTCAAACATAAGAAAAAGTCATTGGTTCAATCAACAATCGCTATCAAAGAGAATTATGAAATCAGGGTTCAATACAAAGAAAAGCTAGGCAAGTAGCCATTTAGAGTAGACATAGAGCAATACCAGGTTCATGACTGCAAATGATTTTAAAAACAAAGACTGGAAATTCAGTACATTAGTTCTAGTGAGACTTTAGTGATAGAATAAATATACATCTTTCAGGATTACGTGGGCTACTACATCAAACTTCCGGCAATAAATTTTAAAGCTGCCCATCCTCCATGTTAGCTCTTTATTTCATGTCACCCTGCCTTTATTCATTCAATTAATAGTTATTAAGCATCTCCTATAATTCAGACACTTTCTAGTAATGAGGAAATAAAATACATGGTATCAATTCTATAGGTTAATAATAGTTGTGATAGATTTATGCCTATGATACTAGGAAACAAGAAGTCTTCTATCAGGCCATTGCTGAGTTGTGAAGAAAGTTGTCCCAGAGGAGGAAATAATTGACCCACATCTTACAGACAAGCAGGAGTAAGGGTAGATAAAAAGGATATTAGTCTATTCCACAAAGGGCCAATCTTTCTGTAAATCATGATAGATTCTGAAAACTGTTGGAAGCTGTACAGGAAAAACGAGAGATAAAGTTACAGAGAAAGGAATCATATTATGGAAAGTCTTCTAGGTTAAGATAAAATTAAGTTTAACTTTGAACGTTATGGGTACATTGAGAAAATCTAAAGAAAGAGAATAATAAGATTTGCATTTTCTAACATTTTCTTTGCCTGAACCATTCATTTTTCTATTCAAAAATTGAACAAATATTTATGGATCATCTACAGTACATAATGAAATAGTATATTAAGGGTCCCTATCCTTATAGAGCTTATAGTTCCTCAATATAGATAGAGTCAATTGCCTATTATTCAAAAAGTCCTCTCCTCTCCTACCCTCCTCTACCCTCCACTCTTCTTTCCTCTCCCTTCCTCCCTTCCTCTCCTCTCTTTTCTTTGGTTTTAGGGACACACAAAGTACTCAGGGCTTACTCCTAGCAGGATCACATACAATCCCAGGAAGTGAACCTGATAGGCTGTATGCAAAGCAGGCAACATTTTTGATTTCTCAGGCTTCTACCCAAAGGTGTTTTCTATAAACTTGATAAGAATGATGGGAGTCAAAAAACAAAATTTTGACAAAATTAGTAGCTGAAGAGGTAAATAAGAAATAGAAGGTAGGTAAAATAACAGAATTTGGCTACCCAGGTGTATAAAACACAGGCAAAATTTCTACCAATAATGAGTGAGATAAGAAAAATCTATTGAGTGTCTTTTATTTGGAAGTTGCTGAAACAAGTACTCTGTTTTACTTAATACTTGTGAAAGTTCTGTATGTATTTTTGACAAATTCTTAAGAAAATGAGAATGTATAATTTTAAAGAATTCCTCAAGGTTTTGCAGATACTCCTATCAATATATGGAGTCTATTATACAATAAATTTTTTCTTAGACGTTTTTGTCTGAAAGCAAATATTTTAATGTCAGCAGGACTAAAGAACCAAGTCAGAAACGGTTCTCAAAGTCAAAATAGATCTCAACAAAGCGAGAAATTGATAAATCTTTAATAAAGTGTCCCTACACTGGTAGTGGTAAGATTTCCCGTCCCACTCTCCTGCGATTCCCCACATCAAAAATATTATATCCCTCATTTCTACCTACTAATGCCCCTCCTTAACCTTTGAAATCATGGCATTGTAATTATGTGACCATTTAAATCAATACTAAATGTTCAGGGGGCTGGAGTAATAGCACAGCGGTTAGGGCATTTTCCTTGCACACGGCCAACCTGAGTTCTATTCCCAGCATCCCATACGGTCCTCCGAGCACCGCCAGGAGTAATTTCTGAGTGCATGAGCCAGGAGTAACCCCTGTGCAATGCTGGCTGTGACCAAAAAAAAAAAAAAAAAAAGACTAAATGTTCATATATATGAATAAATCAGGGTTGTCTAGCACCTTTTAGGATTCCCTGTCAAGTTTTTGTGGTACCACATTCTCTCAAAGGCAGTGAAGCTCTAATGGAGTTTCACTGACATTTCTAAAAACAATTCTCTTATTACTAAATTGTTGATCATAGTAATATGAGTCAAGAATCATGCCATAAAACACTCATAGAAGAATATAGCAGCTAGAAAAAATATGTAATTATATATTTATATCCAAATTTTATTTAATAGGCCAGAAGACTACTGTTCAGAAATATTGTCAGAAGTCCCAGTTTATTAGTTAGAAAGCTACAATGTTATTTGTCAGATCTAGGTGGTATAGTTATATCAGTGTTCACTATAAATTATAAATTAATTTTTTAAAAAGGTGGAATCAAAATGCAAATTTTCTCAAACTCTAATGCTCTTTTCAACTAAAAATGCACTTAAAATGTTTCCTATGAAATATTGGTTAATGGAGAAGAAAACCAAAATAAGTACTTGTCTTATTATGTCTACTTAGGACATTTTCAGTTTTTAAATTTAAGTAAATTTTTTAAAGGAATCTAACAGACCAAAGTGCAAAATGAGGAAGAAAATGAGAAACAGTCTTTCTTTTACAAGCTACACTTTAAACAATTTCTTGAAAAACAAATATAAACTTTAATATAGTTCACTAGAGAGGCAAAATTCAGTGGAGACTATTTTTAAACAAATATTCACAGTGTGGATAAGACATTAATGAAGGTGTAAAAATATTTGTTATAGTGCCAAAATAATCATTATAAAAATAAAACAATTCCCCAAAATAGACTCTAATAATCATTTTTTTTAAAGTAGAGACTTTTGAAGTTTAAAACTATTTCAATTGTAGCACTGTAGCACTGTCCTTCTGTTGTTCATCTGTTTGCTCGAGTGGGCACCAGTAACATCTCCATTGTGAGACTTGTTGTTACTGTTTTTGGCATATCAAATACGCCACAGGGAGCTTGCCAGGCTCTGCCGTGCGGGTGGGATACTCTTGATAGTTTTCCAGGCTCTCCAAGAGGGGCAGAGAAATCGAACCCGGGCTGGCTGCGTGCACGGCAAACACGCTACCCTCTCTGCTATCCCTCCAGCCCATTTCGATTGAATTTTAATATACTCTATTGAATTACCTACAAATATGAATTGGATGATGTCTAAAATTTTCATAAAGGTTTCAATATTTATCTCATTTATTCTCACATATGCTTTTAAATTTGCATTGGTTGTAAGAAAGCCTTTAATGACTTGTTGAAAGTAATACAAGAAATATGGCATCAAGTGTATTTAAAAAAAGGAAAAAAGTGTTGATTTCATAGAGCTATCATAGGGTATTGTTCAGCCCATACTGTTCTGAGAAACATCCTCAGACCACATATGGATGAAGAGATAGTGTGAGTGTAAAAGTGAATTTTTCTGAAGCTGGTGGGTTCTTCTGAATTGTATGAAAGATTTGTGTATAAAATTCGGAAGATTAGAGCTTATCGTGCAGTTCAAAGTGATATGTCTGGGTTTATCCCCAATGTTGTGGCCTCTTCTTTTACCCATGTACATTCTGTCTCGTGATGCCTGGGCTAGTATAGGAGTTCCTATTGTGCCTCATCATCTGCTCACCTCCAGTGTATGATAGCCTGGTTTTGAGCTTACATAGTTCTCTATCCTCTGGTTGCTTCCCTAGTCTGAATTCTTGTCACTGGGCCTTTTTTGGACTCTATCCCAGAAGTTCCCTGCCATCCTGGTTTTCCTACATCTTTGGCCACAGCCTCAGTGCTTGTGGGTGAGACTCCTCTGTTCAGTATCTGGGCTTCTCTCAAATTAGACCTTGTGGTACTTGTCATCTCCGTTTTCCTAGTTTCTCACCACCTCCATATGTGCATGAGTGAGACTCCTGTGTTCAGTACCTTGTCACTAAATGGGTGTTCAAGCCTTGTTGAATCTTCTGCCTGTTGGGGTAATGACTCCTACTGTATTCTTCCATTTGCCTGGTATGCAAGTCCTACCTGATCCAGAAGTTCATCTGTGCATAGGTGAGTATTTGAAGAGAGAGAGAGAGATACCATGTGCTCAGTACCCTGAGCCTTACCTGAATCTGTTACCTCTCTGGGCCTCTGAGCTCTGCCTGATCCTGCTTCCTGTCCAGGCCTCTGAGCCCTGACTCTATTCTGCCATCTGTCAGGCTCAAGCCTTCCCTGATCATGCTGTCCATCTAATCCTGCGGTCCATCTGGGTGTAGGTGATTTGGCAGAGTGAATGAGTCTGGCAAAAGGCTTTCTTTTATCTGATGTTTTGTCCCAGTCCCAGTCATCCCATTATCTATTTTGATTGTATACATTATCCAGAGACAAGATTTAAATTGATGACTAAAATTACCTGTTACTCAACCCTTCCACTTCTATAATATCTGTCAGTGGCCTTCCTCCTTTATACTCCTGTGACTTTCCCATAAGCAAAATAAATTTCCATTCCACCTCCTCTCTTTAAAAATCTAGTCTTCTTACAAACAGCACTTGTTCAGGAACTTTCATGGTATTGTTTCTGAGAGTTACAAGGTATTGTTTAGTTGTTTGATCCAGTGCCCTAGACATATAGAATCACCATGAGATACAAATATTAAAAAAACAAAATAAATCAGAATTAAAGTATAAAAATAAAAAACAACAGAAGAAAGGAACAGAGACTTTTACAAAACCTTCTGATTCGTATGAAATCTGCTTTATTTCCTACAGTTGGGTTCCTTGAGCTTTCTCTGCTTCCCAAGAGCTTCATAGGCATCCTATCTGTTTAAATTGTACAGAGCTAATAAATTAGGTCTCTCATCTGCAGCCAGTTGAGAGACAAATTGCAAGCATAACAGAGATGACATTTTTAGCTTTAATTAGAGATGAAAGTTAAGTTGGAGAAGGGCAAGCTGCCAATAACTCATCCTAAATTTGTCAGACCTACCAAGTCATAAACCTGGAAGCAGCAATAGTTCTGGTCTCACCCAGGAGAACCTGTGCTTGGAAAAGAAACACAGCATGAAGTCAGAGATAATACATCTTTGTGTTGTGTGTAGAGTTCACCCTTTGTGCTATATTGTGTTTTGTCAAATGTTCCAACAATTATATCATATAGAAGACTTTCACTGCCTTGAGAACCTCCCATGTTCCTTTTTCCCTCAACAGAACCACTGGCAACCACAGATTATTTTTTTCTTCTCCAGGTTTTAGCTTTCCCACATGAGTTCCCCAGTTGGTATCATAAGTCTTAGATTTTTCACATTGTCTTCTTCCACTTAGTATTATGCATTTAGAATCCCTTTATAGCATTCCCTGTCTTATATTCATTTACCTTGACTGCTGAATATATAATTCGAATGTATTCTATTCACCTATTGAAGGACATCGTGGCCCAGTCAGTGAAAAAAAAAATAGCAAACATCATCATCAACAACGACAACAAGCACTGCAGAACATAGCAGAGATTCATTGATTTTTAAAGAGAGGAGGTGGAATGGAAAAAACATTTATTTTAGCTCTGATGTTGTGGAAGACCCTCCAGACAGTCTATATTTAAGTATCCTTTTGAGAAACATAATAGGGAGTACGTTTTTCTTTCGGAGTTTGTATTTTTCACTAAATCTTTTTCATTTGGGAGAAGATACTGTACTCCTCCTGTCTCCTCATGCAGACATTTTAAATATTGGGAAGTACTGTTCCCTTTGTATAAAGTCTAGGAATGTGCACTGCTTCCAACTCTAGTCACCGTGTTTTACTTCCTCCCACAAATCTAATTAAATTAATCCCTCCTAATCCATTTATCTTTTAGACTCTGTACTTTCACACTTTTCTTGTAAGTGAGAATTTTAGTCCTGGTCTTTGGTTTAGTTATATAATAAGGGTATCCTTAGGACATTTTGACATCCATTGCACAGAAAACAAATTTGCTTATTTTTTTCATTTATTTCAGTTAAAGAATCACCTGCATCACTTTAAGATAAAACTGCAAAGCTTGTCCCACCCCTACCCCTTTGAGATTCAAACATTTGAGAATAGCCTAGAGTCAGATTCCCTTCAACAACTTTATAGCTCTTCTTTGAAAGGCCCATTATGGCCTCCTGTATAATTTCTTTTTGTTATTACTCTTTGTTTTCTCTCTCTTTCTTTCTCACTTTCACTCTCTCTCACTTGGTTTTTGGGTGACGCTGCTGGTGCTCAAGGCTTATTCCTGGTGGGGATTGGCTTCAAGCAAGGCAAGCACTCTCCCCATTATATCTCGATGATCCTTTTCCTAAAAGCTTTATGGAATCATACTGTAAGTTATAATTATTCCATTTATTACAATTCAACATTTTTCATGGTATTTACTAGACTGTGTAATGAACTTGACAGTATAATTTTAGAATATTTTCAACTCCACTTTATAAAGCATAGTGTTCTATTAGGCCCTCTTCTTTAGCTGCTATTTCATCCTGCCCTAAGGTATGCACGATTTTATTATCTATCTCTAGAAAATTTCTTATTCTACATATTTTAGGTGAATGGAATCATTCAGTATACATTTCCTTTTTGTCTGACTTCTTTAACTGAACATATTGCAAGAGTCAAGAGTCATACATAAGCAACTGGAGAGATAATACAGCAGGTAAGGTGCTTGCCTTGTATGCAGTTCCCAGAGGACTGCCAGAAATCCCTGAGTGCAGAGCCAGCAGAAAAACCTGAGCACTGCAGGATGTGGCCAAAAAAACAGAAACAACAAGAAGTCATGTGTATATTGTATAGCACTGTAGCACTGTTACTGTCCTCCCATTGTTCATCGATTTTCTTGAGAGGGCACCAGTAACATCTCCATCATGAGATTGTTGTTACTGTTCTTGGCATATCAAATATGCCATGGGGAGCTCTCCAGTCTCTGCTGTGTGGGTGGAATACTCTCAGTAGCTTGCCGGGCTCTACAAGAGGGAAGGAGGAATCAAGCCTGGGTTGGCTGCATGCAAGGCAAATGCCCTACCCGCTGTGCTATTGCTCCAGTCTGTATATGGTATAGTATGTATTAATATGTGATTCCTTATTGTTAAAAAATATTCCATTGTATACATGTAACAAATTTTATTTCTCCATTTATAAAATTATTGGTATTTGGGATTGTTTCCACCCAGACTACTATGAATAGTATTATTAGTAAGCTTATGCAAGTTTTTGTGTGGATGTCTATTTTCATTTATTAATGTATATACCTAGAAGTAGAATAGGCTATATGATATTTGCTTTATTATTTAGAAACTGCCAAGCTGTTTTCAAAGTTTTTGCACCATGATGCATTATCACCAACAGTTTTTCAATAAATATGCCAAAATTGCCATACTCCATTTTTTAATCAATGTCATTATAATGAATGTGAAGCATTCTCTCTTTCATTAAGTGAATAATGTTGTAAAGATTTTCCTGCATTTCTGTCATAAGTGTATATTACTTCGAGAAAATGTCTATTAAAAAATAGTTGCTATTTCCTACTGTGTATTTTAACTATTGATTATCTTAAAGTAATAAGATTTCTTTTAATATATGGACACAAGCCCTATATAAAACATAAGATTTATAAATCTTTTCTCCTGTTCTGGGATATTTGTTTTATTTTGTTTTCTTCATGGTATCACTTGAGGCACAAGGTTTGAATATTTTCAAATATAATTTGGGCTTTTCATATAATATTAAAAATAACTATTTGCCTAATCTATTTTAGCTCACATATTTAAGTCTATAATTAATTTTGGGACTTTTTAATTTTATATTTTGGCATATGGTTTGAGATAAGGATTCTTATTTACATATGGTCATTTAATTTTCAGAGTACTATTTGTTGAAACAGCTATTTTTCACCATTAATTTTCTTAGTATACTTAAAAAAATAAATCAATTATGTGTTTGTTATTTCTAGCATAGATGTCTTGATATAGTTTTCAGTAAATTGGAATCAGGAAGCATAATCTTTTCAACTATGTTCTCTTCAACATTCCCTGACAATTTTTATGACTCTTGTAGTTACTGGTGAATGTTAGCATCATCTTATCAATTTATTCCTAAGGTTAGCAGTGTTTTTGGTACAGATTGCATTTATTCTACTGAGTAGTTTGAGGAATGTTACCATTCCAACAGTATGTGTACCCATCCACGAACATGGGAAAGTTCTTTATTTCTTTACATCTTTCTACGTCTTTTAAGAATGTTTTGTCTTCCACTCTTTTTGTTCAGTTTAGAGCAGAATACTTTAGATTTTTGTGGCAATATAAATTAAACTATTTTGAAATTTGATTTTCATAGTGTTTGCTAATCTGTAGTAATTATTCTTAAAATAAAATGATAGTGTCAATTTGCTAAATGGATTAAGTTCTTGTTAAACTTATTTATTTGCTCACATTATTTTCATATGCATTTAGAATTTCATATATTGGTTTAGGATCACATAATCTGTATAAGAGTAAATGCTACTCCTTTTCTAATTTAGATGTCTTTGATTTTCTTCCTTAATATTCTGTTCAATGTAAAAGTCAGAGTGTTGGAGTGAGAGATTTTTATCTGACTTTGATCTTAGGGTGAAAAATATTCATTCTTTAACCTTCCAGTTTGAAATTTCTATAGGAGCTCCTTATGGGGTTGAGGGAATTCCTTTTCATTTCCAGTTTGTGGAAGTGTTTTATTTTTCTTTTCCCATGAGATATTATTCTATGTTGTCTCATGTTTTTAGTTGATTATGTGGATTTTATCTTTTCTTCTGTAAATGTGAAGCACTACTTTCATTGATTTTTTGGATATATATTCATCCTTGACCTCCTGGAATAAATTTTAATTGGCAAGCTACCCGTAATGTATTCAATATGCCAAACACAATAACAAGTCTCACAATGGAGATGTTACTGGGCCCGCTCAAGCAAATCAATGAACAACAGAACAGTGACAGTGACAGTGGTCAGAAGATATAATCCTCTTCTACACTTTTAGATTTATATTCATAGTACTCTGGTTGAGCAATTTCACATTAGAAATATTAGACTATAGTTTTATTGGGAGGGCACACCCAATTGTGCTCAGTGCTATTACCTGGCTCTGCACTCAGAGGTTACTGCTGGTAAATTCAGGGGACAATCTGAGTTCAATGGATCAAACTCAGGTTAGCTGTATGCAAAGCAAATGCCCTATTTGCTCCAGCCCCTTCCTTAAGATCTTTTGGTCTAGGTATTAGTGTAATGTTAGCAAAAATGGTAGCTTTGTAGAATGAGTTAGAAGTATCTCCTACTTAAAAAAACTATTTTGCAGTGGACCAGAAAGATTGAACAGTGTGTAGGAACTTGCATTTCATGTGACTGACATGACTTTGATCCTCGTCACCACATTAGTCCCCTGAGCACAAGCAGGAACAATCCCTGAGCACAGAAGGGTGTGACTCAAAACCATTCCCTACCCCTAATCCTTTTTGCAAAGAACTCATTAAACTTTTTATTTAGATATTGAATTTTATCACTAATAAAATTATCTGTTCATTCATTTTTTCTTTTTAGATGGTTTACAACTATTATGAATATAGGATTCATATATTAATTGTATTATTTAATTATCATATATTAATCCTATAATAATCCTATTCTGAATTCCTGTTTTTTATATTCTAAATACTGTTTTGCATTTTTCTACAAATTAGTCTATGCTATATAAATTATCTAATTTGTTTAGATATCATCATTTATAAAATTCCCTTAAAATTAATTTTTAATTTCTGTACTGTCAGTAGCAATATCCTCCTGTTCTGTGTTAATTTTTAAGTTAAATTTTAAATCTTTTATTCTTGGTTATCATAGCTAAATATTTGTCAATTTTGTTCATATTTCCAAAGAATCAATATTTTGTATCACTGGAGCAATAGCACAGCGGTAGGGTGTTCGCCTTACAAGCGGCCAACATGGCCGACCCGAGTTCGATTCCTCCGCCCCTCTTGGAGAGCCCAGCAAGCTACCGAGAGTATTCGATATGCCAAACACAGTAACAACAAAGTCTCCAATGGAGACGTTACTGGGCCCGCTCGAGCAAATCGATGATCAACGGGAGGGCCTTTTGTATCACTATTTTCTTTATTTTTTTATAATTCCTCATTTCATTTATTTCCACTTTGATATATTAGATCCTTTCTGATGCTTGCTTTGAATTTAATTTGCTCTTTTAATTCTACTTTCTTTTTAAAAATTTTTATTTTATTTTTATAAATTTGTTCACAATAATTGATTACATTCAATATTCTATCACCAGTCCCTCCTGCCCCCCATCACCCACGTCAGAGGTGACCCCCAGCAAGATTTAGGACAGCATCAGAAGTCGGACTTAAATCCAGCGCAGGCACCAATGGGGGCCAACTCCTTCACAAGTATAGCACGACGGTGGGCATAGCCTCTGGGGTGGTGGCCACTAATGAGGCCACAGTTATTTTCCTCTTTCCCAGAGCTTTGGACTCACATGTCAGTCTCCATTACCTAACCATGAAAAGGACAGCCTGGCTATCACAAACACATCACACCAGTAGTTCAATATTCCAATATGAATTCTACCACCTTCCCACCACCATATTTCGAATTAATCTACCCTGTTCTCCAAAGTCTGCCCCCAAAGCAGATCATAGCAATTTACTTTGTATTTCTTTTATGAATAATCTGCTAAAGATGACCCAAAAATGTTTTCTTAGAGGAAAGTGCATGAAGTTTGTTTTCACACTCTGGGCCCATTAAGCCCTTGTACAGAGTATGAGATGTCACGCAGCTACAAATGCAAGTCCTGTGCTCCAAAATTCTAAGATTTTAAGTAGGGTGATACTAAATAAGGGATTTTAAATAGGGTGATGCTAAAACTTTAGCAAGAACTAAAATTTTAACTGGATGTTGACTTTGAGGTTCAGAGGCATATCTGCAGCATGTTGATCTCTTCTTCTTCTGAGATTTCTTTGTGAATCTTTACTTTCTTAAGGTAGAAATTTAAGTTACTAATTTAAGATGCTCACAACAGAAGGCTGTGCAGTATATTTAAAACTTTGACTTGAAGGGCTGGAGAGATAGCACAGCAGGTAGGGCGTTTGCCTTGTACACGGCCGACCCGAGTTTGATTCCCAACATCCCATATGGCCCCTGAGCACCGCCAGGAGTAACTCCTGAGTGCAGAGCCAGGAGTAACCCGTCCAGGAGAATTGCCAGGTGTGACCCAAAAAGCAAAAAACAAACAAGCAAACAACAACAACAAAACAATAAAACTTTGACTTGAATTCACAGTCACGGTCCTCCCGTTGTTCATCGATTTGCTCTAGCAGGCCCAGTAATGTCTCCATCGTGAGACTTGTTGTTACTGTGTTTGGCATATCGAATACGTCATGGGTAGCTTGCCAGGCTCTGGTGTGCAGGCGAGATACTCTCGGTAGCTTGCCGGGCTCTCCGAGAGGGGCGGAGGAATCGAACTCGGGTCGGCCATGTTGGCTGTGTGCAAGGCAAACGCCCTACCGCTGTGCTATCGCTCCAGCCCTATAAATGTTTATGTGTTGTATTTTAATTTTCATTTACACAGAAGGGAATTAGAAAGTATCTTGTGTAAATTAAAATTAAAATACAACACAAAAACATTTATAGTATATAATTCAAGTCAAAGTTTTATTGTTTTGTTGTTGTTGTTTGTTTGTTTTTTGCTTTTTGGGTCACACCTAATTCCCTTCTGATTTCTTCTTTTACTTATTGATTATTTAGATGTGTTAATTTCTACATATTTGTGGATTTCCAACTTTTCCTTTTCTTTCTTAAGTATAATTTGACACTTTGAGATACTTAAGTATAATTTGACACTGTGGGATTGGAACACATACTTTAAATAATTTCTCTAATTTTCAATTCATCAAGACTTATTTTATGATTTAGAATGTGGTCTATTCTGGAGAAGGATCCAAGAAACCATAAAAATTAACCGTGATTCCTGCAGTTGACTGGAATTATTCCAGCTACAGAGGTATGCTAAATTTAATCATTCTAATCCATGTTGATCTTCTGCTTCATTGCTCTATCCATTATTTAAAATGTAATATCAAAGTCTTCAGCTGTCACATAGAGTGGGCTCTTATTTCACTCAATTTTTTCTGTTTCACTTAACTTATTTGGCTCTGTTGTATGGTGTGTTTAGGTTTACAGTTAGTGTTTTATTTTAGTTGTTGCCAGGGTAGTATCTGTGATACTTGGAACCAGGATCTTTTGAGATAGTGCTCAGGACCCACCAGGGGCACACCTGTAGTTTTTTTGAGGCATGAAAGTCACACTCAAGTCTATTTGGGGCAAGGTAGCACCAGAGATCAAACTCAAAACTTTTTACATACTAGACTCTACCACTTGATCCATGTTATCAGATCTAGTTAGTATATGTATTTTTGGTAGACTATTATACTTAGGAAACATCCATCTTTCTATCTAGTAGCATATTTTTGTTTCAAAATGTTTTGTTGGGGCCAGAGTGGTAGTACAGTGAATATGGCATTTGCCATGCACGTGGCCAACCCAGGTTCGATCCCTGGCATCCCATATGGTCCCTACCCGCTGTACTATCACTCCAGACCCAAAATTATTTTTTTAAAGAATATATAATAGACATCTAAATTTAACTGTCTAATTCAGAATTATGTTAACTTAATCCCTACAAAATATGGTAGCTATTCTCACTTGCTCTTTTTTTTTTTTGGTTTTGGGTTGGACCACACTTGGCAGTGCTGGGGGCTTACTTCTGACTCTGCACTAAGAGATCACTATTGGCAGGCTCAGGGGATCATCTCGGGTCCTGAGAAGATGCTAGGTTGACTGCTTGCAAGGCAAATTCCTTAAGGTAAATACCTTATCCACAGTACTACACTCTGGCTCTTAAACAGATAAATTCTTCAAGGGACAAGAATGACTTTTATAAACAAAAACAAAAAAAAATAATTCATTTGATGTACATACCAGATTATCTTTATTCATTCTTCTCTTTGGTAGATATGTTTCTATATCTTGTCAATAAGACTACAAGGAACATGTGAGCATAGACATTTTTTCAAGATCCTGATTCAAGTATATTATATAATATGTTATATTATCTGGGGCTGGAGCGGTAGCATAGTGGGTAGAGCATTTGCCTTGCTCGCGCCCGATCTGCGTTCAATTCCTTCATCCCTCTTGGAGAGCCCGACAAGCTACCAAGAGTATCCCACTCACATGGCAGAGCCTGGCAAGCTCCTCATGGCATATTCAATATGCCAGAAACAGTAATAACAAGTCTCACAATGGGGACATTACTGGTGCCCGCTTGAGCAAATTGATGAACAATGGGAGGATAGTGCTACAGTATTTAATTTTTTAAGAGAATAGTTTTCATGTTAAGTATTTTATTTCAATAATCACAATCAAATCACAAATCATCCTGTTATTCGTCGATTGCCTCGAGCAGGCCCCAGTAACATCTCTTTAATCCTAGCCCTGAGATTATATTCAAGGCTCTTTAGGAGAATGAGAGCCATCATTGTTACTGGTATTTGGCATATTGGGTACGCCACGGGGAGTTTGCCAGACTCTGCTGTGTGGGCAGGCTACATTCGATAGCCTGCCAGTTTGTGCAAAGTAGGAATGAGATAATAAGATGTCATAATAAGATGTCTGGTTTTTATAGTCTCTGAGTCTTGGCCATTGATGGGATTACACGGCAACAGGGGGCCAGTTGATGGGTGTGACTCCCGCCTACTGGAATTTGGAGGATCTGGGTGGAGGATTCTCGACCCCAATCCGAGTAGGCTTGGAGATCTCGACCCCGGAACCCGCGTGGCTTTGTCCCTCTGCCAGTATCTTCATGCGTGCGGAGAGTGGTCTCAGCATGGTGGTGGCTGGTCCTAGAGGTCTTCGGCTGCTGGAGCCCTAGTCGGGGCGGGGAGGAAAGCTCAACCCGCTCCCCTCCAAGGGGCCCTGGCAAGGACAGCCAGGCACAGGGGCAGAAGACTGCACTGTTCTCTTCCAGGAGCTGGTTTTTATAGTCTCTGAGTCTTGGCCGTTGATGGGATTACACGGCGCCAGGGGGCCAGTTGTTGGGTGTGATCCCCGCCTACTGGAATTTGGAGGATCTGGGTGGAGGATGCTCAGCCCCAATAATAAATCAAGGAATTGATAGGTAAATAGATAAAAAGTGGATAGTAGATAAATTGAAGTTGCAGCTTCCTGTTGGTCAATAAGAAAGTGGGATCTTCCATAAATTCTGTAACTGCAAAGAAATAAATTTTGTTCACATGGTGAAGGAGTTGGAAATAATTTTAAGATTCCCATAACAATGCACCTCAGTTAACTAAAACCTTTGACTACAGCTATGTGAACCTGAGCAGAAAATCTGTCCTAGGCTAGACTCCTGATCTAAGAAACTATAGATGTGCCTTTGTATTGTTTTAAGATACTAAGATTTTGGAAGTGTGTTATGGATCCTCACAATACTAATGCACTCTCCTTTTCTCTATATTTGAATCTTTTTATATGCTGTACCTGATTGTGAAGGACGGTTGCACTCACCTGCAATTGCTAAAACCATATCTATAATCCTGCTAATTTTTAAATATCCACCTACCTACATAAAGCTTCTTACTTAAAAAATAATATGTTCATAAATAAAATGTTCATGTTTGTGAAAACTTGACAATTTCATAACCTTATCCAGACTGAATGATAAAAAGCTAACCACAAAATACAAAACAGTAACCTTCAGAAATAGAATGATTTCTGACCATTTAGGTCAAAATGGCCAAGCTTCCACTTAACCTAAGACTTAAACTAACACCAATATCCCATGAGAAAAATTTTCATTGTGAACCTAATATTATAATAAAAAAAACAACAGAATAATATAACTCCTAAATACCTAGTTCTCCATTTTTAGCATAGTCACCTTCATATTTATGTGTAGTGTATCTGCATGCATTAAAAAATATCAACACAACTGAAAATTAAGTAACCATTCATATATTTAATTGGACAATAGTTGTTAGTGTTCAAACCAGATATATGAGTTAGCATTTTAGTAGATTATCCATTCTATTTATTTTATTCATTTTCATTTTATTTGCTTATTTGTGGGCCGCTGTCAGCAGTGCTTGAGTTGGCTTCCAGCTGTGCTTAGAAGACCATGAGGGTCTAAAGCTTCTAAATGCAAAGGAAATGCACCAACACTTTAAATGATTTCACTGAACACTACATTTGATTGTAAATTGATTTCTAAAGTAAACAAACTAGCTATAGCCTAGTTTAATCTTAAAATTTATAGAAAATATTTTAAAACAGAACTCACGGCTGCTCCTCCCAGACAAGAGTATAAAATGAGGCCCCCTTGGCCATGCCACTGGACTCCGCGCCAGGCTGTTTTCACTCAGGGCACCCCGGAGTCGGGGGAAGGTGGGTGGGAGCCCTCTCTGCCATAGGGGACCCAGATCCTGCAGCCGATCTCCACTGCCCAGCTGCCACCACGCTCCAGGCCACGCTTTCTGGAGGCTCCGCCAAGCCTTACGCAGGAGTGAAGTCCCACGGAACCCAGGTAATTTTGGGACCTTCGGTTCTGGACTCAACAGGACCTTGGAGCAGAGATCCTCTGCCTGCTTCCCTGGTCTCTGGTGACCCAGGGGTTACACCCATAAGCCACACTCTCCCGGCACCAGATAATCTCATCGGCCACCCACCAGAACTCATGGCTGCTCCTCCCAGATGGAAATATAAAATGATGCCCCCATGGCCATACCACTGGACTCCGCTCAGGCTGTTTTCACTCGTTTTCACTCAGGGCTCCCCAAGGAGATAGGTTCGGGCGGGAGCCCTCCCCATCCAAGGGGATATAGCCCCAGAAGCCGACCTTCACTGTGCAGCCGTTGTCATACTCCAGGAAGCTTTCTGACTGGGGGCCGCTTCGTGGACACATCATAAGACACTTTCTACCCATTTTCCATAATTACCACACCATGTTTGGTAGAGCTCAGACAGTAGGCAACAAATCATAGAGAGAAATATATGCCTTTCGGAGAGCCTGACAAGCTACCAAGAGTAACCCCCCTGCATGGGCAGAGCCTGGCAAGCTCCTCGTGGCGTATTTGATATGCCAAAACCAGTAACTACAACGGGTCTCATTCCCTTGACCCTGAACGAGCCTCTAAAGTTGGAAAAGATGAGTAAGGAAAGGATGCTAAAATCTCACGGCTGGGACAAACAAAGATGTTACTAGTGCCTGCTTGAGTAAATCGACAAACAATGGGATGACAGTGATACAGTGATTTTAAAACACAAATATATATTAGAATATAGGTAATACATTTATTTTGAAACATCATCATATATATCTTATAGTAACTCTCCAAGTAAAATGGGAAGAATTTCTTCCCATCAATGTGGTGATTAGGGTTCACTATATATATTCAAATAACAGGTTTCTTCAATAACAAGAGCCTGCCTAACATGTCCAAAGTCTATTGAGGAAACTACCATAAATAGCTTGGATGAAGCTCATGAATATAGACTGTAACAGATGGCCGTAAGCAAAAAATATTTTATACATTAAAGTTCAGTCTTTGTGTTTTGTAGTTCTGTACATGTTTATTTATTAATGCGCAAAACCTCATACTCACCACTGAAATATCATAGAGTACAGGTTTTCCCAACATTTTTCTTACTATTATTTTCTTCTGATCCTTCTGGTCACCCTCTGTTTCAGACTATGCTTGGGTTTAGCACCATAAAGTGGACAAGATGGCTCCCCGTACCACAAAGGTCTCATAGGAATTACAGCAATACCACTCTTCTAATTCTACATCTCAATTAAATTGCAAATTCCTCAAGGAACAGAGTATTCTAGTGTCATAAAATATTAGAGATAAAAGCAGTTTAAGTCCATGTAATCAAGCCTATCTATTTCTAGAAGATGGAAATGAATACATTAGCACACAGAAATATGTTGAGACTAAAACCCATCTCTGCTGGCTCCCTGCCGGGGTTTTCTCCATTACATTATTACATCATTTCCCTTTTACTAAAGAATATACTATGAGCATAGTCAGTGATCAATAAATTGGTTTGTCGACCAGTGATCACAATTGATGAAATGCACAGAAAAAGTCTCATTATAATTATATCTATTCAGAGGTTTGAGAGAGAAATAATAGGGTACTACAATAAGAAATAGTAGGAAATTCTGAACTTTCCTGTTTTTTCCCTTTTCTTAAGATTTATTTTTAATCGAGTACTTTGAAACAAACAGGGAAACAACATAGCCAATTCTCTATAAACAGTGAGAAAAATTAATTAGTAGTATTATGGGAAAAATCCAGAAAGAACTGCTAAAAAATATCAATGTATGAAATAAAACTATTAGTAGAGATTAAATCAGTCTGGTGAATAATCAGTGGGAGACCTTTGAGAAACTCCATGCTATTTATAGTAAAGGCTCTGAAGCTGTGCTGTTCATTTATATTAGGTAACAAAATTACTACTGCAACAGAAGCACTTTACAGGATCTATGGCACTTGGCAGGAAAAGAGAATTGATCCTAAGCCAAGGAAATGACAGCACAGTATAGCTACTGCTGACTTGAAGAAAGGAAGCGGGAAAAAGAATAGCTAATAATAAATGCATATGGGCAGTAAAGAGAAGTCCAACTGGCTCAGATTAATTATAAGTCCAATACATGTACAATGAATAAATTTTGAGGAGACTAAGATAAAATGGGATATGTATTGTAGGTGACTGTAGGGAATTAATACATTCCAAAAAAAAAAAAAAGAACATTCTGCATTCACATTAGCTATGAGAAAAGACATCATAAAGGATGTGTCAAGAATGACTCTTTAAGAAACAGAAAGAGGTAATCACAAGCTCTGGTACATGGAGACACTTTTAAGACTGCACACTGTAAGCATGCCCCAGGGAGTTAATCTTAGCTCTTCGTTTCATCATGGGATGATCAGGATTTTTAGGCCATTTTGGGAAATTTATTGCAGTGAACAAGAGTATCAGTGACTTATGAATAAAGGAGATGCTAAAAATATTAATAAAATTCCAAGAGCAAACTTATTCCTAATGTATTGAATTTAATTATTTATTTTTTAATTGAGCCACACTATCATTCTGCAAAGTCTCTCTCTCTCACACATACACACACAATAAGTAAATAATATGCAGTAATTTTTAGTTATGAATATAAATGGAACAAAATTAACAAAATTACCTTGGCAAAAGCAGAAAAAATACAATCCTTGAATTTCAATTGCATAAGCAATCCTCAATTACTGACTGTTATTTTTAGTTTGTGCCCTTGAGCAGTAAGTATATAACAGCAAATTTTAGAAGTATACCTGTTAAAAATAGCAGAAAATGAGTAGACACCATTTAAATTAAGATGATTCATAAAAACGTTAAAACTAGGCAAATAAATCTTAGTAATCAGATGTTTTAATATTGAACATACATTTATACACTTTAAAATCATCATAGTGCCAACACATTCTATGATAGATGATGATTTGTGTTCAGAATGATGACTTAAAACCATTAAAAAAATAAAAAATAATCTTTGATATACTGCAACACCCCAGGCAGCAAAGTGAAACATTCATGAGAGAAATAAAAACATGTACATATATATACATGTATACATATTACCCTGCATATCTGAAAAATTCTCCTATGTGAAGCAGTTCATTGATCATGAAAGATTTTCTAGTGAAGAAACAGCAAAATCAGTGGAGAATAAAAGAAATATCTATTTGCTTTATCTCTCTGACTTGGAAGAAATCCAAATAAAATGATTAAAGAAAATTTCATCTCATGTATCTGAAAGGCATTGTGACAGGTCTGTGGTCAAGTGAAGCTGGATAAAATATAAAAGTTGGCAGACATATACCACTTTTAATCCCCTGATTCAGTTTCCTTGGTTTTTTTCTTTAATTTTGAAATAATTTTACATGGACAGAAAATCTGGGAAGATGTTGTAAAGCATTCCAATTCATTCTTGTTCTGTTTCTCCTGAAGTCCAGAGTTTATAAAGTCATAAAATAATGTTCAAAACTAGGTAATCAATATTGGTACAATAGTATGAATGGAGCTGCAAAATTTGAATTTCACAAAAGAAACCCTCCCACTTTCCAATTGTATTCTTTTTAATTTTTATGAACCAGCCTAAGATTCCACTCTATATTTCATTGTCTGGTCTCATTTTTTGTTTATGTATTTATTTAATGTTTGAAGTGTGATCTTCCCTCCACCAATGTCCCTAGTTTCTTATCACACCCCCCTAACACGTCCAAGCAACTTAATTTATATTGTGTGTCTGGTCTCTTTAATCTCCTATTAGTGAGAACTATTGTATTTATTTATATTGGATTCTTGATATATTTAATGATGACTGTTAACTTATTGCATGGATGGTAAACAACTGGAGTTTGATATTTCCTCATATCAGGAGACTAAAGCTATGTGCTTTTGACAAGAATATCACAGAATGAAGGGTTTTTTTTCCCCCGGTAAAAACATAAATTTATAGGAAAACTAATTTCATGGGTTACTGCTTAGTTAAGGTATCATTGCCCGAATATTTTCCTCCATAGTAATGTAATCCTCGCATTGCAACTGGTATGTAACCTGAAGGAAATACTTTGAAACTCAGCTATATGCCCTTAAAGGCTTTACTACTAATTTTAGAATCCAGTGGTAGTTATTTAAACAATTTTTGTTATGTTTGGCCTCTACACTGTTTATGCTTTTTTGGCATATTCTTAGGGATAAACAGTAAAGAAACAGCAGCTACCTTTTTCGCTATGGCAAGCTAGAGAAGTATCCCTAAAAAAAGAAACCATATTTTTATTGAGTTGTAACATTTTGTTTTACTAATTTGTTCCTTTTCTACAGTAATGCAGAAACAAAGGATTTGGTTATTATATTCCAAAGGAAGGTGATGGTCCTGGACCATGCCCTGGATCTTGGAAATGGGGTGTTCCACTGTGAACACTTCAAATGAGATGAGGGGAAGTAGTTCCCTCCAACACATGTTACTGGAGGAAAAAATAGACACTATGTGGACTAAATGGATATATATTCATCATGCTAACATATAACCAATTATTTCTGATGTTTTTTGAGACCTAAATATATGAAAAACAATGATTAAATCTATCAATATTTACAAATATAAGGATTTCCATTTTCCTTATCATGTATTAAAGATTTTGAATTCTTAGCCATCTGTTTCTATTTCCAAATCTTACAAACACTATAATTTTACATTTCCTTTTTCTTGGCCCTTAATATACACAGTAATAAAAACCCTGCAAATCATAATTGTTTCTACATTTAGAATATTTAAAATAGAATATTTGGTATAGCAATTGACAGACAAGTACTTAGAAATGCTATTCTTGTCGCTACCAGTTTAAAAATATTGAACTTGAGGAACCAGGCTCAAGTAGCTTGTATGTGTATAAGTGTGTATTCCATGCTTTGATGTTTCAATTTTTGGGTTTAATCACAGGCATGATAAGACTACCAAAGCACTGCTGGGGCTAGAATACCCTTGGTGACTCCAGTGCTTGGCCTATAGTGGACTCCATAAAAGCTTTCAACTCTATGTGAAGTACTATTTATGAAATACTATTATACATAAGATTGCATATATGATATAAATGTGTATATGTCATATATGTATGCATCACATATATACAAGATACCAAGATATTTCACACAATACTATAGACACCTTACAATAACTTTTAGAAAAGTTATAACTCTTAAATTTTGTTTTATGGTGCCAAAAAGATAGCACAGATGTTAAGGTTCTTACCTACATATGACAAATCCTGGTTCAATTCCCAGTACCACATATGCTTCCCCAAGCATCATCTGAAGTGATGCCTGAACATAGAACCAGGAGTAAACCCTGAGCACTATTGGTATTATCCCCAAACAAACAAACAAAAATATATATATTTTTTGTTTTGGGGGATTTTCACATTGTTGTTTGAGCCATAACTGGTGATGCTCAGGACTGCCTCCTGGCACTCAAAGATCTCTCCTGAAGGGGTGTGAGGGACCATATGCAGTGCTAAGGATCAAATCCAGTACAGCGGTGTGCAAATTAAGTGCCTTACCTGCTATACTGTCTCTCTAGCACCCCTCCTCAAATTATTTTTTATTTGAGTTGCATTGGTTTAGAGAACATAAATTCCCATGTGGTTTATGTGACCACACCATAGCATGACCATAAAGGATTTTGATTTAAGGTACACAAAGACTCATATGGAGGATAAAATGTTGCTAATACAAGGCAGAAAATAACAATTTCTACAATAGATGCATAAATTTCATCTAATGAAATATAATATTTAATTAACACTTGCTATCTGGAGAGATAGCACAGTGGTAGGCCATTTGCCTTTCACGCAGCCAACATGGCCGACCTGAGTTCGATTCCTCTGCCCCTCTCGGAGAGCCTGGCAAGCTACCGAGAGTATCTTGCCCGCATGGCAGAGCCTGGCAAGCTCCCCGTGACGTATTCGATTTGCCAGACACAGTAACAACAAAGTCTCCAATGGAGACGTTACTGGGCCCGCTCGAGCAAATCGATGAACAACGGGAGGGCCTTTACCTTTTACCTTAATTAACACTTGTGTGCTTGCAACACTAGCCTCATACTAACACTTTTCAGGCATTACAGAAACAGAAAACGAAGAACCACATTTTTCACCAAAGGTGGTTTTTTTTTTTTTCGGTAAATTCTTAGTTGCCTAATCTTTTGGATATAAATTGTTTGTTGTATTAACTGGAGATGGAACAGAGTGAAGAATAGTGCCCAAGAACAGAAGACTGGTTAAAGAAAATATGTACATCTACAAAATGGAACACTATGCGGCTATTAGGAAAAATGTAATTATGAAATTTGCTTATAGAGGACGGACATAGACAGTATCATGCTGAGTAAAATGAGTCAGAAAACAAGGAATAGACATATAATGATTGCACTCATATGTGGGATATTTAAAAAAATAATAATATAAAACTAATACCCAAGGACAGTAGAAACAAGGGCCAGGAGGATTGGTCCACGGTTGGAAGCCTGTTTCAAGTGCTGGGGGAGAAGGAAGTGAGGATAGAAAAGGGACCACTATGACATGACGAAGAAAGTTAGAAATTATCGCTCTGGATAAGAACTGTGTGCTGAAAGTAGGTAAAGGAACAAGCATGATAACCTCTCGGTGTCTGTATTGCAAACCATAATGCCCAATAGGAGAGACAGACAGTCAGACAGACAGACAAGCAGACAGACAGACAGACACAGAGAGAGAGAGAGACAGAGAGAGAAAAGAAGGAAATTACCTGCCACAGAGACAGGCTGGGAAGGTGGTGGTGAGAGAGAAACTGGGACAGTGGTGGCGAGAAATGTACACTGGAGCAATGGGGGTTGGATCATTGTATTACAGAAATCTAATCATGAACAGTTTTGCAACTGTGTATTTCACAGTGATTCATTAAAAAATAATGGGAAAAGCCCTTCGTTTTATTAATTTCTTATAAAGACTTAAAATGTTTCATAATAATCAATTGGTATATCACTTTGTAGTAACTAATACTATAATCGCTTCATAGAAAACTGTACACTTTCTCAGCATTTCATCACCTATACATAATTAAAAAAATAGAATCAGGTTATTTTATTTCTTTTTAATTTAAGGTCTTGTTGCTTAGAAATAGCTGTTGGATGACCAAACTGTGCAAAACAATTCCTAAATATGAAAACATATTAAAATTTGAGCGTAAGAAGTCTATAGTAATATCACTGTATCACTGTATCACTGTCAGTCCATTGTTCATCGATTTAACTCTCGCAGGTTCCAGTAACATCTCCATTCATGCCAGTCCTGAGATTTTAGTTGCTTCTCCTTACTTGTCTTTCCCAATGAAACTGCCATATTGGAGGCTCTTTCAGGGTCAGGGGAATGAGACTGATTATTATTACTGTTTTTGGCATAAAACAGTAATATATCTGGCATTTTTCTAGAGTTGGTTCATAGATTAGGACAGTGTAGCACAGTCCTCCCATTGTTCATCGATTTGTTCGAGCAGGTCTCCTTTGTGAGACTTGTTGTTACTGTTTTTGGCATATAGAATGTGCCTTGGGGAGCTTACCAGGCTCTGGCCTAGGGTGGGATACTCTCGGGAGCTTGCTGGGCTCTCTGGGATGGGCGGAGGAATCGAACCTGGGTTGCCTGCATGTAAGGAAAACTCCCTACCTGCTGTGCTATCATCACAGTTGTAAAAAAAAAAAAAGCAAGGCAGTTATGGAGAGGGAATTGTACAAGAAGAGGAGGAAAGGAGGATAGAAGCAATGACATTTTTTTTTCAAAAGGTGAACTGAAAATGGAGATAAAAGTTGGCTGCAGCATTAGCTCAAAACCTGACAACCTGAAAGAGCGGTTCACAGGAAACATTTTTTCTTTCTTTTTTTTTTTTTTTTAAAGTTTGGGTCACACCCAGCCAAGCTCAAGGGTTACTATTTACAAGTTTCTCTTTAATAAATGAATTATCCTGCGAGGAACATGCATAAAGAAGGTGAATGGATTGAATTTGAAAAAAAAAAAGCTAAATTTTGAATTAATTTGGTTTATTTAAAATACTTTTTAGTTTTGCTTGTGTCTGTTAACAGCATATAAAGACATAAAATTTTCATTATGCTTTCAGTTTCTTTGTTTTAACTAAAAAAATCAGTTCTAAGCACAACCTTTCAGGGGTCTGGACTTCGTTAGAAATAGTGCTGTTCCAGAAATTATTCTAATAAAATATATAAACCAAAAGGGTTTTCATGACTTTATTTTATATATATTTAAACTTAGATATTGTTTCTTCAAATTATTATTATTTTTTTTATTAGTGAAACACCATGAGGTACAGTTGTAGACTTACAAGTTGTTATGCTTGGGTTTCAGCTATACAATGATCAAGTGCCCATCCCTCCACCAGTGCCCATTCTCCACCACTACAGGTCCCAGTATCCCTCCCACCCCACCATCCCCCATCCCATCCTGCCTCTGTGGCAGGGCACTCCCTTTTGTTCTCTCTCTCCTTTTGGGTGCTGTGGTTTGCAGAAGAGGCATTGAGTGGCAATTGTGTTTGGTCTATAGTCTAATTTCAGCATGCATCTCCCATCCTGGGCGGATCTTCCCAGCACCCTCTATTTGGTGCTCTCTTCTCTATCTGAGCTGCCTTTACCCCTAGAGTGTGCGGCTGGCCTCGAAGCCATGGAGTGAACAACATGGTATTTATCACAGGTGTTCTTAAGTGTTAGTCTCTTATTTTGTTACTTAGCACAGTGGTAGGGCGTTTGCCTTGCACGCAGCCAACATGGCCGACCCGAGTTCGATTCCTCTGCCCCTCTCGGAGAGCCCGGCAAGCTACGGAGAGTATTTTGCCCGCACGGCAGAGCCTGGCAAGCTCCCCGTGATATATTTGATATGCCAGACACAGTAACAACAAAGTCTCCAATGGAGACGTTACTGGGCCCACTCGAGCAAATCGATGAACAACGGGAGGGTCTTTACCTTTATGTTACCCATATGAATGCAATCTTTCTATGGCTGTCCCTCTCTTTCTGGCTCATTTCGCTTAGCATGATATTTTCCATGTAGTACCACTTGGCCCAGACAAGATCAGACCTGAACACCTGAGAACTTACCATCAGTACTCATCAATACACTGGCTCGGCTCTTCACATGCTACCTGTCTGAATGCAAGCTTCCATCCCAATGGAAAACCAGCAGGACCGTACTACTGTTCAAGAAGGGAGACATCCATGACATTGGCAACTATCGCCCAATCTGCCTATTGTCTGTCATCTACAAACTGTTCACTCGAGTCATCCTGAATAGGATTAGCAGGACACTAGATGAAGGACAACCATGTGAACAAGCCGGATTTCAAAACGGATTCAATACCATCAACCATATCCACATGATTACTAAGCTCATTGAGGTTTCTCAGGAGTTCAAAATGCTGCTCTGTCTAACATTCATTGATTTAAAGAAGGCCTTTGATTCTGTTGAGACAGAAGCGGTCATAGAAGCCCTAGCCAATCAGGAAAATTCAATACATCAGAATCCTTCGTAAGCTCTATTACAATTCACTACCAGGATCTCACCATTCTACAAAGAAGTAATCATCCATGTCAAGAGAGGGGTTCGGCAGGGTGATACAATTTCACCGAAACTCTTTAGTGTCACCCTCGAGAACATCATGTGACGACTGGAATGGGAAAGAATGGGAGTGAAGATAGATGATCGACAACTATACCACCTCTGCTTTGCTGATGACATCGTTCTAATAACACCAAACATCAGCCAAGTGGCACAAATGCTGACCAACTTCGACCATGAGTGTGGAAAGGGCAGACTACAGCTGAATCTTATGAAGACAATGTTTATGAGAAACAGCCTCGTTCCTGATGCTCCATTCGCTCTCAATGGAACCACCATCTCCAAATGCAACAGTTATATATACGTAGGTCGAGAAACCAACATGATGAATGACCTGGCACCTGAGTTGTGCAGGAGGAAGAGAGCAGCTTGGAATGCCTTCAAGAGCATTGAAGAAATAACTAAGAGGACAAAGAACCTCCAGCTACAAGCACATCTCTTTGATTCCACTGTTCTTCCTGCATTAACATATGCCTCAGAGACCTGGGTCCTACGAAAACAGAATGAGAACGCTATTTGGGTCTCTCAAAGAGGAATCGAAAGAGCTATGCTTGGAGTATCATGCTTCACTCAAATGAGAGATAGAATCCGGAGTTCTGATCTCAGTCAATGCTCAAGAATCAGGGACGCTGTCTCATTTGCCAAGGCATAAAAAATCAGTTGGGCTGGACACGTAATGAGGTTTACAGACAACCGCTGGACTATAGCCATTACTGACTGGATTCCACGGGACGTCTAAAGATCGCGTGGACACCCACCTACAATTTGATCAGACTTCTTCGTCAAGACCCTGAATGATTGGTTTGAGGCTCTGCATGTTCCTAGAATGAACAGATGCCATTGGGCTATGCTAGCACGCAACAGGGATGAATGGAGACGTTACTGGCACCCACTCGAGTAAATCGATGAATAACAGGGGGTCAAGTGATCAAAAACAAGTGACCACTTGTATGTAAATTTCATGACTTCATTTTTTCTAATAGCTACTTAGTACTCCATTGTGTAGATGTACCAAAGTTTCTTTAACCAGTCATCTATTCTCGGGCACTCAGGTTTTTTCCATATTCTAGCTATTGTAAACAGTGCTACAATGAACAAACAAGTGCAGATGTCACTTAGACTATACTTTTTTGCCTCTCCGGGCTATATTCTCAGGAGTGGTATTGCTGGGTCAAATGGGAGCTCAATTTCTAATTTTTTGAGAATCATCCATACTGTTTTCCAAAAGGGTTGAACCAGTCGGCATTCCCACCAGCAGTGAAGGAGGGTCCCTTTCTTGCCACATCCGCATCAAGACAGGTTGCTTTTGTTCTTTTGGATGTGGGCCAGTCTCTGTGGTGTGAAATGATATCTCATTGTTGTTTAGATCTGCATCTCCCTGATGATTAATGATGTAAAGCATTTGGCACCATGATTTACCAAGTTATTCATAGATTCTTTTTTGTTATACAACATTCCAGCACCAAATCCATAATCAGCGTCAACTTCCTCCACCAGTGTCCTCAGATTCCCTCACACCTGCCACTCTGCCTTTTTTGCCTTTTAAGTTTGGCTTTGTCATTTGGATCTCTATGGAACCAACCTAGATGTCCAAAGACAGATGAGTGGATCATAAAGCTATGCAATACCTAAACAATGGAATATGATACAGCTGCAAGAAACAATGAAATGTTACAATTTGCTGCAACCTGGGTAGAACTGAAGAATATCATGCTAAGTGAATCAGAGGAAGGAAAAACACAGCATAATCTCACTTATCAGTAGTATAGAATAACTGGATGAGGGAATGTAAGGAATTAATACCGGGGAGGAGGTATCTGGATCAAACTTGATGCCAGAGTATCAGAAGGAGAACAGAGAAGGAAATAAAATGAAGTATTTATCTATGAATATATGGAGTTACTTTAACAGAGATAGCTTACCATAGAGTGAACTTAATGACTAATGAAGCCACATATACTATGAACTAAGTTGACCACCCCCTTCTGGATGCCTGCAACCCAACTAAGGAGTGCCAAATTCTTCACTATTGCAAGTGAACTGTATCTACTCTAACTCCATCATTTTCAAAAGCAAGATGGATAAAGGCAAAACCAAGAACTTACCAAGAACAAAACCAAGAACTTAAAGCAAATGGCATTAATTATCTTACTACATTCTTTTAAATAGAGCTTGTAACCTATGGACACAAACATCAAGCAAAGTCATATTACAAAACATTAAGACATATTTTCTATAAGATACAACAGTATGAATCTGTTTCACTCTTGACAGGATATGTAGTCAGTGATAAAATATATAGAAAGAAAGTGTGTGGTAATAATCATTGTCACTGTCACTGTCCTCCCATTGTTCATTGATTTATCGATTTTGCTTGAGCGGGCCCAGTAACATTGTGACACTTGTTACTGTGTTTGGCATATCGAATACATCACAGGTAGCTTGCCAGGCTTTGCCGTGCAGGTGAGATACTCTCAGTAGCTTGCCAGGCTTTGCCGTGCGAGTGAGATACTCTCAGTAGCTTGCCAGACTCTCCTAGAGGGGCAGAGTTCCCATGTCGATCATGTCAGCTGCTTGCAAGGCAAACGTCCTACCTGCTGAGCTATCGCTCTAGCCCCGTGGTAATAATACATGTGAGAAATGTTTAATAGAAAGTGACAAATTCTAGTTATTTCTGCTACTTCTATGTATAACCACTCTTCTCCCTCTTCTCCCAATTTGAATAGTTCACCGTAATATCCTTCTTAATCAATTTGCTAGAACCCCTAATTATAAATGGTTTCTTGTGGAACATTTTCTCCAAAATGTTGCAAATGGGAATAGGACAGATATAAGGGTTAAGTCATTTTCCTTGCATTGGAAAATATTGGGGGATCTTAGTGGCGGTGGCCCAGTCCCAATCCAAGCAAGCCTGGAGATCTCAGGCCCAGGTCCCACATGCCTGGGTTCCTCTGCTGATTCCTTCATGGGTGAGGCTCGTCCGAACATATGGAGAATGGTCTTAAGCATGGCTGTGGCTGGTTCCGGAGGTCTTCGGCTGCCAGGGCTCTGCTTGGGGCAGGGAGGGAAACTCAACCCGCCCCCTCCAAGGGGCCCCAGTGAGGACAGCCAGGTGCGGGGGCAGGAGACACAGAAATTCAAATAAATTTGCACAAAGTTATATAAAATGCTCAGGTCCTCAAAGATGCTCTTTAGATTTTTAAGTCTATCCTAAATATTTCAGCATCAGCGTGCAGATCGTTATAAGTCAACTGACCAAAAACTTTCATTCGGAAGACTGGGAACACCTGTAAAATTGATTAGAGGTTGCCCCAAAAACCTCTGTCCCTCTTGGAGAGCTCAGCAAACTATCAAGGGTATCTCACCTGCACGGCAGAGCCTGGCAAGCTTCCTGTGGAGTATTTGATGTGCCAAAAACAGTAACAATAATGTGATAGCACAGCGGGTAGGGCGTCTGCCTTGCACGCAGCCAACATGGCCGACCCGAGTTCGATTCCTCCGCCCCTCTCGGAGAGCCCGGCAAGCTACTGAGAGTATTCGATATGCCAGACACAGTAACAACAAAGTCTCCAATGGAGACGTTACTGGGCCCGCTCGAGCAAATCGATGATCAACGGGAGGGCCTTTACTTTACTTTACATTCCCCTGATCCCTGAAAGAGCCTCCAATACGACACCATAAGGAAGGAAGAGTAAGGAGAGGCTGTTAAAATCTCAAGGTTGGGTCGAATGGAGACACTACTGGCACCCGCTTGAACAAATCGATGAATAACAGAACATAGGTGATACAGGTGATATAGTTGATATTTGATACAGTTGATATTTTTGATACAGATATTTGATACAGTTGATCAAAAAGAATTGCAACTTCCACATACAAGTTACCTGTATTATATCTGCACTACACTATAGCACTGTCCTGCTTTTGTTCATTGATTTGCTCCAGCGGGAACCAGTAACGTCTCCATTGTGAGACTTGTTGTTACTGTTTTGGGCATATCTAATATGTTACAGGAAGCTTGCCAGGCTTTGCCATGCAGGCAGGATACTCTCGGTAGCTTGCCAGGATCTCCGAGAGAGAGATTCTTCCATCTGGAGGAATTAAACCCTGGTCAGCTGCATGCAAGGTAAACACCTACCCGTTGTGCTATCACTCCAGCCCATTATTATATCAATGAACATATTAATTATATTAGCTGCAAGATTGTTGTAAGCACTATATGCTATCCAAATAAAATGAAGTGTGTCAGAACTCTGTATATGCAATTCCATAATTATCTAATTACCTTAAAGTGAGATACAAGTTTCTTTTTACAGCAGCAACCTTAGTATTGATTAATAGCATTGTTCAGTTAAGATGTGAAGCAAAGGAGTAGTGTTCAGTGACTAATAACAAAATTATGTTTATGATAAAACATCAATAAGAAAAATATAATAAATTTATATTCAATAAATAAAAGTAGCACACTTTGGTTGAACATACACTGTTTGTCTTCATTATACATATCTAGTTGTCCTTCATTTTTATCTTTCAAGGTCAAAATATCTTTTCACCCAGAAAAAAAATGGTGTGGTGAAGACTGTTTTTGTTCATAAACCTTTGCCACTGGAATCTCATTCTAAATTAAAAATAAGTTATAAGGTGTAATAATTAACTAAAATATCTTTGCAGAGTACTAAGGGAGTACTCACACCATCATAGATTTCACATTATTAACTGTAGCTAGCAACCAAATCACGTGAGAGTAGATGTGGCAAATTTTACTATTTTTGCAAATATAATTTAGTATAACATAAACTTTTTCTATTTAAATCTGATGCATATTTACCACTGCATTTTAGGTATGTTGTTAAGAAGAAACCTTGTACAAATTGTAATCATAAAGCAAAACCTACTTGACTCAGTTCTATATTTATAAATTTACTCTGACTCTTAGAAATATTTTCAAATATAATATGTTTCCATGGAATTGTTACAAAACAGCTGCATGAGTTAAATCTTATAAAGCGGTTGCTCCATCAATGTTTTTTCAAGTTTATGATATGAAAATTATGCATGATCTTGCTTTAGTATAAGTATTTGTACTTAATATATGTATTTAATATATGTTTTTCATAGTAAAGGTCTTGGGATATATGACTATATATTTATATTTATAAAATAAAAATATATAAATATAAATATATTTAAGAAAAGAAAATTCATATCCTGATGAGGATTAGCAAACTGATACATAATGGTTTATGGTTTACCTGAGAATGTAAATAAGAAAGGAAATATATTATTCATGCCCAAACAATGTACACATAGACATACATATGTGAAACACACACACACACACACACACACACACACACACACACACACACCAGTCTTTTTTCACAAAAGGATTTTGGTCAGTGAGAAAGAGTGAGAGTTTAAAAGATTAAAAAAAAATAAAAGATAGAAAAATTCATAAGTAATAAAGAAGAGAACAGTATTACTAAGAATTATTTGTTATTTTATACACATCTCACATCGAACCTTTCTGTAGAAATTGTTCATAACATACAATTTATGAGAATTAAGTAAATTTATACAGGTTACATTTATACAGGTTACATTTCTAAAGTCGCTGAATTTTATTGGAAGTGAATTTATTTTCTGAACTCTATTTATGGTTGTTTTTGTGTTTGTAATTTAAAATTACAGTTTACAGTATGACAGTATTCATTCTTGATTTCTTTATTAGTAATACTTTATACAGTGTGCATCAAACTGAATGAAATGGAAGATACTCTGGACACCATTTCATCTCATTATGCTAATCTTCACGACTGTGCAGAGGGTAATAGAGTTAAAGCAGACACACGGGCCTCAAAAGTTGCATTACAATCAATAACAAATGTTTAATCTTTATACCTGAAGTGAAGCTCATTAGTCTATAATCTTAAGAAAGATAAAAACACTTCCTGCTTTCTTCACTGTTTTATCAGAATTACCTACAGAGTTAACACACAATATGTGTAAAATAAATTTGCTGAATTACTTATTAATTGAGATACTAATTTAGAGACATCAACTCCAAAGAAGTAAAACCAACTTTTATATGTATCAATTTTGATATTTAAAACTTCATATTTACATTTATTTTGACTGAATATTGAATAAATGAGCTACGAAAATATATTCAGTAAAATCCTAATTTCTTCACTTGATCACTTGACTTCCCGTTAATCGTCGATTTGCTTGAGCAGGCGCCAGTAACATCTCCATTTGTCCCTGTCGCGTGCTAGTGTAGTCCAAAGGCGTCTGTTTGTTCTAGGAACACGAAGAGCCTCAAACCGATCGTTCATGATCTTGATGAAGAAGTCTGACCATCTGGTAGGTGGGCAGCCACATCTTTTGACATCCCGTGGAATTCAGTCGGTAACAGCTCTAGTCCAGTGGTAGTCTCTAAATCTTATTACGTTACCAGCCCATCTGATTTTTGACGCCTTGGCAAATGAAACAGCATCCCTGATTCTTGATAATCTACGGAGGTCGGAACTCCAGATTCTTTCTCTCATTTGAGTGACACGTGATATTCCAAGCATAGCTCTTTCGATTCCTCTTTGGGAGACCCGAATACTGTTCGCATCCTGTTTGCACAGGGCCCAGGTCTTTGAGACTTATGTTAATGCAGGAAGAACAGTGGAATCAAAGAGATGTGCCCAGAGCTGGAGGTTCTTCATCCTTTTAGCTATATCTTCGATGCTCTTGAAGGTGTTCCAAGCCGCTCTCTTCCTTCTGCGCAGCTCGGGTGCCAGGTCATTTGTCATGTTGACTTCTCGACCTAGGTACACATAGCTGTTGCATTCGGAGATGGTCGTTCCGTTGAGAGCGAATGGGGCATCAGGAATGAGGCTGTTTCTCATAAACATTGTCTTCATAAGATTCAGCTGTAGTCCGACCTTTCCACACTCACGGTCGAAGTTGGCCAGCATTTGTGCCGCTTGGCTAATGTTTGGTGTTATTAAAACAATGTCATCAGCAAAGCGGAGGTGGTGTAGTTGCCGACCATCTATCTTCACTCCCATTCTTTCCCATTCCAGTCGTCGCATGATGTTCTCGAGGGTAGCACTGAAGAGTTTTGGTGAAATGGTATCACCCTGTCAAACCCCTCTCTTGACATGGATGATTACTTCTTTGTAGAACGTTGACATCCTGGTAGTGAATCGTAATAGAGCTTACGAAGGATTCTGATGTATTGAGTTTGTACTCCCTGATTGGCTAGGGCTTCTATGACCGCTTCTGTCTCAACAGAATCAAAGGCCTTCTTTAAATCAATGAACGTTAGACAGAGCAGCATCTTGAACTCCTGAGAAATCTCAATGAGCTTGGTTATCGTGTGGATATGGTCGATGGTGCTGAATCCTTTGTGGAACCTGGCTTGCTCGCATGGTTGTCCTTCATCTAGTGTTCTGCCAATCCTATTTAGGATGACTCGAGTGAACAACTTGTAGATGACAGACAATAGGCATATCGGGCTATAGCTGCCAATGTCATGAATGTCTCCCTTCTTGTACAGTAGTACAGTCCTGCTGGTTTTCCACTGGGATGGAAACTGGCATTCCTAACTTCTAGTTTTGGAAATTTCAGCAAAATGTTTCTTGGAACTAAAGACAAAGATAACTTCTTGCAGAAATACTATATTAATTGAATTTATCAGTTTCATAGAAGTTCAAAGACTGAATGTTATTCCTCTTTCCCAAAAGTGTTAATCAAAACATTTAGATATTAAATAAGAATTTTAGTGAGGAATTAATTTTATTATAGTTAACTAAAATTTAAAAGATCCAAAAATTCTTAAATTGCTTTCCTAGTAAGTAACGTGGTAATATGTTTTATGCCACAGAAGGCATGATAATGTTTTCCTTTCTTAGATCAGCAGCAGAGGATATAATGGACCCACATATCAGATGCCTCATCTGAATTTTCATTCTGTCATCCACCATATTAGTCTGCTTAGACTATCATAACATAATTTTGACAATATAAACTCGTTTCTGATAGAAATGAGTATGATTCAACATGACTTTTGATAACATCTCTCTCCTGGGTTTGCAAAAGTCACCTCATCCTGATCTTCTCATATGATCTTTCTCTGTGTGTATGTGTATGTGTGTGTTTGTATGGATATGAAAATATGAAAACATGAGAGCACTATTTTTATGCTTACAAGCACACCAGTCCTATCATATTAGGGTTCCATTCTTTTTAAAAACAAAAAAAACTTTTCTATTTTTTCCCTTTTTTTTTTCTTTTTGGGTCACACCCAGAGATACTCAGGAATTACTCCTGGCTCTGCACTCAGGAATCACTCCTGGCGATGCTCGGGGGACCACATGGGATGCTGGGAATCGAACCCAGGTTGGCCACGTGCAAGGAAAACGCCCTATCTGCTGTGCTATCACTCCAGCCCCTAGGGTCACATTCTTAAAATGTCATTTAACCTAAGGTATTTCCCTAAAGGATTTATCTACAAAAACATTTAAAATGAGAGATTAAAGCTATAGTACATGAATGCTGGGAATACACATTTCAATCCATCATGGCAGTAGATATCCATAGAGAATTAATGTGATAGAAGTAATTGATCATGTGGGAGATTCAGACATTTTTTACAAAAAAATACACATAGAGTAATGCATATAGAAACCCATATGTGGTCTACTCTGTATTCCTATTTGTTTTATGATAACTAAACAAAGACATAGCAACTCTAGTCTGAGGAGGTTATAATTTTTCATGGGCTTATATCCATTGGAAAAGTTTGAGTCATATAATCAGGTAACTATGCAACTAATATCTGATGAGGGGATAACTAAAGGTAGGGGATAAATTTAGAATGAATTATGGAAGGGTAATAATCAGATGTGGCTCCTAGATAAAATATGAAACTAAACAATAATGCAGTTTTAATATCAAATATGAGGTTTAACAGAAATAAGAATTAATATTAAGTTTGGAAGGCAATTTCATCCCCCCCTCCAATTTTGTTTTATGTAACTTCTCTGTGTAACTGCAGATTTTAGCTTTGAGTCAAACTTTAAAATAATGCAGACAAGCAAAAACATGTAATTTTCAATTAAGAGGTTCAAGTAGAAAGTACATCATGTTTTCACGTGCAACAATTGAGACTTGACAAATTAAAAAGTAAATCTTGCATAATGCCCTATGGTGCTACATAGTTGAGTCTTCAAAAATTATTATAGCTATTTTATGCATCCCAATTTTCTATGGAAAATAGCCACTGACATTGACTGCAAGACTTTTTTCTATTTTCTTTTTTTAAAAGCAATGTATAGTTTTTTGTGTAAACTCTAAAAAGGGGGCACAACACAGCAGTGGTGGTTCTATCTCTCCTGCCGGCCACGTTCGGTAGTCTCACGCTGCTTTCCCCACCCCCGGGGTGGTTGATGCCGATGGGCAGGCAAGGGAAGGAACAAGGACCAGGCTGGTTGGTCTTGGTCGCAGTTTATTCCAATCCTGTCTCCATCTACTCCAGTCTCTCTTCTCTGCCTCTGCATCCCCTTGCCCATTCTACAGTCTCATTATATCTCTCTGGATGCGGGATTAGGGTACCAATTACACATAGGTGTGGTCACAATCAATAGGGTTAGAATTCTTTCCCTCATTCCCTGTCCTAAGACAGATCCTCTCTCAGCAGGATGACCCACCCTAGAGTGGAATCCCATGGGTGTGTTTCTCCTCTCTTTGTCCGACAAGCATCTAAGCATATATAATATAAATCATTTTGTATGGATACAGTAAGAAATATCTTAAACTTATAGAATTGCCCTTCTAGGGCTATCTCGATCTCAGACTACAGTGCTCAGGACAGATAGTCTTTCCCACCCCTAGCAGGATCCTAGTCTCGTCGTTACTTTTCGATCATGACAGCATTTCTCTATGATCAAACTCTTAACTTAAAGTTAAGAATCGTGGCACTTTGGCCTGGCCCATTTCGATGCCAGGGTAACTCATTGCTTGCCCTGGGTCCATTCAGTCCCTCGTCGGGACCCTGCTTTTGGAGTGTTAGGAACTAAGGGCAACTGAGGCTTAAGTCGAGAAAGCAGATGCCCGGGAGTGAATAATATTCAAAGCCAATTAAACCCTAAGTTACAAAGTATATGTTAACGGTCTTCCTGTATCTATACAAAAAGGGCATTGCTTTAAAGTAAACTGTTCAGAAGACATAAGGAGAGGAGAAAGGCAGTATTTCACTCATACATATAAAATCATAGATTTCTGAGGAATCTAACCTTACAAGTTAACAGAGTCTGATTAGGGGGAAAACTGATTAACTGGTTGGGGAGGAGAGCATAGGGAAGACTGTTTACAGATAAACACAATGGAATGGAAATGCCTCAGGAGCACTGTGATGGGTGTAACCAGATAAACTTAAGCTCCTTGTGGAGGAAGGACAAAGCGATGTCATCCTACAGCTTTTTACCTTTGATTTCTGAGAACTAATTTTCACAAAGGTGTGCCATTCTCTCAGATAGAAGCTCCCTTAGCTTCAAGGCAACCATAAGGGTGCAATCAATCAGTCTAAAATCGTCAACAGAGTGCTTTAGAGGTACCCAAACTATAAACAGCGAAAGACTTTTCTTTCTTTTGCTTTTATACTGTGAGCTTATATTATATATTCATTTTCTTCATTGAAAGACAAGGAAATGATTGAGTGCAGGACTTTTCAAAATCCCAAGTTACTGGACAGTAGGGGTAGAAAACTTTGCCAGGAATTCATTGACTGACTTGGTAAAGTACTGCTAAAGTTAACAACCAGAATTATTTGTATAAATTAACAGACTTTAATTTTTATTTCATTCTTTCTAACGATTCTGACATTGACTTTATTGTGACATTGACTGGCAAGGAGAGATAAGACAAAACTCATGTGCATCATCTTTATTTGAGTATAGGTGAAGATGGGAGTAAGAAGAAAGACAGATGATGGTAAGTCTGTATTCAGGATATCTGACAGCAGTCCATTTACTGTCTGGACTAAAATAATTTAGGGCAGATACCACATTCTTACGTGATCTATGGACATATATATTAATGAGTTTGGTTTCATTTCTATGTGGCTTTTGGTTTTACCTAGTATCAAAGTGACTTTAAGGATCTGTGGGAACACGGGAATCTGTTGTCAATCCAACAAGCTGTTACACACAGAAATCCTCTTAAGAAGCACACTTAAGTCAAATTTGAATGAGTAAATCAAGTCTGAGGAGAGACAACAGAATTAGGGTGCGTGCCTTGCCATAGTGGTTTGACTCCCACCTCCACATTGCCCTACAAGCATCTCCAGGTGTAGTCCTGGAGGTCACAAGCACTGTCACATCCCAGGAAACAGCATCATCTGAGCAGAACTGTTAGTGCCTGGTATGTCACAGAATCACAGGAAGTGACCCCAAGTGCTTTGAGCACTGCTTGGTAACATTTTAAATTTTAAATGTTTTAAGGATAATAAATTAAGAGGTAAAGAGAAAATAAAGAGTCTATTATTTTAAGATTCTGAGAGTATCCACGAAAAAGGATCAGTAAGTTTGAATGTTTGAAAGGGGAGAACACTGTAGCACTGTCCTCCTGTTGTTCATCAATTTGCTCGAGTGGGCACCAGTAATGTCTCCATTGTGAGACTTGTTACTGTATTTGGCATATTGAATATGCCACAGGGAGCTTTCCAGGTTCTGCCGAGCGGGTGGGATAGTCTCGGTAGATTGGTAGGCTCTCTGAGAGGGATGGTGGGATCAAACCCAGGTCAGCCGCATACAAGGCAAATGCCCTACCTACTGTGCTATCGCTCCAGCTCTTGAAAGTGGATAAATATTAGTTATTAGAGAGGCTGGAGCGATAGCACAGCGGGTAGGGCGTTCGCCTTACAAGCGGCCAACATGGCCGACCCGAGTTTGATTCCTCGGCCCCTCTCGGAGAGCCCGGCAAGCTACCGAGAGTATTGGATATGCCAGACACAGTAACAACAAAGTCTCCAATGGAGACGTTACTGGGCCCGCTCGAGCAAATCGACGATCAACGGGAGGGCCTTTACCTTTACCTTATTAGAGAAACATACAGGATACTTTATACCTGGGTCCATAAAATGAGAGAGGGGTGGCAAAATATGAATTCAGAGTAGAAATTGAGATATCTCTACCCTCTAAGGATCCTGGCTGAGCCTCAAAATTAAACAGAAAGAGAAAGTGACAAAAGAAAAGCATGTAAGGAGTTAGAATGATAGTACAGTGACTAGAAAAGTTGACTTGCAGTGTCTGACCCATATGTTTATCCCCATGACAACATATGGTCCCACGAAACTGCATGAGTGATCCCTGAGCACAGAGCCAGGAGTAGCCTGAGACATTGCTGGTATAATTATGAGAATGAGGAGGAGTGGAAGGAGGAGGGTGAAAGAGGAGAAGGACGGGAGGGGGCAGGGAAGGAGAGGAGGAGGAAAGAGAAGGGGGGAGAAGGAGGAAGAGAAGGAGGAAGAGGAGGAGGAGGAGGAGGAAGATAAAAATCAGAAGCAGAAGAAGCAGAAGGAGAAGCAGAAGCAGAAGCAGAAGAAGAAGAAGAAGAAGAAGAAGAAGAAGAAGAAGAAGAAGAAGATAGAAAGATACAGATGGATTTAAATATGTTTTACTTATTACAAGAGCTTTCATAAAGAAAGGAAGACCCCTACCCCTTTAAAATCTGGCAAACTCCTGATTTGAACTACTGAGAAAAAAAAGACCACTTCCCTTCAAAACAAGGGTATAGCTAATTTCAGTTGATAGTAAAACCTGAGTACTGGAGCACAAACCAAGAGCACAAAATTAATCTTTCGCATGAACTAAAAAAGAATGCTTATTGCTTGCTTGAGTTAAGTTGTAAAACTTGTAAAAGTATTATAGAACCTATTAAAATGTAGAGTTTTCAATATAATTTTCTTTTTGGTAAAAGATTAAATTGATCTTTAAAAAGAAAAATAATGTTAAAAATCATGACGGGCCCCAGAGATTTTTTAGGATATAAAATCATGCGTTGACAATGACTATAGCTTAATTCCTGCATTAATAGTTTTATATTTTCACATGTTTTTGCCTCTTAAGTGTCAATGTCCCCTAGAGACTTTTGAACTTTTGAACTTCAAGATTGCTATGTTCAAAAATACATATTTAAAGAAAAAAATGCAATAAATTACTAGGATCCAATAACAAAATGACAAGAAATTCCAGTCCATTTCATGTCTTTCCCCTGCATCCACCATTACCAAACACGGGATCTGTCTTGTGTGATCTTCATGAAGAAGAAAACATGAGACTGAATGGAGTTTTCTATTGCTCTCTTTGCCATTAGTAGACTGGGATTGATCTCAAAAATGACTTAACAGATGAAAGTCTCTACTCTTGGCACCTACCTGGAGATATCTAACTATTTTATGAGATTTTAATTAACATTGAATGGAACACTCCATCTAGAATATAAGAATATTGATTTCCAGAATATAGCAGCTCCTTCTTAATTAAGTATATAAAAAAATGGAGCTGAATGAGCATAGGCAAAGCCTTACTGTGTTCCAGATTGCAACCCAAGTTCTTTGAAGAATTAAAAGTTCTTTGTCTTACTATTGAATAACTTTACAGGGCTCAAGCTCTGCTTCTAGAAACAGATCTACCCTTTCAGATCTTCTCTAGGGATTTAGAGATGGGGAAAGCCCAAAGTCTAGTTACTTCAGAAGCACTACTCTATGTGATACAAAATTTTTGCCAGTACCTTTAGAACTGGGCTGGAGCAATAGCACAGTGGGTAGGGAGTTTGCCTTGCTAGCGGCCAACATGGCCAACCCAAGTTCGATTACTCTGCCACTCTTGGAGAGCCTGGTAAACTACTGAGAGTATCTCGCTCACTCAGCAAAGCCTGGCAAGCTACTTGTGACGTATTCAATATGCCAAACCCAGTAACAAGAAGTCTCACAATGGAGACTTTACTGGGCCCACTTGAGCAAATCAACGAACAACGGGAGAACAGTGCTACAGTGCTACCTTTAGAACCAAAGGGCTGCTTTCTGAAATGCAAATTTAAGGGAAAAAACTTCTTGAAAACAGAATTAAGTAAATAATGAGGACTAGATTGATTTGGTGTTTGTTTTGTTTGGGGTCCAGAGAGGGTTTGCAAGGTGGTGCTTGGAAGCTCAGGACCACCCCCAGTGATCCTCAGTTCAATGAAAATTGTGGAGAGAGCAGCTCAATATTAAACAGTGTCTGAGGTTTCTGGGATGACCAGGTCATGTGTGTGTTGTTCGAAGGCCTCTAGGGCTCCACCAGGTGATGAGGTGAGCTTATATGCGTCTTTGTATGGATCCTGGGTATGATATCCGCAAGGTATCACCCTTACCTGTAGACTTTCTTTCCATTTCATGAGGACTATTTTAAAATTAAATCAATGAAATCAATAAAATATTGGCAGTCTAAACACTTCTTTAAAACTAGAACACATGCCTACAATTTAAGAAAAAAGATGATCTTATTTTTCTTTCTCCTCTTTGGCCTCCACATGACATGACTAAAATTAATGCATATTATATATATGTATATTTTATTCACATTATATATAATGACAATGAAAACACTAATTTTATGAATATAACAAAAACCAACTAAAAATCAAAAGTGAGGCAATTCTTGGGAAAAAGAAAATGGGAGGAATAAACCTACCTAACTTCAAGCTCTACTACAAAGCAGTAATAATCAAAACAGCATGGTACTGGAACAAAGGCAGAGTTGCAGACCAATGGAATAGAGTTGAATATACTGACATCTCCTCCCAAACATATAATCATCTAATCTTCGATAAGGGGGCAAGAAAAGTGAAATGGAGCAGGGAAAGCCTCTTTAATAAATTGTGCTGGCAAAACTGGACGGCTACATGCAAAAAAGTGGGCTCAGATCTCTGCCTAACGCCATGCACAAAAGTAAGATCGAAATGGATTTATGACCTCAACATCAGACCGGAATCCATAATGTTTATTGAAGACAAAGTTGGCAAAACTCTCCACGATATTGAAGTTAGTGGTATCTTCAAAGATGTCACGCCACTGGCCGAGCAAGTGAAAACAGAGATAGACAAATGGGACTATCTTAAACTAAGAAGCTTCTGCACCTCCAAAGAAACAGTGACCAAAATACAAAGACAGCCTACAGAATGGGAAACAATATTCACCAAATACACATCCGACAAGGGGTTGATTTCAAGGATATACAAGGTACTGGTTAAACTACACAAGAAGAAATCACCCAACCCCATTAAAAAATGGAGCGAGGAAATGAACAGAAACTTTCACAAAGAAGAAATCCGAATGGCAAAAAGGCACATGAGAAAATGCTCTACATCACTAATCATCAGAGAGATGCAGATTAAGACAACAATGAGATATCATTTCACACCACAGAGACTGGCCCACATCCACAAGAACAAAAGCAACAGGTGCTGGCGCGGATGTGGCGAGAAAGGGACCCTCCTTCACTGCTGGTGGGAATGCAGGCTGGTCCAACCTTTTTGGAAAACAGTATGGACGATTCTCAAAAAATTAGAATTCGATCTCCCATTTGACCCAGCAATACCACTCCTGGGAATATAACCCAGAGAGGCAAAAAGGTATAGTCGAAGTGACATCTGCAATTGTTTGTTCATTGCAGCACTCTTTACAATAGCCAGAATCTGGAAAAAACCTGAGTGCCTGAGAACAGACGACTGGTTAAAGAAGCTTTGATACATTTACACAATGGAGTACTATGTAGCTGTTAGAAAAGATGAAGTTATGAAATTTACATACAAGTGGTACTACATGGAAAGTATCATGTTAAGCGAAATGAGTCAGAAAGAGCGGGATAGACACAGAAAGATTGCATTCATCTGGGGAACATAAAGCAACAAAACGGGAGACTAACACCCAGGAAGGACTCAGATTAGTACCAGGAATTTTGCTCCATGACTTGAAGGCCAGCCACATGTGCTAGGTGAGAAGGAAGCTCAGATAGAGAAGAGAGCACCAAATAAAGGGTGTGTGAAGACCCTCCCAGGGTGGGAGAGACATGCTAAAAGTAGTCTATAGACCAAACATGATTGCCACTCAATGCCTCTCTGGCAAAACACAGTACCCAAAAGAAGAGAGAGAGAACAAGGGGGAATGCCCTGCCACAGCAGCAGGGTGGGACGGGGGGGGGGGATGGGGGGTGGGAGGGATGCTAGTTCCTGTGGTGGGGGAGGATGGGCACTGGTGGAGGGATGGGTACTTGATCATTGTATAACTGAAACCCAAGCACAAAAATTTATAAGTCTATAAGTGTACTTCATGGTGTTTCACTAATAAAAAAAATGATAAAAAAAAAAGTGAGCTGGATGGGGCTGGGGTGATAGCATAGCGAGTAGGGCATTGCACATGGCTGACCCGGGTTTGATTCCCAGCATCCCATATGGTCCCCCCAAGTAGTGCCAGGAGTGATTCCTGAGTTCAGAGCCAGGAGAAACCACTGAGCATCACTGGGTGTAACCCAAAAAGCATAAAAAAGTGAGTTGGAACAATTTGTGTAAAATTAATATTATCTTAAATTTGAATGGCTTAATTTGAAAGATATATGTCTCTAATGTCAAAATTCATTTTAATTATGTAGATGTGTCATATGTTTGTGTCTGTACAAATTTGAAACACGCAGCTATAACTCCCCAAAAGGACTTACTAATAGTCAATTACTCAGGTAGCTGTAGATTAGTCAAAGAAGAGTAGTCAAGCACTTAATTATACAAAGTTTCTATGAAGACTATTACCTAAAGACTCAACATTTTGGGTTAGAGAGATATTGCAGCAGGTCAGAGAGAGATTACCTTCATCTTGCATAGGTTAATCAAGGTTTGATTTCTGGCACCACATACGGTCCTTCAAGCATTGTCAGGAGGCATTCCTTAGCACAGAGTCAGGATGCCAAACTCTACTTCTAAAGTAAAAACTCAGATTTTTCTTTTATGTGAATGGGATTCTATAGGAAATAGACAATTAATGGAGTTATATATAATATGTATGATAAAAGACTGAACTCAGTCAACTTGAGATTCAATTTATATGTATAATATCTCTGAATATTCATTTTATTTTGTTTTGTTTGGAGTCTTACTCAGCAGTGCTGAGGGGCTACTCTCACATCTGTACTTTAGGATTGCTCTCAGCAATACTTAACATGAGATCCATATAATTATTCTTATGAATGTGTATAACCTCTATGTAAAATAAAAAACATAATCAGTTGTAAGACTCAGAGACTATAAAACCCAGCTCCCGGAAGAGAACAGTGCAGAGTCTCCTGCCCCTGCGCCTGGCTGTCCTTACCGGGGACCCTTGGAGGGGAGCAGATTGAGTTTTCCTCCCCGCCCCAACCAGGGCTCCGACAGTCGAAGACCTCCAGAATCAGCCACCACCATGCTGAGACCACTCTCCGCACACATGAAGGTACCAGCAGAGGAACAAAGGCATGCAGGTCCCGAGGCTGAGATCTCCAAGCCTACTTGGATCAGGGCTGAGCATCCTCCACCCAGATCCTCCAAATTCCAGTAGGTGGGGGTCACACCCACCAACTGGCCCCCTGGCGCTGGGTAATCCCATCAACGACCAAGATTCAGAGACTATAAAACCCAGCTCCCGGAAGACATCTTATTAACTCATTCTTACTTTGGACAAACTGGCAGGCTACCGAATGTAACCTGCCCACACGGCAGAGTCTGGCAAACTCCCCGTGGAGTACCCAATATGCCAATTACCAGTAACAATGAAGGGTCTCATTCTCCTAACTCTGAAAGAACCTTGAATATGGCACTTTTAAAAAAAATCTCAGGACCAGGACGAAGGAGACATTACTGGGGCCTGCTCGAGGCAATCAACGAATAACAGAATAGTTGTGATTGTGATTGATTGTGAACCAGTTGTAACCCTGACTTTTTGTTCCAAAGACTACTTCATTGCAAATAACATAGTGTAATAAACTTCTTTCAGTTTACAGATCAAAATGGAGTCTTTATATTCCTACTTACCTACAAAAACTATAAGAATCTTAGAGTGTTCTGTCTGATTACACATTCAATATTATGAAACCAGAGGTTATAACAGAAATTTAATCATGTTTAAAGATTCAGGATCCAAGGGTATGCTCCCAATTATATCTGTAATTGATTTACTTCTAATAGTGAGAATAGGGATAGAATATCTCAGATTTAACAAAACAGTAGCCCTGATAGCATTGATTCTTCTGTTCATAATATCATTGTTAACAAAGTCTAATTTTAATTATTTTGGTGTGGGGCTACACACAGTGGTACTTGGGACTTACTCTTAGCTCTGTGCTCAGCAATCACATCTTCTGGTGCTTAGGGGACCATATGAAGTACCAGGGATCAGTTACAACATAAAAACCACCTTACCCACTATATTACCTGTTTTTTTTTAAGTTTTTCTGTAGAGGGCCATGACAGCGGTGCTCAAGACTTACACCTTGCTTCCTGCTCAGGCATCCTTCCTGATGGAACCCAGGGGACCACATGTGGTACCAGGGATCGAGCCCAGGTCAGCTATGTACAAGGCAAGCACCCTAGCCACTATACTGTCACAATAGTCCTGTACTACTTTTCTGACCCAAGAATATTATTAAGTTTTCAAGCATTTGACTGGTGACCATTAATTTGGTTCAACCATTCCAGTTAGAAAGAGGGACAAGAAACCATTGCCATTCATATAGAGTGGATGATAATTTCCATTTATCTAATTGTCTCAGTTCTATGGTAACTCTCCATCTTCTAAAGAGACCTATTTCTGGGCTAGAGAGATAGAAGAGCTGGCAGGGGTGCTTGCTTTGCACATGACTGATGCAGGTTTAATCTCTGACATCCCACATGGTACCCCAAGTCCCACCAGGAGTGATTTCTGAATGTAGAGTCAGGAGTATTTTCTGAGCACCACCAAGAGTGGCCCAAATATAAACAAATAACTAAAAATAAAAATTAAGATACCTCTATCACCCAGACATTCCAAAGACTATTTCATGCATTCATTACATTGATGTACATCCTTATTCAGTTTTGGGTCTAATATTAAAAAGATGCAGTAAAAATTCATGTGTTCTCTTAATATCTATAAGGAACTCTTAAGAAATTCTAGAGACAAAATACTCTAAATGTTTAAGGCTCAAGTCCCTGCATTTCCCCATAGATAAAAATAGGAATAGCCACATTTGAGTTACTGGTGAAATGAATACTATTCTTATAGGTCTCTTTAAAGTTGGGAGTCTTCACATTTCAGAGATAGGAATTGATCTGGAAAATATGATTATTAGCACCGAGTAGGGTCTGGATCATGAAAGGATGCTGTAGTAGTTCCTTCCTCTGATAAAGTGGCTCTGCATTTTATACTATATGGCATGGTAGAACTTACACTGCTGGAAATATCTGTTGGGAAAAGAGGCAATGTGGAATTTATGGAATATTATGGTGTGAGAACAGCTGCAAGGAACTGACATTATGTAAAATTACCATGCATCCAGAGGAAATAATCAGAGACCTTTGAAAAATAAAATTGTCGCATATTATTGGGTATAAAGAATATGTTTGTCCAATGGAAATGTAAGTGGATATGTGTCCTGCACTGCTCACTGAGTTGATTTATTTCAGACCTATCAATCCATTAAGTTAAATACTATGGGCTAGAGCTAGTGTAGAAGTTAAGGAACTTGCTTAACATCAGGTCCCCATGTGCTGATTTGAATGATCCTTAAGCAAAACCAGAACTAACTCCCTGAATATGCCCAAATATGGCCCAGCCTACCACGCAAATAACAATATACTAGCAACCATCCAACATAAAAGAACATATCTAGTACTATGCTCCAGTAGGACTAAGGTGGCCACAGTGCTCGATAAAGACTTAAAGACTATCAGAATTATACAGAAAAAAAAACCATGCACATCAAAATGAGGGGCTCATTTTGATGAGCAAACCTACCTGGTTATAATGCCTCTAACTACATATCAACATATAATGACACTGAACTACCAATATGACACTGAATTTATGAAGATTGACCAGCCAGATGATGAGAAATTTGCTATAGCAACCTCTCCTGTTATTGTAAAGCCAATATTTTCTCCCACAGGGTAAGATACTAGTTATTGATTGCCTTTTCTTATCTGCCATATCTAAGCCACCAATACTACTAAGGGATATGTGGAATGCCTAGGTCACAATCATGGAACCCCCACCCAGTAGTATCATTGAGTTAGGATGTTTATTCATCAGTGAAAATGTGAGAGTGAATCTGTGCCCCTCTAAGCTGCTGGTCAAATATACCACATGATTCCAGCCCAATCTCATGAAAGGCTGCAATTGTCCTGTAAAGATGTGACTGAAAGGCAAACTCTAAAAAGATGTGTCATACTTCAGAATAAATTGTACTCATTAAATCTGAAGCTATGATTATAGTGCTGAATTCTCAATTAAAAACATAAGAACAAAAATGGAAGTACAGGCTCTTATATAAATCAAGAGTTGTTCTGCTTCTGATACCTCCCAAAGGTATACTGGAGGATTTTGTGTCTCCTGACCCCATCCCTTTGTTTCTATTAAAAGAAACATACCACAATCCTAAATTGAGAGTGTATGATTAGCAAATGCTCAAAACCTCTCCTGACTTGCAGGAAGTCAAAGTATGGGTTAATGGTATTATCACAGTAGAACAGTTAGCTAGCCACTCTTTGACCTCTACAATTTTATGACTTCACTGTGATTGCTGCACTTAGGAAGCAGTCCCCATTACAAACATATTATATTCCAGGAAACTGACATAGTATTCCTTTTTTTTTTGGTCTTGCTCCATTCAAATGTCACATTTTTAATTAGGATTCTGTAACTGTCTTACTTAAAACTTTACTTTGCTTATCACTTATCTATATTTAATGCTGCTTTATTCTCTCGGAGAGCCCAGCAAGCTACCGAGAGTATCTCGCCCGCATGGCAGAACCTGGCAAGCTCCCCTTGACATATTCGATATGCCAGACACAGTAACAACAAAGGCTCCAATGGAGACGTTACTGGGCCCGCTCGAGCAAAATCGACGATCAACGGGACGGCCTTTACCTTTACCTTTACCTATTCTCCTACATGGTACATATCACCCCTTAATATACAATACAGTTTACTTTATTTGTCCATTTTATAATGCTCCTTAACTCAAATGTAAACCTCAAAAGACTGGAGAATAGAAAAAGAAAAAAAAATTTTTTTGTTTATCCATATATTACCATGGCTCCACCATTACAGTGCACTGCAGAAGATCCTGTTGAATTAAGCCATGAATGGTTATCATTATATACAACAATTATTAGAGTAAAGTGGCATCGGTAGAAGCTATATTGAAAAGGTGTTAGAGTAGAAATGGACACTGGAAAATAGTATCACTAGCATTATCTCAACAATTGACATTTACTAAATTTGTATTATGTACTAGGTACTTTGCAATGTGTTTTATATGCATGATCTAATTTAATCTTTCCAATTGTGCAACATGGGAATTATTCCCATTTTCTCCACAACTTAGAAAAGTTATGCAACTTAAGCAAATAGAGAATTAATTGGCAGAAGAATCCTATGATCGAAGTCAGAACCTGAATTCTGGAGAATCTGCAAATCACAGAGAAATGTTATAGAATTTGTATTACATCAAAGAAGTAGAGACCCAGGGACAGTATAGTGGGTATGGAGCTTATCTCACACATAGCCAGCATAGTTTGGATACCTGGACTCCCATATGCTTCCCAAGTCTGCCAGGAGTTCCTGGGGGCAGAGCCTGGAATGAGTCCTTTACACCACCAGGTACGGTCCAAGAAATAAAAATATAATAATGAAATAAAAAATCAATGGAAAATAACATTTTCATTTCATTTCATTTCATCATCCTGTTAATCGTCGATTGGCTCGAGCAGGCCCCAGTAACGTCTCTTTAATCCTAGCCCTGAGATTATATTCAGGGCTCTTTAGGAGAATGAGACCCATCATTGTTACTGGTATTTGGCATATTTGGTAGGCCACGGGGAGTTTGCCAGACTCTGCCCTGTGGGCAGGCTACATTCGACAGCCTGCAAGTTTGTCCAAAGTAGGAATGAGATAATAAGATGTCGCGCGGCCGCGAATGCGGCCGCGCGGTTCCGGGATCTGGATTTTATAGTCTCTGAGTCTTGGCCGCTGATGGGATTACACGGCGCCAGGGGGCCAGGTGGTGGGTGTGACCCCCGCCTACTGGAATTTGGAGGATCTGGGTGGAAGATGCTCGACTCCAATTCGAGTAGGCTTGGAGGTCTCGGCCCCGGAACCCGCGTGGCTTTGTCCCTCTGCCAGTACCTTCAGGTGTGCGGAGAGTGGTCTCAGCATGGTGGTGGCTGGTCCTGGAGGTCTCCGGCTGCCGTAGCCCTGGCCGGGGCGGGGAGGAAAGCTCAACCCGCTCCCCTCCAAGGGACTCCGGGAAGGAACACCGATTCGCGGGGGCAGAGACTGCACTGCTCTCGTCCGGGATCTGGATTTTATAGTCTCTGAGTCTTGGCCGCTGATGGGATTACACGGCGCCAGGGGGCCAGGTGGTGGGTGTGACCCCCGCCTACTGGAATTTGGAGGATCTGGGTGGAAGATGCTCGACTCCAATTCGAGTAGGCTTGGAGGTCTCGGCCCCGGAACCCGCGTGGCTTTGTCCCTCTGCCAGTACCTTCAGGTGTGCGGAGAGTGGTCTCAGCATGGTGGTGGCTGGTCCTGGAGGTCTCCGGCTGCCGTAGACATAATAACATAATAATAGACAAAATAATAATAGACAAAATAACAGAGAAATGTTAATTAAGCTAAAAAAAAAAGATCTGAAGACATTTATTATTTTAGAAGTCATATTTTACTCCCCACCCCAGAATACCACTTGGTGACCCTAGTTTCCCCGAAGCATCTCTATCCAATCATCATACTGTGAGGCCTGCATCACTAGCACAATTACCAATTTTAGGAGTGCTCTAAGGACCCTAAGTACTGATGGGTATAGACCCTATTAAAAACTATTTTCATATTGCAAAAATGTGGATTATGTTTACATAAAAAACAGAAATAATATACTAAAATCTTTAAGAAATTAAGACTTTATGCTACATCTTAAGTGTATGTTACTCCCTTTATTCAAAACAAGCATACTATGCTCATTTATAAGTTATTAAAATAAATTTTAATAAAAATTTAGATATTATAGTTTAACACAATCATCACAAAGGCACTCAACAGCAATGCTCCAATCCCAGGAATAAAACATGCTCTAGAACACTACACTGAATTTTCAGATCAGCAACTTTAACCTACATTATTTATTTATTTATTTTTAATTAATTAATTTATTTATTTTGAATACCCATCCCTCCACCAGTGACCATTTCCCACCACCACGGATCCCAGTATCCCTCCCATTCCCCCCCGCCATCCCACCCTGCCTCTGTAGCAGGGCATTCCCTTTTGTTCTCTCTCTCCTATTGAGTGTTGTGGTTTGTAGAGTTAAGCCTGATTTTCAGGGAGAAACATTGGATGATTTACTTTCCATTGATCCCTTTGTATATAGGGAGATGTCACGTGGCCGCATAAGGAGCTGCTGGGTTTGGAGTAAAAGTCCTGGTTCCCGCATACTTGAGCTATGCTTGTAGAAGCTCATGGTCACCAGGGTTCCATCTGGAGGAGGCGGGATGCGGCACCTACCCCATCTGGGACTTCCTGGTGATCTTGGCTCTTTTTGGGACCTGGTGCATTCTCCGGGAGCTGTGGAGCCGCCCAGCGGCCTTTCTTCTCTCTGGCTGTGTGCTGTGAAGATGGCACTGGGGGGGCGGGATGTGGGCATGACTTCCGGAATCAGAGGTTACCTGGGAGCGGGGGCAGTCCCGGCAGTTTGGAGTAAAAGTCCAAGTCCTGGTTCCTGCATACTCGAGCTATGCTTGTAGAGGCTCATGGTCACTGGGGTTCCATCTGGAGGAGGCGGGATGTGGCATCTACCCCATCTGGGACTTCCCGGTGATCTCGGCTCTTTTTAGGACCTGGTGTATTCTCCGGGAGCTGTGGAGCCGCCCAGCAACCTTTTTTCTCTGCGGCTGTGTGCTGTAAAGATGGCCTAACCTACACTATTTAGTCACACAGACACAGACACGCAAACACACACACACACACACACACAAATAAACGCTCATGCATTCATGCACCAAATGGAAATTTACCGTGCTTTTTTTAAATTTTGAGGCCCAATTGTGACCCAGGTGCAGACTATCATAGGAAAGTCTATTATCTCAGAAGCAGGCAGCTAAACAATCTCAGTTACTTTAAAACCATTCAAATTTCAAGGACATTTATGTTGCTCAAATGAAAATCAAGTGAAATATCTATAGGAAAGTGTTATTTCATAGAAAAAAATGAGAGATAGGAAAGCCAAGGCTTAGGCTAAACAACAATAGTAGATAAATGGATTGTGGATAGACTAAGCTCTATTAAGAAATAACGAACACATTTCCCTTAAAAAGTTGTTTTTAAACTCTATTTTCATGTTTGTTGAAAGCAAATATCCTCTACATAAAAGCAATCTTCACTAAATAAAAATTAGAGGAAACATTTGCTATTCTTTGATGCACAAATATTAGCACTGCAATGTGACCCCACTAGCAATGTGGTAATTATTTGTTCATTATTTCTATACACACACACACACACACACAAACTCATGAATTAAAAATATTTAGAGTCCTAGATATTGCTAGGTTTTATTGAAGACATAAACCATTTTTCCTTCCCTGAAAGCCAAGAAGTGGAAACAGACAAACCCACAAAAAATTGCTTTCAATGTCAAAGGGTTTTGGATTTAGGTAGGACTAGAAGTCTAGATAAAAGAAAGATTCATACAGCATGTAGCTTCTCAAAAATTGGAAACATTAATAGAATTCTATTTGGTTGGTCTTAAAACATTTTGAGAGTTTTCAGATATCAAAAATCTCTTTAATATATTCTGTGTGGCTCCAGCATGGGCAGCTGTCAAGAAGTGAAAGCTAGAAGGAGATAACAGAAAGAAAATTATTTCCAACAAATAACCAAAGGAAACTGAAAGGCAATTTAGCCTATAAAATGATACAATAAATTTTGTTATTCAATGTACCAGTCTACTAGGAAAATGGTCACTGTCCTCCCGTTGGCTTTGCCATGCAGGTGAAATGCTCTCGGTAGCTTGCCGGGCTCTCTAAGAGGGGTGAAGGAATCGAACTCAGGTCGGCCATGTTGACTGCATGCAAGGCAAATGCCCTACCCACTGTGCTATCACTCCAGCCAAAGGAAAATGGTATTTAAAGTTATTTGAGTTATTGGAGACGGATGACAGAGACCGTATATGAAGTCTCTCTCTAGATAGTCTAAATCAGCAAAGGTCTAAAATCAAATTGTGGAAACTTTTCTAAATCAATGTGTGATCTATTTGGGATAAGATTGGCCTCGTGAAAACAGTGAGATTATATGTATATATATGCATGTATATATGTGTGTATATCATATAAATGTATATAATATATACACATATATAATATATACTACATATATATTCCAACATTATTTCCTTAAACTATTTACATAAAAAACAAAATTGCCTCCAGCCATGGACTAAATTTAAGAAAGGCAAAAGTGTTGGAAAGAAGAGATCAGAATTATTTTCTCATCTACATTGATATTATAGAGAGAATTAAAATGCCTCTTTTATTAAATTAGTTCTTATCTCCACAAATGAAAACTTATTTATAAAAGTTGTAATTCATATGCATTATTTTTTAAATTTTCAAAATCCTTAACATGACTAAAATGCAAAATATATAATTTCCAATGAGGAGATGAGATAGTCAGGAAGCAAAGACAATTTAGTATACAATATAATGTAATCTGTGGCATAACTTAATTTTTTAAAAAGAGGAGTTTAATGAGACTGGCTTTTTATAGTTACAAATTAAGTAATGCTACATATCCCTCTATTTTGAAGCTTCTAGATTTTAGACATTTAAAAAATTTTCCTATTGAATTCATATATAGAATTTAATAAATTGATATAATGAATTGAAAAGCTATCAGCAAAATTGCCAAAGGTATACTATAAGGTAATAATAACTATTTTTTGGAAAAAGACAGAAATAAATGAATAAAATCAAAGTCTTTTATTGTGACCAAAAAACTGTGGTATCAACTAATTGTGGTATGGTTTAAAGGTAGGGAGTGATGGTTTTGGCTTTGATTATGGTAAAGATGCAATAACATTTTGCACTAAAATCAAACACTGAAATTATTGCAAATTTTGGAAAAGAAAAATAAATCTCAAAAAGTGCCCAAAAATTTGACCAATTATTCAGTAGTAAATATACAACTTATTCTTAAAATGTAGTAATAGACCTAAATTACATAATGGCACTTTTCAGGTCACTAAAAAACTGCACTTCATATTTTTATATTTGGCTTAAAGTTACAGAAATCTCACTTTTAGCTGAAAAACTTGAGATCTTTTTCTTGAATATTTATAGTAACCAATGGTAACCTCCCGAATATAAATCTTCATATTAATTGAGTACTTTATGACCAACACTTTCCTTATTTATCTCATTTATGCCTCATAACAATCTCCATTCAAGCATCATTATTATCCTTTTTGTCATGGATAAAAGATGAGATTCAGTGAACTTTGAAAAAACTTAAGATAGAAAACTTTAAAAATGGCAAATATTTGAATAAATGTCATTTAGCTAAAATGCTAAATGTTTCTAACTACATCCCAGCTTTCAGGGAAAATTACAACAAAATTCAAAGTAAAATTAATAATGTAAAGCATTATTAATATTTGAAAACTCACAAATTTTTTCAGGCCTTATGAATATATATTTCTAAGAAAACTTGTGAATTGCTAAGCTTTTTTAAAAAAGTAATTAATAATTATTTGTCTAGTAACCCTATGAGTTAATTACTTGGAAGATAGTTTTGTTATTCATAAATCTGTCTCAGATGACTCATGGAATATATGTTTTACCAAAAAAATACCATATTTTAGTGAATAACTCACATATTTTATGTAAATTTTTATTTTGTAAAAATGTGGGGTGTGTCTACCATGTGAAACTTCCCTCCAGCAAATATTATTTAAATAAAATGATTTATAGTACTGGTAACAGCAGAATTTGAGGAATATGATGTTTTAATTTCACACCAGCTATGAGTTGGCTATATCCACATATGACTCAAGGCAGTCCCTGTCCCCATCCTGGAAAATTCACGTTTTAATTGGCACATTCTAGTTTGGGCCATATGTTTTCAATAGTGTGAATATAATGATTTTGATGAACACAGTTACTTTACACTGCCATCATCGAAGTGCCCAATACAAAGTTCTTATTTTACCTCCAGGCCACATAATCATTCCCCCCCACCTTTTTTCCCCCGCTTACTCAGAATTCTCAGTTCTGCTGTCCATGGCCAAGGATTTAGTCAACATTTGAAACCACCCATTCTTTTTCCTTGCTCCTCTACATATCAAAGATGAGTGAAATCATCTGGTATTTGTTTTTCTCTCTCTGGGTTCGCTTACCATGACACCCTCCAGTTTCATCTAAGCTTCAGTGAATGGCATCATATCTTTCCTTATGGCTTCCTTCATTGTGTTTGGTAGGTATACCCAGATTTTCCTTACTTTTTGTTGGATATTTAAGTTGTTTCTATATCAGGCTATTATTCCAATTCAGGCTATAGGCTCTGCAATGAACATATGTGTGCACAATCTTTTTGAATTATATTTTTGTGTTTTAGAAGTAGATCACAAAAATTGGAACTACTGGGTTATATAGAAGCTCTATTCTTACTTTTTAAAGAAATCTCCATATTTTTTTCTGTAGAAGCTGAACAAGACAATATCCAATCAATAGTAAGATTTCCTTTTCACCACATCACCAAATACACTGATTGTTTAAAGTCTTTTGACATATGCCAATCTCACTTGTGAGAGACAATATCTCACTGTTGTTTAGACTTGAATTTCCCTAATAATTACTGACAATGAGAGGTTTTTTTTTTCTTTTTGGGTCACCCCCAGCGATGCTCAGGGGTTACTCGTGGCGGTGCTTGGAGGACCATATTGGATGCCAGGAACAGAATTCGGGTAAGCCGCATACAAGGCCTTACCCGCTGTACTATCGCTCCAGCCGACAATGAGTTTTTTAATATGCCTACTGGCCACCTCTATACCTTTTTCCTTTTTTTATTGAATCACTGTGAGATAGGCCCTTACAAAGCTGCTCATTATTAGATTTAAGTCATACAGTATTCCTACACCCATCCCTCCATCAGGGTACATTTCCCAGCATTAGTGTTCCCAGGTTCCCTTCCTTAACCCCCATCCCCCACCCCCTATCTGCCTCTCATCATTCCTCTCTATTTTTTATGGAGTTATTTGGGTTTTTGTTAATAAGTTTTTTTTGAGTGCTTTATATACTCTGAACATTAGCCCTTCACGTGATACACTGGTGAAGCTTTTTTCAGTTTGTTTCAGCTGCTTGAGTATTGCTGGTGGGGTTCTGGGAGCATGATGATAAAGTAATAAAATACAATATTTCTGTCTGCTTTCCTTTTATTTTTTGCATATTCAATATTTATATTTAAGGAAATATGAGTCTGGGGAGAGAGAGGGAAAAAGGGAGAAGAGAGGAGAGAATGCAGTCTTTAGGAGAGAGAAAGACAAGGGTATAATAAAAATTAAAAGAAAAGAGTTTCATGTCTTAGTTTGAGATGTGGGCAAGCCCCAGAATAGACAGATCACTTCTATTCCTGGTGGTAAATTAACATACAATATTAGGAGATGGCACAGGAGTTAAGACACTTGTTTAGCATGAAGCTAAATTGACCCAGGTTACATTTCTGGCATCACAAACAGTGCCAGAAGTGACCTCTGAGCATAGCGTCCGGAGTAAGCCCTGAGAACTGCTGCGTGCAACTCCAAAACAAAACACTAGAAGTTAGCTTACATAGCTGTAAAAATGTGAGACATAAAAATTTTATAAATGAGGCAATTATCTGTGAGATATATATATACTGATTATTTTATTTTCTGTTCAAGGGGCAGAGAATGAAATCATCATATATACCCTTCAGAAGCAACTCTTCTGCTACATGTGATTCAATACTTATGTGTGATTGTAGGAGCTAGCCTGGTGAGCCAAACACTGAAATGTAATCTCTTATACCGAAATTCAGAAAACTCTCCATATGAGGTATCTTTTGTCTCATTGCTAAATTATAGAGAACATATAAATTTGTCTTTCATCTAAAAAAAGAGCACTTATATAAGATATATATATATATATATATATAACTTAACTCCAACAATCAAAACAAGTATAAGAAATTCCTGTACTTGAATGGGTTTATCTCCTTTTTTTTTTTTTGACACATACACACAGACACACACATACATACATATAAAGTCTAGGGAGCACTCATTTCTTTCTGCCTCATCAAATCTAGTGCATTTATGAGAAATGTCATCAAGCTCATAGGACTACATTTATGAAGACAAAATAAGAATACAAGAAAAAGTGAAAGGGATAATTTCATGGTATTGACTTCTCTATAACAAAAAGAAATTAGTAATTGATTTGGTATCTTAGTTTAATTGGTTTTCTAAACAAACCATGATGAATATAGTTTAGTTGTCAGAAAAAATAACTTCTGTATTAGTAGCCTAGATCCACTGAAATATTTTTGCTGTCTCTCTAGACAATGGAAATCAATAGAAAATGCCTTTAGCTAATTCAAGCCATTAATGGTGGTGAGATAGGATAAAAAGAAAGAATGATAGAACTAATGAGTGGATTCTGATCTGGACTGTATTTATATTATATTATACTATATATATTATATTGTATATTATAACATCAAGTAGCATTTATAACACTATTTCTATATTTTCCACATTGCCCTAAGCAATGTGAGCAAGGATAGTATTAATTTGATACAATTTAATACATGAAATGAAACATTTTGAAGTTCTTTGGGGTGTCTGAATTTTCTTAGTTTAAGCTGAATGCTGCCCAAGACTAATTTACCAGATTAACATTTTATAGTGTTGTTTGACTTCAAAAATATGTGTATGATTCACAATCACGATCATCCTGTTGTTCGTCGATTGCCTCGAGCAGGCACCAGTAACATCTCCTTCGCCCTAACCCTGAGATTTTCAAAAGTGCCATATTCGAGGCTCTTTCAGGATTAGGAGAATGAGACACATCATTGTTACTGATATTTGGCATATTGGGTACACCACAGGGAGTTTGGCAGACTCTGTCATGTGGGCAGTTTATATTTGGTAGCCTGCCAGGTTGTCCAAAGTAAAAATGAGATAGTAAGAAGTAAGAAGTAAGCTTCTGTAAGCTGGGTTTTATAGTCTCTGGGTCTTGGCCATTGATGGGATTACAGGGTGCGGGGTGGGGGGGGGGCGGACAGGGCAGTTGGTGGGTGTGACCCGCACCTACTGGAAGATGGAGGATCTGGGTGGAGGATGCTCAGCCCTGATCCGAGCAGGCTTGGAGATCTCAGCCCTGGGACCCGCATGCCTTTGTTCCTCTGCCAGTACCTTCATGCGTGTGGAGAATGGTCTCAGCATGGTTGTGGCTGGTTCTAGAGGTCTTTGGCTGCCGGAGCTCTGCTTGGGGTGGGGATTCAATATTTATTTATATATGAAATTTGATAATTAACTAATCTATTATTACTCATACATTTATCCCCCCTCCATTTTTTGTGGGGAGTCTCCCAAGTGGTGCCCTTTGAGCCCAGAGCCAACGCTTGGAAATTTCTGGCCACCTAGACAGTAGACTAATGCCTACTAGGATCCAAGGATTTGTTGCTAATTAGCTCCTGAGGAGTTGATGATTACTCAAGCTACTTATCTAAAGCTCTGATATCAGGACTATACCCAGAGATCTTCTGAGTCACTATGTAGTGCCTGGGATGGAATCAGGATCAGCCATATGAAAATTATGCAAATTACTCTTGTGTTCTCTCTCTCCATTGCCCCAGAAACAGTTTAAAAAGATATGCACAATCACCAATGTTGATTGTTTTAAAAGAAAAAGTTCAGAGCTAGGGATATGACTGTGGTAGAACAGATGCTGCATGTGTGTGAGGCACTGTGTGAAACACCAATCTCCCCAGTACTGCTAAAAGATAACAGAGAGAGAGAGAGAGAGAGAGAGAGAGAGAGAGAATGAAAAGATGAGCATAGAAAAAATTGTCTAATATAGCTACTTAAGTTTAATTTTAAAATCTCTATGAGTTATCACCTAGTCTAATTATTTTAGAAAATAAATCAGGCCCCAAAATAAAACCATTATTATTGAAGTCTGATAATATTTTTTAATGAGGAGAGTCATAAGAATTTTTTAGAAGACTGATTTTGATTTTAACAATGTATTATGTATTTTAATCACATATATGCATGCATGTAGATAAATAAAAATTAATATGGAAATAAAATGTAGTGATAGATCAATTTTTATCAATTTAGTTCTTTTATTGCTCATAGATTTGTCTCTAAGAGCAATCTCAAAAGATGCTAAAAAATTACTTTTGAGATATACTTGGCTGTGCTCAGGGATTATTTCTAGTGTAGATCCCTGAGATCCCCTATCACATGGTATTTCTGGGGAGCTTCCAGTAGTGCACCCCAGAAATACCATGACTTATCAGTAATCAACCCAATGACGTATTAATTGGTACCATGACTTATCAGGAATCAACCCAAGTCTCCAACAGTCAAAGCATGTGCACTATTCCTAGAACTTTTCTTCCCTACCCTCAAATACTTAAAATATGGTATCATCATTTACAGAGATATATCATTAACAAATTGACATTTTATAGCCCATAATTTATTTTCCCTTCAGAAGTTTAGAATATAAAATCTAGAGACTATTTCTGGTTAATAAATATACTCCTTTTGGCCCAATTCCACAACTAATCCAAAACACCGTAGCACAGCCCTCCTGTTGTTCATCAATTTGCTCGAGCAGGCACCAGTAGTGTCTCCATTGTGAAACTTGTTGTTACTGTTTTTGCCATATTTAATACACCACGTGGAGCATGCCAGGCTCTGCCATGCGGGCAGGATACTCTTAGTAGCTTGCCGAGCTCTCCAAGAGAGAATCCCGGTTGGCCGCGTGCAAGGCAAATCCTACCTGCTGTGCTATTACTCCAGCCCACTAATCTTAATAATAATAATAATAATAATAAAGCAACCACTAGTAATCTCAAAAAAATCATGATGCCCCTGAATTATGTCAGGTGGACAGATCTGGACGGACAATTCTGGGGTCTTTTCAGAATGGGGGCAAGTTGATTCCCCCAACCTCCCTCTGACCAATCAAACTCTCCAAATTTCATAGTACTGACAGCCCAGTAGCAGTATACAAAAATTTGATAGAAAAGCTGCTTAGATGACCACCAAACTCAAGTGAGTGAAAACAATATTACAGAAAACTCAACTGGCACCAGCCAGCCCAGTAAATCTTCAATTACTTTAGTTAAACTATTGTGAGATGGTGTGACTAAACATCATAACAATGACTGTAAATTGACTATCATTGATTTTTTTTAATAATTCCATCTGTCTTTTGTTGTAATAAGCAATTTGAGGCAAATTTGTTTTTGCGTGTTAAGTGGGTAGGTTAACAGGGTGAGTGGGAAACTTGGGACATTGGTTTGTCACACTAGTGGTGAGATCAGTTTTGGAACATTGAATGCTTGAAAAAACTGTATTATGAACAACTTTGTAATTCATGGTGTTATAAAAACAAGAAAAATTACTCCTGTTAATTAGAAGCAAAGGTTACTTTGAATGGCAAAGTATGGCAATATTTTTAAAAAATTAAACACTGTAAAAAGCACACCCCAAATATGTGTAATATACATGAAATCATGGAAAAATGAAAATTAATTTGGCTATAATGTACTGTTTAACAGTATATAACAAAAATTATCTATTCTGTTATTCTCTTACAATTTCCATGTTTATGTTGAGTTAGCAGTACTCTATTTTAAGCTGACCAAAGATATCATTGAATTATATATAGTATAAGCAGGCATGTGACTTAAATGTGATATTTCCTCTCTATAGAATAATATGTACCAATTTTAGTACTTCTCAAGATAAACTTCCTTTTCATATTTAACAAAATCTTGAACACTTATATAGATGATTTGGAGTATATCATAGCATTATTTCTTTTTTCCATAAAGGACATATGAGGGCAAAGTAAAAGTATGAATAAAATCTGTGTTCTGTGTATTAACAAGTACATTATTACAAATTTTATATTTTTCTAGTAAATTTGCAATGCCACATAATTTTATGGGATATAAATTCATTTTTCAATTGCACTCAGGATGTAAAAATTTTTCATGAGAAAATATAAAATAACAATTAATTATTGGAGTGATAGCACAGCGGTAGGGCCTTACACACGGCTGACCTGGCAGACCCAAGTTTGATTCCTCTGCCTCTCTCAGAGAGCCTGGCAAGCAACCGAGAGTATCTCGCCCGCACGGCAAAGCCTGGCAAGCTCCCTGTAACGTATTCGATATGCCAAACACAGTAACAAGAAGTCTCACAATGTAAACGTTACTGGGTCCGCTCGAGTAAATCAAGGAACAACGGGAGGACAGTGCTACAGTGCTACACTAAAATGTATAATATGCGATTAAGTCTGGGACAAATAATTTTCTATTATAAAACGTAATTTATTTTTCATTTTAGTTTTCATTTTTAAATTTATTTGTATTATGTTTGTATTTATTTGTATTTAAACAACATTTACAGTTGTTTATGTTTGCTTCGGCACACAATGTTTCAACAACAACTTTTAATAGTAAAGTCAAAGCAGTTATTTTATTTTTTTAGTGAAGCAAAATAGTTCTATTGAAAGAAATTTGAGAGGAGGGAGAAATATGAGGAGAGGAGGAGAGGGAAAAGAGAGAGAGAGAGAAGGAGAGAGGGAGAGAGAGAAAGAGAGACTAAGAGAGAATGAGAGAGAGAGAAGAGTATTCTTCAGAATGGAAAACAAAGTCAAAGCATTACTGAAAAGTAACCAAGAAACAAAATTATTTATGCTTAAAGTATATAGCATATAAATTTGATATATGTATGAATTGTGAAATGATTGGCAAAATCAAGTTTATTATTATACCTATTGTTTTACATAGTTACTGTGTGTAGTGAGAATGTTTAAGATAGAGCATTAACAAATTTCAAGAATACAATATGGTATCAATAATGTCACATTTCTCTATTTTGAGTTGATTCTTCTCAGTGTTTATTCACTTTATGATTGAAAACTTTTGCGTTTTGACTAACACTTCCAATTTCTTCCTTCTTACAACCCCTATAACTATCTTTGTAGGGTCTGTTTCTGTAAATAAACTTTTTTTTAGATTCCACATACTGTGCAGAATTTTTCTTTGAATATCTGGTTTATTTTATTTAGCATAATGCCCTTCTATTTCATCTGTTATTAAAATGGCAGGATTTTTTCATTTAATTAATGAACAGTAATTTACATTGTGGTTGGGTGTGTGTTTTATTATTTGTGTATATTATTTTTCCTTTATCAATTAGTGTCAATATGAAGTTTGTTTCCATATATTGGCTATTGTCAAATAATCTTCAACCAGTATGAAAGTATGGATATATCTTGTAATTATAATTTCATTTCCTCTAGGGGTAAGTGCATTTCCTGAGCCACATAGCATTTCTATTTTTAATTTTTGAGGAACCTTGACAGTTATTATAAAAATGACTACAGCAATTGATATTTTCATCAAAGTGTACAGGGCTACTGTTTTCCCACATTCTCACCAACATTCATTAACTATTATAATTTTTATAAAAGTTATCCAAACTTGTATGATGTGGAGACATTCTCATTTTGATTTGATTTCCCTTATGACTAGTGAAGTTGAGCATAATCCATGTCTCTATTGGACATTTGTATATACTTTGAAAATACGATTTTTCTAAAATTAAACAGGAAAGTAACATACAGATAAAAACAGCATAATAATAATAATATATTTGTATACTAATGTAGAAACAAGATTTAAAATCATCCTGGAAACGAAGAGATATGTGTAACAATTAAATTGAGTGACTAGAAGATTAATCTGCATGAATAGAGGTTCTGCCTTCTGAGAGAAACACTAAAAATTAATATGTGACAGCAAACAGGGAGAATGAAAATGAAAATATTGGTAGATGAGTTTCTCAGTGAAGCAGAAAGTCATGTGAGAATACAGAAATTCTGAGAGTTTGAAGAGAAAAGTAAAGCAACAGTTATGTAGAGAAGAAAGAAGAATTAAATGGCAAGAACACAAGGTATGATTGCTGTGCAAAATAAAAGACACATTCATGATTCAAAACCAAAAATTTTAAGTGGCAAGAGAGCTTAATGTGTGTTTGTCTCAATCTTATTTTTAATGGAAGATGCATAGGATATTTGGAGTTTGGAGGTGGGCCCTCCCGTTGTTCGTCGATTTGCTCGAGCGGGCCCAGTAACGTCTCCATGGGAGATTTTGTTGTTACTGTGTTTGGCATATTGAATACATCACAGGTAACTTGCCAGGCTCTGCCGTGAGGGCGAGATACTCTCGGTAGCTTGCCCGGCTTTCCAAGAGGGGCAGAGGAATCAAACTCGGGTCAGCCATGTTGGCTGCGTGCAAGGCAAGCGCCCTACCGCTGTGCTATTGCTCTAGTCCTTTGGAGTTGGGAATAAATCCAGCGGTATTCAGGTCTTACTCCTGGCCTTTGCTCAGGGATCACTCCTGTAGTACCATATTTGTTACCAGAAATTGAAGCCAGATCAACCATGTGTAAGACAAGTACCTTCCATGTGGTACCATCTCGCATGATACAAGTTGCAATGAATTTTAAGAGAAGCCAATGGTCATTGGAGAATCCCTTTTATGTTAATTTATAATTACAATAGCTCTATGACAGCATCACAAAGAAGATAACAAAATCAGGAAACATATATGGAAAAGTGGAGGAATGGAGCACTAGGTATAATTTCTCCTGGGAGTAAATTATCATCTGAGAATAATGGGAATGTAATTTAATGATATAACAATATGGGACAACTGGAATGACAAAACTAATATATTTTCATAAGATAATGGGTAGAAAATTTAATTATGAATCATTCATGATCCATTTGGGTTATATTAAAAGAAGACAAATAATGTTTTAGGAGAAGCAAAACTTACTACTATTATTTGTTTGTAATAAACAAACCCAAATTTCAGTGGATAAGGACAATAAAGGAGAAAGTGCCCTTCATACTACATGTCCAATGCAGGTCACCAAAGAGAAGATTGATGGAAGTCACTCAAGATTCAGATTAATGGGGCTGGAGAGATAGCACAGTTAGTAGGGTGTTTGCCTTGCACACGGCTCACCCAGGTTCGATTCCCAGCATCCCATGTGGTCCAGGAGTAATTTCTGAGTGTATGTAACCCCTGTGCATCACTGGGTGTGACCTCCCCCCAAAAAAGATTCAGATTAATGGAGTCTCTGTCTCTCACTGGCATAATAATATCGTCTTGGCATGAAGTTACATTTGTTACATCTGTTCACAATTTTTCAGCAGAAAATAAAATATTTTAATAGGTCACAATGACTAGAACAAATTATTTTAAGATAAATTAACTCAATAACAATATTTTTTCAAAATAAAATATGCATATATAGATTTTTTACAGAAAAAAAGGTTTAATTCAACAAAACAGTAAAAATCTTTTCTTCCTAACAAATCTTTAATTCCATTTCATGATTTAGCACTCTAAATCTAGATATTGGTATTAAGTGGGTCAAGCTCTCTACTCATCATTTCTATTTCTCTTTATATAAAATTAATTGTAAAATGCAATTAATAAATAGATTCTTCCCAGTGATGTGAGAGGGACTAAATTGGTGTCCAAGATAATATTATTCTTAAGAAATTAAAAATATCACTCTTGCTTGTACCTCCATGTTTTTCTCTCAGATAACTTCATTACTTATTAGATGTAATTTGCTGGTTTCATAATTTGTGAAGACTTAAAAGTGATAAGAACTGAACATTATCTCAGAATGAAGTTGAATTAGCGTCCTTAAAAAAAACCTTCAAAATCCAAATTATTTTTCACTTCAGCAACATTGCTTAGATTCTGTCACGTAAGGACAAATGGAAACTGTATATGAAAGTATTTTGGTGATGCACAGCTGCACTCAGACACAGTTAGCAGAAAGTTAATGCTGAGGAAGATTATGTGGGTCATTACTTCTATAATATTGATGGAGACGTTTTTATAAAATCATGACTTGTCTTTTATTTACTTTTATTTTTAAGCCTTTATGTGTTCAATGTTACTATATCATAGATGATACCAAAGCATCAATGTCCACCCCCAACACATATACAATATATTGGATCCCTTCAACAATTTCAACCTACTCCCTTCAATATTTTATTAAGTTCTGCAATGCCTAAGGTTTAGTTTTCTTGCATTTTGTTCTCCATTTTTTAAAAATGTATCTCATTCAAGTAAGTATTTGACTTTATTTTTTTGACTTTGGTTGTCCTCATAATCCCATCCGGTTCAAAGTATATTGCAAATAAATTTAGAATTTCATTTGTTATTAATAGCTGAAATATGTGAATAGATATTCCATTGTGTATATATGCACCATATCTTCTTAATCTTATCATATTTTGTTGGGTACTTAGGTTGACTGCAGATCTAAAATTTTGCGAATAGTTATGCAATGAACACACATTTGCATATATATTTTCAAATGGGGCTGAAGCGATAGCACAGCGGTAGGGTGTTTGCCTTGTGTGCCGCCGGCCTGGCCGAGCCAGGTTCAATTCCTCTGCCCCCTAGGGGAGCCGGACAAGCTACCGAGAGTATCTCGTCCGCACCGCAAAGCCTGGCAAGCTACCCGTGACGTATTCGATATGCCAAACAGAGTAACAACGAGTCTCACAATGGAGACGTTACTGGGCTCGCTTGAGCAAGCTGAAGAACACGGGAGGACAGTGACAGTGACAGTGATTTTCAAATGATGTTTTTGTGTTAGACAAGTAACCAGGAGTGTAATTGTGGGATCACAGAATAAAACATTTTTTGATATTTTGAAGAATCTTTGGACTGTTTTCCAAAAAAAAAGGCTAGAATGATTTAGACTTCTATATCCACACCAAAAATATTCTATCTAAAATGTACTAAATATATATTTTATACATATAATATATAACATGGGCTGGAACAATAGCACTGTGTGTAGGGCATCTGCCTTGCACGCAGCCAACATGGCCAACATGAGCTCGATTCTGCCGCCCCCTCGGAGAGCCCGGCAAGCTACTGGCAGTGCCTGGCAAGCTACCCGTGACGTGTTCGATATGCCAAACACAGTAACAAGTCTCAAAATGGAGATGTTACTGGGCCCGCTCGAGCAAATCGATGAACAACGGGAGGACAGTGACAGTGAACATATAACATATTATAATGTATATCTAACATACATTAGAACATATATTTACATATCTAACAAATGAGATATACATTTGGTATACATGAACTATTCTCATAGGTATGATGAAATACATTCATATCATTCAGTACAGTATTTCTTGGTATTTATTTATTTTGCAGGGTACAATATGTTTGGCCCACACTTCAGGGGTTGCTTTCGGTCCTGTGCTTGGGAGTCTCTCCCAAAGGTACTGAGGGGATTATGATGTGCCTGAGATGGAACTAAGCTTTGCCCCATGCAAAGAAAATGCCTAACCCTTTGATATATCTTTCAGGTCCTGTTTTGTTTGTTTGCCTTCTTGTTTGATTCTTTTTTTTTTCCTGGGCAAATCACATGTTGCAGTATTTAGAAGATACTCTAAATAAGTTGCTCTTGGATCACTTGTGGAGGTGTTTGGGGGACCAGGCATGCTTGCCAGGGATTGCCTACATAGAAAGTGTGTAGTCCAATTCTTTGAGCTACCTCCTTTACCTTGTCTTTTTATTTCAAAAAGAAGCATTTTTGTTTGATATAATTCCAGTTGTTTATTTTGTTTTATTTACCTGGCCATTAGACTCAAATCTCTGAAAACTTCACAGAGGCAAATATATAGAGCATTTTGCTTGTGTTTTCCTGATTGTATTTTATGATGTTAGGCCTAACACCAAAATATATCATTAATTTTGAGTATATACTGTGAGATAGTAATCCAATTTCACCCTTCTGTAGGTGGTTGTTTGGTTTTCTCAGGACCATTGGTTAGAGTATTTTTTTTCTTTTGATACTCTTAGCTCCTTTCTCATAGGTTATCTCAGAGAATTTATATATAGGTCACCAATTATATAAAATTGATCTATATATCTACTTTTACTCATTATAACACTTATTTAATAAGTATCACTTTGTACTATGTAGTGGTTTTATACATTTGGTCTTTCTTTTCCCTATTCAACCCTCCCCTCGCCCCCCCCCACTGAAACATGCATAATTACTTTGGTTATTTGGGGTATTTTGTGGTTCCATGAAGTGTCAGTGAAATTTATACATATGTTAGCTTTTCTAATGCATGGAAATGGAATCTCTAATTTTTTTCTTCTTCTATTACTTTAAACAGTGTCTTAAACTTTTTGATGCATAATCCTTTAATCTTATTTTTTGTTGAGTTGACTCCTAGTATTCAGTCTCAAATGGTGATGAAGGAAAAGTGCCTGTTAGTGCTCAGCTGTGACTATAGTATTGTGGTCAAACAGACGTGTGTGACAACTGGACATTGTGGTCATGAGTACACAGGAGAGGCTGTAGTACCATGCCAGCCTGGGCAGTACCAGAGGAGGTGATTGTATCAAGCTCAACTGACTTGGGAAACATCTAAGGATATATGGTTGATAGTGCTTAATGATGACTGAGCTGAGCCCTGATCAAGGGTTAAAGTTTATGATTACTCAGAGGCACCTGTTGGAAGGTGCAAGAGACTGAGGGTTGTAATAAGCAAGGTAAGGTCATGAGCCCCCAGCAGCAAGTTGGGGACAATGACTGGGGAATCCACACCAAGGTGGGTTTTCAGGGCAGCCAATGACCATCCCTACGTGATGATAGAGCGGTAGTTTCACCCAAACAGGAAGTAAAATTTGGGCCAACAAGGGAGCACAGAAGATACTATGTGGCATCTTTGAGGGTTTTCTGGGTAGCTTTTGGGTCATCAGGGTGTGGATTGTTTGCTAGTGTTCAGGTGTCAGCAGACAGATATAACATAATCTGCTTGTCTTGAAAATTGTCTTCTCATCTAGGGCAGAAATTTGCTGGGGGTGTATAGAGCTCTTCTCAAAAATTTGCCGTGGGATCTGTTATTATGGAAAGTAAGGTCCAATGTGGATTCCCTAGCACTGCTATCAGCAAGATGGTGAGAGGTCCTCAAGACAGGTGCCTTCCGGCAATGGGACCCCTGCTTATATTCTGTGACCTCTGTCCTCTCCTTTTTTCATTGTTAATTATTGGATCACAGGACTGGAGTGCCGCGTGTTTGGTAAAACCTTTTGCACCAGTCCTCAAAGGAAAGTCGTGGAGCACCTTATAAACCTCTTCCCACCATAGAAAGGTTTTCCCAGCTGCAATTTGTTGTCCTGCAGTGTGATTTCTTTCATGGAGAACGTATAGCTCAGTCTTCAACCTATCTGAATGCTATCTCTTCCTTTGTCCCTTGTTGTGGAAACTTTGCTCTTCTGCATTTAGGTTAGCTTTTGTACTTATCAATTCAGGATTTTGTGTAGATGGAGAAAGATATGAACCATCTTTTTCCTATTTCGTCTTTTGTATCTGTGATTATTCTTCTTTAAAAAAAAGAAAGAAAGAAAAAGGACTGATCCCAGTAGAGTTAACATGCTAAAGGATTATTTTGGATTTTTTGGGGGGGGTCACACCCAGCGATGCACAGAGGTTACCCCTGGCTCTGCACTCAGAAATTATTCCTGGAGGTGCTCAGGGGACAATATGTGATGCTGAGAATCAAACCCTGGTCAGCAGAGTGCAGAGCAAACACCCTTCCAGCTGTGGTATTGCTCCAGCTTCTTGTTTTGTTTTATATGGGAGGGATAGGAAGATAAGAGAGAAGTGGGGAAGAAAAATCCAATTGCTAACCAGGTGTCACACAGCTGAATCGCACAATGCATAAAAAGGAAGTTAATTTCCAGATGGATCTACATGAATCCAAAAACTTGTTCCCATAATTTCTGATATGTAAAATGAATCCATCACTTCTTTATGTGGCTGCCTATATATCTGGGTATTATATTGGAAAGAGTTAGGGATAATAGAAATAAAATATGTGAAACGTAATTCGTAGTGTGTATATTATGATAAAAAATAGTCTTCATCTGTGTCAGAACACACAAAAGAAAAAACAAAGGTAATATAATGAACAGCATAACACGAATTTACTTAAAATGATTGGAGCTTGAGAGATAGCTCTGGTTGTCAAGTACATGCCTATGACAATAGGAGACCCTGAGTTTAGTCACCAACACTTTGTGGCCCCTGAGTGCTGGGAGAGTATCAAGTGTCTCCAGGAGTCACCTATTTCTCCAGCACTAGAATGGCTAAGAAATTCATAAAATATATTTAAAGAGAGAATATTCTAAATTAATAGCAAAAGTTATTCCTTTTAATTATTGATAACTAATAGCAAAACATTATACACTTTATACATTTTCATAGTTGTCTTTGTATGATATAGTACATCTAACAACGAAGTAAAATTAGTAGGCAAAAGATTAAATGGGGCTGGAGCGATAGCACAGCGGGTAGGGCATTTGTCTTGCATGCAGCCAACATGGTTGACCCAGGTTCGATTCCCAGCATCCCATATGGTTCCCGGAGCACCGTCAGAAGTAGTTCATGAGTGCATGAGCCAGGAGTAACCCCTGAGCATCGCCGGGTATGACCCCAAAATAAATTAATACCTATAAATCACTTGGAAGAAATTTTGGGATGACCTCCACACTAAATTTATTATTATTATTTAAATTAATTGACTCATGTGAATAATATGACCCGATATAAAACTGCTAAAGTGTTAATATAATTTATAGGAAATGTTAATTTATTCCCAGCAAATCATCAATAGAAAGAACATAATTAACTTCAATAAAATATTTTTATATATTCATTTGAATGTGCTCACTAGCAATACCCATTTTGTAGTCATATGTGACACCAGTTTAAAAATACTTCTCAAACTACACCCATATTTTGCTTTAAAATATATTCTTTGGATTCATATGTGTGTATATATATGTATGTGTCCATGTATATATTACAAACACAAAAATATTATTTCTAGAAAGATACAAAAATCTTTGTATCGCCTCATGGCAATTACCACTGAGGAAAAAAGATGTTGTGGATATGATGTTGTTTAACATAGAGATTTAATTTCCATTTCATTAGGATGTTGACATTCAAATAGCATTTTAATTAACAACATATATTAAAACAGTCCCTTTGTCCACCATAGAGTGTTTATTTTTCTGCCTCATCCCCTATTTTTTCTGTTTCAATGATTTTTTTCTTTCGCTGCAATAAGCACATTTCTCAGAATCATGTTGAATTATGCATGAACTTTAAGGGAGCCCTTCTATTCTGGCATTAGCAGGACTTCCTACTGATATGGGGCAGGAAATCACCCAGTTCATTGATGACCTGCCAGAACAAGAGTAAAACCAATGCACAAATACACATTGGCCAAAAGAGTATTATTTTATATATATGTGTGTGTATATATACATATGTGTGTATATAAATATATAATATATATAATTTTCTCAACCAGATTGCTATAGGTTTGGAACCCAACACCATTTTTATCCCTGACATCAATAAGTCTAAGAATATTCCTTACAAATACAAGTGACACATCACAAGGTTATAACAGAAGACTGTGGTTCAAGAAGTCAGGGGATCCCTAAGTGAGGGAGTTTTATTCCAAGGTGAAAGGGAACAAAAATAGCAGTTTTTTCATTGCAATTTCTAGGAAAGTTGTGAAATAACCTTCTTTATATAAAGTGCTGAAACTGTTGACTATGTATACTAAATGAACACACTTTTCCCCATTTTTTATTTTTAACTTTTTTGCGTCAACCATTATCTAATTTCAATTTTGTCATGCAAAGTTTCTTAAGACGTGCTATTTTAAATAATTAGTTGGCTCTAATATTTAGAGATATTTTTCACTTTTACCTTGTCCTAAAAGGAGTAACTGAAGAGATATAAATTGCTATTTTAATACATTTCTTAGCAGAACCTCATGCAGAAGCATGTGGGCAGAATTAGTTGTTTTGCCTTTTTCAGAAAAATAAAATCAGACATGTCCATAAAGAAGCTAATAAAATCATTGAAGATATTTGATAATTATCAAAATACTGGGGAAATATGTTACTGTTTAACTGTATGGAAAAGTTAATGCTCTAGTTTTCATTTTTCTATACTTGTAAGAAAAAAAATTATTTTGAAATGAAATACATTTTTGTAAGTACAGTTAAATTATGTTTTTGTCTCTTTTTTAAAAGACTTTTTTTGAGCAGTTATATGTATACTGCTTTTGACAGGAAGTTACAGAGATTTACCATATCCTCTCTATGCTCATACACTCATTGCCTCTTCAATTAGTCATCAAATAAAGCAAACATTTATTACAGCCAATAAATCTACATTATCATATCATAATCCTCCAAAGTCCACACTTTACCTTAACATTCACTCTTGGTCTTGTGCACACTGACAATTTTATAATTACATATATCCATCATACACAGTGTTTAACTGTCCTAATGTAATACTTTACATCCTCTATAGAGTTCTGGTCACAAATAAGTCATAAATGACAAGATTATTTGAAATAAAAGTTCCACAGCTGTAGATGTTGTTCAAGTAGTTCTAGTTTTGATCTCAGTACCGTATGTCTGCTTCTTCAGCATCAACATGTCTGGTTCTCTCAACAAATGAAAAAAAAGCACAAATTCCAAACTAGTTTTTTCATTTTGTTATTTGGTGAGCGTGGGTTTGAGCCTTACAGGGAATTTTTAGAGTGGGAGTGACCCTTGTCGTACTCAGAGGATGCCGGGCTGAGGATCAAACTGGCTTCTGTCACATGCAAGGCAAGCAACATATTTCCTGTACTATATCTCAGTTCAAACTGTGAATTATGTAATTAGTATTGCTCTCTAGCATAGTAATACTCACATAATAGTAATGTAATCTTAAATGGCTAAGAATTATTTCTGGATGGCAGTTGTTGGTGTTTTGTTGTTTGGTTTTGGGGCCACACATGGCAGTGCTCAGGGCTTACTCTTGGTTCTGCACTCAGGGCCCTAATTGTTATTTTTTAAAGTAATTTTATTGTGTTTTCCAATATAAATACACAGTTAACTCATATTTTAAGCTCTTCTTTTAAAATAAGGCATATGCACTCCTTTAATCATCTGAGACTGCATAATGTTAATTGTTAATTAATTAGGTAATATTAATTAGGTCAGAAAAATAAATCTGTTATGAAATACACTTATGAAAGATGCTAATATATTTATTGTGCATTCATTTGGCGTAGTAAAGTGAAAGAGGCCATTACTATTTTTGTATAGACTATCGGAACCATATCACACTTTTGTAAAATCTGTGAACCTGAAACACTTGCTGCAACTAAAACAGATCAGGTGTTAATTGCAGGGGAAAAACTCCACCTTGGTGTCCTTGTTAACTGTTACGTCCACTGCTATTTTGGTCACATCCATAAAGACGAAGGTTTGAATTAATGATACTGTATTCTCTGTGTCTCTTGGAATAAGAGAATAAGGAAGTTTTAGCAGAACCTGTTAAAAATCCTCTTCTTGCCTCTATTTTCCCCTCCAAGAGACTGTTACAAAGCAATTTCTTATAGTATCATGGTTCTGGGCTAGAGAGATAGCACAGCCGTAGGGCATTCGCCTCACAAGCGGCCAACATAGCCGACCCGAGTTCGATTCCTCCACCCCTCTCGGAGAGCCCGGCAAGCTACCGAGAGTATCTCACCCGCACGGCAGAGCCTGGCAAGCTACCCGTGAGGTATTCGATATGCCAAACACAGTAACAACAAGTCTCATGATGAAGACATTACTGGGCCTGCTGGAGCAAATCGATGAACAACGGAAGGACCCTGACCGTGACCATGGTTCTGATGTGTTATGAAGCTTTCTACCCCACCCTGTTCGAACAATGTTAGACTATCAGTCTGTGCAACACTTCTCTATACAGTAAGTATCATGTTGACCCAACAGATCACATGAGAATGACCCTGTACCTTTGTTTCACTCTAACCATTTTTGGAGTGTGGGAGAAAAATACTAGGATATGCAAATTGAATAGGTCACAATTAATAGTAAAATGTGAAATAATATGCAGTTTATAGGAGTTTAGGAAAATCGAAACAACAAAAGATAAAAATATGGTAGATGGAGATCCATTATTGGTCATACACTTTACTTGATTACAATAATTTTTTGATTGTTTCTGTGTTTGCTTTATCGGCCACACACAATGGTACTTAGGAGCTTTGTGCTTGAAGATGCTCTCAGTGGTTGTTTCTAGGACCAGGAAGTGTCAGAGATCAAATCAGACCTCCTGCATGCAGAGTCTGCACTCAGTCCATTGAACTACCTCTTGTGCCAACAGTCATCATTTTTGCCCTCCATTGAGCTATCTCTTGTGCCAACAATCATCATTTTTGCCCACATCCATTATTTTAACAAATGAAACAGAATTTAAAAAATTAAAAATGGAATAGAATGATTGTAAAGAAAGATCACAGTGCAAAATATTTAATAGTAAGTTAGCATGATGAAGAAGTTGTTTTGTGAAACTTATTTTAATTAAATATATAAACAAATATTTTATAGTATAACTTAAATATGTTCACTTTTTAAAAATATTTCCGTTGGAATTTTTGAAAAGTAAATGCTAAACCTCATCAGCATACAATAAAATATTCAGTTCAAGTGTGTAGACTTACTGAAATTTGTCTATTCTATTCTAGGTTATACTAAGTGATCAAGCTAATCTCAGAAGTGTTCATTCAGTGGAAAATATAGGGGCTGACTGATCTGGGATCAATCTGGCTTGCCTGGCTCTGTTCCATGATTTTGTCTTTCTCCTCTGAGACAGAAGAACTGACCCAGAATATAATTCCTTTGACTTTGGTTGTGGCACAAGAAATAAACACATTCATACATTCACATATACAAGTTGCCTGCTTGATTTTGCATTATTTTCACAAATACTTTCCCATAGCCAGTGCCAAGATATGTGAAGGGCACTATTTCTACAATGGTAGGGTATATTACTAGAAAGTCACACTGAAAAGGTATGAATGTATAATCCTTTCATTAGAGAGGGCCTGAAGATGAGTTAGAACAATAATCCCATTGGTTTTACTTCTCTTTAGCTGAAATGTCTCTATCTGAATATAGGCTTAAATAGAAGGCAATCTTGCATATTCAAATTTTATATTCAAATCAAAATGGACTATTATTAATCTCTATGCAAATGCAAACAAAACATTCATTGCCTGTAAGTTTAAAATGTAAAATGAACTTGATATCATATTTCAGCTTATCTTACAATGAGACCATGTTTTGTAGCTCTTTCATTTATGTGTATTTTATATTGTGGTTGTCATCCTGCTCATATATTATTAAATTAAAAAATGTTACAAAGAAAAGAGGTAAAGGCTTTTAAGAAGATAATTGGATTAAGAACCCTAGAAAAACTAAAGTGTTAGAAGAAAGTTAAGTTGTGAACCATGTAAATATAGAAAAGCACATGAACATTATAACTTGAACATACATATAAATAGGAAAAGAAACAGTAATTGTTAAGGTGTGTTTGATCTAGAAGACTTTATTTTGTGGCCAGTGTACAATATAATCTTTTTGAAATAGAGACAATCTTGTTCAAAGGATTGATAGCTACAAAATAACACAGCACTTATTCAAGATTCATATCCACACAGTAAATTATCACTGTCATTGTCACTGTCCTCCAGTTGTTCATTGATTTTGCTCGAAAGGGCCCAGAAACGTCTCCATTGTGACAATTGTTACTGTGTTTGGCATATCGAATACGTCACGGGTAGCTTGCCAGGCTTTGCCGTGAGGGCGAGATATTCTTGGTAGCTTGCCGGGTTCTCCGAGAGGGGCAGAGGAATCAAACTCAGGTTGGTTGGCCATGTTGGCCACTCGCAAGGCAAACGCCCTACCCACTGTGCTATCACTCCAGCCCACAATAAATTATACTCAAGATAAATTGAAACTCAGAATAATAAGCTTGAGAAAAAGTACTGGAGGGAAAGTGCTTCTGATGCTCACAACTTACCCAGTCTGATACCCAGCACCACAAATGGACTCCAAGCCTTACCAAAATGATCCCTGCACATAGAAAAGGAGCAAGCTCTTAGCACAGTCAAACAAACAAAACAAAAACCTCCAAGAAAAAGTAAATGTAGGAGAAAGTTTATTTGGAGAAGGAGTTAAATTTAAAGAAGATACTAGATGAATCGAATAAATACATATCTGTATAATTTGAAATCACATGTAAAGACTCTTCCATGGATATTAGGCAGGGGTAATTTTATCCAATAGATAGTAATAAATCTTTGATAAAATAATTACACTGACAGTAAATTTTCATTCTCATGAATGAGGTTGTCAAATTAATTTTTATTGTTGATCAAAAGAGACCAAAGATTACATGACCTCAAATCCTAAAAGGAGAAAATGTTGTAAAGGCAAAATTACTTAAGGTATAATGAGAATGATTATGAACATTTTAAAAAGGAAATCATATCTACAATCAGCTTATTTGAATCATTATAAAGCAAGCAGCAGATCTCAAAATGACCTTTTCTTATCAAATTATTTTGTTCAAGACTTCAGATCTAAAAATATTATCTTAAGAAATCTAGGAAACTGTCAGCCCAAGATAAATGACCTGATATATAATTGAAAAAAAATACTTAAGAATAGTAATTCTGAATCAACTCACAATCTCAGAGCAGCTCAAGGGTATGTTCACATAAGGTTAAGGCATCAGCAAATTTTGAAAACTCAAATATAAAGGTGTTTTGGTCTTAGATTATTTGATGTGAAACTTTGGGATTAGTTAAATCAATTTGTTTGTTAAATGTTAGCTGATTGGTAAACTAAAGTCTTCAGATAAAAAGGCTTCCTTCAGTTTGGGATGTTCTTATGATAATCAGTAGTTATCTTCTGCTTCTTTGCAGCTTCCAATTGTTGTCTAGACAATTTACTCAGAAGTCTCAACATGGCAGTTAGAGACAATGGAGTACATTGGACTTAAATCAAGTTCCACAAGAGCCAAGAAGAAACACCTGTCTGCTAGATCTTTTGATTCCTATCACACCAGAAACTTGGGCATTTATTATTTTACTAACTACATAATTAATTCACACTTGCTTAGTCCTCAATAAAAGCAATGATTTTTCTCCTCTCTCTCTCTTTCTCTTTCTCTTATTCTCTCCCCTCACTTATCATGAAATCCTACACCCCTGAATTGAGAAATAGCTATTATTTTTTAAAACTTAAAATGTTATCTTGTTAAGCATATTTGTATTCATTCTGAATGCTTAAAGTTTTATGTCATTGTTTATTCATATCCCATTGTTACACAACACTTAGCAGTGTAAGATATTAGTCATACTCATAACCACATAGTCTCATTGTTCTCCCCATCCCAAATATAGTATCTGAGATTATCAATAATTGAATATAGTTAATTGAGTTTAAATGCCTTATACCATACTTAAACTATATAAATATGTATATATAACATACATATATACACCTTACATATTCATATACATATAGTTTACAAATGTATACCACACATATGCATATTATCTATACATATATAGCATATATACTATGTATATTTATATACGGGCTGAAGCGATAGCACAGTGGGTAGGGCGTTTGCCTTGCATGCAACCAACACGGCTGACCAGAGTTTGATTCCTCCGTCCCTCTCGGAGAGCCTGGCAAGCTACCGAGAGTATCTCGCCCACATGGCAGAGCCTGGCAAGCCACCCGTGATCTATTAGATACCAAACACAGTAACAACGAGTCTCACAATGGAGACGTTACTGGGCCCGCTCAAGCAAATCGATGAACAATGGGAAACAGTGACAGTGATATTTATATATGCATACTACATATAAGCTATGCAAATATATATATATACACATATATATATACACACAGAGAGATATATAGTTTGGAGGTCATATCCAGCAGTTCTCTGGGCTTACTTCTGGCTTTCTCTGCCTCTCCACTCAACAATCACTCCTAGCAGTGCTTGCGGGACCATACAGCATATCAGGGACTGAACCTGGGTGGGCAAGCCAAGCAACATACCTATTATACCATTGCTCTGGCCCAACTCAGTATAATTTTAGATATTTATTTGAGTTGTTTGCTTCAATAAAATTTGAAAAAATCTGAGGGGAGTATTTATATGTGCTGATAAATAATTTCACAATTAACACAATATAATCATGGGCTGGAGTGATAGCACAGCAGGTAGGGCATTTGCCTTGCACGCAGTGGACCCAGGTTTGATTCCTCTGTCCCTCTCAGAGAGCCTGGCAAGCTCCTGAGAGTACCCCGCCCACACGGCAAAGCTTGGCAGGCTCCCTGTGTCATATTTGATATGCCAAAAACAGTAACAACAAGTCTCACAATGGAGACACTACTGGTGCCCGCTCAAACAAATCAATGAACAATGGGAGGACAGTGCTACAGTGCTAATGCAATCATAGACTTTAAAGTTTCTCTGTAATTAAAGCTTTTAGGTTATATATCTTTTGAGGAATGAAATAGGTACCATTAATGAGAGATATCTGTAGTTTTGCTCGATCTGTAGTTATCTTTAGAATAGATGTGTGTGTTTTTGTACTTTGCACTGAGTTACCTGAGCTCCTGGATCTATGCCTGCAAAGTATGGGCTCTGCTACTGAGCCATCTCTAAGCACCTGATGCTATGTCTTAGAGTTCTTGCATATGAAAATTATTTTTGCTGCTCTTAAGCTCTGACATAACTTACCTGAGAATTGCAATAGCACAGCGGGTAGGGCGTTTGCCTTGCACGCAGCCAGCATGGCCAACCCGAGTTCGATTCCTCCGCCCCTCTTGGAGAGGCCAGCAAGCTACTGAGAGTATCTCGCCCGCACAGCAAGCCTGGCAAGCTACCCATGACGTATTCAATATACCAAACACGGTAACAAAAAATCTCACAATGGAGATGTTACTGGGCCCGCTCAAGCAAATTGATGAACAACGGGAGGACAGTGACAGTGACAGTGACATGAAAGGAAGATGACTGAATCTATTCAAATTAAGATGAGAGCATAGAACGTAATACAATGGGTAGGGCATTTGCCGCCAATGTTACTGACCCAGTTCACAATGGCAACCCATATGACCCCCTGAGTTTACCAGAAGTGAGCCCTGAGCACAGAGGAAGGAGTAGACCCCGAACCCAGCTAGATGTGACCAAAATAACACCCCCCAAAGTAATTTTAAAAACAAGTTATATATGGTTCAAAATTATTCTATTATTAAAAATCATGTTTTTGCTATAATTTAAAATTATTTTATAAATACTAGATATTTTTCTAATCTATAATTTTTTTCCAGTTGAAAAATATATCATTTTCATTCTTATAGCTGTGACTTTGTAGTTTCAAATAATTAATGATGATAAAACTGCTGTATGAAACACTATTTTCATAGAATAAAAAAGTAATCAATACAAATTATATTCTTTTACCACCATAACAATACAAATTATATTAGTGATCATTCATTGTCATGTTTAAGAAGCATTATAACTTCCTTTTTATATCAAAATTCAAAAATAAAATAGATTTATGCATCAGAGTTAGGAATATTGGAAAATAAACTTTCCCTGGCATTGTTTAAGTAATTTAAAACCATATTCGCACTTAAAAACTGTTAACATACATAAATATTTAGTCCTCATATTTTCTTTGGTAGTACATGAATCATAAATAGAAAAGTCATTTTGGTCATTTTCTGAAATACCTCTAGAAGATTGACTTCTGAAGCCACTGAATTCCGTAACTTTACTGATAGAGTATTTATAGTAAAATAGCAATACTAATCATTGATTAATAGTCTTCCTATTTTTGTGAATGCTTTTTGACAAAAGTAAAAATAAGTATTGAGATTCATTTGTTGATTATCTTTGAAATAGCTTTCTTACTGACTAAATTCAGTAAAATAAAGCAGCATCAAATCATTTTCCCTCCACATACTAATATTTCTATATCTTCCATCACATTACATTTTTAGGTAATTTTAGATATTTAAATAACCTATTACTTATCTAGACTAGTCACTGTTGCTGTCTTCCCATTGTTCATCGATTTGCTCGAGTGGGCCCAATAACATTGTGAGACTTGTTACTGAGTTTGGCATATCGAATACGTCCCAGGGAGCTTGCCAGGCTTTGCCGTGCAGACTAGATACTCTTGGTAGCTTGCTGGGCTCTCTGAGAGGGATGGAGAAATCGAATTCTGATTGACCGGGTTGGTCACATGCAAAGCAAATGCCCTATTCGCTGTGCTATCACTCCTGCCCATATAGACTAGATTCTTTACAAATTTGTATAAACTACAGAGCATTTACTCAGATTATACATTTGGAATCCTCTGCATTGATTCAATAATTTGGAACTTATGTGATAGCTTTGTAGCTTAGTTATGCTTCAGAGAACTCAGGCTGTTACAGAAAGGTCTTCAGTATCCATTAAACTTTAAATTGGTTCTAGCAAAATCTCAGCAAAAGAAATAAGGTCCAAAGATCAACAAGCACATTTTTTCCCTTTACCTCTGGCTTATGTTCAGAAGCAACCTGGGAGGAAAATGTTATAAAAAAAATTCCAGAATACTAATGCTTATATTTCCCTTGATAATTTCATTCAGAATATTATAATATGTATTTGACCCTTTGCCTCTGAGAATTTCTACTTAATTGTCTATTAATCTAATAATCAAATTCCCACAAGCCAAGAGCATTACTTTCTCAATGAATAATCACTTCTTTCCGAATAAACCATCTGTCATTGAAAACACCTAATTTTATTCAGGGCTCATCCATGTTTAGTGGTAAATTTTTATTTAATACAAGAAATTTAGATTTACTGTTGCCGCTCAATTTGAAATAGAGTAGTTTTATAATAATTTGTTTTAGGACTACTTTAGCAGGACAAAAAAGTAAGTTCAATCCAATATAAAAAGTGAGTCACTACCAAAGCATACTGAGTAAAGTTATAAACATGCAATTTTTCTCCTTATAAAACGCTGTTTGGAGGGGCAGGAGAGATAATAAAGTGCCCTTGCACATGGCCAATTCTGGTTTGTTCCATTCTCTTGATACCCTATATGGTTCACTGAACCCACAGAGCCAGGAATAAACACTGAGCACAGCTGAGTGTGCCCTCAAAATAAAACAAATAAACAAACAAATAAGATGATGAGTTCATCTATCATCACTGTATCACTATATCACTGTTTATTGTTCATTGACTTGTTCCAGCAGGTGCCAGTAAGTCTCAATTCATCCCTTCGAGTGCCATTGTAACCCGATGGCATATTAGGGGCTCTTTCAGGGTCAGGGGAATGAGGAACGTTATTGTTACTGTTTTCGGCATATCGAGTGTGCCTGGTAGCTTGCCAGGCTCTACCGTGGGTCATCTCTCATATGACACTAAAAGGTTTGGCATTTTCATTTATTCCAGCATTTGTTTTATTCCTTTGTGTGTAAACCCCTTTCTCGGAGCTGTGTAAACACTTCTTGGCTCTGGTGACATTAGAGGGATTACACAATGGAAGTTCGTGGGCTCTCTAGGCAGCTCTCTCTCATCACCTGTGTTAAGTTCTCTAGAACCTCTTCCCCACCCAGGGTGGCCGTTGCAATGGGTGGACAAAGGAGGAACAAAGGCCAAGCTGGTTGGTGATCAGTTGCCATTTATTCCATCTCTCATCTCTCCCACACTCTCTCCACAACTCTCTCCACCTCTCTCCCCATCTCACCCCCAACTCTCTCCAACGCCCTCCCAGCTTGCTAACTCTGTCTCTCTACTCTTTCCACCTTAACCAACTATTCTCTAAGCATGCCTCCCTAACCACGACTTCCCCACCTCACCCTGGGAAACGCAATCAACATGTTTCTCAAGTCTTCCTGACCATCTGCAGCCCGCAAGGGCAAAACAGCCCTTAAGGTGTGTTTCTCCTCTCCTTAGACCAGTAACTTAATTAACATCTTAATTCTACTTTCTAATATTTGCCATTTTCTGTATGGACATAGTAATAGACACATTTAGGCTTGTAGTGTCACTCTCCTGGGGAAATCTCACCACAGACTCAGACTACAGTGCTCAGGCCAGATTAATCATTCCTAAACCTAGCAGGGTCCGGATATAGTTATTACTTTTTTCGGTCATGACAGAATTTGTCCATGACCATGCTCTTAACTTATAGTTAAGTATTGTGGCGCTTTGGCCTGGCCCATTTCGATGCCAGGGTAATTCACAGCTTGCCCTGGGTCCATCCAGTCCCTCATTGCGACCCTTCTTTTGGTGATCTAGGAAGTAAGGGCAACTGAGGCTTATGTCAAGAGAGCATATGTCCAGGAGGTAATATTATCTGGAGTCAATTAAGACCCAAGTTACAAAAGCATGTCCTTTTAACTGTCTTCCTGGCTCCATACAAAAAGTAATTGCTCTGAAGTAACTAACCATGCAAAGGACACTAAGGAGAGGAGAAAAACAATATTTATCAGTCAACAGAGTCTGATCAGGAGGCAAAAGTTATTGACAGGTTGGGGGAGCAATCAACAAACCCAAGCTCCCTTCAGTCAGGTAGGAAGGGGAAACCAATGTTATCCTCCACTTTTAGCTGTTCATGTTTTGGAGGGGGGACAGCAGTGGGGAATAGAATACTTCTGCAAATGCCCGGTGGACCATGCAGTACTTATTCTTAAACCCAAGTCTTCTGAATGAAGATCATGCAGATTAGCCCTTTGCGCTACCACCCTGATTCCATTTACTTCTTCATTTAAAGAAAGGTATCTTCTGAGGTGCATAGAAAATTTCCAGAGTTTGTGCGATGTAGGACAATGAAGAATGCACTCTTTTCTAAGTTGAACAAAATTGTACAAAATAAGACAAAGACCATAAAGGACTACATTTGGGCTTACACGTTTATTGAACTCATTGACTCTTTCTAGTATCAGCAAAACACATAAACAAACCTGTCTTTACAGACCAGTTCCCTACATAGACTGACATCTCAAAAATGTTCGTAAGTCTACTAGAATAATCTGGACTGAAAATGTTCATGCTGCTTGCACTGAAGGGCATTTCTTTTGCTTTGATAAACTTAATAAAAGCATAAAATTTGTCACTGAAGAATATACTAAGTCAACAAAAATGCAAATAAAATAGCACATTCTCTAATGTTTTGAAGTTATCCTATCTGAGATCCTGCTGTTAGCCTCAGCACCTTGAGCAATGCAGCACATAATTAGCATTCAGCACTAAATCAGCATTCATTGAATGTTAATGGGATTGAAAAGTCGCCCCTGCTACTCGCCATGTTTGGAGTTGTTTTATTAGCATGATTCTGATGTAGGAAAAAGTATATAATTTAGAATCAGAACATCAGAGATTGAGCGCCTATTCTGATATTTAACTGTGATTTGAAAACCAGTCTTATATCACTAGATCTCAATTTTTTTTATAAAAGTAAAGTAAAGTAAAGGCCCTCCTGTTGATCATCGGTTTGCTCGAGCGGGCCCAGTAACGTCTCCATTGGAGACTTTGTTGTTACTGTGTCTGGCATATCGAATACTCTTGGTAGCTTGCCGGGCTCTCCAAGAGGGGTGGAGGAATCGAACTCGGGTCGGCCATGTTGGCCGTTTGTAAGGCGAACGCCCTACCCGCCCTACCTGCTGTTCTATCGCTCCAGCCCTAATTTTTTTATAAAATGAGGAAAATATTATTTCTAAGAGAATTTTATAAAGATAAAGAATATGAAAATGTTTTAAAAATGAAATATATAAATATTCTTTCTGTTGTTGCAAGGCCCATGCAAGGGCATGCTGAGGATTGATTGGATCATTCCTATTGGTTCTCAGAGCCTCATAAATTATATATTACTGTATCACTGTCATACTGTTGTTCTTTAATTTACTTGAATGGGTGCCAGTAATGTCTCCATTTGTCCCAGGACTGAGATTTTAGGAGCCTCTCCTTAATTATCTTTCCCAACGTATTGGAGGCTCTTTCAGGGTCAGGGAATGAGACTTGTTATTATTACTGATTTCGGCATATTGAATATGCCACGGGGAGCTTGCCAGGCTCTGCCTTGAGGGTGGGATACTCTTGCTAGCTTGCCGGGCCCTCCAAGAGGTATATATACATACATACACACATACATACATACATACATACATACATATATGATAGTGTGGTAATTATGGAAAATGGGTAAGGCGTATCTTATGATGTGTCCAGGAATATGTTCACTCCTATGTGAGGCTCGGCCCGAACGTGTGGAAAGCAGCCTGGAGCATGACGGCAGTTCAGTAGTGGAGGTCAGCAGACGGGGCTGGGTCCCTTGGGGTGGAGTGGGGCAAGGAGGGCTCTCACCTGCCTGCCTCTGGGGTGCTTCGAGTGAAAACAGCCTGTTGCAAAGTACACCAGACTGTGTGTGTGCTCTCCCATCCCAGCAACAGCATTCAAAAATCTCAAGCATAGTGTTATCTAACCTAAACCATCACCTCAGTGAGGAGAAAAGACATAAAGCCATATCCTTCTGTGTTTAAGTTTGAGACTTCCCAGATGAATTTATAATATAGAATGTTCTGAGAGGGACTTCCCCATCTCATACCAAGAGTGAAATTTAGCATATACAGTTTCAACAGGGAAACTTTGTTCATTAGGTAAAGAATGTCTGTTCAAGTTGTTGTTATTGAAATAAAGGACTTGTCTTTGATGTATATAGCAGTTTTTATATCCTGGCTGAATTAGAAAATGCATATTTTGAACTCTGCATTTTCTCTGAGGCAGGAAACATTGTACCACTCATCCCATGGAATTTCACCCATATATAAGGAAATGCAAAGACAATACATCATGAATTTTGGTTACGTATATATTTTATCTGGTCTTCATGGCTATTGTGGTGACCTGTTCACTTCTAGTAGTTGTAGGATGGGGCTGAAATAGAACAGTGTCTGACTGAAACGCAGGTCTGAGTTCATTTTTTTTGCAAGTAGCTGTACAGTTTTTATGAACAACGCTGTAACTGTGTATCTCATGGTGATTCAATAATATATATATATATATATATATATATATATATATTGGAGTTGAATGAGCCACAGGGTGTTCAGTCTATGAGAGAAGGGTTCTGCCTTTCCTTGAGTAACTGAAAATTCTCTGCAAATTAACCTCTCCTGTGACCAATTTTATTCCAAAGTAGCAGAGGTTTCTTAAATCAAAGTCAAATTTTAGCCCACCATATTATTATGGCAGTCAGTCTCCTGCCCCTGCGCCTGGCTGTTCCTCGCTGGGGTCCCTTGGAGCGGAGCGGGTTGAGCTTTCCTCCCCGCCCCGACCAGGGCTCCGGCAGCCGAAGACCTCCAGGACCAGCCACCACCATGCTGAGACCACTCTCCCCACACATGAAGGTACTGGCAGAGGGACAAAGCCACGCGGGTTCCGGGGCTGAGATCTCAAGCCTACTCGAATTGGAGTCGAGCATCCTCCACCCAGATCCTCCAAATTCCAGTAGGCGGGGGTCACACCCACCACCTGGCCCCCTGGCGCCATGTAATCCCAAGACTCAGAGACTATAAAATCCAGCTCCCGGAACCGCGCGGCCGCAAATGCGGCCATGTGACATCTTATCAGGACATCTTTTTATGATATCTTATTATCTCATTCCTACTTTGGACAAACTTGCAGGCTATCGAATATAGCCTGCCCACAGGGCAGAGTCTGGCAAACTCCCCATGGTGCACCAAATATGCCAAATACCAGTAAAAATGATGGGTCTCATTCTCCTAAAGAGCCTTGAATATAATCTCAGGGCTAGGATGAAAGAGACGTTACTGGGGCCTGCTTGAGGCAATCGACGAATAACAGGATGATGAATGAATGAATGAATGAATATTATTATGGTGAAAGTGAAGAAAGAGAAATGTAATAGTAATTGAGTAAAGAAAATTGGTGATTTTAAATCTCCCACAAAACTAAAAGACAATAGATAATCAAAATAGACAAGGGGTGAGAACAGTAACACTTCAAAGAGGAGTATAGGAGTATAAAGATTTGGGACCCTAATCTTAAATTTAGATAAAACCATATTCTTTTTCTTCTGCTCACTGGTGTCTCACCGATGACAGGAAAACAACGGTTCTTGCCCATGTGGCTAAAGAACAAAGGAAAGCCAAGGGACAAAGAAGTGCCAAATTATGGCCCTGGGAGGCAGGTGCAGAGCCTCAGAAACAGGCTATAGAACATTAGGGACAGACCAGAATGATAGGCGTGGAGTGGAAGAGACAGAACCAAGGAGAGACCAGGGTGGATTTAAGGGATAAGAACCAACAGGAGATCAGTGTGGATCAAGAACCATGTATACTGGAAGCAGCAAGAACCAGCATGAGGTTTGGACATAAGACATGGGGAGAGCTAGAACTACTTTCTGAAAGTTGTTAAAAACTGCAACTTCATAAACATCTGGAGTTTTGTATGTTAATTTTACATACATCTTTCAAAGAAACACTAAAGATCTAAACCAGTTTTATGGTAACGACAATGAAAAATTTCTAATTAGTTTTACAGTGTTATTGATGTTTGTATTTTTAAAAAATATTTATGAGATGCAGACGTGTCTTAGTAGTTCCATTTGTTTATGTTTGTTTACACTTGCTTGTGTGATGGTGTTTCATCCTTAAAAATGCCTTTAGCTTCAATATCATGAAGAGTTCTGCCTACATTTTTCTCCATGTACCATATAGATTCAGGCCTGATAATGAGTTCTTTAATCCACTTTGATCTAACTTTTGTGCCTTGCGTTAGAGGTCTGAGTTCATTTTTTTTTTTTTTGCAAGTAGCTGTCCAGTTTTCCCAACAGCACTTGTTGAAGAGGCTTTCCTTGCTCCACTTCACTTTTCCTGTGCCTTTATCAAAGATGAAGTGATCATGTATTTGAGAGTCTGTGACAGAATATTCAACTCCGTTCCATTGGTCTGCAGGTCTGTTTCTATTCCAATACCATGCTGTTTTAATTATTATTGTTTTGTAGTCCAGTTTGAAGTTAGGGGAGGTGATAGCCACCTGTATTATTTTTTAAGGAGTACTTTAGTTATTTGGGCAGGGGGAGCAGTGTTATTGTCCCATAAGAATGTCAGGAATGTTTTGTCTACTTCTTTGAAAAATGTTATGGGTATTCTTATAGGGACTGCAGTGAATCTGTATAATGCTTTGGGGAGTGTTTCCATGACCAAAATACAGAGAGAGTTCACTGAATGGGAAAAAAATATTTACCCAATACCCATCAGATAAAGGGTTAATACCCAGGATATACAATACATTAGTAAAACTGTACAAGAAAATAACCTCCAATCCCATCAAAAATGGGAAGAAGAAATGAACAGAAATTCATCAAAAAAATACAAATGGACAAAAGCACATAAAAAAATGCTCTACATCACTGATCATCAGAGAAATGCAAATCAAAACAACAATGAAATATTATCTCACATCACAAGAACAATCAGTGCTGGTGCAGATGGAGAAAGAGACTCTCTCTTTTTTTTTTTTTTGCTTTTTTTGGGGTCACACCTGGGATGCACAGCGGTTACTCCTAGCTCTGACTCAGGAGTTACTCCTGGAAGTGCTCAGGGGACCATATGGGATGCTAGGAATCGAATTCGGATTGGCCGTGTGCAAGGCAAATGCCCTACCCACTGTGCTATCTCTCCAACCTGGGACTTTCTTTTATTGTTGATGGTAATGCCAACCTGTCCATCCTCAAAAAACTAGAAATTCAACTTCCATATGAGCCAGCAATATCACTTCTGAGAATATATCCCAGGGGTGCAAAAATTCATAGTAGAAATGGGATATGTACCTGTATGTTCATTGAAGCACTGTTCACAATAGTAAGAATCTGGAAACAACCTGAATGCCTGAGCACAGATGACTGGTTAAAGAAACTTCGGTACATTTACACAATGGAATACTATGCAGCTGTTAGGAAAAATGAAGTCATAAAATTTGTTTATAAGTAGATGGACATGGAGAGTATCATGCAAAGTGAAATGAGTCAGAAAGAGAGGACAGACATAGTATGACTGCATTCATTTGTGGAATATAAAATAACGTAATATGAGACTAACATTTAAGGATAGTAGAGACAAGAGGCAGGAAAATTGCTCCACAGTTGGAAGCCTGCCTCATGAGCTGGGGGAGAAGGCAGTTGGGATAGAGAAAGGGGGAATCTCTAGATCAATGAAGGTTGGAGGAATCTGTCGGAATGGAAGACGTGTGCTGAAAGTAGTTAAAGGACCAAACATGATGTCCTCTCAGTATCTCTATTGCAAACCATAATGCCTGAAAATAGAGAAAGAGCAAAAAGAAAATTGTCTTACATAGAGGCAGGGGGTGCAGTCGGGTAGGAGTGGTGGGAGGGATAATGGGGATATTGGTGATGAAAAATATGCTCTGGTTGATGGATGGGTGTTCTATCATTGTATGACTAAAACTCAATCATTAAAGTGTTGTAACTGTAACTCACAGTGGTTCAATAAAAAAAAAGATTTTTAACATATCATGATTTACAAAGTTTTTCATAATAAAATTGTTTCAGGCATACAATGTTGCAACACCAATCCTACCACCAGTGTCTCCAGAGTCCCTTGCTATTCCCAGCATGCCCACCTTGAAAGGCATATAGCAAATTTATTTCATATTGCTTGCTTCATCATTCTTAATGCTGTCACTGTATTAAGGGCTCTTTCAGGGGCAGGGAAATGAGACCCACTGTATTTGTGAAAATCAGATGGGCTGGACACGTATTGTGATTTGGAGATGACCCCTGGACTAGAGCCGTTACCTACTGGATTCCACAGGTTGTCAAAAGATCGCATGGCCACACACCTACAAGATGGTCAGACTTCTTTGTCAAGACCCTGAATGAATGGTTTGAGGCTCTTCGTGTTCCTGGAGCGAGCAGACGCCATTGGGCTACACTAGCACGTGACAGGGACGAATGGAGAAGTTACTGGCAAATCAATGAGTAACAGGATGTCAAGTGATCAAGTGATTGCTTGCTTCAGCAAAACTTAAAGAAACAGGAGGATTGGTGCCTCCAGCAGGTCAATCTCTACCTGTGAGGCCAATGCATGATCAGCAGCCTGATAGTGCCTTCAGACTTCTAGATACCCCCAAATTCCTGCTGCGCCTTTAGCCCAACCTCAGCAACTTGGGGTGAAGTTTACCAAGAAAGTAAACGGCCAAAAGTTAGAAATGTGGGAGATACACCCACAAATCACCTCCATCTCAGCTATATAATTGGAGGCAAGGCCTCTCTGGTTCCTGATCAAATTGCTTAATGGCCATGATCCTAGAGACTCAGAAACAAATCTCAGAACCCAGTGGCTTTTGGCAGAAATGTGTCCGGTCCCTGCAATAGGTTACCAGCACCAGGCCACCCCAAATGGGAATAGGTTCCGTGCCTTGGTCTGTTTCCCCTAGCGGCTCGGTGGCCACTACCCTTCAGAGGCCTCTGGACAGTCAGGTTTGAGCCCGCAGTGATGAGACACACGGGGCCTCAAGGGATGGAGGTGGAGCCAGCCCTTTCCTCCCCACCCCAATGAAATCCTGAGTTGCCTGAACAGTGGCTGTTCACCCATGAACAGCCTCTCTGGCTCCTGATCAAGCTTCTTCATGGCCATGATCCCAGAGACTCAGAAACAAATCTCAAAACCCAACAACTTTGGGCAAAAATGTGTCCGGTCCCCACAGTAGGTAACCAGCACCTGGCCACCCCAGAGGAGAAAGGGTGCTGTCCCTCTGCCTGCTCCCCTTGGCAGCTTGGTGGCTGCCATCCTCCAGAGACCACTGGACAGTCAGGTTTGGGCCCTCAGTGATGAGACATGCGGAGCCTCACAGGATGTGGGTGAAGCAGGCACTTTCCTCCCGACCCCAATGAGACCCTGAGTCGCTGCCCACAAATGGCCTCTCTGGCTCCTGATCAAGCTGCTTAATGGCGATGATCCCAGAGACTCAGAAACAAGTTCCGAAACCCAGCAGGTTTTGGTAGAAATCCCTCCAGATTTAATTTTTAAAATATTGTAATTCCAAAATTGCACGGCCACTACTGAGGCTGTGTGAAATCATATGTTATCCATAACCAGCAATAGAAAAATTGTCTACGGTTGCCTTTTTGGCAGATCTGAGTGTTGAGATAAAATCCCAAATAATAATGGTGGGTCTGAGATTGAAAAACAAATGAAATCAAAGTGGAGAGAAAGTATTGTGGAAATCATCTTCCCCACAGGTAGGGGAGGGTGTGGGATGGGGGGTATCCTGGGGTTTTTAGTGGTGGAAAGTGAGCACTGGTGAAGGGACAGATGTTTCATCATCATACGCCTGAGACTTAAACCCAAAAGCTTTATAACCGCTCTCATGGTGATTCAATACATAAATTCATAAACAGAAAAAAAAGTAAGGTGGAGTTCATGCCCAATTCAATCAGCCAGTTTAATCAATGGCTGAATAAATAGCAATACTCCTACATTTAAAAATAAAACTTAAAGAAGCACCAAATGGAATTGCCAGAAGACAAATCAACAAAAATTCATTGATAATGTTTAATTGCTATGTGATTTTAACCTATGTAAATAAGAAAGTTTAACTCATTTAAGACAATATAGGATAGTGCCTTTTCTCATTTACATAATTTTTCAACACTGACATATAAAACACATTGAATTAAATTTTATTTTTGAAACATACTTCAGTAGTCATTATATCTTTCCTATAATAAATGAGACTTCTCTTTCTACCCTCTTGGCAGGCATAGAATAAATTTATTTCTTATTACTTGGTCAAAAAACTTAAAAGATCTGCAAATGGAATTATTAAAATATAAATGAATACAAATGAATTTGAGATGATAAATTGCTCTATGTTTTTTGTCTTATATTTATTTATTGAATCACTGTGGGAGAAGTTATTAAGCTATCAGGTTTAAGTCTCAGTCATACAATGATCAAACACTTTCCCTTCACCAGTACAGATTTTCACTACCAAGAATAAGCTTTCCAATAAGCTCTGAGGCAGTGGCCCCTTGCTGCCAGCGGGGAGAAAGGCAGAAGGGAGCAACACCCTTTCCCTCCCAGGGAGGCATGGTGCCGTAGTTTAACACATGGTTCATTCACTTTTCTGCCACAAGCTGCCAGATTCTGGGTTAAGTCCTTTTGCCTCTGGAGCCATGGCAGTGTATGTGGTCCAGATGCATTTCTGCCAAAAGCTGCTGGGTTTCGAGATTTGTTTCTGAGTCTCTGAGATCATTGCCATTAATCAGCTTGATCAGGAGCCAGAGAGGCCGTTTGTAAGTGGCAACTTGAGGTCTCAGTGGGATGGGGAGGAAAGGGCCGGTTTCACCCTCATCTGGTGAGGCCTCGCGTGTCTCATTACTGCAGACCTAAGCCTGACTGTCCAGTGGCCTCTGGAGGATGACAGTCACTGGGCCGCCAAGAGGAACAGGCTAAGGCACGAAACCTATTCCCACCTGGAGTGGCCCAGCCCCAGTAACCTACTGCAGGAACAGGATGCATTTCTGCCAAAAGCCTTTGGGTTCTGAGATTTGTTTCTGAGTCTCTGGGATCATGACCATTAAGCAGTTCGATTAGGAATCAGAGAGGCCATGCCTCCCATTATATAGCTGAGCTGGAGGTGGTTTGTGGGTGTGTCTCCCACATACCTAATTTTTGGCCATTTACTTTCTTGGTAAACTTTGCTCCAAGTTTTTGGGGTCTGGCCAAAGGCTCAGCAGCAATTTTGGGGTATCTGAAAGTCTGTTGGTGCTATCAGGCTGCTGATGCACTCGCCTCACAGATACAGATTGACCTGCTGGTAGCACCATACCCCCCCTAAATTGCTATATGTTTTTAACTTTGTGCTTTGCAGACTACCTGTGATAGCGTTTCTTTGAACTCATTGAACATCATCATCATCATACTGTCTTTGAAGACACTGAGGATTGACTGGTATTATTTATATCATCAGTGGTATTATTTTCACTGTGGAGAACGTGAAAATAATGAGTGTGTGAGTGTCATGGGTTTCTATATGTTTTCCCCTCTGGTCTTTCTCGTGTACTTGTTCTGCTAGGGGTAAATTTTTATAGTTGTCTCCAAGAAGGTAGTGAGGAATTGGCTAGAGCTTTCTCTGTCTTCTCTCCCTGGTGTGGTGGAGCAGTAAACAGGTCAGAAAGAAGCTATGAGGAGAGACTCCTCTGGCTGACCCCACTTGGCCCATTCTGAACAGGGGACAGAGCTCCTAAAAGGCAAAAGCCACCCTTCCCACGCCACTGCCCTGGTTGGTCTCAATATCCTTCATATCCTACTTGTGTTGTATTAAGGACCCACAACGCAGCTCCTTCCTGATATTTTGATGCTTGTCTTCTATTGTAACATAGTTCAAGTAACTATTCATTACTAACACTTCAACTGTTATTTAAGATTTGAATTGTTTGTTCAGGTAAAAGAAATGATTTAAGTAACTGAATGGTACTGCCATCACAAGAGTGCATGGGTAATTAAATAGCAGAAACATTCATAGATTAATAATTTGTCCTCTCATTACAATTCATGTCTTCTTTTCATTATTGGCAATTTTTCTGTGTAATTCACTTTCATTCTTAGGGCATTAGTGTATAACAGGACAAAAGATTTCCATTCATTAGAGAATGTGTGCTGAGTTATGATGGAATCATGTTTTGATTATGTTTAATTTCAGTTTAATTTCTAACTCATAATTTTACCTATCGGGATAACAAATTAATCTGAAGGGAAAAATTAAAGTGTTAATGTAACAATCTGAGGAGATTAAAGGTTTTGTGACAGCAGTAAATTGAAAAATAAGATAAAGGGAATTTCTAGAAATTATTAATATCTCATAGGAGTGTGATAATATGATATAAATAAAAATGTATGTTTTAAAATACATTTTAAAAATATTCCATCACTTCTATATCATTAGGCAAATGTCAATATAAGTACTTAATTATGCTTGAACTAGGTGAGCCCACTGTGCTTAATGAAGGACCTCTGTCTTCCTGAGAATCTGTGGCAAAGTAAATACTGTTTGCAAATAAAGCCAGGAATAGGCAAATTGTAGTACTTCAAAAATCTCAAAAGTCCTTTATGCTTTGGTCATACCTAGTAACAGTATTGCAAAGCACAGTTCTAAAAGAAAAAGAGAAAGAGTCTGCCTTAAAAACAGGATGGAGGGAGGAGGGAAAGTGGGGACATTGGAGGAGGGAAATGGACACTGGCTGCTGAAGGGACAGATGCTCAAACTCATTTATGAACTTTGTAACTTTGCATCTCATGATTATTCAATTTTAAAAAAATTTTAAATGTAAAAAAAATTTTTAAAGAACATGTTGTTCTTAGAAAATATTTAATAACTATGTGTATAGAATATTTTGTAAAATACTTTATCAATAAACAAACTTATAGTCATAATCATATGTACACCTATAGGGAATGGCAGATGGAATTCCAGCTGGCAATGTACAAGACAAGCACCCTTTCCCTGAATTACTGTTCTTTTCCAATTTTAATGTATTCTTTTGAAAAAAAGCTGCAACTTCAGATTCTATGTGACAATTCTAGTTTCGTATGCTATATTCCTCTACCTCTGTGTTCACTTAGTCATGAAGATCTTCCAGTTTTCTTTTGGTATCTTTGTCCACTTAACTGGGCTGGAGCGATAGCACGGTGGTATGGCACAGCCAGCCCTGTCGAGCCAGGTTTGATTCCTCCGCCCCTCTTGGAGAGCCCGGCAACCTACTGAGAGTATCTCTCCCACACGGCAAAGCCTGCAAGCTACCTGTGATGTATTTGATATGCCAAACACAGTAACAACAAGTCTCAAAATGGAGACGTTACTGGGCCCGCTCGAGCAAATCGATGAACAAGGGAGGACAGTGTTTGTTTGTTTTGTTTGTCCACTTAACTGAGCTTACTGCTTTGAATCTAATTACTTTCCCCATTTCATTATATCCTCTTCTTGTATCATATACCACTCCCTTCACTCTAGTTTCCCAACAGTTGCTTACTGACTTCAAGATAGAGTATAATTTTTCCAAAACTTGCGACTGTATTTCTACATATAATATACAGATTTTCCCTTCCCATTTCTTATTTTATTGTGGACTTTCAAGCGCTATCACATAGGAAAACATGTTATTTTTTGGTTTGTTTTTAGGCCATGCTTGACAGCGCACAAGTGTTACTCCTGGCTATGCCCCCAGGGATTACTCTTGGCAGGGCTCAGGAGACCAAATGGGTTTCCAGAGATGAAACCAGGTCTGCTACATCCCGAAAGCACCATGCCCATTGTACTATCTCTCTGTAATACCAGGGATGTAGCAGACCAGCGTATAGACCAAAAATAGTCCCTGGGTACTATCACTGGGTTTGTCCTCAAACCCAAAATAAGCAAACAAAAATAGAAGCAAAAAATTTAAATGTTCTTTTTTGTTTGTTTGTTTGTTTGTTTTTTGGGTCACACCCAGCAATTCTCAGGGGTTACCCCTGGCTCATGCACCCACGAATCACTCCTGGCGGTGTTCGAGGGACCACACAGGATGCTGGGAATCGAACCTGGGTCAGCCGCGTGCAAGGCAAACACCCTACCACTGTGCTATTGCTCTAGCCCCAAAATTTAAATACTCTTGACATACATTTTTCTGTTGGGCTGGAGCGATAGCACAGTGGTAGGGTGTTTGCCTTACATGCAGCCAACATGGCCGACCTGAGTTCGATTCCTCCGTCCCTCTCGGAGAGCCCAGCAAGCTACCAAGAGTGTCGCACCCACATGCCAAATCCTGGCAAGCTACCCATGATGTATTCAATATGCCAAACACAGAAACAGTAAGTCTCACAATGGAGATGTTACTGGGCTCGCTCGAGCAAATTGATGAACAACGGGAGGACATTTTTTTGTTACTTTCTCATTTATAAGGTCTCAGATTTGTTGCTATATTCTCCAGCAATGCTAATAAAATCTATATTGGGTGTGGACATTTATCTTACCTCCTATTTGGTCAGATGAGGGAGGAGAACAATCAGTGTATATGTGCTATGTAACTCACAACTGATCTAGATAGGAAGGAATCAGCAAACTTCCTTTGTGAAGGCATTTGCGAATTAAATTACAAAATTATGTTGATCCCTATGAAAATATGTTTGTACTTATACTAGAACTAACAGCTATTATACCATATTCTTTAAATTGTCACATTATACTCCCTTCCATGTTTGATCAGTCTTCATCATCAATCATGTCTCCCTTATATAGCCATAAAGTTAATTTGTTACTGATGTTGAACATCTGTTAAGGTGAAAACTGAGATCTAAGACTATAAAGAGTCTAAAATATATTCTACCCAAGAAACCCCAAAACCAAATGACCAAGAGATGATTTCCAGCATGATTATCTGCACATTCTAATATGTTTGCATAATAAAAATTACACTTACTCATGCCATGACAGTTTATAACTGGAAGGGCAATCCCAGAAGGTCATAAAGTACGATCAGAATCCGGATGGCATTTTAACTCATGGGAAACACCACCCAAAGTTAACCCTCCCTTTTAAATTACAAGAATACCTGGATTCTCATTATTCATTTTATTCCAGTGTCTACCTAATCTGTGTAGTACTATCTCTCAGGATTCTGCCTGGTGTGTACTATTGATTTTACTAAGTCAACTGTTTGTTGATGTAGAAAAAATCATCCTGAATCATTTCTTAAACTCACAAATCTACAAGATAAACAAGGTATAATATTTTTTATTAAAAAATTTTAATAGTGAGACATCATGAGGTACAGTTGCAGAATTACAGTTTTGTGCTTGGGTTTCAATTATACAATGATCAAATACCCATCCCTCCACCAGTGCCCATTTCCCAACACCATGGATCCCAGTATCCCTCCCACCCCCCATCCCCCCAATCCCACCCTGCCTCTGTGGCAGGGCATTCCCCTCTGTTCTCTCTCTCCTTTTGGGTGTTGTGGTTTGCAAAAGGAACATTGAGTGGCAATCATGTTTGGTCTATAGTCTACTTTCAGCATGCTTCTCCCATTTTGGGAGGATCCTCCCAACACCTTTATTTGGTGTTCCCTTCTTTATCTGAGCTCTCTTTTCCCCTAGTATGTGTGGTTAGCCTCCAAGTCATGGAGTAAAATTCCTGGTATTAATCTCAGCCATTCTTGGGTGTTAGTTTCCTATTTTGTTACTTTATGTTCCCCAGATGAATGCAATTTTTCTATGTCTATCCCTTTCTTTCTGAGTCATTTCACTTAACATGATGCTTTCCATGTAGTACCACTTGTAAGTAAATTTCGTGACTTCGTCTTTTCTAACACCTACATAGTATTCCATTGTGTAAATGTACCAAAGTTTCTTTAACCAGTCATCTGTTCTCGGGCACTCAGGTTTTTTCCAGATTCTGGCTATTGTAAAGAGTGCTGCAATAAACAGACAATTGCAGATGTCACTTCGACTATATTTTTTTGCCTCTCTGGGATATATTTCCAGGAGTGGTATTTCTGGATCAAATGGGAGCTCAATTTCTAATTTTTTCAGAATCGTCCATACTGTTTTCCTAAAGGGCTGAACCAGTTGGCATTCCCACCAACAGTGAAGGAGTGTCCCTTTCTCACCACATCCCCGCCAGCACCGGTTGCTTTTGCTCTTGTGGATATGGACCAGTCTCTGTGGTGTAAAGTGATATCTCATTGTGGTTTTGATCTGCATCTCCCTGATGATTAATGATGTGGAGCATTTTCTTATGTGCCTTTTAGCCATTCGGATTTCTTCTTTGTGAAAATTTCTATTCATTTCATCTCTCCATTTTTTGATGGGGTTGAATGTTTTCTTTTTGTGGAGTTCAACCAGTACTTTGTATATCCTTGAAATTAATCCCTTATCAGATGTGTAGTTGGCGAATATCCTTTCCCATTCTGTAGACTGTCTTTGTATTTTGGTCACTGGGTATAATATTTTTAAAAGGAATAAAAGTCTTAGCTGGATCTAGGGAAGCATAAAAGTTTTTGTTTTTTGCTTTTTGGGTCACACCTGGCGATGCACAGTGGTTACTCTTGGCTCTGCACTCAGGAATTACTCCTGGCGGTGCTCAGGGGACCATATGGGATGCAGGGAATCGAACCTGGGTCGGCCGTGTGCAAGGCAAACGGCCTACATGCTGTGCTATCTCGCCAGCCCCACATACAAGTTTTAGAACAAGTGCCTAGCATGGGTGAAGCCTTGAGTTCAAACACTAGGATTGCATGACCCTAGTTATATTATGGACTAGATAATAATTTGAAATATTATGCATAGAATGAAAAGAGACAAGAACATAGTAATTAATTTTCTTTTTACAAACAAGCAGTTTTTGGAGAGGGTTTAGATGGGCCCTACCTAGCAATTCACAGAGCTTACTCCTGGCTCTGTCTCAGGACTCTGTCCTGGAAGTCCTCAAGGGACCATATGAGGTGCCTGACATTGATCTAGAGTTAGGCTTGTGAATGCGAGCCACCTAGACAGCTATACTATCTCTCTGGCCTTATAAACATTTTTAAATGCTATATGTACCAGAATTTGGGACTTTTAACTATTAATTTTTTAAAGAACAAGATAAACCCAGATTCTGATATCAAATGGAGTTAAAAAAATGTTAGTACTGATTATTGCGTAGTATGAGATGGTTATATTACGGAAAGAAGATTGTTTACCTTAAATTTATACTTACATGAACCTTTAATTTATACTTATTTAGACTGTTAAAATTTTTGCCAAAGCAACTTTCAATTTTGTAATTAAATAATGTAAGCTCTCAAATAAAAAATTTTAAAATTGTAATTATATTTTCAAATATGCAAGATAATGATAAAGCTAATTAATATTCTTGTGAGTGTGAAGAAATGGGCACTCCTATACTCTTGGTGCATTCATATGCTTGCTTAAGTATTTTGTAAGCTATTTTTAATTGATTTGGGATGTTATGGCTCTATTTGGTCTACTGCAAGTTATACTGTTATGAAGATAAGTGTTCAATATATTTTTAGATAGGTGTTTTCATATCCTTTGTATAAATGCTTGGATTGCTATTGCTGGATCATATAGTACATCCACTTTTAGTTTTAAAAAACTTCATGTCATTGCAAACCCCAACACCCATAAGGAGAGAGAGAGAGAGAGAGAGAGAGAGAGAGAGAGAGAGAGAGAGAGAGCGCAAAAGGGAATAAGGGAATGCCCTGCCACAGAGGCTGGGTGGTGTGGGGGGAATGGGGAGGGAGTGGTGGAAGGGATACTGGGATCATTGGTGGTGAAGAATGGGCACTGTTTAAGGGATGGCTACTCGGTCATTGTATGACTGAAACGTAAGCATGAAAGTTTGTAAGTCCGTAAAAGTACTTCAGAGTGATTCATTCTAAAAAAATTTTTAAAAAATAATAAAAAAATTAAAAATTCATAATTATAAAACATATTATAGTCATTATTACATCTTATTTAATGTGCGAAATTTAAAAATAAAGTCATTGTTACATCTTATTTGGAAAAGATCTACTCAGGCCTTCAGCTCAGTTTTAGATGGAACCACTTGCTTTTATGCTTTCTGTTTCTTTGTTTTGGGGCCACACCTGGCAGCCCTCAAAAATTTCTCTTGATTCTTCACTCAAGGGCCATGCCTATAGGTACTCAGGAGTGCTCACACGTGGACCAAAAGATCTAACCTGGGCCAGCTGTATGCAAAGCAAGTGCCTTACTCTCTAGACTATCACTCCAGTTCCAATTATGCCTTTATGTTGAATTGTGTGAATTCCTTATTATTTCTTACAGAGCTAAGATGTCCAAATATCTTCTCCCAATTGACATACTATCTTTTAATTTTTGTGATGTCTCTTTGTTTTGTAAAATATTTTTTGTGTGGTATAATCCCGTTTATTCATTTTTGTTCTTTTCTTTGCCCATGAAAATAATCTGTTAAAAAGCTGGTTGGTGTTGACACGCTGAAGTATTGCTGATCTTTTCTTCTCTATATTTTATGATTTCAACTAATATTCAAGTCTTCCATCCATTTTATTTTATGTATGGTATTAAATAAGGATTTTGTGGCAGTAGCATTTTATTTATTTAGTTAGGTTTTTTTTTGGTCACACCCAGTGATGCTCAGGGGTTACTTCTGGCTTTGTGCTCAGGATTTACTCCTGGCGGTGCTTAGGGGACCATATGGGATGCTGGGGATTGAAGCCTTGGTTGTCCGTATGCAGGGCAAATGCCCTACCTGCTGTACTATCGCTTCGCCCCTGCATTAGCATTTGAAATGAAAAATATTGTGAATTAGTATTGATACTATTAGCTATCAATGATTCTCTCTAAATAAACATAATAAAAACTACATGATATCTGCAGATAGATATAATAATCTACATCCTACACAGATCTAAAAGTGAACTCTTTCAGCCACATTTGAAGGATTTTGAAGGTCAGGGACTAAAGAAAATTCTTTCACTGGCAAAATTTTAAATATGTTTTTCCTTGTCGATGTTGCTTGAAAAGATGGATAGCCTGAGGAAAGGACCTGTACCAATTATTGTGCTATGGCTAATGAATAATTGGCTAAATGATCGGGTACTTGTTGTAATCAAGATTAAAGGCTTCTAAGAACATTAGGGAAGAAATACTCACAAAACTCTTTCACATTGAAGTGAGTAATTAATAACCTGATGAATATGCTAATCATCTCTGGATGTAGATTATCCATACAACCTAATTCTTCTTCAATGGTCTTGCATCCATGAAATTTTGGCTCCATTTTAGGACCAATACAAAAAACACGGTGACAGGTTGAGAAAGAGCTATATTGACAATATGCTGGCTAATTGGAAAATGTTGAATTTGAGTTTTTAAACTGTCACTTATCTTCACAGTTATAAGAATAGTTGTTAATTTTTTGTAATAGGAAAAGAACAAAGCAGAAACGGTGTGTTGCAGACCTAGAGACTCCAGAAAAACAATGAATTCCTTCATTAGATGTCATGAGCACACCTCATCTTTCCTACAAACCTAAACAAAAAAAAGTAGAATATGAGGAATACTATCATTATCTTCAGGCTTTTGGGAAAAGGGGGAAGACTAGAAACTTGCTGTTCCCAATTTCTTTGGGCTAGTTGTACTCTCATGAAGAAAGTAGTTAGTCAAGGCAACTTAGTTATAAAATATGCACAAGTGTAACATAATGGCATTGCCTTCATGAAAATCGATATTTTTCCTGTCATTGTCAGTCATTTTTCAGAAGTGGTGACATAACTAATCATATACCCTGAACATATAGTCATGATTCAATAAAATCAGACAATCAGAAGGTAATAAATTGAGTACATTAAATCTCTATCATTAGGAAGAAGGTATTAAAACATCGTTGTGGAAATAGAAATACATTGTGCTTTTGAATTGTCCTTTTGAACCATTAGTATCTGTAGATGTAATGCCTAAATGTATTATCATTATCATGTATTAATTTATAACCATAAGACAAGTTGAAAGATATATAAAAAATGTGTAAAGTTCTAACAAAGACTTAGCTACATACTCAACTAGAAGACAAAGGAACAAAATACTGCTATCTTTCCGACACTTAATAACAACTTACTCTATACTTCTCATGAAAATATATTTTGGAGATATATTCACTAGATGAATCTTATATTCAGCTCTATGCATTTGAATAGATATTTTTTAATGTATTTATAACAATAAAAATAATGAAAAAGTGAAGAAAATATTATTCGAACTCTAATATCTATATAATATCTGCTAGGCATATTATTAGGTGTATTTTACAAGTTAGAAAGCTGGCTAATCCAAGTTGTCACAATCACAACATATTGTGAGTGCATTTTGAATCTGAAATGTGTTTGATCCTAAAGTTCAGTTTTTATAGTATGTAAAGCAGGAAGAAAAAAATTAATAATTCCCTTATTAAAGAAATTTCTACAAATACAAAACAATGAAGTTTAATAGAGCTTGTAAGTAGCACCGTAGCACTGTTCTCCCATTGTCCATCAAGTTGCTTTAGCTGGCACCATTTTGAGACTTGTTATTACTGTTTCGAGAATATCGAATACACCGCAGGGAGCTTGCCGGGCTCTGATGTGCAGGTAGGATACTCTGGGTAGCTTGCTGGGCTCTTTGAGAGAGACAGAGGAATCAAACCCAAGTCAGCCATGTGTAAGGCAAACACCCTACCTGCTGTGCTCCAGCCCAGAGCTTGTAAGTATTTCACAGAATATGTAGCACTTCTTGTTGCTAGAAAATCTCATTGTAGAAAGGTGTTGAGAATATATATTTTCAAATGTAAGGTGAAAAAAATTCTTTCTGAATGCAATAGTTAGCCTAGCAATTAACTAACATAATGCAGATTACCAGGAGAAAAAAAAACAACACAATTACATATTATGAAAGACCAACAAAGATATGGAGACTCAAAGACTCTCAACATCCAGATTTCAGAGGGAAAGAACTGTCTTCCTTGCACATGACCATTATCTAGTCTGGCTGTTAAGAGAAAAGTAAAAAGGATTTTTCAAGACTACTGCATCTTACTGAGTTTTAATTTAGAATAATTTACCAGGGTACCAGATAAACAGTAACAGCGATCAGATATTTGCCTAGCATGTGACCCACCTAGGCTTGATCACTGGCACCCCATGTGGTCACCAGAACCCCCAGCCAGGAATGATCCCTGAGACAACAGCCAGGAATAAGCCCCAAAAAAGAAAAAAACAATTCACATGCTAAAGCATAGTCTGGAGGATATTTACCTTGCACGCAGCTGACCTCACTTCTATTCCTCCACCCCTCTGGAGAGCCTGGCAAGCTACCCGTGATGTAATTCAATATCCCAAAAACAGTAACAATAAGTCTCACAGTGGAGACATTACCTGTGCCTGCTCAAGAAAATTGATAAGCAATAGGAGGACAGTGCTACAGTGCTACATGCTATAAATGGTGCGTTTTGTGATAAGGTGTTTCACAGTTAAAAACACTTTTTATTTCTCTGTATATTTATTTCCTTCTTGCTTTCTCTAAATGTGAGTTGAAATAGTAATTTTATCTGTATGTGGTACATTCTCCATTCTTTTGAATACATAATTCTTGACAAATGTACTGTATGGATCTATTTGGTGAATAAATGAATGAATGTAAAAAAATAATTTCTAGTTATTCTCCCCAATCTTTCATAGATTCTACAAATTGTGGCTTAAAGAGTCACTTAAGAAACTGATTTGTGTATACAAGATGTAGCTTATCTAGCAGGTGTAAAGTTATAGATAAAGGGCCTCCTGGTTTGAATAAGAATTTTATCTGGATATTTAAGAAAACAAATTTTGAGTCATTTCAAAACATTGAAATAAGAGCATGTTATCCTGCTACTAATTCCTCCTGATAGATTGTGTATCATAAGAAGGTAACTCAGTGATTTGGGCTTTTTTTTTCCTCAAATAAAAAATTGACGATTTTTTTTTGTTACTGTTACTGCTACTCTTACTGTTATGATCGACCATATCCACACATTGACCAAGATAATTGAGGTTTCACGAGAGTTCAAGACGCTGCTCTAATGTTCATTGATTTAAAGAAGTCCTTTGGCCCTCCACGAGCGGCTCTCCGGCACGGCCATGGCTCCAGAGGCAAAAGGACTTAATCTAGAGCCCAGCAGCTTGCGGCAGAAAAGTGAATGGACCATGCGTTAAACTATGGCACCATGCTTCCCCGGGTGGGAAAGGGTGTCGCTCCCTTCTGCCTTCCCCTCCCTCAGCCCTCTCCCCTCCCCCCAGCAGCAAGGTGGCCAAGGCCTCAGGTCTCAGAGCTTATTGGAAAGAGAGGTATGAGCCAGCAGTGACAGGGCAACTGCAGCCTCATGGGAAAGGGGATGATACTGGCTCATCCATCACACACTACCGAGGTCACAAGTTGCCTCCCATGAACAGCTCTCTGGCACGGCCATGGCTCCATAGGCAAAAGGACTTAATCCAGAGCCCAGCAGTTTGTGGCAAAGAAGTGAATGGACCATGTTAAACTACGGCACGATGCCTCCCCGGAAGGGAAAGGGTGTCACTCCCTTCTGCCTGTTTCCTTCCCCGGCAGCAAGGTAGCTGCCACCTCAGAGCTTATTGGAAAGCCAGGTATGAGCCAGCAGTGATGGGGCAACTGCAGTCTCATGGGAAAGGGGGTGGTATCGGCTTGTCCTTCATGCCCTACCGAGGTCACAAGTTGCCCTTCCATGAGCAGCTCTCTGGCATGGCTATAATATCAGACACACAGAAACCAATCTTGTAATTATCTTGCTCTTGGCAGAAATCCCTCCAGACATACCTAGTAAAATATCAGAAATCCAAAATCGCATGGCTGCTATGGTGGCCGCAGGACATCATATGGTTCTCATAACCAGCTATAGAAAAAAATTACTTCACAATACCTTTTCAGCAGTTCTGATTGTTGGGGGAAATTTTAAACAATAATGGCACATCTTTTGTCGAAATAATGAATGTTACCAAAGTAGAGAGAGAGTTAAGTAGAAATCATCTGCCTCACAGGCATTGGGAGGGGTGGGAGGGGGATATATTGGGGTTCTTGGTAGTGAAAAATAAGTACTGGTGAAGGGAAAGGTGTTTGATCATTGTATGACCGAGACTTAATCTTTAAAGCTTTTTAACTTCTCCCACAGTGATTTAATAAATAAATGTAACAAAAAAAAAAATAAAGAAGGCCTTTGATTCTGTTGAGACTGAAGCAGTCATCGAAAAAATTGACGATTTTTTCAAACAGGACATTCAAACTCAGTACATCAGGATCCTCCATGAGCTCTATTATGGATTCACCACCAGGATATCACCATTCTACAAGGAAGTGATCGACGTCAAGAGAGGAGTTCAGCAGGGTGATACCATTTCACGGAAATTCTTCAGTGCCACCCTCAAGAACGTTATGCAAAAACTGGAATGGGAAGGAATGGGAGTGAAGATAGACTGTCGGCAACTACACTACCTCCACTTCGCTGATGACATCATTCTAATAAAACCAAACATCAGCCAAGCGGCACAAATGCTGACCGACTTTGACCGTGAGTGTGGAAAAGTCGGACTGCAGCTGAATCTCACGAAGACAATGTTCATGAGAAAGAGACTAGTTCCTGATGTTCCATTTGCTCTCAATGGAATGAACATCTACGAATGCAACAGTTATGTGTACTTAGGTCGAGAACTCAACATCATGAACGACCTGGCACCTGACCTGCTCAAAAGGAAGAGAGAGGTGTGGAATACCCTCAAGAGCATTGGAGAAGTTGTTAAGAGGACGAAGAAACTTTAGCTCTGGGCACATCTTTTCGACTCCAACATTCTTCTTGCACTAACATACGCCTCAGAGACTTGGGCCCTATGAAAACAGGATGAGAATGCTATTTGGGTATCCCAAAGAGGAATCAAAAGAGCTATGCTTGGAATATCACGTTTCACTCAAGTGAGAGAAGGAATCCAGAGTTCCAAACTCTGTTGACTATCGAGAATCAGGGACGCTGCCTTGTTTTCCAAGGCGTTGAAAATCAGATATGCCAGACACGTAATGCAATTTAGAGATGACCTGTGGACTACAGCTGTTACTGACTGGATTCCAGCGACATCAAAAGAATGCCTGGCTGCCCACCTATGAGATGGTCAGGCTTCTTTGTCAAAACCCTGAACTAACAGTTTGAGGCTCTTCATGTTTCTGGGGCAAGCAGATACCATTGGGCTACACTAGCACACGCCAGGGACAAATGGAGATGTTACTGGTGCCCACTCGAGCAAATAAATGAGCAATGGGATGACAAGTGATACAATTGATATAAAAAATGAATGGGTTTAAGATCTCGTGAGCAACTTCTTTAATCTAAAACTTGTATTTCTTATTTTATTTTTCATTGTTAGAAAAGTTGGGTATTTTTGACTTATAATTTAACAAGAAAGTACTTCATTCCAAGTATTAAATAAACCATATATATTTGCCTCTTGATATTTTATTTACAGCATATGCAGTAAGATATTTGATACATTTTATAAAACATAAATATAAAATATTAGTCAAAAGTATAATATGTAGAAATATGTTATAACTTTATCTTAACAGCTAAGAGAGTCTTTTGTCTAATTAAATATATTAGGTACATCTTCTATAGAGTTCATCCGAAAATTATTCCGTAGCGAACTGCTTAAGATATTTAATTTCCCCTTAGGCATGAATTAAGTAGTACTAATTGAACAGAATTAGGAAGAAATGGTCTTGTCTACATATTTTTGGAAATTATAATATTCAATAGACAAAAATCTGGAATTCTATTATTATTCAATTGCCTAACTGATAATATTTATCTTTCCCCAGAATTCAATTTTCTTAAATTTAAAATACATAGGAAATAGTCTGTTTTCACTGACTTTACAAAAATCCCTGATTCACATACCAGATGCCACAGTGCTTCTAGCCTGATGAAGGCTCCCTGCAGTTAATGTCCTTTTCAGTAGTGGTTGCAAAAGAACTGAAGCAGATTGTGCAAGGCTGCATAATCATATAATTTCATTCCAATTGAGGAATTATTGCTACATAAAAAGTCAACTGTCTTGATGAGGAAAAAGAAAGTTAAAATAATAAAGTATTCACATAATGAAAAATTTTAAATACAGGTCAGTTAATATGGCATCGTTCAACATTCTATCTCTGAAACCTGTATTTATTTTAATTCTTTCTGACAAAAATGAAAAATTGCACATTTTATTACCTTGGAACAAAAGCAAAACAACAGTACAGCAGCCTGGCTGATGTTACACTCTTTTGTTGGTGCAGGCTGTGTTTGTGGATATTATTAAATAAAAATAGAAGATAAGGGAAACTAAATTGTTTGAGAAATTCATTTAATTCACACATCCTTTTAGGTGAAATTAGGCATCAAAAACAATCATGGACATGAATCAACACAGTTCTACCTGAGTACAGAGTACAGTAGTATATTCAGCTCTGTCGGAGGTGAGTATGACTAAGCAAGACTAATTTCTCACACAAGTTTATCTATCCTACATTTCTTTGCAAATAGAATCGTGGTTTTATTATAGAAGCAATGTGACACACAAGTGATGAATCATGATACTCATTACTATGTTTGCTCCTGATCTCTCAACTTTCCTTGAAGCTAATATGGCTATAGTGCTTGGAATTAATCAAATAAACTTAATAAAGTGGTCTGACAAAGAAGTTTCATGGAAAGCGGTTTGTTTCACAGTAAAAATGGATATGTGCACCTATCACAATTTTTATCCTGTTAGTAACTGTGCTACATTGTCAATGAATTTATAAAGGAAAAGAAATTAATATTTCCCAAAGAACTACAAAGATATCAACATTTGGTGTACAGTGATAAGTCTTTACACTATAGCTTAAGGATGGTTTTTCTCTCATAAACCTTAAAAACAAATTTTCCAAAAATGTTTTCTCAAGGTAAGAAATAAATTAAAATCAGGTATAGAAAATTTGAAAATCTACACAGAGGCAGGGTGGGATGGGGGAATGGGGGGTGGGAGGGATACTGGGACCCGTGGTGGTGGAAAACGGGCACTGGTGGAGGCATGGGTACTTGATCATTGTATAACTGAAACCCAAGCACAAAAATTTGTAAGTTTACAACTGTACCTCATGGTGTTTCACTAATAAAAATTAATAATAATAAAAAAATGGGCTGGAGCTATAGCACAGCGGTAGGGCGTTTGCCTTGCACGCAGCCAACATGGCCGACCTGAGTTCGATTCCTCTGCCCCTCTCGGAGAGCCCGGCAAGCTACCGAGAGTATCTCGCCCGCACAGCAGAGCCTGGCAAGCTCCCCATGACGTATTCGGTATGCCAAACACAGTAACAAAAAAAGGAAAAAAAAGAAAATTTGAAAATCTATAGTATGCTGAAGATATGTCTTTATTTTAAATATGTTTTTAAAAATAATTCTGTTAAACAGTTCTCTCCAAGAACAAATATGTATTGAACATTATCACAAGATCAATAGAAATTATACCAGATTGTATACTGTCTGTTGTCATTGATGTGAAAATTTTGTTTGCACTTGTTTTCTCATTTTATCCTCATAGAAAATCTATCAGGGAAACTAGATTTTTTTTCTCCACTGAGAATGAATACCCCAAACATTTTACCAGTTTTTTCAATTGAATGAAGAAAAGCAAAAAATTCCCACATTATGAACTTTGGCTTTTTTACTAACAACTTCATGTAAAAATGTTCATTGGTGTTAAACAAACTAACAGCTGTTTACTTGTAGTTGTAAATGTTATAGGTGTAAAATGTCACCTAACTTGCCTAAGTAAAAAAGAGATTTGTCAAACACTGTTAACACTGATGACAAGACTAAATGGGTTGTCATCACAAAGACCAAAATATAGCAAACATTCGATATGATCTCACACCAACGTTTTTTTTCATTTCTTTTTGTTTTTCCTTTATTTCTTAAAGAAAAGCAAAAGTTTAAGAAAATGAAAAACTTAAAAAAAATGGAGACTTGTTTTATACATGAGGGGAGGAATTTGCTCAATTGTAAAATTCTGCCTGAGTGAAAAGCTTAAGTTTTCCTGGAACTCCAGAAAACAAATTAATTAATTAATTAATTAATTAAAAGTTTTCTACTTCATGAAAGAAATGATATCTGAAAAATGTTTTGAAATAACTCCAAGAATAATTTTAATTATAAAAAGTTGATCTGGGAGCTGGAGCGATAGCACAGTGAGTAGGGTGTTTGCCTTGCACGCAGACAATTGGGGTTCAATTCCCAGAATCCCTTATGATTCCCCAACAGAGACATTACTGATGCCCAATCGAGCAAATGGATGAACGGGAGGACAGTGCTACAGTGCTGCCAGAAATGAATGCAGTCATTCTATATCTGTCCCTCTCCTGACTCATTTCACTAAGGATGATACTTTCCATATCCATCCATTTATAAGCAAATTTCATGACTTCATGTTTTCTAACCACTGCACAGTGTTCCATTAGGATCTGTATTGAATACCAAAATGCTTAGAGAGAGAGAGAGGTGAGAGAGAGAGAGGTGAGAGAGAGAGTGCCTGCCATAGAGGCAGGGTGGGGGATGGAGTGGGCGGGGGGTGATGGGACAGAAATTGTGGACACCCGTGCTGACAAATGTACACTGGTAAAATGATCCGTGTTGGAACACTGTATTACTGACACCTAATGAAGAATAGTTTTGTAAGGGTCTATCTCACCGTGATTCAATAAAAAATAAAGAAAAAGAAAAGTCGATCAGTGAAAATAGATTTTATAAACTGGATTTCAGGTCCAATTTTTAAAATTCAAAGACATATTGAATAATTTAGAGTTATCTTAGTTATTGAATGATATGTAATCAAACACCTCCATAATCAACATATAGATTTAATCAGAATGTGATATCTCATACATTTATGAGATTCAGAATTTTAACTGAGGGTTAGAGAGATAGTACAGGAGGTAAGGCACTTGCCATGCATATATCCAACTTGGGTTCAGTCCTCAGCAACTGCTAATGGCTCCAAAAGACACACCATGATTATATCTTAGCACTGATAGCTAGGTCTCCGAAACCAAATAAATAAGTAAAACACTTTAGAAGTCCTTCCAGGAGTGATCCCGGAGCACAGAGTCTTAAGTGCTGCTTAGCTGCTTGGTTCTGGTCCAAAGTTCCTCATGAAGTTGCAGTCAGATCAGCCAGGACTGCAATCTATGAAAGGATGAAGATGCCATAACCAATTTGCTTATGTGATTTCTGCCACAGCTGCAAATTTGTATCACATGGGCCTCCAGAAGATGTGTTGATAATGTGATGGTTTTCCCTAATATATGTGAGGCAAGAGAGAAAAAAAGATATGGAATTCCCAAGACAGTTGGTGCATCTAATCTTGAAAAGCATACACCCACACATCTGCTGACTGTTATTAATACAGACAACCTGATTGATACAAGATGACATGGTACTAAACAAAGACGTTCAAATAAAAATAAGTCATTAGGAGACATTTTAGAGGCTGACCACAAAAGAGAAGCTATTCTTGTGAGGTGAGATTAACTTCTTGAGACACCAAAAAGTTGTACTGAGTAAGCATAGGTTTTAATCTAATTTAGTACTATGGTGAAAATCAGAGGCATATATGACAGTTTCACTTGAAAAGTTGAAAAAATAGAACTTCAAGGTAGAATAGGTAGCTTCCATACTGGACCAATTCCCAGAAAAACACGACTTCTGAGCACCTTGGAAGAAGAAAGGAAGGCAGGAAGGGAGGCAGGCAGGAAGGAAGGAAGGAAGGAAGGAAGGAAGGAAGGAAGGAAGGAAGGAAGGAAGGAGGGAGGGAGGGATAGAGGGAGGGAGGGAAGGAAGCGAAGGGAGAAGGAAAGGAGGGGGGAAGGAAAGGAGGAGGGAGGGAGGGAAGGAGGGAGGGAGGAGATAAGAATAGAGAAAGGAGGGGAGTGAGTTTTTGATTATTTAATATTGTTATTATTTAATAACAATATAAGCCATAAATATAGTAATGAGTGAGGAAATATTTGTATAGATTAAAATATGTTTAATAAGAAAGAAAAAAGAGAGAGAAATAAAGAGAGAAATAAAGAGAGAGAGAAAGAAAAAGAAAATCACACAAGTCAGTTTAGCACCATACCTCTCATAGGCTACTAATTAGGTCAACACTTAAGCAAACTCTTTACACTGTTCCATATCCATTACATTACAATATTCAGTTTATTAATGTGTTTGCTATTATAAACACAGCTTATTACTTTAAATTAACAAATAATATTAATTTATTATTCCTGGGCTGGAACAATAGCACAGCGGTAGGGCGTTTGCCTTGCACGCAGCCAGACCAGCCAAGCTAGTTTCGATTCCTCCTCCGAGAGTATCTCACCCGAACAGCAAAGCCTGGCAAGCTCCCCTTGACGTATTCTATATGCCAAACCAGTAACAACAAGTCTCACAATGGAGATGTTATTGGGCCCGCTAGAGCAAATCGATGAACAACGGGAGGACCGTGACTATGACTGTGACTATTCCTGGATAGGAAATGTCTTTTCCTTACCTCCCTATCTTTAGGACTCTGAGCAATAAAATATCTCAACTGTACATAATATTTAATCAAGGAATTTTCATTTTAATCATACAACTGATTTGTTATTTGTTATTTTCAAATAATGCTACATTTATATTCTGGATCAATAGTTCTAAGTAATGAATATACAGTAACTTGCATATGATAGCTATTCTAAATACTTGTAAATTAAATATACTTTTCTACCACTTTGATATAAAATTAAAGAAGCACAATAACATGTTAGATGATTTTGGTAATCACTTGATCACTTGATACCCTGTTACTCATCGATTTGCTCGAGCGTGCTCCAGTAATGTCTCCATTCATCCCGGTCACATGCTCGTGTAGTCCAATGGCATCTGCTCGTTCTAGGAACACGAAGAGCCTCAAACCGATCATTCAGGGTCTTGAGGAAGAAGTCTGACCATCTCATAGGTGGGCGAACACGCGATCTTTTGACGTCCCATGGAATCCAGTCGGTAATGGCTCTAGAACAGTGGTTGTCTCCAAATCTCATTATGTGTCTAGCCCCTCTGATTTTCGATGCCTTGGCAAATGAGACAGCGTCCCTGATTCTTGAGCATTGACAGAGGTTGGAACGACAGATTCTTTCTCTCATTTGAATGAAGTGTGATACTCCAAGCATAGCTCTTTTTATTCCTCTTTGAGAGATCCGAATAGAGTTCTCATCCTGTTTTCGTAGGGCCCAGGTCTCTGAGGCATATGTTAATGCAGGAAGAACAGTGGAATTGAAGAGATGTGCTCGGAGCTGGAGGTTCTTTGTCCTCTTAGCTATTTTTTCAACGCACTTGAAGGCGTTCCAAGCGGCTCTCTTCCTCCTGCGCAACTCAGCTGCCAGGTCATTCGTCATGTTGAGTTCTCGACTTAGGTACACATCATAACTGCTGCATTTGGAGATGTTTGTTCCATTGAGAGCAAATGGAATGTCAGGAATGAGTCCATTTCTCATGAACATTGTCTTCATGAGATTCAGCTGCAGTCTGACATTTCCACACTCATGGTCGAATTCGGTGAGTATTTGTGCAGCTTGACTGATGTTTGGTGTTATTAGAAAGATGTCATCAGCAAAGAGGAGGTGGTGTAGTTGCTGACCATCTATCTTCACTCCCATTCCTTCCCATTCCAGTCATCTCATGACGTTCTCGAGGGTTGCACTGAAGAGTTTCAGTGAAATAGTATCACCTGCCGAACCCCTTTCTTGACATGGATGACCACTTCTTTGTAGAATGGTGAGATCCTGGTATTGAATCAGTAATACAGCTCAGGGAGGATACTGATATATTGAGTTTGAATGCCCTGATTGGCTAGGTCTTCGATGACCATTTCTGTCTCAAAAGAATCAAAGGCCTTCTTTAAATCAATGAATGTTAGACAGAGCGACATCTTGAACTCCCAAGAAACCTCAATGAGTTTGGTTATCATGTGGATATGGTCAATCGTGCTGAATCCTTTTTGGAACCGGGCTTGGTTACATTGTTGTCCTTCATCTAGTGTTCTGCCAATCCTATTCAGGATGACTCAAGTGAACAGCTTGTAGATTACAGACAATAGCCAGATAGGGCGATAGTTGCCAATGTCATGGATGTCTCCCTTCTTGTACAGTTGTATAGTCCTGCTGGTTTTCCACTGGGACGGAACCTTGCATTCAGACAGGTAACATGTGAAGAGCCGGGTCAGGGTATTGATGAGTACTGACGGTAGGTTCTTCAGGTGTTCAGGTCTGACCTTGTCTGGGCCAGGTGCTCTTCATTTCTTTACTGACGAGATGGCGTGTCGGATTTCAGAAGGGAGAATGTTGGGAACGACATATCCATCCTGTGGAATTTGGTATGTGTGCAGGTGGACGTGGCTATCAAAGAGATCTGAGTAGAAGTCATGAATAATCTTCTCCATTGACCTTCTGGAAGATGTGATAGATCCATCAGGACGTGTTGGAGGGCAATGATCTTGGTCTTGTAGTTGGTGAAGGACACACGGGCATTACAAATGCTTTTTCTAGCTTCTGCCACATCTACCAGCACTGCTGCTCTTCTCTCTTTGAGGTTTTCCTTGATCGCTTCTCTACACTGCTTTGTGAGGTCAGACGTTAGCTTGCCTGAGGCATGGGCCAAGTCATGTTGGCGAATAAGCTCAAGAGTTTTCATAACTTTGATAATATTTAAAAGAAAAAATATATATATTTACATTTTAAAGAAGCACAATACTAGAATCAAGGTGTCCCTCCCATGTTAGCAGGTTATAATTTCAAATAATATAATTTGAAGAAAAAATGAAGGCTTTTGTATTTTTTAAATGGTCCACTAGTATTCATAAAATAAGAAAATCTCTTATTTATTGAATATGCATCTAGTTTCAATGAAATTATATCAGAACTCAGAGGTAAAATTCGAGCAATTTAAAACCACTCTAAAGATATTATGAATACCTCTTTTTCCATCTTTTTTCAAAGGTATGTCTACCCTATAATGTATAATTTATGTTTCTGGAGAGAAAATGAAAATGTGACTTTGAGAAATCATTTTAAAGGCAATTTTAAAATGATCTTGTTCAAAGATATGATTAAGGAACTTAAATATTCAAAAATTTTCCTTGGGTTTTATCATTTTAGTTTAATAACTATTCTTTAGTAATAATTGGAACTATATAAATACAAATGAATTAGCTAAAAGCTGGTGAACAGACTTTTAGAAATATTATCAAAATATCATTGCAGTTTAAGTCACCACAGTGGGAGGTAAGAGTGTGTTTGCAGGTGATGTTTATTATTTTGTGGTGAGGAGCTCCTGATTAGTGTTTAGGGGGTCTGGGATCACTTCCCAAGATACTCTATTAATCATTCAGAGCTCAATCATGGAAATGTGATTTTGCTAAACTCTATCTGTGCCACCCTGGCACACCAAAGGTATTTCAGGGCTGCAACTATTAATGCGTTGTAGTTTGTGGCACAGGGGGCTATAGGTCCCTGTACAGGCAAGGCATGTGGCCTTACAGCTAATCACTCTCTCCTTGGCTCTGGGATGTCTATGCAATGTCTTCTCAAATTCATATTTATTTCAAAAGCAAATTTTCCTTAGAAAATAAGTGTTTGGCAAAGGACAGAGAAAGTAAGAGGGATTGTGCCTGCCACAGAGGCAGGAGGTGGAAAGGAGTGGGGGTGGGGGGAGGGATACTGGGAACACTGGGGGTGGAGAATGGGCACTGGTGGAGGGGGGTACTTGAACATTGTTTGACTGAAACGCAATCATGAAAGTCTCTAAGTCTGTGTTTCTCACGATGATTCATTTTTAAAAAATTCTAAAAAAAAAAAGAAAAGAAAAGAAGTGTTTGGCAAAGTGACCAGAATAATTAAGTTTCCTAAACTCCATATTATAAACAATTATAGCAAAAACTCCAACTCCTTAAAGTTTATTCATTAATCTACCTGTCTTCTTCCTGATTATTCTTCTTCACAGCAATTACTACTGCTTAAAATTTCCACACATTGGGGCTGGAGCGATAGCATAGCGGATAAGGCCTTTGCCTTGCACTTGGCGGAGTTGGTTTCGATTCTCAGAATCCCATATGGTCCTCTGAGCACTGCCAGGAGTAATTCATGAGTGTATGAGCTAGGAGTAACCCCTGTGCATTGCCGGGTGTGATCCCCCAAAAAAAAATTCCACCCATGTATGAATTTTATTAGTGCATTGCCTATATTTACACCCTATTTCATGAACTATAGGAAATGAGGACTCGTTTAGTGACATGTTTTATTTTATACCCAGCTCTTGGAAGAGGTCTGAGTTGATACAAGGTTTTTATAAATATTTATGAGTGAGTGAATAAATAGTTATAATATGCCATGTTCCAAACTAGGTGCCAAAGATGCCATAATAAATAATGGAGACATTGTCCTCATCATTTCTTTGCAATTTACTGAATTTACAGACAAATTGACAATTACAGAATCAATGTCACAAATAGTGTGAGAAGGAACAAAGCAGATGTACCAAGGCTGAAATTCGAGGAAGGCATTCTGAAAATAAAACTCAGGCCTGAATGATGTTTAGAGATTAGTCAAGTTTTTGAGAAGTAGAAAGAAAGGAGAAAAATCTATACAGCTGGGTAGAGCTGTATGTGTAATGACCCATGATAAAAGAAATAAAAAATGAAAGAAATTCTATACAATTCTATTGTAGAGTTTAAATAAAAGGAGGAAAGTCTCAGTTAAGATGTTTTCAGCAGATGCGTTCAGCAGTATATAGCAATCACTTCCGAATCCTTCACTGATTGTGCAATTAGACTAGGACCTAGTTTATTCTTTTTCTTTTCTCAGGTCCAAATCCTTGCCACTGGTTTCACTCTTGGCACCCCAACACCTGCATTGATGGTATCAAAGAGACTCGCAACAGCTCCCAGACCTACTTATTTTTCCTCCACAGTCAGTATAGAATAAAAGGGAGGTGAGTCCTATTCAGAAATTGATTTTGGTTGAGTCGATTTGGGTCACATTAAATATCATTTGCCAAATGTCCTCCTTAATCCATATAGATAATTATGAAGTAAATATCCCAGAAATAATCATGAAGCAATGAAAATGAGGGGCTCTTAACAGCAGAAAAGGAAAAATTAATGTAAAAGATGCCAACTGTTATATTTGACATGTAACTTTAGATTTTATCATAGAAGATATTAAAAACCTTTATCTAAATGAGAAAAGAAATAACCCAGTCATATTTTCACACTAAAGATACTCTTGAAATATGAAGGATAGAGTGAACATATTCAAGAGAAACTTGTTAGGAAGTTGTTGCAAGGTATTATCAGCAGCAATTGATCAATGATATAAAAATTCAGAAAATATTCAACAATTTGAATAGTTAGATATTAGAAAAGATTTGAATTTAAGAAATGATAGAGTGAAGGAACAAAGTCAAGGATGATCAATGTGCATTTTTTTTCTTTTTGGGTCACCTGGAGATGCACAGGAGGGGTTACTCCTGGCTCTGCACTCAGAAATTACTCCTGTCGGTGCTCAGGGGACCATATGGGATGCTGGAAATGGAACCCGTAGGCCACATGCAAGGCAAACGCCCTACCGGCTGTACTATCACTCCAGCCCTCATTGTGCATTCTTATTGGTTAAATGGGCATGTGAAATACTTGCAATAGAAAACAAAAAGGAAATCCATGGTAGAAAATGAGGTGTCATTCAACGAGTTTTGTCTGTCTACAAATCATAAACTTGAAGTTTTGTCTATTCTCAGGTTTTTGTCATTTTATAAGCTAAAGATGTTGTCATCAAAAAGAGCTAATGTCTTTTTTGCAGGAGGCCTGTTTACAAAACTCAGTATCTCCAGGTGTGGCCTCAAAGCAAAGCAAAAATAAAATCATGTAATTGTATCAAAGAAGAAAAATATCAAGTAACAATAAAATATATTAATTATTAGCAAAGGGCCTATTTGCTTTTGTACTGTTTTTTATTTTATTAGTTGCTATGTTCTAATGTTATTTGCCAGAGTGAAAGCTTTGGTAGAAAAAAATAAAGATACTAAAGGTTATCATAAATTGTGCTTTCCTCCAACAAGAAACACAAATGCATATTAAATACCACGCCCTGTGTTAGTATAGAAATAAGATAAAATGAGAGTTAGAAATATCCTGATTTAGTAAACAGAGATGCAAGCAATGTATTAAATATTATCAAGGTCAAATAATGACACGTGCAAAGAGAAAATAGAGATTTCTTTAAATGACCAAGATAGAAAATATCATTATTGTAACAGAGACAGCACGATGGTTTTAGAAACAGCAAACAACTTTATATGGGACAATATCCACCTGAAACATCACTTTTTGGAGAGGAGGAGGCAGTAAGATTAGCAGCTGCAGTATGGAACTGATTCAGCAGCAGATGTGAAGCAGAACTTCTAGTTTCCAGATTTTCTAAAGGGATGTAACCTTATTAAAGAGGAAGCTGAATCTAGGTTATTTAAAAACAAAGTACACAAAAGATATAGATAACTGGAATTCTTAATAAATCAGTACGACATTCAGAGCGTTGAAGAGCAAAGAAGAAAGGGAAAGAAGGGGGGAAGGAGGCAAAAGACGATGAAGAATGAGGAGGAGAAGAAGAGGAAGAGGACAGGAAAGGGAAGGAGAGAAAGAGGGTGAGTGTTGTAGAAAAGGAAGGGGAAATGGGCTGGGGCAGAGTATAACCTATAAGGGGAACTTTCTTGTGACTAAAGGAAATATTATCAATAAAGGAGTACATATTAATAATTTTTCAGTGATTTTTATTGTATTAAACCACACATTTTCGGTGAGAACTGACACACTAAAATCTAATTCTATGGCAATGTAGAGAATTAAAAAGCAGCAGAAACAACATATTTTAACTCTTTTTCAAATACCCCTTCTATCAAATATTATAGTGCCATCTTCTCTAGAGGAAAGACTGAAGTTCTAGTTTTAATGTGTCATGGAATGTTTCCTTGAAATTAGGGCTGGAGCGATAGCACAGCGGTAGGGCGTTTGCCTTGCACGCAGCCAACATGGCCGACCCGAGTTCGATTCCTCCGCCCCTCTCGGAGAGCCCGGCAGGCTTCCGAGTGTATCTCACCCACACGGCAGAGCCTGGCAAGCTCCCTGTGATGTATTCGATATGCCAAACACAGTAACAACAAGGTCTTCAATGGAGATGCTACTGGGCCCGCTCAAGCAAATCGATGGACAACGGGAGGGCCTTTACCTTTTATAACGCAAGTAATGCTTGTCCAGAATCTTAAAAAGTTCAAAATTTGAAAAAAAAATCTTTAGGGCAGCAGCATCATACGAATGCAGCAGTCCTTGCACGCAGCCAACATGGCCGACCCGAGTTCGATTCCTCTGCCCCTCTCAGAGAGCCCGGCAAGCTACCGAGAGTATCTCGACCACACGGCAGAGCCTGGCAAGCTCCCCGTGACGTATTCGATATGCCAAACACAGTAACAACAAAGTCTTCAATGGAGACGTTGCTGGGCCCGCTCGAGCAAATCGATGGACAACGGGAGGGCCTTTACCTTTACCTTTACCTTTAGGTTTTATTCTAAGTAAACTCAAAGAGAAACTAGGTTCATATAGAGATAGCACAGATATTTACGTACAGTAAAGCTTTCCTGTTTGTAGACCATGCTTGTTCAAATCCTAGTACTCCATATGGAGCCCAAGCACTGCCAGGAGTAATCCCTGAGCACAGAGCTAGGAGTAGCCCTGAGCACTGCAAGGTATGGCCCCCAAACAAAAACAAACAAACCAAAAACATCCAGAAAAGCAAAGTATCACACCTTCCTTGGTATTGCTAATGAATGCAACCAAGAGCAAATGGAATGGCTATCAGTGGCATAAGATTAAGTACTTCAATCCAGGAGTTATAGATAATAAGAGTCACTGTTAAATAAATTCACAGAAAATTGGTGAATTTAATTTTGGAATTTGAACTTAAATGAGATGCATGGCATTTGTATTAGAATAAATCTTTACAAAATATACAAAACTTTTCAGTCATTTTCACAACATAAATAAGTAGTGTGTGTGGTATGTGTGTGAGAGAGAGGAGAAAAATAGAGAGAGAGAGAGAGAGAGAGAGAGAGAGAGAGAGAGAGAGAGAGATTTGGAAGGGCACACACAGCAGTTTTTAGGGTTTACTCTGGCTCTGTCCTGATGGAGAGTGGGGCTTGGGGGAGCTAGGCAGGCACCTTACCCACTCTACTATCTTTCCAGCCCCAATAAATATTATATATTTAATGATATAGATCTAAGTTTCCATCTGCATTCTGATGCTAAGTTGTCATATGTTCAGTTCTTGTGCAGAATCATCATCTCCAACTAATATTGTCATAATGGACCCTTCTTTATCTTCACTATCCTCCATCCCCCAAACCCTTGTGGTAATTTCCAACTATTGACCAGACCTCCTGTAGGATCTGTATTGCAAACCATAAAGCCTAAAATGAAAGAGAAAGAGAAAAAGAGAAAGAGAGAAAGAGAGAAAGGGGGAGGAGAGTGAGAGAGAGAGAGAGTGAGAGAGAGAGAGAGAGAGAGAGAGAGAGAGAGTGGAGGTGCCTATCATAGAGTCAGACGAGTGGGAGTAGGGGTAGTTTTGGGGTTGTGGGAGGGAAACTAGGATACTGGTATTGAGAAATTACACTGATGGTGGAATGGGTGTTAGAACATTTATAACTGAAACCCAGTCATGAACAGCTTTGTAATGCTCCATATCACAGTGATTCAATAAAATTAAACTTTAAAAAAAAATAAAAGTCATGTGCATAGTAATCGATCAGTCACCTCACAGAAACCTCAGGACTCTGGTTAGATAATTGCTCAAGTTACAGTTTGATAATTATAGTATTGCTCTTTTTCTAAGGTAAGGCATTTCTTTCTGTGGCAGTAGGCATGCCCAGCTTTGCTCAGTGTTTACTCCTAGTTTTATACACAGAGGTCTCTCCAGGCAGGGCCTTGGGACACCGTATGCAGTGCAGGAGATCAAAACTGGATTGACTTGTACAAGGCAAAGAGCCTTATCCCTGGGCTTTACCAACAGCCCAAGGGTAAGACTTTTCATCATGACTATTTTCTTAAAATATTTTTCTGCTAATATTTTTTTACAAAATGAGAAAAAAGTGAGTCCAAGATATGACAATCTATATTGATTCAAAATTATTTTTAACTTTGCTTCTTCAGAAAATTAATTAAAATACTGATGATAAAAAATAATGATCTTTTACTTTTGTTAGGGCTGGATCTATAACACAACAGGTAGGGCATTTGCCTTTGCACGTAGCCGACCCGGGTTTGATTCCTCCATCCCTCTTGGAAGGCCTGGCAAGCTACCAAGAGTATCCCTCCTGGAATACTGTCATAATGGCATAAAGGCAGAGCCTGGAAAGATCCCCGTGGTGTATTTGATATGCCAAAAACAGTAACAGCAAGTCTCACAATGGAGATATTACTTGTGCCCGCTCAGAGCAAATCGATGAACAACTGGAGAACAGTGCTACAGACAGTGCTACTTTTGTTACCATTCTTCTAATTCATGGAATTTATATATATTCTGAAATTGAATGAGTGTTTCTGATTTCATGGGAGGTCATTAAATGATAAAGCAATATTTTAAAATCACTTTCAGGAAATTCATTATTTACTTGTAAAAATGTATGCATTATGAAATTACCAGGAATAAGAACTGATTTTTATCAAGATACAAAACATAAACTACCTATCCTATTCATGAAACTCAGATGTATCATCTGAATATCCAAATAATAGAGTGTTTTGCAAGAAAATTATAGGAGAGTATTGAAAGAACAGCAAAGTCCACTCTGATTGTGTCATAACATCTCTGAAAAATAAAACCATAACAGTAGCACTAAACAGAAGACTGTCACGAGCATCAAATAAAATAATTTTTGTAGAGCATTTGGCACACGAAATTGGTTAGTAATTTTTCCAATCCATACTTCCATTAGATGCAATTATCTCAATTTTATTATGGATGAGATAACTGGCACCCAAATCACCCTGCTAGTCAGTGGTAGAACTGATAGTCAGACCCATCAATATGACTTTAGAGGTAGAAGCTCTAACACAAGCAATATAAAGCCTTTCAAATTTACTACTATCATGTCTGCAACTTTCCTGTTTAATTGATGATTGGATGAGAGACAGCTGACTTCGGAAGTCAAGCATCGCTGAGTATTTGGAGTGAACTGGTTTTGTCACTCTAGTGAAAATGGTCATCTATTTATTGTAGCTGATACATCAAGGGCAAATACTTTGCAGCAGATAATGAATTGTAAATACGTGTGCCTAATTATAGATATGGGATGTCAGCACTGGGATGAACAAACCAGGTGAGGAATTAGGTATACTTCACGGAGCAAGGCAAATCTATTATGGGCAGCAATCACAAGAATAGTAAGGCCACAATAGTGTTCTAAGAGTAACAGTTGGGAGTTAATTCAGTAAGTAATGCCTATGTCAGAGGCAAATTAAAAATAGAAACGAAAAATCTCAGTGGGCAGAAAAACAAAAAAATAGTAACAAGTGTTAATATATAGTAAGTTCAGGAACTGGGAAGATAGTTCAAGAGGTCAGTGCACATGCTTTGAATGCAGGAGGCAAGCGTTTGATACCCAGTACTTCATGGTCTTCCAGAACCTCAGGGAGTCAAACCCAAGCACAGAGCAAAAGGTTAAGCATGAACACAAAAGGAAGAGCATGAACACAATCGCCACCCCGCCTCCCTACACACACTAACAAAGCAAGTACAGTAAAACCCTACCTTCATGTTACATGTGGGAAACATAAAATAGAATGGAACAATGCGACGTTAACTTTAGATGAAGTTCATGAGATGGCTGGAGTAAGGCTTCTGCTTATGAGTATTGTCACTCATATTCTATCCAACATTTCATTAATTACATGGCATGTTATCAACGGGTTTCAATGTGCCAAATACACACCTGGTTGGTTACTAAATGCTTAACTGGTTATAACTCACTTAATCAAGAATCACTTAATCACTTAGGGAACTGTATTTCCCTATTTTCACATGTGAAGAAATGGAATGAAGATGAGGTCAGTGACTTGCTCTTGGCCCAAAAACAAAAGCAGATTAGAGTTGAATATAGAATGGAACCATCTGCTTCCCTGCTCTCGAGTCTACACTCACCACTGCCAAGCACCCCTGAATCTTCACTATCAGAATAATCTAGGTAAGGTAAAGGTAAAAAGGTAAAGGCCCTCCCGTTGTTCATCGATTTGCTCGAGCGGGCCCAGTAACATCTCCATTGGAGACTTTGTTGTTACTGTGTTTGGCATATCAAACACGTCACGGGGAGCTTGCCAGGCTCTGTCGTGCGGGTGAGATACTCTCGGTAGCTTGCCGGGCTCTCCGAGAGGGGCAGAGGAATCGAACTCAGGTCGGCCATGTTGGCTGCGTGCAAGGCAAATGCCCTACCGCTGTGCTATCGCTCCAGCCCAGAATAATCTATAGAAAGCAAAACATCTGGAAATAGGCAGACCAACTTTATGCTTAACCACAAAGTTAGCAATCTGCAGTGCAGGGCTCATGTTCTAATCTTGCTGGCAAAATAGATATGAAGCAAAACTGTGTCTGGCATGAATTAGTTATGAAAATAGCTGTTGCTTTTATAACAGGAGTCATGGTGGCATGTATAGATAGAGTTCCACCTACCCTCACCCAACTTGTATGAAATTCTAACCTTTAGTACAAAAAAAAAAAAAAAACCTCTGTAATGGGAATTTGGTGTGGAGCAGAAATAGTAAGCAGGGATGCAGTGAACCTGTTTAGTTATAAGTGAAAAGTAAGAAAATAGGAAGATACTTAAATCTTATCCAATATATGATTAATTACAGCCACTCTTGGAGAGAAAGCATTTAAAGTGCACTTCAGTCATTCATGCACACCTTATGACCTGCCAGCCCCGCTGTGGGGAGCATTGAGAGCTGCTGCTGCGCCACCATCCTCTTGATCAGTGTCTTATGGCTCAATATGTTAGCACCCATGCAGTATCTTTTTTCATTTTTTTTCTGTTTATTTCCCCCTGGTTCGCAGATGAAGGACTCAGAGTGCAGACATGGAAGATGACCGGAGTGCCCCTGCGGGTCAGGGGAGAGGAGCTGGAACCCTCCCAGATGTCTCCCGGAGGTCACCGAGGCAAGTTGGGACCGCCCAACCCCCCTCCTGGCACCTTCCCACATCCAAGCTACCAAGAGTATCCCCCCACCCCCCACGACAGAGCCTGGCAAGCTCCCGTGGTATATTTGATATGCCAAAAACAGTAACAACAAGTCTCACAATCGAAACATTACTGGTACCCAACAGAGCAAATCCATGAACAACAGGAGAACAGTGCTACACATGCATAGAATAAACCTGACTTTGCACTTTCTTTCAGGACTAGGGAGATGGCTCAATAGACTTGAGTGCATATTATGTATTCCCTTTTAATGTTCCCCTGAGCCTTGATGGAATCAAATCCCCACTCACCCCTTGAACACGGGGGTTGGGAGTAGTCCCTAAGGACTGCAAGATATAGCCCCAATCCCTCCCAATAAATTTTAAAAAATTTAAAAAAATTAATTCTTCCAAATTAAGCCTTAATATAGTCTGAGTCTAAAAAAGACCCTGCAGCTCCCTTTTGTTTATACTCTTGTTTCAGTCAGTGATGAATGACCAAACATTATAGTGGATTTTTCTCAATAAAATATGATGCAGAAATCATGTCATGTAGGATAAAATTTTCTTATGATTTATTACTCTATTTTAAATAATACCAATTATTCTGCTATCCACTTAATACTTTTTAAAATATCTATAATATATTTAGCCATGCCATGACCAGGTAGGTAACATGATTTGGTTGGATTAATGGAATTACTACTAAAGAATGGAATCAACAGTAGTGTTTCTTTCTGACTGCAAAGCATTCAGTAACAGAACTAAAAACAAAACAAAACAAAACAAATTCCATCAAGGAAATTATTGTGTTTTGCATTCTTCATTAATAAGATAATATTATGTGTACGGCCAGAACAACAAAATAATTCAAATGAGCACAAGTAAATGAGATAAAACGGTTTAAATTTAAAGAATTTTTAAAAATTGTCATATAATGTGGGAAATTAGCACTTGGGAACATTTTGAACATGGAGGATTTGGGTTACTATATTTAATTATAATAGGAAAGGAAAAAAAAGAGCTAATTTATATGTCTTTGTCATTTACATATATTGTACTTTATAGATGATTCAATGCACAATATACTTATATGTTTCACAGGTCTACTGTGAGATTGAAGAGGAGCAAATCATTTCTGAGAAGTTCTTTTCATTTTGAATTACTTGTAATAGTATGTCAAGGCCAAGGCAAGGCCCTCCCGTTGATCGTCGATTTGCTTGAGCGGGCCCAGTAACGTCTCCATTGGAGACTTTGTTGTTACTGTGTCTGGCATATCGAATACTCTCGGTAGCTTGCCCAGTAATGTCTCCTTTGGAGACTTTGTTGTTACTGTGTCTGGTATATAGAATACTCTCGGTAGCTTGCCGGGCTCTCCGAGAAGGGCGGAGAAATCAAACTCGGGTCGGCCATGTTGGCCGCGTGTAAGGCGAATGCCCTACCCGCTGTGCTATCGCTCCAGCTCCGTAATAGTATGAGTCTTTTAAAATAATCATAAGTTGAGAGATATTCCCACTTCTTTGGGATTTCTAAGAGTAACTGACAATATCAAAGACAGTTTCACTCAGTAGGCACTTTAAATTGGTGGATGAGGAATTGACCTACTAAATATCAGCAGTTAAACTAAAACCATTCCCCAATTTCTTCCACCTTTATTTCACTTTATTTCTAAAATAAGTAAATAAAGCTATACTGTACTAATAACAACCATATTGTAGTCACACATTTATTATAAGAAATTTATTTTGTTCTCTAGAAAGGACTGTTTTGGACTTATTGTGATAGCACAGCGGTAGGGCATTTGCCTTGAGCACAACCAGCCCAGCCGAGCCGGGTTCGATTCCTCCACCCTTCTCGGAGAGCCTGGCAAGCTACCAAGAGTATTCAATATGCCAAACACAGTAACAAGAAGTCTCACAATGGAGACATTACTGGGCCCGCTCGAGCAAATTGATTAACAACGGGAGGACAACAGATGAGATTGAAGGTTTCACTGTCTTCATGGGTAAGTGGGATTAGAGAGAAAAGATCAGATTTACTTTGTGACAAGAACTCACATAAAGTAGTCATATGTCAAGTGAGAAATATATGGATTTTGTTTTATGATACCACGGGGTGTGCGTGTGCATGTGAGTGTGTGTGTGTGAGTGTGTGTGTGTTTGCATACTAATAACATTTTAAATAAGAAATAAATGGAACAACTTGAAAGGTATACACATTTGATTATTTTAACCTCAAGGTCAAATAGAATTATATAGATTTTCTTTTATTCCCTATAGAATATATTAATCTCAATAGAGATATTTTTAACTTTTAGCTGTTACAACTTTTTATGAAATTATAATATTTTTCTTAAATGTTGTTATTATTTCAAGATAAAATATGCCAGACACTGAGGGTTTTATGCATGTAATTAAAAAATAAACTTATATTTCAATGATTTGCCAAGGAAAGCTATGAAATGATTAGGTCTCAGCCTATTTTATCAGTCTGATTGGAGAGTTTTACAGACGCATTAAATACACAACACTTTTCTGTGTGCATACAATACAAATAACTTAAGAATTAAAGAACTAGAATTGCTATGCTTCAAAATATTTAATTTTTGTGTTCTGTTATCTTTGAGTATTTGAGAATGTTAGGTATATTTTTTAAAATTAACACCTCAAAAGATATTGTTAATTTATTCTAGTAGAACTCAAAATGCAGATTTTTCCCCTCAAAATTTTCAAGACCTCTAAACACTAGTAATAGATAAAAAGAACCTAGAAACTTCTACGAGGCCCAGGACTACACCCAGATCAATCATTTGCAAGGCAAGTGCCTTATCCAGAGTAATGTCTCTCAGGTCCCACTTCTTTTTGTTTATTAGGTGGCTTTTAAATGATTACTTAAGATCTAAAATCTACAGAAAAATTGCAAACAAATTTTATTCATGAGTTCATTAATGTGCTCAACAAATGTATATGAAGTGTACATCTGTGTTAGACACTTCTAATCTCATTATCACTGTAATATGCTTAATATCTATGAGAAAATTATTATTAGGTATACTTTATATTTAAAAAATCAGAACCTTAAATTAATATTTTGTCATGATCAACTAACCTTTCATTGTAATTCATGAAACTAAGAAAGTTATAATTCATTCATTTTTCAAATATTTTGTATGTTTTCACAAAAAAACAATAAGAAAAATTGAATCCTCATTCATTAATTCTCAAGGGTACCAAGATGGGTAAAAAGGAAGATGATATCAGTCTTTTTCTCTAAAGGCTTCTACTTCCCTCACTCCCCACTTTCCCCCAGTCACATTTTTTAAAATTTGTTTTATTTTTGTTATCACTGTCACTGTCACTGTCCTCCCATTGTTCATCAATTTGCTTGAGCGGGCTCAGTAATATTGTGAGACATGTTACTGTTTTTGGCATATTGAATACGTCATGGGTAGCTTGCCAGGCTTTGCCATGCGGGCGAGATACTCTCAGTAGCTCGGTAGCTTACCGGGCTCTCTGAGAGGGGCGGAGGAATCGAACTTGGGTAGGCCGTGTTGGCTGCATGCAAGGCAAATGCCCTACCCGCTGTGCTATTGATCCAGCCCATTATAAGTTAATTCACAATATTTGATTACATTTAATATTCAAACACCAATCCCAACACTGTTACACCTTCCAACCACCAAATTCAGGATGTTTCCATCCCAAGCCCCAATCCTTGTCCCAAAACAGAACCGAAATAATATATTTTGTATTGTCTGTTTTGAAGAACTGCTGAACATGCTTACAAAAAAGTGCTCATATAGGAAACAGTGTGAAGATTGTTCTATTTTGGCAGGCTCCATTAAGACATTCTATAGGCTATCACTAACATGTTGTTAAAGTTTAGGGTGACGTGAGTTTTGGTATATATATCTGAAAATATGTATATATGTTAATCGTCGATTGCCTCGAGCAGGCCCCAGTAACGTCTCTTTCATCCTAGCCCTGAGATTATATTCAGGGCTCTTTAGGAGAATGAGACCCATCATTGTTACTGGTATTTGGCATATTTGGTAGGCCACGGGGAGTTTGCCAGACTCTGCCCTGTGGGCAGGCTACATTCGACAGCCTGCAAGTTTGTCTAAAGTAGGAATGAGATAATAAGATGTCGCGCGGCCGCATATATATATATTCCCTCTATAATTTGTTGCCTACTGTAAGATCCCCATCAAATATGGTGTGATAATTATGGAGAATGGGTAGGGAGTGTCTTATGATGTGTCCAGGAATGTGTTCACTCATATGTGAGTCTCGGCCTGAGCTTGTGGGGAGTGGCCTTGTGAGTGGCGGTGATTGGGTTGTGGAAGTCCGCTGTCAGGGCTGGGTCCCTTAGGGCAGGGAGGGCTCTCACCTGCCCCCTTTAGGTCACCCTGAGTGGGACAGCCTGGCACAGAGTCTGGTGGCTTGGTTATGGGAGTCTCATGTTATGCTCCCTTCTGGGAGAAGCAGACGTGTGATCTGGATGATGGCCAATGATGAAATTACCTCCCCTACTGTTATAATTTGAAAGACCTAATAAGTCAGCTTTGTATTTCTTGAATTCCTTGCATTGAATATTGCTCCTCAAATATCATGTTTGGTGTTTTTCTCTTTAAATTCTGTCCCTGCCTATGCATTATAATTCAGGTAGAGTATACCAAGAGGTAACTCATTTGAGTTCCCTTATCTCTTAAATATTCATTAATACTCTTCTCTCAGTCAAGGCCATACGTAAAATTTTGTCTTCTTTCTGAAAATGAACATATGATATTCCTTCTAGTACTTTTTAATACTAAAATATATGGATGGATCAATTAATTTAGAATACTAACCATTATAGTCTTCTTGAAGCTATCTTTTTTAAAAAATGAACTCAAGGGAAATTTTCTTTTGTATGGTTCATTTGTATGTTCAAATATCCTTTGAATGATTCAAAATTATTTGCTAGGAGTATGCTCTCTATTGGTGCTTTGGGTTATAGGGCCACTCCCTGTGATACTCACCTGGCATTATGGACCTCATGGTTCACTGTTAGGACCCAATGATATGGTGCTGATCAGACCCAGTGGTGTTTAAGGAGTAACTAAAGCCACTTTGGTGGGTGTCCAAGTAGCCATGAGGGGTTGGGGACTGCACACAATGCATTGAATATACAAAGAATGCACTGTTTTGAACTGTCTCCCTAGCTGCTGTATAGACTAAATCTTATTTTATTTTATTTAAAATAAGTGTAGTAGCACACCGATAGGGTGTTTGCCTTGTGCACAGCCAGCCTGGCCGAGCTGGGTTTGATTCCTCCACCCCTCTCGGAGAGCCCAGCAAGCTACCGAGAGTATCTCGCCCGCACGGCAAAGCCTGGCAAGCTCCCCGTGATGTATTCGATATTCCAAACACAGTAACAACAAGTCTCAAAATGGAGACGTTACTGGGCACGCTCGAGCAAATCGATGAACAACAGGAGGACAGTGACAGTGACTAAAAAATCTATGTGGTACACAATATGACCTCCCAGAGACTATCATGCACTGTATCCATCCCTTTTACATTAAAAAAAAATGGATTTCCAGGTACAGACATTAAAAAATTTGATTGCTCTCGGTAATCTATGTTTACCCAACCCAATCGGATCAGTCTTTAAAACAAAGAAATTTTTCCAGATGTAGTCAGAGAAAAAATAACAGAAAAAGAAGTCATGTAGAAATAAAATGTAAAATGAACTCAACAAGCTATTACTAAAAACTAGCCATATGTTTTAGGTATCCACTAGAAACAAAATCTTGTTTCTGACTGACACCAAGCAAAGAAATAGGGATGATAATCTTAGAACACTAAGAAAGCAAATTTGGTTAAAAAAGAAATGAGCTTAGGTGGAATTTTCCAAGAGTTCAGATAAGACCCCAATCTAAACCATAAATTAATTTTGATCTCATTATGCCTTAAATAAATAATCAAACTTAAACACACTATGCCAAGATTTCTGATCTTGCAACCTCGGACATAAGAAGTGGGTGTGAATAACCAGAATCTGGAAACAACCCGAGTGCCTGAGAACAGACTACTGGCTAAAGAAATTTTTGTGCATCCACACAATGGAATACTATGCAGCTGTTAGGAAATATGATGTCATGAAATTTTCTTTTAAATGGATGGTCATGGAGAGTATCATACTAAGTGAAATGAATCAGAAAGAGAGTGACAGACATAGAATGAATGCACTCATTTGTGGAATCTAAGATATCATAATATGAGACTAACACTCAATGACAGTAGAGACAGAGCCAGGAAAATTGTTCCACTGTTGGAATCCTGCCTTAAGAGCTGGGGGAGAGAGCAGCTGGGACAAAGAATGGATCACTAAGTCAATGATGGTTGGAGGGATCAGTCTTGATGGGAGATATCTGCTGAAAGTAGATAAAGGACCAAACATGATGGCTTCTCATTACCTGTATTGTAAACCATAATGACCATAAGTAGAGAGAGAAAGAGGGAAACTGTTTGCCCTAGAGGCAGGGTGAGGGGAGATGTGTGTGGGGGGAGGGGGGGTAGGAGGGAGGGATGCTGGGGACATTAAAGTAAATGGGCTGGAGCGATAGCACAGCGGGTAGGGCGTTTGCCTTGCACGCAGCCAACATGGACAACACAGGTTCGATTCCCAGCACCCCATATGGTCCCCTGAGCACCACCAGGAGCAATTCCTGAGTGCATGAGCCAGGAGTAACCCCTGAGCATTGCCGGGTGTGACCCAAAAAGCAATAAAAAAAACTGGGGACATTGGTGGTGGAAAATGTACAATGGTGGAAAGATGGGTGTTCTATCATTATATGACTAAAATTCAAACATGAAAGCTTTGTAAATGTTGCTCAGAGTGATTCTATTAAAAAAATAAAAGAAAAAAGTAAAAGTGGGTGTGGGTATGATTTTAAGTCAATAATTATGTAGTAATTTGTTATAACAGTAATAGAAATGTAAAACATTTACAACTTTCCAAGAGCCTCAACTCATGGAAATAATTTTATTAAAGTCCCTTAATTTTATGAAATTGACTTTCACACTATGTAATGTATATAGCAGTCTAAGTCCAGTCTTGCACAAGATATACTAATTACCAACTAGCATTTTTAAAAAGAAGATACTCCATCTCTTATGTTCTACCAATTATTTTGAAAAGATAGACAAATTAGAAGAATAATTTCTGTTCTTGCTCCTTCTACCTTTGGGATATGAAATAATAAACATGGAAAGTCAAGAACTTGTCATATACTTTGATTTAGCCAACTGAGACATCCAACAGATGTCCAGAAAGTCCCTCATTTTGCCTCTGTGCCAGTTCTGTTATTTGTGTCAGGAACACATCATTCATTTTCTCCATCTGTTAGTCTGTCACCTTCAAATGCAGGAATTATAAAGAAGCAACATTTATGTGTTTGCTTTTGAGATGATAATGGCATTACTCTAACACTTTCCTCCTTTTATATTTTTAGAATCTAGTTTGAAATTCCTTTAGCACTAAGTTAGAGAGACCTAGATTTTTCTAACTCATTAATCCATACACCTGGCTGTAGGAACTATTGTATATAGCTCAAGTAATACCTAATTACCTCCTTCAAAAGGTTCTGTTAGTAATTAAAATTATATAATTTTATATAACACACAGATTTAAGATTTAACAAGTTTTTAAAGAATATAAGAAAAGGATCTTTGAAGCGTTCAGCATAAGAGAAGGAACACATGGAGGGTGCGGGATCCCGGAGGAAAAAAAAAAAAAGAAAACACAGGTTCCAAAAAGAGCCGAGAGCACCGGCAAGTTCCAGATGGAGTAGGTGCCGCATCCCGCCTCCCCCAGATGGAACCCCGGTGACCAGAAGCCTCTACAAACACAGCTCGAGTATGCGGGAACGAGGACTTTTTCTCTCTATATACAAAGTGATCAATGAGAAGTAAACGACCCAATCTTTCTCCCTGAAAATCAGAGTTAAGTTTGGAGCACGGCCACAGCCCCAGAAACACAAGGACTTAATGCAGAACCCAGCAGCTTAGAGCAGAAAAGTGAACGGACGATGCGTCAACCCAGGCCATCATTTCTACCCAGAGGGGAAAGGGTGTTGCCCCATTCGCCCTCTCTTCTCTGGAAAGAAGGATGGCGGCCGCATGGGAGCCTTGTGGACAGCAGGTATGAGCCGGGGGTGTGGGGGCGACTAAAACCTCATGGGAAGGGGGGCATTCCGGTCCGTCCTTCACGCCCTACCGAGGTCACCAGTTGCCCCCCACGAGCGGCTCTCCAGCACAGCCACGGCCCCAGAAGCACAAGGACTTAATGCAGAACCCAGCAGCTTGGAGCAGAAAAGTGAAAGGACTATACATTGATCCAGGCCATCAAGTCTGCCGGAGGGGAAAGGGTGTTGCCCCATTCGCCCTCTCCTCTCTGGAAAGAAAGATGGCGGCCACATGGGAGCCTTGTGGACAGCAGGTATGAGCCGGGAGTGTGGGGGCGACTAAAACCTCATGGGAAGGGGGGGCGTTCCGGTCCGTCCTTCACGCCCTACCGAGGTCACCAGTTGCCCCCCACGAGCGGCTCTCCAGCACGGCCACAGCCCCAGAAGCACAAGGGCTTAATGCAGAACCCAGCAGCTTGGAGCAGAAAAGTGAAAGGACTATGCGTTAATCCAGGCAATCATTTCTGCCCAGAGGGGAAAGGGTGTTGCTCCCTTCCGCCCTCCTCCCTCTGGAAAGAAAGATGGCGGCCACATGGGAGCCTTGTGGACAGCAGGTATGAGCCGGGGGTGTGGGGGCGACTAAAACCTCATGGGAAGGGGGGCATTCCGGTCCGTCCTTCACGCCCTACCGAGGTCACCAGTTGCCCCCCACGAGCGGCTCTCCAGCACAGCCCCAGAAGCACAAGGACTTAATGCAGAACCCAGCAGCTTGGAGCAGAAAAGTGAAAGGACTATGCATTAATCCAGGCCATCAAGTCTGCCGGAGGGGAAAGGGTGTTGCCCATTCGCCCTCTCCTCTCTGGAAAGAAAGATGGCGGCCACATGGGAGCCTTGTGGACAGCAGGTATGAGCCGGGAGTGTGGGGGCGACTAAAACCTCATGGGAAGGGGGGCGTTTCAGTCCGCCCTTCATGCCCTACCGAGGCCACCAGTTGCCCCCACGAGCGGCTCTCCAGCACGGCCACAGCCCCAGAAGCACAATGACCTAATGCAGAACCCAGCAGCTTAGAGCAGAAAAGTGAAAGGACTATGCATTGATCCAGGCCATCAAGTCTGCCCAGAGGGGAAAGGGTGTTGCTCCCTTCCGCCCTCCTCCCTCTGGAAAGAAAGATGGCGGCCACATGGGAGCCTTGTGGACAGCAGGTATGAGCCGGGGGAGTGGGGGCGACTAAAACCTCATGGGTCGGGGGGCGTTCCGGTCCGTCCTTCACGCCCTACCGAGGTCACCAGTCGCCCCCCGCGAGCGGCTCTCCAGCACGGCCATGGTCCCAGAAGCACAAGGACTTAATGCAGAACCCAGCAGCTTGGAGCAGAAAAGTGAACGGACTATGCATTGATCCAGGCCATCAAGTCTGCCGGAGGGGAAAGGGTGTTGCCCCATTCGCCCTCTCCTCTCTGGAAAGAAAGATGGCGGCCACATGGGAGCCTTGTGGACAGCAGGTATGAGCCGGGAGTGTGGGGGCGACTAAAACCTCATGGGAAGGGGGGCGTTTCGCTCCGCCCTTCACGCCCTACCGAGGCCACCGGTTGCCCCCCGCGAGCGGCTCTCCAGCACGGCCACGACTCCAGAACACAGAAACCAATTTCTTAAATATCTGACTTTCAGTAGAAATACTTCCAGGGTCAATAGGTAAAATAGCAGAAATCCAAAACCAACATTTAATTCTTGAACCCAGCTGTAGAAAGCAAATCACTTCACAATGCTTTTTCAGCATGTCTGATTTGGGGGGGGGGGGTAAACTCTAAATAATAGTGGTGAATCTTTTATTGAAACAATGAATCTAATCAAAGCAGATAGAGTGTTAACTAGAATTCATCTGCCTCACAGGAACTGGGAGGGGTGGGGGATGGGGTTTTATTGGGGTTCTTCATGGTAAAAAATAAGTATTGGTAAAGGGAAATGTGTTTGATATTTGCATGACTGAGACCTAAACCTGAAAGCTTTGTAACCTTTCCCACAGTGATTCAATAAATAAATAAAAAAAAGAAGGAAAATAAAAAGAATATAAGAAAAGAGCAACTATACTGAACAGACCCTGATATATTGGAGGGGGGCGGGTTAACCCAGTTCCCACCCAAACAGAGCCCCTAGCAGCTGTCCCCAGGTGCACTCCACTGTTTTGGGATGAACCTCTTTGAGATATTAATCTGCTGAAAATTCGGGTATGTGAGTTTTGTGACTGAAATCACCAGGCTTTCTCTGGGTCTGGATGGGCTACCTCCCCTCAAACTCCCTGGGCTTCAGAAAGCCCCAGCAGTCATGTCCACACCCCAAAACCACCACCCAGCCAAAAAAAAATCTACTCTAGCTGTACCTTCCTGATAAAAATACTGAATGCGCTGAACAATTATGATGGCCTCTTAGTACCTATACTGTACAAATGGTGAAAGAGAAAGAAAAAAAAGATGCCTTCCATGGAGACAGGTGGGGGAGGGAGTATGGAGGGGATTAGAGGGTGGGAAAACTGGGGATATTGGTGGTGACAATGCATGCTGGTGAAGGGATGGGTGTTGAAACACTGTATGACTAAAACTCAATCATGAATAGCTTTGTGGTTGTCTGCCTCATGGTGAGTCAATAAAAATAAAGTAAGAAAGAAAGGAGAAAGAGAGAAAGAGAGAAAGAAAGAAAGAAAGAAAGAAAGAAAGAAAGAAAGAAAGAGGGAGGGAGGGAGGGAGGGGAGGGAGGGAGGAAGGAAGGAAGGAAGGAAGGAAGGAAGGAAGGAAGGAAGGAAGGAAGGAAGGAAGGAAGGAGGGACGGAGGGAGGGAGGGAGGAAGGAAGGAAGGAAGGAAGGAAGGAAGGAAGGAAGGAAGGAAAGAAGGGAGGGAGGAAGGAAGGAAGGAAGGAAAGAAGGGAGGGAGGAAGGGAGGGAGGGAGGGAGGGAGGGAGGAAGGAAGGAAGGAAGGAAGGAAGGAAGGAAGGAAAGAAGGGAGGGAGGAAGGAAGGAAGGAAAGAAGGGAGGGAGGAAGGAAGGAAGGAAGGAAAGAAGGGAGGGAGGAAGGGAGGGAGGGAGGGAGGGAGGGAGGGAGGGAGGGAGGGAGGGGAGGAAGAGAAAAAAGGGAAGGGAGGGAGGGAGGGAGGGAGGGAGGAAGGAAGGAAGGAAGGAAGGAAGGAAGGAAGGAAGGAAGGAAGGAAGGAAGGAAGGAAGGTAGGTCACTCTGGTGGTGGGATTGGTGTTGGAATATTGAATGCCCATAACAACTTTATGAACAAACTTTATAAACAAGATGAAGATGTATAAATTAAGCAAAATAAATAAATATATAAAAAAGTAACCTGTTTGGGTCTGGAGTAATAGCACAGCAGGTAGGGCATTTGCCTTGCACACAGCGACCCAGGTTCCATTCTCAGTATCCCATATGGCACCCTGAGCACTGCCAGGAGTAATTTCTGAGTGCAGAGCTAGGAGTATCCCCTGTGCATTGCCAGATGTAACCCAAAAAAGCGCAAAAAAACAACAAAAAATAAAAACAAAAACAAACAAAAAACAAACAAACAAAAGTAACCTGTAGTTGAGTTTCAGGCATACAATATTCCATCATCAATCCTACCACCAGAGTCAACATCCTTCCACTAATAGCCTAAGATTCCCTCCCACCCCCATCCTCCCTCTTGTCAGGCACATTTTTAAGCTTGGTGGTTGTAGTTTGGATATCGTGCCCTATTGCTCATAGTATTGATGAATCTGTGACTTAGATGTACACATATACCATACCACTACATCATAGATGTGTCAGAGGCCTCTAACCTCTGCCCTGTTACCTCCCATCTGCCTCTTCTAATTCCCCGATCCCTTGCTTTTTCCCCTTCCCTGTTCTCATTTCTAAAATCTAGAGTTAAGATTAATGAATTCCGAAGGTTTCTATGAATATTTTAATTTAAGAAAATATGTAGTCTTGGGCTGGAGCAATAGCACAGAGGTAGGGCGTTTGCCTTGCACGCGGCCGACCCGGCAGACCTGAGTTTGATTCCTCCATGCCTCTCAGAGAGCCTGGCAAGCTACCAAGAGTATCTTGTCTGGCCGGCAAAGCCTGGCAAGCTACCCATGAGGTATTTGATATACCAAACACAGTAACAAGAAGTCTCACAATGGAGATGTTACTGGACTCACTCAAGCAAATGGATGAACAACGGGAGGACATTGCAGTGCAGTGCATGTAGTATCAAATTTTACTTCAGAAAAATTCTAAGATATAAAAATAATTTCTCAGCCTCTTCTAAAAACAATTTATGCTTATTAATAATTAATATTTCTATTCTTTTTGAAATTAATATTCAATTTTGTTACTTTATCTTGAAATTTTGTTTTTTCTTCTATATTTAGTTTAGTATACTCAGAAATATCATGCTATGTTAAGAAAAATAGAAACACATTTTTCTTGGTTCTCATAACATAAGCTACTTTTTAGTCAAGGATTTGGGCTTTTGATATTCTGACTCATTTCATAATCACTTTTTCAGTACTCCTTATAATATATAAATTTACTTAAAGGTGTACTTTTCCCTTGTGGTTTGTAAAGTACTTCAAATTTCTTTACAAACCGCATTCCAGAATATCTAAAATTTTTGTCATTAAAATTTGAAGCAAAAACCAACAATCACACAGATTAGATTTGGTAGGGAATGGCTTCTGTTATCTTCCATATTCAAGGATTATTTTTCCATTGCACTGCATTAAGTTTCCATTCTACATGAATGTCAACAACAAACTATCACTTCTTCCACGAGTATTAATGCATTCTTAGAAACACTAAAACTCAAGGGATTTATTCTGCTGCTCTACAGTTCTACCCATAAATACAGATTTCCTCTAAGAAGATACACTTAGTAATTTTAGAGTTCCATTATGGCAATTTGCTTCTATATTCTCCTATTTACACCACTTTTATCAGCTCTCTTTGTGACTTTGTTAGATTTCCAGATACGTTACCATTTTATTTTTTCCCACAAAGCAAATTTTCTTTTGTCACCCTTAATATAGCAATCTTCAAATATACTAGTTAGAAAGAAGATAAGAGATATTATCTTCTTCCCAAGATCATCACTGTCTTTTCTCTGAATGCTTGACACAGATTTTTAAAAATTCAATTCCCTTAAAATCTTATATTATTCCTTCCCTTAGTTGTTAGTTATGCCATTGTATAAAAAGATTATTAATATTTGACAAAATAAACTTGTAGCCTATACTCGGAACTATGTGGAACAAATATAAATGTGGCTCCAAAGACATAAAAATAATTTGGACCTCTATGCACCTTAAAAAATATAAAGGATGATTTTATATTTTACTTCAAAGTTCTTGTGAGGTAACCTAAGATATTATATGTGATTTATAAACTACGTTACGCACACTATATATAAGTAATATGTTGGATAGTAACATAATAGCCATATAATACATATTCATAATGCAGTCTCCCCTTTTCACTCATTTATTCATCAACTTACACATTAAAATATGTATTTAACTTTATATAACTTCCTTTTTCTCAGAACAAGCAATTATTCAAGACCCTAATACATGAATGTCTTAATGACTTTTTCTCAATAAACGCAATAGAAGAGCAACAATTTTAATTAATAGCATATTTTATTGAAAATATACATTTATATAATCTGAAAATAGGTATATATCCCCTAATGAGTACCATAAAATGAGAAGACAGAAGTTGACTTTCATCTCAATAGGCTATGAAAGTCAGTAAAACTATACATAAATGCTTATGTTATGCAGAAGAATCAGCACCTGATGAACTCCAAGTCCCACTGTGATTGTACACTTTATATTGCAATTGGTCTGGCTTAGGGATAGTCAGATGGATGGTAAATATTATTTCCAACTGTCTCTTAGATCAGTGTCCAGAGAAAATTGATATTTGAATTATGAGACAGAAAAGATAGACTCTTACCAATGTGCACACAACCTACTGGGGACCCTAAGAAAAAATAAAAGGAAAAAAGGGTAAATTCTTTTCAGCTGGGATATTTATCTTCTCTGCCCTCAGATATCAAAATACCTTATTCTCAAGCTTTAAGATTCAGGCTGAAATATATCTGTGGCTTCCCTGTTTTTCAACTTGGAAATGGAGTGATATTGGACTTCTCAGCTTCCTTGAATCTGAGTAGTAATTTCTTCCTCTAAAGTATTCTTGATTGAAATTGTATTCCATTTAACACTATATATATGATATATATATGAGATATATACCTATATATATATATCATTCCTTTTGTTGTTTGCTTGGTAGGGTCATACCTGGCTGTGCTCAGGGTTTACCCCTGAATTTGTGCTCAGGGATGACTTCTGGTTGGCTCAGGGAACTACATGGGATGTGGAAATTGAGCCAGGAAAGGAAGCACCCTATCCCTTCATGCAAGGGAAGCACCTTATCCACTGTATTATGGCTCCAGCCTCAATAATTCCTTTTGTATCTTTGTATCTGTAGAGTTTCATTTGAGGAATCTGCCTGAGTCTCTTGAAGGTATATATATATATATATATATATATATATATATATATTATATATATTATATATATATGTTATTTTCTTGCTGCAATCTATGTATCCTGTGATCTAGGTATTCTGGATCCTTCTCAGGATTGACAGTGAACTTCTTGGCTATTACTTTTTTAAATAAGAATTATTCCCCTTACTTTATTTTCTATGAAATAACTATGATGCCAATTTTGTTCCTCTTGAAGCTGTCATAGATACTTATTTTTCTAATGTTCGTGGTTTCCTCTAATTTATTCTTCAGTTTTACCTTTAACATCTGTCATTCTTCTATTAAACACTTCATTGATTTTTTTTCTAGTTCAACCACTGGATTCCTTTTTTTCCCTTAAATTTTTTTAGTGAAACACCATGAGGTACAGTTGTAGACTTACAAATTTTTGTGCTTGGGTTTCGATTATACAATGATCAGATACCCATCCCTCCACCAGAGCCCATTCTCCACCACCACTAGTCCCAGTATTCCTCCCACCCCCCATCCCCCCATCCAACCCTACCTCTGTGGCAGGGCATTCCCTTTTGTTATCTCTCTCCTTTTGAGTGCTGTGGTTTGCAAAAGAGACATTGAGTGGCTATCTTGTTCGGTCTAAAGTCTACTCTCATCAGGCATCTCCCATCCTGAGAGGAACCTCCCAACACCCTTTATTTGGTGCTCCCTTCTCTATCTGAGCTGCCTTTTCCTCTCGCATGTGCAGCTGGCCTCAAAGCCATCTTTATTTAGAGATTTCTTTTTATTTTTTTTTTCATAATTTCACTATCTTTGTTGAAGTCCTCTTCCACTGAATTGCTCATCTCATTAAGCATCATTATGGTTGCTGTTTGGAAGTCTTCATCAGGGAGTTTAGAAAGTTTGAATATAGTTAGAGTTCTCCTAGGCTTTTGTTTTCCTTCATCAGTTGAGGCAAATTTCTATTTTACTTTATTTTCATTGTGCCTAGTAGTATGCAAGGGTTGGTGGTAAGGTCCAATATTCAAGAAAGCCTGAGAAATGGTCAGGGGATTCATGGTCACTAAGTCCAGCCAATCACTGTGCAATTCTGGCCAATCACTGGGAATTTGCTGGCATAAGTGCCCTGCAATAGCAATTATCAGACAGAGAGGTATGGGATTGCAGTGATGGAATGCATGGGGCCTCTCAGGATGGAAGGCAGAACTGGCCCTTCCCCCCCGCCCAGACCAGACCTCGAGTTGTCACCCACAAAGGGATCCTCCACTCCCAAATGGCCATGACCCCAGAGCCACACAAACCAATCTGGGAACCCAGCGACTTCTGGCAGAAATGCCTCTGGACTTAATTACTAAAATATCAGAAATCCATATGCTCTTCTTTATCAGCAATAGAAAACAAATTATCTAATGATGCCTTTTCAGTAGGACTGATAGTTGGGGGGAAATTCCAAATAATAATAGTGGGTCTTCTGTTGAAAAATTGAATGTAATCAAAGTAAAGAAAGAGTAAAGAGAAAAACATCTGCCACACAGGCAGGGAGAGGGTTGGGAGGGGAGCATACTGGGGTTCTTGGTGGTGGAACATGTGCACTGGTGAAGGGATGGGTGTCTTAAACTTGAAAGCTTTGTAACTGTTCTCACAGTGATTCAATTAAAAAAGAAAAATAGCACTGTGGCTGAGTAGATCTGGGCATTATCCATGAGTTAATGGCTTTTAAGGTCCTGTAGCAACTGTAATGTTGAAATCAAGCAGGTCTACAGCAGCAACTAGAGTGGGTGGGTGTCATCACAACTGCCCAATAACAGCTGGACCACTGAATGAACCTGTGCACTTACTGTGAAATTATTTTCTAGCACCTTGAAGCAGTTTTGATGACAAGATCAATTAGACCTTAGTAGCATCCTATTGTGTAAGGTAAAAGTATAATATGTGGTCCATGGCACCTTGTTGAGTGGTTCTAGCACGCAAATAAATGTTTAAGTTAACTGGGGGTTCTGCAAGGTCAGTTTGGGTTGAACTGAGTATCAGGTTAAAAAATACGTTTGAGCTAATAAATGCCCAGGATCACCCAAACATCATGTTTCAATATGCCTGGGGAACAGCACAGGGTTCAATATTGACAGTATCCATGTGTACATCTCAAATTTATTATACAATTGATTTCAAACTTCTTTTTTTTTGTGTCACACCAGGCGATACTCAGGGGTTACTCCTAACTATGCACTCAGGAATTACTCCTTACGGTGCTCAGGGGACCACATGGGATGCTGGGGATTGAATCTGGGCTGGTTGCATGCAAGGCAGACGCCTACCCACTGTACGAAGGCTCTGGAAGCTAGAACTTATTTTTTGTTTGCTACATCTTCATAAACCTTTTACCATTACCAGATTTTGCATAAACCACACAATGAATTACATGACCCCCATGTAGGGTCACAACCTCCAGTTTAATGAGTTAGTTACTATATCTGGAGAGATAGTAGAGGGTTAAGGCACTTGCTTTTCATGTAACTGACCAAGGTTCAATCCCTTGAGATGTATATGGTCCTCTAAGCACCACCAGGAGTGATCTCTGAGCATAAAGCAGAAGTAAGGCCTGAGTACTACTGAGTGTGCTCCCCGAAAAAAAACATTAAGAATAATAAAAGAAAATTAGATTCTATAAAACTCAGGCAGCAAATATTAGGGGTATGAGCTACAAAACATTTGAGTGTTCGACAAAATATAGAGTGTGACCAAGGGTTCAGGTATATGGGTTCCTAGAGGTATAATGTTCACCAATATCCAGATGACCTGAATGGCAACCAGAAGATCAATGTTGCCATATATCTTGGACATGGTCACACGGGCGTAGGCGTGATTGGCGAATCCAGGTAGAAGATGACTTAAGGAAACTGAGACCTAAGTCCCATGGTGTCCAGAGATTTACAGAAATACAGCAGGCCATGGGGACTCCTTGACTAATTGGCTATATTTTGTGACAACTGTGTGATTGTTTCCAATGAGAGATGTCACTTGCTTGCTACTACTCAAATGTGGCCAGCAAAGTCAACAATTGTTTCACAATAGCATCTCTCAGTCCTATTTAAATAAACTTATTTTGGAGTGAGTAGAACTCACTTCAAAAATATTCCCTCACAATCTATTCTCAAGAAAAGAGAACCAGTATACTGTATACCAGTAAGATTGCAAGAGATCACCAAAATGGTGCCTGTTGGTGATTATAGGCCCTGTTTTGATACTATAATCTACTTCACACTGTTCCAGTGTTAAATTTATGTGTTATAGGACTAAGGTAACAGGTATTTCTTATAAAATCTCCATTGTTTCCCTAAGGCAACTTTCCAGATACTAGAAATCTCTTTTCAATTACAAGGTGTTGCTCCTAGATCTCTGGTGAAGTTTCTCTCTTGGTGAGGGTACACACCAGATTCCATTCCATACTGAATCTCATCTTCTATCACTTGTAGGTCAGAATATCATGTATGTTTCTGTGGTTAGTCCAAGTTTTGGTGTAGGTTTTGTGTGATCATAGGAGAATATAAACTCAGAATTTCCCTATATAACCATCTTTGCATATAGAAAGATTGCATAAATAGAAAAAATAGTAATATTCAGAACTGAATATATGGAATAATGAAAAATTTATGCTTGTAAAAGTGATGATAGCAGTAACTATTATGATGATACTTATGTATACATCAAGTTATGTAAAAAATATATGCTACAGACCTGAAATGCACTCAAATTTTATGCAAATATTTTTCTCTAAATAGAATTATTTTTGTTACTTGTATTTGTACTTTTAAAAAATAATAAAAAGCATATATCACTTTTTATCATCCAGAAAAAAACAATAATTATAATTGTTATTTTTATAATTCCCTTTTGGTACTTGTGTTAGCTACTTCCAGTTAGCAAGGAATGATTCGTTGCCAAATATCAGGAAATTAACAGCAATTATCACCAGCTGGCTAGCTGCTAGGAGCAGTCAGTGGACTGTAATCCGCACAGCATGAGAGAAAAACCTTAAAGGAATAAAGTCGATGATTAATCAAACTTGAAAAATTAACTTTCCAGGAGAGCGTATATCAAGATGGTTTCCTCACTGAGCACTGGACCTATTTCTCAAACTCCTTTTCCAAAGGTATTTTAACAAGATCAATTAATTTTTAAAAATATCTAAATTTCATGTTTGAAACTTTATGTTTGAATTTCATATCTCTTAAAAGTTTTATTGCATCACTTTGAGATGTACACTTACAAAGCAAAAATCATGCTGAGTGAAATGAGTCAGATGGAAAGGGACAGACATAGAAAGACTGCATTCATTTGTGGTATATATAAAAAAAATAGTATGAGACTATATCCAAAGCCAAGGAAAACAGGAGTGAGAGGACTGGTCAGTGGTAAGAATGTACCACAATTGTGTGTGGGGCAGAGGGGAGGTAAGATAGAGAGGGGACCAGTACAACAATAATAGTTGGAAATAATCATGCTAGACAAGAACTGAGTGTTGAAAGTAGGTAAAGGGATATACATAATAAACTTTCAGTATCTGTACTGCAAAGCACAATACCCAAAAGAAGATAGTGGTGCTGGTGGGGGGTGGGGGGGGGAGGTGAGGAGAGAAAGAGAGAAGGATTGAGAGACAGAGAGGGAAGGAGGGAGGGAGGGAGGGAGGGGAGAGAGAGAGAGAGAGAGAGAGCGAGAGAGAGAGAGAGAGAATTCCCTGCCATAGAGGCAGATTGGGGGTAAGGTGAGTTGGGGCGGGAGGGGGAACTGAGGACATTTTGTCCTGGGAAATGTATGCTGCTGTAGGGATGGGTATTGCAACACTCTATGCTGAAACCCAATCATGAATTTTATGTTTTTGACATAATGTAAAAAAATCTATCTAACAATGAAGAATCTCATCAAAGAAATTAAATTAATACATAGAAGTTACTGTTTTAAATCAGCATTGGGTTCAAGTATACAAAGACCAAAAAATGACTGCATATTTTTTTCACAAAGATAGAGGATATATAAGAAAATTTTATTTAAAAAATGTTAAGTGATGGCGGGGGTTGAGTGATAGCACAGCGGATAGGGCATTTGCCTTGCACGTGGCTGACCCAGGTTCAATTCCCAGCATCCCATATGGCCCCCGAGCACCGCCAGGAGTAATTCCTGAGTACAGAGCCAGGAGTAAACCTGTTTATTGCCAGGTGTGACCCAAAAAACAAAAGAAAAAAATGTTAAGTGGTGGAAAGCCTCATGGGAACACTGGTCGAGGGCCATGGAGACTTGGTGTGAAATTGATATTGAAGCATTGCATACTTCACACTTTTTTTTTCATTCATCATCATGTTAGTCGTCGATTGCCTCGAGCAGGCCCCAGTAACATCTCTTTCATCCTAGCCCTGAGATTATATTCAAGGCTCTTTAGGAGAATGAGACCCATCATTGTTACTGGTATTTGGCATATTTGGTACGCCACCGCCACGGGGAGTTTGCCAGACTGCCCTGTGGGCAGGCTACATTCGATAGCCTGCAAGTTTGTCCAAAGTAGGAATGAGATAATAAGATGTCATAAAAAGATGTCCTGATAAGATGTCGCCCAGCCGGGGGCTGGATTTTATAGTCTCTGAGTCTTGGCCATTGATGGGATTACACGGCGCCAGGAGGCCAGGTGGTGGGTGTGACCCCCGCCTACTGGAATTTGGAGGATCTGGGTGGAGGATGCTCGACTCCAATCCGAGTAGGCTTGGAGGTCTTGGCCCTGGAACCCGCGTGGATTTGTCCCTCTGCCAGTACCTTCATGTGTGCGGAGAGTGGTCTCAGCATGGTGGTGGCTGGTCCTGGAGGTCTTCGGCTGCCGGAGCCCTGGCACTAAACTAAAAACCTTGTAAACCATGGTTATTTAATTAAATAAAAACAATTTTTAAATGCAAAATCATGGGCCTACTTTACTCTCACCAAATCTAGTCTTTTTCGGGAGAGAACTTTTAGGAATTTAAATATATACACACATATTTTAATATTGCACTATAATATTATATAGGTTTCAACTGTGCATCAGCATAAATGCTATCTGTATATACTACATTAATTTCACCAAAAATCATATCTAAAGAATGTGGGCTCACATTAAGCAAAACATCTTTCTGAGAGAGTGGGGAGGAGAAAGAAGCTAAATGATGAAAAAGCTAACTGAAGCATGCTGGGTTTTTTTTTCAGACTTTTTAATAAAACAATTCACTCAACATTTGTGAAGAAAAGTAAATGAAGTGAAGTAGAAGAGGAACAAGAATGGTTGCAATACTGTATCTTTCCAGAGAGAAAGGCATATCAGTTAAAGGAAAGAAGCATATCTGAGGTTTGCTTATTCCTTTGATGTTGATTGCAAACTAATCATGATAGTCTGGTTTCTGAATTCATAAACCAATTCTCCCATAAATATTAATATCTCTTTGGCACTGTTATTTAAAAGCATAGATTTTGTTTCTCAAAGTTGCATAAATGATCTCAAACACTAATTAAACAGACTGATAAAATGTTAGAACTATGTCACCTCCAAGATCAATTTTTTTGTGCTAATACAAAGTATGATAAAACAGATGGGGTTATTTACAAACTGCTTTTGATTACATTAAAGAAAATCTCTCATTCTTACTTAGCTTCATAAGTTTTTGTAACTTAGTTCAAGGGCCTTACCTAAAGTCTTGTAATCAAACTTGCAAATAAAACCTAAAGAATTCATTACAGAATTGCAGTAAATGACTAGTGTAGCCAGGCAACTACTCTTATAGTCAGATAAAGGATCATTGGTACAGCACATTTCAATCAATCTAACAATACATGTAGTACTAAAGTTGTAAAGCCCAGAATTGTTCACCCACTGTTCAAACAAATGACAAAGGACTATCATAAGTTGAACCTGTTGATGTATTTATTCTGGCAAAATAAATTATTACTGAAAATTAGTGATTTCTTATTTCACTTGGAATTAACCATGAAGCCCCTTTCTATACAGTATAATCTCATTTTAATTTCTCATCTCAAATTATATTGTCTAATATAAGTTAATATTTTTCTATGTATATTATCATGTCATCTGCTAACAGTGCTAGTTTTACTCCTTTTCGTTTTTATTTCTATTTCTTGCTTAATTTTCTGTATTGGACTTCCAGTGCTGTATTGTAAAATAGCTCTGAGAATAGATAACATTCTTACTTTCCTGATCTTACAGAATCTTACAGGAAAATTTGTCATTGACTATTGTAAATGATCTTACAAGAAAAGTTGTCATTTACTATTCATTATGATGATGGTGTCAGTTTTCTGTACAAGACTCCTATGTGGAAATATATTCTTTCCCTTGCTCATCATTTTGCTGATTGCTTTAATAATTAACAGATGCTGAATCTTATTGAATGTTTTCTTTGACTCTATTGCCACAATCATGCGATTTTTACCTATTTTTTTAATGTGGTATGTTACATTAATTTGCATGTTGAGTCATTCTTGCGTCACTGGGATAAATCTGACTTGGTCATAATATATTATAATCAAAGCAAACCAGTGGAAATAATACAGTGGAGGCATCGGTTTTCCCAATTTTAATTTACTAAAAAGCTATAGCTATTAAAGCAGTGTGACATTGTATGAAAGCAGATATAAGGATCAATGAAACATAACCATGCCTAGAAATAAACCTTCATATATATGGATAGTTATTTTGTGACAAAGGATCCAAGAGCATAAAATGGAGAAAGTTGCTTCAATAAATGATTCTGGAAAATGGGATGCGGCACATAATATGAGACTGAAATTAGAACACTATCTCTTAACATGCATGCAAGTCAATTAATAGCACTGTAGCACTGTAGCACTGTCCTTTCATTGTTTGATTTGCTTGAATGGGCACCAGTGACATCTCCATTGTGAGACTTACTGTTTCTGTATTTTTTTTCTTTTTCATTGGTGAAACACCATAAGGTACAGTTGTAGATTTACAAATTTTTGTGCTTGGGTTTCAGTTATACAACGGTCAAGTATCCATCCCTCCATCAGTGCCCATTCTCCACCACCAATGATCCCAGTAGCCTTCCTACCCACCACCCAACCCCCCCCCCCCACTCCACCCCGCTTCTGTCAGGGCATTCTCTTTTGCTCTCTCTTTCCTTTACAGCATTGTAGTTTGCAATAGAGGTACTGAGTAGCCATCGTGTTCATTCTATAGTCTACTTTCAGCACACATCTCGCATCCCAAGCGAGTCCTCCAAACATCCTTTACTTGGAGTTCCCTTCTCTATCTGAGCTGCATTTTCCCCTAGCATGTGCTGCTAGCTTCCAAGCCGTGGCGTAGACCTCCTGGTTATCTCAACTATTCTGGGTGTTCAACTCCCATTCTGTTACTTTATATTCCTCAGATGACTGCAGTCTTTCTATGTCTGTCCCTCTCTTTCTGGCTCATTTCACTTAGCATGATACTTTCCATGTAGAACCACTTGTACGTAAATTTCATGACCTCATCTTTTCTAACAGCTGCATTGTATTCCACTATGTAGATGTACCAGAGTTTCTTTATCCAGTCATCTGTTCTCGAGCACTCGGTTTTTTTTTTTCAAATTTTGGCTACTGTGGAGTGTAGCAATGAACGTAGAAGTGAAGATGTCATTTTGACTGTAAATAGGACTATCTTAATCTAAGAATCTTCTGCACCTCAAAAGAAACAGTGACTAAGATACAAAGAAAGTCTACAGAATGGGAAAAAATTTTCGCCCAATACACATCCAATAAGTGGTTGGTATCAAGGATATGCAAAGCACTGGTTGAACTCCATAAGAAGAAAACATCCAACCCCATTAAAAAATGGGACGATGAAATGAACAGAAACTTTCTCAAAGAAGACATCTGAATGGCGAAAAGGCATGAGAAAATGCTCTACATCGCTAATCATCAGATGCAGATCAAAACAACAATGAGATATCATCTCACACCACAGAGACTGGCCCACATCCAAAAGAAAAAAGCAACCAATGTTGGCATGGATGTGGCGAGAAAGGGACCCTCCTTCACTTCTGGTGGGAATGCCGACTGGTTAAGCCCTTTTGGAAAACAGTATGGACGATCCTCAAAAAATTAGAAATTGTGGTCCAGAGGGATGATTTGGATAATGAGATGGGACCTTGCATCCCCTGGCCTGGAAGCTGCAAGGGGCATCCCATCGCTACGAGGTCCATGCTGCTGCTGTGGGCGAGTGAAGGGAACTGGTGACCTGGTCACCAGAGGCCTGCAGGCCCCTTCCGAGAGCATGCCTCCCTAAGCTCAGCCTTTCTCTGGCTCGCCTTGCTGGCGGGTGGATACAGTGAACTGGACCAGCCTGCCTCCCCCCTGCCTGCCCTCCCCCCTGCCCTCTCTTGTCGGGGGGGGAAGCTTGCAGTTGATGGATGGAGTGATAAAAATACTGAGCAGTGTTTAAAAGAAATCATCAGAAAGTTTGTGAGCGATCCATTTAAACTCTGGTGGAGAAGGAAGAATTAACCCTTAAAAGGATTTATATTTCAGGATAATCCTGAAAGAGGATAATGCTTTTCTGATTGTCATACATAAAAGTGTAGCCAGAATGTTCCTTCCAGAACAACAAGCAAGGAGGAACTTCAGTCTGAGACATGCCTTGGCAGTGGCCTTCGCGTCTGGAGGAGAGCTGCGGCTCTGAACAGAGGATTTGACGTGATCCAGAGTTTGGCCGCTGCAGTACCGGGAGATGGTGCCTGCAAACGAGGCCAGCTTGTTCAGTCCCTGCCATGGAGTCATCTGAAATGCAATGCCTGCTGGGAGGAATCTGGGCAGTCCCAGGGCTCTCGGGGGTTGCTGTGGGGCTGGGGGGAGTTTGTCTCCATCATCATCCAAGAGGCAGACTCTAATAGGCGAGCTTGGGTCTTGAGCCCTGGAGAGGAAACACACTGACGTTATCCCCATGAGAGTTAAGATTGATTGGCATGAACAATGAGCTTGAGAAAATTTTTCTTAGAAATGTATTTCCAGGGCCAGGGAGATGGATGAACCAAAGGACTCCAGTGCACATTTTGCATGAGCGAGCCCAGGGTTCACTTCCCAGCACCACGCTGGGAATAATCCCAAGCACCACTTGGTATGCCCCCCTCACCCCAAATTTTAAAAATGAATTTATTCCCTAGTTCTGTAACAGTGATTTATAGTGAATGTTCTTCATCTTAATATACCTGTGGACTGAGAGATGTATGCAGTATAAGAACAGCCAGTTATATTAAATTACTGTATTTTCCTTAGTTGGGCCCTCATGAGGACAGTCAGGCACAGGGTAGGAGACTCTGCCTGTTCTCTCCCGGGAACTTGGTGTGATAATATCTGGATCCTGGCCGTTGTTGGGGTTACACGGCAGTTGGTGGGTATAACTGTCTAGCTACTGGCAGGTCCAGTCCCAAACTGTGCAGGCGTGGAGATCTCAGCCCCGGGTTCCACACACCTGGGTTCCTCTGTCAGTTCTTTTATGTGTGAGGCTCATCCAAGTGTGTGGAGAGTGTCCCCAGCATGACCTTGGCTGGGCCCAGAGGTTTTCAGCTGTTGGGCCCTGGTGAGGACAGTCAGGCAGGACAGGGTAGGAGATTCTGCCTTGTTCTCTCCCGGGAGCCCAACAGCTGAAAACCTGCAGGCCCCAGCCAAGGTCATGCTGGGACCACTCTCCACACAGCTGGATGAGCCTCACGCATAAAAGAACTGGCAGAGGAACCCAGGTGTTTGGGACCTGGGGCTGAGATCTCCAAGCCTGAACGGTTTGGGACTGGACCTGCCAGTAGCTAGACAGTTACACCCACCAACTGCCGTGTAACCCCAACAACAGCCAGGATCCAGAGATTATCACATCAAGCTCCCAGGAGTGTGTGGCCGCATTCATGGCCACGCAACTTTTTATTTACATTCATTTAATTTTTCAGGATACTTTAAATATCCCACCCACATGGCAGAGCCTGGCAAGCTATCTGTGGTCTATTTGATATGCCAAATCCAGTAAAAAAAAAAAAATGGATCTCGTTCCCCTTACCCTGAGTATAGCAGAGTCAAGAAGGATGTGGAAGGAGAGGCTGTTAAAATCCCAAGGCAGAAATAAAGGTAAAGGTAAAGGTAAAGGCCCTCCCGTTGTTCATCAATTTGCTCGAGTGGGCCCAGTAACGTCTCCATTGGAGATTTTGTTGTTACTGTGTTTGGCATATTGAATACATCATGAGTGGCTTGCCAGGCTCTGCCATGCGGGCAAGATACTCTCGGTAGCTTGCCGGGCTCTCCGAGAGGGGCGGAGGAATAGAACTCGGGTCGTCCATGTTGGCTGCGTAAGGCAAATGCCCTACCGCTGTGCTATCGCTCCAGCCCCAAGGTAGAAATAGGATGCCAAAATGAAGAAAGATAAAAATGATTGTCTCTACTTTTAATGCATGTACGCTGGCAACTGATGCATCCATCGAGGACCTGATGGTACAAGCGCAAAAGATCAACTACGACATCATTGGTCTGACCGAAACGAGAAGACATCAATCACATCACACCGTTTTCGACACTGGAGAAGAACTGTTCCTTGGAACATGTGACAAAAGAGGCGTCGGTGGTGTAGGTATCCTTGTCAACACAAATTTAGCCATGAGCATTGATTCATTCGAATGCATAAAAACCCGAATCGGACGATTACACTTAAATAGATATGGCTCACTGCCGGCAGTTTCTATCTTTGTTGTCTATGCACCAACATCCAATTATGGTGAAAGAGAAATTGAGAAGTTCTACATGAAGCTGGAGAAGTTCTATAAAGAAGATCACACCTTCTACAAGATCATTGTCCGTGATTTTAATGCCAAGATAGGACCAAGAAGATCAGCCGATGAACTCTACATTGGAACCCATGACCTAGAATGGAACGAACAGGGTGACAGACTGTCTGAGTTCAACATGTCAACCAAGACCTTCCATGATAACTCACAGTTCCAAAAGGCTGAATCTAAATGTTGGACATGGGAGTCTCCTGGTGGACAGTACCACAATGAAATAGACCACATCATATTCAATCGGTGGTTTTGCCTACCGATGTTGCTGTTGTCCCAAAATTCCAAACGGGATTGGACCACCGTCTCCTGCATGCAAAATTCTACCTCACAGAACACGGAGAAAAGAATGCAAAGTTTAAGAAGAGAACTCCTAGAACGACCACCAATTGGGAGCTCTTGGGCTCTGTTGCGGCAACATGAGAAGATGCCGTCATTGACAACATTGGATGAGGAATACAATCAAATGATTCAACACCTCGATGATTGTGCGAGGAATGCCAAGAGAGAGATAACCACAAAAAAACACCTTTCTTTGAACACTCTTGAACTTATTCGCCAACGTGCCTTGGCACATGCCTCAGGCAACCACAAGCAAACGTACAAGCTGGCAAAACAATGCAGAGAAGCCATCAAGGATGACCTCAAAGACAGGATAGCAGCAGTGCTGGTAGATGTGGCAGAAGCTGGGAAAAGCATTCGTAATGCCTGCCTGTCCTTAACCAACTACAAGACCAAGATGACTGCCCTCCGACATCCTGATGGATCTATCACATCTTCCAGAAGTGCAATGGAGAAGATTATTCATGACTTCTACTCAGATCTCTTTAATAGCCATGTCCACTAGCCCACACACCACATTCCACATGATGGATATGTCGTTCCCAATGTTCTCCCTTCCGAAATCCAACATGCCATCTAGTCGGTAAAGAAACAAAGAGCACCGGGCCCAGACAAGATCAGACCTGAACACCTGAAGAACTTACCATCAGTACTCATCAATACACTGGCTCGGCTCTTCACACACACTACCTGTCTGAATGCAAGGTTCCATCCCAATGGAAAACCAGCAGGACAGTACTACTATACAAGAAGGGAGACATCCATGACATTGGCAACTATCGCCCAATCTGCCTATTGTCTGTCATCTACAAATTGTTCACTCGAGTCATCCTGCATAGGATTAGCAGGACACTAGATGAAGGACAACCATGTGAACAAGTCGGATTCTGAAAAGGATTCAGTAGCATCCACCATATCCACACGATTACTAAGCTCATTGAGGTTTCTCAGGAGTTCAAGATGCCGCTCTGTCTAACGTTCATTGATTTAAAGAAGGCCTTTGATTCTGTTGAGATGGAAGCGGTCATTGAAGCCCTAGCCAATCAGGGCATACAAACTCAATACATCAGGATTCTCCGTGAGCTCTATTATGGATTCACTACCAGGATCTCACCATTCTACAAAGAAGTGATCATCCATGTCAAGAGAGGGGTTTGGCAGGGTGATACCATTTCACCAAAACTCTTCAGTGCACCCTCGAGAACATCATGCGACGACTGGAATGGGAAAGATGGGAGTGAAGATAGATGGTCGGCAACTACACCACCTCCGCTTTGCTGATGACATTGTTTTAATAACACCAAACATCAGCCAAGCAGCACAAATTCTGACCGACTTTGACCGTGAGTGTGGAAAGGTCGGACTACAGCTGAATCTTATGAAGACAATGTTTATGAGAAACAGCCTCATTCCTGACGCTCCATTCACTCTCAAAGGAACCACCATCTCCGAACACAACAGTTATATATACGTAGTCGAGAAATCAACATGATGAATGACCTGGCACCTGAGTTGCGCAGGAGGAAGAGAGCGGCTTGGAATGCCTTCAAGAGCATTGAAGAAATAACTCAGAGGACAAAGAACCTTCAGCTATGAGCACATCTCTTTGATTCCACTGTTCTTCCTGCATTAACATATGCCTCAGAGACCTTGGCCCTTCGAAAACAGGATGAGAACGCTATTCGGGTCTCTCAAAGAGGAATCGAAAGAGCTATGCTTGGAATATCACGATTCACTCAAATGAGAGATAGAATCTGGAGTTCTGATCTCCGTCAACACTCAAGAATCAGGGACGCCGTGTCATTTGCCAAGTCATCAAAAATCAGATGGACTGGACACGTAATGAGGTTTACAGACAACCGCTGGACTAGAACCATTTTGACTGGATTCCACGAGACGTAAAAAGATCGCATGGACGCCCACCTACAAGATGGTCAGACTTCTTCATCAAGACCCTGAATGATCAGTTTGAGACACTGCATGTTCCTAGAACAAACAGATGCCACTGGGCTATGCTAGCATGCAACAGGGATAAATGAAGACATTACTGGCACCTGCTTGAGTAAATCGATGAATAACGGGGGATCAAGTGATCAAGTGAAGTGATTTGCCTTAGTGCCTATTCCTTAGACTGAGTAGAATGAATTTTGAAATGATTTTGAAATGATTTCTGAGTGTGTGTGTGTGGGGGGGGGGGGGTGGTGGGTGGTGTTGGGTCACATCCAGCTCTGCTCAGGGCTTACTCCTGGCTCTGTGCTTAGGGATCACTGCCAGCAGGGCCGGAGGTCCACATGTGGTGCTGGGGATTTAACTGGGCTTGGCTGCTTACAAGGCAAGCCTTTGGACTGATTCTGGCTCCTGAAATTATTTTTTTAAAGAAACTATTTAATTCCTTTTATTTGATAGTGTATTTTGTACCCAATAAGGACTTTTAATGGGATAAAGCATGAGCTGGCCCCTTTTACTAAGCACCAACAACATTCATATTGTGATAACCCAGAAAATTGCCATATAGCGTGTTTAATCAACAATAATAAAGTGAATTTTTCTTAAAAGTTGTTTGATCTTATAAGTACCATGACGATTATTTCATGGCTTAGAGGCCAGCCTCACATGTTAGGGGAAAAGGCAGCTCAGATAGAGAAAGGAGCACCAAATAAAGGGTGTTGGGAGGTTCCTCTTAGGATGGAAGATGTGTGATGAGAGTAGACTATAGAAAAATCATGATTGCCACTCAATGCCTCTTTTGAAAACCACAGCACTCAAAAGGAGAGAAATAACAAGGGGGAATGCCCTGCCACAGAGGTTGGGTGGGATGGGGGGAATGGGGGTTGGGAGGGATACTGGAATCAGTGGTGGTGGAGAATGGGCACTGGTGGAGGGATGGGTATTTGATCATTGTATAACTGAAACCCAAGCACAAAGATTTGTAAGTCTACAACTGTACCTCATAGTGTTTCACTAATTTTAAGGAAACAAATTAGAAATTGAGCTCCCATTTGACTGAGCAATACCCCTCCTGGGAATATATCCCAGAGAGGCAAAAAAGTACAATCGAAATGACATCTTCACTTCTGTGTTTATTGCTGCACTATTCACAATAGCCAAAATCTGAAAAAAAGAAACCCAAGAGTCCGAGAACAGATGACTGGTTAAAGAAACTTTGGTACAACTACACAATGGAGTACTATGTAGCTGATAGAAAAGATGAAGTCATGAAATTTACATAAAAGTGGTACTACATGGAAAGTATCATGCTAAGTGAAATGAGTCAGAAAGAGAGGGACAGACATAGAAAGATTGAATTCATCTGGGGAATATAAAGTAACAAAATAGTAGACTAACACCCAAGAATAGCCAAGATAAGTACCAGGAGATTCACTTCATGGCTTGCAGGCCAGCTGCACATGCTAGGGGAAAAGGCAGCTCAGATAGAGAAGGGAGCACCAAGTAAAGGGTGTTGGGAGGCTCCTCCCAGGATGGGAGATGCATGCTGAAAGTAGACCAGAGACTAAACATGATTGTCACTCAATGCCTCTTTTGCAAACCACAGCACCCAAAAGGAGAGAGAGAACAAAAGGGAATGCCCTGCCACAGAGGCTGGGTGGGACGGGGGGTATGGGGGGTGGGAGGGATACTGGAATCATTGGTTGTGGAGAATGGGCCCTGGTGGCGGGATCGGTACTCAATCATTGTATAACTGATACCCAAGCACAAAAATTTGTAAGTCTACAACTGTACCTCATGATGATTCACTAATAAATTTTTTTAAAAAGATGGTGGGATTATTGTTTGAATATTAAATGTAATCAAATATTGTGAACAACTGTATAAAATAAAAAATTAAATCTCAAATTAGTGTTTTTTAAGGAAAAGTAAAAAAAAATTAAAGAAATAAATTTCTTCCTAAATATCTTTCCGTGCTGGATAGTAGGGAGGGTTCCTACCTCAAAAGACGTCTCCTATACAGGGGACTAGGCTGGAGTGATAGCACAGCGGTAGGGCGTTTGCCTTGCACGCAGCCAACATGGCCGACCCGAGTTCGATTCCTTCGCCCCTCTCGGAGAGTCCAGCAAGCTACCGAGAGTATCTCGCCCGCACGGCAGAGCCTGGCAAGATCCCCGTGACGTATTCGATATGCCAGACACAGTAACAACAAAGTCTCCAATGGAGACGTTACTGGGCCCGCTTGAGCAAATCGATGAACAACAGGAGGGCCTTTACCTTTACCTTTTCAAGAAAGTCATGTTATTCCTTTAGGAAACATGAGCATAGTATGCTTAACATCATGATTTAAAGAAGATAATCTGTTCATTGTATTTTGGAACATAGTCATGAATTCCCAACCTCTGGGATAAACTAACACATCTTCATGACACTAAGCCTTGAGGGTAGTTTCCCCATTTTTCTCTCCTTCAACTCAACTAACTCTTTCCTAATGGCTTTTGGCAATATAATTTTACCTGGAATAACTTCAACTGAATAGGGAATGGTTAGTTTTCTAAACTTAATAGCTTTGGAAGCAGAGCAATATTTATCATGTATGTTCTACTGAGTAATTTGGACTTTTAAAAAAGTAAGTCACTTAGAGGCTGGCATTCAATTAATTTAATTCTGATTTTCTCCCACAGTGCAACTGCTAAAGAAATTCTAAATCACTCCAAACACCTAAATCTTCCTGAGACAGAGAAAAAGAGATAAGTTTTTTATTCATTTCTTTGAAATTTAGTAACCTGTGATAAAATAATTTGATATTGGAATTTGTTTTCTTTGTATTTTTTATTTGGTACTTAAACTTTCAAGATCATATAATTTTTTTCAATGACTGATAATATAAATGTATTCTCAATGATTGATAACATTAGGAGCTAATGTGGAAATTTAGGGCATCTCTCTTTGCATTTTTCATATCATTAATGTTCTAATAAACTACTAATATGCTATATTGGAACAATATAGTTGGAAAACTCAAAAAGCAAATAGATAAGAAAATAAGTTTCTAGTGTTTATATAAATATTATCTGAATGATAATTTTATACTGAGTTTTGTTTTGTTTCAATTTTGGAATCTCTGGCAACAAAATTTTACTGCCCTTTGGTGGTTCTGGATAAGTACTCAAAAAAGTCATACTTTAGAAGAAGTGGTCTTATAAAGAATTATCTTGGAAAGCTTGTGATATCTTTCCCAAAGATAAATAACCACACACTTAAAATTTGTTTAACCCAGTGAACTAAGAAAATGAATAGTTAGAATGTTGAGAGAGTTTAATTCTTTATACTCTGATGTTCAATTATAAATGGCATCTTCTCCGCTAACACGTCTTTTCAGGTTAAAGGAAATCATGTACTCATCACAGCCATTTGTTCTTTCTCCCTCTCAGAAGTTATTTTCTTAGTGTTTAGTTTAATTCTGCTGCCCCATTTGTATAGGATATTCTGTCTCAAGTAAAAGAATAGATGGAAATAAGTTTTAGTCAATTTGAACTGGGAAATACTGAAATAGCAAAATCTCAGTGACTTCACATATCTGTCTTCTGGGATAAGACAATTTCCAGAGCTACTCATAGCCACGCAATGAGTCAAGATTCCAGTCAACTTATAATCTTGCCAGTGCACAATTTGAACGTGTGATTTTCTGGTGATGTAACTAAAGGGAAAAAAGCTTTAATCTTATAACAAATTTGAAATGCTTTAATTTAGAAGCCATATACTATAAATGCCCTAGCTCATTGTAACAATTTATCACATTATTCAGTTTAACTGCAAGGGGGTTAGGAAATATTGAGGAGAACACAAAGATTTGCAAGTAGCTGATATATAATCTTCAACTGAATGCTATTAGAAAATGTGTCTATAAAATATAAACCTGAATCAAGTTTATCATAATTATGTTCTTAATTTTATTTACTTGCTGGGGCCATATCCAGTGATGCTTAGTGTCTATACTTGATTCCTTGTTCAGAATCACCTTGGTGGTGCTCTGGAAACCATATGCGGCGCCAGGGATATGATGCAGGGTCGCAGTAATCACAGCTGCATAGAAGACAAATTTCTTACCTATTGTACTATCTTTTTGGCTCCATGTTTATGTTTGTTTTGGGGGCTCCATGTTTTTGTTTGTTTTGGGGGGGCCACACCTGGAAATGCTCAGGGGCTCCTCTAGTTTCTCTGCACTCAAGGATCATTCCTGATTGTGCTCAGGAAGCCATATGGGATGCTGGGAGTTGAACCAAGATCAGCCAAGCACAAAATAAATGTCCTACCCACTGTGCTATTTCTCCAGTCCCTACACATTTACCATTTTAAGGTGAATTTTTAATCAACTGTTGTCTGCCCTTCTGGTCTTAAAATATTTTCAAAATTTGGGTATATCATATTCAGGTATTTTTATTGCCACCCCCACTGACAACAATGATTAGTGACAATATTTCAAATTTGCATAAAGAACTATTACTGTTAATAAAATAAATATTTGATAAGGATGTAGATATTAATCTAAGATTTGAAGGACATGTAATATTTAGAGTATTTAGGAATATGTAATATTTTTGTATCTCACTATTCCTTTAAATATAATCAGCAAATATTTTTATGAAACAACATATTTTCAATAAAATAAATAGAACATATGGACAAGTCAAATTAACAGATCCAGAGGTTGTGGTAGATCCTCAAATAGAAGCTTCTTTGGCTTCCTATAATGCAAAACCTTCATTTCCCTTGGTAGCTTACCAAGTGTCTAAGACTGTGTCAGATCCAAAAAATATAAACAAAATCCATGGAACGATAGGACAAAAGGCCCTGAATGAGATCAAATGTGCTAAAATTGCTAAAATATCAGCAACTTAAACCCTGATACACTGTATGCATTCTTCTGAGTAATTTTTCTTGCAAATGCACATAGAAAATTGAATATTGTCAATTAATTTAATGTCTTGTTCTGTAGTCAGTGTCATGGTAGTAATTTTTCATAAAATTTGGTAAATTTCAAGATTTCTTCTCCATAAATTGTTATCAAATAATTGCCTCAGTCTATTGGATGACTGTGAGTTTATAAGCATGCCAAACTTTTTCATCACAAAGCCATAACTATCACATTTGAAATTCAGTACTTCGTTCTTAGAAACATTAATCTGGTATTTATGGTGGAAGTCAATTTATCAATGACATTTATTTTCAGTAATTTATTTTCATCTAAACAAGATATAATATTTTACTAAAATTCAACTATTGCATTAAACCTCAATATAAGTGTGAATTTCTAAATGTGTTGGTTACACTATGATTTGCTTTATAAGTAGCAGAAAGTGTTTTTTGTTTTTTTGTTTTAATATTTTTGCTTAGGAGCGACACCTGGCTATGCTCAGGGCTTATATCTGGTTTTGCATTCAGGGATCAATAGTGTTGGACTTAAGGGAGCATATGGAGTGCAAGGACAGAACCTGGGTCCAGCACATGCAAGCAAATACCTCACTCACTGTACTAAGTCTGTGGCCCAGAGTAGCATAATAGCAGCAGTTTTCAAAGCAGAATAAATTTTGGTTGTATAGGCAGGCAAAATTTAGAATAATTTTTATCAAGTTTTGTTATATGGAATATGGCCTACTGTTTCATAGGACTGACTCAATATAACCTATAAAAATAATTACCTAAGATCCAAGTTCCCATTAAAATTTTTAAAAATTCATATTAAATTTATTATAAATTCTTTATTAACAAAATCTTACACATTGGTTTAAATGACTACATTTATTCAAACTATCATACATGAAAGAAAGAAAGGGAGGGAAAGATAAAACAGAGGAATGAAAAGAGAGAAAGAAGGAAAACAGGAGACAAGAAAATTAATAGCCCACCATCAAAATGGGCTAGTGGTAGATCTATTTCCTTTTAGGCACAAATGGATTCAAATGTTAAGAGTTACGTGCACTCTCACTCTTGCTCTCCTTGAAAGATAGACACTGTACAACACTTACATTATCTTAAAAGCTTAAGAGATAAATAAATTCCAGACATAAAGCAAGTCCACAGGAGACTCTGATCCACTTCAGATCATTTGTTCAAATAAGTCTATTACATACTACAACAAGAGGGATAGGATACTTCAACTGAACAGGATTGCCATCACAGTCTCACCTCTGCTACCTAATTGAAAAATAAAAGATAATGACTGATATAAAAAAATGAATATGCTATATTGACGGATACGTAGTGTAAGGCATATTTGTGGGTATAATCTCAAGGGTTAAATAATATAATAAGCTTGACACATCAGTACTATCATTGGCTTCTTTTTTCAACAGGCAAAAAGGAGTTAGAAAATGAAGAGCACAATCAGACAGAAACATTTCAGATAGTATGACTTTACAAGACAGGATTTAATAAATATGACAGATTAAAAATACATTTTTCACAGCCTCTTTCATACTGCATTGTCAAAAATTAATGATTCTGACAAAATCTAAAATGCCATGTCTTTGAACTCTTGCTGTGTCAGCAATACTTATTTTCTTTGACATAGAGGATATGCCATATTTAGATTTCCATAAAATCTCCATTGGTAAAATACTTTTTCTTAATCTCCTGGCTTTAACCACAAAGATCATCTGTACCACAAATAATAAGAAATATAATGAAAACCATTTTCAAATGGTAAAGCATAATAACTCACAGTTGAATGAGCAGCACCCATACTCAGAAATGTTTTGATCATCTTGAACAGCTCAGCTAGACAATACTGACACCACTCTGGATTCTCATCAGCTACAGAAAAAAAAAGTTTTAAGACAACTTTGAAGATTGTTGTACAAAAAGTTATTTTATTTAGTCATAAATCCAAGTTCAGAGTGACTACTATCATCTTCTATCATATTCTCCTTTTATTTTCTTATTCCTTAACTTTTACCTCCAAATAATCATTGCTCTTTGAGCATGATTGAAGCTGGAGGTCTATGAACATATGTTTCCTTATAAAAATTAACAGCATATAGAAAAGCAATTCTTTATTGGTATGTTATCATTTATAGCATGCAATTTGTTGATCTAAATAAAGTAGGGGAATGGAATAATAGGAGGAAATCTGTAAAATTTCTATCTGTATAAGTTTTGAATAGTGTTTTTGTGTCTTTTTTTAAAAAGTCATAGTAAATATGGATAGATGCAAAATTTGTTTTTTATGATATAAAGGTATATATTTTATATGAATATGTGAAATGAAAACTAAATAAACACATAATATATAAGTGATGTTAAGTACTAATTTACATAATTACATAACAAATATATAATATCCATAAATATTTCTATGTACACATGAAGTTGGCAGGAAAGTCTCAGAAATTAGATACCAGAAGTAGTTGCTTTGTTACAAGCCAGGAAGTAAAAGGCTGAACCCCCATTAAAGAAGCAGAAACTGAGGACTCATAAGACTGTGAATAGTGTCAGTTCAAGCCCAGAGGAGAAAGGTTATTCAGGAAAAACTTGACATAGGGGGGATTCAAACAGTTTGAAAGATGATCACCAAAAAGTGCAAATTTCTTTTCCTTTGACAACACCCTAGCATCAGACTGTTATCTACATAGAAAGTCTCAACTGATGCCAGTTTTGAGAAAGCTCTATAAAACCAACTTAACAAGGCAAGCTTTAGGCAGTTCCATACTGATACTCACAAACAGTGCAACTTAGGATATATAATGTCTTTCTTTCTTTCATAAGCCTTTCTTCATGCTGGAGAAGCCCGATTTCTAATTTTAATATGTATTGCTGTACTGTACATCTGTGTGTGTGTGTGTGTGTTTGTGTGTAGTCTAAACCTCAAATGTAACTGAATTTAGAAGGAATATCTTTTAAATTGTAAAATCAAGGAACTAAGATTAAGTGAAACCGTAAGATTAAACCATGACCAGTTAAGCATAAGGCCTGGAGAAGAGGAAAAGAGAGTTGTTTATCTCTGCTATGTGAAACACAGTGAGGCATTAACTATCCATAATCTGAATCATAGACTCATTGACCTTGAACTCCCCAACATCTCGAACCCTGAGCCTTTAAGTTTTAGGATTAGTGGTTGAGATTGCAAGTAATTTTAAACTGGGTGTGGGTGAGAACAACAATGAAGAGGTCCTAGACACAGTTCCTGAGAAGTTGATTAAGAAACTGTTAGAAGTTTCACGCCCTACCGAGGTCATGAGTTGCCTCCCACAACTGGCTCTCCGGCATGGCCATGGTTCCAGAGGCACAAGGACTTAATCCAGAGCCCAGCATCTTGCCGTAGAAAAGTGAATGGACTATGCCTTAATCCACGCTACCATGCCTCCCCGGGAGGGAAGGGGTATCACTCCCTTCCACCTCTTTCTCCCTGGGTAGCAAGATGGCGGCCACCTCAGAGCTTATAAGAAAGCCAGGTATGAGCCAGTGGTGACAGGGCAACTGCAACCTCATGGGAAGGAGGGCATTCCCGGCTCATCCTTCACACCCTACCGAGGTAATGAGTTGCCCCCCACGAGCGGCTCTCCCTCACGGCCATGGCTCCAGAGCCACAGAAACCAATCTTATAACTATCTGGCTCTTGGCAGAAATCCCTCCAGACTTAATAAGCAAAATATCAGAAATTCAAAATCGTGTGGCCGCAGTATGGCTCTCTTAACCAGCTGTAGAAAACAAATTATTTCACAATGCATTTTCAGCAGTTCTGATTGTTGGGTGTAAACTCTAAACAATAATGGTGCATCTTTTGTCGAAGTATTGAATGTAATCAAAGTAGATAGAGAGTTAATTAGAATTCATCTTCTTCACAGGCATTGGGAGGGGTGGGAGGGGGATATATTGGGGTTCTTGGTAGTGAAAAATAAGTACTGGTGAAGGGAAAGGTGTTTGATCATTGCATGACCGAGATTTAAACCTGAAAGCTTTGTAACTTTTCCCTCAGTGATTAAATAAATAAATTAATTAAAAAAGAAAAGAAACTGTTGGAAGTGCAAGAGGAATGCTCAGGTGAAGAGACAAAAGAAGAGAAAGTTCAGAAGAACTAGTATGTTCATTGATGCACTGTTTACAATAGCCAAAATCTGGGAAAAATCCCAAGTGCCCAAGAATAGATGACTGGTTAAAGAAACTTTGGTAAATCTATACAGTGGAATATTATGCAGCTTTTAGGAAAAGATGACATCATGACATTTGCATATAAGTGAATCAACCTATAAAGTGTCATGTTAAGTGAAATGAGTCAGAAAGAGAGAGACAGATAGAAAGATTGCACTCATCTATGGAATATAAAGTGACAGAATGGGAGACTAACACCCAAGAGTAGTAGAGATAAGGACCAGGAGGTTTACTGCATGGCTTGGAAGCTGGCCTCAAATGCTGAGAGAAAGGGCAGCTCAGATAGAAGGGAAAACCAAGTGAAGGGTGTTTGGAGGACCCACTCAGGGTGTGAGATGCATGCCGAATGTAGACTAGAGATCCAACACAATGGCCACTCAGTGCCCCTATTGCAAAATACAACACCCAAAACGAAAAAGAGAACAAAAGGTATTGCCCTGCCACAGAGTTGGGGGGGGGGGGGGGATACTGGTACACTTGATGGTGGAGAATGGGCACTGGTGGAAGGATGGGAACTCCATCATTTGTATGACTGAAAACCAAGCACAAAAGTTTGTAAGTATGTAACTGTACCTCATGGTGATTCACTAATTTAAAAAAAAAGTGAACATGGAAAGTATCATGTTAAGCGAAATGAATCAGAAAGAGCGGGATAGACACAGAAAGAATGCATTCATCTGGGGAACATAAAGCAACAAAACAGGAGACTAACACCCAGGAATGGCTGAGATTAGTACCAGGAATTTTGCTCCATGACTTGAAGGCCAGCCACACGTGCTAGGTGAAAAGGAAGCTCAGATAGAGAAGATAGCACCAAATAAAGGCTGTTGTGAGAACCCTCCCAGGGTGGGAGAAGCATGCTAAAAGTAGTCTATAGACCAAACATGATTGCCACTCAATGCCTCTCTTGCAAAACACAGTACCCAAAAGAAAAGGGAGAGAACAAGGGGGAATGCCCTGCCACAGAGGCAGGGTGGGACGGGGGGCTGGGGGGTGAGAGGGATGCTGGGACCCATGGTGGTGGAGGATGGGCACTGGTGGAGGGATGGGTACTTGATCATTGTATAACTGAAACCCAAGCACAAAAAATTAAAGTCTATAACTGTACTTCGTGGTGTTTCACTAATAAAAAAAATTAAAAAAATAAAATAAAATAAAGTGGAAAAAAAAGAAATCCAGTGAAAATTCACATTGGGTTTACTATAAGCTTTTGCAGATCTCAAGAATTTCTTTAAAATATTTAAACACACAGACTTCAATACTAAAAGGTTTTCTTAAGTAGAGAAATATTAGGATATTAGGAGCACATTTTCTGCTTATAGACAAAACTGTGATGAGGACAGAGAGAGAGAGAGACAGAGAGACAGACAGAGAGAGAGAGAGAGAGAGAGAGAGAGAGAGAAAGAAAGTGCAAAGTACCACGAACCTATGTCTTAAAGAGTGACAACCTCATCTGAGAAGAGTCTGAGAAAGGTTCTTTAGAGGAAAGCATTGCTATAGTGTGTGATGATCTCTGCATTCCTCTGAATATCCTCCAGTAAGACAAGATATGAACACAGAGACAGCAATATTGCTGTTCTGAACCAGTGTAGTATAAGCTAATGTATGTATCTGTGTCTACAGTTTAACAGAATAGGCAGAGAGACAACAAAGGAGAATGTACCTTACATGTGACTGGCCCGGTTCAAATTCCCAGCACTGCATATTGTGCCCATGTACCACTAGTTATAATACTTGAACACAGAACCATGACTCAGTCATGAAAAATGCCTTCTTTAACCTCTCAAAAAGTTTTTAAAGAGGTAAAGAAAAACAATTTTGTAGATTTTTAAAATTTTTTAAATGGGCCAGGAAAACAGCTCATAGTACTTGAGTTTTGATCTCAAAAGAGTTCCAAGTTTGATCTCTAATATTGAATGGTCCCCCATGCACCACAAGAACTATAGCCTGATCATTTCTGGATGAGACCCCCTTGAAAAATAGAAATTAAAATAAAAACTTATTGAATAAAGGAATAGAGAAACTATTATTATATATGTGTACAATGTGTAGTTTAAACCATACTGTAAAAGTCCAAAGTTCATAAAGTTAAAAGTTACAATAAACTTTTATTTTTATTTATTTTTAAATAAAAAATATTTCATAAATTTAGTGTAGCCAGAATATTCAGTGTTGATATAGTCTATATTAGTGTGTAGTAATGTCCTATGCCTTCACATTCATTTATCTCTCAATCATTAACTTGCCTAGGAAAACTCCCATCCCTGCAATATACAGTAATTTTAAGTAAACTATATGAATTTTATCACATCTTCTTATCATTTCTATTATATTTTACTGTGCCATTATATGTTTATTTTATTTAGATAGACAAATACCAGGGCTGGAGCGATAGCATAGTGGTAGGGTGTTTGCCTTGCATGCAGCCAACATGGCCGACCCGAGTTCGATTCCTCCACCCCTCTTGTATAGGCTACCGAGAGTATCTCGCCCGCATGGCAGAGCCTAGCAAGCTACCCGTGATGTATTCGATATGCCAAACACAGTAACAACAAAGTCTCCAATGGAGACGTTACTGGGCCCGCTAGAGCAAATCAGTGAACAACGGGAGGACAGTGACAGTGACAGACAAATACCAAGTATCATAATGTGTTCAATATAATGGCATGCTGCACATATTTTCAGCACATAGCATGTACCATATGCCTTAGATGTATCCAACTAGGAAGTATCATATAGGTTTGTGTAAGTACACTCTATCATAATACATGACAAACTTGTCTAACATATCTCTCAGCATCTATCTCTGTTGGTAAATGAAGCATTACTAGATGATGATGATATAAATTTTACATATTATGCACTTGTTGAAATTTAGATAGCTAACACATGTAGAGGAGACTTTTTAATAAATTGATAGTAAGTAACTTATCACATATATTTTTTTGTAAGTTCAAATTGCTTCTGCATACTGGTAAGCCCACTGCAAGAATACGTTAGGCCCGCTTTATGTTGGCTGCATTCTAATCATTATTACTAGGAGCAGTTTCAGACAAAGAGACAAGATATTTTGTTTTTTGATAAGAGGAATATTTTCTAATTTTTCTTAAGAAGTTGGAGGTCCTCAATAAGTTCACAGTGATATAACAGAAGCTGAGGTGTGGAGGCCAAGTCACTTTAAATCTCCATCCATGGAACAGATAGCCAATCAGAATGGAGATTGACATGACTGGATGTGGGATTTGACAGCAGATAAAAGGAAGGGCCCAGCCTCTGATTCTCTCTCTCCCCATCTTCCTCTCTCACCTTCCTCTCCTTCTCCTCCTCCCCCTCCATCCCCTTCCCCTCCTTTTTCTCTCACTCTCTTTCTCTCTCTTAGCAGCATTACCTGTTTCTCCTCCCCTGCCCCCTCACCGTCCTCCACCCTCCACCTTTCCCCTCTCTCTGTCTCTCTCTCTCTCACTCGCTCTTTCTCTCTCTCTCTCCCCACCCCCCAACACTCTCTGGACTCTCTCCTCTTTCAGGTAGGTCTGTCTACCAGGAAATACGGCCCATTACATGCAGGTTACATAGGCCCCGACAAAGGCAGAATCCAGGCAGGGCTCAGACACCCAGAAAAGTTCAGGTTCAGGCAAGACTCAGATGCCCAAATAGTGATACGTGCAGAGCACAGGAGTCTCATCCACATTCATGTGACCGTGGACAGAGACTAAGAAAGCTGGACAGGATGACGGAACGGCTGGGGTACAATCAGGAGGCCCAGTAACACATACAGGGAACATAAATCCTGCACATGTGGTCATGGCCAGAGAATGGGAAGGCATACATGGGTTAGAGAAGGTGGCACAGGGACAGTACTTGGCCATCATTCATGGAAGATGAATAGACTGCATAGGATCAGACAGGGAAGTTGTTCACATGACCTGGAAGCATCAGAGATAGGACCAGTGGCATCATTTATGGCTAAATGAGAGGCCTGGACATCTGGGGAGGGACCTGGACCCATCTACTTTATCTGTACAGTAAACTCTAACCTTGAATCTATTGAGTTTACATGCAAATATTTCATCCAGTTCTCAAGAACCCAAAAGTACAAGGAAAATCTGCTTCCACATTAACAACAGAAGTAAGTTGTTTTGTTCTCTGTTGGAGTATCATCACTGCTTGGTATAGATGGAGCAGATTTTATTCTGGAAAGATGAACCCAGCTAGAAGGAAATCAGATTGCATGCGGGGTATATGGGCTTATTCCTTTATCTAGCAACTCAGGGCTGCCCTAGTGGGTGTCGCCGTTTCAAGAAACAGATTGGACAGTTCTTTGGGAGCTCATAAACCTTTCAGAAACTCTTTCTTCAAACATTTCTGTTACCAAATCCAAAGTAAGAGAATAGCCTGGTGGCTCTATGTCCATTAGAGAAACCTGATCACAGTAAGGCTTTTTCTGCCACCAAACTCATGGCTAAGAAATTACTTTTTATTTCTATAATCATTGGAATGGGTATGATTTTATATTGCTTCAATTTTTGTTACTTTAACTTTTGTTTTATTATCCAGAAGAACGTTTTCCACTCTTACCCTTCCTAGGTCAGAGAGGGCTTTTTACTTCTCCAGGATCTCTTCATTTCAAACTGGTGTTCCTCTGCCTAATTGATCTGATCTTTTTTTTTTTCAGATGTTTATTCAAAAACACAACTAATTTACTGCCTGGCACTCATTAAAACAGGGTGCATGAGTTTTCAACCTTATGCTGGCAGGGTCTATAGTCTGTTTCCAGTATGAAGAAGTTGCAGAAGACAAAACTTCACCCTTCTTTCCCCTTAAAGATTTAAGGTGGTGAAATCCCTAGGGGGAAATATGATGTAGGCAGTTAGATATGGAAGGGCAATGGAGTTCCTGGAAAGCAATAACCACATAACCCTAAGGCTGTAAGGACCCACCCATGGACACAGAAACTAATACCTGATAAGAACTTTACCTGAAGCTAGACCAGACCAGAGAAGGCTGGACCCACCGTCAAGAGAAGCTCCAGCAGGAAAAAAAGGTCAAGAAAAAGGAGTTTCAAAGACATCCCAACTCTACCCCCTTGGAAACAACGCTAGCAAGTGACTCTTTATCTAGGTAGAAAACTCCACATGGGACAGCTTGGAAAAACCCTATAAAAGTCAGCTTGAATATAGGAAGAGAACACATGTCCTTGAGCACATGTGTTGCCTGCATCTCTCCTCTTGAGATGTGTACTTTCAGACTTTTATTTTATTGCTAGGATGTGTACTGAGGGCTCTCTCTTCCTTTAGAGAAGCTCACGTTATCTCATGAGTGCACCCCCCCTCTCTCTCTCTCTCTCTCTCTCTTTCTCTCTCTCTCATTCTCTCCCTCATTCTCTTTCTCAAAGGTTCCAAATAAAATTTGTTTTTGCTTAAAAAAAAAGAAAATGAGAACAAATTTTTAATCCTTCTTTAAACTTGCTTGGTCAGTGGTATTTCATCCTAGAAGATGCCTTTAGCTTCAATATCATGAAGAGCTCTACCTACACTTTCCTCTATGTATTTATTCTGTGTTTACTTTCTTCTGGCATACTTTATTTAATAAGATGTCTTCCAGTTCCATGGCGCAGTGAATTGCACTATTTCATCATTCTTTATGGCTGTGTAGTATACCACATTTTGATCCATTTAACTTTCATTGGACATCTAGCTTGATTTAAAATCTTAGCTATTGTATTGAGTGTTGCAATACAACACTCATACATGTTATTTAGGGAATGTTTTTCTGTCCTGGTTATAGATATTCCAAAGTATAATTGCTTGGTCATATGGCAGCTCAATTATGAGTTTACTGAGAGTCCTTCATACCATTTTCTGTAGGAATATTTTTGGTTTTGGTTTTGGTTTTTTTTTTTCTTTTTGCAGGGTGCGGGGGATTGGTTGTGGGGGTTTTTTCCACACCTGGCAATGCTCAGAAGTTATTGATGGATCTGTACTCAGAAATTATCTCTGGAGGTGCTCAGGGATGCTGAGGATCAAACTTGGTTTAGCCACATGCCTTTTCTATTATACTATATCTCCAGCTTTATCATTCTTCCAAATCTGAATGTGTTGAGCTGGGTAAAGTATTCTTGGTGAGGCTTTCATTTCATTGAATTTCTTTACTACATACCACCATTGTCTGTGGACCCAGATGGTTTCATTTGATAAATCTGCAGTAAGTCTTTTTCAGTTGCAATCCAGTTGTAATCTAGGTTTTTCCAATTATGAGCTATACTAAATTGAACAAGCCATCTAAATGGAAACTGAAAATAAGAAAGCCAGCATCTATGCCAAGGATGATTTTGATGGTTTAAATTATATCTTTTTTCAAGAGTCAGCATCATGCGGATTTTTTAAAGAAAAAGTTGGAGAAAATTATGTTTTTCTTATTTTCTTTTTGGTTTGGGGGCCACTTCCCAGCTATGCTCAGGACTTACTCCTGGTTCTATTCTCTTGGGTTTCTCCTTGAAGGATGGTAGGGACAAAGTGCAGTGTACAGTTCTGGGCATGCAAGGTAGAGCAAGCACATTATTTTCTGTGTTACTCTTTGGCCACAAACAACACTCTTGCTTCCTTGGTTTACTCTTTTACACAATCTACAAAATAGCACTGCTTTAGTTTAGTATTCCATAAATAAGCTTAAAAATATCAGTTACCCAACTTTTTCCCAAGATTCCCAATATGTGTTTTGGAAAATAAAAACGAACTAATTATGCTACATATTACAAAATAGACATCATAAACCTTATATTCAGGGAAAGAAGTCAGATACAAAAGAGAACATGTTATTGCATTTTTATAAAACATTCATAAAAAGCTAATTAGTGGTTTGATCAAGAGAAAAAGGTATTGTTAGTTTGCAAGGGTTACTGTGCCTAATTATCAGAATAGTTTCCTCTTGAACTCGAAAGAACTTGTTGACTAGTAAATTTTCTTTGTCAGGATGATAGTCAGGAATAAACTACAATGCCATGTAGAACAATCACACCGGCACAGGCTCTAGATGAGAGTGAGAATTATGTGGAAAAGATGGCGTTGAGAATCAATCCACTGCTGTGTGAGATCAGCAATAAGATGCACTGTAATTCCCTACCCCCATACTTTCCTCCTTTATGATCCCCTAATGTCCCCTCAAGAGATCCTGGAGGAGTTGTTCCCAAACACTGGTACTTGAGAAGAGAGCCACAAAAGTTGGCTGTGATCAGAGTTTTCAAATGAAATACAGAGCACTCAGTTAAATTTGAATTTCAAACAACATTTTTTAAAGCACAGGTCTAAACATGTTTAGTGTAATCTTATACAAAAAATTACTAGGTATTCTTTTTTATTTGCTAAACATGATGATGCTACTTGTGGTGGGCATCAAATATGCATAAATGTGCCTCCCAGATTTCTCTGCAAGGAAGGAAAATTGTCTCAGGTGTTGGAAATGCTGTCAGTAGATTTCTACAGCTGTTGGCCTATTCCCTGATTGTCTCAGCTGCAGAGTTTCATCTCATTCAAGATTATACCCCTCTGGGAATGTTCTACAAAATGATTAGAGAGAGCTACAGAAGTCTGGCAACTTCAACTCATTAGGGATAACTCCAACAGAACGTTTTAGCTTGCAAACTCCCTAGGTTCAGTTAATACTGTCAGGTCTGCAACACACACAAAATTCTCCCTCTGCTCAATCCTTCTGTTTTCTCATTTCCACAGGTTAGAGCTCCCAAATAAACATCTTGCAAACTGTTCAAAGTTTGCTTCCAGGAAGAAGGAAACTCTTAGGTTCTTTTTCCTCTCAAGATTCTCAGATAGAGAAGGAAGAAATCATGAGCAAGGGAAAAATAGGTCCCTGAAAGTCCAAATGCTTTTAAGAATGTGCAGTTTATTATTGGGGTGGTTCATATGGAGAAGTAAAGGAAATAACTTAACTATAGATAATGACAGCCACCCCTTTACCCCCCGACCCTGTACACACACACACCCCACCACACACCACACCACACCACACACCACACATACACACAAACACCTTACCTCTTGTGACTTTTAGTCTCTGGTAGTGGCAGTGGGTGAACGTAGGTGAACTCCTGATGGCTTTGATCTCTTTACCTCTAACAGAGAGAACTCTCTCAAGCCGTCACAGAGTCCTCCGCTATAGGTTCTCTGGTGTTGGTGGCTGTTGGGGACATAACTCAGTCAGAGGGCAGATAGATCACGAGGGTGTCACATCTCAGGTTGAGTCTCTTTTGTAGAGCCTTTGCCTCTATCCTTCTTGCAGCTGTGGGTTTTAAGCTCCTTCCAAGAGTGTGGAGACCCTCTGTTTATCTCTATCTGTCTACATCATAAGCACTATTTTATCACATACACACATGCTTCACACATCCCTTGTTTTCTTATCACTCCATACATGGTTCAAACATAACATAACTTATTTTTAACCACTGCACACATGATTTACACATAATTTGTTTTACGTTTCCAATTTAACTTTATGCCTTCATCACAGAAGAACTGGCCTTAATAATTTGTATTGAGATATATAATTTAAGTGCAGTAAAATTAAGAGATTGTGTGTAGTGTAATCAGTTGGTTTCATTTTTATTTATGAAAGAGCAGATTTACTGACTTTAGATCTTAATAGAATGTACATACAATGTATTTTCCTGTACCCATCTTCTTTCACTCAAATTAGTGTTTTTGGTGATCCATGAATTCTGTTCGGAGCACCAATATTAGAGCTGTTACTGAAAAATTATAGTTTCAGTGAGCCACAGCTAGGTAACCATTCTCTCATTAATTCTCACTGTTTCCAGTTTGGGGGTCTTGTTAGTAAAATTATGGAAATATTTATCCAAAGTTTTATGTAAAAATATGTTTTCATAGCCATAGCACCGTGGGTAGGGCATTTGCCTTGCACGCGGCCAACCTGGGTTCAAATCCCAGCATCCCATATGGTCCCCCAAGCACCGCCAGGAGTAATTCCTGAATGCAGAGCCAGAAGTAACCCCTGAGCATCATCGGGTGTAACCCAAAACACAAGAACAAAAAAACAAAAAAAAAGAGAAAGAAATATGTTTTCACTTCCATGAGACAAATATGAAAAGTGCCTGTCCATCTACAAAGCTAAAATATGTTTTAATTTTAAGAAATTGCTAGTTTCTCAGAAACATTTTCTGTTCGGTTTTCTTTTTTGGTTTGTCTTTGGGCCTCATCCAGCAGTACTCAAGAATCTCTCCTGGTTGGACTGAAGAGGACTATGTAGGGAACTTGGGATTGAACCCAGGTTGGCTACATGCATGCAAGTCAAGTGTTCTGTCAGCTACCTATATCTCCGGCCCCAGAAATGATCTTTTCAAATATTTTCAAGCTATATTGAAGTTTCTGAGATTGCATTTGTCACATTTGTCACTGTAAATATTTAAAATTTTAACTGTAACTTCATGATACTTGTATCATAATGTGGCTTTAATTGGGATTTCCTTGATATCCAATAATGTTCAACATTTTTTGGTTTGTGTCTTTTGGCCATTTTTAAACATTTTTTTTAATTGTAGGGACTATAATTTACAAGACTGTTTATGGAATGATTTCATGCATAAATCATAGCAGCACCACACACTGCATGAGAGTGTTTGTTTTTTCTTTTTCTTTTCAAAACCTTTTCTGACAAACTGTTCAGCCATTTGCATAAGTTCTTTTCAAAAATGGCTGTTCATACCTTTTGTGTAGTTCAAATATTTTTCTTATTTTAATTTCTTTCTCAGGTATATGTGCTTCTTTTCTGACTGTGATTTATCTATTTATTTTCTTAATAATGAATTTTGATGAAAAGATTATTTTCAACTTTGTTGGTATGTAACAGTATTTATTTGATTGACACTTGCTTTGTTTTGGGTATTTTTTGTTGCTGCTGTTCATTGTTTTTGTTTGAGGCCACCCCAAACCCTGTGCTCAGGGGACAATGCAGTGCTGGGGATCAAACCCAAGCCCCTTGCATGCAAAGCTGTACTCCGGCCCTTCGAGCCATCTGTTTAAACATTCTGTCTTTTTATTTCATTTTATTTTATTTGCTTTTTGGGTCACACCTGGCGATGCACAGGGGTTACTCCTGGCTCTGCACTCACAAGTTACTCCTGGTGGTGCGCAGGGGACCATATGGGATGCTGGAAATCGAACCGAGGTCGGCCATGTGCAAGGCAAACGCCCTACTCACTGTGCTATTGCTCCAGCCCCACTTTCTGTCTTTTTAAATGTCACTTTGATTTCGAGTTTCTTCATAAACAACTAAAATTAATACCAGCAAATATGCTTTCATAGTAAATACATAAAATAAAATATGTTAATTTTCAATTTAATTTTAAATATATCTACAAAAATATTCATCATAACAGCATCATATTATAATAAAATAGACATCCATATCAATAGATCACAATTGAAAGTCCAGCAATCAACCCATATACATAATTATATATAATATATATTCATATATGATTTATGTATTTTGTGTGTGTATATTAAATTATTTGTATATATTGAATTATATTTATATATACAAATAAGTTACTACAAAGCAGCTAAGCAAATGGTTTGGGGAAAGCTTGACAACTATGTGCAGAATTAAACTAGATCACCTTATTATGCAGTATGCAAAAGTTATCTTAAATTGGATGAAAAACTTTAGTAGAAGGTCTGAAGAAAAATACATAAAAGAGAGATACATTACTTAGAAAAAAAATAAAGGATAAAACATTCAACATCAGTCTTAGGGATATATTTGTGGGTGTATCTCCAATGGAAAAGGAAAGAAAAATAAAAGGAAAGAAATGGGATTGCATCTAACCCAAATTCTTATGTACAGTGAAAGAAATCATCATTAAAAAAGAGAATGAACCTACAAAATTGGAGAATATATAAAGATATCCAAAATATATTAAATCTCATTAAACCTAACAGAAAAATAACAGTCTTATTGATAAAAATGCATGCAGAATAAAAAGAAACACTTCTCTGAAGAATATTTGTATGTGCTCAAAAAGCTCTCAAATTGATATTCACTATCTCTTATTGCTAGAAAAATAAAAAGTCAAAAGAACAATAAAATATCTCCTCATACTGTGAGTATTGGGTGTTTTAGTTATTTCAAAAAGGGATGGCTATTATGAAAAGACAAGAAACAATGTGTGTTAAGAGGAGGTAAACAAAAGGGAATCTTTGTTTACTATTGACACATAACACATAATCTATCTTTTACTTCTGAGTATTTAAAAACACTAATTTGTACTGAAATGGGAGGCACCTATGAAAATATGAATATGCCTCAAGTAAATAATTAAGGAAAGCTCGCAATAAGTTAGCAAAATTAATTTCAAACGATGACAATTAAAATTCTGTCCTTTAAAAATGTATCTAATCAAAAACTTTGCTGAATTCAATTAAATTGCAAAGATGACATCTCTGGCTGAAGCTAAAAAATATTTATAAACTATATAAAAGATATGTAAGCTATCTTTTCTCTCTGTCTCATAGATTTACAAGATATTTTTAGTGAAAAGTTCATGGATTTTTTTTTCCTCTTTTCCCTTTTTGCCATTGTTAGTTCATTGTGAACTTACTTATTACACCACCCTTTGAGTACTGCCAGGTGTAGCCTAAAAATAAACAAACAAAAAAAGGAGCATAATGGTGGAATAATAAATGCCCAAAGACGATGAAAACAAAGAACAAGAGAACTGGTATTTAGTAGGAAACATGCCACTTGAGAGTGCTGGGCAATAGAATAGGGAATGGGCCATAAGGTTGAGGGAAGCATTCAACCAGGAGGAGGATTTGGTGCTGAAAAGTGTTAAATTTTGTGGCAATATATTGTGCCTACAGGTACACGCTCCTAGAAGCAGATCAGTGAGTGTGAAGAAAATAGGAGTGATGGGAGCCTTGATGAAGGGAAGTGGACAGTGGTGAAGGAATTGGTATTGAAGCATTGTATGCCTGAAACCAAATAATGAATACCTTTGTAATTTCACAGTGACTATAGCACTGTCCTTCCATTGTTCATCGATTTGCTGGAGCGGGCACCAGTAACATCTCACAACAAATTGTGAGACTTGTTGTTACTTTTTTGGCATATTGAATACATCACAGGTAGCTTGCCAGGCTTTGCTATGTGGGCGAAATACTTTCAGTAGCTTGCTGGGCTCTCCGAGAGGGGCGGAGGAATCAAACTCGGGTAAGCTGCGTGCAAGACAAAAAAGAACCTCCCCCAACAATTGAAAAGAAATTATAGTGCTGATGCTAAATCAAAGAACTCAGGCAAAGAAGAGAGAGAGATAAGAAGAGGGAGAGAGAGAAAGAGAGAGAATGTTTTAAAAACCTGCCATTTTTGAGACTTTAAACTCATTGTATGAAAGCAGTCTTTAATATAATTGAACTTTTTCACAGGTGGGGATAAGCCAAATACCTTTCAGCAAATGTAGAAATTGATTTAACATAATAACCTCGAAGATAAAAGACAGAGTCACAAAATGTTAGAGTTTTTTTTTTTTTTGAGGTTCTTTTTTAAAGCTTTGTCATGCAGTGCTCAGGGCTTATTCCTTACTCTGCATTCAGGGATCACTTCTGCTGGGGCTAAAGGGATCAAATGGGGTGCTAGGGATTGAACTCTGGTCAGTCATGAAAGGTAAGTGCCTTATCCACTAACCTATCTCTCCAGTTCCATTCTTAAATCTTGTTTAATACACTTATTCTGATACTGAAACCTGACTGCACATCAGAAATCAACCAGGGAACAATCTAAACCTAATATTTTTTTTTTACCTAATTTTTGAGATCACTATTCTTCATGTCTAGGCCAGTTCTTTGACTCTGAATATTTATCATAACTTCAGCTAGTCACTGCCAGGACTGCACGTAGGCCTTTCTTTGAAAAATATTTAGTCTAAATATCTCCATGTTAAGGTAAGAAAATTGAGACCTTGATCATTGAGGTGATTGTATTATGTCCCACATATACTTCAGGCAGACAGGGACAGCTAAATGTTTTATAAAATATGAGATGAGGTCTCTTCAAGTGACATGTATGACATACACAATTTAAATTTAAAAGAGACAGTTTATATGGCTTTCTACCCATTTTAGTAGGAGAATATGAAAACATTTCAAAGCATTAGCTTCAATGCTGGATAGTCCTGAGCTAAATTTAAATATTATTAGATAACACTGATGAGATTCAATGGATGCAAAATTCATAGATGTCATTTTGGATAAAAGCAAAATTTTTCTGGGAGCAGTGACTTTTTAAAGGTTGATCATTTTATTTCTGTTGTTGACTTCTATTTAAATCATTGCATGTGACAAAGAAAATATTCACACTATGATTACCACTAACTTTAAGGACAGTGAGATTTTGAAATGTTAATATTATTATTATTGAGGTACATTCTCTTTTCCTTCTTTTCTACCCTGTGAAAACATAAAAATTTAATGGCTTGGGGACCTTTTGCCTGCTGCTCTGACATTCCAGGTGAGGTTGGTCTCTGGCTGACATCACTGGGACTAATCCAGAATGAGAAGCAGATCTCTTCCCTACCGGCTAGCAACCAGCAGCCTCCAATCCAAACTGTACCATATAAATGGTACCACACTGCAGCTCCTAAATAGCCTGGCTACTTACGCAATTGCACATCAGAACTACTCAATAAATTACATGAGTCAAGAAGAAAATGAACAACCTCAGCTTCATTCCTGGACATCTCCCAGGGGATCTGACTACAAAGACTCACCCTCAGCACAACTAGAACTAGCACTAGAAAACCAATAGGAAAAATAAGTGAAACCAATATCACCAAAGACATAGACAACACCAGTAAATTTTAATTTTTTTCTTAGTGAAACATTTATTAAACTCAATAAGAACATTTTATATTTTATATTTTAATGTGAGACATCATGGGGTACAGTTGCAGACTTACACAGTTTTGTGCTTGAGTTTCAATTATACAATGATCAAATACCCATCCCTCCATCAGTGCCCATTTCCCACCACCACGCATTCTAGTATCCCTCCCACCCCCCATCCCCCCATCCCACTCTGTCTCTGTGGCAGGGCATTTCCCTCTGTTCTCTCTCTCCTTTTGGGTGTTGTGGTTTTTGAAAGAGATATTGAGTGGCAATCTTGTTTGGACTATAGTCTACTCTCATCACGCATTTCCCATCCTGGGAGGATCCTCCCAACACCTTTATTTGGTGCTCCCTTCTCTATCTGAGCTCCCTTTTCCCCTAGCATGTATGGTTGGCCTCCAAGTCATGGAGTAAAATTCCTGGTACTAATCTCAGCCATTCTTGGGTGTTAGTCTCCTATTTTGTTACTTTATGGTCCCCAGATGAATGCAATCTTTCTATGTCTATCCTTTTCTTTCTGAGTCATTTCACTTAACATGATACTTTCCATGCAGTACCACTTGTATGTAAATTTCGTGGCTTCATCTTTTCTAACAGCTACATAGTACTCCATTGTGTAAATGTACCAAATTTTCTTTAACCAGTCATCTGTTCTCGGGCACTCAGGTTTTTTCCAGATTCTGGCTATTGTAAAGAGTGCTGCAATAAACAGACAATTGCAGATGTCACTTCGACTATGCTTTTTTGCCTCTCTGGGATATATTCCCAGGAGTGGTATTGCTGGATCAAATGGAAGCTCAATTTCTAATTTTTTGAGAATCATCCGTACTGTTTTCCAAAAAAGCTGAACCAGTCGGCATTCCCACCAACAGTTAAAGAGTGTCCCTTTCTCACCACATCCATGCCAGCACCGGTTGCTTTTGTTCTTGTGGATATGGGCCAGTCTCTGTGGTGTGAAGTGATATCTCATTGTGGTTTTGATCTGCATCTCCCTGATGATTAATGATGTGGAACATTTTCTCATGTGCCTTTTAGCCATTCGTATTTCTTCTTTGTGAAAGTTTCTATTCATTTCATCTCCCCATTTTTTGATGGGGTTGAATGTTTTCTTTTTGTGGAGTTCAACCAGTACTTTGTATATCCTTGAAATTAACCCCTCCAGTAAATTTTTAGACAATGTTCTTTGTGACACTATAATGAGGATATTCAGTGAGGTCAAAGAAACGAGAGCACAGGTAGCAAAGCATATGAGGCAATGGAAAAACTACTACAATCAGAAGAGACAGAAATGAACATGGTAGGGGATAATTTTTTTAAAGTCAACAGAAGCTCTGAATAGCGGAATAGAAGCTGAGAAAAAAAAAAGAGTTCCATGATGAAGAGAAAACCTCTAGAAAACAGCATAAAGTGGAAAATAGTCTGAAAACAAATTAACATCATACCAGAATCATTGAAGTCCCTAAAGCACAGGAAGGTAAATGTGATGAAGGAACAAAAGTTAAAGAAATCATTGAAAGAACTTCCCAGAGATGATAAGTACAGACACTGAGATCTAAGAAGCAGAAAGATCCCAGTGAAAATAGACTCAATTAGGAAAAAATGTAAGATGCATTATACTCAAACTGACAAAATCCAAAGATTATACAGAACACTGAAATCAGCAAGATCAAAAAAGGTACTTATATACAAAGAAAAGCCCATAGGATATACAGTATAGCTCTTAAATGATACTGCAGGCAGGAAAAGTATGGAGGGAAATAATACAAAACTTCAAAATAAGTAAATACCTCATTAAGAATACTCTATCCAGTTAGATTATTATTCAGAGTTGAAGGAAAGATTCAGAGTTTCATTGACATGCAGCAGCTTAGAAAATTGATAGCTTTGGAATCATATTTGCAAGAAGTGTCAAGAAACCTTCTCTAAAGGATAGCACAAACCTCCTAACGTGCTATTGATTATGACACTCACTAACAGTGCAAATATAGTTTGGGAACCTTTTGTATGTAAATAGGTTGTTCTCTACTGCATTCAGAAAGGCATGTTAACTTCTAGTTTGCTAAGGGATTTTATATATACCTAATAATGAATTAATGTCTTACCTATATTGGTTAAAAATCAGTTAGCAACCAATCATTATAAATTGAATTTTATTTGTTTTCTAATAAGGATGTTTTAAGTTTTGTTTAAGCAAGTAATATTAATAATTAAATATGTCATTATGCTTGCCAAGGGGACAGGCTGGGGGATGGTAGGACACCTGGGAACATAGGTGGAGGGAGGGGGACACTGGTGGTGGGATTATTGTTGGAACATTGTATGCCTGAAACAAATCTGTTATGAACAACTTTGTAAACTGCAGTGTCTTAATATGCACGAAATATTATAAAAATAGAAAATATTGTGGTTTTGTTGGTACTATTTTTAGTAAATATGTAGAATCAAGCTGAGCTGGTCGCATGCAAGGCAAGCACACTATTCGCTGTATTACCTTCTCTAGCACCAGAGTGATATAGCACAGTGGGTAGGGCGTTTGCCTTGCATGCGGCCGACAGGGCCGACCTGAGTTCAATTCCTCTGCCCCTCTCGGAGAGCCTGCAAGCTACCAAGAGTATCTCGCCCGCATGGCAAATTCTGGCAAGCTACCCGTGACGTATTCGATATGCCAAAACAGTAAAACAAGTCTCACAATTTGTTGAGACTTTACTGGCGCCCGCTCGAGCAAATGAATGAACAACGGGAGGACAGTGACATGATGTAGAATGAACAAAATTAATATTTTATTTTATGCTATAAATATTGAAAGAATATGTATAAGTTCATAAGTAGTGACAAAGGGTATGAATGGCCTGTCAGTGAATCAGGAAGCTAAAGATAAAAGACCGTAACAGAGGCAGCTTTATGGGCATATAGAAAAAGAAAAGTAACGCTTTTGTATGCCATGTTATATATTGACCACATTTTAAGAATTTGTAGGAATAAAGAGAAGAAATGGATTAAGGAAATTGCCTTGCACACTACCACCTCTGTTTGATTCCTGTCACCACAAATGGTCTTCTGAGATCCGTCCGGAGTAATCCTTGAACACAGCCTGTATGACACAATTCTTCCACACCAGAGGAAAATGTTTTTCTACTTGTAGTTAAGTATACTTTTTATTTGGTAGACAAAAATAAAATTAGCTTGCAGTGAACTCATGGAAACAAAAAAGATTAAGATATATTAGCATATTCAAAGAATGAGTAAAAAACTATGTAATTCAGATGAAAGAGCTAGTAGAGCAGGAAATTTACTTGTCTTGCAGGCTTCCCAATCTAGATTTCATCCCTGGCACCACATACCATTCCCTGATCATCATCAGGAGTAATCACAGAGTACAGACCCAGGAGTAAACCATGGGGATTGCCAGGTGTGACCCCCTAAAACAGAACATAAAACCAAGCAAATAAACAAAGCAAAAAAAAAATTCTTTCCTATATACATCAAAGTTTTATTCTCAATCCAACCAGAGGACTAACTACAGAAGAATCTGCAGACTGAGAGGAAGATTATAGGAAAAAATTTGTAGGCAACAATTGAGAATGCTAGCCAATATCTGGACTGGAAATGAGAAATACATGTTTAATGTGTCAGACCACAAGTGTAGAGAAATGTAGATGTCTGGAGAAATAGATGTATGAGTTTTTTAATAGGGCTGGAGCGATAGCACAGCGGTAGGGCGTTCGCCTTACAAGCGGCCAACATGGTCGACCCGAGTTCGATTCCTCCGCCCCTCTCGGAGAGCCCGGCAAGCTACCGAGAGTATTTGATATGCCAAACACAGTAACAACAAAGTCTCCAATGGAGACGTTACTGGGCCCGCTCGAGCAAATCGATGATCAACGGGAGGGCCTTTACCTTTAGTTTTTTATATAAATATTAAAAATAATTCAATATTTATAATTTGAGAAACCTCAAGGATTAAAACTGCTCTCTCCTTTTTCTAAGTTTATATTATAATTCTATGCCTTTATTTCTCAAATTAAAAAACACTGCTTAGGAATAGTTCTCATATTCTGGTATTGTGAATAAAGGCTTATGACTAATGACATTCATATGATTTCTATACTCCATAGCTTATCAAAAATAAAATTAACAGCAAGAAACAGTTACAGCCTATATAGAGAGGATATCAAAATAACCATCTATTGGGAGATACAGAGAAGGCTTTTTAATACTATTGCTCCTACAATTGGGCCATGTATTTAAATTATTACAGAATGATAAATGAGTGAGACAAATTAATTTTGAGAAAAGTTAATTTTACCTAGAGTTATCTGTTAAACTCAATTTGAGAAAATGAGTTATAGGAGGCAAGGTTCTTTCGTAGAAAAGAAACAGCATGCAAAATATCAAGTGGCAAATAATGGCCAAAGTGGAAGTTTTTTAGAGACAGCACAAAATCAATGAGTCAAAAATAGAAATATCATCCCAACCTCCATCTCAATGTATTATGCCCAGAAATGAATGTGTCAGATATATGACAGTCATTTGTTTCCTTTTTTCTCACTTTCCTCTACAACAAACCATTCACTACAAAATATATGTCAAATATATTTATCTTTATATTCTCTGATAGTTCATAATACTACCATTTCTGACCCAGGTTATTGCAATAACCTTGAATCTTATCTAACAACATTATCTTTGTCCCATTCTACCCAATATCTTATATAATTATCCATATGAAAATGAACAAATCTCTTTAAATAATCAACACATGTGTGACATCCCCCTCCTTTGAGTTCTTTTGAGATTCCACTTGGTACTTGATTAATACTATGTAGTAAATTAGAATGGTGAGATCCTGGTAGTGAATCCACAATACAGCTCACAGAGGATCTTGGGCTTGAATGCCCTGATTGGCTAGGGCTTCAATGACCGCTTTCGTCTCAACAGAATCGAAGGCCTTCTTTAAATCAATGAACGTTAGACAGAGCGACATCTTGAACTCCCGAGAAACCTCAATGAGCTTGGTTATCGTGTGGATATGGTTGATGGTGCTGAATCCTTTGCGGAACCCGGCTTGCTTGCATGGTTGTCCTTCATCTAGTGTTCTACAATCCTATTTAGGATGACTCGAGTGAACAACTTGTAGATGACAGACAATAGGCAGATCGGGCGATAGTTACCAATGTCATGGGTGTCTCCTTCTTGAACAGTAGTACGGTCCTGCTGGTTTTCCATTGAGACGGAACCTTGCATTCAGACTGGTAGTGAGTGAAGAGCCGAGCCAGTGTATTGATGAGTACTGATGGCAGGTTCTTCAGGTGTTCAGGTTTGACCTTGTCTGGGCCGGGTGCTGTTTGTTTCTTTACTGACGAAGTGACGTGTTGGATTTCAGAAGGGAGAATGTTGGGAATGACATATCCATCCTGTGGAATTTGGTATGTCGGCAAGTGGACATAGCTATCAAAGAGATTTGAGTAGAAGTCATGGATAATCTTCTCCATTGCTGTTGTGGAGGATGTGATGGATCCGGGCACATCTCTTTGATTCCACTGTTCTTCCTGCATTAATATATGCCTCAGAGACCTGGGCCCTACGTAAACAGGATGAGAATGCTATTCGGGTCTCCCAAAGAGGAACTGAAAGAGCTATGCTTGGAATATCACGTTTCACTCAAATGAGAGAAAGAATCCGCAGTTCCGACATCCACCGACGATCAAGAATCAGGGACGCTGTCTCGTTTGCCAAGGTGTCAAAAATCAGATGGGCTGGCCACGTAATGAGATTCAAAGACAACCACTGGACTAGAGCTGTTACTGACTGGATCCCACAAGATGTCAAAAGACCGCTTGGCCGCCCACCTACCAGATGGTCAGACTTCTTCGTCAAGATCATGAACGATCGGTTTGAGGCCCTTCATGTTCCCGGAGCGAACAGATGCCATTGGGCTACACTAGCACGCGACAGGGACAAATGGAGACGTTACTGGCGCCCACTCGAGCAAATCGACGACTAACGGGAAGTTAAGTGATTAAGTGAAGTAAGTTAGAAGGCATTATACAATATGAAATGTTTTGCCAATCATTGTCTCAAACATAAGCTTCATCTTGTTTTCTAAATTATAGCAATTTTAGACTTGCTACATATCCTTTAAAAACTCAGGGGTCATTAAGTTTTTTTTTAACACTCAACAAATATTTCTGGGGCATCTACTGTGTTCTCTATACTGTTCTGGGGTTCACATGAAACACACATTCTCAGAACTTATTGTCTCACATTATCTTCCCTTCACAGTCCTGAGTCCTATAATGATATATATTCTCTTTCTTGTCTAAAGGTATATTTTTAAAACCATCTGTGGCACTAGATGGCAAGTGTCACACAATAACTACTGATCCACAAATTATTGTTTGTGGAAATATCCCTTTGCTATAGGAGGAGGAAAAGTTAAAAAAACTAGGTATAGCATGAAAACATTTTTTAACAATATAAGAGGAATGATCAAGTCATTTTAAGCATGGGAAGAATGGATCAGATTTGCAGTTTTAAAAGTTGTTCCATGCAGGGTGTAGAGTGATAGTTCAGCAGAGAAGGTGTTTGCATGCAGCCAGGCTAGACTTGATTCCCCAGCACCATACATGGTTCCCAGAGCCCATCAGGAATGATCCCTGTGTGCAGAGCCAGGAGTACGCACTAAACACAGCTGGGTGTGGTCCTCCCCAGAGCAAACAAATAGGTATCCCATGCAATAACAATTGCAATCTAGTAACAGAAAAAATTCATATTTTTCTTTCTTTTCCTTCCTTGCTGGAGTGATAGCACAGTGGGTAGGGAGTTTGCATTGCACGTGCCCGACCCGGGTTCCATTCCTCTGTCCCTCTCGGAGAGCTCGGCAAGCTACAGAGAGTATCCCGCCCACACGGCAGAGCCTGGCAAGTTCCCAAAGGCGTATTCAATATGCCAAAATCAGTCACAACAAGTCTCACAATGGAGACATTATTGGTGCTCACTCGAGCAAATCGATGAACAGGAGGACAGTGCTACAGTGCTTTCTTCCTTGACAGGTTGCCATGGAGTCAGGGAGGACTCCCAAACAGTGCTCAGGGATCCTGGTGCTGCTCCATACAATACTCAGCCAGTTGGATCTTATGGTTTCGTGTACCCACAGATTCAAAGATGCTCAGGCCCTGTGATGTCTGACTGCTGGGCTCAGAGGCTGCACCGAGCTACAGTTAGTCATACTGTGTGTGGGCAGTGCAACAATGAGAAGAGAGTGGCAGGTGGCACTGCAGTTAGACCTTGTGTTCTAGGGCATGAGAGTTGAGCTATCTCCCTTTTGGGTATTTCCCTTTCAAAGTACTAAAGGTGTGTTTATAATTTTTGAGACTAAATTTTTTTTAAATCTATTGAAATTGTAGATAGAGTTTTACACATCACATATTTTTCTAAAATACGAATTAGCTCATGTCACTCCCTGGCTTTCAATCTCCCAGTGACTTCCTAGAGATCTGTAATAAAATAGAACACAATCCACAATCTGCAAGGCTTCATAAATTCATTTTTTGTCACCTCTCTGACCTCACTTCCTCTTTCTCAGTTTCTTGCATAATGTACTTCTGCCAAGCAGAACCCTAGCTCTTAGATAGAAATACTGAAACTTTTTCTGTCGCAAGCCACCTTCTTCTTCCAGAAACACTTTTTCCCACTGATATTACTTCAGATGTACTTTAAACTGCTGATCAAAACCCTTAAATAATTTCCTAAGAAAAATTAGGCATTTATGCTTCCTTACAATTAAATGTTCATAAAGAGAGTTCAGGTTGAGTATATAACTTTTTTAATTCAACAGGAACCCAGGCCTCTTTTATAATATTTTTCTATTTCATTAAATAGCTTCCACCCATCTATCCATATAATACTCTAATATGTACCATCACAGTTTCTACAATTATTATTATTATTAATTATTTTGGTGGATGGCACACTCAGTGAAGTTCGGGGGTTACTTAGAGCAGTGTTAAGTGACCTTTTTGGTGCCAGGTTTTGAACGAGGTCATGCCATGTACAAGGCAAGAATCTTATCCTCTTATACTATCTATCAACCCAATGACTTTTCAGTTAGACACTTAACTGGGGGTAGCAGGAAGATAGTACAGGGCTTAAAAAATCTATCCTTAGGATCAACCCTAACCCCACCTAGTCCCTTGAGCACTACTTTGAGCAACCACCCTACAAAATCACACTCAATTCTATGCCTCTTTGTCTGATTTTTTCTTTATTATACTATAAATGCCAGATATGTCGTTTATGCATTAATTTATCAATATATAGTCTTTTAAACATAAAAATTAAGCTACCTGAAGCCTGCTGTTTCATTTATCATATATTACAACTTTATTAACAATTATACTAGTGTCTAACATAGAGTAGGCGTACAATGGAGCACTTATTAATGCACTGAAAACATATCCTTGGGTGTTTTGACACGCTTTAAAAAAAGTTTTTTTCCCACTTTCCCATCAAATGACAAATAGCAGAAAATACTTCTAGACTTATTTTTAAAAGTCTTGATTTTTCAGCTAAACTCCAAAATAAAATATAAAAGAAAATCAGGGATAGATTTTTCAATTCCCAAAGAAAGTATAAAACCATATTTTGCTTGAATTTTTCTTCCCATATACAAGTGTATTTTTCTACACATGGTAAAGCAAGCTATACACATTTCAGATGAGGGAATTAGCTTATTTAAAGGAAAAAAGTCCATTAAATAAGAAAATTAGATTGTAAGGTTCATTTCTTTCCCAGATAAAAATAGAACTACTATTAAAGTCTTATGGAAAGTCTATTCCTAATTAGAATTCTATTCTATCAACATAGCTTTCTAAAGAACTCAAGGAATTTTCTAGTCATGACCTTTATTATAAATAACTTTTAATGCCCCCATTCAGTATTCTAATGAGTTATTTATAATATATTCTTCTAAATAATTGCAGCACATAATTTTCAGAAAAGGAAACTACTTGAAAATAATTTTTTTCTCCTCTTTAACAGTATATAAACTTCCCCTTCTTTCAGAATATCTGAAAAAAGAACAGAGCAGGAAGAGAGTGACTCAATACAAAATATTCACTGTCCATTGATTAAAAAACAAAACAAAACTAGAAACAGTGACTGCTCTAACTAAAAGTAAAGGAACCATTACATGTCTCATCCACCCACCAACTGTAACTCCTCTAATCTACCTCTCACTACCTAAGTGTTTGCTCATGCTTGGAAGAGTTATACAAGTCCTTGAGTATTGCTAATATCCTGAAGGAGAAATATGGTATAGGCAAGAATGAAGGTAAGATACTTGAACTAATATCTTACAGACAGATAGTACAAAGGGTAGCTGATAAGATAATTGAACTAATATCTTACAGACAGTACAAACAGTAGGGTGCTGCCTTTTGTGTGGTAGATCAGGTTCAATCCCCCACACCCCTTAGGGTCCCCTGAGTCCATCAGGAGTGATCCCTGAGTGCACAGCCAGGAGTAAGTCCCAAAACAAAAGAAACCAATAATAACAGAACTAAGAATTAAAACCAGCTCTCAAATCCAAAAACAGCATCATAATGTCTTTCTTTCCTCCCTCTAACCCCAGGAAGACAAGACATTTCCCTACATAATTAATGTGAAAACAGACAGACAAGTTAAGTTCCTTTTCTTCTTGTCATTGAGAGTACAGAAGCTTTGAGCAGACAAGGAAACAGACAGTAAATAAGCTAATTTCATGCTAGAGAAATGTTAAAACAATAACAATCCTTGAGCCTCTCTATATAACAGTGAAATGAAAGCATTCATTTCAGTAAAATCAGTAGACTAATGATTCAAAGATAGAAGGTGAACCAAAATTCAGAGAGAAAACAGAGTCTTTAGAAAACAAACTGTAGTATATATGTATCCTATTAAAGCTATCTCTCTTTACCTCCTCTAAAACAAATTTTGTACGTTCACTTTCTTCTCATAAAAAGTTTTGGAAAAGCTGGCAAATCATAATTTCTATTACAAAACTGTAGTAGCATACAGAACTAGTGCATTAGGATAAGAAAAGTAAGCACAGGTAAAAAGAATATGGAGAAAAAGAAACTTGAAAAATAAAAAGTAAAGCTAACATTTTTAATGAGAAAATGTTTTAAAATTTTCATAGTCTACAGAGAAAAACTTTTAAAATAAAGCTAAAATGTATCATAATTGCAGAATATAAGTTTGTCTAAGAAATGGTTATATTTGGGGAGAGACCAGTTGAGTCACACTTAAAGGAACTCAGAGATTACTCATGGCTCTGTGCTTAGGCTCTTCTCCTAGTGGTGTCCAGGGGACCCTTTGTTTTGCAGTCCTGGGGATCAGCATGTTTGCTGCATGCAAAGCAAACAAATTAATTCCTGTACTATCTCTCTGGCCCCACAGGTAATTGTATTTCCTTTTTCTTAGTTTGAACACCTGCAGTGCTCAGGGATAACTTCTGGCTCTGTGTTTAAGGATCACTGCTGGCAGTACTCAGCAGATCTAACCCAGGTCAGTCTTATGCAAGACAAATGCCTTTCCCACTGATGTAGGCAGGTAGATTAGGAAATGACCCATTCACTCCCCATATTATGGCAATGAAATTTCTGGAAATAAAGTCACCAGTTCTAAATTTTACCCACATTGTGGATACAGAAAGCAAGACCTGATAAGACCTTTCCCAGCAGCAGACCCTGAGGAGACTTCTCCCCTACCTATAGAAAGGGCCTATAGAAGGAAATTACTGGAGAACCCTCAATTCCTTCCTTTAATCTGATTAACCCTCAGCTTGCTCAGACTGGAGAAGGCTTAACCCACCCTCCGAGAAGATACAGCAGGTATAAAGGTCAAGAAAAGGGAGTTTTCAAAGAGGATCATTGACCACTCCCACCTTAGCAACAACCCTAGCAACTGACTCTTAACTGTCTAGAAAGCCCTATGTGGGAGAGAATTGCAAAAACTCAGAACACCCAATAGGAGAGAGAGAACAAAAGGGAATGCCCTGCCACAGAGGCAGGGTGGGATGGGGAGATGGAGGATGGGAGGGATACTGGGATCCGTGGTGGTGGAAAATGGGCACTGGTGGAGGGATGGGCATTTGATCATTGTATAATTGAAACCCAAGCACAAAAATTTGTAAGTCTACAACTCTACCTCATGGTGTCTCATTAATAAAAATTTTAAAAAAACACCTTGTACAAATGTAGGGCACACTTATGCTGCCTGAGCCCACGTGCAGATGTGCCCACGTGACCAAGTATATGTGTCACTCAAGCACATGTGGATGGAGCCCGCATCTCCTCTCTTGAGTTGAGCACCTGCATGTTTTCATATCTAATGCTGGAATGTGTGTAGGGGCTCTCTCTGATTCTTGTAGAAGCCCGAATTCTCTCTTGAGAGCATTACACTGCTCTCTTTCACTTCCCCTCCTTTCCCTTCCTAGAACTCTCTACATAAAATGCTTTGCTTTACTGCTCACATTGGCTGGATTGATAGCGCAGCGGGTAGAGCGTTTGCCTTGCATGCGACCAACCCGGACTCGATCCCTCTGCCCCTCTGAGAGAGCCCAGCAAGCTTCCATGAGTATCCCGCCAGGATTGCAGAGCCTGGCAAGTTCCCCGTGGCGTATTCAATGTGCCAAAAACAGTAACAAGTCTCACAATGGAGACATTACTGGTGCCCGCTAGAGAAAATTGATGAAAAACAGGACAGTGCTATAGTGTTAACAGTGCTCATATACTCCTGAAATTCTTTTCTGTGAGGCAAAACAAGAACTCTGAAGCCCTGAGTAAGACTTTCCTGCAAAGAGCAAGTCCATGCTACAACCTGAGCCCATGGCTCCCAGGGAAATCAGGTAGTGGGGATCAAATTCTGTGCCGAGAAGGCCAAGTGGATGTCAGCAACGGCTTGAGGGCCACCCCGTGGGGCCAGTGGGGCTCTGGCCCATGCTACACACAGGCTCATCACAGACTTTATCAGTCTAGTCTTCCAGACAGCGTCAGGGTGGCAGAGGTGGATAGGCAGAAAGTGGCTGTCTCGCTCCTCTCGACTTCACATAAGCCAACAATGAGGGTCACCTATTTCACCACTATCTTTGATCTTGTAGTCATATTTCTATATACTAACATCAAACAATACAAAAAAATCATATTACATCACTTACATCAGCAGCAAAATTCAAGTAACATCATAGAATATACAGTACCAAAAAGTTGATGCAAATGCCAGTGGTTCTCTCTAAATTTTAATGCTACTGTCAATATAGCTTCACCAATTCTTACATATGCATAAATGGCATGGCATTCTGGGTTTTTTTGTTAGGTTTGGTCTGTTCCCTTGCTTACAGACATCCTGCTGAAAGGTGATCTCAGCCAGTATTTGCTTTTCTACTTGTCCCTTATTTCACTTAACAAGAGACCCTCCGCTTCCATCCACGTAAGTACAAAATATAAAATTTCATTTTTTTTCTATGGCTTAGTATTGTTTCATTGTGCATACATAACCCATTTTCTTTATCCATTTTTGTTGCGCACTTGTATCATTTCTCCAGCTCAATTATGGTAAATAATGCTTCATTGAACATGGGTGTGCATATATAGCCAAATTATCTTTTTTTGTTGTTTGATAGTTAATGGTAATATTGCTGGATCATACACTTTTAATGTTTTCAGAAAACTCCAAACTATTATTCATACGAATAGGTCCAGTGTACATTTTCACCATTAAATGAGTGTTCATTTTTCTCTAATCAGCTCTTGTTGTTTCTTGCTGTTTAATTGTAGAATTCTCTCATAAATGTGAAGTGGAATCTCATTTTTCTTTTGATTTCATTAACCTGATATTAAGTAATAATGAAACTTTGGCCACTGACACTCTCAGCAGTGCTTAGTCCTTGCTTCTGACTGAACTCAGGGATCACTCTTGATGGACTTGGGGGACCATAAGTTGTGATGGAGATCAAACTCCAGTTGCCTATGTTCAGGGCAAAATGTCCTACCTTCTGTACTATTTTTTCGACCCTATATGGTTTTTCTTTTGTTGCCGAGGTTTGTGAATTCTTTATATATCTTAAATATTAACCTGTTGTCAGATGCGTTGCTTGCAAATATTTTCTCCCCTTCAGTAGGATGTATTTTTGGTATAGTGTTAGTTTCACAAAGCAAAGTGTTTTAGTTGGATATAATTCCATTTGTCTATTTTTGCCTTCCCAACACTTTGTCATTCGAGTCAAGTACCCAAATATGTTCTTGTATGTTTTACCTAAGGTCTTCAAAGTACTTTATCGTTTCAGGTAGAAGACCTAAATCGTTAGCTAGTTTTCAGTTAACTTTTGTGCTTGATAATAGTGATATATTCTCATTCTTTTGCATATAACAAACTAGTCTTTGCAACACCATTTATTAAAGAGATTTTATTTTCTCCATTCCTTGACTCCTTTAACATAAATTAATGTTCATGTATATAAGAACTTATTTCTGAGTTTTCAATTTTATTCCATTAAATAGTGTGTCTATTTTTATTCCAGTGCCATATTTTCCTGATATACATTTAAGAGTCATAAAATGCTACCCTAAACATATACGTCATGTCAAGTAATGCTGTTATAATAAAAATAAATAAAGCAACCAATAAACAACAAATATAGGTATTTATGAACTCTGCAAGAATTTTGTAACAAAACCAATCAAGCAAAAATTGATAATAATTCAAATTCATGCAAAAAAATAAAGATAATGCATAAAATCAACTAGGTAACATAAAGTATAGTATAAATATAGTTTCATTTTTAACTTTTTTATTCTGCCATCTGTTCTAAAAATAACTGAACAAAGCAATAATTATTAAATTGTGTTTACAGAATTGCAGTAAAAATAGAGGTAATTTTATATGGCAAAAATAGAACCTAGAATTTTACTCAATGACCCGGAGGACAACCACACATGTTAGGGGAAGGGGGAGCTCAGAAAGAGAAGGGAACACCAAATAAAGGGTGTTGGGAGGATCCGCCCACGATGGGAGAGCATGCTGAGGGTAGACTGTCGACCAAGCATGATTGCCACTCAATGCCTCTTTTGCCGACCATGGCACTCAAAAGGAGAGAGAGGGAAATGCCCTGCCACAGAGGCAGGGTGGGATCGGGGCTGGGGGCGGGAGGGGATGCTGGCATCCGTGGTGGTGGGAAATGCGCATTGGTGGAGGGATGGGTGTTTGATCATTGTATAATCGAAACCCAAGCACAAAAATGTGTAAGTCTACAACTGTACCTCATGGTGCCTCACTATTAAAAAATAAATAAATATAATAAAAAAAATAGAACCTAGAAGGGTTCATTAAGAGACTTTTAACACAAAGTATTTATATATTAAAATTAATATTGATATTAACTGTTGTTAAATATATATAATACTCAGGGTCACTATTAAGAAAAATAAGTTAAAATAAGTAATAATGTAACCAAAGACTTTATTTTATAAAAAAAATTGATAATCTGTCATATATGGTCCAAAAATTATTATAGACTTTACATTTAAATGTATGATTTATTTTCACTTAATTTTTATTTATTTATTTTTACATTTTTATTAGTGAAACACCATGAGTTACAGTTGTAGACTTACAAATTTTTGTGCTTGGGTTTCAGTTATATAATGATTGAGTACCCATCCCTCCACCAGTGCCCATTCTCCACCACCAATGATCTAGTATCCCTCCCACTCCCAGCCCACCTTGCCTCTGTGGCAGGGCATTCCCTTTTGTCCTCTCTCTCATTTTGGGTGCTGTGGTTTTCAAAAGAGGCATTGAGTGGCAATCATATTTGGTCTATAGTCTACTTTCAGCACGCAACTCCCATCCCGGGAGGATCCTCCCAACACCCTTTATTTGGTGCTTCCTTCTGTATATGATCTGCCTTTTCCCATAGCGTGTGCGGCTGGCCTCCAAGCCAAGGAAAACCTCCTGGAATCTATCTCGGCTATTCTTGGGTGTTAGTCTCCTATTTTGTTACTTTATGTTGCCCAGGTGAATGCAATCTTTCTATGTCTGTCCCTTTCTTTCTGACTCATTGCGCTTAGCATGATACTTTCCATGAAGTACCACTTGTATGTAAATTTCATGACTTCATCTTTTCTAACAGCTGCATAGTACTCCATTGTGTAGATGTACCAAAGTTTCTTTAACCAATCATCTGTTCTCGTGCACTCAGGTTTTTTCCAGATTCTAGCTATTGTAAAGAGTGCTGCAATGAACAAACAGGTGCAGATGTCACTTTGACTATACTTTTTTGCCTCTGCGGGACATATTCCCAGGAGTGATATCGTTGGGTCAAATGGGAGCTCAATTTCTAATTTTTGGAGAATCGTCCATACTGTTTTCCAAAAGGGCTGAACCATTCGGCATTCCCACTAACAATGAAGGAATGTCCCTTTCTCGCCACATCCGCACCAACACCCAACACCGGTTGCTTTTGTTCTTTAGGAGGTGGGCCAGTCTCTGTGATGTGAAATGATATCTCATTGTTGTTTTTATCTGCATCTCCCTGATGATTAGTGATATGGAGCATTTTCTCATGTGCCTTTTAGCCATTTGGATTTATTCTTTTCTGCTCATTTAATCACCCCATCTTTTGATGGGTTGGATAAACATTGGGTTGGATCTTATTGTGGAGCTCAATCAGTGCTTTGAATATCCTTGATATCAACCCCTTATCAGGTGGGTATTGGTGAATATCCTTTTCCATTCTGTAGATTGTCTTTTCCACTTAATTTTTAAATCTAGGATAAGATTTAGGTGAGATTTGGGGGGGAGGGGGTTGGGGAGCTTATTAGTATTCAATTGTCTTAACATTATGTTTTAAATAGAAATCTTTTCCTTGAGTACTTTAGTTTTTCAAAAATAATTTATACAGACATGTATATATTTTTCAGTTTTCTGTTATATTCCATTACTCCTTGAGTTTGTCCCTCACAAAAAGTACAGTGTGTTAATACTTGTTGCTACAGAATAAGCTTTAAAATTTAGTAGTGAAATCTCTCTATTGTTGCTTTTAAAACTGTTATTCCAATTTATTTGAATTCTACATATTGTAAAATAACTCTGCGTAGATAAATTTCTAAAAATATTGACAATTTTTAATAATGCTCTGTTTTAAGGAATAGAGAAGATCCAGATACATATCTTTAGTGGTTGGACCACATGCTTTCAAAGTGGGAGATCTGGATTCACTTCTGAAAACTACATGATCCCCCAAGGACTGTCAGAAGTGAACTTCAATCACAGAGCAGCTAGGAGCATGTGAATATTCCCAGGTGGGAACTATGAAGCATAATTTACCTATAAATTTAAATTTCTTGATATTAGGGATCAGAACGATAGTATAGCTGTTGAGTTTCTTTCTTTGCACTCAGTCAGTTTGGGATAGATTCCGGTATCACCTCCTGTTGCCCAAGCCCTGCCAGGACAGAGCCAGGAGTCAACTCTGAGCACAGCAGGGTGTAACCCCCAAATAACCAATAAAACAAACAAAAATCAATTTTGTGATATTGGAAGTAGCCTTATATATTAGAGAGTACTCTGTAAAAGGAGTAGCCAACCAAAGATCAACAGCTAGTTTTGTCATTTACTCACTACATGAAATCAGGCAAATTCTCTCATTTTCATTTTATCTGGAAATTAAGAGATTATAGTCAGTCACTGTCACTGTCACTGTCTTCCTATTGTTCATCGATTTTCTCGAGCAGGCGCCAGTAACGTCTCCATTGTGAGACTTCTTGTTACTGTTTTAGGCATATTGAATACATCCTGGGTAGCTTGCCAGGCTTTTCCATGCGGGTGGAATACTCTCTGTAGCTTGCCGGGCTCTCCTAGAGGGATGGAGGAATCGAACCCAAGTCAGCCTCGTACAATGCAAACACCCTACCCGCTATGCTATAGCTCTGGCCCAAGAGATTATACTAAGTTTATAAAAGTTACAGCTCCTCATATGATGAAATCAGTTTGAATAATGTCTATGAATTGATGGCAATCAGCAATCCCTCACAGCAATTCTAGATTCTGCAACAAGACACATTAGGCTTGTATTGAAATGTTTGTGAAAATATTGTGAAAGTTAAATGTACTGAATAAAATAGATATGATTAGAAAGTAAAGAACAGCAAGTCTGGCATGGAAGGAAACAGATTATTCACTATGAGTACAGAAAATATCTGCATAAAACTACCTTTTATCACATTTTATTGAATTGTAAATACCATCAATTCTAATAGCATCATTAACTTTTTGTTTCACTGGAGAAAAAAATTGTCCTATCAATTATGATTCTAAAATATGGTCCAATTTTAAGCTATTAGAATGTAAAAACAATGTACATTTTAGAATCAAGTAAAAGATCCAATTTATTCAAACACTCAAATCTACCCTTATAGAGAATCAGTGAACTGCCACTTCCATGTACAATCTGTTGGAATATTTTAAGGAATCAAAAAAAATGTACATAAAAATAAACATAGTATCTGCCACATAGTATGCAATTGATAAATGTTATTTTCCTTTTATGTTAACTTTGATGTTAATTTTAAAAATTAATATATTTAACTGTGCAAAAATAATATATTTTGCCTTTATTTTGATTATTATTATTCATTCTAATTGCCTTCATAAATATATTGAATGTTGAATTTTCTAGAGATGGATTTCAAAATACTATGTAGTTCTGAGATCACACTCTTAATTTTAAACTGTGCTTTCTTCATTTACTTATCATCAGAAGAACCAATTAAAGGTAGCAAAAATTCATGGGGATCAGTTATATTGCGATGAAATACTGTGAATTTATGGTTGGAAAAATAGACTCCATTCCAGAATACTTTTTGAAGGCAATTTCAAAAGAGATAATAACTGAAGCTTCATATTTTAGCTTTAGAATGTACAAAATGGAGTAAAACTCAACCATTAGTGGCTGTCTAATACCAATCAGATTTATACCTTCTACCCCAGTCTAACAGGAGACAGAAAAACACATGGACTGCCCAAGTTTTAGGGTGACCTGGGATGCCAACAGTGGTCTCACAGATTGGCAATATGTTCAGTATAATATCATTGCACCCACCAACTGACTTGAGCTGTTTAAGTTGGCAGAGACATTAACATACAATAGGTACCTGAAGATCAGAGGCTGGTGTATTTCATATAGCTAATCAGCAGGTACCCTCAAAAAGTAAAAAGTGATGACAATGTCCTATTCTATTCTATTTTTGCCCATGCTGTCCCTAGATATAAAAGGCTCTGGTCTTGTTCTATGATTGTCTGGCACACTTTTGTAGCAGACAGATATTATCTATTATATCTATTATCTATCTATCCTTTTATGTTATCTATTTATATTATATAATATAAATATAATAGATAATATGCTCTATTTACATTATCTAGTCCATCCTTCCCTGCTATGTTATTCTTTTCTGGGTGCATAATTGCAAACCTTTTGCACTCTAATACCTAAACTAGCTTATCCAGGGGCGTATCCCATCTTTAGGGTTTTTATTAGGGGGACAAATTCCCTCAAGGAACTTTCAAAAAAGTTCATTCCAATAGGAAATGGTGCTTCGGAAATTAAAGAGTGCGTTTTAGTGACTATGAAAAAAATACATACTTTACATTTACTTAGTATTGATAAAATTCTCCAAAGATTAATTTCCAAAGGGTTTTTACAACTGTCACATATGTTCAGTCAAATATTGATCATTTTACTTTTATTGATTAACTTGTCCTTCTATTAGGAAGCTTTAAGAGTTTGAAACTATTTTAGCATTATTCCCATATGCAATTAGCAGCTCAGCTCTGTTCACTGCAGCTGACTGTTACACTAACCACTTCCAATAGGTTGTTTTCCAATTTTTATATAATCTTGTTTTTTTTTCAGACTCTCACATTAATCTGGGTTTAACTATCTGACTTAAATTGTCCAATAAAATATCAGCAAATAAGACCAAAGCAAAAGCCTAAGCATTGATACTAGGGTGTTCTTGGAATGCTATATTATTCCTATGCTAGGCCACTTCCAGGGTGAACATTCCTACATGAATGGACTACTAAGAATCCAAACCTCCTACACACACACACACTCACACACACACACACATACACACACACACACACATTCAAAACAAAGCAAACTTGTGAAAAATTGTAAATTGTTGACCACCACGTTTTGAAGATATTTGTTTTAGATAAAGCATGACACTTACCTAATGAACTTGGGGATTCAATCTGATTTCCACCCAAATGTTGAAATTATATATTAGCTCATTTTAGGTATACAGAATAAGGGAAGACAAAAAAGAACCTAATGCAAACATCATTTCATGTATGAAAATTTTGTAACTGCATTTTAACTGTGGGGTTAAATTAATGAATTCAGCATACCCCTTCCCCCTAATGTTCTGAGGTCAAGTTTGTTAGGAATCAGGGAATACTGATAAGGGGAAGTTGATACTGGTGGAGGGAGGGAATAGTGTTGAATTATTGTATGACTAAAACTCAACTATCAGTATCTTTGTAAATCATGGCTCTTTAATAAATATTTTTAAAAAATAATCTGTAAGCTTGCAGTCAGGGATGCATGCCTTGTATAGATAAGACCCAAGACCCAAGTTTGAGCCCAAACCTCTCATGGGTCCCCTTACCACCACTTAGTGTGGACTTGGTAGTCCCTGAGCAACTCTAGTTTTCGTCCCATCAGACTCAAGAAACATTTCATCATCAGACTGAATTTGAACTATCTGGACAGCCAGGAAGGAAGGAAGGAAAAAAGAAAATTTGATTTGTTCTTTGAAAGGGGTCTTGAAATTTAAGCCTCAATAAACTTGGTAAATTTTCTCATTTGCATTTTTAAATATTTTATTCATAAATGGCAGGTTATGCAAAGAGATTTATCTAGGCATTTTATATATCATAATGATGTAAATGGAAGTGTATCCCATATGGCATTTAAGATCACTTGTATCACTTGTCATCCCATTGCTCATTGATTTACTCGAGTGGGCACCAGTAGCATTTCCATTCATCCCTGGCATGTGCTAGTGTAGCCCAATGGCATCTGCTCACTCCAGGAACACAAAAGCTTCAAACAGTTCATTCAGCATCTTGACGATGAAGTCTGAACATCTCATAGGTGGGTGTCCAGGGTTCTTTTGACATCCCACGGAATCCAGTTGATAACAGCTCTAGTCCAGAGGTCATCTCCTAATTAACATTATGTGTCCGGCCCATCTGATTTTCAATGCCTTGGCAAATGAGACAGCGTCCCTGATTCTTGATCGTAGATAGAGGTCATAACTCCAAATTCCTTCTCTCACTTGGGTGAAACGTGATATTTCAAGCACAGCTCTTTTGATTCCTCTTTGGGAGACCTGAATAGCATTCTCATCCTGTTTTCATAGTGCCCAGGTCTCTGAGGCGTATGTTAATGAAGGAAGAATGGTGGAGTCAAAGAGATATGCCCGGAGCTAGAGGTTCTTCATTCTCTTAGCAACTTCTTCAACGCTCTTAAAGGCGTTCCATGTCACTCTCTTCCTCCTGTGCAGCTCAGATGCCAGGTCATTTGTCATGTTGAGTTCTCGATTTAGGTACACATCATAACTGCTGCATTTGGAGATATTTGTTCCATTGAGAGTGAATGGAATATCAGGAACGAGTTCATTTCTCATGAACATTGTCTTCATGAGCTTCAGCTGCAGTCTGACCTTTCCATACTCATGGTCAAAGTCAGCGAGTATTTGTGCAGCTTGGCTGATGTTTGGTGTTACTAGAACAATGTTATCTGCAAAGCGGAGGCGGTATAGTTGCCGACCATCTATGTTCACTCCCATGTCTTCCATTCCAGTTATCGTATGACATTCTCGAGGGTGGCACTGAAGAGTTTCAGTGAAATGGTATCGCCCTGCTGAATCCCTCTCTTTACGTTGATTTAAGATAGTGTATATTTTCTCTGCTATGAACTTCATGGGTACCTGTCTAACTCACTGCAGTATCCTCATTACTGGATGCTCTCTTAATGTCAAATTACATTTATACATGAATGGCCAAATTATACTTACGTCTTTACACAACAACAAAAATAAGTCAAAAATAGTAGAGAAAACATTTAATCATTCTGGGATGAAATTAGCAATTCAATAACCAGAAGATACATTATACCTAAAAGAAAATTGGGAGGCCTACAACAGAAGCATTACTTTTGAAATGAGATGGTTCTTAACTGGCCACAGTTAAATTCTCAGAAATACATAATCAGTCAATAATATAATCCTTCAATGTTTCCAGTCTGCTTTCTTTTTCCCATGTTAGAAGATTCAGAACTCTTGAGTCAATGAGAATATGCCAAGTTCTTTTGTAGAGGAAAATAATGGCTCGGTAGACAAGCTTTTAACCCACATCTGTGACAAAGTGAATTGGTCTATTGTTTAAATAGGCATATAAATTCAGGTTTTAGAATCATAGAAGAACGACAATTTTGCCCCTTCTTGTCTGATAGTGGAAGTCAAGGGCACTTGTTAATGACTTCCCCAAAATATGGATATGTAAGAATGCCCATTTTCTAAGACAGCAAGTGTCCATTCATCTGGATTTGCTCAATTCCATCACTGTAACAAATTAGATATCCATCAAATAAAGTACCCAAACCATAATAGCTGACTGTTCCACAGAAATACCTTGACTGAGTTATTGTTATGCCCTACTCTGATTTAATGCTCTGCTTTCAACACGAATAAAATATCAGGGAAAATCTTTTTCTTCGAACATATGTTTTTGTTATTTTGCTGCAAACACAAATGAAGACTGTCAGCTATATAGGAGCTGCTCCTAATACATAAATCTCTATGATCTGTCTCACTAAATTGACTTTCAAGAAGTAGTTTACTCCTTTAAAGGAATTCTGTTTTTCTATTTTTCCCTTTGCTCTTTCCTTTGCTGCTGGTGTTTTGATGTTCAGGGGATACACATCTAGTTGCAGTGTTTGTGTAATTTTGTGCTATGACAATCTAGCAGCAACACACTACAGTTGTGGTTTAATAGCATGCTCTGTCTTGGTGCCTGGAATCTCAGATGTCAGACTTATGTGTCTGGGCTTGGAACTTGGTGGTGGCACTAGGGATCAAACTCATCACCTGACACTTGCTATGCAGTTACATTCTATCATTGAACATTCCTCTGAGACCCCATCTCAGAGGAAATTTTTGTGTCTTTTATATAAGGCATGTACATTACATAACTTAGTATGTTTGATTTTTGACCCTGGCGGCCAGGAAACTAAGGCAAGTTGTGTGCCTAACAGCAGTAATAATAACTTCTGACAAATCTGGTGACATAAACTCCATTTGCTCCTCCAAGCTTGTCTCTTTTCCTTATCTTTTCTTTATTTTTAAATTAATTTAATATAAATTAATTTATAATTTATTTGTAAATCGATAGCACAGCGGTAGGGCATTTGCCTTGCACACAGCCAACATAGCCGACCCGAGTTCGATTCCTCCGCCCCTCTCGAAGAGCCCGGCAAGCTACTGAGAGTATCTCGCCCGCACGGCAGAGCCTGGCAAGCTCCCCGTGACGTATTCGATATGCCAAACACAGTAACAACAAAGTCTCCAATGGAGACGTTACTGGGCCCGCTCAAGCAAATTGATGAACAACGGGAGGGCCTTTACCTTTTATATAAATGTAAACATAGTATATCTGGCTAAATCCTTTGAAAGTAGGTACAATCGAAATAAAATCAATTTCAATTTTCAATAAAATTGAAATAAAATACATTGCTTTGATCAGGTTTTTTTGTTTGTTTGTTTTGTTTTTGCTTTTTGGGTCATACCTGGTGATGCACAGGGGTTACTCCTGGTGGTGCTTAGGGGAACCATATGGGATGCTGGGAATCCAACCCGGGTCAGCTGTGTGAAGGCAAACACCCACCCCACTGTACTATCACTCCAGCCCCCAGGTATGTATTTTTAAAAGCTATATTCTAATATTATATATTTCATAAATACATACTTCAAAATTCCAGGACTGCAGAGATAGCATAAAGTGCTTGCCTGTGTATGGTCAGCCCCAGTTTGAATCTCTGAAACCATACATGGTCCCTTGAACACTCCCAGGAGTGATACCTTAGCACAGAGATAGGAGTGAACCCCGAAAATCACTGAATGTGTTCCTAACCCCCTCCCAATAGTGTGATAATTCAGTAAAAATTTCCCTAATGCAATTCAATTGTTCATTTCAGTCTTTTATGTAAACATTATTCACTTATTCTTTAAAAAGATTTACATTTATACCTGATCCATTTTAAAGATTACTATGCTTTAACCCTTGGTGCAAAAATAATGGACAAAGATGCTATTCAATTTCTTAAAAAAAATAGCCAGTTGGAGAAATAGAAATTAAGATTTTAGTAAAAACATGCTACTAAAAGCTCTCAACCAAAAATTTCAAAACTTTTTAAGAAGAAAAGAGCATGATTTCAGTCAGCTCTATGTGATGTATTTATTGCCTCAACTACATGGAGATTTATATATATATATATATATATATATATTTGTGTATATATATTTATATGCATGTGGCTCTGTATTATCTATATTATACCTGGGACTGTGTTATCCTCTAGATAAAGTACTATGGCTTATTGGCCTGAGGTTTTATCTTTTTAGTATTTTTAGAATTATTTGAATAATAGAGTCATTTGGGCCTTGAGCATTACCCTTATTAACCCGGATTTCATTAAAAGCTTGTCTAAAAGACAATGAGATACTAGCTATTAAAAAATCATAATAGAATAAACAAACCAAATGGATTGGTAGGAGATCTCCCAAACTGAGAAAAACACATTATAGGTTATTGGCTTTCAATGGGAGAGCATACACATTAACTAAAGTAATTTTGCTTTGTACAGTAAAGTACATTACTTTGATCAGGTTTGTAATAATTAATAATAATAATAATAATTCATAACTGGAGAGTATCTAATGCAATAGACCTATGTATGATGCTATATTATATTTTATTATAATTTTTCACATTGCATTACTATGCTTGTGTCTAGAAAACATTAAAAGAGTATTATTTTCTCCAGTTTTTCTCATCCTAGTTTCTCTAGTGCATACATAGTCACTGTGGAAAACATAGACAAAAATTTTTTTCATAAAAGGAATTGTTTAATGATTGACACAAAGAGATAGTTATGTAGCAGTTTGAAAAGAAAGAGGACCCTTCCAAGCTAGAGAGTTCTCTTAGTTAGATCTTCCAAATTATTTAAAAGCAAGTAATTCTTTCAGGAAGTGATCATAAAAGCCAGTGGTAAAGCTGTAAGATGGGAAAGAGAAGTAGCCAATCAAGGGCATGTTATCTAGCAGATCCCAATGTTATGTTGTCACTGTGAGTAACTGCAGACTCTGAGACAGACTCGACTATAAGCCTGAATTAGTTCTCCTCAGAGACACAGTTTATCCACATACTTCTCTCCAACATTGACTATGGGTAGGTGTTAGGAGTATTAATGACCATCTTCCATTCTTCTTTCTTAGCTTTTTTGGACTAATAAGAGATACTTCTGCAGTAACCTTAATGTTATTGGACTAGGATGCAGCAGGCACATAGTAAAATAATGAATGTACAAGAAAGTTGGATGGGATACAACTATGTCAATTAAAGTGTTAATGTGATAGAGATTCTAAATTTAACTTTTAAATTACAGTTCTTTTTTATTTTCAAATTTTGTTTTCATAAAATTGTTCACATTAATTGATTATATTTAATATTTCAACACCAATCCCACCACCTTTGTACCTTCTCACCACCATTATTGCAGATTTTGCCACCACCACTCAAGCCTACCTGCCACAGGCAGTTAAAAATCATTTATTTTGTATTGCTTGTTATGAATATCATGAGATGTTGTGCAGCCACGTTTATGGCTATGTGCTCCTAAAATCCTAAAATTTTTTAAATAACTGGGGTCTGTAGGAATCTCTGGTGAGCTGCTGTCTTCCTGGATTCATTTGTGAATCTCTGGATCAAGGCCATTTAATGGGCTTAAGTGGCCTAAATTACAGTCCTTAATTATTTATCTCAAATACAGTTGAAAAGAAATGAGTAGGATTCAAATAATCAAAATAGAGAAGAACAAGATATATTTAGGATACCAGAAGAAAATCAAATCTTTTGGGGTAGAGAACTGATTATAAAGAAAACTCAAAATTTCAGTGTACCAAATTACACTCATCTTGAAGACCACGAAAGACTGACGTTGTCCTGTAAATAACAGAAATTATAAGAAGTTTATGTTAGAGTACCACATTTTAAGTAATACAGTCTTGCAGGCAGATATATAAAGGGTGCTGAGATTAACTTTATGTATTCAGAGAAATCGAGGCAAAGGCAATTTAGAGAAATTGTATATAATCTCTCCCTAAAGTTTTCTTAACTCTGGAGAAACTTGTATTTTCTCTTGATCATGTATCTCTCTCTCCCTTTTCAACTTGGAATAAGAAAAATTAAATACTGTGTTCTTAAAGTGAATCACAAATGATGCTCTTTAATACTTTGGGGGATAGGTTGACTCTGGGTTCTTCACTCAAAATAATCAGCCAACCAGGCCTGAGGTTCACTGCAGGAGCCCAAGTGTTTGATACTGTTCAGGGGACGCAGTGTTGGAGATACCTGGGCCATGGTGGTATTAGTGCGAGGGTGGGAGGAGGGGACCATGTGATGCTGGGATCTGAACTGCTGCTCTAACTCCTAGAGCCTCAAATGATGTCTTAACTCAGGTTTGCAGCTTTGGACAAGAATGATATAATTAAAATAGAAACAAACCCAATGGAACACCATGAATAATATAAATGGGGAATAGTGCAGAGAGGGGCCCATTGTTGCCTGAGTTCAAATCAGTAGTTTATAGCAATTTTATCTCCTAAAATGTTCTAAATTCTAGAAAAAATTCAACTCTTTTATTTGACAATTTACAGAATTTTTGCTAAACTTATTAGAATTGCATGATTGTAAAACATTTAAATGTATTTTACGAATCTATTTATGATTCTAGTATCTCACAAGAATGCCACCACAATGCAGAAAATTTGTTCTGAGATATAATTTTGCAGTTATAACATCTTTTGTATTCTAATGATACTTACTAGAAATTCTTGCATTGTTCTATTAAAATGATTGTGGAATTTTTAATACTATAAATCTTATGTTTACCACTTTTAAATTTTAAAAGAATCTTTTTCCTCCTTGTTATTATGTCAAGAAATTTTAATTAAGTGACAGTCTCTAGCACACTATAAACCAATTAGTAGAGTCAGATATTTTTTTTTCCTCCAATTTACTTTCCCAAAACAGAAATGTTTAATTAATTCATTACTATATGATTCAGATAGGATTCGGAAAGTTCTATCTCCATTAGTCAGAAGTACCTCTGAGGCTGTTTCATTCGGAACACCACAGAAAGGGGTTGATGAGGCCCCTTCCTGCCCCAGGGAACCCAGCCCCGATAGCCAAGAACCTCCAGAATTCACCCGTCGCCATGCTCATGGCTGTTCTCTACATGCTAGATCCAAGCCTCACCCATGAGTGAACCTATTCCTGAACATCTCATACCTCACACCACTCATATTCCATTCCTAGAGTAGCACACCACATTTGATGTGGTTTAAAGCAGAAGGCAACCAATTTTTGAGGGAAATATATATTTTACATATATAGATAGATAAATATATATATATATATATGCACACAAGGCTCAACATTTAACAACATGTAAATGACTTCTTATTGAAGGGTGTAATGGCCCCTGGTGAAATACAACAATCTTCACATACTTTCCTCTAAGGAAACATTTTGGAGCATTTTCAGCGTTTACTCATAACAAACAATACAAAATAAATTATTTTGGTTCTGCTTTAGTGCAGGGGTTGGAGCAATAACACTGTGCGTAGGGCGTTTGCTTTGCATGTGGCTGACCCGAGTTTGATTCCTCTGCCCCTCTTGGAGAGCCCAGCAAGCTACCGAGAGTATCCTGCCCGCATGACACATATATTCAATATGCCAAAAACAGTAACAACAAGTCTCACAATGGAAACGTTATTGGTGCCCACTTGAGCAAATTGATAAACAACCAATGGGAGGACAGTGCTACAGTGCTGCTTTGGTGCAGGGTCTGGTGTTTGGGATTGAAACATCTAAAATATGGTGTTGGGAAGGTGTAATGGTGGTGGGATTGATGTTCAAATATTAAATGTAATCAATATTGTGAACTACTTTATAAAAATATTTTTTATAAGAAAGGAGCAGATCTGAGATTAGAAAATACTATGTCTTAAGACTCTGTTACTCAAATGACATTGGTTAACATTTAATGACATTTAATTGGTGACTAAAAATCAGATATGGTGAGATTATGAAAATCAGCACACTTACAAATCAGGATTTAGCAACTGATTGATGTAGTAAGAAACTTGTTAAGTATTTAAGAACACTATTTAATAATTATAACCAACTCTCTAGAAATTATGATGAAATCCTCAAATAAAACATTATAAATGGTAAATGCACTGTTGAATTTTGTGATACTGATATTTGAGTGAAATAAACTGTTCTGGCTTTCCAAAATGCTTCAACAACTACCTCTTCTATACATCTGTTAAAGTGTATACATATTTGTACATTGTATATGTAAATATGTACATGAAATATTTATGCACATATGCTTATACAAAACACATATCCTCATTTCTCTTTTCTTCCACATAAGCCAAGAAGTGAAATTGATATTTTTTCCAAGATTTATCTGCCATAGAATAGGTAGGATTTACATTTGACTATGATTTTGTTTCTAGTATTACTATAATTTTTTGTTTGTTCTGTGCCATACCCAGTGATATTCAAAGCTTACTCCTGGCTCTGCACTCAGGAAAAATGTTGTGGTCCCCAGTAGAGGGGAACATACAAAGCACCAGGGATCAAACTCAGGACTGCCACATGCATGGCTAGTGCCCTATCTGCTGTACTATTGCTCCAACCACAATATTATTATCGTATTTTGAAAAATTTTCATATGTGTCTTTTCATTTAGAAGTGGAGACAAGTTGCATTGAATACATCAAGATTACTTTGCATGTTTTTTAAATCTCAAGAAAAAATTTGAATAAGACAAGGATACTAAATTTAACTCAGGTTCATACTTAGCATCAGTAAATTTAGTCTGTGTGTCCATGGAATTATTTTGAGTCAATCTATTATATCATAAAAATGAATAAACCAAATAAAAATTATGATTTTAAATCATTTACGCAATTGAGAAAGTGAGTGAGTAATTTTCCCCTATGGTATTGTTACATTATGAACTCTTAACCAGTAACCCAAGGCTTGAATTCAGTTATGATTATTTTTTGTCTGCGTGTAAGGTACAGAGATGACACGTATACATCTATCTTTACCTCTAGTAGTTAATCTTGCAGATAGTAATAGACATGTCCTAAATGAAGTGCTTTTCTGTTTTATACATTCTAGCACATTTAGTTCTCAAAATAGCTTTATCAGGAAGGTGTTGGTTTCCTTGTATAGATAAAAAAATAATTAGATTAAAAAAAAAGAGGTAGATAACGTAGTGCAACAGTAGAGGGCATATGTATCTATTTATATCTATAGCTATATGTATATATTTGACCCCAACACTAGGAAAGAATTAAGACAAATGAATTAAATTGATCTTTCAAAGTCACAGAAATAGAAAATTAAAATTAGGTCATGGATAATTTCTCTCAGAAGCCATATTCTTTTATCTTATTTATTTTTCATTTGGTGAGCATGGAAGAGGGGTTTGGGTCACACCCAGTTGTGTTCAGGTTTTACTCCTGGTTATGTGCTCAGGAATCATTCTTGGAGGGGCTTAAGGGACCATATTCATTGCTGAGATCAAATAAAGCTTGGCTGAGAGCTAGGCAAGTGCTTTACATGCTGGACTATTCCTCTGGCTCTGGCCCTTAACCATTTTTCTAGCTACCAGTGAAGGGAAGAGAAAATGCAGTCTAATCCAAATAATAATTAATGAAATTCATTTTAAATATCTAAATATGCCTGCGTCATACATTTTAATGGGAAAAAAGGTGAAATCTGTGGAATCCATAAGACTACTAATGAGAAAGGGTTAAATATTAAATTTAAATCACTCCTTTCTCTTGTAAATAATCTTACAGATTTGACAGATGTACACTGTTTAAATAAGCCTAGTGTTTCCTTTGGAACCCTTCCTCTTCAAAGTGTCTAAAGTATCCATATATCTGATAAATTCAAGAATTAAAAATTATGATATGGGAAGCGTTCAGTTTAAGAGAAGGACCACATGGAGGGTGCGGGAACCACAGATCCAGGAGGAAAAAAAAAAAAAAACAGGTTCCAAAAAGAGCCGAGATCACCGGCAAGTTCCAGATGGAGTAGGTGCCGCATCCCGCCTCCCCCAGATGGAACCCCGGTGACCAGAGGCCTCTACAAACACAGCTCGAGTATGCGGGAACGAGGACTTTTTCTCAAATCTGCCAGACTACACCTCCCAGGTAACCTCTGATTCCGGAAGTCACGCCCACAGCCCGCCCCCCAGCGCCATCTTTGAAGCGTTCAGTCTAAGAGAAGGACCACATGGAGGGTGCGGGAACCACAGATTCAGGAGGAAAAAAAAAAAAAAAAACAGGTTCCAAAAAGAGCCGAGATCACCGGCAAGTTCCAGATGGAGTAGGTGCCGCATCCCGCCTCCCCCAGATGGAACCCCGGTGACCAGAGGCCTCTACAAACACAGCTCGAGTATGCGGGAACGAGGACTTTTTCTCAAAACCGCGTGGCCGCTTACACGGCCGCGCGACATCTCTCTATATACAGAGTGATCAAGGAGAAGTAAACCACCCAATCTTTCTCCCTGAAAATCAGAGTTAAGTTTGGAGCACGGCCACAGCCCCAGAAACACAAGGACTTAATGCAGAACCCAGCAGCTTAGAGCAGAAAAGTGAATGGACGATGCGTTAACCCAGGCCATCATTTCTGCCCAGAGGGGAAAGGGTGTTGCCCCATTCGCCCTCTCTTCTCTGGAAAGAAGGATGGCGGCCGCATGGGAGCCTTGTGGACAGCAGGTATGAGCCGGGGGTGAGGGGGCGACTAAAACCTCACGAGAAGGGGGGCGTTCCGGTCCGTCCTTCACGCCCTACCGAGGTCACCAGTTGCCCCCCACGAGCGGCTCCCCAGCACGGCCACAGTCCCAGAAGCACAAGGACTTAATGCAGAACCCGGCAGCTTGGAGCAGAAAAGTGAAAGGACTATGCGTTAATCCAGGCATCAAGTCTGCCAGAGGGGAAAGGGTGTTGCCCCATTCGCCCTCTCTTCTCTGGAAAGGATGGCGGCCGCATGGGAGCCTTGTGGACAGCAGGTATGAGCCGGGGGTGTGGGGATGACTAAAACCTCATGGGAAGGGGGGCGTTCCGGTCCATCCTTCACGCCCTACCGAGGTCACCAGTCGCCCCCCACGAGCGGCTCTCCAGCACGGCCACAGCCCCAGAAGCACAAGGACCTAATGCAGAACCCAGCAGCTTGGAGCAGAAAAGTGAAAGGACTATGCATTGATCCAGGCCATCATTTCTGCCCAGAGGGGAAAGGGCGTTGCTCCCTTCCGCCCTCCTCCCTCTGGAAAGAAAGATGGCGGCCATATGGGAGCCTTGTGGACAGCAGGTATGAGCCGGGGGTGTGGGGGCGACTGGAACCTCATGGGAAGGGGGGCGTTCCGGTCCGTCCTTCACGCCCTACCGAGGTCACCAATCGCCCCCCACGAGCGGCTCTCCAGCACAGCCACAGCCCCAGAAGCACAAGGACTTAATGCAGAACCCAGCAGCTTGGAGCAGAAAATTGAACGGACTATGCGTTGATCCAGGCCATCAAGTCTGCCGGAGGGGAAAGGGCGTTGCCCCATTCGCCCTCTCCTCTCTGGAAAGAAAGATGGCGGCCACATGGTAGCCTTGTGGACAGCAGGTATGAGTCGGGAGTGTGGGGGCGACTAAAACCTCATGGGAAGGGGGGCGTTTCGCTCTGCCCTTCACGCCCTACCGAGGCCACCGGTTGCCCCCCGCGAGCGGCTCTCCAGCACGGCCACGACTCCAGAACACAGAAACCAATTTCTTAACTATCTGACTTTCAGTAAAAATACCTCCAGGGTCAATAGGTAAAATAGCAGAAATCCAAAACCAACATTTAATTCTTGAACCTAGCTGTAGAAAGCAAATCACTTCACAATGCTTTTTCAGCATGTCTGATTTGGGGGGGGGGTGTAAACTCTAAAAAATAGTGGTGAATCTTTTATTGAAACAATGAATCTAATCAAAGCAGATAGAGTGTTAACTAGAATTCATCTGCCTCACAGGGACGGGGAGGGGTAGGGGGTGGGGCTTTATTGGGGTTCTTCATGGTAAAAAATAAGTATTGGTAAAGGGAAATGTGTTTGATATTTGCGTGACTGAGGCATAAACCTGAAAGCTTTGTAACCTTTCCCACAGTGATTCAATAAATAAATTAAAAAAAAATTATGATATGTAGTTACTATCAAAGTTTCTAACTCACACATTTTGAATTTGTATATAAACACAGAGATATCTTTTACCTTTCCCTGATATCTCTAAGAATAAGAGTGTGAATATGGCAGAATGACAGAGGAGAACATACTTAAAGGCCACAGCGAGTAAGTTTAAAAATAAAATCTATCTCCTTAATCACATTTCACCTCTTTAAAGGTTAGGAAATTGCTTTTGTCGAATTGCCTATTTAGTAGTTATAATAAGCTAAGCATATATTGATTTTCTCTCCAAAATGATATATTATGAAATACTTATAAGAGTTCATAACATTTAATTTACCTTATCTTCTTTTATATCTAAACTTTAAAAAGCAAAACAGCTGAGGGCCAAAGAGACAGTACTGAGGTTTAGAAGCTTTCCTAACATGGGACACTGGTTTGCATCTTGGCATCCCATATGGCCCCTCAAGAACCACTAAGTGTGGTCCCCGAAGACAAAGTTGATATGGCCCCTGAGTGCAGTCAACTTTGCCCCTACTTCCAAACCTTTTTTAAGCAGAATTAAGTGGCACACATTGCACAGTTACATGAATCTAATTCCTCTATTGGCAAGACTTAGATGCCCTTTTACTTACTCATATCTTTGGTTAGTCCTTAAAGGATAACATTCTGTGTGACCTAAGAATTCTCCACTAATAAATACTATGTTTAAGGCAGTGTTCTTTGGAATTGAGATGAGATAATGAGTCCAAGCCCTAATTTAAAGATTTATATTTTCTCGTGTTAAAATTCAGACATGCTGTTACAATACCCAATGGTGTTAGCAGAATAATTGCTTTTCAAAGAACCAGTGAATATTGGGCCCCAATCCTCAAAATCTATGAATATGTTGGGTTTCAGAGTAGAAGAGGAAGATTAAAAATAGGTTGCTTCCTAATGAAATGGCATTAAAATATGGAAATTATCCTAAACTTTCCAGAAGGATTCAAATAATCACAAAGGACCTTCAGAAAGTGAGAGAGAAACAAAAGGGTGTTCGTCAAAGATGAGACCATAAAAGAAAGATACAAAGAGATTTGAAGATGGAGGAAAGAAACCTTTTCAGAGCTAGAAAATAGACATTTCCTGATGGCATTAGGAAAGGACCTATGAATTTAGCTCAGTGAATCCAATGTTGTCTTCTATCCTCTAGAAAGATAAATAATATATAAAAGATAAGAGTTTGGGTTACTTAAGCCACTAAGTATTAATAAGTTGTAGCAGCAATAGGAAACCATGAAAATATGAAACTGAGAAACTTAATGTGTGAAAGGAATCCAAAGGAGACACCTTAGCCCAAAATGAAAAAAACAAGTGTCCTAAGAAATATGATAAAGATCCAAGTTTCACATGTATTTCCCCCTCCCCTCCTTGGTTTCCAAATTGTTGTGTATGAGGCCAGTCTCAGGAAGGAAACTGTGTTGGTTTTATAAGCATTCTTTTTGAATTTCACACATTTGAGAAGCAGCTGGAGAGTCAGAAGTCAACTCATTGCCATTTTTGGAGAGGCAATGGGTAAGTATGCCAGGTATTTAAAGAACTATGATAGGAAGCAGTTTCAGTACTAAAACAGAGAAGTAATTTTCTTTCCATTCCTTTAAATATGGGGAAATAGCATCTGGTTAGACATTTTAACTTTCCAGAGGAGGCTAAATATTTCAGTATCTCTGTATCACTGTATCACTGTCATCCCGTTGTTCATCAATTTCCTCCAGTAGGCACCAGTAACATCTCCATTTATCCTAGCCCTGAGATTTTAGCAAGGGCCACGTTGGAGGCTCTTTCGTGATCAGGGGAATGAGACCCATCATTGTTACTGAGTTCTGGCATAACAAATATCCCATGGGGAGCTTGCCAGCCTCTGCTGTGCAGGCAGGATACGCTCCCGCACACCTGGGTTCCTCTGCCAGTTCCTTCTTGCGTGAGGCTGATCCGAACTTGTGGAGAGTGGTCTTGAGCATGGCTGTGGCTGGTTCTGGAGGTCTTCAGCTGCCACACCTGGTGGTGTTCAGGGTTTACTAGGTCACTCTGTGCTTGGGCTGAGGAAACACTGTGGGGTCCCAGGGATAGAATATGGGTTGACTGTATGCAAAGTCAGTGCCCTCACTGCTATATGATTGCTTGGGAATGACTGAGTATTTTTTATCTATATGTCATCTTTGACTAAAAAAAGATGAGTATTTTTTAGCTATATGTTATCTTTGACTAAAAAAGATCAGAGTTGTTTTTTTTTTTTTCACAGAGAATCCATTTTCAAGCATTTAGGTACAGGTATACGTGACAAAAATCGAATCAGTACTCAAAACATAGAAAATGGAAGAGGCACCATTGTGACTTCCTGGCTTTTAGCCACACATACACTCAATGAGTAAAAAAGATTCTGCAGGAATATTACCAAAAAGTAAAATGAAATCATATCTATTATTGGTGCATACCATAATGAAATGATGGAAGTAATATTTTGTATTTGAAGTAGCTACAGCTATGGAAGATAAGTGCATGCCTGGTATAATAAAGCATTTTATAACTATATGACAAATATTGATAAAGCAGAAAACTCAATTCTCTTACTCTCTCCCTTCTCTCTCTCTCTCTCTCTCTCTCTCTCTCTCTCTCTCTCTCTCTCTCTCTCTCTCACACACACACACACACACACACACACACATACACCAGATACAATTTGATGAAACAAAAGGAGTAATTCCTGTGAAATCAGCATATCTAAAGCAGTCCCTAATGAGCTACAGGAGAAAATTACAAAAATGTTTCACATGCTAATCTGTAAAATCCAAACAGGCTGTGTTTCCACTTGTCTGCTACAGTAAAACAGGGGAGGTTTAATGTAAACAAATGGAAAGGACAAAATAAAAATACTAACAAAGAGTTAATATAGGTGGCAGCTGTATTTTTATAAGCCCCTATGCTCACCTCTCTAAATGAGCAATACAAAGAGACTTGTCACTTAGGATCTAAGGCGGTCTACATTTATTGCCTTTTCCTCTCCTCTCCTCCCCCTCTCCTCACTTCCCCTCCCCTCCCCTTTCTTCCTCTACTCCCCTCCCCTCCCCTCTCCTCTTCTCTGCTCTCCTCTTCTCTTCTATCCTCTTCTCTCTCTGCTCTCTCTCTCTGCTCTCTCTCTGCTCTCTCTCTCTGCTCTCTCTCTGCTCTCTCTCTCTCTCTCTCTCTCTCTCTCTCTCTGCTCTCTCTCTGCTCTCTCTCTCTGCTCTCTCTCTCTCTCTCTCTCTCTCTCTCTCTCCCTCTCTCTCTCTCCCTCCCTCCCTCTCTTTTATTCTCTCTCTTCTGGGGCATTATGGTTTGCAATACAGATACTGAGAGGCCATCATATTTGGTCCTTTATCCACTTTCAGCACACATCTCCCATCCAGAGCGATCCTTCCAAACATCATTGTCAGAGTGGTCCTCAACCTATCCCAACTGTCCTCTTTCTTCCCCAGCACTTGAGGCAGGATTCCAACCATGGACCAATCCTCCTGGCCCTTGTTTCCATTGTCCTTGCTGTTATTCTCATACTATGCTTTTTTTATATCCCACATGAGTCAGTCTATGTCTGTCCTTCTCCTTTTGCAGGGGCTGGAGCGATAGCACAGCGGGTAGGGTGTTCGCCTTACAAGCGGCCAACATGGCCGACCCGAGTTCGATTCCTCTGCCCCTCTCGGAGAGCCCGGCAAGCTACCGAGAGTATTCGATATGCCAGACACAGTAACAACCAAGTCTCCAATGGAGACGTTACTGGGCCCGCTCGAGCAAATCGACGATCAACGGGAGGGCCTTTACCTTTACCTCCTTTTGCCTCATTTCACTCACCATGATACTCTCCATGCGCATCCATTTACAAGCAAATGTTATGACTTCATTAGTTCCAACAGCTATATAATATTCCATGGTGTATATGTGCCATAGTTTCTTATACAGTCATCTGTTCTCAGATGCTCAGGTTTTTTCCAGTTTCTGGTTATTGTGAACAGTGCTGCGATAAACATACAAGTGCAGATGTCATTTCTGCTGTGTATTTTTTTTTATCCCCCTGGGTATATTCCCAGAAGTGGTATTGCTTGGTCATATGGAATCTTAATTTCTAGTTTTTTGAGGAATGTCCATATTGTTTCCCAAAAAGGCTTTACCAGTTGGCATTCCCACCAATAATGAAGGAGAGTCCCTTTCTCCCCACATCTGCACCAGGAATGGTTGTTCTTGTTCTTTTGGATGTGGGCCAGTCTCTGTGGTATAAGATGGTTTCTCATTGTTGTTTTGATTTGCATCTCCTTGATGATTAGTGATGTAGAGAATTTTTTCATGTGCTTTTAGCCATTTGAATATTTCCTTTGATTTCTGCTCATTTCTTCTTCCTATTTTTGATGGGATTAGAGCATTTTTTCATGTAAAGTTCTACCAGTGTCTTATATATCTTGGATATTAACCCCTTATCTGATGGGTATTGGATACATAATTTTTCCCATTTTGTAGACTTTCTCTATATCTTGTTCAGCATTGTCTGAGGTGCAGAATATTCTTAGCTTAATACAGTCTCATTTATTTATCTGTGCTTCCCCTTGCTTGGTCAGTAGTGTTTCATCTTTAAAGATGCCTGTTTTCAAATAAATGGACAACATTTCTGCTATTCATATGGAAGAGTGGACCCTTTAGAATAATAACTAAAGCAATCCTTGGGAAAAGAAGATGGAAGGCGTCACCTTTACCAGCTTTAAACTGTACTACAAAGGAGTAGTGATTAAAATACCATGACATTAGAATAGAAGCAGACTCGAAGACCAATGGACTAGCGTTGAATAGCCTCACACAGACCCTCAAATATTTGATCACTTAATCTTTGATAAAGAAGCAAGAAATGTGAAATGATGCAAGGTAAGCCTCTTCAACAATTAATGATGTGAAAACTGCACAGCTACTTGCAAAAATATGAACTCAGACTCTCTAATGCGAGACACAAAAGTCATATCAAAATTAAAACCTCAATATCATACCAGAATCCATATGGTACATGGAGGGAAACATAGGCAGAACCCTCCATGACATTGAATCTAGCACTTTTTTTTTGGTAAAAAACTAGAAATTATTAGACTCCATAAGATGTGACAATTAACCTCTTTCTCATCCTGTATTCTTTTTCCTATCCAAAATTCATTCATTCACAGCCCTATTCATTTCCTAATGGCTTCTATAACAAATTATCCCAAACCTTATGGCTTAAAACAGAGATGTTTATTTATTTATTTATTCATTTATTCATTTCTCTTAGATCTCTTGAAGCCAGAAATCCAAAAGTTGTTTTACTGGCCTAAAATTAAAGTGTCAATAAGATGCTTGTCCTTTGAAGGTTTTAAGAATGAATATGTTCCTTCTTTCTTCCAGCCTTTGGTAGCATTGAAAGGCTTTAACTTATGATAAATCATTTCAGTCTTGCCTCCTTGACACATTAACAATGCTTCTAAAATCTCCTTCTGCTCTATTTTATATAAGAACACATGTGGTAGATTGTGTTAGAACAGTTCCTCAACTTCCACCAAAATTTTGATGTAATTTTACTATGTTAATACTCTTATTTTAATTGTTCTTGAAAAGTTTTTGCATGTTAGGTAATGTTTACAGGTTCGATAGACTAAGACATAGCAAATTTTAGGAGGCGATTATCTAGTCTCCCTCAAGTTATTTACTTCAATAGATATTAGTTAATTAAAACATTCTCTGTTTTATTGAATTTAATGAGAATAAGGTAACAAACAATACCTATCTTGATTGCCCTAATAATGGTGTGGAGGGTTATTGTAATTGCTTCATTAAACATTTTTTCATTGTTAAACATTTTTTAGTCTATTGCTGAAGGTGTATAGAAAAAAAGAACACATATAAAGTATTAGTTGGTAAAAAAAAAAACACTTTGAAATTCTAGAGAAATATCTCAGTGGTCTGCGGGCATATTTTGCATGCAGAAGGTCCAGGTTCAATCCCCAACAATGTATAGTCTCCTGAGAAACAACAGGAACAAGCCCTAATCACAGAGCCTGAAGAAGTCCTTGAGCACTTCCAGGTGTACTACTCCCCCAAAATGAAGAAGAAAATAAATATGCCGTGTCGACATTTGTAGATATCAATTATTCCTCTCACAATTATCTACCCAACCGAATTCATATGTTAATATTTATCAAAAGATAGTACAAGAATACCCAAAGCAATACTTCAAATTCTCTCGAGTCAGTCTGGAGAGAAAGGAAAGGAATTAAGGCACATGTCTTGCATTTAGCCCACTTTATTTCGATCTCTGACACCACATCATCTCCCCAGAACCTCTTACTGCAGCTGTGAAGGTCCTTGATCTCTGCCTAGATGGGCTGAATAGCTCTATCAGCTTCAGGCTTAAGCAACACTGCTTCCTCAGACCCTCAACTTCCAGAAGATTAGGTGAGACTTACTGATGTGGCCCCTTACGCTCCTGAGCACTGCTTTGGAGCACCCTTCTAAAATTCCCACAAATTGAAAACAAATTGTCTACATTATCAACAATTGATGCATAAAGAAAATTCATTAAAAATAGTATACAGAAAATAAAATACAAATCTACAATTGAACATAATTATGAATGAGTTCTTCAAGAAATAGAATAATATAGGCAGGCACATAAAAGAATTTAAGCTAGACCAAAGTGATTGTACAGCAGGTAGAATGTCTGCCTTGCATGTGGCAAACCTGAGTTCAATCCCTGATATCCCGTATGTTCCTCCAATTACCACCAGAAGTTATTCCTAAGTGCAGAGCAAGGAGTGATCCCTAAATATTGCCAGGTGCCAGATCCCTCCTAAAGTGTTTAAGCCAATTCCTTGTCTAAAATAGAATTAATTCAAACTAATCAATGCATGTAGAAGAAATAAGAGCGGTACCCCTAAAAAGGGACAAAAAAGGACTTACAGAAGTCCTGAAATGTTCATTTTTTATGTGGTCAGGTAAGTTGAGTTTTTAAAATTCCCTCTGCCATGCACTTATTATATACTTGCTCCCCCAAAATATTAAATATATAAACTCTTTCCGTTGTCATACAAGACCATTGTCAATCTGACTCCACTCTTTTCTAGTTTTGTAGCCCAATGTTCTAGCATTTCCTTATCCAACCAGCTACAATTTCTAGATAGAGTTACCTGTGTAAGAATGTGAGAAAAATGTTGTTTAAACTGGGTCTGAATTGTTAAGAATCTAAATGCTTCCTAGAGGTATGTATTAGCTATTAAACAGAAAACACTTCTTATTTTCAGTTGAAATACAAGTTGATGATTATGCATCATGACTGAAGAAGGGAGACTTGGGCAGCAAGGGAACACGTAAGGTGTTTGTTATAATAATGCCAACAAGAAATAACAAGTGTTTGGACAACAGCAAAGTTTATGATAGTAGAAACAAATATTGAACTTAATTGAAAAAATTCTGAAGGTTGTAAAAATAATAATTGCTAATGAGTGGTAGAAATTTATAGGAAGGCAAAATACTATTGAGAATGACACCCATATTTTTTCTGACAAAATAGTATTTTTAAAATTCTTTTATGAGATCACTTGATCACTTGACTTCACGTTAATCGTAGATTTGCTTGAGTGGGCGCCAGTAACGTCTCCATTTGTCCCTGTCGTGTGCTAGTGTAGCCCAATGGCGTCTGTTTGCTCTAGGAAGACAAAGAGCCTCAAACTGATCATTCATGATCTTGATGAAGTCTGACCATCTGGTAGGTGGGCGGCCACACGGTCTTTTGACATCCCGTGGAATCCAGTTGGTAACAGCTCTAGTCCAGCGGTCGTCTTTAAATCACATTATGTGACCAGCCCATCTGATTTTTGATACCTTGGCAAACGAGACGGTGTACCTGATTCTTGATCATCGACGGAGGTTGGAACTCCAGATTTTTTCTCTCATTTGAGTGAAACATGATATTCCAAGCATAGCTCTTTAAATTCCTCTTTGGGAGACCTGAATAGCGTTCTCATCCTGTTTGCATAAGGCCCAGGTCTCTGAGGCATATGTTAATCCAGGAAGAACAGTGGAATCAAAGAGATGTGCCCAGAGCCAGAGGTGCTTGGTCCTCTTAGCTATTTCTTCGACGCTCTTGAAGGCGTTCCAAGCTGCTCTCTTCTGCGCAGTTCGGGTGCCAGGTCATTTGTCATGTTGACTTCTCGACCTAGGTACACATAGCTGTTGCATTCGGAGATGGTAGTTCCATTGAGAGCGAATGGGGTGTCAGGAACAAGGCTGTTTCTTATGAACATTGTCTTTGTAAGATTCAGCTGTAGTCTGAACTTTCCACACTCACGGTCAAGGTCGGCCAGCATTTGTGCCGCTTGGCTAATGTTTGGTGTTATTAAAACAATGTCATCAGCAAAGCGGAGGTGGTGTAGTTGCTGACCATCTATATTCACTCGCATTACTTCCCATTCCAGTCGTCGCATGATGTTCTCGAGGGTGGCATTGAAGAGTTTTGGTGAAATGGTATCACCCTGCTGAACCCCTCTCTTGACATCAATGATTACTTCTTTGTAGAAGGGTGAGATCCTGGTAGTGAATCCATAATACAGCTCATGGAGGATCTTGATGTATTGAGTTTGTATGCTCTGACTGGCTAGGACTTCAATGACTGCTTCCTTCTCAACAGAATCAAAGGCCTTCTTAAAATCAATGAATGTTAGACAGAGTGGCATCTTGAACTCCCAAGAAACTGCAATGAGCTTGGTTATCGCGTGGATATGGTCGATGGTGCTGAATCCTTTGTGGAACCCGGCTTGCTCGCATGGTTGTCCTTCATCTAGTGTTCTACCAATCCTATTCAGGATGACTCGAATGAACAACTTGTAGATGACAGACAATAGGCAGATCGGGCGATAGTTGCCAATGTCATGGATGTCTCCCTTCTTGAACAGTAGTACAGTCCTGCTGGTTTTCCATTAGGACGGAACCTTGCATTCAGACAGGTAGCGTGTGAAGAACTGAGCCAGCATATTGAGTTCTGACGGCAGGTTCTTCAGGTGTTCAGGTCTGACCTTTTCTGGGCCGGGTGCTGTTCATTTCTTTACTGACAAAATGGCGTGTCGGATTTCGGAAGGGAGAACGTTGGAAACGACATATCCATCCTGTGGAATTTGGTATGTCGGCAAGTGGACATGGCTATCGAAGAGATTTGAGTAGAAGTCATGGATAATCTTCTCCATTGCCATTCTGGAGGATGTGATGGACGTTCAGGACGTCGGAGGGCAGCAGTCATCTTGGTCTTTTAGTTGGCAAAGGACAGGCGGGCGTTACGAATACTTTTCCCAGCTTCTGCTGCATCTACCCGCACTTCTGCTCTTCTCTCTTTGAGGTCTTCCTTGATGGCATCTCTGCATTGCTTTGCAAGCTCAGATGTTTGCTTGCGGTTGCCTGAGGCATGCGCCAAACCACGCTGGCGAATTAGCTCAAGAGTTTTCGAAGACAGGTGTTTTTTTGTGGCTCTCTCTTGGCGTTCCTTGCACATTCATAGAGGTGCTGCACCAGTCGATCGTATTCCTCATCAATGTTGTCAACAATGGCATCTTCTCATGTTGCCGCAATAGTGCCAAAGAGCTCCCAGTTGGTGGTCGTTCTGGGAGTTCTCTTCTTAAACTTTGCAGCCCTTTCTCCCTGCTCTGTGAAGTAGAATTTTGCACAAAGAAGACGGTGGTCCAACTCCGTTCGGAATTTTGGGACAACAGCGACATCGGTCAGGCAAAACCGTCGATTGAATATGATGTGGTCTATTTTGTTGTGGAATCGTCCACCAGGAGACTCCCATGTCCAACATTTAGATTCGGCCTTCTGGAACTGTGAGTTACCATGGATGGTCTTGGTCGACATGATGAACTCAGACAGTCTCTCACCCTGTTCGTTCTATTCTAGGCCATGGGTCCCAATGTGAAGTTCTTCAGCTGACCTTCTTGGTCCTATCTTGGCATTAAAATCACCCACAATGATCTTGTAGAAGGTGTGGTCTTCTTTATAGAACTTCTCCAGCTCCATGTAGAACTTCTCATTTTCTCCTTCATCATAATTAGATGTTGGTGCATGGACAACGAAGATAGAAACTGCTGGCATTGAGCCACAACTATTCAAATGTAAATTTCCAATTCAGGTTGTTAGGCATTCAAATGAAAGTTCACCAACGCCTCCAACACCTCTTTTATCTCATGTTCTGAGGAACAATTCTTCCAGTGTCGGAAACGGCATGATGACATTTGTGCCTTCTTGTCTTGGTCAGACCAATGATGTCATACTTGATCTTTCACACTTTTATGAGATAGCTTTTTTAATAACACTTTATGAACATGCAACCACTTCTCAGATGATAAAAACACAAAAACTGAGCAAAATTAGGCTTAAAATATCAAAATACTTGGCCAAAAGTCAAGTTATTGAAACTTTAAAAAATAGATTATTATGGGGGTATGGTGCTGACAGAGGTCAATCTGTACCTTTGAGGTAAGTGCATCAGCAGTCTGATGGTGCCTTCAGACTTCTAGATACCCCAAAATTGCCTTTGGCCAGACCCCAACAACTTGGGGCCAAGTTGAAAGTAAACAGACAAAAGTTAGGTATGTGGTAAACACATCCACAAACCACCTCTGGCTCAGCTATATAATTAGAGGCAAGGCCTCTCTGGTTCCTGCTCAAACTGCTTATAAGGGCCATGATCCCAGAGACTCAGAAACAAATCTCGGAACCTAGTGGATTTTGGCAGAAAAGTGTCCAGTCCCTGCAGTAGGTTACTGGTGCTGGGCCATCCAAGGGGGGAAAGGGTGCTAGTCCTCTACCTGTTCCCTCTTGGTGGCTCAGTGGATGCCATCCTCCTGAAGCCCCTGTACAGTCAGATTTGGGTCCACAGTGACAAGACATGTGGGGCCTCACGGGATGGGGGTGGAGCTGGCCCTTTCCTCCCTGCCCCAATGAGACTCTGAGTTGCTGCCCATGAATGGCCTCTCTGGTTCCTGATCAAGATTCTTAATAGCCATGATCCCAGAGACTCAGGAACAAATCTCAGAACCCAGCGGCTTTTGGCAGAAATGTGTCCAGATTTAATTGTTAAAATTTCGGAATTCCAAAATTTGCAGCCAGTACTGCAGCTGCAAGACATCATATGTTATTCATAATCAGCAATAGAAAGCAAATTGTCTACAGTTGCTTTTTTGACAGATCTGAGTGTTGGGGTAAAATGCCAAATAATAACGGTGGGTCTGTTGTCAAATATTGAATGTAATCAAAGTAGAGAGAGAGTAATGTGAAAATCATCTGCCCCACATGTAGGGGGAGGGTGTGCGATGGGGGTATACTGGGGTTTTTGGTGGTGGAAAATGAGCACTGGTGAAGGGACCATGTTTCATCATCGTATGACCGAGACTTAAACCCGAAAGCTTTGTAACTGCTCTCACAGTGATTCAATAAATAAATTTATAAAAAGAAAAAAAGTAAGATGAAATTCATGCCCAATTCAATTAACCTAATCAATGGCTGAATAGATAGCAATACTCCTACGTTAAAAAAAATATTAGAATTTCCTGCGGCCATAAACTTATCATTGATTCATAATCAAGCAAAATAGCATGAAATCTCACCCCAAGATTGTGAATATAAAAACTATTAGATTTCTTTTCTTATTATTTAGATCTATAGAACTTCAGAAAACATGCGCCTATTTAAACATTATTAAGCATGACATTATTGAACTTCAAAATGAAAAGTTTTCATCAGATCCTGAGCTTAACATACATCATTATTTAACATTTGGATCATAGTGTAAACTCATAACAAATTCCAAAGATCAACAGATAGAATACCTGAAGCCATGAACGTATAAAGCCCTTGAAAACAAGGTTATATATAGTAATGGGATAAAAGTACTTCAGAAATATCTTGCATAGAATACGGAATATGTGATAGCATGAAAGGTTAGTTGAGTTTCTACAAAAGGATTACAGTTTAAGGCAACAATCTATTTTAATCATAATCCTCATAAACTTAACCATTCCATTCAGGGAGTATAAAACGAAGAAACAGAATCATAATATAAAGTCATGCTTTAGGCAAAGAGAGATATTACAGGGGTTAAGGCATCTGCCTTGCATGTGGCTAACTCCAGTTTAATCCCAGGAAGCACTTCTGTTTTGCAAAGGACCTACAGGAGTTATGTCTGCACATAAAACCAGCAGTAATATTTGAACACTGTTGAGGTGAGGAAAAAAGAAGAAAGAAAGAAAGAAAGAAAGAAAGAAAGAAAGAAAGAAAGAAAGAAAGAAAGAAAGAAAGATTAAGTTTAAATAGTCATAAGAAATGTAAATCTTGCATCAAAAGTGCCCTTCTGGAACACTTATAACTTTCCCACATTCAATTAATGTTCCTAGTACCAACACTAACATGCCTTTCAAGTAGTTCTCAGATTTCTCACAGAATATTTCTTAGTAATCATCCTTGTAAACATGAGTCATTTTCCTTTTCCCTTCTATCTACCTTGATACAGTGTGGTGACATTTGTCACTGTAAGATCTGAAGAAATCTTTACTGCTGATGTCCACTGATGCCCTATGTCAAGCAAAGTCTTAACACTAACTTTTGTCTAATTCAAATTATTGCTAATCACTGAGAAAGACCCGAGAGAACTTCCATAGCTCTCAAGCACTATCTACTTGACCTAGGGCCACCTTTATAATTGCATGAACGCTTCAGGACTGAACAGAAGAATCAGCTAAATGACTGGTTCTGTACTTAATTTACTATCACTCCTCCATTCCATTCCTAGCCCTTAATATTGTAATATTCAATGAATTTTGCACTCCTATTATGATCCAGGACGTGTACAAAGACATATTAGTCTTTAATTTAATCTTCACAGCATGCTTACAAATTAGATTTTATTATCTTTCTCTTACAGATAGGAAAATAAATTTTAAAGATAACATGACTTACCAATTTTAATACAAGTGCTAACCAGTAACTTCATATAGAATTAGTCTCATGCTGAACTAAATTAAATCCTCATTCCTTAAAATAAAGTAATCTGATTCCTTTCAGTGTACAATGACTGTGGACCCATCATCTCAGAGCAGGTTCTACTAAGTCTAACAATGCATATGTGGGAAACTGTCGTTGTTTGTTGATTGCATTACTTATAGAAAGTAACTAACTTTCATAAATATAAGCAAACTGCCAGGATAATCTCTGTGTTCTTGTTGATAATATATTAAGTCTGATTTTCATTTCTCTTCTTACAAAAAGATTCAAAGCACCTCCAGTCTGGGACGAAGAGGGAAAGCAGATTCTTAGGTGCCCTTCTTGGACTCTCTTACATGCTAGCAGAGAGACAGTGTGTATGGGATCCTAAAGTTTCTAACAGAATGTCTTGCCTTCAGTAGTAAAGGCTCATCTCTACATAGGAGATGGAAGGTATCAGTGAGCCAGTGGCTTCTGGCTTATGTAGAAAACTCTCTGCCAGTTACCCTGCTGTGTGTACAACTAAAGGTACTGGCCAAATTGCTCAAAATATTTGCTTCTTCTAGTCACATATAAAGTAAGCAGTTGTGTGGATTCTCAGTGGGTTATCTAAAGGAAAATTACTAAAAGAAATATAAGAAAAAATTACACAACGTATAAAGCAAAACTATTTGCTAAACAAAACCTAATTGTTCATAGAAACAAAAGTAAATAGTATATACTTAAAGAACAGGTCATCATAATAATAACAGCAATATCTATAAATTGGTATAGTTAGAATATCCAGTTAATTTTATGTGTATGTCTGATATATATATACATATACACATACATATATAATTTTGGGGTCACATTCGGTGATGCTCAGGGGTTACTCCTAGTTCTCTACTAAGGAATCACTCTTAGCAGTGCTCGGGGGACCTTATGGGATGCCAGGGATCAAACTCCAGTCAGCTGCATGCAAGGCAAACTCTCTGAAATTTTTTTAAAAAGAAAAATAATTGACTGAAAAGTACTCTAATAATATTTCTCAAAAAGCAAAATCATAGAGGATGAAATGTTAGAAAGTTTAGTTCCACATTTAATAAAAGATATGCCAGAAATGGTGAATAGAAAAAATCCTAAGTGCAGAAAGCTACCAAAATATTACTTTATAAATTTATTTAAGTTGGCAGAATTTTTCTGTGTTTTTCTTAGAAAAACAGAGTATTAACCTTACCAAAACATATCACTATCACACTTTAGAATGTCAGGAATTTTTTTTAAAAAAAACCTCTATGAAGTTTTTAAAAATTAAAAGAGATAACTCAAGAAGCATAAAAAGTATTTTCACTGAACTTTAGTCCTTGAATATGGCACATATACAGTATGTACCAATGCTTTTTTGAGGGAAATACTTTTTAATTTATAAACTCAGAAGCATTAAAACTGTTGTGTATAAAAGACTGAAAATGAATTTCTCTACCATTATCCTTTTGGGTGGATGTATTAGAAAATGTGCTGTCCAATTCAGTGAGAAACATATAAAAGAAGGAAGAAAATGGAATTCCCATCACAAGACTAAAGGATTCCCAAACATCAGCTCTGAATCTGATGTTGAGATTAACAGGTCTAGATAAGAATGGCAGGAGAGAGGTATCTAGGATGAAAACCGCAATGATGATAGCAATCAATCAGATAGTAACTTGATTAGATAACATTTTTAAAATTATCAATTGACTAGATCAATTCACTAGAGTTCAAAATGACTCTAGTGAAGCAAAGGGACAACATTCAAAAGGTACGTATATAGAATAAAAAAGAAAATTATTAATTCAAAAAGTGTTGAACAAGAAAAATATCTAATCACCTCTTGACAATTCAGTGAAAATCTTACCAGTTTCTGAAGTTAAACCGTAACCAAAAAAATGTAAATAAAACAATTGCAAAACCATGTTAAGAAAGGAAATTGGGATATTGGGGGAAAAGCGCAATCTTTAAACATGGCACTGGACTCTGTTGACACATCTGCAAAATTGACTAAGAACTCTAGAAGAATATATGGATATACCAAAAAGATAAATATCTAAAAAATAAAGGGCGTTTGCCTTACACGCAGCCAACATGGCCGACCCAAGTTCGATTCCTCCGCCCCTCTCGGAGAGCCCGGCAAGCTACCGAGAGTATCTCGCCCGCACGGCAGAGCCTGGCAAGCACCCCATGACGTATTCGATATGCCAAACACAGTAACAACAAAGTTCTCCAATGGAGACGTTACTGGGCGCACTCGAGCAAATTGATGATCAATGGGAGGGCCTTACTTTACTTTTTACTTTAAGTCACTATGATTGCAGGTGAGTATGATTGGCGGTGGCAAAGATGATGCTGGATATATTTTTTCCCCCTGGACATCTCAGAGGATTTTGACAGCTAGCAGTGTTCAAATGCTATTCCTGACTGTGCTCTCAGTGGGGGGCTCTCAGTAGTGCTTGTGAACCGTGCCATGCAAGGATCGAAGTGGGATGAGATTTTTGGGAGGTGGGAGTGTGTGCATGTTGGGGAGTGTCAGCCCCTTAACCCGTGTAATATTTAGCCCTCATCTACTATACTTTGAGGATAAGAGTTTTGAATTCATGAACAGCTATGAAAATATTTTTTCCCTTTAAGACAGGAAATCCAATTGTTATTCACTTAAAAAATAAAAGTAAAACTACGGACACAACTCAAAGAGTTTTTTATGAAGAAACACCAGGTTTGATTCCTGGTACTGCATGTCCTTTGAACACAGCCATATCTGGGCCAAAAACAAAAGATGATGATGATGATGATGATGATGATGATGATGATGATGATGATAAAATAATAATAAAGTTTTTTTTAACCCCATTGATATTTTATTTCTTATTCTTGTTAGTATTATTACTGCTGTTTTTATTTGGTGTAATGATACAAAAATAATAATAAAATTTTTTAACCCTGTTGATATTTTATTTCTTGTTCTTGTTGGTATTATCACTGCTGTTTTTACTTAGTGTAATGATACAAAAATTACACTCTGCCACTCTGTCTAACATTCATTGATTTAAAGAAGCCATTTAATTCTGTTGAGACAGAAGTGGTCATTGAAGCCCTAGCCAATCACGGCATTCAAACTCAATACATCAGGATCCTTCGTGAGCTCTATTACGGATTCACTACCAGGATCTCACCATTCTACGAAGAAGTAATCATACATGTCAAGAGAGGGGTTCGGCAGGGTGATACCATTTCACCAAAACTCTTTAGTGCCACCCTCAAGAACATCATGCGACGACTGGAATAGGAAGGAATGGGAGTGAAGATAGATGGACGGCAACTACACCACCTCTGCTTTGCTGATGACATCGTTCTAATAACACCAAACATCAGCCAAGCAGCACAAATGCTGACTGACTTCAACCGTGAGTGTGGAAATGTCGAATTACAACTGAATCTCACAAAGACAATGTTCATGAGAAACAGTCTTGTTCCTGATGTTTCATTCACTCTCAACGGAACCACCATCTCCAAATGCAACAGTTATATATACCTGTGGAGGTGGAGGAAAGCACCCTTTCCTCCATTGGGTGGCCCGGTGACAGTAACCTACTGCACAGTTAAGCCGAGTTTCTGCCAAAAGCCGCAGGGTTTCAAGATTTGTTTCTGAGTCTCTGGGATCATGGCCAATAAACAACTTGATCAGAAGCCAGAGAGGCCATTCGTAGGTGGCAACCCATGATCTCTTTGGGATGAGAAGGAAAGGGCCGGCTCCATCCCCATCCTATCACTGCGGGCCCAAACCTGACTCTCCAGTGGCCTCTGGAGGATGGTGGTCACCGGCCACCAGGGAAACAGGCCAAGGCACGCAACCTATTCCCACCTGGGGTAAGCCAGTGCCAATAACCTACTGCAGGGATCGGACGCATTTCTGCTAAAAGCCACTGGGTTCCGCAATTTGTTTCTGAGTCTCTGGGATCATGGCCATTAAGCAGCTTGATCAGGAACCAGTCTCTGGGATCATGGCCAGTAAGCAGCTTGATCAGGAGCCAGAAAGGCTGTTCATGGGCGGCGACTCAGGGCCGGCTCAACCCCCAATCTGTGAGGCCCCATGTGTCTCATCACTCCGAACACAAACCTGACTGTCCAATGGCCTCTGGCAGATGGCGGCCACCGAGCCACCAAGAAGGAGCTGGTGGTGTGTGGGTATGTCTCCCACATACCTAATTTTTGGCCATTCACTTTCTTAGTAAATTTTACCCCAAGTTATTGAGGTCTGGCCAAAGGCACAGCAGCAATTTGCGGGTATCTGGAAGTCTGACGGTGCTATCAGGCTGCTGATGCACTCCCCTCACAGGTACAGACTGACCTGCTAGCAGCACCATACCCCCTTTCCACTTTATTTGAACACCCATAGTTTACAGAGTTGTTCATGATGATTTCTTGTAGGCATTCAATATTCCAAAACCAATTTCACCACCACTGTCATTTTCCCTCTCTCCACCCTGGTCTCCATTACCCCCACCACATATCATCTATCTTCATAGCAGACCCATAATAATTTATTTTATATTACATGTTCGGCAGAGCCTGGTAAGCTCCCCGTGACGTATTCGATATGCCAAACACAGTAACATCAAGGTCTCCAATGGAGACGTTACTGGGCCCACTCGAGCAAATCGATGATCAACGGGAGGGCCTTTATTTATTATTTATTATACTACATGTTACCCATAAATGGCTAACAGAATGATCAAACAATATTTCTGTAGAAGGAAATATGTAAAAATTGTATCTAACCATGGGGACATTAAGTTCTTGTCCGAGGGTTTAGTAAGCTGCTGTTACCATTCTGTGTTAATGTTTTTGTTAGTTAAGAGTGATTGCCTTACATCCCACCCAATCTGGTGTGCTACTACTGGGATGTCAGTGTTGTAGAGTCTGGATATGTTGCTCTAGAAAATTTGAATATTTTAGCTCAGCATTCCAATTGGAGACACAGCATTGGCTTTGGTTATGGGAGAAGTTGCCAGGGCTTTGATATGGTGGGAGCTGGCCCGCCCCGAATTCTTCTTACTTTTTGATAAAGAGTTTATTTTATTTTTGTTGATTTTTGTGAGTGTGTTATGTATCTTAACTATTAGCCCCTTATTATGTATAGTATAAAAATATGCTCTCCTATTCAATATGGTGGCTTTGAAAAATAAAAACTTTCAAGATATTCACAATAATTGCTGTGTACTTAATGTTTCTTGAGTTTTATTTCAAATGTACTTCACCACCAAAAATTTTAAATTAATAAAATAGTAAAAATTTTATAATATTTAAATATAAGATCTTATCAGAAAAGAGAATTATAGCTAAACAGGCATAGGAACATTAAAAAGCTGGAGAATAAAGACAACTATGTAGGATTGCAAGTAAGCACTTAAGTAGTTGAATGAGGAAGCCAATAAACTTTTTTCTTTGCTCTCTTTTTCCTTCCTTTCTTTCTTCCTTCATTGTAAGTTTCATGAAATCAGAAATTTAGTTTGTACTATATATTATTTGGAACATAGATGCTAGCAAATTATGCATGAAACATGAATGATACAGACAAAATTAAATGAAGATAGGTTAAATAATTAGATAAGATAAATATTTAAGATAAAAGTGTGTTCAGATATGAAAGGGTGTTCAAGAAACTGAATATGTTAAATAATATAGACTGTGGTTCAATATATTTATGAGTATATGTATATGCGTGTAAGCTGAAAGCTTCTGTTACCAAAGCATATAATACAAAATGTTAATTCTCAAAATGGAGGGTTAATACTTTTTGCCTTGTTTATATTATTTTTCTATAAACATTACTTTTATAATAAATATCCTTCTACAACAAACATAAACATAACATATATAACAATAAAAATGATATAAATTGTTTTAAAAAAACACATATATACCATGCCTATTTCACTTGAGGATCAACTTATACTGCTGCCTCTTTATCACAGAACCATTAATTAGACATTAAATTACGATATAGTCAACCATGCCAAAAAATGTATTTTTGTCATAATCAGATGTTTATTTAATAGGCAATTTTTATAATCAAAATCACCTACTGTATTTCAGTACAATGTATATTGGTTGGGTTCAAGTTACAAATAGCTATAGAAAATGCTTCTCCCTCTCAGATCTTAAAATACCCAAAGGTATTCCCTGTTCAGATTCCATTTTCTCTGTAAGTCTAAATCCATTTGCTTTAAACTCTCTCTTTTGCTTTCAGCTTCTGTCCTTTTAACATTTGGGTTTTTGGGGGTTTTTTTCATGCTTTTTTTATTCTTTCCACATCTCCTCTCATATGAAACCGCTATCTCTTGAGACCTAAATGAACTGGTTAGTGTGGTCATGAAAATTCCCTTCTTGTAGGAATCAATCTGTTTCTCTCTAAAGCTATTTTTGATGGCCCAGATTCAGTTCACCATGCACTAATAGAGAGATTGTTTACCTAATGGACTGAAACGCAATAAAATTTTTTTCTCCTCACCTCATTTGATCTACAAGTAAGCTTTCATTTTCAGCTTTCAGTTATTTGATTTTTTTTTGCCTTGCTTATAATAATACAAATCCCGTTATGACTGTCTAGTGTTTCAAATCCTGTTACAACAAATAATTCTGTCTCATAACATGTTTTTAGATCATTAAATCAGTAGAAACCATTTACCTAACATTATATAGTACTGCTCAATTAATAAGCTCAAGTGTTTTTGTAATAAAAAATATATAATTAAGATACAGATTGGGAACACTACTATAAACTCTGGTCAATTAAGAACCAAGTGTCATGCAAACATTTAACAGATAATTTGTCATAAGTCACCGACAAATATTTTCAGAGAGGTAAGCACACCACTATATAAAAATGCAATATGCAAGAAAATGCAATATGCTGGGAGAAAAATTTGTGAGATGGAATAAAATGAATAATGAGGCAGTCTCTGTTTTACCTGTGTATAACAGCTATTTAACCAACTTCCAGACACCTTTGTATACTAAAGCCAACTCTAAGATGGGCACACCAGGTGACAGTCTTAACAATTGCGTCATGACTTCCCCACACTCACTACAAGAAAACCAAGACATAATCACCTAAACAAAAGGAAATAACAGTTGGTATGAGGAAATTAGTATTAGACAAGAAAAAAAGTATGAATTGTCATCCAATACCTTAACAAGATAGCTTTCTACTGATTAGCAAACTGAATGTTTTCCCCTGATTTCATTAGCATAGTACGTCTACCCTTCTATTTTGCTCTTAACAGCTCAATCAAAGAATATACAATAAGACAGCATCATAATGTCACATAGGATGAGCTTTTGTCTATGATAAATATTTTTAGGAATAAGTTGAGATATTTAAGGAGATTATATATTTATGATCAAATTTATGATCAAATTTATACCAAATTCCGCAGGATGGATATGTCATTCCCAGTGTTCTCCCTTCCGAAATCCAACATGCCATCTCGTCGGTAAAGAAAAAAAGAGCACCTGGCCCAGACAAGGTCAGACCTTACCGTCAGTACTCATCAATACACTGGCTCGGCTCTTCACACGCTACCTGTCTGAATGCAAGTTTCCATCCCAATGGAAAACCAGCAAGACTGTACTACTATACAAGAAGGGAGACATCCATGACATTGGCAACTGTTGCCCAATCTGCCTATTGTCTGTCATCTACAAACTGTTCACTCGAGTCATCCTGAATAGGATAGGCAGAACACTAGACGAAGGACAACCATGAGAACAAACAGGGTTCTGAAAAGGATTCAGCACCATTGACCATATCCAAACGATAACCAAGCTCATTGAGGCTTCTCGGGAGTTCAAGATGCCGCTCTGTCTAACATTCATTGATTTAAAGAAGACCTTTGATTCTGTTGAGACAGAAGTGGTCATTGAAGCCCTAGCCAATCATGGCATTCAAACTCAATACATCAGGATCCTCCGTGAGCTCTATTACAGATTCACTACCAGGATCTCACCATTCTACAAAGAAGCAATCATCCATGTTGAGAGGGGCTCGGCAGGGTGATACCATTTCACCAAAACTCTTCAGTGCCACCCTCGAGAACATCATGCAACGACTGGAATAGGAAGGAATGGGAGTGAAGATAGATGGTCGGCAACTACACCACCTCCGCCTTGCTGATGACATCGTTCTAATAACACCAAACATCAGCTTCAACCGTGAGTGTGGAAAGGTTGGATTACAACTGAATCTCACAAAGACAATGTTCATGAGAAACAGTCTTGTTCCTGATGTTCCATTCACTCTCAACGGAACCACCATCTCCGAATGCAACAGTTATATATACGTAGGTCGAGAAATCAACATGATGAATGACCTGGCACCTGAGTTACGCAGGAGGAAGAGAGCGGTTTGGAATGCTTTCAAGAGTGTTGAAGAAATAACTAAGAGGACAAAGAACCTTCAGCTACAAGCACATCTCTTCAATTCCACTGTTCTTCCTGCATTAACATATGCCTCAGAGACCTGGGCCCTACGAAAACAGGATGAGAACGCTATTCGAGTCTCTCAAAGAGGAATCGAAAGAGCTATGTTTGGAGTATCACGCTTCACTCAAATGAGAGATAGAATCTGGAGTTCCCATCTCTGTCAACGCTCAAGAATCAGGGATACTGTCTCATTTTCCAAGGCATCAAAAATCAGATGGGCTGGACACGTAATGAGGTTTAGAGACAACCGCTGGACTAGAGCCATTACTGACTGGATTGCATGGGATGTCAAAAGATCGCATAGACACCCACCTACAAGATGGTCAGACTTCATCAAGACCCTGAATGCTCGGTTTGAGGCTCTGCATGTTCCTAGAATGAGCAGATGCCATTGGGCTATGCTAGCACACAACAGGGATAAATGCAAAAGTTACTGGCATCTGCTTGAGTAAATCGATGAGTAACGGGGTATCAAGTAATCAAGTGATACATTTATGATCAGTGAAATAACCTAAGATATCCTGAATAAAAATAAAGAGATTAAATTAAGTCCAACTGACTTCTCATTCTCAAGAGCGAAAATGCCAAAGTTGCTCTTTTGTTCCCTGCCAAGACATGGATTCCCAGAATAGCCTATAGCATGAAATAATCTATCTGCTGAGTATCCTTAGGCAGAAAATTGGGATCATATATTTTATTACTTTGAATTCATGATTAAAGTGGGAATAGGATTAATTAATTTAATCACACACATTAAAAACAGCTTTATAAAGTCCTTTTGAAATTTTGCCAAGATGTAGTCTTCTCATCTTTGATAATCAGTTGTTCTTTTCCAAATGATTATAAGACATTTTTAATTTTTGTATTTTATCTTCAGTAAACAAAACATCTGTAGGAAGATCTTAAATGCATTTGATTAAGTCAGCAGTAATTTCTGCAAACAGCAAATTTACTTTAATGCCTATTTTTATTTTTATTACAATATCATGTAACTTTTGTTAACTACATGTCAAACATTCCAGAAATTAAGTCTGATAGATTCAGTGCATCAAAGTGTTTGGTGCATTGTTCAGCTTATTTCTTGCAGAAGGCTAATCTGTTTTTTGATATCTCACAGTCACATAGCTAAAGCTAAAATGAACATGCAGCTTTCTGAGGCTTTCCCAATGGGACAATGTGTATCACATAGCAACATCTGCCAACAAGAAAACTCTACAGTCAGCCTCAGTTTTTTCCTCTTATAAAGATGATTTCATCCAATTACAGGAAATATATGCACTGAAAGGAAACCATTTAAACATACTTTACTATGCAAGTCTGTGACTATTTTGTTGTATTTCAGCAACCACTGTTAGACATCAGATTTGCATTTCCATTGATTTTTCACATCTTAAGAGCCCTGATCAGGCAAGTAAGATCATGTGAAGAAGCTCATATTAAAATAAGATAGATTCCTGGATCAAGACCTGAAGAATAACCATATATAGAATAGGACTCCATACATTACCCAGATCTCTCTGTTCATTATACTTTGCCAGAGTATATTTTCATGTGATCATAAAACGAAGACAGGAAGCACACTTTTGTACACTAATATTGTGTTTTATAATCTACTGGGTCATATGTATTGTAGGGGAAAGCACTAAGTCTATTGATTGCTCTAATTTCTATGTGATCATAGTGCAGTTTGGTTTCTGTCTTATAAATGATGTTGGTTTGGAACTGCTACAAATTGCTAATGTTCCTGGATACATTTGGCAGCAGCCTGAGGCAAGCAAAGCCACAATGAGAAAATTAAATTCTTACAGTAGTTTATCTCTAAGAACTTGCAGTGTGACAAAGGGATTGTGGACCCCAAATGATTTAAATAGAAATATAAGTAGTTTCACAAATTTATATATAAGAACCAGAAACTTCAGAATGTAGAGTATATAGGACGATTATCAGTGAACTCAAATTCTTGTTATAGCTGAAAAATCATGAATTATGGAGCCAGAAAACCATGTTAGATAGAGTGAATTGCGTGGTATAAGGATCAGAGGCAACTACTAATATGGAATTTGAATAATTTTGAAACTATACTCTACTAATTAAAGGAATATAATAAAGACAACAATATAGAAAATATTCTCCTGTACATCTCTGTTATACAGTTAGCAGCTATTTCATATTTGGCAGTTTTCCTCATTCATCTTGGTCTACTTAACACCAAATTTCCCATTTCCAACCTCATTGTTCCAAGGTACAGGTGATAAGCTAAGCATAAGGTTTTCAATTAAGTGTCACAAGGGGAAACTAATGAAAAAATGTTATGATACTTATTAAAGAGAGTAAGGTAGACTTTATTCAGGAAACTGTAGTTGCAATTCCATGGGGAACTGCAATATGATTTTATAGTAGCAGAAAGATACTATGCTCAGCAAATGTAGACTATAGATTGAACACAATGACCACTCAATACCTCTAGTGCAAACTACAACACCCAAAAGGAAAGAGAGAACAAAAGGGAATGTCCTGCCTCAGAGGCAGGGTGGGGGGGTAGGGTGGGGATGGTGGAAAGGGTACTTGTGGTGGAGAATGGGCACTGGTGGAGGGATGGGTACTCAATCATTGTATGACTGCAATGCAAGCACAAAAGTTCGTAAGTCTGTAACTGTACCCCAATGTGCTATCCATTGCGCCACAGAGGAGCGATAGCACAGCGGTAGGGCATTTGCCTTGCACGCAGCCAACATGGCCGACCCGAGTTCAATTCCTCCGCCCCTCTCGGAGAGCCCGGCAAGCTACCGAGAATATCTCACCCACACGGCAGAGCCTGGCAAGCTCCCTGTGACGTATTCGATATGCCAAACACAGTAACAACAAAGTCTCCAATGGAGACGTTACTGGGCCCACTCAAGCAAATCGATGATCAACGGGAGGGCCTTTAATTTTACTTTTACTTTTAACTGTACCACACAGTGATTCATTAATAAAACATAAAATAAATAAATAAATAAATAAAAAGAAAAGAAAGTACTGCTCTCAGAATAAAATAGAGCAATGTAGAGTGGGAATTTGTATCCAAAGAAAAGGTTCAGGGGAATTGATGAATGGAAAATTACTGAAAGGAAACATATGGAGAAGGAGAAAACTTGTTAAGCTCACCTAAAAGGATTCTTGTAGAAGAGTGAGCAGTGATCACCTGGGATGTTAGAGGATGAGGAAACCAAATCAGACATGAGCAGATGATCAGGTATCAAGTATGTGAGACTGGGTACAATTATTTACCGAGGTATTTGCTAATATTGAACAATGCAGAGATGCACACAGACACCCAAAGATCTGTGGCTAACTCAGAGAAGCCTGAGTAGAGTTGGCTAAGATAAGAACCTTAGTCAAAAAACACACATACACAGAGAGAGAGAGAGAGAGAGAGAGAGAGAGAGAGAGAGAGAGAGAGAGAACCACTATACAACAAACCTCTAATCAATTCATCAACCCATTTCTTCCAAAAACATAAAATGCCAGTACTGAAGAATAGGTAGTAACAAAAGGCGCAGAGATAGCGTTCACCTTACAAGCAGCCAACATGGCCGACCCGAGTTCGATTCCTCCGCCCCTCTCCGAGAGCCCGGCAAGCTACCAAGAGTATTTGATATGCCAAACACAGTAACAAAATATAATGGACAAAAATTTCTTTTCACTCATTTACATCTATATAAAGTTGCTCACTCAACGCAGTATTTGTCTTAAATTTAGCAAATTGTAATAACTACTTCAGTCTCTTTCTCTATATGTTTAAATTCATTAGTTACGTTTAATTACAGGGGTCAGTGCATGATACTTTTTTTTGGTTTGGGGCCACACCTGACTGCGCTCAGTACTTACTCCTGGCTCTACATTCAGGAATCATTCCTGGTAGGGCTTGAGAGGCTATATATGGTGCCAGATATGGAACCCAGATTTACTGTCACATGCAAAGCAAGAAACTTACCAACTATACGATCTCTATGATTTGACATTGTTGAATAATTTTCTTACTTGCATTATTATAAAAATTTTATGGTTACAATAAATTAATTGTTCCTTCTTATATACGTTGTTTTGCCTTTGGTCAAAAGTGAAACCAATATTTATAACACTGATTTTCTAAAACAGGTGATCTGAATTCTGGGTACTGTGGACTACATGAAAATATTAAGAGATCGTGTATTCTCTGAAAACAGTGGAAGAACATGCTGATATTCATGAAAACAGATTATTAACCACATCAACACTCATCAAAACTAGGAAATGAGGAAAACAATGAAAAAAATGGTTATAAGATTATTTTGGAGATGAAGGGAGAGGTATGAATTTTGGGCAATAGCTCAAATTTGTAGGTTTATGGATGGAGTTCAGTGTGTAGAGTGTTCAATTTGCATGTGGCCAAGCCATAATCAACCCCGCATGCCACTATGGTCCCAATTGCCTTGTGAGGAGCGATCCCTAGTCACAGAGTTATGAATAAGCCTTAAGCACTTTTTTTGACATCCTCCTCTCTTCCATTTTTTTTTTGTCACTGTCACTATCACTGTCCTCCCACTGTTGATCGATTTGCTCGAGCAGGCCCAGTAACGTCTGCATCTTGAGACTTGTTGTTACTGTGTTTGGCATATTGAATACATCACAGGTAGCTTGCCAGGCTCTGCCCTGCGGGCGAGATACTCTCGGTAGCTTGCCGGGCTCTCCAAGAGGGGCAGGTTTGTAGGTTGAGAATATTTGAAATTAATTCAATGTTGGAAATTTTCACGAACGGGCCCAATAACGTCTCCATTGGAGACTTTGTTGTTACTGTGTTTGGCATATTGAATACATCACGGGTGGCTTGCCAGGCTCTGCCGTGTGGGCGAGATACTCTCAGTAGCTTGCCGGGCTCTCCGAGAGGGGCAGAGGAATCGAACTCAGGTCGGCCGTGTTGGCTGCGTGCAAGGCAAACTCCCTACCGCTGTGCTAAAAATCCAGGCTAAGCAAAATAGCAAGTAAGAGATCCCTAGTGACGGCTAGCAATAGAAAATACTGAATGTGTATTAGTAAAAGACTTGCCCTGAGCTTGGAGAATGCAGTGATACATAAAGACATTCTAGAGAAACTTACCAGCTGAGCACTGTAAAATAAATAAGAATTGACTGATATATTTATTTGGTCAGACACAATCTAAATCCCTGTATCTTATTTGATAAATTTTTTATTTAATAAGTTTGACAAGGGACAGAGTCCATCTAGGTAAAAACAAACTAACAAAAAAACACCTAAAAATGTTCATCTTCCCCATACTCCCAGACTGATCTGGAAACAAATACCACACAAAAAAAATGAGGAAGAAAAAAATTGTTTTGGGTAGGTATTAGCTGATGCAATAGTAATGAATTTCTTGGGTAATGTATTTGTCATATTTGTCAGTATAAACAGTTACTTACTGGATTTGAGGACTATGATTTCTACAGATTTTGAAGTGGTTTATAAGATGGTTTCATACTATGTAAGTTTTCTTTTTCATTTTGTTTCTAAAAACTTATGAGGTCTTCTTTGAGGGCCCACTCACCTTATTTCCTCAACCTCTGCTTGGTCCTGCAACCCTCCAGATGGGGTCAATGCCCCAGCTGACATCCTCAGGCATTTTTTTTTTAATCCAGAAGCTGATTCCCAGCCCTTCCAGCAGGTTTCAGCAGCCACCACATCCACCCTCCTCTGTCTCAGAAGCTGCTCCCACATCTCCTGAACCAATAGCTCTTTTCTTCACACCTTAGCACTGCACTGTAGCACTGTCCTTTCTTTGTTCATCAATTTGCTCGAGCAGGCACCAGTAATGTCTCCATTGTTAGACTCATTGCTACTGTTTTTGGCATATCAGATATGTCATGGGGAGCTTGCAAGGCTTTGCCGGGTAGCCAGGATACTCTCGGTAGCTTTCCAGGTTTTCCAAGAGGGACGGAGGAATCAAACTGAGGTCTGCCACGCGCGCATGGCAAAAGCCCTACCCACTGTGCTATCGCTCCAGTCCATCACACTGTGTACTGCTAACTCCTGGCATTGAGTGAAGACTGGTAAAGGAAAAGAGCAATAGTCAGCCTAATTCCTCAGTATTGCAAGGGAGCTAATTGTATAGACTCACCCTCACCACACCAAGAACACCAAATTGGAAAGATACATAGAATCCCACCAAGCACAATGAATGAAAATAATAACACGGATGGCTCTACTAATCAATTCTTAAAGTGACGTTAGTGACACATGTGGAAGATGAGCTCAAAAAAAATGATGTCACAGTCAGCAAAGAACAAGAACTTAGAAGAACTGAGAAAACTACTTTCAAAGGTGACAGGAATGAAGAGTATGGTAGATGATACGAAATGCAATGGAAGACCTGAGCGGCAGAATAACAGCAGTGGAAGAAAAGAAAAGGATCTCCAACATGAGATTCAGGAAACCTCTAGAAAACAATGGAAAATGGAAAAAGCTTGAAAATTAATTAACAGCACATCAGAAAACTATAAGATCAAATCAAAATAAGCAATAAAATAATCATTAGAGTCCCTGAAGGGGGAAGGCAAATTCAATGAAGAACCACTTATTAAAGAAACTGGTCATGGTCATGGTCCTCCCGTTGTTCATCAATTTGCTCGAGCGGGCCCAGTAACGTCTCCATCATGAGACTTGTTGTTACTGTGTTTGGCATATTGAATACGTCAGGGGTAGCTTGCCAGGCTCTGCCCTGCGGGCGAGATACTCTCGGTAGCTTGCCGGGTTCTCCGAGAGGGGCGGAGGAATCGAACTCGGGTAGGCCATGTTGGCCGCTTTAAGGCAAACTCCCTACCACTGTGCTATCGCTCAAAGCTAAGAATTTCCCAGGTTTGAGGAGTGCAGAACTAACATCCAAAGGCCAAAAGGGTTCCAGTGAAAACAGACCCAAATAGAAATACAATAGACATGTTGTAATCATAACAGAAGTCAAACACTGAGACCAAATATTGAAGGCAACAAGATCAAAGAAGGAACTAACAAAGCCCCATAACACTCACAGATCTATCAAATGAAACCTTAAGAACCAGAAGAGAATGATGTGGTATAGTGGAAAGCAAACAAACTAAATAATGAAATGAATTGAACACTTCGTCAATAATACTCTATTCAGTTAAATTATAATTCAGATATGAAGAAATGATAGAGTTTCATAGAAAGCAACAACTTAGAGAATTTATGCCCTGAAACCTATCTTTCAAGGAGCATTAAAGGAGGTAGAAAACAAATCTCAGCTATTTGCCATTGAGAATCACAAATGATTTTTATGGTTGCCCCCCAGTACACTAAGGATAAACTGTTTATATCTAGCCTGCAAGGAATTTTATACGTTTTCAATAATGAATTAATGTTTTATTTATATTGAATGATCTATTTCTATACAGGTAATTTTGTTGCATCCAAAGACATTTTAATTAAATTAAAATCTTTTATATCTAGAGTCTTTTATATATTAATGCAGATACTTATCATTATCTAGATTTTTTAAATCTAGAATCTTTTATATATTAATGAGATACTTATTATCAGTAATGTTTTCTGGGGTTGAAGAGATAGTAGCAGATAGGGCACTTGCATTGCATGCAGCTGATAGAAGTTTAATCTCCAGCATCCCATATGGTCCAAGAAGTACCATTTGGAGTGATCCCAGTGCATAGAGTTAGGAGTATACCCTCAGCAGGTGTGGTCTCAAAACAAAAACAAAAACAAAAAGTATATAATATTTTCTATCATTAAACTTTTGTTAGAAAGTATTCTATATTTCCTTTATTTTTCTTTTTATTATAAAACACTTATAGTTGTATAGGCCTGTTCAGATTTTTTCTTAGTTTTTTAATATTCCTCTTTCCAGTCTTACTAAATTGTATGTTTATAGGATTTATGTATTTTCTGTTAATTTTCAAATGCATTGGTACGAAATTATTCATATTGCTTTTAAATTTTTACATATTACTAAAAGAAAGGTGCACATTTTGAAAAAATTATCAGATAATTGATTTACAATATTATGGAATTCTCGGAGTTTAGCTTTAATCATCTATATGTGTGTAGGTGCCACCACCTCTATAATAATTTGATTTTTTTAAAAAAAAGATATCTCTTGGGATGGAGAGATAGTACAGTGGGTAGATCACTTTCTTTGCATACATTGGACCCCATTCAGTACCAAGAATCCCATATGGTCCCTTAGCATCACCAGGAATAACGATTCCTGAGTGAAGAGCCTGGAGATGACGCCCTGAGCACAGCCAGGTGTACCTCACTTCCAAGAAAAATCTGTCTCATGTGTGGGATATAAAGAAACAGTAAAGGATCACAATGACCAAAGTCTTGGAAATGGAGATTTAGTCTATAGAACTGAACTTACATAACAGTGTGTGTGTATGTATATGGGGGGGGGGCGGGGGCAGGGGCCCTTGGAACAGTGGTGGAAGGGCACAGCACTGTGGTTTTGCAGGTGGTGTTGGGACAATCACTGTTACTGTCACTTTCCTCCCCTTGTTCATCGATTTGCTCAAGTGAGCCCAGTAACATCTTCATTGTGAGACTTGTTGATACTGTGTTTGGCATATCAAATACAACATGGGTACCTTGCCAGGCTTTGCCGTGGGGGCAAGATACTCTCGGTAGCTTGCTGGGCTCTCCGAGAGGGGCGGATGAATTGAACCCGGGTCAGTCGGGTCTGCCGCATGCAAGGCAAATGACCTACCACTGTGCTATCGCATGAAAAATATAATTAACTGTATTGTAAGTCCCAATACCTCAAGTAAAACTGTTAAAAATAAATGATATTTTATTTGAGGCATTGTGATTTTCCATTCTTTTTAGGGTAGGATTTCACCTCCACCAGTGTCCATTTTTCTCCTCCATTGTCTCAGGTATAAGCTTTGTTCCTGAAAGCCCTTCCAGTATTTATGTGAAACTCTTGTAGTTTCAGTATTTTTTCTCTCTAAATTAGTCATAGTTTTCTTTGACTTATTACAACTAGGCAAGGCAAAGAATGTGAACAAGAACAAAAGATGCTGGTACAGGTATGCTGAGACACTGAGAGAAATGACAGATAAGGCTAGTGAGGTGGACGCGGAACGCAGAGACAGGGCGCTGAGGTCTTAAAAAGAATTTTTCACTTTATTCCCAGAGCAGTGAGGAGTTCTCAGCAGACAAGAGACCTGATAAAATTTGCATTTTTAAAGGTCACTTGGTGATGAGAAATTTTATGCCATAAATTATTACAACTAGCTAAAAATATGACTATGAAAATCAGAAAACAGTTGCATTTATGAAATGCGGTGAGGTAAAGTAAATAGGCTTGGCAAGGGGTCAAGAGTAAAGCGTTTTCCTTACAAAACAACTTCTTATTTGTTCAGCAAAATTGGAAGCCTGATGGAGTAATTCCTTTACACATGCATTCTCTTACTGCTACCTTCTACTAAGCCAAATACAGAGCATATACCACACAAGTCTGATATTTCTTTTTACTTTAGGAGATTAAGGTTCACATCTTCACATGTTCTTCAGAAGTTGATTATATTGTGTCATCTTTTAGTATACTTTTGATAGCTTTTCCATGGATTTTGAAGGAAATTAAAATATTTATTCTAAGAAATGTAAATTAAATTCTTTATAGAAGTGCATAAGTTCAGAAGATAGACTGAAAGGAGAATTTCTCTAGTTGGTATGTAATCTATCTCTAAATCTAAAAATCTAATTACTAGTAATAAAATACTGAGATTTAATTTACCAACCTAAATTAAATAAATGGTCTAAAAGTGAAGTCTGGGGTTCATGAGATGGCTCAAGTAGTAAAACACGTGTAGTATGTATGATACTCTAAATTCTATCTCTGGTAGCAAATGGCCACCCCAAAGCACAATTGGTCCCAACTAGGTCAACAATGCCAGGTGTGGCCTGGGGTCCCCATCACTGCCAAGGTTAGTGTATATGATATATATGTATATATTAGCATATATTTAGTTATATAATGAACAAATCAAACAAACAATGTCCTCCCATTGTTCATTGATTTGCTCAAGTGGGCCCAGTAACATCTCCATTTTGAGACTTGTTACTGTATTTGGCATATTGAATATGTTGCAGGTAGCTTTAGCTTGCCAGGCTTTGCCATGAGGGTGAGATAATCTTGGTAGCTTGGCGGGCTCTCTGAGAAGGGCGGAGGAATTGAACCCAGCTTAGCACGGCTGTCTGCGCGCAAGGCAAATGCCCTACCACTGTGCCATCGCTCCAGCCCATTTAATTATATATATACTAAAATAAATATTTATTAAAATAATTATTTTTAAAAAGCAACAATTTTAATTTCCACCTTGATGTTCAGCCCTTTAAATAATTTCCTGAAAGGCTATGATCACCCATCACCATCCTCCCATTGTTCATCGATTTGCTCGAGCAGGCCCAGTAATGTCTCCATTGGAGACTTTTTTGTTACTGTGTTTGGCATATCGAATACATCACGGGTAGCTTGCCAGACTCTGCCGTGCAGGCGAGATACTCTCGGTAGCTTGCCGGGCTCTCCGAGAGGGGCGGAGGAGTCGAACTCAGGTCGGCCATGTTGGCTACGTGCAAGGCAAATGCCCTACCGCTGTGCTATCGCTCCAGCCCCTAAAAGCTATACAAATCCAATATTTTCTATCATGTTAATACATGACAATATGTAATAACAATTATTCCTCAACTATAACTCCTTTGAAAAATAAAAATGGACCATCACAAAGAAAATAAAATCTCCTTGTCACTCTTTTAACTATACTGTCATTACTACTACAAGTTCTTTCTGCTCCAACATGTTTACTTGCATCTGAATGTCTTTTTCATGGTTAGAAAAGAATCATTACTTACTTTTATTCCTCACAAATATTTTCATAGAAATGTATGATATAATTAAATATTAATTTGTATCATTATGTTGTTTGACATCTATCCATAATACTCTTAGATTAATAAAGCAAACTGGTCCTTGGAAATATTTGTGTCAAGTTTTTAAAGGCATGTAGGGTGTAGATATACAGATTATTCCTAATGATGGATATAAAAACGTCATTTCTAATGATAGTACAAACAGCTTATTACAACTATATTCTATATTTTGTCAATGTGAACCATAATTGCATATATAGAATTCTTAATCATTATTTCTTCAGTTTCTTGTGTACCTAACATCAAAAGGTAGGGCAACTATGTGTCAAACATTCAAGAGAATCCTGAGAGCAACCCAGAGCTCAACTGGAAGCAGACTTTTAGTAAATATCTACAGATGAAATGAACATATGTTACAAATACTCAAATAATTAAGTAACGAATAATGTTTATTTGATCTATAATATGCTTGAGTCACTTAATCACTTAACTTCCCATTAATCGTTGATTTGCTCGAGCAGGCGCCAGTAACATCTCCATTTGTCCCTGTCGCATGCTAGTGTAGCCCAATGGCGTCTGTTTGCTCTAAGAACATGAAGAGCCTCTAACCGATCGTTCATGATCTTGATGAAGAAGTCTGACCATCTGGTAGGTAGGCGGCCACACAGTCTTTTGACATCCCGTGGAATCCAGTTGGTAACAGCTCTAGTCCAGCTGTCGTCTTTAAATCTCATTACGTGACCAGCCCAACTGATTTTTGACACCTTGGCAAATGAGACAGCGTCCCTGATTCTTGATCGTCGACGGATGTCAGAACTCCAGATTCTTTCTCTCATTTGAGTGAAACGTGATATTCCAAGCATAGCTCTTTCAATTCTTCTTTGGGAGACCTGAATAGCGTTCTCATCCTGTTTGCGTAGGGCCCAAGTCTCTAAGGCATATGTTAATGCAGGAAGAACAGTGGAATCAAAGAGATGTGCCTGGAGCCAGAGATTTTTCGTCCTCTTAGCTATTTCTTTGATGCTCTTGAAGGTGTTCCAAGCAGCTCTCTTCCTTCTGCGCAGCACAGGTGCCAGGTCATTTGTCATGTTAACTTCTCGACCTAGGTACACATAGCTGTTGCATTCGGAGATGGTCATTCCATTGAGAGTGAATGGGGCATCAGGAACGAGGCTGTTTCTCATAAACATTGTCTTCTTAAGATTCAGCTGTAGTCCTACCTTTCCACACTCACGGTCAAAGTCGGCCAGCATTTGTGCCACTTGGCTGATGTTTGGTGCTATTAGAACGATGTCATCAGCAAAGCGGAGGTGGTGTAGTTGCCAACCATCTATCTTCACTCCCATTCCTTCCCATTCCAGTCATTGCATAATGTTCTCGAGGGTGGCACTGAAGAGTTTCTTGACATCAATGATTACTTCTTTGTAGAAGGGTGAGATCCTGGTAGTGAATTCGCAATACAGCTCACAGAGGATCTTGATGTATTAGGCTTGAATGCCCTGATTGACTAGGGCTTCAATGACCGCTTTCGTCTCAACAGAATCAAAGGCCTGCTTTAAATCAATGAACGTTAAACAGAGCGGCATCTTGAACTCCCGAGAAACCTCAATGAGCTTGATTATCGTGTGCATATGGTCGATGGTGCTGAATCCTTTGCGGAACCTGGCTTGCTCGCATGGTTGTCCTTCATCTAGTGTTCTGACAATCCTATTTAGGATGACTCGAGTGAACAACTTGTAGATGACAGACAATAGGCAGATCGGGCGATAGTTGCCAATGTCATGGATGTCTCCCTTCTTGAACAGTAGTACGGTCCAGCTGGTTTTCCATTGGGACGGAACCTTGCATTCGGACAGGTAGTGTGTGAAAAGCCAAGCCCGTGTATTGATGAGTACTGATGGCAGGTTCTTCAGATGTTCAGATCTGACCTTGTCTGGCCGGGTGCTGTTCATTTCTTTACCGACAAAATGGCGTGTCGTATTTCGGAAGGGAGAACATTGGAAACGACATATCCATCCTGTGGAATTTGGTATGTCGGCAAGTAGACATGGCTATCGAAGAGATTTGAGTAGAAGTCATGGATAATCTTCTCCATTGCCGTTCTGGAGGATGTGATAGATCCATCAGGTCGTCGGAGTGCAGTCATCTTGGTCTCATAGTTGGCGAAGGACAGGCGGACGTTACGAATACTTTTCCCGGCTTCTGCCGCTTCTACCAGCACTTCTGCTCTTCTCTCTTTGAGGTCTTTCTTGATCGCATCTCTGTACTGCTTTGCAAGCTCGGACATTCGCTTGTGGTTGCCTGAGGCATGCGCCAAACCACGTTGGAGAATAAGCTCAAGAGTTTTTGAACACAGGCGTTTTTTTGTGTCTATCTCTCTCTTGGCATTCCTTGCACAATCATGGAGGTGCTGAACCAGTCGATCATATTCCTCGTCAATGTTGTCAACAATGGCATCTTCCCATGTTGCCGCAATAGTGCCAAAGAGCTCCCAGTTGGTGGTCGTTCTGGGAGTTCTCTTTTTAAACTTTGCTGCCCTTTCTTCCCGCTCTGTGAAGTAGAATTTTGTGCGAAGGAGACGGTGGTCCAACTCCGTTCGGAATTTTGGGACAACAGCGACATCGGTCAGGCAAAACCGTCGATTAAATATGATGTGGTCTATTTCATTGTGGAATCGTCCACCAGGAGACTCCCACGTCCAACGTTTAGATTCTGCCTTCTGGAACTGTGAGTTACCATGGATGGTCTTGGTCAACATGATGAACTCAGACAGTCTCTCACCCTGTTCGTTTCATTCTAGGCCATGGGTTCCGATGTGAAATTCTTCAGCTGATCTTCTCGGTCCTATCTTGGAATTAAAATCACCCACAATGATCTTGTAGAAGGTGTGGTCTTTATAGAACTTCTCCAGCTCCATGTAGAATTTCTCAATTTGTCTTTCATCATAATGAGATGTTGGTGCGTAGACCAACCAATGAAGATAGAAACTGCTGGCAGTGAGTCACATCTATTCAAATGTAAACGTCCGATTCAGGTTGTTAGGCATTCGAATGAATCAATGCTCATGGCCAAGTTTGTGTTGACAAGGACACCAACGCCTTCGACACCTCTTTTATCTCATGTTCCGAGGAACAATTCTTCTCCAGTGTCGACAATGGCGTGATGAGATTTGTGCCTTCTTGTCTCGGTCAGACCAATGATGTCATACTTGATCTTTCGCGCTTGTACCTTCAGGTCCTTGATGGATGCATCTGATGCTAGCGTATGTGCATTGAAAGTACAGATGATCATTTTTGTCTTCCTTCGTTGTGGCAGCCTAGTTCGGCCTTGAGATTTTATCGGCCTCTCCTTTCTCATCCTTCTCAGTGCTGCCATGTCGGTGAAGCCTTCAGGGTCAGGTGAATGAGACCCATTGTAATTACTGGTTTTGGCATATCGAGTACACAACAGATAGCTTGTCAGGCTCTGCCGTGCGGGTGGAATACTCTTGGTAGCTTGCCAGTCTTTCCAAGAGGAATAGAGGCTTTTGGGACGACCTCTAAATGCCCTCGTAGGTGTTACAATATTTGAACCCTATCAAATATGGTAAGGCAATTCCGGAAGATGGGTATTTAGTGTCTTATGATGTGTCACGTGGCCGCGCAAGTCCGGAAAGCGTCCTGGAGTGTGGCGGCGGCTGGGTAATGGAGATAGTGCTTGAGTCAACATTATTTATTTTATTTGTACCACACACAGTGGTAGTTAGGGCTTACTCCTGGCTCTGCTCAGGGATCACTTCTGGTGGTGTTTAGTAGACAACATGTGGTACCAAGTATCAAACCTGAATCAGTCACACGTAAGGCAAGCACCCTACCCCCTGTACTATTTCTCTTTCCCCTTTTTCATTGGGAATGATACATATTATTTTATTTTATATATACATACATTTATTTTATATATACATACATACATTGTTGCAACACTACTCCACCACCAGAATGATTCCTTTGGTTCATCAATATCAAATCCTCTCCCCCCACTCTCTAATTTACCTCTCACCTCCAGATAAATTCAGTTCTGTAGACCAACTCCCTAGCTCTGTTGTCTTCAGTCATTCGTTGCTCCCTTTAGCATTTATTTTTTTAAGTGGTTCTATTTTAATTGTTATCAACTATCCTCTCTGACCACTGGTGCTCTGAAAATAGAAATTAATCACAAATAGAAATGGAGGAAAACTCAAACACTTGTATATTAAACGAGAAATAGATGTCATTGGGCTACATTAGCACGCGACAGGGACAAATGGAGACATTACTGGCGCCCGCTCAAGCAAATCGACGACTAACGGGAAGTTAAGTGATTAAGTGATCTATTTTAATGGTCTTTCTCAATTTAAAGAATGTTTATCTATTTCTCGTTTAATATACAAGTGTTTGAGTTTTCCTCCATTTCTCTTTGTGATTAATTTCTATTTTCAGAGCACCAGTGGTCAGAGAGGATAGTTGATAACAATTTCTTTCTTCTTTATTCTATGGAGATATATGTTATGAACCATTATGTGCCCTATCTTGGAGAATGCCCATTACTCACTTGGATAAGAATGTGCACTCATCTTTTGGGTAAATAAAGGACTCTCTCTACATCTCTCTCTTTTATTTCTCCTTGCAAGGTGAGTGTTTCCTTCTCAGTTTTTTGTTTAGTTGATCTATGCAGCAGTGATAAGGGATTGTTATACTCTACAACTACAAATACGTTGTTGTAAATATTTTCCTTCATGTCTATAAAATTAGTGACATTATTAAAATCAAGAAATTTATTGCATCATTTTGTAACAGTTATGCTTCTTTGCACAGTTTGTCTTGTTTTTAAAGAATTCTCTTTAATGTTTCTTGTAAAATTAATTTTAAGTCTATGAAACTTCCAAAGCTTTTGCCTGTCCATAAAGCTTTGTATAGTTCCATCTGATGTGAATGATAATCTAAACAGATTAGATATTTTGATAAGGTCTTCATTTCAATGACTTTAAAAAAAAACTATACCCCACCATTCTCTTCTGGCCCTGAGAGTATCATTTGATAGATTCACTGTGAATCTTATAGGAGTTCCTTCTTTGACCTTACTGAATTTGATATTCTGTCTCTGTCTTTGGCAATTGTCATTCTAATTATAATTTGTGTTTAGTATTTATACCTGGGTTTCTTTTTTCTGAGACCCTTCAGGCCTCTTGGATCTGGGTTCATGTACTCCTCAATTCTAGGAGAATTTTAGCTATAGTTTCTTTGATTAGTAGTTCTTTGTCAAATTTGCTGTCATGTTCTTCAGGCTCATGTTCTCCAGTGAATTTTACATTGTTCTTCTGAACAGCCATAGCTCATTCCATGTTCTCTGGTGTACTGCTCATAAATATTTAAACTTTTTTTCCATATTCTGCTGTTTTCTACACCCCACCTTGGAGTTCATCATTTTTTCCCTTTCCCATTGTTATTCTGTCACTGAGGTCTTTCATTGAGTTTTATATTTCACTTACCATACTCTTCAATTCTGTCCCTTCCAATTGACTATGTATCAATCTATGTGCCAAGTGACTATATGTCAATTGTAAGTAGCAGAAATACATTGACTATGTATATCTTTGAGTAACACTAAACATTTTATTTTATTTTAGCTTTTGTTTCTGTGCCACACCCAGTAGTTCTCAGGACTTTCTCTTGTCTCTGCACTCAGGATTCACTCCCTGGTGCTCTGGGGACCATATAAAATGCTGGGGATAGAACCACGGTCACTGCATGGAAGGCAAATGCCCTATCCACCCACTATTCTATCACTCCAACCCCTCATTAGACATTCTCACCATGGTATCTCTATAGTTAAATCGGATAAGTTATAGAACTGACTGGTACTAGTAGAATCTTCTGCGTTATTATCTTCATAAGCTGAGCTTGGTGGGTTTCTATATAGCTCCTTTGTATAAAACTCCTGGGAGGCCAATGGCTCTCCCCCTAGCCTCCTATATTGGGGTGGGCCCCGGGCCTCTCCCCCAGCCAGGGTGGCTTGGGTCATGGGGCAGATAGTGCATGAAACGAGGGCCAAGACAGTTGATTGATCAGATGACATTTATTTATTCTCCCTATGTGCCTGCCCCAGTCTCTCTGAGCCCCCCATTCTAGTCTCACACTACTTCTCATTCTCGTCTCCTCCTGTCTCTCCTGCTCATCTCTCCAAGCTCTATCTCACAGCCTAGGCTCTCTCTCCACATGCCTGCTCCTGTATTCTTCTTCGACATCCTTCTCTCTGTCTCCCTTGCTAGTCTCTTCACACTCCATCTCAAAGCCCTGCTTCTCTCTCATCTCTCCAGCTCTCTAGTCTCTCCAACTCCCCCAGCACACTGGCTGACACTCTACCCAGTCAGGCAGCAAAATCAACATAAGAAAGCCCTTCCTGAGGGTCCACCAGGTTCAAAGGAAACACCACTTAGGAGGTATTCCAAAGCCCTTCCTGACTGCCTCAGGCAAAATACCTCTTATGGTGCTTTTCTCCTTTCCTGAGTCCAAAAACTCAATCAACATCTTTAATACTAGTTATTTTTTGCATGGATACAATAAGAGATACATTGAGGCTTGTAGGACAGCTCTCCTGGGAACATCTTGCCACAGACTCACACTACAGAGCTCAGGACAGATTTTAATCTTTTCTAACCCAGCAGGGTCCGAATCTAGTTATTATTTTTTGGATTATGACAGCATTTGTCCTTGACCAAGCTCGTAACTTATATTTAAGCATCAGGCACTTTAACCAGGCCTATCTCGATGCCAGGATAGCATATAGCTTACCGGTTGACCTGGTTCCTTCCAGTTCCTCCTCAGGGACCCTGCCTTTGGGGGCAGCTGAGGCTTAGGTGAGAGAACAGATGCCCAGGAGGAAAATATCATTTAGAGTCAAATGACCCCCACATTACAAAAACATAGCATTTACTGCCTTCTTGTGTCCATACAAAAAAGACTTTGCTCTGAATAAACTATGCAAAGGACTTAAGGAGAAGAGAAAATATTTTCAAGTTAACAGAACACAAAGAAAGTAATTACAAATAAACACAGAAGAATGAGAGCACTGTGATGGGAGCAATTCAAAAAACCTAAAGTACTGGAGGCTATGCAGGAAGGACAAACCAATGTTATCCTACACTCCCTTATTGTAGCACTGTAGCACTGTCCTCCCATTGTTCATCGATTTGCTGAAGCAGGCCCAGTAACATCTCCATTTGAGACTTGTTGTTACTGTGTTTGGCATATTGAATATATCACAGGGAGCTTGCCAGGCTTTGCTGTGCGGGCAAGATACTCTCAATAGCTTGCCGGGCTCTCTGAGAGTGGCGGAGGAATCAAACCCAGCTCGGCTGAACTGGCTGTGCGCAAGGCAAACGCCCTACCGCTGTGCTATTGCTCCAGCATTATGTCTCCATATTTTATTGTGTTCTAACTATAAAATGTATGTGTTTGCCTCTATGAGAGCTTGCTGAGCAATAAATCTGAATGTTTCTTTTTCCTTTGACCTGGGAACAAATAAGCAGAGGATGTAGGTGGTGAATGTGGGTATGTAGTGACAACGGTGGCAATCAGGCCTGGAAGGAGGTGGCAAGCACCCAAGCAGAAAGGAAGGAAATCTGCTTCTGGTTCCAAAAAGGCTGGGGATATCAATCAGGAGGTTAACCTAACTTGTGGGAAATGAACAAGCAGAGGAACTATGCGACGAGTATCTCATCCATGCTATTTCTTTACAATCTGTGTGTTACTGTGTGTTTGATCTTTTTCCCAATTCATCATTACTATCCTCTAACAGAATTACTTCCATAACCTTTGTTACATCATTTGATGGTACAGTTCCTCTGTGGCACAGTCGTTGAGCATGGTGCATTTAGTTACACTCTGTTAAAGTTTGACTCAAGTGCAGGTGGAGATAGGCATCTCATTCATATGCTCTGATGTTTGCAAAAGTGATTGTTCAATTTGACTTAGCTGAATAAATTTCAAATTGTCAAAGAAATGCACCCAGTTAGCAAACTGACCAAAATCTAGCAATGGGTCAGACTTGAATTCAGATAAAAGCCATGAGGTCAGGCTAGAATAACTCCAAGCAGAGAAGCCCACTGGAATCATCTATACAATAGCTGACTTGGAGATCCATGAATAAGAAGAATAAATGATTATTATTGGAGATTTTTGTGCTTGCATGTTATCAGCGTTATCTCAATAAAAGAAAAAATAGGCAAATAATATTAATCTGTTTCAAAATTATTAGTAAAACATCTGTAAACCCTGCCACTGCTACCAGAAATATTAAATATCTTAACATTTTTTATAACAAAAATGTTTAATTTTGGTGGGTTAATATGATTAGAATCTGCATTTGCACATTTACTTATAAAAACCAGTAAATCTTTCCCCATCACCTTTTTTCGCCTTTAGTAACATAAACTTTACCTACTTCCATAAAATAACTTTAAGATATGTGATTTTATAGATTAAAAACATATGTTTAAGGGGCCAAAATGGTAGCACAGTGGGTAGGGCACTTGTCTTGCACAAGGCTTACCTGGATTTCATCTCCGGCATCCCATATGGTTGCCTAAGTACTGTCAGAAGTGATTCCTGAATGCAGAGCCAGGAGTAAGTTCTGAGCATCATGTGACCGTCAAACAAAAAAACAAACAAGAAACATATTTTTAATTATCATAAAATATCCATATTTGAAAGAACTTTGTTTAATGATAGTTCTCATGAGTAAATAAATATCACATATGCCTAAAATTTAATGGAAAGAGCACTTTGGCGATTTCTAAGTTCACATAATGTATGTATAAGGCATAAAAAATAAAATAAGAAAATCCAAATAGAAGTTGTTTATCTTTGAAGTTAATTTCAAGACTCAGTGTAGTTGTAAAGTTGAAAGCCAAATTATCACTTCCACTTAATGCGGCAGCAATGTCATAAGGCATCTATGCTTCTTATTTCTAGTGTTCTTTGAGTGAACACTAGAAACAATGTAGTGCAATGTAGGCATTAATATCATCATTTATAACCATTTTATGAAGATACTAAAGTTCAAGGAATTGAAATGACCTGGTTGAAAACATAGAGTTGCTAAAGTAGGCAGCAAATCAAAAGATTATATCAAGAGAATATACCTTATACTATATCTATAGCACTATTCTCAGAGTGTTACTGGCCATTTATGTTTTAATAGTCAAATACCTAATATTCCTACCAATGTTTGTTGACTTGAATTGAGACAGTATATTCCCAAATCAGCAAGGAATAAATTAGCAAAGGCAGTTACTTTGTCTCTTTTTAAAATTTTCCACTAGATTGAGAATAAAATTATTCCCTCAGAGAGTATCAAATTATAGACAATTGTGCTTTAACTTTGTGCTAAATTTGTTTTTGTTAGAAATAAAGGAAATGTACTAAGGACTTCAGTATCTATACCTTAATGGCTCTTGCATTGGACAAATTCTTAACCCAGACATCCAGCCTAATATGAATAGTTTTTCAACCCAGCATGAAATTATGATTCTCAAGAAGCAATCCCTTTAGACAATTAGAAGCATTTTCTTCATGATTTTTTTTCTCATATTACATGCTGCCATATGGCTACAAGAATCAACCCGGCAGAGCATATGGAAAACTTGCCATGAATGGGGAAACATTAAAGAAAAAATATGGAAACAAGAGATGCTTCCATTGCTCATACCACTGCATAAGAAAGTTTCTTGCCACTCCTGCCAAAGCATAAGCCGTTGAACATGTCTTTTATGTGTGATTTCTATTTTATGTTTAAGTCTGGCTTACCAAGCACACCCTGCCTGTGTTATTTCCTGTTTGGATGCCAGTAAGATAAAAATGTTTTCTACCTAAGCAGCAGTCAAGCACAGCTAATCCCGAATGTTCCCTACCTCCCCACATAAATAGCCTCTTCTGTTTTTTTAAGAAGAGGTTACACCCAACTGAGCTGGGAGAGAAGAATGTGCAAAAGCCTTGGTTGGGTCTGGAAACTACAAATTTCTGATAATATGGTTCATTTCCAAGAAATCAGCCTCCATATGTAAATAGCACCCAATTGTTGCCTCATTAATAGAATAAGGGACACCTTAATACTTTCAATCTTGGGAAGTTTCAAATGCTTTTGGCAGCTGTAAGCAAGGAACTTTAGATCCAAATGTAGGGGTTTCATTCCTGGCACTTCCGACATGCTGGTAGCACTAACATTTGTCGCCAAAGGGGGCAATCCCCTGACAAATTCTGGAACAAAGTTTGGAAACTCAGGTCAGAACAATTAACAGCAACAAATAGGAAGGGGAAAAATAGATATGGATATAGATGGAATATATGAATGATCAAAGATATATTTATATTGCTATCCTCCCGTTGTTCATTGATTTGCTTGAGCGGGCACCAGTAATGTCTCCATTATGAGACTTGTTGTTATTGTTTTTGGCATATCTAATACGTCACGGGGAGCTTACCAGGCTCTGCCATGCAGGCGGGATACTCTTGGTAGCTTGCTGGGCTCTCCAAGAGGGCAGAAGAATCAAATCTGGGTCAGCTGCGTGCAAGGCAAACACCCTACCCACTGTGCTATTGCTCCAGCCCATATATTTACATATATATATAAAATATTTACAAATCACAATATCAAACTGTTTTGTGTATATATATGTGTATATATATATGTGTGTATATATATATACATATATATATAAAAACTAATTTTCCTACCCTAGAAGATCCTCGTCCCCAATTTTTATCTGGAAGGTTCTTCTTCTAATACTTATAGAGATGATGAACTCCAACTCATATCTGAACTATCTCCTCCAGCCAGGCAATTGCTATCTCCACGTCACTATGGCTATCAATATGTGCTGTCATCTATTTCTAAACTTTAGACTATCTGATTACTCAGATCTCTTCCACAGTTTCCTTTTTATATATATATATATATATATTTATTTTTTAATAGTGAGGCACCATGAGGTACAGTTGCAGACTTACACATTTTTGTGCTTGGGTTTCGATTATACAATGATCAAACACCCATCCCTCCACCAGTGCGCATTTCCCACCACCACGGATCCCAGCATCCCCTCCCCACCCCAGCCCCTATCCCACCCTGCCTCTGTGGCAGGGCATTTCCCTCTCTATCCTTTTGAATGCCATGGTCGGCAAAAGAGGCATTGAGTGGCAATCATGCTTGGTCGACAGTCTACCCTCAGCATGCTCTCCCATCATGGGCGGATCCTCCCAACACCCTTTATTTGGAGTTCCCTTCTCTTTCTGAGCTCCCCCTTCCCCTAACATGTGTGGTTGTCCTCCGGGTCATTGAGTAAAATTCCTGGTACTAATCTCTGCCATATTTGGGTGTTAGTCTCCTATTTTGTTACTTTATGTTCCCCAGATGAATGCAATCTTTCTATGTCTATCCCTTTCTTTCTGAGTCATTTCGCTTAACATGATACTTTCCATGTAGTACCACTTGTATGTAAACTTCATGACTTCGTCTTTTCTAACAGCTACATAGTACTCCATTGTGTAAATGTGCCAGAGTTTCTTCAACCAGTCATCTGTTCTCGGGCACTCAGGTTTTTTCCAGATTCTGGCTATTGTAAAGAGTGCTGCAATAAATAAACAATTGCAGATGTCACTTCGGCTATACTTTTTTTGCCTCTCTGGGATATATTCCCAGGAGTGGTCTTGCTGGGTCAACAGTTTCCTTTAACAGTCACTCCATCTCAAACTTTGACTGTGATCATAGGTAAACCTTAACAGTTTTTCTAAATCGTTAACTTCCTCCTTAATTTATACTGATCTCCCTCAGTACATAAACTGCATGTATGCCTACCACATTTCTAATTTTCTTAGCTCATGTTCAGGTCATCAACATTATCAACTTTTAATAATTGATGAAGGTAATTGTTTTAAAGGAAGAAATCATAAACACCTCCTAAATGTATTATTCATTTTTCCTAATTCTATTTGAGCATCAAGAAAAAGAACTTTATTGTGTTTTATGTAGTGGAAATCAAAAGTAGAAAAACACTAGTGCTGCAGCAACCTTGAGCCTGCTAAAACAATTATCACCATAGGTAAATGTCCTTGTCTTTACCTATTGAATACATCTCACATGGAGATAAGAGAAGATGCTTCTGTTTTGTATTTAGACATCACATGATTTCAAGGTGCATAAGATACATTTTTAATTCTGAGAAAAATATACAAGTACATTTAAAAGAGCAAAATATATTCTTGAGCAACACATTCATCCAACCATTCTAAAAGTCTGCTTATATTTATCTGGAACTTTATTTCTTTATAAAACTAATGTATTTGTCTCCAACTGACAAAAGTCAATTTTGTCACAATGTCTCTAAACCCAAACTAAGAATTGGTTCAACTCCATCAAACCCTCATTAATATTTTTTATTACAATATATATTTCAGACTAAGTTTTAGGTGATAAATGTCTTTTTCTACTAAAAGACTAGATGCAGAGCTGGAGAGAAAGTACAGGTGAGTATATTCCCGGGCATGCTCTGGGATCCAGGAGTTTCAAATTATACAACACATGCTTGAAGATAAAAGGCTTTCCACCCACAACTCTACCAAAGATAAAGCACATATTATAAGTGTGAGGTGAGAAAGAGATGCTTATTTGTTATTCCAAACAAGTGTTAAAAATAATCATTAAGATCTAATTAAAATTCCAAAAAAATTACTTAAGAAATAGCACATAGTTGATGATGATGGTGATGATTGATAAATACATACATACATAGATTGATTTTCAAAAAGTGCACCACAAGTAAAGCAAACATCCTTTTTTTCTTTTGTTTATTCAAAATTCAAAATCTAATTCAAATGCTTCAGCCAATCAAACAGAAAAGGAATGAATTGTGTCAGTTTTACTTGGTAAGATATATGCACTAAATAATATTTCCACATGCCCCTCTGGTTTCTTATATTTTTCTTCTCTAAATTTTTATAGAATTTTGCTTGAACTATCTTGTCTTTTTCTACTTCTCATGTGATCATTGAGATTACAATTTTTATTGTGTGGCTCTGTATAATTTCTTTGCAAGAGTTATTTTTCACACACATAGATACAACAACATGTACTTGCAAAAACAATGATCATTTAGAAAATATAATCAAACAAGGTTTTAAAGATACCAGTGCATGTAAACAAGGAAAACTGTGCCTAGGAAAAACAGAACATTTCCACCAAAGCAGCACTCTGTTCAAAAGAAATGCCAGTAACTATTACGAAAGGAAGATTAAAGAATCAAATTGTGCTCCCTAAAGACAAAATTTTTAAAGAAGGAAACTTAGATCTCCAGAGATGCTTTGATTAACAGGTTATGAACGTAGCTCTAAAAAACTCTAGAGTTTATATATTTGTTTTAGGTTGCAGTTACAAGAGCACACCTTTGGGAATGACAGTAATTTTCTAACAGTTTTTAAAATAATTGAAAAAGGAATAAAACAAAGATATTTTCTCAGAGAGCACATATTAAAAGGCATATATTACACATTTTATTACTTGTTCCTTTATCTGATATTAAATATAAAATCAGAAAGATACAGAAATAAGTGAATGAGTGTTAGTATTCTAAGTAAAGGAGCAACCAGATTATTATTGACTCCCTGCGAGTATAAAACTGGGTATGTCAGTAACAAAAATCCACTATAGAGCATCATTTTTATTTGTTTTTTGGTAATAAAAAAGCATCAAGGATGTTTCATGTAGATAAATACTCAGAGCAAAAAAATGCTATAGGTGTTAGATCGTAGAGTTGTAACATGTCATCCTATGCATGAATCATTATCAACTCTCTGCATGCACTTAACAAATTAGTGAATATCAACTGTGCAACTCAAATAATAAAATTAGTGATGAAAAAATCATAACTAAAGTAAAATACACCAAGTTCATGAGTCTGTGTAAGAATTTTATATAACTTGTTTTCACTCTAGGCCTTTTAGAACTTCATTACATAGTTTTGAGAGAGCAACAAATACTCAAATTTGTGTCTCCTTATTTCCTTTTGAAAACTAAGACAAATTCTCTAAGATTAAGGAAGTGAAAGCACACTGACTGGAGACTTGTAGTATTGGAGTTAGTTCAAACTGACCAACTTCGGTAGTGAGGCAGTGAGTACTCTTTTTGTGGTTTATCGCTAACTAAAAGACCAATGCCTTTTCAAAAGTGGATATGTTTTAAATTAAGGTGTTTTTGCTTGAAAATCACTGCTCTTCCAATCAGTATATGCCTGTCTTCCACCTTTATCATTACCATATTAAGAAACTCACAGTATTAGGAAAAGTGACGTTGGCTGTGAACTGGTCTTCATCTATCTCCCTGGGAAAGAGTATCACATTTATTCTGGTGCATTTTCTTATTTTGGCAAAGCTTTTACCTATAAATATTCCCCTAAAGTACAGTAATGTCATCCCTTTTGATGACATGCACATAGATATGTATGTAAAATATGAGTAATAGACTCTCCATGTCTTTCCATTGTCTTTCCATTGTGTCAAAAACTTTCTCTTCTACTGTTACCAAATGAACATTTTGGTATCTGCTCAAGTGTCAGTCAAGATGTAAGGGTTGATAGAAATCCAACAAATAAAAAATAATTTCTTCAGGTGTTATCAGTCTGATAATATGGCACACTTCTTGTTTACTTACCCCCTTCCTCCCATCATGTTCTTTGTTCAGGCATATGGTTTTATATTACATTGATTGGGAAAATAAGTCAAGAGAAAATATGTCTAATGAACCTGGGGAGAAAGGAGTCCTGCCTTGAAGTGGACCATCTATAGTCAGTGGGTAATGATTCCTCAGAGGAGCAATGGTCTCTAACTTGGAGATAATATGATTAAATAATACTCATCTCCAGGGTATGCAAGATAAACTTTAAGAATCTTTTCAAATGATTGCTCAAAAGTGCTTGCTCCTTCCTTCTCTATTTATAACATTACCTGCTGTAACATTAAAATTAAATTGCATGAGAATATCTTTTAGGACTGGGAGACAAAGTAAAGGTCAAGGTGGAGTGGGTGATTATAAGAAGTACACATGTGAAAAGCAAGACAGAGTGTAATTTTTGCTCATTTACACTATGCTATGATAAACAGTGCTCTCATTATCCTTTAGCAAAACCTATTAGATGAAAACTATTTCAATCTCTTCCCATTTGCCTTTCAAATGTCCAGTTAGGTGAAATCCAAAGATCTAGTGAGTCAATGTACATAACTTTACATAGGTATGCATTATATAGGTGTATTAAAAAACAAGCAGATGCAAATGCTTTTGGCATTCTTTGTGGTAGCTGATTGCTCATGGTTTGTTAAATTTCAACTCTGAAATAATGTACATAGCAAAATTTCCACTAGAAATGGGACCTGTAGCTTTTATTCTGTAGTCCATTATCAAAATGTGTACAGAATTCATGCTCCACCTAACACTCAATGTTTCATGATAATGTACTTTATAATAAAACAGAGTATATAGGTGGGGAAAAAATCATGATATGACTATCCCCTCTCCTTGGTGACTTGATTTTGGCTTTGAGTGGCAAGACAGAACTTTACAGTTGCCTTTATACTAAGAAGGATCCAGATCAACCTCTGACTAGACAGACTGGTCAGTGGAGACTGAACATAGGAACAATCGTCCTCATGGGACAATCTCTAACCATCATTCACCTACCTTCCCAGTACTGTTAGTCAGATAATAGTATGGGTGAGGTCATGGGAGTATGAAAAAAAGATAGAGAAAAGCAAGCAGTTTCATAATGCCAAACTGAATGATGAGCCAGACAAGACAAATTCATAAATTTGGGAAGGAAATTTCACCCAGCTATATATTCCCTGCAAAGTCCATTGACTTCAACCCTTGGAGTGAAACTCGGGCCAAATTAAGTGACACAGGAAGCCATCCATGGGATCCTCACTCTTTCCTCCTATCTTAAATCAATTCTTTATTTTACTCCTACTATGTGTTTGTGTTTTACTCCCAAAATATGCACTTACTTCCTACTATGTGTTTGCAATTTACTTCCACAATATACACTTCCTCTTTTGTGTGACTCACAGAAGAATATATCTGAGGAACTGCAGAATCAGGGATCAGGCCAAATAAATCAATAGCTTGGTTCATAGAGCTGATTCATCATATGGTGATTCAGTTTGTGATTCACACAAATAGACAGGACTGTGTGCATGAGCTATAACATGATGTTTAACATTACCATACAAAAAGATGACCCAATGACATTTCTCGGCAATTTTCTGTATACATTAGGAGTGATTATGCATGTCCATTCTGTGTTCTTGATGTGCTTAGGCCCACTAATTCTTTCATAAATACATATTGATTTTGTTAGAAACTCCTAAATATGTATACACTGTAAATTACTCAAATCCACTTCTCATAAAAATCAGATCTATTCTTTCCTGGATCCTGTGCTGACTGGACTTGCTTCCAAACTTTTAACTTGTTTCTAGCCAGCAAATTCCATCTTTTCTACTCCACTGTTCCTCTGATTTGGTGGTAACAGGATTACCCAGAAAATTCTCTTATTCCTTTGTTGCTTCCATCCACAATCAGAAAAAGGAAATAAGAAGTAGTAGGTTTAGAAAATGATTGCACTTAGTTTCTTCCTTCAAATGTGTTATTGTTGGGAGAGAAAATTGAAACTTGTAATTAAATTAGTGTTTTGATTACCAGTAGATTTCATTTTTCTGACTCTGAACTCAATTATCAAGGATAATTGAGATCCATCTTTAAAGCATTTTTTTAAAAAATTCTTCTCATCAGTCAGTTTGGAGAAGGGGAGACAATGGAAGAATTGTAAGCTCTAACACTCTCTCTCCAGTCCTTCCACTTACACCTATGACCCAGCATCACCAACCTTTCCTCTTAGAAGGCTACAGTTTCCTCCTGTACACAAAGAGAGAAATAGAGCATGATAAATGCTATCTATGCACTTCGGAATTGTGGGTTACCATAGCAGCAAAGCACTTCAGGTATACTGATGTAATGTGTTTGGAATTGGAATATTAACCTAAAGAACCTAATGCTGTTTCTCACAATTTTCTAAAGGGATGCCAATAACCATATAGCTGTGAGGTTTGGCTTCAAATGAAGATTTTTCAGATTGTCTGCTATTGAAAATAATGGACAGAAAAACCTCGGCAGTTATAAAACCCTACTAAGTGTTATATGAGCATTTAGTCAGTTGAAGACAATCTAAAACTGTCAATAAGGCAACTTTATGACCATAATCCCTCTCTTGCTGAGAAATCCTATATGATATTTTCCCATAAAGGACATCATTTTACTTAGATGTTCTATGAACCATCCTACTCTTGCAATTATTTTCTGCTCAGTAAATCCTTTGCATTTTATTCAAGGATAGTGTCATAAAACTCAACCAAGATGTCTAAAATTCCTTATCTCTTCGCTATGCTTTGAAGTAATAGATATATATATATATTACTTTATATATATATATATATATGTATATATATATAAATTCCACTTACCCCAAAACTTTTCCCTGGAGGGATTAAACCTAAATCTTAAAATTACTGTGACATATCCAAGGTCAAATGACATTTGTAGAATAAAAAGTAATTTTTTTCCCAAAAGAGGCTACCACAGATTTTTAATTCTCTAGTATTTTGTAAAGTGTGTCTCTAATTAGTGAAAGCAGATAGAGTGTTAACTAGAATTCATCTGCCTCACAGGAACTGGGAGGGGTGGGGGATGGGGTTTTATTGGGGTTCTTCATGGTAAAAAATAAGTATTGGTAAAGGGAAATGTGTTTGATATTTGCATGACTGAGACCTAAACCTGAAAGCTTTGTAACCTTTCCCACAGTGATTCAATAAATAAATTAAAAAATATATTTTAATAATAATATACAGCTTTTCAAGGTTTTCAGAGTGTTCCTAATCATGAAGCAAATTAAATTACGTTAAGGGCTATATTATATTACTTTAATGTTTTAAAAATTAGAAAAGATATGTTTATGACTTGACTAAAATAATAGACTAGACAAAGTATTTTATTTCCAACTATGTTAGATTATACAATTTACTAAAACTAGTTGCAGTTATTTCTATAAACTAATGATTGGTGAACTTTTCAGTGAGATATCCCCATGACATGTGGGCTCTTGCCATTGGTCTGAGAAGAATCACATGACAGGGCTAGGACAGGGGAGAAGCATTTTTATTTCTCCTATCCAGGAGGAAAACTTGAACTGCAAGTGAGAGCAACCATGGATTTCGAAGTTCACAGTAGGGTTTTATAATTTTCTGGTTCTAGGTTCAGACTATGATGTGGGACCCAACTGGGCACATTATCCTTATAAGGTTAAGTCTATCAGGGTGAATAGAGGAATGAGGGCAGGGAGACAGTTGGAGTTTGAAAGTCTTAGATTTCCTGCCCCGTGGCCTCCATCTGTCTGATGCAATCTGGTGCTGTAGTTATGGCAGAAGATACTGTCCTATTGTGAAATTGATTTTTGTAATTACATTCTTGCATTCACCATAGTTTATCAAGTTGTGAAGCATTTACTTACTCTCAACAAATGACAAGTAGTAAAAAATAATTTCTTTTGTCACTATTATAAAGGCACTAGCTCTTTGAATATCTTATATATAGTTATACTAGCAAGCTGATTAATAATTAACTTTTTTACCAAATGATTCCTATCTACCCCCAAATTTTATTAAATGCCTTTTACATGTCTAGTCTGAATTTGGTTAGGCAACTATTTTTAATGTACTGGACAGTAATTAACAAAAACTTTTGCTAAAAAGGTAATTAGGTAAAATTATTTTGGGGAATATATATATATGCATGGAGAGAGAGAGAGAGAAAAAAAAAGAGAAGATCTGAGAATATCTAATCTGACATAGGAAAAGGACTTGGAAAATGTGATTAAGGTTACAAAACTTTAAGATCAGGAAATTAACCTGAATTATGTGCATGAACCCAACCTAATCTCAAACATCTTCAAAGGCAGACTAACTTTTCACTGAAGTGATAGACAGATGATGGCCAACTTTAGTTTTAACCAACACTCAAAGTGTTTCTGACGGACACCAATGGCAAATAACCAACACAGCTGTTGCTCTCATTCCTTCTTATGGAGGCAACCTCAGAATGATCCTTTTACTTTCTCATATTCTCTTTATTTTCTTTTATTTATTTTCTTTTTCTTATTTTCTTATATTCACTTTATCTTCAGACATTAAATGTCTCATAGAGTTTAAATAGAAAATTTTATTTCACAGGCGAAGTCTGAATTATCTTTTAGTAATTAGGGAATAAGGAGAGTGTTCAAATTTTTTCCCTTTTCTGTTCTCATCTCACTCTTCTGTTTGGATCACATTTTTCTCCTATGAATTCCTGGAAGAAGACTTAGAGAAAAGGATAAAGCATCTCTTATGTATTTAATCTTGTTGAAATCCAGGCATCAGAAATCTTTGAAGGCAGGCAGCAGTAAGGGTGATAAAGTCTCTGGTTGGCTTCTTGTAGTTCCACAATTCATTAGTTCCCCTCTTCAGTTCCTTCAGTCTTGGACGTTTGGCCATCTGTTATCAGAAATCAGATTCCGGAAGGCCGCAGAGGTAAAGGAAACTCCAGGGAGTACATGCACATCCATGAACTTCCAGGGCAATTAAGGAGGTGAATTCCTGCTCTGAACTGGTAACTAAGCTGCCACTCCCTCAAGGAGGTAATTAGAATACACCAATACTCACCTGATCTGTTTAGCATAGAAATTACCCCCTGTCACCTGATTCTCAGAGAAGTCTTAGAACATAGGCTGAATGAGATCTAGTTGTTCAGGTGACACTTAAAATGGGATTAAAATGGCTTGCACCAAGAAACCAAAGGAATAAATTCAGCCAGGAAGCTAAATTTCAATCCAAGTCATGGAATCAGAAAGATGTTACAAAAGGAAGGAAGGAAGGAAGGAAGGAAGGAAGGAAGGAAGGAAGGAAGGAAGGAAGGAAGGAAGGAAGGAAGGAGAAGGAGAAGGAGGGAGCGAGGGAGGGAGGGAAGAAGTCCCACTTGGTATGTGGTTTTTGTCTTTGATTTGTGGTTTTTGTCTTTGTAGGAAGAAGGGTTTAAGTACAGTACAATATAGATAACGCAAGAGAGATTTATAAAGAGATAGTACACACTGAGATGTGGTATAGACATTGTTAAGGGAGAGATGCACACCAGAATTTAGAGAAAGGGATTCTAAGCACTGTAGCACTGTAGCACTGTCCTCCCATTGTTCATCAATTTGCTGGAGCGTGCACCAGTAGTGCGTCCATTGTGAGACTTGTTGTTACTGTTTTTGATATGTAGAATACGCCACAGGGAGCTTGCCAGGCTCTGCCATGAGAGCGGGATACTCTCAGTAGCTTGCCGAACTCTCTGAGAGGGATGAAGGAATTGAACCCGGGTCAGCTGTGTGCAAGGCAAATGCCCTACCCGCTGTGTTATCACTCCAGGGAAGTTCTCTAGTTAAGGGGTTGAATATTAGCAGCTTTATTTGGGTGTTATTGAAGTTGTAGGCAAAAAATTGACTATGTTTGCTCATATGTCTCAAATAATGTTAAATTATTATTATGTTAATAGATAATACAATTTATTAAGGGTTAGATAATTAAAAGTGTATGTAGATCAGTATATATATGTGTGTATATAGTGTATATATATATATATATATATATATATATATTTGGGCTTAAGCAGAAGAATGAAACAAGATCAGGATCTAGTCACTGAGTGTGGTCCAGTAGTTGACTTGTTTGCCAAAGTCCACTCTTTATGAAAAAAAAAATGGTGAATTTGCCTTGGCCAAACTCACAATGCCCCTTTGGTTTCTTGAGATATAAGAGAAATGTCTGGAAGCATTCTCAGGGGACCAAGCATTTCAAATAATAAACCACGTCTTCTATAGAGATAGTACTTCTCTTCTAGTAATTTTCTACACTGCACCTCCTATAGCCATCCATTGCATACTTTCCACACTGCCTTCATTATACTATTTTCTTCACTTATATTGTGGGCCGGAGTGATAGCATAGCGGGTAGCATGTTTGCCTTGCATGTGACTGACCTGGGTTTGATTCCTCTGCCCTTCTCGGAGAGCCTGGCAAGCTACCGAGAGTATTCTGCCTGCATGGCAGAGCCTGGCAAGCTACCTGTGACGTATTCGATATGCCAAAAACAGTAACAACAAGTCTCATGATGGAGACATTTCTAGTGCCTGCTCGAGAAAATCGATGAACAACGGGAGGACAGTGACAGTGACTTCACTAATATTAGTTGATGTGACTCATAGATATTTTCTTAGCAATTCTCTTAGATATTCTTAGTCTTTCTATTTGCTAGCTATTAGAGGTTGAAGAGTCTCAATTAAAAATAACTCTTTCATGGAGCAGGAGATGTAGCACAATGGGTAGGGTACTTTCCTTGCATTCAGCTGGTTCAAGGACCCAGACCACTAGGAAAAATCCCTGAGCACAGAACCAGGAGTAAACTCTGAGCAATGCCCAGTGTGGCCAAAAATAAGAATAAATAAAAATCACTTTATATGAAAAAATCAAATAATGATATAGGAGTCAAATTGGAAGTGGTTTTTGATATTCTGTTGTTAATGATAAAATTCTTTGCAAAAAATAATAACTTTGCTGGAATTCCTGTCTGTAGCAGTTGCTAGTTTGTTACCTCTAAATGTGATGGAACTGCCTGAAATACTGTAGAATCTGAACCCCAAGAATAAAACCCTAAATACTTGTCTCAAATTAAGAATAAAGTATATCCGTTTGGTGTTCAGTCAAGCTCCAACAGAATGAAGAAAGGAAAAGATTAAGTGAGATGGCCAACTCTGTTCCCTAGACTCGCCAGACAAATTTCCTTCCTTCGCCTGCCCATCGCCATTGACCTCCCTGGGGTGGGGGAACTGGTGTGAGACTACCGAACATGGGCAGCAGGAGAGATAGACCTCTGCCATCTTTTTGTGTTTACACAGCTTTTACAACACTCTTTACCAAAGAATTCTGAATACAATATATAGAATGTATATGCTATAACCCTAAGGAGAGGCTGTATTCTGAAACACAAAACCAGTGCCATTAAGTCATCAAGATTGAAATCATATCAAGTAGGTTTTTCTATCACACTGGTATAATTCCAAAAATCAAACACAAAATGAGGACTGAAAAAAACTGGATTTGGATTCTATACTATTTGGATTGGATTCTACTCTATTCTAACAGCATGTTATTGAATAACCATGAGGTAAATTTTCAAAAAGAGAAAAATTATGAAGCAGGTGTGATTGTAGTCATACCTGGCGGTTCTCAAGTGCAAGTCTTGGCTCAGTGCAAGCCCGAGATTGCTCCTGGTGGTGCTCCAGGGCACAATGCAGTGCCAGGAATCAGCTGGGTGTCTACATGTAAATATCCCCAAAATTTCCAAGGAATTCCAGACTCCATATACCCTAAGGATTTTTCTTCCCAAACTTGCTCATATTGGAAAGACTCCTAAGTCATTATTATGTGGGAGATCATACTGCCATTGTAAAGAGGTTGAGCTCAGTAAAATAAAAAAGCATTTTCTTACTACTGCACAAATGCTTTGTATCTAATGGAATTATGAGTAAAGACTTAATTTTAAGGATGTTTTTTCCCCACTTTCATTTGTTATAGCTATATAGTAACTGAAAATATATGCAAATATATTACTATTGATTTGCATGCAATTAGGCCAGAAGTTAAACTTCCACGTAGTTATCATCCATATTCAATTAAGTCAGAAGTCTTGTCAAGTTTGCTTCTTAGCAAATTCTACAAAGATACATAATTATCTATTAAGGACAGCAGTATTTTCTTGGAAATTACATTATCTTTTATTAAAAATGCATTGCATAAATGTGAGATATTTGGCAATGTCATAATTAGCACCATCAGAACGGCATCCCACTTGTAATGAAAAAGCAATCAGTGACAACAATGTAGAAACCGCCTACTGCACCAACAGAGATTGAACCCAGATGAGCAAATGATGCTCTGGAATGTCTCCCTGAGCAAATCAGATCATGTACATGAGACCCTTCTACATGGATCTTTATGATTTGAGAACTTCCTCATACCTTTTTCCCAAACAACTAATCCTTGAGCAGAGCAATCCTGGTGGATACTTCTATTATTCAACAGTGTACATTTTCATCTTTAGTTCTTTAATCCTTTGGCCCAGGATCTAGATCTGCCCTCACTCTTTCCCATCTACTTTTCTGGATAATATTCTTCCCAGCACATGCTTTCATAACCTACATAGAATGTTTCAGAAGATTGGCTCATAAAGTTTACCATTTTTAAAGTCTTTTGGTTTTCTCAGATAGCAGGTAGGGCGCTTGCCTTACACATGACCAACACGGGTTCGATTCCTCCACCCCTCTCAGAGAGCCCGGTAAGCTACCAAGAGTATCTCGCCCACATGGCAAAGCCTGGCAAGCTACCTGTGACGTATTAGATATGCCAAAAACAGTAACAACAAGTCTCACAATTTGTTGTGAGATGTTACTGGTGCCCACTAGAGCAAGTTGATGAACAATGAGGGACAGTGCTACATTGCTACAGTTATGAACACTTAACTAAACCAAGGAGTTATTTTTCACCCTTCGCTGGGATGATAATTGTTCTCTCGTTGTATCCTGTATCCAAACTCCAAGCCCTCTATCCACTCTTACTAGTGATTCTCATCACTATGACACAGCCTGTTTGAGTTGTGACTTGGGGACCAGGGATAGTATAGAAGTTAAGGTGCATTGATCTTGAGAAGCTCATAGTTCTTTCCTGACCTCCAATATTACTTGTGTACCCTAGAAACAAAGAGCACTGAAGAGTGTCTCCATTAATGACACTGGTACCGCAGGACAGAGCAGTACCTCATTCTTAAGCCCTTGCATTGAACCCAGCCTACTGGCTGGCAAGGAATAATTGTTTGTATGACCCAGGCATCTCCTGAGAAATTCCTGGGAGCTCACTGTTGAATGCAAAAGAATTCTGACTTGAATATATTATATCTCTGTGACTGTGAGGAAATTTCTTAAACCCTGAGTAACTGTTTTCTCATCTGCAGAATGATGATATTAAAGGCATCCATTTCATAAGGTCATTTAAAAGAATAAGTAAATGAGTTGTTACCTGAAAGTCTGTGGAAAACATCCAGCAAGTAGAAAGTACTCTATAATGTTACTTGTTAATAGCACAACATCAAACCAGTTATGAAAACCTCAGGTTATTATAATCATGAAAGTGGATTATACTTGAAGGACTCTCTGAAATTACCCAGGGATGAAAATAAATAAATAAAAATAAATAGAAATCCAGTTATCCACTACAAGGAAGAGGGGAACAAGAGGAAAAGAAAAGATTAAAAGATAAAACTACTGCTATTTGTAGTGCAAATATTGATCATGTCCTATGGATCAAACATGTAGATAAACGAGGGTCTACGAGACATAGCAGAACAGCATTTGCCTTGTTTGTAACATATTAGGTCAGATCCAGGCACCACTAGTACCACCAAGTACACCAGGAATGACCTCTGAGCAGAACCAGGAGTAAACTAGGAGCAGAGCCAGGTAAAATGGACTTAATACAGAAAATGCACAAACTTAATGAGTCGGGAAGATAATTCAATAGAGTGGAGTAAGTGAGTGCTTCACATGCTGGAGATAGTATTGTCAGGAATACAGTACCTAAGACCATAGAAGGTATGGCCCAAGAACTGCTCAGCAGAAAACTATAAGCAAAAGATTAGCTGATTGTTCATTGTAGAATTAAAGCCACATTTATTTTGAGGTTATCCTCAAACAGAACAGAGACAAAGAAGCAAATCATTGAGCAAGAATTCTGTGTGAAAAAGAATAACAAGAAATGATTTTCAAATATCTTAAATCAAAAAAATGTATAAATAGGCAGAGGGAATGGCAAATTATTTTCAGGGATGAATATTTTATTTTGAGTAAGCGTATGAAAGTATCCAAGACATCAACATCATTATATAAGATCAAAATAATATTTACTGTGTAGGTACTGGAAACTCAACACTGTGGTGTGCTAAACTTCCATTGATTACAAGTAAGCTTTCAAGCTTTAATTCTTACTAAAGGGAAGTGATTGTTACAATCAATTAAAAGCTGGAAGTGCATCATTATTATTGTCATTATTTTCATGTTCAAAATAGATCCGGATTCTGTTAAGAGAAATTGAAAGTATAAAGTAAACCCAACTTTAGTTCAATTTCCCGTCCCTTGAATATGTGAGAAATAACCATTTCCTATGATATCACTTTCACAGAATTCAAATCCCTTATCCTCCCCTTTAGTGCCTTTCATTACTAGGTTTCTGCCTCTCTTTAAATTTTTTTTCTCCTACTTCTACTTTATTTACCCTATAACTTGGAGAGACCATATCACTTCCTGGCCAAATTGAAAGAATTCTCAGAGCATTTACAAAAATAAGTCTCTAAAATATGCTACTGTCATTTTTCTAAAAAGAAATGCATTTTAATAGTCTAATCATTTAATATTTTCATAAAAGTGTAATAGTCTTCAAAACCAAATATAGTGATAAATTGAAAATGGATATCTTCAAAAGTCTTTTCTATAATACAGTACTTTCATCGAGAAAATATCTCTACAGGGGTCACTAAGGAAGTAAAAGCTAATTATGCTCATAATAGATATTCTCATTTTTTTTTTTTGCTTTGTTTTCAGTTATAAGTTACTCTGGCAGCATTCAGAGGCCAATTTCAGCCTGGAGCTATGGGTCTCCTGCATGATCATAAGGACCATGCATTGGGGCTGGAGCAATAGTACAGCAGGTAGGGCGTTTGCCTTGGACACAGTTGACCCGTGTTCAGTTCTCAGCATCCCACATGGTTCCCCAAGCACCGCCAGGAGTAATTCCTGAGTGCAAAGCCAGGAGTAACCCCTGAGCATCGCCGGATGTGACCCCCCCAAAATAATACTAATAAAAAGACTAACTTATCTTTTAAAAAAAAGTTTTATATTTAATTAATGGCATTCTTTAATTTAAAAAATTTTAAGCAAAAAATATTCATTGCTTTATTAATCCCAAAGCAATTTGTAGTTCTTAATTTTAAGCAAACTTTACAATAGCTATTTTACTTTTGCCATAATAATCTTACAAAATTTTACCTTATACATGGAATATGCATTTTAACAAAATAATTATGAAGATTGTTTTTTATTGTATTGTAAACATCAAATGATATTTGTGTAAAAATCTACTTCTGCTATTTGTTTCAATACATTAACACTAAGATTTCACTTTAATATAAACATGCATGCGCACACACACAAAAAGATAATTTGTTACTAAGAATCAGCAAAATCAACTTTAATAAACAATTAAGTCTAACTCTGTCTTGCATAGCCTCAAGCATCAATAAATTGTAAAGCAAGAAATAATTTATGGTTTTCAGTGGATTTAAGTTTTCTTATTATCATACAAATATAGAACTGTGGTCTCCAGAATAGATTATAAACTTAACTAACATCTTTTCTAGTTTTTATATTACTTTAACAGTTTTGAGCAGGAGACAATCCACAGGTTTTCAAGACATGCTTATTCTCTTTAAGTTCATTATTACTGATGTGGCTTATTCAAAAATAGAAATGCCTTTCCAAACAATAAAAAAGAGACAAAAACACCAGGCTTTAATGACAAAAAGTGGTCTAGAGAGAAATCTGCATGCAAATTCTGGAAGGTAATTTCTAGTTCTTTCGAGATAATTTTCTGTGGTTTTTGAAGCTGCCAAAAGTAACTTTGCAAAAATTTTACACAAAATTACAACAATAAAGACAAGCTATACTTTCTATTAAGTCAACACTTGAAATTGGAAAAAAAAATGTATTCAGATCTCTAAGTATGTTCCGGTACTTATAGTTTTAGTCATTAACATAACTAATATGTTAATTCATCATTAGTTATATTATTAGTCATTAATATAACCTGAAGTTTAAGATCCAAAAATATTCAAATAAATTACACATATGATACAGTTTTTAGAATGCATAATGGTTATTTGTAAAATTATTCTACCATAAGCTGTGACTGACCATAAAAAAATTTACCTGTTTTTATATTCTTGGCATGAGATATTCCAATCCACTTCTCCAGTGATAATGATACTCATTTTCCTGCGCCTAATTCTTACTTCCAAAATTTGAAAGATTAACCTCGTAAATAGAATCTTTAATATCCATATCACACCAAACCTTTGGAGAGGAGAAAAAAGCAATGGCATTTTAATTTCAAATCAATAAAATGATCTGTTCTTTTCTACCAGGAGGTTTATAACCTCAGAGAGCCATAAACTATTACCATATAAAGTTATTGCATAACACTAAAAGAGCTTGAATGTTCCTTCACTGTTTTTGGAATCTATTTGCTTCAGATTTAAAAAAATGGCAAATTACTTCAAAGAAGTCATGTAAAATTTTCAACATATCAATGTATACCAAATGGCTTTCCTTCACATCTTCCCAAACAATCTCTACTTGATAAAATCCAGTGACGTTATCTTCTGAAAAGGAAACAATACTGACAGTGTCTTGAAATAACTTTAGAAACAACTGTACAAAGTGCTTCCAACCACTAACACAGAGACTTAAATTCATGTTTCATGGATTCTGATTAACGATCGAGACACAAAACTTCTCACCTCCATCCCTGGAGTTTCATTCCATTGAGTTATTTCAAGTTAGATACTCTTAAGTAAATTTCAAAAGCCAACAGTTATCAAAAGGAGGAATCTTCAGGCTGAGAACTTCAAATTAAGAGCTTGACTACATAATGCTTTCCTGACTGAATTCGCCTAAATCCTACAGGGTTACAGAATGTCATGGTCTTAAATTTATGCTTCTGATCTTTACTTTTTGTAAACTCTGCTGGAGTTTTAAAAATCTGCTAGATTGAGGTCTCAATTGTTTTTAAAATAAAATGAAAAAACTTTATTGGGGGCCCACAGTAATAATACAATAGGGCGGGCATTTACAGTACACTCAGTGGACAGTGATTCAACCCTTGACACATATGGTTCATCAAGCCCACCAGGAGGAACCTCTGATAGCAGAGCCAGGAGTAATCTCGAGTATCATCAGGTGTGGTCCCATACAAAAATGAAAATCAACCCTCCAAAATTTTAGAGCAACTGCCCCTGCTACTGCATAGGTGTGGGAAGGATCCTCAGATCAGCCCTGTTGATGCTCCACCAAGATTTGCAGTATAGCATAGGCCAGTGGTGTTGTCAGCCTTCAGGACCACATGCGTCAGTATTGACTGGGAAGACAGGTATGGTCTGGAACTAAATTCAGAGCATGCTTTTCATGTGCTCTGCTACGGGAGTGATCTTCACAGTCCAAGGCTTTGGATTTTTAACAAATATTTTTTAAATCCCTTATAAAGTGTTCTTCATATTACTTTATTAGGATTCATAAACTTCTTGGTATTAAATCAGTATTTGCCTCCAATCTTTCGCTGCTTCAGACAAAATATACAGTCAAACTGATTGTTGAGCTCCTACACACTTGCTTTGGAGTGTCAATTAGTTACCTGAAGTATCACTGTAGCACTGTCATCCTGTTGTTCATTGATTTGCTCAAGCAGGCAACAGTAACATCTCCATTGTGAGACTTGTTGTTACCATTTTGGGCACGGGGAGCTTGTTAGGCTCTGCTGTGGGGGTGGGATACTCTCGGTAGCTTGCCAGGCTCTCCAAGAGGAGTGGAGGAATCGAACTCGGGTCAGCTGCGTGCAAGGCAAATGCCCTACCCGCTGTGCTATCGCCCCAACCCTACCTGAAGTATCAAAAACATATATATATATATTTTTTCGCATATATCACTGAACGTAATCATAAAAACTTTTAATATGGTTACATGACTGTGTAAATCGAGATGCCAAGATCTACAACAGTGCAATAATATGCTTTAGGAGTACAGTGTCACTGCACCACACCCACAACCATAGTGCCAGCATGCCTCCATCACTGACTCTAGGTTCCTTCCCACCCCGTACACCTTACCTTGGCAGACTCAGTTCCATAGGTAGACTTTCAGGGTCTGTTTTCTTGACTATAATCTATTCCTTTAGAGTAAAATTTAAAGTTTAGGGGCTTTACATTGTGCCATATTCTGCCATTGTCTAACCAAATTCTCTTACGAATCTCATTCATTTCCCTGTACTTCCCCAGCCAGTAAGAACTATATACGGACCATAAAATTTGAGCCACACATATGATTGATGTTTTTTAGCCTTATTTTCTGTAACAACTGTATTGTGTATTTCATGAACAGTGAGTGCAGTAGGACAATTAATTTTTAAAGTATTAGCATGGGAAGAAAAATGTGTTACAATTACAATGTCTAATTATTTCCTAATAACCCCAACCATTTTTCATAAATATTAAATTCTTTGAAAAAACTTAAACAAATAATATGTTTATTAAACTTTGAATCAATAGTTTTATGGGACTAAAACATTGTTGTCTAAATAAAACAATTAACGTTATAGCCATGTTCATCATAGTGCAATGAATCAGTAACTACTCGTTTAAACACAATTTCAGACATATATATGTGTGTGTGTGTGTGTGTATATATATATATATATATATATATATATATATATATATATATAAACACTGTCCTCCCTTTGTTCATTGATTTGCTCGAGCAGGCCCAGTAACGTCTCCATTGTGAGATTTCTTGTTACTGTGTTTGGCATATTGAATATTCTCAGTAGCTTGCCAGGCTCTCCGAGAGGGGTGGAGGAATTGAACCCGGCACGGCCAGGCTGACTGAGTGCAAGGCAAACGCCCTACTGCTGTGCTATCACTCCAGCCCATGTGCGTGCGTGTGTGTGTGTGTGTGTGTGTGTGTGTGTGTGTATCTGAAAAGGAAACTTTGAATTTTTTTATAATTTGGGGAACTGGGGACTTTTGGCCACACCCAGTGGTGCTCAGGGCTTCCTCCAGGCTCACCTCTCAGAATTCATTCCTAGAGGACATGGGGGTGTCACATGAGGTGCCAGGGATAGAACCTGAGTCAGTCATTTGCAAGACAAGTGCCTCACCTGCTTTATTATCACGTCAGTAACTATTTTATAATTACTTTTAAAAGTCTGAGATTATGTGTCCCTGTCTGGTCTGAGATTTAACCTACTTTAAGCTAACGAGTGTGACAGCTGGTTTCCTACCTTCTGATATAAGACAAAAGATGTCTGATCAGAGGACAAAAAAATACATTATTAACCATAAAAAAAACAGCAGACAGAGTGTTTGATTCAATTCCCAGAGGCCATGATCACAGAGTTAGACATAAAAAGACTCACACAGCATCTACTCAGCTAGTGAAATGGTGAACAGAGTAGAACCCCCAGACTTAGTGATCTCAGCCTCTTGTAATGACCAGCAAGTTGGTCTAACATTTTCCAAGAGGAAAGGCATTTCTTTACTATTCAATAAACAAAACTATCCTTTGGTCCAAAGGAAGATACCATCACCAACTTGTAAAGCTGCTCTCTCTATACACATCTTTAAAAGATGATGGGGGGAGGGGGAGATGGCAACAAAGTATCTACTCACAGTTTATTGAGAGACCAGCACAGAATGTCATTAATTTGAACCTTCTTTCCACAGGCACAATCTGACACTGACATAGATATAGTTTTAAAGGGATATTGACAGTGCTTTGGCAAGTCCTTCTTTTCCTTAATATTCTTCTACCATAAAATTGCCTTGTACCTTATAAAATTTCAAAGAATAAGCTTTAAAATTGTTTCCTCTAGGGAATTTCTGATAATCCTTTGAGTTTGAAACAGGAACACCTCACTTATGGTGTCACTCTTTATTTTAATAACCTGTTTGATTTTCTCCTTTAAGCCACAACTTTCTTGATAGAAGAAGCTGTGATATTTTTTGTTTATTTGGGATTGGAGGGTGGTGTTTTGAAGATCATGCTATGCAGTGTACCAGATTCTAAGTGCCAGAGCTCAAACTCAGATCTTCTAACGCATAGTTTAAATTCCAGCCTTTTGAGTTATCGCCTCACCCCCCAAGTTGTGAGCTTTTTAATCAGAATGTTATATGGAAATTACAAGGTTTGATTCATTCTTAATTCTTACTAAATATTTGATCTTGAGAATTTGAAGTATTTAAGAGATTTTCATGAATTTTTGAGCATTTTCAAATGCTTTATTATGCTAGGCATTATGCAGAACTTTTTCTGCGATGAATCCTTCTGGAAAAAAATGACATTTTATTTACATAAAAAAGAAAATTTTAAAATAAAAAATTATCAAGGAAAATTAATTTAAAATGTGATACCATTAAAATAAATTGTTTGGGCTAACAAGTAGAGTGTATCACACAATGCTCCTCTAGTGAAATATTTGCAAATCCTAAACGAGTAGAGAAAGATCTTAAGAAAATTCACTGAGCACAAACAAAATTTGTTTACTGTTTTTCAGGCCAAAAAATGATCTGGAGCTAAAGAGATAGGACAGAGGGCAAGGCTCTTGTGTTCCATGCAAAGGCCCCAGTTTAATCTCCAACAATGCATATCTTTGCTGATTACCACAATGGGTCACTCCCTAGCACAAAACTGGGCATAGCTGCAGAGCAACCTTGGGGATAGCCCTTAAACAAACAAACAAATGAGACTCACTTCCCACAGCAAACACCATGTTGATTCGCCCACTGACCTTGCTCGTCCTATTCCCTATTCCTGACTAAATCTCCAGGATTTAGTTACAGATGCACACCAGCAGCTAAAGTTTCTGGAAACACAGGTCCCCATGGGGCCCAAAGGAGGCTGATAAGCTGAGTACCCACCCTGACAAAGTCCCAGCAGCCTCTCCCACATCCTATTGCTGCAGCTACACCAAGGGCTCAGCCTCACTGCTTCATGAATACTCTTTGCAGAAACATTAAGTTGCAAATAATTTCAGGTACCCTGGTGCCCAGTCTAGAACTCTGAGGTCTTCTTGAAGTGGGGGGTGGGCAGCCTCTGTCACTGCCCTATTTCCAGAAGCTCCGCTCCCCAGCCACACCCACCTCCTACAGCACTGCCTTATCAACTCACTGGCCCAGATCAAAGGTGCTCAAGTCTCTGCACTGTGCCAAGAGACACCTCTTAGTTCCTCAATTCCAGTAGAAATTCCAGTAGAAACACACCAAATTAGGTGAGAAAGTAACATAGGAGCCAATAAATAACAAACAAAAACAATAACACATAAAGCTCAATTAGTAATAAATAGCTTAATAAATTCTTTGACGGGGACTTAATAACCTCTTAATCAGAAACAACAATTTTCACAAAAAATTGATTTTCTCTTATACTTTTGATTTTAATATTGGATCTTTGTGTCCTCATCAACGCCTTAATTTCTTTTAAACAGTTGTGGCTTTTGTCTACATTAAATAAATTAAAAGTAATTTTTTAAAAAGAAAAAAATAAACTGAAAAAAGTATCTGTTCCATGAAGACACTCAAGGAAATCTTTTAATTTTCTGGGAAATATAGGAAAAAATAGTTATATTTTGTCTCATATGTTTGGATATTTTTTAAGTGTAGACAAAATTCTTTTTTCAGTTTATCTACAAATAGAAATTTCATGAGAGTGTCTATTAGAAATACAATGGAATTAAGTGTTATATTAAAGACAAGTACATTGCATTCCTTAGCACAGTGGGAAGTAAAAATTTTATAATAAAAGTAAAGTCAGAATGTACACTTCATATTTTATTTATTTGAAGAAAAGTTAAGTTACCATGACAACAGAGTAACCTGCTAAATCCAATAGCTCATTATTTCAATTTTCTTTCCAAGAAAAACAGAAATTCTGTTCTTCTTTGTGGATTTATAATGAATCAAACCCAAATAGTCTGCTATAAAATCAGTTAAAATAAAAATCTACAATTAAAACAATATATCTTTTAGAAATAACATCCGAATGAAATTTTAGCATTCTACTGAGTTTTAAGATCATAAAATTCTTTACTTAATCCCCAAGGCTGGAGCGATAGCACAGCAGGTAGGGCATTTGCCTTGCACACAGCCAAGCCAACTGACCCAGGTTCAACTCCTCCATCCCTCTCAGAAAGCCCGGCAAACTACCAAGAGTATCCCTCCTGCACAGCAGAGCGTGGCAAGCTCCCTGTGGCGTATTTGATATGCCAAACACAGTAACAACAAGTCTCACAATGGAGACGTTACTGGGCCTGCTCCAGCAAATCAATGAACAAAGGGAGTACAGTGCTACAGTGCTAATCCCCAAGCATATTATATTTTGATATGTTTAAATACTTTTTCTGAAAAAGCCAAAAAGAACTATGGGTAAAAAGACAGAAACAAACTAGGAAAAAAACCAGGTGTGTGGTTCCAGGACCTGGAACTTTGCTCTCTTACCCCTTCACCCCAGAAAGGCTCTGGACCCAGAGCATCATGCCTGGAACCTTGGAGCCCTCCTATGTCCCACCCTTCTTCTCACCCACCTCAGCCTCCCCTAGATCAGGGAGACATACTTCCTGGTGTCAATTTTAAACATCAAAACCCAAAGCTACATGGATGCAGTAGTTGTCCATGCAAAAGTATTACTGCAGACATTCTCACATCGGGCGGGTGGGATACAAGAATCCTAATTCATGCACAGAATACTTTCTAACATCTCAGTTAACTGAACAGAGTAACCAGGTGAAGAAACCACTTTTATACTCAAATAGCATTTCATGACAAGGAAAATAATCTGAATAACACATCTATGATCAGTAGCCCTCTTTTATAAACAACTGAGCAGATCAGTTCTTAAGTAACTAGGAATATATAGCTCCACCATTAGCACCCATAAACTTTAAAGAACAGGGAAACAAAGGAACTCCAGGCAAGCTGCAAGCTCATCAAAACTCTTGAGCCTGGTCAATGAGTATTTCAAATCACTACTATTACCAAAGTAGCACTCACTACTTTGGCAACAGAAATTTAGAAAGCACTAGGAAGTAAAATTAAACAATCTATGGACAAGAAATTTGACCAACTCATAAAACTGATTCAGAGGATGACAGATTCCATACAAATTGAATTGAAGGGTCTAAAGAATACAATAGCAAGCCACAGAAGCAGAATTGCACACTTGAAGAATTGAATAGAGAAATTTGAAGTCAAAATACAAGCCAACATCGGTAAGAAAGTGGTGAAGGAAAAATAGAAAGGATGGTAAACAAAACAAAACAAATCTGGAACCACCATGCTTATATCCAAACAAGTAGCATTTAGTCTAAGGAAGGTAATAAGAAATAGGGGTGGGCACTACTTATTAGTTAGGGGTATAATGAATAAAAAGTACTAACTTTAATTAACAATATAGGTCAGTAAATTTTATAATATATCTTTAGTCCTATCTTCAAAAATACACATCCTTTCACTCTGAGCCTGTGTTTATCCTGTGATTTTAGATGTGTTTCCTGTGAGTATAAAATGAATGGATTTTGTTTTTTGATCTGTCCTGCCACTCTATGCTTTATGATGGGAGAGTTTAGTTCATTTACATTAAGGGATGTATTGAAATTAAGTACCATGTTTCCATTTTACAGTGAGTTATCCTTCTACAGTTGACTGGTTAATACAAGAGACTTTTCACTAGTTAATTTAGAACCAGTTGAATCATAGCAAATGTTGTAAGCTCTTGTTCGTCTATGGTCTTATCACTCCCTCCCATGTAAAAGGAAGCTTTTCAAGATACTGGGCAGTAAGTTTTAAGTTATTTATAGCCAGTAATTTCAATGTCATTCCATTATTTTCTTAACTGAATCATTTTGTATAAGAGACCTGTTGTGATCTTTCTTTAATTTCCATTTTTATTGGGTATTTTTTTCTCTTGATGCTTTAAAAATATGTCTGTCTCTTTGTGTTTTCCATTTTGATTGTTATGTGTCTTGATCGTGCTATGATATTGATCTTCTGAAGTGTATTTTGCTTGGTACTCTTCGGTCTCCTGAATCTGTGCAAAAATCTCCCTCCAGGCAGTGGGGAAGTTCTTGATTATTATCTCCTCCAACACTTTTTCTTCCCCTTTCCCCCTTTTTTCATCCTACTGTTTAAATAATTTAAAGATTATTCCTCTTGCTGCTATACATTAAGTACCTTAATACTCTTCCATTCTTGTGATTCTGGAGAACCAATAACAAATAATCCAAAGGCTACCAGAAGAAAGAAAATAATAAAAACAAAAGCTTAAAATAAACTATATAGAAAACAAGAATACAAAGAATCAATTAAACCAGAAGTTGGTTCTTTGAAAGAATAAACAATATAAACAAATTTTTGACTAGACTCATGGAGACAAGAAGAATGTGCTCAAATAAACTGGATCAGAAACAAAAAGGGAGAAATTACAACAGAGACTACAGAAATCCAAGATATTATGAAAACTTACAATGAACAATGGCAAGCTACCGAGAGTATTCCGCCCACACGGAAGAGCCTGGCAAGCTATCCGCTGTGTGTTCGATATGCCAAAACCAGTAACTACAACTGATCTCATTCACCTGACCCTGAAGGCTTCACCGACATGGCAGCACTGAGAAGGATGAGAAAGGAGAGGCCGACAAAATCTCAAGGCCGACCTAGGCTGCCACAACGAAGGAAGACAAAAACGATCGTCTGTACTTTCAATGCACGTACGCTAGCATCAGATGCATCCATCGAGGACCTGATGGTACAAGCGCGAATGATCAAGTACGAGATCATTGGTCTGACCGAGACAAGAAGGTACGAATCTCACCATGCCGTTTTCGACACTGGAGAAGAATTGTTCCTCGGAACATGCGATAAAAGAGGTGATGGAGGCGTCGGTGTCCTTGTCAACACAAACTTGGCCAAGAGCATTGATTCATTCGTTGTCTACGCACCAACATCTCATTATGATGAAAGAGAAATCGAGAAGTTCTACATGGAGCTAGAGAAGTTCTATAAAGAAGACCACACCTTCTACAAGATCATTGTGGGTGATTTTAATGCCCAGATAGGACTGAGAAGATCAGCTGAAGAACTTCACATCGGGACCCATGGCCTAGAATGGAACGAACAGGGTGAGAGACTGTCTGAGTTCATCATGTCGACCAAGACCATTCATGGTAACTCACAGTTCCAGAAGGCAGAATCTAAATGATGGACATGGGAGTCTCCCGGTGGACGATTCCACAACGAAATAGACCACATCATATTCAATCGACGGTTTTGCCTGACTGATGTCGCTGTTGTCCCAAAATTTCGAACGGGATCGGACCACCGTCTCCTTCGTGCAAAATTCTACTTCACAGAGCAGGGAGAAAGGGCTGCAAAGTTTAAAAAGAGAACTCCCAGAATGACCACCAACTGGGAACTCTTTGGTACTATTGTGGCAACATGGAAAGATGCCATTGTTGACAACATTGACGAGGAATACGATCGACTGGTTCAGCACCTCCATGAATGTGCGAGGAACACCAAGAGAGAGATAGCCACAAAAAATCGCCTATCTTCGAAAACTCTTGAGCTAATTCGCCAGCGTGGTTTGGCGCATGCCTCAGGCAACCACAAGCTAATGTCCTAGCTCGCAAAGCAGTGCAGAGATGCGATCAAGGAAGATCTCAAAGAGAGAAGAGCAGAAGTGCTGGTAGAAGCGGCAGAAGCCGGGAAAAGTATTCGTAACACCCGCCTGTCCTTCACCAACTACGAGACCAAGATGACTGCCCTCCGACAACCTGATGGATCTATCACATCCTCCAGAACGGCAATGGAGAAGATTATCCATGACTTCTACTCAAATCTCTTCGATAGCCATGTCTACTTGCCGACATACCAAATTCCACAGGATGGATATGTCGTTTCCAACGTTCTCCCTTCCAAAATCCGACACGCAATTTCGTCGGTAAAGAAACGAACAGCACCCGGCCCAGACAAGGTTAGATCTGAACATCTGAAGAACCTGCCGTCAGTACTCATCAGTACACGGGCTTGGCTCTTCACACGCTACCTGTCCGAATGCAAGGTTCCGTCCCAATGGAAAACCAGCTAGACTGTACTACTGTTCAAGAAGGGAGACATCCATGACATTGGCAACTATCGCCTGATCTGCCTATTGTCTGTCATCTATAAGTTGTTCACTCCAGTCATCCTAAATAGGATTGGCAGAACACTAGATGAAGGACAACCATGCGAGCAAGCAGGGTTCCGCAAAGGATTCAGCACCATCGACCATATCCACACGATAACCAAGCTCATTGAGGTTTCTCGGGAGTTCAAGATGCCGCTCTGTTTAACGTTCATTGATTTAAAGAAGGCCTTTGATTCTGTTGAGATGGAAGCGGTCATTGAAGCCCTAGCCAATCAGGGCATTCAAGCCCAATACATCAGGATCCTCTGTGAGCTGTATTGCAGATTCACTACCAGGATCTCACCATTCTACAAAGAAGTGATCATTGATGTCAAGAGAGGGGTGCGGCAGGGTGATACCATTTCACCAAAACTCTTCAGTGCCACCCTCGAGAACATTATGCGATGACTGGAATGGGAAGGAATGGGAGTGAAGATAGATGGTCGGCAACTACACCACCTCCGCTTTGCTGATGACATTGTTTTAATAACACCAAACATCAGTCAAGCAGCACAAATGCTGGCCGACTTTGACCATGAGTGTGGAAAGGTAGGACTACAGCTGAATCTTACGAAGACAATGTTTATGAGAAACAGCCTTGTTCCTGACGCCCCATTCGCTCTCAATGGAACGACCATCTCCGAGTGCAACAGCTATGTGTACCTAGGTCAAGAGGTCAACATGACAAATGACCTGGCACCCGAGCTGCGCAGGAGGAAGAGAGCGGCTTGGAACGCCTTCAAGGATGTCGAAGAAATAGCTAAGAGGACGAAGAACCTCCGGCTCTGGGCACATCTCTTTGATTCCACTGTTCTTCCTGCATTAACATATGCCTCAGAGACCTGGGCCCTACGCAAACAAGATGAGAATGCTATTCAGGTCTCCCAAAGAAGAATTGAAAGAGCTATGCTTGGAATATCACGTTTCACTCAAATGAGAGAGAGAATCCGGAGTTCTGACATCCGTCGACGATCAAGAATCAGGGACGCTGTCTCATTTGCCAAGGTGTCGAAAATCAGATGGGCTGGTCACGTAATGAGATTTAAAGACGACCACTGGACTAGGGCTGTTACTGACTGGATTCCACAAGATGTCAAAAGACCGCGTGGCCGCCCACCTTCCAGATGGTCAGACTTCTTCGTCAAGATCATGAACGATTGGTTTGAGGCTCTTCATGTTCCCGGAGCGAACAGATGCCATTGGGCTACACTAGCACGCGACAGGGACAAATGGAGACGTTACTGGCACCCGCTCTAGCAAATCGACGACTAACGGGAAGTTAAGTGATTAAGTGACAATGAACAACTCTACTCTGATAAGCTGGAGAATCTAGAAGATGTACAGATTCTTCGAAATATGTAATCTACAAAACCCAAATGAGGAGGAAGTAGAAAGCCTGAACAGGCCAAACATAGTAAGTAAGCTGAAACAATAATTTAGAATCTCCTTAAGTATAATAACCATGGTCTAGTTGCATTTACTGGTGAATTTTATCACATCTTCAAAGATTTACTGCCATTGGTTCAAAATGTCCTGAAAATATTGAAGAAAAAGGAATTCTAACACCTTCTATGAAGCTGATACCCAAAGCAAGTAGAGATATTTCTGAAAAAGAAAACACAGGCCAATCTCCTTGATTAACACCAAAGAAGAAATACTTGATAAAATCTTAGTAAACTGAATCTAATAGTTCATTTAAAAAATCATGTGCCACAATCAAGTGGAATTCATCCCAGAATTGCAAGTACAGTTAAATCTCTGCTAACCCATTAACATTGACACCAAATCAATAAATGGAAGGATAAAAATCCTATGATCATACCAATCACCAATACAGAAAAAGCTTTTCACAAGATTCAACATCAGTCCATAATTTTAAAAAATCAATAAAAAGGTATAATCCTCAAGACAGTAATGACTAACTATAAAGTTCCATAACCAATATTGTTCTTTATGGTGAAAACCTGAAATCATTCTCGTTGATACTAGGTAAAAGGCAAGAATGTCCACTATCTCCAGTCTTATTCAACGTTATTTTAGAAGTCCTATCAAAACCATCAGGTAAGAATATAAAATCAAAGAGATCCAAATTGAAAAAGAGTAAATTATCTCTGTTGCAAAGTGACTGGCTGCAAATTCAATAGACAAAAATCAGTCTCATTTCCATATACAAATAATTCATCAGAGAAGAAAAATATCAGTCTATTATTTTCAAAATAGATTCCCAAAATATCAACTAATAAGCAATCAACTTAATGAAAGAGGTGGGAGATTTATACTATGAAAACTTCAAAACATTTAAGAAAGAAGTAGAATACATTAGGAAACGGAAAAACATTTCATGCTCATGGATTGGAAGAATCAATGTCAAAAAGACCATCCTGACTAAACTAGATAGATATATTCAGTGTAACACCTATTCAAATTCATATGTCATTCTTCAAGAACTTGTAACAGTCAGTAAAGTTTGTGTGGAATCATAAACCACCCTGAACAGTCAAAACCATATGGAAAAATAAGAAACTGGGAGGAATATCATTATCTAACTTGAAGCTATACTAGAAAGACATAGTGTTCTAAACGGCGTAGTACTGGTATAAAGATTGACTCTGAAAAATGGGTCATAGTAGAATACTCAAGGATAAACTCCCACAAATATGATCAGTTCATTTCTGATAAAGGAGCTAAAATCATGAAATTGAGTCAAGAAATCAACAAATGGCTTCAAAAAAACTGAATAACCTCACGTAAGTACACACACACACATGCACACATATTAAAGCTAGGTATTTTTCTCACACCTTACACAAAAGTCAATCAAAGTGTATCAGTTGTACCAAGTGTATCAAAGACCCTGAAATCATACTAGAATCAATAAAGTACTTTGAAGAAAATATAGGCAGAATAGTACAAGATATGGACTTCAAAGATGTCTTCAGTAATAAAATACTCTTGAAAAAGGTAGCAGAATCAAATATAAACAAATGAGACTACATAAAAATAAAAAATAAAGAGTTTCTTTATGACAAAGGAAACAAAGGCTAACACTAAATGACAGATTGCTGAATTGGAAAATATATTTGCACTTAATCACATCAGATAAAGGTTTGATATCCAGGATATATAGAATACAAAGATCAATCAAAAATAAATTTAAAAAACAAAAAATGGGGAGTGGAAATGAACAGGCACTTCTTGGGTGAACACCAATGAATTGCCAACAGGCACATGAAAAATTGTTCATCATCACTTATTATTAGAGAAATGCCATATCAACCTGTGAGAATGGCACATATCACAAACACTGGAAACAATCTCTTTTGGTGGGATTGTATTGAAAAAGTATCTATCATCCTCTGCTAGTAAGAATGTTGTCTGACTTAACCTATATGGAAAACACAAAGATATCTCAGTAAACTAAGAATTGAGCTTCTATGTGACCCAGTAATTTCACTTATGGATATCTACCCCCAGAACAAAAAAAAAAACATTTATTTGAAGGACACCATTATTTATTGTAGCACTTAGTACAATAAGGTAAGACATGGACTCAATCTAGGTATCTAACGATAGATAAGTGGATCATGAAGATAAGTAAAATATAAACAATGAACACTATGCAGCTGTAAAGAATGATGAAATCATGCAATTTTCTGCAACATGGATGGAACTAGAAGACATCCTGTTAAATGAAGTAACCCAGAAGAAGGATAAACTTACAGATTAACTTTCATGTGGTATATAGAATACCTGGATGAGGAAGTGCAATGTTTTAAAGGGAGAACGTTGGTGCCAAAGAGATGATGCAGCATATTGCTAACCTGGATTCCCCCAAGCCCACCATAAGTGATTCCTGAGTGCAGAGTCATGAGTAAGTCCTGATCACCACTTGATGTGTCCAAAAAATAAATAAAAATAATGGGAGGATGCCTAGATCACCCTTAATCCCAGAGTGTAGGAATGAGGACAAAGAAAAAACATAAATCAAAGGGGGAAGAAGTAGAAAGGAAGCAAAAGGGATCAGGGGTCAAAGAGATAGAGCACATGGTGGTGTAAAGGAATGGTATCGCTAAATACCCAAAACACAGAGTCAACAACACTAAAAATAAGAAAATCAAACTGTAACAATCTAACTTAAAATGTTCATGAGAATGGGATGGCTGGAGGAAACCTGAGAACCCTTTTAAAGGAAGAAGACACTGGTGGTGGGGTTGGTGCTGGAACATAGTATATCTAAAACTCAACTATGAATGATTTTATAGATTATGGTAGCACTGTAGCACTGTCCTCCCATTCATCAATTTGCTGGAGCAAATTGGGCACCAGTAATGTCTCCATTGTGAGGTTTGTTGTTCCTGTTTTTGACATATCGAATACACCACGGGGAGCTTGCCAGGCTCTGCTGTGCGGGCGAGATAATCTTGATAACTTGTCAGGCTCTCCGAGAGAGACAGAGGAATCAAACCTGGGTCAGCTGCGTGCAAGGCAAACACCCCACCTGCTGTGCTATGGGTACTTTAATAATATTTACACAAAAAGCAAAAAATAATAAATGAACGTTTTTAATGATAGTATAATAACTCAACATTAGTTTGTATTTGCCCAAAAGATCAGAGGTTAAAGAAGTGGCATCCTTTAGAAATCTGCATAATTTTTATACTGACAGTTTTAATGTGTTTTCTGGTTTCTATAAATACTCCTTCAATATTGCTCTAGTGGCAGTTCCTTCTAAAATCTCAAGGTGCTGAAAATTACATTAAAATACTATAAAAGACGGTGTATTTTATTTCATTCATTTTCATTCTTAGCAAAAGAGAAAGTGAAAGCCATTCAATCACAAAAATTAAATTAAATTAAGGTGTAAAATAATATTTTATAATTTTAAATGCTATAATTTACCTGGTTAATTAGTCTACACTCTACATAATTTTAACTGAATGAACTTGGTCTGTACCAGGATTTATGTAATCAGTCCTCTTCATAATTTTATTTGAAATTGTATCAAATGTATTTAAAAATATAAACAATAATGAACTCCAGTAGGACACATTCAGTTGAGAAGATTTAACAGCTTTCCCCACCTAATTAACATAACTTTTATATACTGAGGTTTTTAATGAAAATAATGGCTATCAGTATACTAAATAAGTCATTAGAATATGAATAAGAAGTAATTGTAAATAATTTACTGCTTAACTGAATTTCACATGTTCTTGAATGTTGCTATGAGATTTTAGAGATAGAGATCAATAGCTATATGAAAGGGCTTACTTTTTTTGTATCTGAAAGGAAATTGTCCCATTAATTATTACATAGTTAAACAATTAACCATTAATAGTTTAATCTCTAGCTATACATGAATGTGTATCAGAATCCAGTAACTGAACAGAAAAGCTTGCTATCCCATGCATTTTGATGCTATCCTAATGACTGAGCAAGACACATCTTTTTAAGTCTCTGTTTTATAAGTGTGCTAACGTAAACTTATTACTTGAAAGTAGTCACTGCACAAGCCAATGACAGGCCAAAAGTACATCACAGGCCCAATGCTTTTCTAAGTACTTTATGGATGTAACTGAATTTAGTCCTCACCGCCCCCCTCCCCGGCCAAAAAAAAAAAAAAAAAGAAAAGCTAAAGTGATTTCTTAACCACCATTTTACATGTTAGTGAAACTCAATCACACAGTGGCACAAAGACATGCCAAGATGCACAAACAGTGGGATTCTAAGCAGTGATTCTTTTCTGGGTCTAACAGATCCCAAAGGACGAATTCAGATGTGCTACAGCCCATCTCAGTCTCCTTTTTGAAATTTTTCACACTTATAAATAATTTTATATTTATAAAAATATATAAATATATTTATATTATTCAAATATAAAACTTTGAATTTATATTAATCTGGTCCTAAAATAGTCTCTATTCACATAGCTTGACAGAGAGCAACTTTGGAGTCACATGGGATGGATTGATCATGATTTGAGAGAGTCACAGTCACAGTCACAGTCCTCCCGTTGTTCATCGATTTTGCTCGAGCAGGTCCAGTAACGTCTCCATTGTGAGACTTGATGTTACTGTGTTTGGCATATTGAATATGTCACGGGGAGCTTGCCAGGCTTTGCCCTGCGGACTCAATATTCTCGGTAGCTTGCCGGGCTCTCCGAGAGGGGCGGAGGAATCGAACTTGGGTCGTCATGTTGGCTGCGTGCAAGGCAAGAGCGACACAGATGGTTGACAATCACCCTTTACCACCCGTATCAAGTGATCATGGTCACTGTCCTCCCATTGTTCATCGATTTGCTCAAGCGGGCGGGCCCAGTAATGTCTCCATAGTGAGACTTGTTGTTACTGTGTTTGGCATATTGAATATGTCACGGGTAGCTTGCCAGGCTTTGCTGTGCAGGCAAGATACTCTCGGTAGCTTGCCGGGCGCTCTGAGAAGGGTGGAGGAATCGAACCCAGCTCGGCCGGGCCAGCTGAACACAAGGCAAATGCCCTTATCACTGTCCTATCACTCCTAGAAAATAGTGATACACCCCCTCCCACCCCAGCTTAATTTGAGCTCCTAAAAATATTTTTATTCTGGGGGGCTGGAGAGAAAATTCATCAAGTTAGTGCTTGCCTTGCATGCAGCAGACTAGGTTGCAGCAGACTAGGTTGATCCCCTGCACCCCACATGGTCCTCTGAGTACTGCCAAGAGTCATCCCAGAATGGGGAGCCAGGAGTAAGCCCTGAGCACCACAGGTGTGGACCAAAAAAACAAAAACAAAAAATTATTTCAAGTAATTCCTGGAACAAACCCTAAAAAATAATCTGTTGTCTATCTGAAATCCTAACTTAATTGATTGCTGGATTTTACCTACCAACCTACTTTATTTCACACCTAACACAGATGTGAATGGTAACTGTGGTTCAAAGTCCTTACCAGACTTTTGAAAATACCTACCACTAATTTGTGAAAAATATAATATATAAAAATTATAAAAATATGTTTAAAATAAAAATATATAATATTTTAATATAATAAAATATATAATAGCACTGTTCTTCCATTGTTCATCAATTTGCTTGAGCGGGCCCAGTAACATTGTGGGACTTGTTACTATGTTTGGCATATCCAAATACATCATGAGTAGCTTGCCATGCTTTGCTGTGCAGGCGAGATACTCTTGGTAGCTTGCCGGGCTGGAGCAATAGCACAGCAGTAGGGCATTTGCTTTGCATGCGGCCAACCCAGGCCAACCCTGGTTCGATTCTCTCTCTTGGAGAGCCCGGCAAGCTACCGAGAGTATCGCGCCTGCATGGCAAAGCCTGGCAAGCTCCCCATGACATATTCAATATGCCAAAACAGTAACAACCAAGTCTCACAATAGAGACATTACTGGTGCCCACTCAAGCAAAAATATATAATATAAAAATATAATATAAAAATGTAATAATAGGGTTTGGAAAGTTATTACAGGATTAAAACACTTGCCTTACAGATCTGGGTTCAATCCCTGGCACTGCATAAAGTCTCCTGATTCCCACCAGGTGTAATCCAGAAGTAAGCCCTGAGTACCACCAGGCATGGCCCAAAAACATAAAAGGAAAACAAAATAGAAAATAGATATAATAGTTGAGAACCTATGAAGAAAGTACTATTTTTATTATATTTATTCTTGTGTGTTTTTTCATTTTATTTTATTTAGTGGCTAGAGCGATAGCACAGTGGTAGGGTGTTTGCCTTATGCACAGCCAGCCCGGCCAAGCCGGGCTCAATTCCTCCGCCTCTCTCGGAGAGCCCGGCAAGCTACCGAGAGTATCTCACCCTCACAGCAAAGCCTAGCAAGCTCCCCGTGACGTATTCGATATGCCAAACACAGTAACAGGAAGTCTCATGATGGAGACGTTACTGGGCCCGCTCAAGCAAATCGATGAACAACGGGAGGACAGTGTTGTTTGTTTGTTTTATTTAGTTTACTTATTAAGATTTTTGTGGTTTATATACTGTTAATAATGGTTTCTCCTACACATAATTTCAACACAACACCTATCACCAGAAAAAAAAAATTAGGGTGTAGTCAATGTTAGATTTGTATAGTAGTTATGTGTTAGGTTTTTCTGTGTTTGTTCTTAAAAACGCAAGCTAATTCTTGGGCAATTGCTAAATTGATGTTAATTGTTAGTATTAAGCCTAGGCTAGGGTCAGGATTAGTTTATGTAAACTTTAGGATTAGAATGAAGGATAGGTATAGGGTTACTATTTGTGAAGGGGTTCTGTGTTGGGGTTTTCTCTTTTTTTATAGTTAAAAATAAAGCTAAGTTTAGTGAAATTGTTAAATTAAAATTATTTTAACTGTAATCTATGGTCAGGTGTAGTAAAGGATTATGGTTTGGATCAGGATTAGGGCTAGGATTAGTGCTAAATATGTGTAGCAGTTAGGAATTAAGGCTTGCTGTGTTCAAACTTGTGGCTGAGGCTGGTTCTGGAGGCCACAACCATGTTGAGACCACTCTCCACATGCACAAAGGTACTGGCAGAGGAACAAAGGCATGCAGGTCCTGGGGCTGAAATCTCCAAGCCTGCTCAGATTGGGGCTGAGCATCCTCCACCCAGATCCTCCATCTTCCAGCAGGCAGGGGTCACACCCACCAACTGGTCCTCTGGCACTGTGTAATCCCATCAACGCCCAAGACCCAGAGACTATAAAACCCAGCTCCCAGAAGTGCGTGGCCGCGAATTATTATTATTATTATTATTATTATTATTATTATTATTATTATTATTATTATCATCTCATTCTTACTTTGGACAACCTGGCAGGCTACCGAATGTAACCTGCCCACACAGCAGCAGAGTCCGTTAAAATCCCTGTGGCGTACCCAATGTGCCAAATACCAGTAACAATGATGGGTCTCATTCTTCTAACCCTGAAAGAGCCTTGAATATGGCACTTTTTCAAATCTCAGGGCTAGGATGAAGGAGACGAAGGAGACGTTACTGGTGCCTATTCGAGGCAATCGACGAACAACAGGATGATCATGATCGTGATCAAACTTAAAAATTCAAGTATAGGGTGATTGTTAATTTTTGACTAATTGGTAGCTAAGTCTACTCTAGACTTAGGGATGATACACCGTTTAGATAGTCATATTAGGGGTGATATAGAATTAGGATTAGGTTTAGGATTAACATTAGGATGAGTGGTTGAGTAGTGGTTAGGTACTAGGTTTGGCTGTGTTTAAAGTTTAACATGCAAGTTAAGTTTCGGGCAATTGTTAAATTTGGGTTAATTGGTAAATTTAGGCATAGGATAAAATCTGGATTATTACAGATTAGGATTAGGATTTGTTTTAGGTTTAGGATTAGAGTTTGTGTATTGTTTAGGTGTTACTTTTGGATGTAGTTAAATTTAAAAATGAAAGTGAAGTACAAGAAGATTGTTAAATTTAGGTTGTTAGTTTTAGTTTTAGGCTAGTATATGGTTAGTACAGGTCTGGATTAGGATTAGGATCAGATTTAGGATTGAGGTTATAATTTGTTAAGGGATTAGATGTTTAACTTTAATGATATTTTTTACTTTAGTGATATTTTATGATTAGGTAAGGTTACAAGTTATTTTTAGCAATTAGGCTAGATTACGCACACTCTTGAAAATAAAATTTAATAAAGTATAGCACTGTAATAGCACTGTTCTCCCATTGTTCATCGATTTGCTCGAATGGGCACCAGTAATATCTCCATTGTGAGACTTGTTACTGTTTTTGGCATATCGAATATGCCACGGGGAACTTGCCAGGCTTTGCCATGCGAGTGGGATACTCTCAGTAGCTTGCCGGGTTTTCCGAGAGGGACAGAGAAATTGAACCTGGTTGGCTGCATGCAAGTCAAATGCCCTACCCACGGTGTTATCGCTCCAGTATAGGGTGACTAAAGTATAGGGTGACTAAATTTAGCTAACCAGTATGTTTAAGACTAGGTTAGGGTAAGATTAGTATAGAGTTTGGGATGGATTTATTATTAGGGTTAAATTGTAAATAAGGTTTGGGTTAAGTTGTGTAATATTCACAATTAAAAATCAAAGTCATATAGAAAGCCATTGATATACTATATTTGGTATATTAAAGCCTAGGCTCTGTTAAGGTTAATACATAGTTAGAATTATGATAAACATTAGGGTTAGGTTTAGGCTAACTTCAGGTTTCTCTTAGATTTAAGATATAGTTTTGGCTATCTTTAAATTGAAAGTAAAAACAGGGTATATGGTGATTGTTAAATTTAAACTGTTAGGCCTAGGTTAGGGTAAAATTGGATTAGGACAATAGGTTTAAGATTAGGTTTAAATTTCATGTTAGGTTTAAGGCTCAGGTTTGTATTTAACCTTACATGGAGTAAAATCATTTTATTTAAAAAAATATGAGGGAAGTGATGAATACTGAGATGCTTGTTCAAGAGAATACATTGATTTTTTTTTAGGGGAAAATAGACAAAAGTACAGATGTAGGTGAATCTCCAAAATGGAGAATGTGTCTGAATTTTTTTTAATAGAACTAAATAGTAAATTCCTCATGAAAGTTAAGTTCAGATAAAGGTAAAGGCCCTCCCGTTGATCATCGATTTGCTCGAGCGGGCCCAGTAACGTCTCCATTGGAGACTTTGTTGTTACTGTGTCTGGCATATCGAATACGTCACGGGGGAGCTTGCCAGGCTCTGCCGTGCGGGCGAGATACTCTAGGTAGCTTTCTGGGCTCTCCGGGAGGGGCGGAGGAATCAAACTCGGGTTGGCCATGTTGGCTGCATGCAAGGCAAACGCCCTACTGCTGTGCTATATGGTTTATAAGCTTTCAACTGCTTTGATTTTCTTGGTTTTGTGTGGAATCTTTTATGTTCAATTCCTTAATTCTCAGATGAGTTGGAAAGCTTCAGCCCTTTCTGTTGCATTGAGACTAACCTACTGTCAAATGCTACCTCATTTTTGTTATCTCCTCTTTATTTTATTTTTATTTTAAGATTTTTTTTATCTGAATCCCTGTGAGATACACCCTCAAAAAGCTGTTTTTGATTAGGTTTCAGTCATATAGTCTCCCAACACCAATCCCTCCACCAGTGTATGTTTCCCAGCAAAGTGTCCCCAGTTTACGTCTCAACACTCCCACCCTCCCCAGCCTTACTCTATGGTAGGCACTTTTCTCCCCCCTCCTCTTCTTCTTTCTTTCTCTCTCTCCTTCCTTCCTTCCTTCCTTCCTTCCTTCCTTCCTTCCTTCCTTCCTTCTTTCTCCTCCTCCTCCTCCTCCTCCTCCTCCTCCTCCTCCTCCTCCTCCTCCTCCTCCTCCTCCTCCTCCTCCTCCTCCTCCTCCTCCTCCTCCTCCTCCTCCTCCTCCTCTTCTTCTTCTTCTTCTTCTTCTTCTTCTTCTTCTTCTTCTTCTTCTTCTTCTTCTTCTTCTTCTTCTTCTTCTTCTTCTTCTTCTTCTCTGTCTCTCTCTGTCTCTCTGTCTCTGTCTCTCCATCTCTTTCTCTCTGTCTCTGTCTCTCTCTCCTTGTGGTCACTGTGGTTTGCAATACAGATGAAAAATTATCAGGTATATCTTTTTATCCATGAAAAATATCTTTCCTAGTTTGGTGCTTACATAACACAATCTCTGGCTATACCTAGAAGAATTGCAATTACTAGAGTCTGACAGTGTTCAGGACAGTGCTAGGGGAATCTCAATATTTGTATTTAAGACAAAAACAGTATATTGAGGCAAGAAAAGGAATGGTTTCACAAACAAAATACAAGAGCCCTTGAGTGACACCAGATTTGACTCAGTCCTGCTTTCAATCAATCTTTACCCAATTTACAGTCAAATCAGGTATTCATTGAACCTGATATTCATTTAACAAATAAAATGTGTTTTATTTCTTAAGTGTTCATAACTAGGAAAGCTGAACTGGCCTCTGATGCCAGGGAGTGCTTCCCCCCAGGAAGTAATACTTAAAATCTGAGGATGAGTGGAAGTTAAGTGAACAAGGGAAGGGAACTGAGGTTTTCCTCTGCTCTGTTTTCAGGCAGTAGGAAGAAGCTAATGGAAAGAGACTCAATTTATTCAGCATATAAAAGAAGTCTAGCTTGCTGGAACAGAGAGAAAATAACTGAAACAAAACCCTTGCAAAAAAAGAGGATGTGAGCACAAAGAGCTTGAAAGATTAGGGATACAAACTTTGGTCTGAACCTGAAAGCAACATGAAGAGAAAAGGGATTTTGTTCAATTTTTCAACTGTCAATTCAGTCACTGACATATTTTTATTTTAGTTCATTCTGGCTACAATCTGGAGCTCTGTTCTGTTTACTTCCTCCTGCAGTTGCTTTTGGTTGCCGGGGGATATTGTTATGGAAGACTACAGTGAATTACTCTTCCATTATTGTGCATGCATCAGCATACTTTGTGATTTATTTTCATTTTTATTTCAAACTTAAGGTATCTATTCTACCTCTAATTCCCCAAACTGGTTTAATTACCATTAATCTGGGTTGTCTGCAGCTATACCATCAAAGAAGCTAATCTCAGATGGTTAACTTCTACTGGTGACTGACCGTAAACTTTACTAAATGTGAAGCTATTTTCTTTCTTAAAATATCATTCAATCCATCTTTTTCTTTCAAGCAAATGCTTTATTTACCATTCATATGCAAGAGCCTCAATAATACTATTTATAATAATTTTAAATTGCATTGCTATTTTTAGCAATTGATATTTTTAGCATTTGCACTACTCTTATTAGATGTCATAATGCATCAAAATTAATGGAAATAACAAATATTATTTTTTATCCAGTCACATATTTATAATTTTTTTCAGTAATAAGCATGATTACCTGCTTAAGGAACTAATTCAAAGTAATATATGGTGCTTTAAATATAAACATTATTCAGTTTGTAACTTTTATGATCTACCTTTTTGAATAATATATTATTATTGAGGGATAACTGTTTACAATACTATTGAAGTCATTTTATAATCTCAGTGCTATGACATCAACCACTTTTCCTCTCTAAACTTAGAGGGGAGTTATTAATTCAATATTCCTTTTTTGAAAATCTTGTCAAAGGAAAAAATTAAAAGTTTCAATTTTTCTATAATTATGTAAGCAAAAAGTTAATAAGTCAGCTATAAAAATAAGTTAAATATACTCAATTATGGAGCACTCTTTTCTCTTTTTTTTTTTAAACTGAAGACATTAATAATAAAGCATCAACTGTCCTGTCTGGACAAGTCTTGACGGTCTGCCACATTACATCCCCTGATGCCATTTGTCATTTCTTTCCTCAATTTGTAGAAGCTCTAGAAACACAAAAAATCGTTTCTAAGAATAGTATCATTATATCTTTAAAAAGCAGTGCTATTTTGAAGCATTATTTTCTACTGTTCTTTTTCTAAAACTAGCTCCGGGGCTGGAAAGATAGCAAAGAGGCCTTGCCTGTCGCGGCCCTTGGTTCAGTCCCCACTGGGCATCTGGTCTCCTGAGCTCAACCAGGGGTCACTCCTGAGTAGAGAGCCAGGAGTAGCCCCTGAACACAGCTGGGTGTGAGTCATCTAACAAATAACTTCTAAAAATAAAAATCTCTCCACAGTTCCATTTAGTCGAATTTCTTCACACAAAAGATTAAAGAAGATGGCAGGAGGAGAAAGGTAAAAAGTAGAAGGGGGAGTTGCGGTGGATAAGAGCAGGTAATAGAAATGAGTAGGAGGCAAAAGAGAAGAAAAATAATAAACTATACTTACGTTTCTCCTTTCAAATTCCATGGTTGGTTTCTGACCTTTCCAGTCAATAACAAATTTCTAAACCTAACTACTACTAAATTGTACTAAAAAACATTTAATCTCTGTTTAACAAAACATATTAGTGTTATGAGCATTAACTGTAGTAATATAAATCATAATTAACATAGTTCAATATTCAGTTTGACAGTATTTTATTCTAATTCAGCAATCTAGAAAAATATATATTAAATCTCCAATAGGATACTGCTTGGGCTGGAGCAATAGTACAGTGGGTAGGGCGTTTGCCTTGCACGCGGCCGACCCAGGTTCGATTCCTCTGTCCCTCTTGGAGAGCCTGGCAAGCTACCAAGAGTATCCCACCCGCACGGCAGAGCCTGGCAAGCACCCCGTGGTATATTTATATGCCAAAAACAGTAACAAGTCTCACAAAGGGGATGTTACTGGTGCCCGCTTGAGCAAATCGATGAACGGGACGACAGTGCTACAGTGCTACAATATACTGCTTGAAAATATATATCTAGAGACTATATTAGTGCTTATACAGTTTAATATTCCTTTCAGAGACATTATTTAAAATGGGCACAGAAGAATTTTTATAGGAATTCATGTAAATCAAAGCAACCTGCATAATTTTTCTCAATAATGAATAATTTAATGAATTTTCAGAATTGACAAATCTTTAAATATCAATTATTGGTTCACTCAGTGAATGTTTACTGTACATCTATCACATATTAAGAAGTTGGGGTACAAAGATTATTAAAAGAATGTCCTTCCATCATAATTTCTTATTTTGAGGCATTGTCTGTCTGTGTGTATGTGTGTGTGTGTGTGTGTGTGTGTAATCAAAATATAGAGTATAATGCCAGATACTGAAAAACAACTGAGAAAGGAAATATTATAGTTAAGAAAGTCAGAGAATATCTATCTGTGACATTTTATTGAGGAATTAAATGACAAGTAAAAATAAGATGAGGAACATTCCAGAAAAAAGAGAATAATATAGGAAAGGGCTTTGAGGTATGTACATATTCAAATAAATTTACAATAGTAATTTAGACTTTTATCAAGTAAGCACATAGGACTTGAAAATTATTTCAAAATTTAATTTTGGTCATTTATTTATTTAAATATAGTCATAAATTCAATTTCTCCTACAATATATTTAGCTGAAAATTTTCCCGTCAACAACCCTATTATCTTGATAACTATCAATAGCAATAATTAAATTTATTTCCATTTCTTTTAAGTGACTGAGAATTTTCAAGACTCAAATCCTTGAAAAATAATATTTTAATTTTAAAATTTTTCTACAATTCATTTTTATCTTCTTTTTGGATTAAAATTTATGAGATGGGGAATCTTATTTAATTCAATCATCTTACACACTTCCCTATGAATTACATAAATACAAAAGGTTTATACAATACGACAATCTAGAGGTAGAGGTAGAATGTAGAAATAGTTTTATTTTCATCTATTAAAATTCAATATCCTGCTGGGTCTTTTGATAGTCTTTTTGTTACACTGGCAACTGCTGAGAGCTTCTGTGTTTCCGTGAGGTAAACAACCACACACCCATAGTATTTCCCGCTCTGTACCTTTCTCTTCACAACAAGAACCCGAAGCTTCTCACCATTCTCAGCCACAAAACAAAAACAGGTGCTGCTTTCTATATATTTGAGGACATGCACAGACATAAGACGCGTCTCCCAAATATGACTTCAAAGAAGGTCCTAGGTCCTGTTCTGAGGAGTCAGCAGACAGCGCTGGACTGGCAGCTTCTCTGCCGCAGCAAGCTGTGTTGGCCAAGGTCATGTATGTGATGTGGGAGACCCACAGACAACGACAAGCCAAGGTGAGAGCAAAAAGCCCAGTCATTCCAGGTCACCCAAGAAACTCCAATAATTCTTTTTTTTTTTTTTAGCACATACTCACTTGGCCAGGAGGAGATACTCATACCACAGCTATACCTTTGCACCTCAGGTGATCAGGCAGTCAGTGCTGGGGATTCAACCTAGGGCCTTGAAGATGTAAGATATTTGTTCTACCTCTGGGGCCATATTCCTTGTTTCTCTGAGTATTCTCATCCAAATCTCATGAGGTTGGTGGAGGCAACATCACAACTAGACTTTTGTCTCCCATTTTTCCTCCACCTTCTCTCTTCAAAGACATTGAACTTCTAATAAGCATGCTGCTCCCCACATGTTTGTTGAAGCAAGAAGATGGATTTGAGTCATTTTCTCGAACTTTCCCACACAGCTGTTACCTGCCAGTCTGTCCCTAGGCAACTGGTAGATAGAATCCAAAAATCTCCCTAATCTCACATCTGTAAGCATACTGGAATGGCTGTGGGGATAGGAGGTGTCAAGGTATTTGACCACCCATTTTTTTTATTATTATTAATTTTTATTAGTGAAACACCATGAAATTAGACTTACAAATTTTTGTGCTTGGGTTTCAATTATACAATGATCAAATACCCATCCCTCCACCAGTGCCCATTTTCCACCACCATGGATCCCAGTATCCCTCCCACTCACATCCCCCCCCATCCCACCTGCCTCTGTGGCAGGGCATTCCCTTTTGTTCTTTCTCTCCTTTTGGGTGCTGTGGTTTGCAAAAGAGGCATTGGGTGGCAATCATGTTCGGTCTATAGTCTATTTTCAGCATGCATCTCCCATCCTGGGTGGATCTTCCCAAACCCTTTATTTGGTGCTCCCTTCTCTATCTGAGCTGCCCTATCCCCTAGAATGCCCTGCTGGCCTCTAAGCCATGGAATAATTCTCCTGGTACTGATCTAGGCTATTCTTGGGTACTAATCTCCTATTTTGTTACTTTATGTCCCCCAAATGAATGCAATCTTTCTATGTCTCTCCCTCTCTTTCTGACTCATTTTGCTTAGCATGATACTTTCCATGTAGTACCACTTGTATGTAAATTTCATGACTTCATCTTTTCTAACAGCTATATAGTATTCCATTGACCACCCATTTTTAGTCCCTCAGAAAAGCAGCACTGCATGAGGATGGCTACACAGTGAACCAAATAATTTTCTGTTGCTTTCTCTTCTAACTCTTTGCACCTATGAACTTAGGACTATTTTTTCCACACTTGTGATCTGACATCTGGATCATGACCTTTTATCAAAGTTTAAAAGTCATGATTCATATATTTTATTTTCTGTTCCAGGGACACATTGTCCCCTTCACTCCAGTAATAGATGAATAATATTTAGTAGCCTGAGCTAAACAAGGATAGGAAAAGCAAACAAACTCAAAACAAAGTGAAATGGATATTTGTATATAGCTGAACCCTTCTTTCATTTTTATTTTCTTACCAATAACTAAAGTAAGAGCTGGAACAAAGAGTTTTTCTTCCTAATGACTGAATGGAAAGAAAGCCTGCAATCCAGCAGTTTTAAGGTCCTTCAAAACACCTATCTGCATGCTGAAGCTAAAGGACAAAGAAGATTGAATTAGAAGACCAAATGAAACTATCTTTTTTTCTGGGGGGGGGGGGTCACACCCGGCGATACACAGGGTTACTTCTGGCTCTGCACTCAGGAATTACTCCTGGAGATGCTGGGGGACCATATGGGATCAAACCCAGGTTGATGGCGTGCAAGGCAATCACCCTACCCGCAGTGCTATCGCTCCAGCCCTCAAATGAAACTATCTTGATAGACTTCATTCCCCTAAATTATACTTAAATGACCCCAACATTGTCCCTACTGCTATCTTCATGCTTGTCTCTGTCTTGAACTCATGAAACTCATACAGAATCCTTCCAGTATTTTTGTCCCATAACAATCTTATTATATACAGCCAAAATATACCATAAAGTAATATATTGGAGTACTTAAATACCTATTGTTCAACTTGACTATGAGATATATCTATAATTTTTCAAGAGCTGTAGTTCCAACTCTGCCATTCACACAGAAACAGGCACAGAGACTTCTAGCTAGGTCAATAAATTACCTGGCACTGAGTGAAAGTTAATATACTCACATACTACCAACTCCCCCAAAAAACAAATTCAATCTTGTGATACTGGGCCATTTATAATAATATCTTTTGTGTATAAGATTTGAGCAATATTAGCCTGATTTCTCCAGTTTAAGTGCTATATTTACTCCCTGGAGGAAGTGGAAACACTTCTATATACCAATAAGAACATTGAATATTTTCAAAAATCTCAATTATCATTAGTTCTATTTCCCAACCCTTTACATCATTCACGGGCTGAGCAATAGCACAGCGGTAGGGCGTTCGCCTTACAAGCGGCCAGCATGGCCGACCCGAGTTCGATTCCTCCGCCCCTCTCAGAGAGCCTGGCAAGCTACCGAGAGTATTCGATATGCCAGACACAGTAACAACAAAGTTTCCAATGGAGATGTTACTGGGCCCGCTCGAGCAAATCGACAATCAACGGGAGGGCCTTTTACATCATTCAATCCTTTTCGCAGACCTCTCAAAGAAAAATTGATTATTTTGGTGACTACTTGTGGAATAATATATTTTCTGGCGTATCTAACATATCACTTTGGAAAATTTTCCAGCTGCTTGTGACTGAAACTGATGGTTCGGTGTGATCATGCTACCATGATCATGCTACCACAGAAGCCCAGGAAAACCCTAAATTCTAGCTCTTGTTCCTGTGCATACACAGAACTCAAGAGCCATATTTAACATGGAAAATCATTACCAGGGTGGTGGGCATATGCCAAATGCCACCATCACTACAGTTTAAATAACTCTTTAATTATGATGGCAAATATCAAATTGTATCTCAACTCCAAAGTCACAAATAAGTCTAAAAAGAAGATCCACTGCTTTACAGGCCAGCCTCCTGCAACTGCTGCTGCTTTGTGCCCTTGGAATGAGCATCCTAGGTGACAACATCCATGGCCCTATATTCTACCAGCAGGGAGACACGTGAGAGAAAACTCAGGTGAGAAGAGTGAGCGGGCTTACTAAGAGGGTATTGTGTGTTTTTTTTTTCTTTTCTCTGAGCCAGCATTCATATCCTGTGTGTTTTCCTAATGTCCCTCACCTGCCAAATCTCAGCTCCAGTGTGCTTTTCTAAATAATTGAAGCCAAATATTTGTGTGCCAGAATGGTAATTCTGAGGCCCAAACTACACTGAGGGTAAGAACTTGGCCACACCTACTTCACCTGTGTTTTTGTTCTATTCAGACTGTTATTGTGTGTGAAGAGGAATTGGTATCTCTGGGCTTGTTAAAATTTATTTATAAGCCATAAATAATACTGCAAAAATCCAGATACCTTAAATAAAAGAAAAACATTCTGACTATGCTGGATTTTTTGATCCTTTAAAATAATTTCTTCCTTATTTTCAATAGAGGAATTCACTATCACTCAATCTATCTTTAATTTTATCTTCCTTAAATTTACTTCTCTGGATTTTATTGTTTCTGATATCAATACAAACATCTCTAGCTTCCCAGTTGGTTTGCTGATATTCACATTAACTCCTGCTGTTCTGAAGAATTTCTAATAAAAGAAAGAAAAAATAATTTGTTTAAATGAGAATACAGGCTTCTCTAGAGGAAGGAGCAAAACGTATGAAGTAAAAGAAAGAAATGAGGACTGAAACCCAAGCACAGAAATTTTTAGGTCTACAACTATACCTCATGGTGTTTCACTAATAAAAATTAAAAAAAAACTTTTAAGATATTTATGTTAAAAAAAATGAGATACCCTAACCTGGGATGCAAGTGATTCCAGAGGATATTATACCTCATGATCATTCTTTGTACCCACAAAAACATTCAGTCACTGTCATTCTGTATTGAATTTCTGTCAAAAGTCCAAGGACTCATAGTCCCATAATGCCAAGGCCTTACTGGAGTCATAATCTGCTATACAATATCTCTCTAAATATTTATTCTCCTTTATTTTTCATCATGTAATTCCATAGTTTGTAAATGTGTTGTCAGTGCCCAAAGAAAAAAATAGCAAAAACAAACAAAAAACCTCGAACACATTTCCTTCTCTTCATGCCAGCATACATGGTGCTTTCATATATAAATAAGCAAGAAGCAGTCAGATAATGAAAGTCTATGAAAGATATGTTAAAAGGATTGAAATTCATTCCCAGAGCAATGGAATATACTGGAGATTTTTTTCACATCAGTATACTATGTGGGAATTATAAAGAACAACATAGATTAAATGGAAAAAGTACATAAAAACATATCACCACCATTATAAATCTATTATTTTATGAGTTCACTCTCTACTGTCTACAAATGTACAGTTATTTATTGTAACATGGTCAACTAAACATCTAAAAGCCCTCACCTAAGCACATTTGATAAATATTGGAAGAGTTTTAAAAATAAATAAGGGTTAAAAAATTTATAAAATTCAAAGAAATTTGAAAAAAGTTGTACAACTCAAAAATGTAAGATGACCTAAAATACAGAATCCTAACTGCCAATTTGGTGATGTATTTGGGCTAGTATATTGCAATCAAGAGCTTTATATATTAACTACTCTTGCTATTCTCCCATAAAATTAAGTCATTCAGTGGTAGCACCATAATGAGAAATTATAATGAATTAAAGCATTACCATGTGCCACAGAGAAAAATAAAAAGTTAGCTAAACTGTTTTTATAGCCTTCCTTGTTATAAGAGAAAAGCAATATCTACAAAGACTTTATAAACATGTATCTGACCTCATCAAGTTTAATGTTTGAGTTCTACCAGTTGCTGGGCTCAAATTCCCCAAAGCTTTGAAATTAATGTAATATGTTGCCTGGAGGCTGGTAAATCATTAAGAATCTTGGTATAAATAAGTGCAAAGATTTTTTTCTTGAAGGAGGTACCCTAAATTCTGGCAACAGAAGATTGCTGCTGAGGATAAGCAATCCAAAATTAGAACACATACAGGGAAAACATCCATAGAGAGTAAGAATCAGCAGATGCTCCAAACAGCAGGTAAGAGAGCTCCAATTTCAGGTAATAGAATAATATTACATAAAATACTAACTAAAATTATATGACTAAGTATATAAAGAAGTATATAAATCAGGTGAAAACCCTGATTTTAAAAAATAGAAAAATCTAGGAACATTAGAAGAATCAAATAAAATGTATAGAAATTAAAACATTAATAGAATAAAAACATCACTGTCACTGTTCTCCCGTTGTTCATCGATTTTCTCGAGTGGGCCCAGTAACATCTCCATCATAAGACTTTGCTGTTACTGTGTTTGACATATCAAATATGTCATGGGCAGCTTGCCAGGCTTTGCCCTGCAAGCGAGATACTCTCGGTAGCTTGCCGGGCTCTTCGAGAGGGGCAGAGACACCGAACTCGGGTGGGCCACGTTGGCCACTTGCAAATGCCCTACCGCTGTGCTATCGCTCCAGCCCAGAATAAAAACATAATAATGCAATTTTAAAACTATTAATAAATTGTTGTATACTGTTGATAAAATTATCAAGATAGCAATTACTATAAAAATGACTGTAGCACTGTCCTGTCCTCCCATTGTTCATTGATTTGCTCAAGCAGGCAGTGGTAATGTCTCCATTGTGAGACTTGTTGTTAGTGTTTTTGCCATATTGAATATGCTACAGGGAGTTTGCCAGGCTCTGCCATGCAGGCAGGATACCTCGGTAGCTTGCCGGGCTCTCCAAGAGGGACAGAGGAATTGAACCCGGGTTGGCCACGTGCAAGCCACAGCCACGTGCAAGGCCACGTGCAAGGCACAGCCTTACCTGCTGTGCTATTGCTCCAGCCCCTGTGCTATAAACAAGAATAATAATTACTTTAGGAGACATGAAATCAAGGTAAAACTAAAACATATTTGAACACAATAATATGAAGACATGACAGGAGTTACTAAAGAGAAAACTGCCTAAGTCATTATACTGCTTGAGAAGAAAGCATAAACTCTGGCTTCTTAAAAGAAGTTTAAAAAAGAAGTTCTTTATTAAATATCTACCTAAATTTTAAAGGAAGTAAATAATAAGGGTAGTAAATAATTTCCTTTAATGCAAACATAATTAAAAGACATGAAGTATTTCTATAAATTCAATAGAACACTGAGAAGAGAAATATGGAAGTAAATAGCATAAAATAGAATTGTGAAAATAAATTAAAATTATCAATAATTGTGGCTGAAGAGATAGCATAGTGCATAGGGCACTTGCCTTGCACATGGCAGAGTCAGGTTCGATCTCCAGCATCTCAAGCACTACCAGGAGTAATTCTTCAGTGCAGAGCCAGGAGTAACCCCTGAGGAGCATCATCAAGTGTAGCCCAATCACCCCCCGAAAATTAATAATTATAATAAACGTAGATGTAAATTTAATACACTAAGCATGAAAAATTGGAGCAAAAAGAGAAAGAGAAAAATAATATATTACTAAATAACAACAGCAAAAGAAAGAAGGCATAAATACATATGTATTGTGTTAAGTATTATTAGGGATAAAAGATAATATCAAAAAGGAGATATTCACCAGAAAACTATTAATGTTTTAAACTAAAAATGTATGTACTAAATACTATAACTTTAAATCATTCTAATTGTCACAACAAAGTTATAAACTCTGCATAGCTATTATACAAGAAAAATGGAAAAATATCAATACAATGAGGTAGAAAATTACCACATGACAGAAATGGGATATATGTATTATTATCACATTCAAAATTTGAAAGATCATATAAACATTTATGAAAAAATACATATTTGAAAGTAGATGCCACAATTTATATTAAAAGCAACAAACTCCACTGATTTTTTTAAGTAAGGTGGCAATGGTTAATACACTGTATTTGGTTTAGGCGTACAATTATTTATTGTTTTAAAAAATGCCATTGATATTTTAGATAAAAAGCACAAATCATACAATGACTGAATTAGTGAATATTACTGAATTACTGAAATTAGTGAATATCAAGTTGCAAATTAAACTGAGAGGATTTGTAAAGCCTTTTCCCTCTACAGATAAATATTTTCTGACTTCTATGACAATTTAACATTGTCACATGTAGCTAATTTGTGTGCATATATTTTAATTGGGTGAACAGACAGACGATGGATATAAAGGGTAGTCAACACTACAAGTTCTATGGATAGAAAACTATTTGAATAAGGAGAAAAAAAGTCCAAACTTTCCATATGAATTCCTTCAGGATAAAATTGGCAAATTTCTGATGTTATTCTGAATGAATAAATTATCTTTGTAATGAGTACTTAGGCTTCACAGGCACCAAACTCTAAACTTTGTATTCAAATATAAAAAATTAGGACTGGCGCGATAGCACAGCAGGTAGGATGTTTGCCTTGCACATGGCCGACCCGGGTTCGATTCCCAGCCATATGATCCCCCAAGCACTGCCAGGAGTAATTCCTGAATACAGAGCCAGGAGCAACCCCTGATCATCGCTGGGTGTGTCCCAAAACACAAAAACAAAAAGATAAAAAGCTTTTTCAATGACATCATTGATTTCATTTTGTTTTGGGGGCCACACCCAACAGTGCTCAGGGCTTTCTCCTGGCAGTTCTCAAGGAACATATGGGGTACTGGAGCTCAAACCCAGTGTCCACAGGTAAGGCAAGTACAATTTCACTTTACTAATTCTATTGCCTCCAAACTTTGTATTTTCTGTCAGATCCAAGATTTAAACCAGAATATTGTTGACTCTTTTGAACATAGGATTTAATATGCTTGGAAGCTGGAGAGGTAGCATATAGCAGGTATCAGGTTTGCCTTGCATACATCCACGCAAGGGTCAATGCTGCTTCCTCTGACCCTGTGTGGTCGCCCAGAGCCATACCAAGCATGATTCCTGAGCACAGAGCCAGGAATAAATGCTGAATACTACCAACTGTGGCCAAAACAAACAACACAAATTTAATCTATTTCATGAAATTTTTGGCACTAGTTTTTTTGTTTGTTTTCTTTCATGAAGGTTGGGAGGCCATGCTCAGCACAGCTGCGGGTCACTCCCAGCCATAGTCAACAAAACAGGTCAAATGTTTTAATGATGGGGCCCAGCAATGATACTGTTCACACTCAGCTGAAGGCTGTCAGGGCCACCCTAGCAGTACCGGGGGTCAGGGGCCATGGAGTGTCAGGGGTCAAGTTTGGGACTACACACATACAAAATACATACTCCAGACCTTTGAGCCATCTCCACAATCTTTTTTTTTTTTTTTTTTGCTTTTTGGGTTGCACCTGATGATGCACAGGGGTTACTTCTGGCTCTGTATTCAGGAATTACTCCTGACAGTGCTCGGAAGAACATATGGGATGCTGGGAATCAAACCCCTGTTGGCCACGTGCAAAGCAAACACCCTACCCACTGTGCTATCACTCCAGTCCCTCCACAGCCTTTTTCATTGTGTGCCTGTGGCTGGTACATCTTTACCTTCAACATCTAAATCTTATGTAGGAGCCAGAGAGATACAGTGGGCAGGGTGCTTGCCTGGCATGCAGCCAACCCAGGTTCAATCCCTTGCACAACATATGGTCTCCTGAGCACCGTCAGGAGTCATTACTGAGCACAGAGGCAGGAGTAAGCTCTGAACACAGCCAAGTGTGCCTCCTCCCAAAAAACTCGTATAATTCAACTGTTATTTCAGTATACTAGTGAAGGACTCTACATTTTAAAAATAAAAATAAACCTTTTTTCCCCCTTACACGATTTAAAACTCCAATCAAACATTAAAACTTGCATTTTCAACAAAGAGCAAAATATTTTGAGGGAGGGAAGTACTCCTCAGAGGTGCTCTAGGCCTGGGGAATCACTCCCAGGGATAACAGGGGATGCCAATCTGATGGCTCAGTGCTTGGACAGGTAGTAAGGAGTGAAGGTTGAATTCAATGCTCTACCTTTGAGTCATTTTCCCTGACCTAGATGAAAAAAGCCAGCAGCACATGCTGGGGGGAAAAGGCAGCTCAGATAGAGAACGGAACACCAAGTAAAGGATGTTTGGAGGACTTGCTCAGAATGCGAGATGCATGCTGAAAGTAGACTGTGGACCGAACATGATGGCAACTCAATACCTCTATCGCAAACCACAGAACCCTAAAAGAAAGAGAGAGCAAAAAGGAATGCCTTGCCACAGAGGTGGGGCTGAGTGGGCGGGATTGGGTGGGCGGGGGTGGAAACATTTGGAACTTCGGTGGTGGAGAATAGGCACTGGTGGAGGGATGGGTACTCGGTCATTGTATAACTGAAACCCAAGTACGAAAGTTTGTAAGTGTACAAGTGTACCTCATGATGTTTCACTAATTAAAATTTAAAAAAAAATAAAAATTCAATATGCCAGTAGGCAAGATCAGGCATGTTCAGGGTGGTATGGCCATAGACAGGGCTTAATGGTGCCTGGGTGAAATACAACAATCTTCACATCTTTCCTCTAAGGAAACTTTTTGGGAGTATTTTCAGCAATTTTTCATAATAAACAATACCAAAAAAATTATTTTGATTCTGCTTTGGGGCAGGAGTTGGAGTTCAGGATGGAAATATCTGAAATGTGGTGGGAAGGTATAATGGTGTTGGGATTGATATTGGAATATTAAATGTAACCAAATATTGTGAACTACTTTATAAAATAAAATAAATAAACATGCCAGTAGATTTATCAACCTGTCTAAAACACTTCATTTGGAGCCATGAAAGATAACACCACGGGGCTGGAATGATACCACAGCGGGTAGGGAGTTTGCCTTGCACAAGGTCAACAGGGGTTCGATTCCCAGCATCCCATATGGTCCCCCAGCACCGCCAGGAGTAATTCCTGAGTGCAGAGCCAGGAGTAACCCCTGTGCATTGTTGGGTGTGACCCAAAAAGCAAAAAAAAAAAAAGAAGAAAGAAAAAGATAGCACCTCAGGTAGTTGCTTATCTTGCACACAGACAACCCGAGTTCAATCTCTGGGACTGCATATGGTCCCTCAAGCCATGTCAAGAGTAATCCCTGAGCGCAGATCTAGGAGCAAATCCTGAGCACATCTGGAAATGGATCAAAATAAACAAAGAAAAATAAAACATTTAATTCAGAGTTCTGGATTTCTTTTCCTGATCGATCACAGATTTCATTCATTCTTCTTTTAATGTGTTTTTCCTGTTATATATATATGTATATATATATATGTATATATGGAACTCCTAGTTCAATGATTCTTGAAAATCTTTCTTCTAACACCCAATAACAAGTTATTTTGGTGTTCACAGATTGCAGATGTTGCTATGCAACTATATCGAGAAGAAGGAATTTCAAGTCATAGAATACAGACACTTGAATTAAATTGTTATAATAAAATTAGTCAAATGTGTATGAATGTGTAAGCAAATACTGTATAAATTATCAAACAGTAGTAAGTGGCAAGAATAATGCAGTTTTCCATGAGAAAAAAAATTGTTTAAAGGAATCAGAAGCAGCAAAGTTTCCAGTTAGAAGCTTACAAAATAAATAAATAAATAAATAAAAGCTGAATTAGTCTGTCACTTAATCTGATCAAACTGCAGCACAGGCATAATGCACAAAGAAAAGAACAGTGGGTGGACAGTTAACAACTAAATTGGGCAGACAGAAATATCAGTGTAACTCTTTTTGTTTTCTTCTTCCATTGTGGGTGGAGATATATATATATATATATATATATATATATATATATATATATACTTTTCCTCTTCCATTGTGGGTGGATATATTCATATATATATATAAATATATATAACTAGTAAGAAAAAGTGCAAGAATATTTTGAGAACTGGAGCTTTGCATTAAACCAGGTATGACGGGGGGCTGGCAGGATATTACAGCAGGTAAGGAGCTTGTCTTTACATAGCCAACCTGGCACCCTGTTTTGGTTCCCCAAACCCTGCCATGATTGACCCCTGAACACAAAACCAGGATTAAGTCCTAAAAACAGCCAGATATGTCCCCCAAACAAAATCAAATAATGTGCAAAAGTCATTGTAAGAAAATGAAATACATGATACTCAGAACCACACACTTCTATGTAAGCAAAATAAAAAGATACAGGTAGAAATACAAAGGAGAGGAGTTACATAATCTAGAAAGCAAGCAAAAGATTTCTAATGGAAGAAATATTTCTTACTGAAAACTCTGGCCTTCTTAGAAAAATAGTGGCATTAATGATTTTATTTTTTTAATCTGGTTGGATGACTGAGCTAGATGTACCAGTCCCATCTATAAGACCACCAGAAGCACATGTTGTTGAACAAGTAATTACTCATTAAAAATGGAGAGGATATTTGGGGACTTAGAACATATTAGAATCCATTGGGGCATTTGAGATTTGAGTTGTTGTGGGAAGAGAGTTTAAGAAAGCAGGGTTCACTCTATATGCTATAAGAAAGCAGATCACAGCTCGGAAGTTAAGCATCTCAACAAATTTACCTATATGGACAGCAGGCCAGGATGAGTCTAATGCTGCTCTTCGCAAAGAAGTACCAATGTGCAGTCTGCCAGGAAAGAGGGATGCTTGCTATTTTGGAAATGGCACTGTGACCTTTCTGTAAATCTGTGTTTTACAAAGGTATGAAGTGGGGTTTGTTTGTTTTGTTTTTTTTTAAGATGTACATTACAAGTATATAAAAGAGAAAAGTTTTGTTATAAAATTTTATGCTTTTGGTAAAGCAGAAATTATTTTCAAAGTGTGATACTTGTGATGAAATAGGAAAATATTTTGTGTTACAAAAAAAAATCGAAGAGAATGAAAGCACAGCAGAAACTCAGATTCTCAGTGGAAAAGTTGAGATTGTCATTGAGCGCTGAGTATTTGCAGACAAGAACGCATGTGCTTCTCACAACCATGCTCTGGTATGGTCTTCATGGCCTGTTGCTGTTTTCATTCACGCTCCTCTTGGATTGGAGCCATTGTTTCCTGCGCACCTTTGATTTCCTCTTGACCTGGGCACACCCCTGCCCTTCAAGCCTGAGTGGCCAATAGTTCCTAGTAGATCGCCTATACTCTTGTCTTGCCAGGTTGACCTGGAACTACCTATTGTCCTCTGAGCACTACCAGGAGTAATTCCTGAGCACACAGCTAGAAGTAAGCCCTGAACACAGCTGGGCATGTTCACTCCAAATAAATACCCCTAAATCTCAAAATTCCATGTGAGTAATGTAAATTTTTAGGGGAAAATTGTGATCAAGCATTAATCATAATCACATTTTATTTTGTTTATTTTTACCTTATGTAAAAATATTTTTACCTTGCGTAATCATGCAGAAGCTAGTTTCAAATCTGTTTACACAAATCCAAATAATTTTAACTCAAATTTTTATTTTACATATTTCGGGCGTTCGCCTTACAAGCGGCCAACATGGCCGACCCGAGTTCGATTCCTCCACCCCTCTCGGAGAGCCCGGCAAGCTACCGAGAGTATTGGATATGCCAGACACAGTAACAACAAAGTCTCCAATGGAGACGTTACTGGGCCCGCTCGAGCAAATAGAAAGAATCTAAATGAATACTTTTTATTTAATAAATCTGCTCAAGATGACATATTTTTGTGGTTTCCTAGGTAATAGTTGCCATAGTTCTAAAATGCATAATCAGTTTGACATTATATTTATAATTGTTACTACACTATAGATTTAAATTACTATTTTAAATAGCCCTAAATAAATGTATTAGTCTTTATATTGGTCACATATCATTTCTAAAATAAGCATCAATATGCTATTATTAATAAGACAATATTTATTTAAAATATATTCCCTGGCTATTCTGATCAGTAGCAAGAATTTTTCAGAATTCACAATTCTGCATATTTATGTATATTGATCTAAATATATTAGTTATACCGTTGCATTTCTATTAAAATATCAAAAACAATAATTGTCAAAAATTCAATACGATACTCACTTTATTATTAGATCAACTATTATATTTACTTATTCAATCACTCCCTAGGAAAACAAAAAACATTGATCTAATTTACATGTATAATTCCTAGATCTGTAATTATTGAGTTTTAATTTATTCTGAAGTCCTAGAAAGTTTTGATTGCTGTCACACAGGGCAGAAATGATTGCCACTTTTAAGCTTCTTGGTAATTTTAAATCAAGAAGTAAGATTTCACAACAGAGTAAGAATCTAATGTTAGATTCGCAATCAAATTCCTTGTCTAGAATTAACTGTGAGTTTGAATAAGGTACCTAAAGCTCTAGAGGACACTCGTACAATAATTTTCTGTATCAATTGAGATAATGTATGTGGAAACAATCTAATAATAGTAGTCGGTATATGCCCGAAGCAATTACTATTACTTAAATACCAATTAATTTTTCCCTCTAATGTTTTAATTATATATTCTGACATATAAATTGGATGCTGCTCTAAACAAAGAGTTTACATAAATTACATTAATATGTTTAGCTTAAGGCATCCAAATAGGAAACATTAGCCTTAGAAAAAATTATCCAATGCTTTTTTACCAATGCACAGAATGCATAGAGTTTAGGACTGCCTACATTCTAATATCTATAACTAAAAAACTTGACTGGCTCACTAACTCAATTACATTTCAGATCTCTCATCTGAAAACAGGGGGTGGTCTACAGCCATACCACCCTGAACGCACCCGATCTCATCTGAAAGCAGGAGGTGGAAGACGTAACTTAATAAAAATAATTCATTGCACCTTCAAAAAAGAAATATTTTCTGTGGATAAAATGTAAATGTGCATGTGTACCTTCCCCTCACACACACACTTGCATTGTTTTTATTTTCTAAAATTTATTGCCTTTCCCTTCTATTTTATTTCAATATACTTTAGTTCGGGGGTCACACAGAGCAGTCTTCAGGACTTACTTCTGACTTGTGCTCAGGAATCACTCCTGCAAAGGCTTGCAGACCATATGGGGTGCAGGGGATCAAACCTGGGCAGCCACAGCACTAGGCAAAGCTGCTTACCTCTTCTGTACATTCACTAAGGGCCCTGATTCCCATTTCCCTTTTTGCTTTTTTTTAATTGATGATTTCTTTTTCTTTTTTTTTTCAAATCACCATGTGATATACAGCTACAAATGTATTCATATTTGGGTTTCAGTCATACGTTGTTCCAACACTTGTCCCTTCACCAGTGTACATTTCCCACCACCAATGTCCCCCATTCCCTCCTATCACCCGGCTGATTCCATTTTCCTTGACTGCTTTCCACAAGGATTTCCTCCCTGTGACTGCAGTGAATCTGCCTGTGAAAGTTACCACAGACTTCCATTTCACCATTTCCCAATGTAAACACCCGGATCTCAGTGCCCAGAGAGACAGATACAGGACACTCAAATTTTATCTCTCCTCTGAATTACTCAAACTATTTACAAGTCAACTAAAAATCTAGTAAACTTAACATCCCATAACTTTATCTTCTCACCTAGACTACAAATTGGCCTCCTTTCACATTTTTATTCATTCACACTTCTCCATGGGCTATCTGTAGGTCATCCAATTTCTGTCTCCTCCTCTCCCAAATTCAACCCATCAAATGCAAGTTGTAATATAGATCTGAATGCTATCTCTTTACATCATCACTAATAAACTAATAAATATCATAGTAATCCAGTGTAATTTTTAATAAAATGTATATAAATCATTGCTCTCCTGTTGAAATATCTCAAACATGATCATAATGTCTTTACTTATATTCCCAGCCTATTTTGTAATCTCATTTCCTATTTCTGATAACTCTTATCTGTGACACTTGCTGTCTGCTAACTCCGCTCTTCAAATAGCCTCACCCCAGATTATCAAGTGAATTGAGGCTAACAGCCTGGTCTTTATTACTGTCTTATCAGTAGACTACTCCAAAATCTTATTTTTTCTTTTTTGGCAGTGCTAGGACTATAACCAAAGGCCTCACAAATGCAAGACAGGTGCTATAAAGTTGAGCCATTTCCTCAGTCCTTCAATATTTTAAACAGTCCTATGAATTAAAATAACTTTCTGTCTTACTTTATTTTAAATTGGGGATGGGGCATGGAAATTGGGCTACCCAACTGTTCTCAGGGTTACTCCTATCTCTGTGCTCAAGGACATTCCTAGCTGCTCTTGCCCCATTTTAATCCACAACAAATACGGTGGACAGAGAATTGCTCCTCAAAGCACTCCGTCAAGAAAGGACCTCTTAGCCAGAAGTGAGGATTAATAACCTCCAGTCATCTGCTTCTTCAAAACCTACCTCAGTTTGAGTAAAGGTGATACTCTTCTCTAGATAACCTCTAGGAATCACTGAGCATTGTGTCAACAGAAGGACGAAGCCATTTCTAATGAGTGTTTTTGCTCTCATTTGCCTTACTGAAATGTTAGACTGCCTAATTTGTTTTCTCCGTTTCACTCCACTAATGCTGGTCTGCAGTAAATGACAAATGATCTAGCATGTTTGTTTTGCTTGTTTACTGTACATCTCCTTGAACAGAAAGTCAATTTAGGTCAACTTTAATCAGTGAGTTTGTCTTTTTTACTCTTGAATCTTTAATGTATTCCAAATAATCTAGCACATAGTAGGATAAAATTTGTACCCAATTATTAATATGACTAAGGGCCATTCCTGACGGTGCTTGTGGGAATACACAAGCATCAAACCTTCATCACACAGAGCATATACTCAGCCCATTGATATCTCTATCTGAAAAAAAAAAGAGTTATTTTGGAAGAATAATTGTATTTGTGCAAGGACCTTTCCACATGTCCCCCTCCACCAGCACTGCTGAGTTTGACTCTGGTAGCCCCTAGTATTACCACATCACTGACTCCAGCATTTGACCATCTGGTCCAGTTGGGCGAATATCACCTCAGAATGATCCCAGGACAACCTATCCACTGCTTGGAGACTCCCACACTTAATCACTTAACTTCCCGTTAGTCGTTGATTTGCTCGAGGGGGCACCAGTAACGTCTCCATTTGTCCCTGTCACGTACTACTGTAGCCCAATGGCATCCGTTCGCTCTGGGAACATGAAGAGCCTCAAACCGATCGTTCATGATCTTGATGAAGAAGTCTGACCATCTGGTAGGTGGGCGGCCACGCGGTCTTTTGACATCCCGTGGAATCCAGTTGGTAACAGCTCTAGTCCAGCGGTCGTCTTTAAATCTCATTACGTGACCAGCCCATCTGATTTTCGACACCTTGGCATATGAGACAGCGTCCCTGATTCTTGATCGTCGACGGATGTCAGAACTCCGGATTCTTTCTCTCATTTGAGTGAAACGTGATATTCCAAGCATAGCTCTTTCAATTCTTCTTTGGGAGACCTGAATAGCTTTCTCATCCTGTTAGCTTAGGGCCCATGTCTCTGAGGCATATGTTAATGCAGGAAGAACAGTGGAATCAAAGAGATATGCCTGGAGCCAGAGGTTCTTTGTCCTCTTAGCTATTTCTTCGACCTTCTTGAAGGCGTTCCAAGCCGCTCTCTTCCTCCTGCGCAGCTCGGGTGCCAGGTCATTTGTCATGTTGACTTCTCGACCTAGGTACACATAGCTGTTGCATTCGGAGATGGTCTTCTGTTGAGAGTGAATGGGGCATCAGGAACGAGGCTGTTTCTCATAAACATTGTCTTCGTAAGATTCAGCTATAGTCCTACCTTTCCACACTCACGGTCAAAGTCAGCCAGCATTTGTGCCACTTGGCTGATGTTTGGTGTTATTAAAAAAATGTCATCAGCAAAGCGGAGGTGGTGTCGTTGCCGACCCTCTATCTTCACTCCCATTCCTTCCCATTCCAGTCATCGCATGATGTTCTCGAGGGTGGCACTGAAGAGTTTCGGTGAAATGGTATCACCCTGCCGCACCCCTCTCTTGACATCAATGATTACTTCTTTGTAGAATGGTGAGATCCTGGTAGTGAATCCACAATACAGCTCACAGAGGATCTTTATGTATTGGGCTTGAATGCCCTGATTGGCTTGGGATTCAATGACCACTTCCGTCTCAACAGAATCAAAGGCCTTCTTTAAATCAATGAACGTTAAACAGAGCGGCATCTTGAACTCCTGAGAAACCTCAACGAGCCTGGTTATCGTGTGGATATGGTCAATGGTGCTGAATCCTTTGCAAAATCCGGCTTGCTCGCATGGTTGTCCTTCATCTAGTGTTCTGCCAATCCTATTTAGGATGACTCGAGTGAACAACTTGTAGATGACAGACAATAGGCAGATCGGGCGATAGTTCCCAATGTGATGGATGTCTCCCTTCTTGAACAGTAGTATGGTCCTGCTGGTTTTCCATTGGGATGGAACCTTGCATTCAGACAGGTAGCGTGTGAAGAGCCGAGCCAGTGTATTGATGAGTACTGAAGGCAGGTTCTTCAGGTGTTCAGGTCTGACCTTGTCTGGGCCGGGTGCTATTCGTTTCTTTACCGACGAAATGGTATGTCGGATTTCAGAAGGGAGAACATTGGGAACGACATATCCATCCTGTGGAATTTGGTATGTCGGCAAGTGGACATGGCTATCGAAGAGATTTGAGTAGAAGTCATGGATAATCTTCTCCATTGCCGTTCTGGAGGATGTGATGGATCCATCAGGACGTTGGAGGGCAGTCTCATCTTGGTCTTGTAGTTGGCAAAGGACAGGCACTAAATACCCATCTTCCGGAATTGTCGTACCATATTTGATAGGGTTCAAATATGGTAACACCTACAAGGGTGATTAGAGGTTGCCCCAAAAGCCTCTATCCCTCTCGGAAAGACTGGCAAGCTACCGAGAGTATTCCGCCCGCACGGAAGAGCCTGGCAAGCTATCCGTTGTGTATTCGGTATGCCAAAACTGTAACTACAATTGGTCTCATTCACCTGACCCTGAAGGCTTCACCAATATGGCAGCACTGAGAAGGATGAGAAAGGAGAGGCCGATAAAATCTCAAGGCCAAACTAGGCTGCCACAACTAAGGAAGACAAAAATGATCATCTGTACTTTCAGTGCACGTACGCTAGCATCAGATGTATCCATCGAGGACCTGATGGTACAAGCGCAAATGATCAAGTACGACATCATTATTCTGACAGAAACAAGAAGGCATGAATTTCACCATGCCATTTTCGACACTGGAGAAGAATTGTTCCTCGGAACATGCGATAAAAGAGGTGTTGGAGGCATCGGTTTCCTTGTCAACACAAACTTGGCCATGAGTATTGATTCATTCGAATGCCTAACAACCCGAATCGGACGTTTACATTTGGATAGATGTGGCTCACTGCCAGCAGTTTCTATCTTCGTTGTCTACGCACCAACATCTCATTATGATGAAAGAGAAATTGAGAAGTTCTACATGGAGCTGGAGAAGTTCTATAAAGAAGACCACACCTTCTACAAGATCATTGTGGGTGATTTTAATCCCAAGATAGGACCGAGAAGATCAGCTGAAGAACTTCACATCGGGACCCATGGCCTAGAATGGAACGAACAGGGTGAGAAACTGTCTGAGTTCATCATGTCGACCAAGACCATCCATGGTAACTCACAGTTCCAGAAGGCAGAATCTAAACGTTGGACATGGGAATCTCCTGGTGGACAATTCCACAATGAAATAGACCGCATCATATTCAATTGACGGTTTTGCCTGACCGATGTCGCTGTTGTCCCCAAATTCCGAATGGGATCGGACCACTGTCTCCTTTGCGCAAAATTCTACTACACAGAGTGGGGAGAAACGGCTGCAAAGTTTAAAAAGAGAACTCCCAGAACGACCACCAACTGGGAGCTCTTTGTCACTATTGCGGCAACATGAGAAGACGCCATTGTTGACAACATTGATGAGGAATACGATCGACTGGTGCAGCACCTCCATGAATGTGCGAGGAACGCCAAGAGAGAGCCACAGAAAAACGCCTGTCTTCGAAAACTCTTGAGTTTATTCGCCAGCGTGGTTTGGCGCATGTCTCAGGCATCCGCAAGCTAATGTCCGAGCTCGCAAAGCAATGCAGAGATGCGATCAAGAAAGACCTCAAACAGAGAAGAGCAGAAGTGCTGGTAGATGCAGCAGAAGCTGGGAAAAGTATTTGTAACACCCGCCTGTCCTTTGCCAACTACAAGACCAAGATGACTGCCCTTCGACGTCCTGATGGATCCATCACATCCTCCAGAACGGCAATGGAGAAGATTATCCATGAGACTCCGCCAAGTAAATTTAAATCCTCCTTAAGATTTCTGCTCAGTAAACTTCTATAAACAATTTGAATTTTTTTTTTTGCAGAGAAACCCAGTTTGAGGCTTGATGCATATTCATACTACTAACTGTATTAATATGCTCAAATCTATTTTAAATGAGTTCAAACCATGACTGACATTTTCTTTTGAGAGTACAGGGAGACTGGTGCACACCAGAGGGGTTTCAGGGATATTCCTAGCTCTGTGCTCAGGGAGTATTCAGGTGATGCTCCTTGAACCATGTAGTGTCAGGAATTTAATAGGGATAAGCTGCATTCAAGTTGAGTGTTTTAACCCTGTACTATCTCCCAGCACCTTTTTTAATCTTTGGAGTAAAATTAAAATTTCTTTTTTGTTTGTTTTGGGGAGTGGCTGGGACCACACACAGAGGTGCTCGGAATTTACTTCTGGCTCTATACTCAGAGATCATCCCTGGTGGGGCTCTGGGGATCAAATGGGGTTCTGGGTATCAAATCCAGGTCAGCCATGCAAGGCAAGCACCTTACACTCTCTACTACCACTGAGAAATTCTTAATATGGCTAACACTAGAAATTCTTAATATGACTAATAAGTTACTAAATAATTACTTCTCCACCTGTTAGAGTACATCAATCGTACAATATTTTCTTCTGTTCTTATGACATTATCAATTTACATTTAAAGCACTGTATGAAAACCACAATTTTTTCCCAAAATACAGCCTTCTCATTCTTTAGATGTCAATTAAAATGTGATTTCAGAAAATTCTTCCTTCAGAACTGCTTAAGGTAGTACTTTCATAAGTAATAGTATCTCATCAATTACTCTTTACTATTCATCACAGTCCAGTTGGATAATATATTGTCTTTATTTATCTCCATTAGGAAGTAAGCTCCAAAGAAAAAGGAAAGATAATTTCTGTCTTGATCAGTACTTTTGTTCAGTTTATAAAGAAATCCTGTTATTTACGTAAATAGGAAAACCAATGAATACATGCATGAGTGTTTACATAAATGTAACAGATCTACTGAGAAATTAGTGGCTTGAAGCAAGTGATTTATTTGTCATGACTGTGAATTAGAAATTTAGTTGAGTGGACTGTTCTTGTGACATTAACTGTTCTTATTGTGAATCAAAAGTTCAGACAAGGTGACTTCTCAATCTTTAAGCTCTTTATGTAACCTGTAAGCATCTAGTTTTATAGACAAAACTTTACTATATCATGTGTGTTAAGAGTCATGGAGGAATGGAAGACACACATTCCATAAACACAATGTGAAATGTTATATTACTTCTATTAACCTAGGTTTCACACAGCTTACCTCATATTCAAGGAAAGAGAAAACAGGACCTGTTTTTTGGAGTCCATGTATAAAAAGTGAAGAGAATAACTGTTCCCAGCTATATTTAGAGAATATAAACTATTTATTCCACATATGGAATTATTGATATAAAAAGGTGTGAGCATTTTTAAAACAGATATTGCTAAATTATCATTAAAAACCCTATTATGGGTAGATAATAATGTGATTCTTGTGAATTCAATGAAAAAAATTCCAGGGTTTTCTTATGAGAAAACTTTGTTTAATTTAAATATACTTTTTAGTTGAATCACAGTGAGGCACACAGTTACAAAGTTGTTCATGATTGGGTTTCAGTCATAAAATGTTCCATACCTGTCCCTTCACCAGTATATATTTCCCACCACAAATGTCCCTAGTTTCCCTTCCAGTTTCAAGACACAGAAAAGAAGATAAATGTCTTGGGGCTGGAAAGATAGTACAGCAGGTTGGGTGTTTGCCTTGAATCCTGACCACCCAGGTTCAATCCTCAGTATCCCATATGGTCCTCCAAGCACAGTCAAGAGTTAATTCCTGTGCACAGAGCCAGGAGTAACCCCTAAGCATTGCCAGGTATGCCTTTCCTACTAAAAAAACTCCACAAAACCAGAAAACCCCAGATAAATGTCTTCACCTGTCTTTTAGTCCCAGGTATATATCGAACACTCTTGAACTTATTCGCCAACGTGGCTTGGCACGTGCCTCAGGCAACCACAAGCAAACGTCCGAATTGGCAAAACAGTGCAGAGAAGCCATCAAGGATGACCTCAAAAACAGGAGAGCAGCAGTACTGGTAGATGCAGCAGAAGCTGGGAAAAACATTCGTAATGCCCGCCTGTCCTTCACCAACTACAAAACCAAGATGACTGCCCTCCGACATCATGATGGATCTATCACATCTTCCAGAAGGGCAATGGAGAAGATTATTCATGACTTCTACTCAGATCTCTTTAATAGCCACATCCACTTGCCCACATACCACATACCACATGATGGATATGTCGTTCCCAATGTTCTCCCTTCCGAAATCCAACATGCCATCTCGTCGGTAAAGAAACAAAGAGCACCTGGCCCAGACAAGATCAGACCTGAACACCTGAAGAACTTACCATCAGTACTCATCAATACATTGGCTCGACTCTTCACACGCTACCTGTCTGAATGCAAGGTTCCATCCCAATGGAAAACCAGCAAGACTGTACTACTATACAAGAAAGGAGACATCCACGACATTGGCAACTATCGCCCAATCTGCCTATTGTCTGTCATCTACAAACTATTCACTCGAGTCATCCTGAATAGGATTAGCAGAACACTAGATGAAGGACAACCATGTGAACAAGCTGGATTCCGAAAAGGATTCAGTACCATCGACCATATCCACACAATAACCAAGCTCATTGAGGTATCTCGGGAGTTCAAGATGCCACTCTGTCTAACATTCATTGATTTAAAGAAGGCCTTTGATTCTGTTGAGACGGAAGCGGTCATGGAAGCCCTAGCCAATCAGGGCGTACAAACTCAATACGTCAGGATCCTTCGTGAGCTCTATTGCAGATTCACTACCAAGATCTCACCATTCTACAAAGAAGTAATCATCCATATCAAGAGAGGGGTTCGGCAGGGTGATACCATTTCACCAAAACTCTTCAGTGCCACCCTCGAGAACATCATGCGACGACTGGAATGGGAAAACATGGGAGTGAAGATAGATGGTCGGCAACTACACCACCTCCGCTTTGCTGATGACATCGTTCTAATAACACCAAACATCAACCAAGCGGCACAAATGCTGAACGACTTTGACCGTGAATGTGGAAAGGTCAGACTACAGCTGAATCTTACGAAGACAATGTTTATGAGAAACAGCCTTGTTCCTGACGCTCCATTTGCTCTCAACGGAACCACCATCTCCGAATGCAACAGTTATATATACCTAGGTCGAGAAATCAACATGATGAATGACCTGGCACCTGAGTTGCGCAGGAGGAAGAGAGTGGCTTGGAATGCCTTCAAGAGCATTGAAAAAATAACTAAAAGGACAAAGAACCTCCAGCTACGAGCACATCTCTTTGATTCCACTATTCTTCCTGCATTAACATATGCCTCAGAGACCTGGACCCTACGAAAACAGGATGAGAACACTATTTGGGTCTCTCAAAGAGGAATCGAAAGAACTATGCTTGGAATATCACGATTCACTCAAATGAGAGATAGAATCCGGAGTTCTGATCTTCGTCAACGCTCAAGAATCAGGGACGCTGTCTCATTTGCCAAGACATCAAAAATCAGATGGGCTGGACACGTAATGAGGTTTACAGACAACCGCTGGACTAGAGCCATTACTGATTGGATTCCACGAGACATCAAAAGATCACGTGGACGCCCACCTATAAGATGGTCAGACTTCTTCGTCAAGACCCTAAATGATCGGTTTGAGGCTCTACATGTTCCTAAAACGAACAGATACCATTGGGCTACGCTAGCACACAACCGGGATGAATGGAGACGTTACTGGCACCCGCTCGAATAAATCGATGAATAACGGGGATTAAGTGATTAAGTGATTAAGTGATATTAAAATACTTTAATATAACTCTAACTTTAGATTAAATGAGAATGTCTGAAAATGAGAATGCCCCTTTGAAGTTTCCTGAACTCCAGAGATATTAGTTAATGAGGTAAAAGAGAAGAAATGATCCTGATCCATTACTTCCCTTGCCATAGATTGATGCTATTAATGAAATTAAGAATCATCCCCTTTAGGCTTTCTCTAGAGCAAAATTTTTGTAATAAAGCTCAGCAAAGAGATAATTCCTTTGCTCTCCATTAGCTGGTGTAAATAAGCAATTTTCTTTAACAAAAAAGACAAGAATGGAATTTAGATTTGCTACTCTACCATGAAAGTAGAGGATGATTCTAAAGATCTCAACCTAGGGCTGAAGGTATTTAAGACTAAAATTTTTAAAACTATGCCCCACTCCCAGATAATATCGGCCTGAATGTTTGGGGGTGGACTGTATTCTCTAAAAGTTACCCTTAAAAGAACCTGAGTAAACAGGATGCAAGGCACACATCTTACTTGCAACCAGAATTTAAAAAACCTCAGTTAAGAAGAAAAAAAATGCTCACAACTGGAAGAATTAGAATATAAATTGTGTCTATAATATTAAGTTTCTCCAGTTCCTTAGAAGAAAAATTTTGCAAGATAATTATTTGGTATTTTCTTGAAAATCTCACCATCTCATATAGCTATCACTCCAACCCACAGTGTTTGAAAGTGTCTATTTTCAAAAGCCTAACAACTTTGATGATAACTTTTTGTACCATATTTCATAAGATAAATAGAAACTACCATTTTAACATTGTCTCTATCTGCACATCTTGTATTATTATGGAAATGAAACTTTTTTTCTTTTATTCATTTGACATTTAGTATTCACAAACAGTATTATTTTTATTAATTAAAACATAATTTTTACTTAAAATGATCATCTTTTATTTGTTTAAATATTTATAAGGATGGTGTCAATTCATCTGTATTTGTGCATATCTTTTCTCCACTTTTTTATTCTCTTTTAGTTTTTGGTCGTTAGAATTCTTTTATGTAATCAAACATATCAATGACCCCTTTTACTTTTTTTTATGTCAGAAAGAACATTTCAATTTAATATTTTTAATGCTCTCTTTCTTACATATTCATATTTTCATATTTAAGTATTTTATCTTCCTGGAATTATTTTAGTGTAGTTCAAGATAAGCAGCTAGTTATTCCCCATTAACTGTCGCAGTACAAATCATTTCATTACCACAGAACACTTACATTTTAAGACTCATTTTTACATGTTATGCTGTTTGAAATTTTAATTTATTAAATTTTAAATTACATATTATTTTAAGTATCATAAATGATTAAACCTGAACCATCCCAGCTATTTTACTGTGATATTAAGGAAGTTGGAAGCAGGAGAAGAAATTAAATATGACTTTTCTTTTTTAAATTTCAGTGTTGGAAATATGTTCGCTATATTTGGAAATTGCAACAAAAAGTATGTTTTAATTCCTCTAGGTTTAGATTTTAAGGTTGGATAATCAGAAACATCAGATTCTATAAGCATCAATTCTTTACTTGCTTCTGTGATTAACACTTTCTTGTGATCCAATTATGCTAATAAACTCTAAAATCAGAACTCAACATATGAAATGCTACATTAATTAAAAAGCAAAATCTTAAAGAAAATCATTACACAGAGTAATTAATTCACTCCTTTAACAGTTTAAGATTGATGCTTTAAAACTTTTGGTTGTGACAAAACAGGTTTTAAGTTCTCTAGGTCTAATTTTGTTATCTTTATAATGAAAGTATAGCATATATTTCAAAGTATTGTCTTAAGGATTAAATTAATATAGAAAAGGTGCTTAGCAAAATGTCACACATAAAGATAATGACCATGAAATTATAGGAACGTTTATTCTATTGCAATTCTTATCTCTTGCTACATAAAGTATGTTAGTTTTTGATGATTTTCATTGTTCCCACAATTCATATTGTTTGTATCATGCCACCACTGATTTCTAGAGCTCAAATCCCTAATGTATTTTTCTCTTTTGTTTTTGTCTGTGCTTCTGTTCTCTCTTCTCTCTTTTACCTTTTACCTTTTACCTTTTATCCTTTTACCTCTTGCTCTTTTCTCTGGTATGTCATCACACTTTGGTAACTTACGCTTCCTTCATGAGCTTTTTTCCTCTACCAAACCTCACACTGCTGCAAGATTTCAAGGCTTTGTTTCAAGTCACCTCATCAACTCAGGAACTCCTGCTTTGGGGGAGTTTTCATTATGGCACTTGCCTTTTATGAAAGACCTGTGTTAGTATCTATTTTTTTCTAACTGAAAAGACCCAAAGAAGGTTTTCAGTTTTTACAACTGGAAAAGGGCTGGAGCGATAGCACAGTGGGTAGGGCCCTTGCCTTGCATGGGGCCAACGTGGATTTGATTCCTCTGTCCCTCTTGGAGAGCCCGGCAAGCTACTGAGAGTATCCCGCCTGCACGGCAAAGCCTGGCAAGTTGCTGTGGCACATTCGATATGCCAAAAACAGTAATGACAAGTCTCACAATGGAAACATTACTGGTGCCCGCTCGAGCAAATCGATGAACAATGGGACAACAGTGCTACAGTGCTACTGTCATTACCTTATAACATTTCTTTCCATTTCTCTATACCTTAGAAAAATAGATCGTATTTGTCTATTCAAATAAACATGCTTCTAAACTCTGTCAGAGTTTCAACTGCTGAGAGCGGCTAAGTAGGCACAGTCTATATCATAAACTTCTTGTCATTCAATTGAAATTGAGCATTGTTTACTTATTTGTTTTATCCCACTAATGTTAGCTCATCCCAAATAACAGTATATAGTATTCATATAGAATGTATTGAGTGCATAAAGAACAATGTTAAATGTAAAAAACTGTGTTAAGTGCGCAAGATATCTACTAAAGATAGAAAAACTGAAACTTGAAAAAAAGTTGATGCCAAATATTTTCACAGGAAATAAGGTAAATAGTTCACAGTCTCTGAAACTTTGTATGCTTTCTTTAATTGCTTTTTGAATACATCAAGTTGTTATTTATTAATTTGCTAATTAACTGCTACCTGTAAACAAAAATACTATTTTGACATGATTCCTGACATTAAAAGAATTTAACAGATAACGAGACAATTCTAGCCATGAAAAACTGAGCTCCAGGAAGCAATATTAAATGCTAAGGAATGATGCAGACATCAATAAAGAGAAAAGATGTAGCCCTCAAACACATTTACTTGGTGGGTAATTGCAACAAAATTACATGTTTGTTTTTATTTTTGGCACTGTAATTCACAATACTGTTAATGGTATAACGCATGCATAAAACATTCCTGCACCAAACTCTTCATTTCCCTCCCCAACTGCCCCAGTCCTCTGCTCACTCCTATCCCCACCACACACACACATATATCCTACATCTCTCCCATACTGACCTCTACTCCTATTACCATGGTAGGGTGTTTTTTTTTTCTTTGAAGACCAGTTCTCTGATTCCATTGCCTTTGGGTATTTGTTAATGTATTGCTAAGTTTCATTATCCCACGTATGTGAGAGTTCATTTGGATTCTTTCCCTGTCCTTCTGCCTTACTTCACTCAGTATATTTTCCTGATCTATCCACATAATAACAAGTTGCATGCTTTTGCCTTTTCCTATGTCAAGTAGTATTCCGCCGTGGTGTATATATTCCACAACTCCTTTATTCAGTCATCTGTTCTCGGACACTTGGGCTGTTCCCAGATTTTTAACTAATGTGAATAATGCTACAAATAACCTAGGAGTGCAGATATATTCTCAGAATAGTTTGTAGAACCTTGGAATAGATGCCAACAATCAGAATTGCTGGGTTATATGAAAGTTCAATTCTTATTTTTATGAGAAGTATCCATATTGGTTTCCGAAAAGATTGGACCAGTCTACATTCCCACTAGAAGTGGATGAGGACTCCTTTTAACCCACATCTACTCCAACACTTGTTGTTTTTTGTTCTTTGTGATATGTGCCAGTTTCACTGGTGTGAGGTAATATCTCATTGTTGTCCACATTGTTGTATTCATTGTTGAAATAAAATTTAATATTTGAAGATTTCCCAATGAAACATAACTGACAACTGAATATGTTATCTGATGTAGAAATTTTGAGAAACTATAAAAGAAATTAGTTCAAACAAGTCAAGACTAGTATTTAAAAAGAAGAAAGTGAGACTTACCTATAGCTGACATCACTGGGCCTATTCCAGAATGGGAGGTAGAGGCCCTTCCTACTGAGTGGGTCCCAGCAGCCTCCACACCTAAACCTATGCCACATTGAGGGCCCACACCACAGCTCCTGAAGCACACAGTCACTTACTAGGCTATGCGACATGACAGATCTACTCAACAAAATTGCATGCTATTTACAATTATTCTTCCTGTCATACTGTGAGGATGGGCACAAAGAGCAGCTTAATCTCTCAGCTCTTTCTAGGAATGAGCTACAAAGACTCACAGTCAAAACACTAGAAAACCAATGTGGAAAACACCTAGAAACCCACCAAGCTCAGTGAGTGAGAACAATAATAGCACTGTAGCACTGTCCTCCCATGGTCCATCAATTTGCTTGAGCTGGCACCACTAACGCCTCCATTGTGAGACTTGTTACTGTTTTTGGCATATTGAATATGTCATGGGGAGCTTGCCAGGCTTTGTCGTGTGGATGGGATACTCTCGGTAGCTTGCCAGGCTCTCTGAGAGGGGCAGAGGAATTGAACCCAGGTCGACCACATGCAAGGCAAATGCTATGGCTCCGGTCCGAAAAAAATAATACAGAAGAATATTAACACTAGTAACTTCTCAGTGTCTTTTGTGACACTATAATGAGGATATTCAATGAGTTCAAAGAAATGATAGCACAGGTAGTCAGCAAAACACAAAGAAGTATGAGAGTAAAAATGAATAAATTGATGTGGGCTGGAGCGATAGCACAGCGGTAGGGCGTTTGCCTTGCACGCAGCTAACAGGGCCGACCCGAGTTCGATTCCTCCGCCCCTCTTGGAGAGCCCGGCAAGCTACCAAGAGTATCTCGCCCGCAGGGCAGAGCCTGGCAAGCTCCCCGTGACGTATTCGATATGCCAAACACAGTAACAACAAAGTCTCCAATGGAGACATTACTGGGCCCGCTCGAGCAAATTGATGTAATATATTTAAATATATAATAAATTTATATAATAAAATAAAGGATGGAAGTGAAAAATGTGATACCAAAAATATGTATGTCAATAGAACAGCAGAATAACAAAAGCTGAGCAACATATTGAGAAGCTACAATATGAGAAGGAAGAAAACACTGGGAAACAGCTGAAGGTGAAAAATAGAAATGAACAGCATACCAGAAACTGTGGGATGTGTTCAGGTCCCTGAAGAACAGGAAGGCAATATAAAGAAGCAATAATTAAATAAAACATGGGTAAGAACTTCCCAGAGTTGAGGATTATAGACACAGAATTCTAAGAGGAAATAGGAAAATAGACCCAGTGGAAATAGACCCAGCTAGGAAAACTCCAAGACACATTATACAAACAATCCAAAGATACAGACAGAATACTGAATTCAGCAAGATCAAAAAAAAGGAACTTATATACAAAGGAAAGCCCATCAAATGTATGTCAGATCTATTATATGAGACTCTATGAGCCAGAAGAACATGGAAGGATGTAGTACAAAAATTCAATGAAGCAAGAATACTCTATCCAGCTAGATTATCATTCAGACTTAGTATTCACCAAGAATACTCTATCCAGCTAGATTATCATTCAGACTTGAAGAACCTATCCAGATCTTCCTGGACAGGTTACAGCTTAGGAAATTCATAGCCTTGAAACCCCTTTCATAAGAAGCATTAAAAGAGCTCCTTTAAGGACTGGATAATCTTCCCATCATATGTCACTGAGTATGCATTCACTATTGGTGCATATGGTTGTCCTCTGCTAGATTAAGAAAGGTTAAAAACACATTACAATTAAGCATCACATATTGTCTTATTGATTTGTTTTCTGGTCATTCTATTTGCCATTTCTTTAGGTTTTATTGAACCAAGCAATATGAAATAAATTTGCTATATGCCTGCCAAAGGGGTAAACTGTGGGGAGGGGAACCAGAGATATTGGTGGAGTGAAAGGGACATTGGTGGTGGGATTGGTGTTGAAACATAGTACGTCTGAAACAAGTCAATTGTGAACAATGTAAATCAGTATGTTGCAAAAAACATTAAGAAAAAAAAGATAAGAGTATCTGATTGAGAATGTGACATAATAAGAACCTGGGCTCAATTCATGTCATAGATTATGGAAACTTACACTACATATTAAGAGATTTAAATAGAAGACCTAAAGTACAGATAAATAGGATCTCAACAACAAAGCATAAAAGCACACTGCTGATACTGTGAGAGAAAACATATTCTCTCATCAAGCAAGAACCCAGTCTGAGTTCTATAATGACAAGTTAGAAAGAATAGTAAAGTTGTGGAACTTTTCCTTGGGAAACAGAAAGAGAAAAGTGTTGTGCATCCGTTAACTCTATTCCTCAATTTGACTCTATTAATATGAGTCCCTGAAGTCCAAGCATTTAAGACCAAAAGGAAATACAGAAGAAGACATCATAGAACTGTAAGAAAAAGAATCTATACTTAAAGAGCCCACACAAAGACCTCAGACTGTATGGGTGGACCTCAGACTTTAACACAAATCTGAGAAGCAACTAAATCACAAATGAAAGAAACTCATTTAACACTGTTACAATATCTGTCAGAGACAGAAAGCCCCAGGGCAGTTTCAGGGTCAGAAGCACTTATGGAAAACATCTTGGCAAACCCTCACAACCTTGATAGTACTGTGTTGGCAAGCATCGTTTTCATACCCTCTCCCCAGCCTACTAGCACCTGTAAGTGAGCCCTGCTGTTAACAGCATCTACCACTGTGATGTAGCAGCGCATTGCAGTTCTGCATCTGCGATCTGTGTCACAGCTTCGTGACTGAGAAGTGGGTTATGATTTCAAACTGAGACACCAGCTGCCACAGGCTAGGCCCACAGCCACTGGGCACAGAGCCCCCAGTCACCCTGTGCTGGGCCAACAGACACTGTCTACAGATCCTCCAGAAACCATATAAGTTTTGCACATGACCAGGAGATGGTACAACAGACACCCACCAAACATCTACTCGGCCAATGTTTGGCACTGCCTACTCAGTATACCACAGTGGTGCACTATGACTGAGAATTGAGCAGAGTAAAATTTCTGAGCTAGTCCAAGAGACTTGCATACTGCGCAATGCTGACAGAGTAGGAGGTGGGTGGGTGAAAACACACAGAGGTTGCATTTTGAGCACCTAGCTCAAGCAACCAAAGGGAACTACACTCCTTTATACCACTGGGCATCAGCTGTATAAGACAGTTCTTTCAAGATTAAGAGAAGTGATAAGATTCCCTAACATATAGAGGAAACCAGGGAGAATGCAGAAAAAAAAATGTAGAGATAGAGAAACATAAAAGTAATCAGAAAGCATGATAAGGCCTTAGGAAAAGACTTATAAAGAAATAGTGCTAAGCAATCTATGTGATGAAGGGTTTAAAGCAGTGACTCTAAAAGTGCTAAAGGTACATTTCAGTCTTGGTAGAAGAAAAAAACTACAAATTTTTCAAAAGAGCCAAACATACATTTCAAAAAGTATTAAAACAATGATAGAAATAAAAAATGCAATTGAGGTGTTTAACAGCAGATTGAAGTAGAGATGCAGCAAGAGAGTTGGAAGATAAAATAATGACAGATCTCTATAAAGGAGCAAAACATTACAAATATTTTGAAAAAGTGAAGCCCTTTTAAGAGAATCTCTGGGATAAGATCAAGAAGAATAATATTTGTGTTATGAGTCTCAGAAGAACATAGATAAAAGGGGCCAGAAAAAATGTTTGAGAAGATAATGTCCCAAACTGCCCTATTTTGAGAAAGAAAGTAGGTATTTATAATTACAGAAATTCTCCTAGATTATGAATTAGAAGAATCCAAAGTTACCCACATCAAGACGTGTTAATAAGACAACTGAATTTTTTTATAAAGAAATTTAAATTCAGTAAAATGAAATAGCTTGTCACATAGGCTTTTAGCAGTCTTTTTGACAAAAATTTCAAAGGCCAGAAAAGAGTAGCAAAACTAACTTAAAAGAAAAATGGCTTCCAACCAAAGATGCTATACCTGGTGAGGTTAACATCGGGATTTGAGAGATCGACTCCCAGTCAAGCAAAAGTTTAAAGAATTAATCACCCCTAAGCCAGCTTTCCGAGAAATGTTTAAATGACTTTTTAAAAAATAGTAACAACTAAGAAAACACAGTGATAACTAAGATCAATAAAGCGTAATAAAAAATGTCATGTGTCCATAACTTACAAAGAAGAAGAAGAAAGGGAAAAGATAAGCTTAATTAAGGTCATAAAGATTAAAGAAATCATATAAGAAAAAATTAAAAATAGGGGCTGGAGCGAGAGCACAGCGGGTAGGGTGTTTGCCTTGCATATGGCTGACCCAGGTTTAATTCCCAGTATAGGATAACATTGGTTGTCCTTTGTCCCTTGCAACAGAGAGCTTAGGTTTTTTGGGTGATACCCATCACAGTGCTCCTGAAGCAACTCCATTCCTCTGTGTTTATTGGAATGTATCTCTAAACATTTTTAGGTTAACATTGGCATGTCCTGTTTCCCTTGGCACAAGGAACTTGGGTTTATTACAGTGCTCCTGGGGCACTTCCATTCTATTGTGTTTATCTGCAAACTATTTCCTATGCTCTTCTCCCCAATCAGTTAATCAGCTTTTTCCCCAATCAGACTCTGTTGACTTGTAAGGTAAGATTACTCAGAGATCTATGATTTTATGTGTATGAGTGAAATAGTCCCTTTCTCCTCTCCTTATATCTTTTGAATAGTTTACTTTAAAGCAATGTCCTTTCTGTATAGATACAGGAAGACAGTTAATATTATACTTTCGAAATTTGGGATTTAATTGGCTTCGAATATTTTTCACTCCCAGGCATCTGCTTTCTTGACTTAAACCTCAGTTGCCCTTAGTTCCTAGCACCCCAAAAGCAGAGTCCCGACGAGGGACTGAATGGACCCAGGGCAAGCTATATGCTACCCTGGCATCAAAATGGGCCAGGCCAAAATGCCATGATACTCAACTGTAAGTTGAGAGCTTGATCATGGACAACTGCTGTCATGATCTAAAAGTAACGACGAGATTAGGACCCTGCTAGAGGCCTGAGCACTGTAGTCTGAGATCAAGATGACCGCAGGAGAGCAATACTATAAGCTAAAGGTATCTCTTACTGTGTCCATACAAATGATTAATATTATGAATTTTTATACATTTATTGAACTAAGGAGAGGAGAAACACACCCATATTTGCCTTTAGGTTAGTCATCTTGCTGGATAAGAATCTGTCCTGGAAGTAGCTTCTCCTGAGGGAAAGACCTTACATACGCTGATTGTATGATGATACCTATGTGTAATTGTTTTTTTTTTTAATTTTTATTAGTGAAACACCATGAGGTACAGTTGTAGACTTACAAATTTTTGTGCTTGGGTTTCAGTTGATCAAGTACCCATCCCTACACCAGTGCCCTATGTGTAATTGTGACCCCAACCCCTCATGCTGGGGGATTTAGCCAGACTGTAAGAGTGGGCTGGGGGATCCAGATCCCAATTCCAGAGCCGAAGGGGAAAGAAGGGGTATCGAGAAGGAGAATGAAGTAGGATGATGGAGGAAAAAGCAGGGGGAGAAGCAGAGGGAGAGAGACAGGAGTGAATGGAGAGGAGATTGGAATAAACTGCAACTAAGACCAACCAGCCTGACCCTTGTTTCCTTCCTTTGCCTTCCCATCACCATTGGCCTCACTGGAGTGAGGAAAGAGGCCTGAGACTACTGAAAGTGGGCAGCGGGAGAGATAGAGTCGCTGCCCCCCTTTTTGTGTTTACACACCCAGCATCCCATACAGTCCCCTAAGCACCACCAGGAGTAATTCCTGAGTGCAGAGCCAGGAGTAACCCCTGTGCATTGCCGGGTGTGACCCAAAAAGCAAAAAAATAAATTGTAAATAATAAAAGGCATATGAGAGAGAGAGAGGGAGAGAGAGAGAGGGAGAGAGAAGAGAGAGACAGAGGAGAGAGAGAATGTAAAGTTTTAGGATGTGCTCAATATAAGTTGCTGTCAACCCCCCAAAATGCCATACATATAATATTACATTTGAACTACATGGTAGTTTAGCAAGCAAAACTTTATAGTATAAAGAAACAAAATGAAAGACAAAAAGTACAGTGGATAGCAGCACTTATCTTGCATACAACCAACTCGGGTTTAATTCCCGCACCCCATATGGATCACTCAGCATATGATTCCTAAGCACAAAACTGGAAGTGAGTCTTGAGCATCTCTGGGTGTGCCCCCCCTCCCAGGAAAAAAAAAAGAAATGGCATGAATGAACAGAACAAATCCAAAAACAAATCTTTATATTCTGACAACATAATTTCACAGTGGGAAAAGGGGGTCAGAAGAACAGGGAAATAAACAAAGAGGGTCAATTGTGTGATGTGAATACAAACTAGATCTCAGGCAGAGATCATGAACATAGTACACACAGAAGTTAAAAGATAAAGTTAATGTCAGGATTGAAGGAGAAATAATTTCCCAGACAAGCAAAAGCTTAAAGAATCAATCACCCTTATCAAACAAAATCAACAAAGGCAAACTCAGAATAAAAAGGTAAAGAAAGGTAAAGGCCCTCCCGTTGATCATCGATTTGTTCGAGCGGGCCCAGTAATGTCTCCATTGGAGACTTTGTTGTTACTGTGTTAGGCATATCGAATACGTCACGGGGGAGCTTGCCAGGCTCTGCCCTGCGGGTGAGATACTCTCGGTAGCTTGCTGGGCTCTCCGAGAGGGGCAGAGGAATCGAACTCGGGTCGGCCATGTTAGCTGCATGCAAGGCAAACGCCCTACCGCTGTGCTATCGCTCCAGCACCAAACTCAGAATATGAGAACCAAATGGTAATCACCAGAAAAGGGAAATGGGTAGGAAAATTAAGTAGGAGGGAGTCACATGTAGGGTATGGGGGGAAACTAGGTATTCAGTAGGGATTGTAATCACTACTCTATAGTGATTGAATTATGTTGAATCAGAATGCTGTATAATTGAAGTCTATATAACTTTATAAAGCAATGTTACTTCAGTACATTTTATATAAATAATACTAGGAAAACATAATCGAATTGTGTTTTTATTTAGAGGTCAGATGTCTGGAACAGAAGCGTGCTGTTTGGGAGCAGAAAAGGGCATATTCACTTCAAATATATATTTGGGTAATTCAAACCTAATTACATTTTATGGTGGAAATTTTAAAATAAACAAATTAGTGCACATTTGTAACTACAGAAATTTCTGTCATGTGTGTGTTTCCAAAGAAATTAAATATTCTTCTGTAGAATAAACTCACAGTAGTATTTTTTTAGGTAAGTATGCATCAGGCAATTCATATATAATGACATGACTTTCAAAATCTTTATGTGAATAAGATGATCACATTATTTATTTCTTGTTAGAAAAGAAGATCTAAAGTATTATAAGATTTTCAAATGCCCGCAGGTTAAAAAAAAAAAAGAAAGATGTTGTTACTGTAGAAAAGGTCACAGAAAAGGAAAGTGTAAAGGGAAATGTTATCTACTTTACGATTTTGACAACAGTCAGCCTGGATATCCACTAACAGCAAAGTTGCTTAATTATTCTCAGAAGGAGTGGCAGGGAGGGTTGAGCTTACAGCAAAACACAGTCCTCAATTCTCCCTGAAAACACCTCAGCAAGATGTAGTCTTAAAGTCATCCTGGATGGCTAAATCACCATGGTAACCTTCAGCTCAGGCTAGATGATGTCTGCAGAACAGTAAGAACATTCCTTTAAAGAAAAATAGAATGCATGTAGGTAAAAAGTACACACACACACACACACACACACACACACACACACACACTAAAATGCAAGAAAATAAAATATTCATTTATGGGGAGGTGCAGGTTGCTTATTGCAAACCTGCAGAATTTGCACTTTTTTTTTATTGTGCAGCTGCTGCAAGCTTACAATAAAGAGCAATGCAAAAATTACAATAAGGCAATTACTGAAACTGGGAGCACCTCCAATTAAAAAAAAGTTACTATAAAATAAAATTATAAAATAAAATTGGAATGACATGGCTAGAGATAGATAGTACAGCCAGTAAGGCATTTGTCTTGCACAAAGACAACCCAGGTTTGATTCCTGGCACCACATATGGTCCCCCTGTGCCTCTCCAGGAGTGATCCTTGTGAGCACAGAGCCAGGAATCAGCCCCGAATAATTTTTTTAATAAAATGAAAGAGAAATATTTTTCCTAGCTACATAATCCATAGCACAGCAGGTAGGGGGTTTGCCTTGAACACAGCTGACCCGGGTTCGATTCCTCCATCCCTCTTGGAGAGCCCGGCAAGCTACCGAGAGTATCCCGACTGCACAGCAGAGCCTGGCAAGCTCCCCGTAGAGTATTTGATATGCCAAAAATAGTAACAACAAGCCTCACAATGGAGACGTTACCCACTCAAATAAATCAATGAACAATGAGAGGACAGTCCTACAGTGCTGCATAATCCATAAAATTATTTTTCACAACAAAATGAAAGTATGAGATACTTTAAATCCTCTGAAAGTACAAAATGTCACTTTCAGAAGCCATGCACATCTGTTTTCAAGTATTGCTGCATAAAGCATTAGAAAAATATATTTGCCCATGAATAAAGGTGCACACTGGCTCACAGCTAACAGTACATGTATCTATGTAAGAAACAAGCACTGAGAAATACAAATTATTATATTACTTCCCTATGCTTATTACTTTAGGCACTTTACATATGTTCACACTTGTAGTTTTCCGTATCAACAATAGGAACTGGTATAGATGTTATTATAGTATAAATAGTATAGATGCTATCATTTATATATATATAGTATAAATAGTATAGATGCGATTTGAGTTGAAGAAATAGAACACAAATATGTTAAGGAATTTTTTTCAAGACTACACAGCTAATAAATGACTAATCCAGAATTCAGTCTGAGACAGTTTGGCTCCAGAGTCTACTGTGTTCTTATTCATTATGAAAAGACTCTATTGCCGACACAAAATCCCTTTTTATTTTTTAAGGTACAAATTATAAAATGAATCATCTGCTCTTGTATTAGCTATCTGTTGCTGAAAAAACAAATGGTTTAAAACGATAAGCATTTATTATCTCAATGCTTTTGTGAGTCAAGAATTCAGGAATAGCTGAGCTGAATGGCTTTGGCTCAGGATTTTTTTATGAGGCTCCAATTAAAAAATTGATGAAGGCTAGAGTCATCTGAGTGCCTGATGGAGACTGAAAATCCAGTTTCTAAATAGCCTGCTTGCACTGCTGCTGGCAGAGAGTCCGGATTTCTTTTTATCATTTGCACTTCTGCATATTGCAGTTTAACTTTACAAAGTCGCAGCTGGTTTTTCCCAGAGTGAGAACTTCTTCCAGAAGCAAGGCTGTGGCCAAAATGTCACAGCACATCACTTCAGGCATGTTCTTATAGTGATACACAATGCCATGTACAAACATGATGACCATAAGCAAGGTGTGACTATTAAGAGCAGGAACAATAGGAAAACATCTGGGAGACCATCACTGCTACTATTTGAATGTCTTTGATTAGTGCAAAGCCAGACTGGGAATAAGACAAAGCAAATGAGGCATGGTCGGGACAGAATTTATAGAACTGCCCTTCCTTAGGTGCCGACCCTGCATTTGTGTGTGCCAGAGAGTAAGAACCTCTGTAGATTTTGTGTCTTGGGCTTCTAAATTATTTCACTCTAATCCTAGTACAAAGGAGAGTATCTCGCCTGCTCAGCAGAGCCTAGCAAGCTACCCGTGACGTATTCAATATGCCAAACACAGTAACAACAAGTCTCATGATGGAGATGTTACTGGGCCCGCTCGAGCAAATCGATGAACAACAGGAGGACCATGAACCGTTTCTTTTTATTCGTTTACTTATTAGATCAGATTCATCACATTTTGCTAGTGAAGGCTGTTTCTTATCACTTTGTTCTACTTTTAAAATATTACACCTATATCCTTGTCAGAATTTTCTGTGGTACATTTTGCCTCTTAAATGTAGTATTTCTAAGACTCATAACTTCATAACTTGTTGTAGAGGACTAGAGTTGAAATGCTTTTTCATTCTATTTCCTTAAATCTTATTGAGTTGGGTTCTGTGATATACAATTAAGTTAATGATGATTCCCCTTGCACATAATTTCAACACCACAACCCATTACCAGTGTACCCATCTTGGTAATCTTTATTTGAGGTGGTGGACAAGCTCTGTCAAAATGTTGCTCATGATGCTAGCCAGTTTCCTCAAAAGATAATCTAGCAATACCTTCCTTTTTCACATACCCAGAAGCTTTTCATTTAGATACATGCAAATTTAAGATTTTATCTTTATGTTGAATTTCCCGTTGGTCCTTATTAATTGCATCTTTTTATCTTTATTACATTTATGACATGAATAACTTGTCCTGATGCTAATAAAACTGCCTAACTTTTGGGTTATTAAGAAAAATAACTCTAATGTGGGGCCACAGAGATGATATAGTGGTTAAGCTACTTGCTTTGCATGCAACTTGACCTGAATTCTATCCTAGCACCACATGTGGTCCTCTAAGTACCACCAGGAGTGCTCCCTGAGCACAAAGCCAGTAATAAGCTCTGAGCACCATTGGATGTAGTCCAAAACAAACAAAAACCACTCTAATTTCTAGTTATATGTATGCAAATTTTTTCAAAGCCAGTGATATATGTTCTTAATTAGAACAAATTAAAACTATTTCTTTATCATGAATAACACCTCCCTTTTTTTCAGACTTTAGGGTGGTTCTTTCATTTCTTGCACCAAGCTCCATCAACATTTTTAAATGTAAGAATGTGTCTTTCATTATCTTTCATCAGCAATAAGACAAAGAACTGAATTGCAGTTTTTTCATTTAATTTTATTTCATTGAACATTGGAAGATGAAAATTTTACATACCAAGCTATTTAAGTAGACCTAAATTTTGTATTTGTAATATAAAACTATTTCTTTATCATAAATAAAATAATGTATATCATGTACAAAATAAATCTTTTTACTAAAGCCAATTGCATAAAATAAATTGTACACAAAGTAATTTATCACAATTCTAATATATTTCCTTCTTTTTCTTTTTTGCTTTTTTGCATTTGGTTTTTGGCACACACCTTATCGTGCTCAGAGGCCATTTTTCTGGAAGTCCACAATATGTAATGTTGGTGATATCACCGGGTTAAGACAAGCACAATAATCCCTGAGTTATCTCTACATTCTTTAACTCATTTTAAAAATCAGTTTCCTCTTAATAAAAATTCAGAAGAACACAATGAATCGGTAAAGATATATTTATTTTGTTTTTCCCGTACATCCTAAGTTTTGTACCATGTATTAAACATCTCTCCATGTTCTGTTCACCTCATTTTGCCACATCATTACTTTCATTTCTTCTTAATAAAACCGTTTATGTTAGTTTCAACCATATTCAATTGTAGAAAGATTAGTAAGTCTTCTGTATAATCACCTAGTTTCAACAACTATTAGTCACCTCCTAATCAATCCAAAATCAGAAAACATTTTTGCAGAGCAGACACATTTCATCACTTCAAAGTTCACTAATTGCAAGATCTGCTCGTTAACTTGCAGCTCAAGTTTCATATCACAGTTTCATGGTAGATTTTCGCTATATCCCTGATACATTATGAGGCCAACAACACAGAGGAAAGAATTCTGTGGACCAGAGCTGAAGGATCTTACAGGACCAGAACAGACTGAGTAAACTGAATGGTTTTAAAAATTCCATTGTTACAGGCTGGAGAGATAGTACAGCAGGTAGGCACTTGCCTCATATGCAACCCAACTGGATTTAATCGCCTGCATCACATGTGATCCCCAAAGTACCACCAGGAGCCACCCCTCAGCACAAAGCTAAGATATAGCCCCAATAACTACTCAGTATAATCCGAAATCAAGGGAAAAAATACATTGAATTGTTATACATTTTTGATTGGATGCAAAGGTCTATTTGATGAGATTAAAAATCATCTTAAATTGATTTTTAAGTAGCAAAATTATCAGAATAATCAATTTATGGCAGCTTGTTGAGCTTTCATTTGCTTCAATTATTTCAAAAAAGAAAAACTAACTTTTTAATAAAAAGGCACAAGTTTGGAAAATAATAAGTCGAGGAAGAAAGGAAAAAACTAAATGTACTTTCTTATCTGAGACATGGAGAGAGAAGATATTGACTGCTGAGTTCAATTAAGTTTTAGAGAAAAACGTCAGCATTAGCAAATCCTTAACAAGTCAGTGACAGAAAGTTATTATTTTTTTTATTAAATAACACCATTTTAGTAAGAGAGTTTAATTGGGAGATACTGAACAGCATCCAAAGATTGTATTTATTCCTAAGGATTAAAGAACAAGTTAAAATAGAAATTATATTTTTTAAATCATAAAATAACTAAAAAATTGGTAGCAATCAGAAATAGCTGATATTTTACTAAATATTAGGATCACTTTGGTAATATAGTTAATAGTTATTTTTTAATTTTTGTTTTAAATATGAAATTTTTATTTGTGAAAATATGCAATAGATAATGATAAAACCCACACTCCAGAGATAATTAATAGCAGTAATAAATGGGATAGCAGTGTATATATCAAATAATTTAAGCAGTGGTTTTAACTCTTTGTTTTTATCTTTAAGACTGGAACATTTTAAATTAAAAAAATGGGCTAAATTAAAACTAAAATATGATAGCTAAGCTAAACGTCCAGTGAGAAGACTCATTAATATATGCAGTGTGAAGGAATAATGATAAAATTTTAAATAGAAGACTTGTTTGAATTTCTTTCAAAACTGAATACATGGAAAAGTTATTATGACAAAGTCATTGCTTGTCTGTGCTAAATTTTAGAATTCCTGGAGCATGCGGCAGCAAACTCTACATCACTGATATGTGAAGAGTAGCACACCACATTTGATGGGGTTTAAAATAGAAGGCAACCGATCTCAAGGGAAAAATATATATATATTTTAAAGTTGAGAATGCAAGGTTCAACCTTTAAAAAAAAAACATATTAGTAATTTCTTACACAAGGACTTAATGGCTCCAGGGTGAAATACAACAATCTTCACACACTTTCCTCTAAGGAAACATTTTTGGTCGATTTTTAGCAAATTATTTATAACAAGCAATACAAAATTAATTATTTCGGTTCTGCTTTGGGGGCATGTTTTGGGAGGTGGGTTGAAAATATTCTAATTATGTTGGTGGGAAGGGGCAGTGGTTGTGGGATTGGTGTTTGAATATTAAATATAATGAATTATTGTGAAGAACTTTATAAAAATAGAATAAATTATTTTTTTAAATGAATAAGTGCCCTCATTGCACTTGTCAGGGACACTTAAATTGAAAAATTGCCCTGACTAGCTCCACATAAGTATCTCCCAATACTAAGACTAGAAAACAGGGCCTTAGTATACGAAACAGTGATACAGTAGCAGAAAACTCACATGCCCATGACTTTGTTTTTTCAGAATAACAGAGGAGACAAGGGAAACCATTTCTGCCTCACAAAGTCCACCCCAATGTATATGATTTTAGATCTCACGCTAAATCAGAAGCTAAGAAACCTGGACACAAAAATGGTCTTACCATTGGCATCCAATGGTTGATATAATTAAGTCACTGCCTGATCATCATCCATTTCCTTGAAGTTTGTAAATAAAACTATAATTCCGTTCCATTATATCAAGGCATGATTTTTTTAAAACAGAAAACAATGTTTAGAAGTCATTAAAATATCTTAAGGAAAGGAACACCAAGTAAAGGATATTGGGAGGATCCCCTAGGGTTGAAAGATGCATGCTGAAAGTAGACAATAGACTGAACACAATGGCCCTCAATACCTCTATTGCAAACCAACACCCAAAAGGAGAGAGAACATAAGGGAATGCCCTGTCACAAAGGTGGGTGGGGTGGGGAGGGATACTGGGAACATTGGTGGAGGAGAATAGGCACTGGTGGAGGGATGGGTAAATGATCATTGTATGACTGAAATGCAAACATGAAAGTTCATAAGTTTGTAACAGTACCTCACGGTGATTCACTAATAAAAAATAAAAATAAATAAAATAAAATTTAAAAAGAAGCAATTAAAATATCTGAAAAAATCACTTTCCATTTTGCAACTCATTTATCATTTTTATGACTTTATATGTTTGAATTCAGTGAAAGTGAAAACTAACCACATATAACTGTTCGAACATATGTAAGCAACTTTTATAAAGATAGCAAATAGATGTTTGATAGCTACAATAGCTAGATAGCAATAACTTGTATGTTTGTAAAGATAGGAATTTTCTCTTTATATACTAGAGTTGAAGTATGTAAAGTCTGACATATTAATATCTATGTATGCCTTCTAACTCCATAGCTACCATTTATTTCAATACACTTTAATGTTCTTGTCTATATGCCCTGTCACAATTTTTCCAATGCAGCATAGTATGCAAGAAGAAAATGGGCACTGAGCTAGAAGCAGGAAGGTCGTATGCATACAGGAACAACAAGAACAAAGTAGAGGGGTCTGCTAGCACAGTAGGTAAGGTACTTGCATAGCATGCTCCTTACCAGGGTTCAATCCCTGGCACTGCATATGGTCCCCCAAGCACAGTCAAAAGTGATCACTGATCACAGAGGCAGGAGTAAGTCTTGAAATAAGGATGTCAAATTTAAGTAAAGATTACATATCTGATATAATTCCAACCGATTTATATATTAGCCAAGGCAGACTTGATTATGCTGAGATAATAAATGACCTCAACATCTCAGTGGATAAAATCCAAAGTTTATTTCTTGTTCCCTTGAGGGAAGCATGGGGATCCTAATCTTCCATTACAAATCCAAACTGATAAAGTAGTCATTTACTATAACATTGTTGATCACTAAGGCAGAGGAAAAGCACACAGTCGAGAACCTCTTATTGGCAATTAAATGACACATATCACTAGAGCTCACACCTCATTGACCAAATAAGTCACATGGTTGTACCCAGCCACAGTGGAGTTGGGAGTACAATGTCACATGCTTGGAAAGTGGAGAGAAAAATAGAAATCTTTGGTAAATATTATTAATAATTGCCATAGTGTCAAGTCAAATTAAAAAAGAAAGCTCTTATCAAGAACTTAGACTTGAATGTCAGAGACAGCCAATTATGGTAAATAGAAAAATGTTGATATAAACTTGATATCTGTGAGTAAACATTCTTCCATCATGGTCCTTGGGAAACAGAAACAGCTAATCTATAAAGAGAGGAAAAGTAAGGCAGATGCTAAGAGTCACAGATTATTATTAAGTGTCCTAATGAATTTTGGATGATTAGTCATTTGAGATCCCCAGCTGTTCTTGAAATCCATTGGATAACTTACTATACATCATTAATTATTTTGTTCTTCCTAAACTTACTCAAGTCTATTGTCTACAATCAACAGAACTTCAGTTTAGGCAATATACTAATTTTTTAATAATCTGCATCAACTCGAAAGCAATGAAGTGTGGCGAACTATGTTAAAGTACTTTCTCACAATATTAATAGATCCTACTTTATTTTCCCTGAATACTGATCAGAAAATTATTTTGAACTTGAAATCATTTTCAAAATATTAAAGTAAAAAGGATAACTCTATCTCCCTAAGGTAAAAAGTGTATCCTTTTACCAAATTTAAAAAATTTAATTCCATTAATCTAAGTAGATAACAGTGAAAATAGTAAACTTTTTAAGTTTGTTGTTAAAACAGGAACCAAAGAAAAACTATGAGATTTGTTTAAGAACTGAGAAAGTACTAATTTATTAGGCAACTCATCTAAAATTTAAAATATTAGAATAAGAGACATTAGCCAGAGAACAAATTATCAAAATGTAGAATGGTATTCAGATAGATAAATGTAATACAACAAACTTTAAAGTATTTAAAATTAAAAAAAAGGAAATGTTCAGACTTAGATATGTAAGGTAAGGTAAAGGCCCTCCCGTTGATCGTCAATTTGCTCGAGCGGGCCCAGTAACGTCTCCATTGGAGACTTTGTTGTTACTGTGTTTGGCATATCGAATACTCTCGGTAGCTTGCCGGGCTCTCCGATAATATGTAAATATTTTGTTAAGTCACTGTCCTCCCATTGTTCATCGATTTGCTCAAGTGGGTCCAGTAAAGTCTCCATTGTGAGACTTCCTGTTACTGTGTTTGGCACACTGAATACTCTCAGTAGCTTGCCAGGCTCTCCAAGAGGGGCAGAGGAATAGAACCCAGCTCGGCCAGGCTGGCTGTGCACAAGGCAAATGCCCTACCATTGTGCTATCACTCCAGCCCATTTTATCAAAGATAGTAAAATATAAAACAAAACATTTATAACATTTTTACCATGAGTCTGATTTTAAGGCTTATTGACTATCAATTATCAATACCCTGGAGCTATGTTACAAAGTAAAAACTGGTGATAACCCATTATCTGTTAACTTTTATACACTAAATCAATCACTTGATTCATATTGTGAGGTATTGATAGATGCTGGATAGTCCAAATTGTGTGACTTAAACATTTCTGAAAAGATGAAGTAATCTGACTAGAACTGCCATAAATATGCCAACTACATTTTCATATACCCAAATAAAAATGAAACAATATTTGGATATAGCATTGTAGCACTGTAGCACTGTCCTCCTGTTGTTCACCAATTTGCTCGAGCGGGCACAGTAACATCTCCATTGTGAGACTTGTTGTTACTGCTTTTTGTCATATTGAATATATCACAGGGAGCTTGCCAGGCTCTGCCTTGCTGGCAGGATACTCTCAGTAGCTTGCCGGGCTCTCCAAGAGGGACAGAGGAATCAAACCCTGGTCGGCCATGTGCAAGGCAAATGACCTAACTGCTGTGCTATCACTCTAGCCCATAGGAACTTAAAAAGGGGGGGGGGGGGGGGGTTTGCTGTTGTTGTTAAGTGATTTATCAAATCCCATTCTTGTTTTCTAAAAGAAAAGCCTCTTGTCTTTAGATATGAAACTAATACTAAATTCTGTTTCTAAAAACATAATTAAGAATAAGTCACACAAAATTTAAGTTGAGTGATCTAAAGTAAAACATACATTGCCTACTATTAGATTTAAGTTTATCAGGGAGGGAGAGAGAGAGCACAAGGGATAAGTCACTTGCATGGAATGAAGGTGAACCCAGTTAGATCACCGGCTGCAGAGCCAGATGCCACCCAACCCGCCCCCCGCCCCACGAAATTGTGATTTAATAGTTATGTCATCTTTTCTGCACAATGTCCTAATTTTCAGCAGCAAAACATACTTCTTTTGAACACTGTATTTTTAAATTCTTTTCTATTTATATACAATATAAAAATTATGATTTGTTTGAAGAATTCATTCAAAGAAAATTTTTATTTAGTCTTTATGGTGTGGGGTAGATCAAAGACCACCCGAGACCAAAAAAATAGAATTTGGAGGAGTCTTTATTGACACCAGCTTGCAGGCTTTCCTGCTAAGCAAGAGTAGCAGCCTCACAGCAGAAGCACTAGCTTTATTATTAAGGAAAACCTGCAAAACTTGTTTTGCCCACCAGGGTCCATATCCTGGCAACCAGTAAATTCATCCAAGTGCAGCAAACCAATTGAGAAAAGGTGGTTATAGCAGGAGTACATGAAACAACAGTCATTTTTAACCATATCTATTTAGGACCCTAGCTCATTGTCCCTCTTTGTAATCCACAATGATGGGCTTCTGGGCCTTTGAGGGGAAGTTCAAAAAATAAACCTCTAAAAAACTAAACTTATGAAAGCCAGCTGCTGCTGCCATTCTGAGGAGGCTGCCATGGTGAACAGTACTGGTTTCCCTCTGTTAACTTGCATAACTTACGCTCCCTTTAACTTGAATAAGGTAAGACTTTTTGCTTAAAAACAAACAGAAATGTACTTTTCTTAAACCTAGCCTTGTTCCAAAATTCTTTTCACCTCACAGACTAAAATCTCACCTACTATGGAAATATCCCCACTAAAGATATGACTTATTACCTTGAAAATTATAATTCTACATGGTATTTTTGCCTTCGTTGCTTGGGTTGTTTTGTCTGACAAATATAATGTGGCCAATTGTGATATTAGGAAATTAGGACAAGACCCCAAGAGTTTTAGCTACAGTCATGTTCATAAGAATTCCCTTCAACCCCTTTATCCAATACTAGCACAGGCCATACCCCCATGTGCAATTGTTGCGCTCAGAGGAAGTCAGTAGTTACATATGTGCCATGTGGCTGATAAAGCAGAGACACTAGCTCTTCAGACAAGCCAAAAGCAAGGTAAGTGCTTATTCCATATTTAGAGCTGACATGTTCCTAATTTTTTAAAATTTTTTTAAATTTTTAATAGTGAAACACCATGAGGTACAGTTGTAGACTTATAAATTTTTGTGCTTGGGTCTCAGTTATACAATGATTGAGTACCCATCCCTCCACCAGTGCCCATCTTCCATCACCACTGATCCCAGTAGCCCTCCCACACACCCCCAGCACCCCCATCCCACCCTGCCTCTGTGGCAAGGCATTCCCTTTTGTTCTCTCTCTCCTTTCAGGTGCTGTGGTTTGCAAAAGAGGCATTGAGTGGCAATCGTGTTCGGTCTATAGTCGACTTTCAGCATGCATCTCCCATCCTGGGCGGATCTTCCCAACACCCTTTATTTGGTGCTCCCTTCTCTATCTGAGCTGACTTTACCCCTAGAGTGTGCGGCTGGCCTCCAACACCCAAGAATAGCCAAGATAAGTACCAGGAGGTTTTTCCTAAATTTAACACCATTGGTTACAGTGCCTGGAACATAAGGAGTATTTATAGAGTACTTGTTCAGTAAATTAATTTAGTTAAGTAATGATAAAAGAAAATACATGTAAAATCCAAAAAAGTGAAATAACGGTGTGCACGTTTTATCTTATTTATTTACTTTATCTTGTTTCAAAGTAAATATTTACTTTATTTAGACCACTGGACTAGAGCAACTACCAATTGGATTCCATGGGACATTAAAAGAATACCAGGCCACCCACCTATGAGATAGTCAGACTTCTTCATCAAGACTCTGAATGAACGGTTTGATGCTCTTCATGTTCCTGGAGTGAGGAGATGCCATTAGGCTACACTAGCACGAGACAGGGACGAATGGAGACATTACTGGCACCCACTCGAGCAAATGGATGAGCAACAGGATGACAAGTGAAATGATATAAGTGATACTTTATTTTGCAGTGCTAGGGATCAAATCTGGATCCTCCACATGCCAGGCATATGCTCTACCACTGAGCAACATCCTTGACATTAGTGTCAGTATTTTACAGTAGACAAAAAAAGAGTCAAGAAAAGATAATTTTCTAATTATTATGCCTTTGACAAATCACAATATATTAAATATGCTTAGACTAATATGAATCCTACCTACCAGGGAATCTTAGCATTCAGTAGCTTTACTCCCTTGTTCCCAGAAAAGTGAATTTCTAAACTTTTCATTAGAATGATTCTCTCAGCTTTAGAAAATCAGTAGGGACAAATGACTCCTTATCTCATGCACAGATTGACATAAAATTTTCATGAAGGTAGACCTAATGGTGTTAGTTATAAAGAGATGATTAATCATTATATCATTTCAAGAACTTAATTTTTCTTCCTTTCCCAATAAATAATTTATGAGTCATTTATGTCATTTTCATTTATTTTCTTATAATAAAAGGATTGTGAAGATAAAGTTTTAAAATTTCGGCAAGTTAGATAGCTCAAAGGACTAATTCACATACCTGGCATGCATGAACGCTCAATTCATTTCTCACATCACATGACCCATGAGCACTATCAAGCATCATGCTGGTGGCCCACAGTACTACTGAGCCACATCAGGCCCACAAGCTGTAAAGTGTACCACTGGGAGTTGCCCTGTACCCCCTAGCAGTACTGGAGGATCCCCCTTCAAAAACTTAAAATATATCACTAGATCACTTGACATCCCGTTACTCATCGATTTGCTGAAGCAGGCGCCAGTAACATCTCCATTCATCCCTATTGCATGCTAGTGTAGCTCAGTGGCATCTGCTCGCTCCAGGAACATGAAGGGCCTCAAACCGTTTGTTCAGGGTCTTGACAAAGAAGTCTGACCATCTCGTAGGTGGGCGGCCATGCAATCTTTTGATATCCCGTGGAATCCAGTAGGCAATGGCTCTAGTTCAGCGGTCATCTCCAAATCGCATTACGTGTCCAGCCTATCTGATTTTCGGCGTCCTGGCAACAAGACAGTCCCTGATTCTAGATCGTCGACAGAGGTCGGAACTTCGGATTCCTTCTCTCACTTGAGTGAAACATGATACTCCAAGCATACTCTTTCAATTCCTCTTTGGAAGACCCGAATAGCATTCTCATCCTGTTTTCGTAGGGCCCAGGTCTCTGAGGCAGATGTTAATGCAGGAAGAACAGTGGAATCGAAGAGATGTGCCCGGAGCCGGAGGTTCTTCATCCTCTTGCTATTTTTTCAACGCTCTTGAAGGCATTCCAAGCCGCTCTCTTCCTCCTGCACAACTTAGGTGCCAGGTCATTTGTCATATGTTGACTTCTCAACCTAGGTACACATAACTGCTGCATTTGGAGATGTTCGTTCCTTTGAGAGCGAATGGAACATCAGGAAAAAGTCCGTTTCTCATGAACATTGTCTTCATGAGATTCAGTTGCAGTCTGACCTTTCCACACTCATGGTCAAAGTCAGCCAGCATTCGTGCCGCTTGGCTAATGTTTGGTGTTATTAGAATGATGTCTTCAGCGAAGCGGAGGTGGTGTATTTGCCACTCATCTATCTTTACTCCCATTCCTTCCCATTTCAGTTGTTGCATGACATTCTCGAGGGTGGCACTGAAGAGTTTCGTGAAATGTATGGCACTGTAGAACCCCTGTCTTTACGTCAATGATCACATATATATATATATATATATATATATATATATATATAGTGAAAACCATATTTATTTCTATCAACTAATATAACATCATTAAACTTTATCTAGTATTTTGACATATTTCCCCAGGAGATTTTACATATCAAATTTAAGTTGGCATTATTTACCCTGTGTGTGTGTGTGTGTGTGTGTGTGTGTGTGTGTGTGTGTGTATGTGCGTGCGCACATATGTGTGTGTGGCTAGGAGTCAACTCTGCCAACTGTTCAGTTTCACCTTCCTGGCTTCCATACTGTAGGGGAATATATTTTTATAGTTTTAGTTCCTTGGTTTGGTTGGTTTGGGTTTGTTTGTTTTGGTCTTTTGGTCACATGCAATGTGACAAGCTGTGTGCAGGGATTACTCCATATTGTGGGTTACTCCTGGAAATGCACAGAGGATCAAGTGATGCTGGGCCTCTGGAATGTAAATTATATATTCATGCACTGAGTTTTCTCTAAGACCCCAATATTTCTGTGATTCTCAATTACTTAGTTGAAATTCTCATGACAAGTCTAGGAACTCATGTGGCTAGACCATCAACTATTTGTCCATTCCCAAACACAAAGAAAATTCTTCCATTTTTTTCTCCTTTCCCATAAATAATGCTTGCAAAAACTTCCTTGAGATTCATTCAAATCAGTATTTATTAGATACCCATTGTGTATAAGATATTCTTCATATAACTTGGGAAACAAGATTTCAGTCCTTAATGAATATCTAACACTTAATAGCACTGTAGCACTGTCCTCCCATTGTTCATCGATTTGCTTGAGTGGGCACCAGTAACGTCTCCATTGTGAGACTTGTTGTTACTGTTTTTGGCCTATCGAATATACCACGAGGAGCTTGCAAGGCTCTGTCATGCGGTTGGGATACTCTCAGTAGCTTGCCGGGCTTTCCGAGAGGGATGGAGGAATCAAACCCAGGTCGACAGCGTGCAAGGCAAACACCCTACCCACCGTGCTATTGCTCCAGCCCAATGCATAATATGTTTAATAAATATATGGATATTAAGGCATGTGGAAAGATGCTGTGAGCTATAAAATAAAGAAAAGCAGAACAAACAAGTTTGGGGCAAAAGAGCAGAATTGCAACTTATGTAATTTTATTAGAAAGACTTGATTGAAACGATGAGACTCTATTACAGATGAATAAGAGGGCTATAGAAAGTTACCCTAGGAAAATGGACACTGGTGAAGGGATGGGTGTTGGAACACTGTGTGACTGGAACCTGATTATGAGCAACTTTGTAACTGTGTATCTCACAGTGATTCAATAAAAATAAATTTTAAGAAAGAATATAATCTCAGGTGAATCTTCCAGACAAAAGGGAAGACCAATATCCAAGAAAAACAAATAAATCCATAGGTACTTTTAAAACCTCTTGATAAATACCATCTGCCTGAGAGATTCTATCAGAATTGCACCCAAGAAAATACATGCAAGTAAATACTCCCCTATACTTTAATGCTAATATATATTTATTTTTTATTTTTTTTATTAGTGAAACAGTTATAGACTTACAAATTTTTGTGCTTGGGTTTCAGTTATACAATGATCAAGTACCCATCTCTCCACCAGTGCCCATCCTCCACCACCATGGGTCCCAGTATCCCTCTCACCCCCCATCCCCCCCATCCCACCCTGCCTCTGTGGCAAGGAATTCCCCCTTATTCTCTCTCTTCTTGTTCTCTCTATCTTCTTTTGGGTCCTGTATTTTGCAAGAGAGGCATTGAGTGGCAATCATGTTTGGTCTATAGTCTACTTTCAACATGCTTCTCCCACCCTGGGAGGATCCTCACAACACCCTTTATTTGGTGCTCTCTTCTCTATCTGAGCTTCCTTTTCCCCTAGCACGTGTGGCTGGCCTCCAAGTCATGGAGCGAAATTCCTGGTACTAATCTCAGCCACTCCTGGGTGTTAATCTCCCTTTTTGTTGCTTTATGTTCCCCAGATGAATGCAATCTTTCTGTGTCTTTCCCGCTTTTTCTGACTCATTTCGCTTAGCATGATACTTTCCATGTTGTACCACTTGTATGTAAACTTCATGACTTCATCTTTTCTAACAGCTACATAGTACTCCATTGTGTAAATGTACCAAAGTTTCTTTAACCAGTCATCTGTTCTTGGGCACTCAGGTTAATGATAATATATTTTAATTGCCCAGTTGAGATGCAAAAATAAATCCTCGAAAAATATTGTCAAATTTTTTATTTTCTGGTAATAATTTATCTTTTATCATTTTATTTTTCTCCTAAGAACCATCTGCAATTTTAAATCAATACTTTTTAAAAATATTAAATTGAAAAAATTATTCTGTGATCTGTATTCTTCAGTATGTGATGTAAATGTCATTTCGCAAGTGGAGATTTTAAAAAGTTTTAATTAAGTACCCTGAATATATATCTGTAAGTTTGTGTGGTAAAGTAACCCGCTTTCACTTTATGGTTGATTTTACAAATGTTTAGTTATTTCTTACAGGAAAATGATGAATAATAATTGAATGAATAATAATTCCTATTTTTTAGTCATTTTACAAACCTATTTTTTAGTCATTTTACAAACCTATTTTCAAGTAAGCATAATAACACATAACTTGTCATGGAACATGACTAGAATCTTAAAAGTAGCTAAATTTATGTTACATTAACTCATGCTAATCCTAGGGAAAAAATTGAAAATAGAAGTCTGAATAATCCAACAATAATAATAGTTTAAATATATCACCTGGATAGTTATTTTAAAATTTCAAAATGTGGCTATACTACAAAGTGAATATATTTGAGAAGTTTTAATCTTAACTCAAAAAACTATTCCAGCATATGGTTATATTTTTAACATTAATTTTTTTTGTATTTTTTATTGTCTTTTGTAAAATATATCTGTCTAGGTACTTATATATGCAGATAATGTTATGGATAACAAAACAACAAAATGTTAAATTTTATTTCTAATTTATTGTCTTTGCAAAATATATCTAGCGACCTATATATGCAGATCACATATATGGATGAAAAAACACAAAATGTTTGATTTTATGTCTAATTTATTGTCTTCTGCAAAATAGATCAATCTCACTACCTATACATGTGATAGTGTATACAAAAAAAAGCAATAAAATGTTGAGCATAAACAAAATGGATATAAGACTCAGAGTAATATAGTTACTGTGATGGAGCATTAAATTTAGTACCAGCTTCCTGGTTTAAAAGAAATATATTTGCTGCAATGAAATAAGAACTACCTCTGCTATCACATAACAAGTAATCCATTGGGCTTTTGTAACCTTTACTTGATTGAATTACTGTTACCGAGAGGATCACTGATGCATTTTCTACTTCAGAGCAGTCTCCATCATCCTGATATTTATAAATATCAAAGAGCAGCAGTCTGTAAACAAAACTTCCATTGAAACAACAGCTTTTTCAAAATACCCAGTGTAAATTAGCCCATTTATAACTTCCTACTAAAGTTTCAACCTTTTCATAGCTTTTCATGCTTGCAATTGTTTTCTAACTTCTTATACCTTAAAAACATAACTACTCAACATGTTTAAGTGTTGTTTCTTTAATACTTGCATTATTTTTATGTGAAGTCTGGCATTAGAAGATTATGTTCCCTTGATCAAAAATAAGTGATAGCATGATAAACTATTCCACCACCATTTTTTTGTGAAATTTTTCTGAATTTGATTTTTTTAAGTATGCAGAAATCACATTGACTATGTTTCATAAATTATTTCAATTTTGTTTTCAGCATTGTATACATAAATCTACACCACAAAATTAATTTCATTCAAAAGGAAATTCAGTTTCTTCTCTAAATTATGTGATTTATAGAACTACAAATATTTAGGCAAGATTATGCTATAATTTTTATCAATAAAGATACTTGGCAGATATTTTTAACTCAACTCTATTTCATAAATCAGTAAAAGAACACATCCTTAATGATTTTAAATTTTTTCTCTGAAAAACAGTGTCTTGTACTCCCTCTGCTGGTTTTACAGAGGTATTTAACTTTAAAAAGTTAATCCTTTATTTGTATAATAATCAAGAGAAGAAAGAAAAAATACTTAGAAACACTTAGGCTTGCATGAAGACCTCAAGAAATAATAATTTAAGTAAAACAAACCTTAGAAATTAGGTTAGTGACATGGGAATTGAATGCTGAAACAATATTAACCTAACATCAAAAATATCAAATAACAGTAATCAAAGTCAATTTGAGGCAGGCAGGAGAAACAAAAAAAGATCAGTGTATAAAATAAATCATTCAAAGGAGTGCCTCAGGAATGCACTACAGAACAATTCTATTGAGTGGAGAATCAAGAGTTTGCTGTATTAAAATGAGATAAATAATTACACTCTTTAAAGAAAAAATAGATCTATATGTCAAAACTCTATTCAAAAGTAAATTCCAGATAAAATGTTAAACTTTTATACATGAATTCTAAATCCAAATAAACAGTAGAATAATATTTTGAAGAATTTCTTAGCTTTAGACAATAAAGTTCTTTCTAAAGAAGGGATTTAGATGTCATAAGAAGAAAGGCTGGTCATATTAGAAACACCATGAACAAGGGGCCTGAATAACAGTACGGTGGGTAGGGTGCCTGCCTTGCTTTCAGTCAACCAAGGTTCAATTTTCCAGCATCTCAGATGGTCGCTCAAGCAATGCCAGGAGGGATCTCTGATTTTGGAGCCAGGAGTAACCCTAAGCACCACGGTATGTGGCCCCCCAAACCAAACCAAACAAACAGAAAACCCAGCCATGAACAAAATCAAAGGCTGGAATTAGGGCAATAAATATAATGAGTGAAGTCATAAATTGCTTAATAAATAGAAAGGTCTTATTAATTTGTAAGAAAAGAAATCAATTAAAAAAATAAGCAAAGTCTCATGTGAGGAAAATTCATAGAAGAGATCCAAGTGGTCAATAAGCACACAAAGTATGGCTTATCCTTTCCAGTAGCCAAGAAAACTCAAAAGAAATGCATGATAATGTCTTCAAACCATCTTAAGTCTTGAACTAACTGGCAAAATATCAGTAACATACAGTAAAAACTGCTGAAACCTTTTAAAAGATATATATTTTGGAATTATCTTTAAATCATACAACTTCTTTGGGAGGGGCACTCTGGGGGCCTTTTATGTCACCTCAGTTTATAAGCCTTTTTTAATGGGTAAAACAAAGGAGAATGACTATCTGTGATGACCATGATAGTTGATCTTTAATAAAGATATCAGGAAAGTAGAGAGTGAGGTAGAGAGTGAGTTAGTTTGCTCTGGTAGAATGATGCAAACAAAGTTCTCATTCTCAAATTTTTTCAAAAAGGCTTCACATGCTCTTTCCCTAAGGCACTTGCTTTGACCAGCTGACTCATGTCCACTGCACTACCTATGATCCCCTGAGTTCAGTGCCAGAAGTATGCCCTAAGCACCACTGCATGGGGCTAACAAACCAAACAAAAACAAAATTGAAACATCCTGACAGGAAACAAGTTTCACAAACTGGAGAAAAGGCTCTTAAAATGTACATAAGTACAGGCAAAGTGTACATATGATCTTCTCTGATTCATTAAGGACCATATATATATTCATAGCTGGTTAATGTAATCTTGGTGAAGAGGCCTCCCAAGCAGGCTCAAGGACCCTGGAGATACCTGGCTAACCAAACAGCTAGCTAGAGGCCAGTGAAGGACACTGTTCAGGTCTAGCTGTGTTAGTGGCAGCCTGGTTCAGGTGTCCTGTGGAGCTGAGACTGAACTTAGAACCTTGCATGTGGAAGTTGTGTTCTAGCCCCTGAGCTACTTCCTGGTCCCCAACATTGCTTACTCCCCTCCCCGTAGGATTTTATTTCACTATATCACACAAAATATGAATTTATGTGTTTATGTGACATCCAAATTATTCCCCTCATACTACAGCCCACTTTGTAATTAAATACTGTAGCACTGTAGCACTGACCTCCCATTGTAGCACGGTCCTCCCGTTGTTCATCAATTTGCTCGAGCAGGCACCAGTAAAGTCTCCATTGTGAGACTTGTTGTTACTGTTTTTGGCATATCGAATATGCCATGGTAGCTTGCCAGGCTCTCCGAGAGGGATGGAGGGATCGAACACGGGTCAGTCACATGCAAGGCAAACACCCTACCTGCTGTACTATCGCTCCAGCCCAATTAAATACTAAAGGTAAAGGTAAAGGCCCTCCCATTGTTCATCAATTTGCTCGAGCGGGCTCAGTAACGTCTCCATTGGAGACTTTGTTGTTACTGTGTCTGGCATATCGAATATGTCACGGGGAGCTTGCCAGGCTCTGCCGTGCGGGCGAGATACTCTCGGTAGCTTGCCTGGTTCTCCGAGAGGGGCGGAGGAATCGAACTTGGGTCAGTCATGTTGGCTGCGTGCAAGGCAAACGCCCTACCGCTCGCTTCGGCAGCACAAATACTAAAAAAATTAAATACTAAGTCCTCTTAAATATGTATCTCAAATATTTTCTCTTGCCTGCATTGCCCCTGGTCATTGTGGTTCACTTCTTACAGAATCTTAAGAACTCCAGTAAGTGTAGATTTTACGTATATAGGAGAAGCAGGAAAGGGAGTTTGAAAACTAAGGAGGAACTTGGTATGGAAGTTCTTTTGTGTCATAAGCAGCTCATCATTTTTCAATTTAGGGCAAAAGAAAAACGTGGGATAACAAAGCCCTTTATATTCCCATCTTATGTGTGCACTTATAATTGAATCCTCAACTTGAAAAAATACATTAATACAAAATCAGCACAAAAGATGTGAATTTTATTATGTAGTACATCCAATTACAGCACTACAGAGAATTAGGGGGGAAACAACTATAAACAGCCAGCTGCAGACGTTAAGCTGTTCCATGCTGTGACTTTAGAGAAGGAAAATTATATGTTCTCATCCCATTTTAGAAACAAAAAATGCATTACATTAAAAACTTATGTATATAATGAACTGAGGGTTATAACTCAAGAACATATACACTTGGCTATTATGATTTGTATTAGTGAGAAATTGCTAAAATATATGATGTGCTAAAATATATCATTTTTATGACTGAGAAATTGCTAAAATATATGGTAGAGAGAGGAGAGGGGACAAGAAGGCATCCAGGGACAGTGGCACTGTGATATTGGGTGTGGCACAGTAACACTGGAAGCCTGTTGTAAAGCATGCTACCTCAATAAAACACTTTAAATTACATATATTTTATGGCATGAATTGGGCCAACTTATCAAAAGGTCTTCTTTTCTCAAGTGCAGCACTATTTGTGACGTCTAAAGTTAAAAATATAGAGCACGCATGTCAGGGAGCAACATAGCCATAGTTTTTACTACCTGTGCTACATTGTTATATTAGTTATGGCACCGTAGAGTATGATACATATAACATGTATAATCTTAACTATAAAATGTGAGGCTAAAGCATACCTTTGGTCTCCTACTTCTGTGGTAGTGACAATTGTTATATACAAAATGTCGCTTATTGTGCTATTAATTCATGGGTCATTGTTCCCCTTGTTTATTATCTGACATTATCTGTAGTACTTAATTTTTTAAAATAAATTATGAAAAAATAAATTATAATTAGGTAGTCTATGATACCTCTCTGAGAAAAATGAGGTGATATCATCAAATAATCTGGGAACATATACCTTATCCCTGAATTAATTTACCCAATTTTACTTCACATTTTACATTTCTCTGGCTCATTTTCTTTAACCCAAATTAAATGGAACACATACATCTTGAAGAAGAGTTACACAGATAGGAGAGAGTTATAAGAAAATTCACTATAGGAGAGAATAGACATTATTCTTTCACAATACTTGGCACAGGTTAAACACTGTTCAATGTTCAATTGCTAGAAAAAAAAAAGACCTCGAGATCTTAAGACTTTGGAAAACATTATTGAACTGAACTTTATGAAACTAAACTAGGCAGAATGGAAAACTCATCTTCACATTTTCTAAACTCTGTAAGGGATTCTTCAAATCAGACAGCCTTTAACCCAAATCTTCTACATCTAGTCTGTGTCCAAAGAGGCTATATCTATTAGAAATAAGGAGCAAATGGCCTATGTCTTTTTTTTTAATCTTTGTGGGTCACACCCAGCAATGCTCAGGGCTTACTCCTGGCTCTGCACTCAGGAATTACCCCCGGCAGTGTTAGGGGGACCATCTGGGAGGCCGGTGTCAGCCATGTACAAGGTAAACATCCTATCTACCATATTATCATTCCAGTCCTAGGGAGCCAGACTTTTTATTTATTTTAAAATGTTATTGAATTACTGTGAGATAGTTACAGGCTTTCATGTTTGGATTACAACCACACAATGATCAAACACCCATCCCTCCATCAGTGCACATTTCCCACCACCAATATCCCTGGTATATCCGCCCTTTCTCACCCTCCCCCTGTCTCCATGGCAGACAATATTTCCCCGTAATCTCTCTCTACTTTGGGAATTATGGTTTGCAATAAAAACACTGAGAAGAACGGCTCCAATTCCAACAGGTACAGCCCGCCCCCAAGGGCCTGGGTTCCTCTCTGGGCACGCGCAGCTAGAAACAGCCCCTAGACAGCCGGTTTTCAACCCCTGATCCGCGTGGGACGGGCACAGAGGCCCAGCTCTGGGCAACAAAGCTGAACGGCTCCAATTCCAACAGGTACAGCCCGCCCCCAAGGGCCTGGGTTCCTCTCTGGGCACGCGCAGCTAGAAACAGCCCCTAGACAGCCGGTTTTCAACCCCTGATCTGCGTGGGACGGGCACAGAGGCCCAGCTCTGGGCAACAAAGCTGAACGGCTCCAATTCCAACAGGTACAGCCCGCCCCCAAGGGCCTGGGTTCCTCTCTGGGCACGCGCAGCTAGAAACAGCCCCTAGACAGCCGGTTTTCAACCCCTGATCCACGTGGGACGGGCACAGAGGCCCAGCTCTGGGCAACAAAGCTGAACGGCTCCAATTCCAACAGGTACAGCCCGCCCCCAAGGGCCTGGGTTCCTCTCTGGGCACACACAGCTAGAAACAGCCCCTAGACAGCCGGTTTTCAACCCCTGATCCACGTGGGACGGGCACAGAGGCCCAGCTCTGGGCAACAAAGCTGAACGGCTCCAATTCCAACAGGTACAGCCCGCCCCCAAGGGCCTGGGTTCCTCTCTGGGCACGCGCAGCTAGAAACAGCCCCTAGACAGCCGGTTTTCAACCCCTGATCCACGTGGGACGGGCACAGAGGCCCAGCTCTGGGCAACAAAGCTGAACGGCTCCAATTCCAACAGGTACAGCCCGCCCCCAAGGGCCTGGGTTCCTCTCTGGGCACGCGCAGCTAGAAACAGCCCCTAGACAGCCGGTTTTCAACCCCTGATCTGCGTGGGACGGGCACAGAGGCCCAGCTCTGGGCAACAAAGCTGAACGGCTCCAATTCCAAACAGGAGACATTCCCAACTCCTCGCCCAGTGCCAGGGACTCTTTCCGGAGCCTCGGCCGCTAACGCGGCCGCGAAATATTTTCTCACTACATATGCCATAGGAACCATAAGCTAACTTCTTAGATGGAAACTTCTCTATTTTAGCTCAGCCACTAGAAACACAGTTGCCAATAACTCATAAGCCTATCTTAACTCACACTGCATATCAAGCAGAATAGTAACACTGAACGTGAAGGACTAAACCACACCTCTCACAATGGTAAAGCAACGCAAAAGCCCACCAAACATTCATATTGAAGAGTCTAGCCCAGATGACACCAACAGTACTGTGGTGTTAGACAACCTCTCTGACAAGGAATTCAGAAGGGAGCTACTTAGGATGCTTAGGGAATTAAAAGAAACAATGGAAAGCAATGCCAATAGAAGACAAGAGGATCTGAAGGCAGAAATGAGGAAAATGCAATCAGAAATGTCAGACCTGAAAAATCTCGTAGGCGAATTGTAAAGCTCAGTGGAAGGCCTCAGCAGCAGAGTAAGAGCGGCTGAGAACAGAATCAGTGAGCTCGAAGATGAACTTCAGATACTCTCCAGAAAAGAGCAGAAAATGGAAAAGAGACTCACAATTCGGGAACAGATGGCAAGAGAAGATCGTGATGAAGCCAAGAGGGGTAACATAAGAATTATTGGAGTCCCAGAGGGACAGGAAGAAAACCGCGATGAAGAAGAAACTGTCAAAGACATCATTGCTACAACATTTCCAGAGCTGAAGAAAACTTGTGACCACATTCAGGAGGCCCGAAGGGTACCAGCTAGAAGAAATCCGAATAAAAATACCCCAAGACACATTCTGATCAAAATGACCAAAACCTTAGACAGAGACAAAATTCTGAAAGCAGCAAGATCGAAGAAAGAAATCTCTTACAAAGGAGCATCCTTAAAATTCACAGCTGATTTTTCTGATGAAACCCTCAGGGCCCGAAAACAGTGGTGGGACATAGTAAAAAAACTCAATGAAATAAATGCCTCCCCCAAAATACTTTTCCCAGCAAGACTCTCATTCATAATAGAAGGAAGAACACACAGTTTCACAGACGAACAACAGCTCAGGAACTTCATAGACTCAAAACCATGGTTACAAGAACAACTAAATGGGCTACTTTAAGGCAAGAAAGGCCCCTCAAATACACCAAATTTTAACAGAACAATGGGACAAAATCCCATAACAATAATCTCTCTCAATGTCAATGGGCTAAACGCACCAATTAAAAGACATTGAGTGGCAGGATGGATTAGAAAATTGAACCCAACATTCTGCTGCCTGCAAGAAACACATCTCAATAGTCAAAGCAAACACAGACTCAGAGTCAAAGGCTGGAAAACAATCCTACAGGCAAACAGCTCCCATAAAAAAGCTGGGGTAGCCATCCTTATATCAGACCACATCGATTTCAGAGTGAGGAAGGTCATAAGAGACAGTGAAGGCCATTTCTTATTGATCAGAGGATCTGTACAACAGGAAGAACTTACAATAATAAATGTATATGCACCTAATGAGAGACCAGCAAAGTACTTAAAACAACTACTCATAGATTTGGAAAAAGACATCAATAGCAACACAATACTAGTGGGAGACTTCAACACTGCTTTGTCACCTCTTGATAGATCAACCAGACTCAAGCTTAGCAAGGACATACTTCATTTGAGGGAAACAATGGAAGAAAGGGACTTAGTAGATATATACAGGACACTTCATCCACAAAAAGCTGAATACACATTCTTCTCAAGCGTCCATGGAACATTCTCCAAGATAGACCACATGCTGAGACACAAAACATGCCTCCATAAAATTAAGAAGGTAGAGATTGTATCAACAATCTTCTCAGACCATAATGCGCTGAAATTAGAAGTAAATCACACACAAAAACAGAAAACTAAATCAAACACCTGGAAATTAAACAGTGCACTATTGAACAACGAGTGGATTAGACAGGAAATCAAAGAGGAAATCAAAAGATTCCTAGAAACGAATGAAAATGAGAACACGAGTTACCAAAACTTATGGGACACAGCAAAGGCTGTGTTAAGAGGAAAGTTTATAGTTCTACAAGCATTCCTCAGGAAGGAGGAGCGAGCACACATAAGTAACCTAACCTCACAGCTTAAGAGCTTGGAGAAGGACCAAAAAAAGGAGCACAACCCGAACAGGAGAAAGGAAATAATAAAACTCAGAGCAGAGATTAACGAGATGGAAACCCAAAAAACAATCCGAAAGATCAATGAAACCAAGAGCTGGTTCTTCGAGAAAATTAACAAGATCGATAAGCCTCTAGCAAAACTCACAAAGACAGGGAGAGAGAAAACCCTAATAAAACGAATCAGAAATGAAAAGGGGGTCATTACAACAGAAACCACAGAAATTCAGAGGATCCTCAGGGAGTACTTTGAGAAGCTTTATGCCACGGAACATCAAAACCTCGAGGAAATGGATAAATTCCTAGACTCCTACAGACTCCCAAGGCTGAACCAAGAAGACCTGGAATACCTGAACAGACCTATCACCATCAAGGAAATTGAAATGGTAATAAAAAGTCTCCCCAACCACAAAAGTCCTGGCCCGGATGGATTCACTAGTGAATTCTTCCAAATCTTTAAAGAGGACTTACTCCCGATGCTCTTTAAGCTTTTCCACGAAATTGAAATATCAAAAACACTTCCGAACAGTTTCTACGAAGCAAATATCACACTGATACCAAAAGCAGACAGAGATACCACAAAGAAAGAGAATTACAGGCCGATATCCCTGATGAACACAGATGCAAAGATCCTCAACAAACTACTAGCAAATAGAATCCAACTACTCATCAAAAAGATCATACACCATGACCAAGTAGGATTCATCCCAGGGATGCAAGGATGGTTTAACATTCGGAAATCAATCAACATAATCCACCATATCAATAAAAGAAAAGATAAAAAGCATATGATCATATCAATAGATGCAGAGAAAGCATTTGATAAGATCCAGCACCCCTTTATGATGAAAACCCTAGCCAAAATGGGTATAGAGGGGACCTTCCTCAACATAATTAAAGCCATCTACCACAAGCCTACAGCAAGCATCATCCTCAATGGGGAAAAACTGAGAGCCTTCCCTCTAAGATCAGGGACGAGACAGGGATGCCCACTCTCTCCATTGCTGTTCAATATAGTACTGGAAGTACTTGCAATAGCGATTAGGCAGGAAAAAGATATTAAGGGCATTCAGGTAGGAAAGGAAGAAATCAAGCTCTCACTATTCGCAGATGATATGATACTCTACTTAGAGAACCCAATAACTTCCACCAAAAAACTCCTAGAAACAATAGACTCGTATAGTAAAGTTGCAGGTTATAAAATCAATACCCAAAAGTCCATGGCTTTCCTATACGCAAACAGTGAGAGAGAAGAAAGCAACATGAAAAAAACAATCCCGTTCACAATTGTGCCCCAGAAAATCAAGTACCTAGGAATCAGCTTAACTAAGGAAGTAAAGGACCTGTACAAAGAAAACTACAAAACGCTACTTCAGGAAATAAAAGAGGACATGAGGAAATGGAAAGATATCCCCTGCTCATGGGTCGGGAGACTTAACATTGTCAAAATGGCAATACTACCAAAAGCATTGTATAAATTCAATGCAATCCCTATAAGGATACCCATGACATTCTTCAAAGAAATGGAGCAAACACTCCTGAAATTTATATGGAACAATAAGCCCCCACGAATAGCTAAAGCAATTCTTGGGAAAAAGAAAATGGGAGGAATCAACCTCCCGAACTTCAAACTGTACTACAAAGCAGTAATAATTAAAACAGCATGGTACTGGAACAAAGGCAGAACTGCAGACCAATGGAACAGGGTTGAATACACTGACATCTCTCCTCAATCATGTGCTCATCTAATCTTTGATAAAGGTGCAAGTAATGTGAAGTGGAGTAAGTAAAGCCTCTTTAATAAATTGTGTTGGCATCACTGGACGGCTACATGCAAAAAAATAGGCTCAGAACTCTGCCTAACACCATGTACAAAAGTAAGATCAAAATGGATTAAAGACCTCAACATCAGACCAGAAACCATAAGGTACATTGAAGATAAAGTTGGCAAAACCCTCCATGACATTGAAGCTAATGGTATCTTCAAAGATGCCACGCCACTGGCCGAGCAAGTGAAAACAGAGATAGATAAATGGGACTATCTTAAACTAAGAAGCTTCTGCACCTCCAAAGAAACAGTGACCAAAATACAAAGACAGTCTACAGAATGGGAAAGGATATTCACCGAATACACATCTGACAAGGGGTTGATATCCAGGATATACAAAATACTGGTTAAACTCCACAAGAAGAAAACATCCAACCCCATCCAAAAATGGGGCAATGAAATGAACAGAAACTTTCTCAAAGAAGAAATCCGAATGGCAAAAAAGCACATGAGAAAATGCTCTACATCATTAATCATCAGGGAGATGCAGATCAAAACCACAATGAGATACCATCTCACACCTCAGAGACTAGCCCACATTCAAAAGAACAAAAGCAACCGATGCTGGCGTGGATGTGGCGAGAAAGGGACACTCCTTCACTGTTGGTGGGAATGTCCACTGGTTCAGCCCTTCTGGAAAACAGTATGGACGATTCTCAAAAAATTAGAAATTGAGCTCCCATTTGACCCAGCAATACCACTCCTGGGAATATATCCCAGAGAGGCAAAAATGTATAGTCGAAGTGACATCTGCACTTGTTTGTTCATTGCAGCACTCTTTACAATAGCCAGAAACTGGAAGAAACCTGAGTGCCCAAGAACAGATGACTGGTTAAAGAAACTTTGGTACATCTACACAATGGAGTACTATGTAGCTCTTAGAAAAGATGAAGTCATGAAATTTACATACAAGTGGTACAATATGGAAAGTATCATGCTAAGCGAAATGAGTCAGAAAGAGAGGGATAGACATAGAAAGATTGCATTCATCTGGGGGATATAAAGTAACAAAGTATGAGATTAATACCCAAGAATAGCTGAGATCAGCACCAGGAGGATTACTCCATAACTTAGAGGCCAGCCGGGTATCCTAGAGGAAAGGGCAGTTCAGATAGAGAAGGGAGCACCAAATAAAGGATGTTTGGAGGATCCTCCCAGGAGGGGAGATGCATGTCGAAAGTAGACTATGGACTGAACATGTTTGCCACTCAATGCCTCTTTTGCAGACCACAACACCCAAAAGGAGAGAGAGAACACAGGGGATTGTCCTGCCACAGAGACAGGGGGGATGGGGGGATGGGGGTGGGAGGGATATTATCCATGGTGGTGGAAAATGGGCACTGGTGGAGGGATGGGTATCTGATTATTGTATAATTGAAACCAAAGCACAAAAAATTGTAAATCTACAACTTAAAAAAAAAATACAATAAAGGGAAAAAAAAACCTCTAAAAAAAAAATAAAAGTATGATGGGCTTCTTACTTAAAAAAAAAAAAAAACACTGAGAAGTCATCATGTTTGGTCCTTTATCTATTTTCAGCACACATCTTTCATCCTGACCAGTTCCTCCAGCCATCACTTTTTTAGTGATCCCTTCTCTATTCCAGCTGCCTTCTCCCCTTTGCTCATGAGGCAGGCTTCCAGCTATGGAGTAATCTTCCTGTCCTATGTATCTACTATCCTTAGGTATCAGCCTCATTTTATGTTGTTTTATACTTCACAAATGAGTGCAGTCCTACTATGTCAGTCTCTCTCTTTCTGACTCATTTCACTTAGCATGATACTCTCCATGTCTATCCATTTATAAGCAAAGTTCATGACTTCAGCTCTCCTGACAGCTGCATAGTATTCCATTGTGTAGATATACCAAAGTTTCTTTAGCCAGTCATCTGTTGTAGGGCAGTTGGGTTGTTTCCAGATTTTGGCTATTGTGAACAGGGCTGCAATGAACATACAGGTACAGAATGTCATTTCTACTGTGCTTTTTGCATCCTTGGGATATATTTCAAGAAATGGTATTGCAGGGTAATATGGAAGCTCAATTTCTAGTTTTTGAAGGACTGTCCATATTGTTTTCCAGAAAGGCTGGACTAGTGGGCATTCCCACCAACAGTGAAAGAGTGTCCCTTTTTCCCCACATCCACGCCACACTGGTTGCTTTTGTTCTTTTGAATGTGTACCAATCTCCGTGGTGTGAGATGATATCTCATTGTTGTTTTGATTTGCATCTCCTTGATGGCTAGCTATGTGGAGTATTTTTTCATGTGCCCTTCGGCTAGTTGTATTTCATTTTTGAGGAAACTTCTGATCACTTCTTCTCATTTTTTGATGGGGTTGGAGGTTTTTTTCTTATACAATTCTACTAGTGTCTTGTTTATCCTGGATATTAATCCCTTATCAGATGGGTATTGGGTTAATATTCTTTCCCATTCTTTGGGGAGCCAGACTTTTTATTCTGAAATTATTCATCACATTACTTAAGAATGTTTTATGTGCCCAGGAAGAAAAAAAATAAAACATATAAGTTCTAAATTACCATTCTTTATATAACCTTTGCCCATCAAATTCTTGGAATCTCCCACTTGAATTTTCATGTTCCTTTTCAAGGGCGATTCCCAGCACTGCTATGAAGGTAAAGGTAAAATGGAAGTATACAATACTGGACTTTGAATTTAGGGTTTTATACATGATAAATCTGAGCTCTGCCACTTGAGTTCTCTCCCTTGTTACCTGCCCACCTACTGCCTGACTTCTTCCTTCCTTCTTTCCGTCCTTCCTTCTTTTCCCAAAATTTAATTTAAAACCTACTAATTACCTATAAGATAAATAAAATCATATTTTAAAACCACTTGTTCTGTGTGGAATGTCTAGATAAAATGACTTCTTTAGAGAATTAAAAGTTTCTAGGAGCATAACAATATATGATGACATTATTGAAAAGAAGGGCTGGAGCGATAGCACAGCGGGTAGGGCGTTCGCCTTACAAGCGGCCAACATGGCCGACCCGAGTTTGATTCCTCCGCCCCTCTCGGAGAGCCCAGCAAGCTACCGAGAGTATTCGATATGCCAGACACAGTAACAACAAAGTCTCCAATGGAGACGTTACTGGGCCCGCTTGAGCAAATTGACGATCAACGGGAGGGCCTTTATTTATTTTTATTGAAAAGAATGTGGTCTTTGTTTTATTTCATGTATTTTTCCATCTAAAGTCAACTTCAGCAAGTTATGTTTTCTATTCCCCATAATGTGAATTATCATTTCAAGTGAATTTAGAAAATAAAATACACTTTTGTCTGTGTACATTGTGCAAGAATAGAACCCAGGTCTCTTGAATGAAAGTTCTGCATTTTATTGCTAAGTCACGCTCTTGTTGATATCCTATTATTATTTAAAGATAGCATAAATTGTTATAGCTTTGTGATAATTAAGAAATTTCATCAGTCCTATGTAAAAAGGGAGTAGAAAACATTTTCTTTTACTTTAAGAGTTATAAGATATGTAATGCTACAATTTCTATATTTTCTTTCCCCTGAAATTGATTGCCTGTGTTATACACGATATTTAAAAGAAGCTCAAAAATAATTATAACTTTGCAACATATACCTAATATCTATATATTTATGGTGATGATTACTTTGCTAAAGTTCCCCATACAAAACTTCTGTGTAGATATTTTGTATAAAACAGAATTATATAAACTTATTTAAAAATGTTTAAATACATACATAAATTTCATTATTTTTAAAATTTCATAACATTACATCTAAAGTAATAATTTGAATTATTATTATGCTTCAACATTATGATAAATGTTCAACTATAAATAATTAAAATTTTGATTTACTACACTACCTAACGATGTAAAAATGTTTTTTCTTTTTTTATTAATTTTTTATTTTATAAGGTAGTTCACAATATTTGATTACATTTAATATTCAAACACAAATCCTACCACCATTATACCTTCCCACCACCATATTTGGGATGTTTCCATCCCAAGCTCCAAGCCCTGTCCCAAAGCACACCCAAAATAATATATTTTGTATTGTTTGTTATGAAAAACTGCTGAAAATGCTAAAAAAAAAGTATCCATGGAGGAAACAGTGTGAAGATTGTTCTATTTTGGCAGGGGCCATTAAGACCTTCTTTAGGGTATCACCAACATGTTGCTAAAGGTTGAGTGATGTGAACTTTTGTATATATATATATTTCCCTCTATGATTGGTTGCCTACTATTGAACTCCATGAAATGTGGTGTGGTACTCTTGGGGAATGGGTAGGAAGTATCTTATGATGTGTCCAGGAATAGGTTGACTCATGTGTGAGGCTCAGCCCAAGCCTGTGGGGAGAAGCCTTGAGCTTGGTGGTGGTTGGGTTGTGGAGGTTTTGGCTGCCAGAGCTGGGAAGGCTGAGAGCAGGGAGGGCTCTCACCCGCCCCCCCACCCTCCGGGGTGCCCTGAGTGAAACAGCTTGGCATGAGGTCTGGCGGCATGGTTATGGCGGACTTCATGTCGCTCCCTTCTGGGAGAGAAAGCCATGCGATCTGGATGGTGGCCGATGAGGATATTATCTGGCAATGGCAAGAGGTGGCTAATGGGCATGATCCCTGAGTCACCAGAAATGGGAGAAATGGGCAGAGGATCTCTGCTCCCAGTCTGTTGAACCCAGAGTCCCAAGTCACAAAGTTCCATGTACCTGGGTTTTGTTGGACTTTACTTGGCCCGAGCATGCACTCTCTTCCAGGAGAGAAAGCCATAAAAATGTTTATATGGGCCAAAGTTATACTTTCCACAAGTTAGAGTGCACTTCATGGTCCCACAGCACCTGGAAGCAATCTAAAGGTAAAGGTAAAGGTAAAGGCCCTCCCGTTGATCGTCGATTTGCTCGAGCGGGCCCAGTAACGTCTCCATTGGAGACTTTGTTGTTACTGTGTCTGGCATATCCAATACTCTCGGTAGCTTGCCGGGCTCTCCGAGAGGGGCGGAGGAATCGAACTCGGGTCGCCATGTTGGCCGCTTGTAAGGCGAACGCCCTACCCGCTGTGCTATCGCTCCAGCAATCTAAGAGCATTGAAAAAGGTGTAGCCCCTGAGCACACATGGTTTGTTGTTCTGGAACTCACAAATGAGAGAGAGGATGAGAACAATATTTGGAGGTTGAGAGATAATATATTAATTAGGGCACATGCCTAGAATGCCCCCAACCTGGGTTTGAGTCCTGGCATCACATAGTCTTAGAGCATCATGGATAGACATAGCTTTAGAAGTCTCAGAGAACATTTAGATAACTTAGGTAATCCCTGGCACAGACACGATGGGTCCTGAACAGCATCATGTTTGCTGGCTCTACTGGTGAACCACAGAACTAGTTAGCTGAGAATCATCAAGAGTGGCCTTGAAGGCTCCTGAGCACTACTTTGGCAGTCATTTTGGAAAGAAAAGTTTTTAATATAGTAAATGAACATTACCAGAATAGTGTAAAAACCTGTATTTTAACCAACTCTAATATTTCAAGAAATAAAATATTCACATGTTTATAAAACATAGTGCTACTAAATTTTTTTTAGCAGAATTCATTATAAAATGATTTTGTTATACAGTAGCTGAGAGAACATTCTGGTAAATATTTGATGCTAATAAGTGAAAACACGATAAGTAAGTATAGCTATTTTTCAGCTAGAATTTCTTTGCAAACATACTACACATTACTTTGATATCTTTTGAATACTATTTTCATAGTTGAAATTATAAAATTAATTAAAGAATCATCAAATAAAAGCTGGAGAGACAGTACAGTGAGTACAGCACTTGCCTTACACACAAACCTGGGTTCAATCTGAAGCATCCCGTATAATCCTCCAAGCACTGCCAGGAGTAATTCCTGAGTGCAGAGCCAGAAATAACTCATGCGCATCACCAGGTGTGGCTTCTCAGAACATAAAACAATGATCAAAGTAAGGAATGGATTTTTCTATTTGAACACAAGATGTTCAAATCAATTGGTATACTTATAGAGTTTTACTGTATGAGCGCCGTCCCGTTGATCGTCGATTTGCTTGAGCGGGCCCAGTAACGTCTCCATTGGAGACTTTGTTGTTACTGTGTTTGGCATATCGAATACTCTTGGTAGCTTGCCGGGCTCTCCGAGAGGGGCGGAGGAATCGAACTCACAAATTCTGACAAATTGAGTTTTGATGAATACTACTCTCTGTATAAAATAGTTAAAGTCTGGCTTACACATAAACTAACTGACCAAATATAGCTAAGGAATTATAAAGAAAAGGATAGCTCTTCTCATGAAAGTGACATGAAGAATACCATTTATCAAAAGATTTTAAAGGGCATTATATTAGGTTGAGTAATTAATATTGATATTTCTATTTCATCTATAATTTATTCATTTTATATTGAATACTATTTTATCAGTCATAGGATTGACAGGTACAGGTTTCCTTAGATCCCTGAGAGGAAAGCCACCAGGAATGCATGGACAATGGCTGCAAGAAAAGTCCCATTAACTCCTATTTTGTAAAAATATTGTGGCAAAGGAAGTCATTATAGAAAATATCCATATTTAACCTTCCACCAAGCATTACTCCAGGCTCACTCAGCTCTGGAGAAGCCCATGTTCTCTCTAAAGTTGTATCAAAATCCACCTCTCTCCTTTCCTCCCAAAATAATAAAGTTATTTTTCTTAAAAAAAAAACTGCAAGAGTTTCATTGGGGATTAAATGAGATAATATTGATATGTTATTGGCACAGTAGCAGATATTTACAACAACAATAAGTAAAGTAAAGGCCCTCCCGTTGATCGTCAATTTGCTCGAGTGGGCCCAGTAACGTCTCCATTGGAGACTTTGTTGTTACTGTGTTTGGCATATCAAATACATCACGGGGAGCTTGCCAGGCTCTGCCATGCGGGTGAGATACTCTGTGTAGCTTGCCGGGCTCTCCGAGAGGGGTGGAGGAATCGAACTCAGGTCGGCCATGTTGGCTGCGTGCAAGGCAAACGTCCTACCGCTGTGCTATTGCAACATAAGGGTATTAATACAACCTTATACAACAACATAAGGGTATTAATTTATTGGATGGTAATACAGTGGGTAAAGCACTTGCCTTGTATGCAGCCATACATACATGTGCTCATGGGTTTGATCCATGAACACAGAGTCAAGAGTAAGCCCCACGCACAGCCAGGTATTGGTGAAAACAAATAATTATATCTTCTGTGTATGGTGCAAGATTAAAACTACTTTTTACCATTTTTTTTACCAATATCCATTTCATGAACTTAAATTATGAGTTTGCAATTAATTGGTGTCAAAATAGCTGACACTTCATATGGAAACATCTAGCAATTATGTTATGAGAAGGGAAATAATGTATTTAACATTTAGCAAAGTAGCTCCAAAAATACAAAATTTCTGCTTTTAGTTTATATGGAAAAAAACTTGTTTAGAAATACTCATTTCAAAAGTCTTCAAAAAATTAATTTTTTACTTTGTTTCTGTGTGTTGTATTTGTTCTTGAGATAAAAAAACATGGTAACAAATGCAGTTACTCAAGAATCTTAGATTTTAAAACTTGCTGAATTTCCACTGCCACCAAAATACCAAAGACCTCTGTGGCTTCTCTCCTTTCATTTCTTATCCTATGTATTAGATTCTTTTTTTTTCCTTTTTGAGATTACAGGCTAATCCATCTTATTCTTTCAAAAACATAGTAATTGGCAATTTGTATTGCTTTCTTGATTGATATATCATAGCTTACTGCTCTGGTTTTTAATATTTCCTAGCCACGAATTTTGGAAAACAAGTCATAAATCTTGTTATGCTCATTTTACAATTAAACAAGCTAAGGTATAGATTTGGTAAGAAGTTTTCAAAGTCATATCACTTACAAGTAGTAAATTTTGTATTCTAAAGAGAATATATTTGCTATACAGATGAGGCAGTTGATAGAGACTATTAGTGTGTGTTCACTACAAAAGGTTATCAAAGGTTGCAAAAACTTTGTTTTGATTTTTTGGGGGGGTAAAATCACCATTTACTATTTTTTAATACCATTTCTTAATATGATAATACATACATTTTGAATTTACTTATTTCATATTACACTGAAATTTGAAATTATAGAGCAAGCAAAGTTTTTGAAAGGCTTACTTTGTCTAGACAGAAATTTGGCATGGAATTTTAAATGATCAGTATAAGAGCTTGGGTAGATGTTAGAAATTGAGTCTCTTAAAAAAAGAGAAATTGAATCTCTTTCTAACTCATAAATAAAAGTGCTATGTTACCTTGAATAATATCAGAGTATTTTGCTTGATATGTTCAATTTCTATATTCTGAATTTATAATTCATTTTCATGACTTAGATATGTTTTTCTGATTGGTTAATAACATAACCACAAGTAAATTAGATTAGAAAATCAGTCTGAGGGTAAAAAAAGTAATGAATAAATTTAGCAGTGGGCTATTACCTTTACTTAAATACATAGCATACACAGTAACTGTGATTGTTTATAGTAGTATTTTGCCAAGGTACATAAATACATATATATGGACAAAAGAAATGCAAACTTCTAAATATGCAATTATGTTGCTTTGCAGCTTTGATAGTTCCCTGGTGAAATTCAAACTGTCCTAGAAACACAAAGAAAGAAAGAAGTAGGCAGAGTGCTCAAGCGTGGCAGGTGGCAGCATACACAAGCAGTGAAACTTACTTGTTGGGAGACTTCTCTCAGCACCCAGAGGTCTAGGAGAGCTATACAGCCACTGATCAGAATCAAGTTTACCTGAATCCTGAGGATGTTTAGCCTTTGAAGATCAGGTGTTCTCAATAGTCCCTAATTCTCTTTTGAAAACTTCCACCTGGAATTATCTCTGAGCGTGGAAATCTGGTGGAGGCTAGTGACCAACGCAGGGAAGTAAAGGAAGAAGCACAGAACCTACCACGAGGGCCAGCTCAAGATCTATGTCTGGTCACATTCTTGCAATATCTTCCTCCAATAGTGCTTAAAATGTGTTCTTACTGCCCCCCAAATGTGGTTTCCTAAGTGCTGTAGGGTCAGATGTAAGCCCTTAGCATCACCAGGTATGATGTACCAAAACACACACACACTCACACATGCACAGACGCATGCACACACACACACACACACACACGCGCGCGCGCGCGCGCACACACACTGCAGCAGCAGAAAGTACAAGAGTTACGGCACCTGCCTTGCATAAAAACAACTTAGTTCAGTCCCTGGCACCTGGCACTGGCTATGGTTTCCCCACCCATCCCGCCCCCAATATTGCCAGCAGTAACCCCTGAGCTCAAAGCTATGACTATTCTCCAAACCAAAAATAAAAAATATAACTCTCACAATATGCTGTTTCTAAAATGGGTTTGGATTTCATCTACACTTATAAGAAGTAAAATTATCTTTTAAATCTACTGCCTTGGCAATTAGCACTGTAGCACTGTCCTCCTGTTGTTCATTGATTTGCTCAAGCGGGCACCAGTAACGTCTCTATTGTGAGACTTGTTACTGTTTTTGGCATGTCGAATACATCACGGGGAGCTTGCCAGGCTTTGCCCTGAGGATGCGATACTCTTGATAACTTGCAGGGCTCTCCGGGAGGGGTGGAGGAATCCAACGGGGACTATCCGGATCAGCCACTTGCAAGGCAAACGCCCTACCCGCTGTGCTATCGCTCCAGCCCAATGGCAATTAACTGAAGGAAAATTTCCAAAGCTACCCTTTTCTCAGGATAGCAAGAATAAAAGAATGGTATTAGAGATCCACTGGGCTTACCTCACTGCTATAAATAGATCACATGAGGCCTACAATTGGAAAACAATACAAATAGTGTAATAAGAAGCAACAAACTACTGATAAATGCAACAAAGCAGATAAATCTCATATTAAGCTGACTAAAAGAAGTCAAATTCCCTCACTCCCCACCCCCTACCCCCTGAAAAAAAGATCACAGCATCTCATTCCAATTCTATATATATATATTTTTTTTTAATGCAAAGTATTTAAAGTATAAAAATTTGATCAGGGTCTGCCTAAAATCAGTTTGGGGAGCTACAGAGAGGACTGATTGCAAAGGGGCAGGAGAAAACCTTTATATATGATGGTGATGGCCGAGGTATGAGGAGTGCACATGTATCCAAACTCACCTAATCATGTATTTTAAGTATGCTTTATCATGCCCCAACAAATTGATTTGTAAAACACAGGATTTTCCCTCATGTAGAGGACTCTCTAAAGCACCATAGCTAACTACAACCATGAAGTCTCCTTGGAAATGAATGAATACATAAAGAGAACCCTGTGTCAAAATACCTGTATAGGGCTGGAGAGATCATGCAATTAGCTGAGTACACGTTTTGCATACAGCGGGTCTGGGTTTGAGTCTCAGCACTGCATGGTCCTCCATGCAGAGCCAGAAGTAATTCCTGAGCAATATTGGGGGTAGCCCCAGCATAGCAAACCAAATCAAAATCAAAATGCTAATTAAATGTTAATGTATAGTTAACTATAAGAAAGTTTCTGTATCAACCTCGAAGAAACTTAAGTCTATATATCAAATTACCTTTCAAGTTAATGCTTACATGGCAAAAACTCAAAACCCAAGATAAGGTTATTTTGCCTGCCCCTTGTAAGGTAAAAGTCCAATACAATTAAAGTCTTCCCCTGTTTTATATTTTGTTCACTCATAGCCAGGAATTCTTTCTTATTTTATTTTATTATTTTGGTTTGGGCCACACCTGCTAGTTCAGGGGTTACTCCTGGTTCTGCACTCAGAAATTACTCCTGTTGGTGCTCTAGGGATCAAAAGGGATGCTAGGGATCAGACTTGGGTCGGCCACATGCAAGGTAAGCTCCCTACTTGCTGTACTATTGCTCCAGGCCCAGGAATTATTTTAATGTCTAGATGACTTCCTATAGTAGTTAGAGCATGTGTCTTTCAGGAAATAGATGTGACTAATTCAGCTCCTCCAAAAGTTAAATTAATTCAACAGCCTGTGGTGTGTCTCAATTTTTTTAGTAGTTTGAGGAATTAATGAAGATCCAAAATTATCATAACACTTACCTCATATTCATCAAATTAAAAAGCAGTTATCCTGAAAAAATTATATTCTCAGCACCCAGGAGTTTTATTGTCAATGATAATACATTGCAGAAACTCCATGGCAGAAATAGAGAGATCTGTAGATCTGATAGTGAGGGATGAATTCAGTTTCATCAAAGTTCTGATTAGTTTATGTCAATTGTCCAAGTATATTATCTGCTCCTTTAAACTAAATGGCAAGACATATTCATCATGAAATCAAATTTGTCACAGTGCATTTATCCTGACAATGAAAAGGTTTCCAGTGAAGCCCCAACCACCAGCTTTTATTGGGATTCTGATATAGTATATTCCAAATCTTTTTGTTGTTGTTTATTTTTTTGTTTGCGGACCATAACTGACTATGCTTATGTTTTCCTCCAGACTTTATCCTCAGGAATCACTCCTGGCAGTGCCAGGGGACCCTCTGGGATGCTGGAGATCAAACCCAAGTGTGCATGTGCAAAGCAAGTACCTTACGGCTATACTCTTGCTCCAACCCCTCCAAATCTTTTCATATTCAAAACTTGCTCTTTTATGTTGCCTTTCAGTGAATTCAAAAACAACTGAAGTGTTAAACTTCTCCAAAAATCTGTATTGTACCCAAGTCCTTTGCGCTGAAGTTGAAAAGCAGCAAATACTGATATCCTCATTAATTTTTAGTCTATCCAGAAATATGTTTTCTGTTATTAAATATTTGCTGTCTAGTGACTCTGTAGTCAGTCTCTGATGCCTGTTCATGAATTAAATGTAGCTTTTTTAAATAGAAATGTATATTTACTTTGAAATTTTATTTTCTAATTCTTCAATACAATTGCTCGAGCGGGCCCAGTAACGTCTCCATTGGAGACTTTGTTGTTATTGTGTCTGGCATATTGAATTCTTTGCTTTATTGTGTTTTAAAATTATGCTTGTTTCTAGTCTTTTTTTAAAAAATATTTTTTAATGAATCACCGTGAGATACAGTTATAGACTTACAAGGGCTTTCATGCTCACATTTCAGTCATACAATGATCTAGTACCCATCCCTCCACCAGTTCATTCTCCACACCAGTGTTCCCAGTATCTCTCCCATCCCCCTCCCACACTTCCCCCCCACCCCTCCGCCTCTGTGGCAGGTGGATTCCCTTTTTACTCGCTCTCTCCTTTAGGGTGTTGGGGTCTGCAGTGGAGGTATTAAGTGGTGATCATGTTCGGCCTATAGTCTACTTTCAGTATACATCTCCCATCCCTAGTGGGTCCTCTAAGCATCTTTTACTTGGTGGTCCTTTTTCTATCTGAACTGCCTTTTCTCCCAGCATGTGAGACTGGTTTCCGTGCCATGAAGTAATCCTCCTGGTACTCATCTCTACTATTCTTGGATGCAAATCTCCCATACTGTTACTTTATATTTCACAAATGAGTGCTATCTTCCTATGTCAGTCCCTCTCTTTCTGACTCATTTCACTTAGCATGATACTCTCCATAGGGCTGGAGCAATAGCATAGCGGGTAGGGCGATTGCCTTACAAGTGGCCAACATAGCCGACCCGAGTTCTATTCCTCCACCCCTCTGAGAGAGCCCGGCAAGCTACTGAGAGTATCTCGCCCGCATGGCAAAGCCTGACAAGCTACCTGTGATGTATTCGATATGCCAAACAAAGTAACAATTGTCACAATGGAGACGTTACTGTGCCCGCTCGAACAAATCGATGAACAACGGGAGGACAGTGACAGTGACAGATACTCTCCATGTTTCATCATCCTGTTAATCGTCGATTGCCTCGAGCAGGCCCCAGTAACGTCTCTTTCATCCTAGCCCTGAGATTATATTCACGGCTCTTTAGGAGAATGAGACCCATCATTGTTACTGGTATTTGGCATATTTGGTAGGCCACGGGGAGTTTGCCAGACTCTGCCCTGTGGGCAGGCTACATTCGATAGCCTGCAAGTTTGTCCAAAGTAGGAATGAGATAATAAGATGTCATAAAGAAAAGTTCTGATAAGATGTCGCGCGGCCGCAAATGTGGCTGCGCGGTTCCGGGATCTGGATTTTATAGTCTCTGAGTCTTGGCCGCTGATGGGATTACACAGCGCCAGAGGGCCAGGTGGTGGGTGTGACCTCCGCCTACTGGAATTTGGAGGATCTGGGTGGAAGATGCTCGACTCCAATTCGAGTAGACTTGGAGGTCTCGGCCCCGGAACCCGCGTGGCTTTGTCCCTCTGCCAGTACCTTCATGTGTGCGGAGAGTGGTCTCAGCATGGTGGTGGCTGGTCCTGGAGGTCTTCGGCTGCCAGAGCCCTGGTCGGGGCGGGGAGGAAAGCTCGACCCGCTCCCCTCCAAGGGGTCCCGGCGAGGGACACCCAGGTGCGGGGGCAAAAGACTGCACTGTTCTCGTCCGGGATCTGGATTTTATAGTCTCTGAGTCTTGGCCGCTGATGGGATTACACGGCGCCAGGGGGCCAGGTGGTGGGTGTGACCTCCGCCTACTGGAATTTGGAGGATCTGGGTGGAAGATGCTCGACTCCAATTCGAGTAGGCTTGGAGGTCTCGGCCCCGGAACCCGCGTGGCTTTGTCCCTCTGCCAGTACCTTCATGTGTGCGGAGAGTGGTCTCAGCATGGTGGTGGCTGGTCCTGGAGGTCTTCGGCTGCCGGAGCCCTGGTCGGGGCGGGGAGGAAAGCTCGACCCGCTCCCCTCCAAGGGGTCCCGGCGAGGGACACCCAGGTGCGGGGGCAAAAGACTGCACTGTTCTCGTCAGAGACTATAAAATCCAGATCCCGGAGGAGAACTCTCCATGTTAATCCACTTATATGCAAATTTCATGACTTCATCTTTTCTAACAGCTGTGTAGTATTCCATTGTGTAGATGTACCAAAGTTTCTTTAGCCAGTCATCTGTTCTTGGGCATTCGGGTTTTTTTTTTCCAGATTCTTGCTAGGTAAACAGTGCTGCAATGAACATACAAGTGTAGATGTCATTTCTACTATACATTTTTGCATCTCCAGGATATATTCCCAGAAGTGGCATTGCTAGGTCAAATGGGAACTCAATTTCGAATTTTTTGAGAAATGTCCATACTGTTTTCCAAAAGGGCTGAACCAGTCAGCGTTCCCACTAGCAGTGAAGGAGAGTCCCTTTCTCCCCACATCCATGCCAACACCAGTTGCTTTTGTTCTTTTGGATGTGTGCCAGTCTCTATGGTGTGAGATGATAACTCATTACTGTTTTGATCTGCATCTTCCTGATAATTAGTGATGTAGAGCATTTTCGGATTTCTTCTTTGAGAAAGCTTTTGTTCATTTTGACACCCCATTTCCTTATGGGGTTGGATGTTTTCTTCTTGTGGGGTTCAACCAGTGCCATGTATATCCTTGATGTCAACCCTTTATCCGATGGGTATTAGGTGAATATCCTTTCTCATTCTGTAGATTGTCTTTGTATTCTGGTTGCTGTTTCTTTTGATGTACAAAAGCTTCTTAATTTAAGATAGTCCCATTTGTTTATCTTTTTTTCCACTTGCCTGGTCAGTGGTGAGTCATCTTTGAAGATATCTTTAGCTTCAACATCGTGGAGGGTTTTGCCGACCTTATCTTAAATGTACCTTATGGATTCTGCTCTGATGTTGAGGTCTTTAATCCATTTTGATCTGACTTTTGTGCATGGTGTTAGGTAGAGGTCTGAGCCCATTTTTTTGCATGTAGCTGTCCAGTTTTGCCAGCACCATTTGTTGAAGAGGTTTCCTTGCTCCACTTCACATTTCTTGATCCCTTATCAAAGATTAGATGATCATACATTTGAGGATGTGTGTGAGGATATTCAACCCTGTTCTATTGGTCTACTGCTCTGCCTTTGTTCCAGTATCATGCTGTTTTAATGATTAGCGCTTTGTAGTAGAGTTTGAGGTTGGAGAAAGTGATGCCTCCCATCTTCTTTTTTCCCAGAATTGCTTTAGGTATTCGTGGGTGTTTGTTGTTCCATATGAATTTCAGAAGTGTTCAATCTACTTCTTTGAAGAATTTCATGAGTATCCTTAGATTAAGCTGAAGCAGCCTGCATTCTCAAGGCTAACTCCCCGTGCCTTTGCCTCTGATAATGCCAGCTTAGGCAGTGTGACTGCTGGAACTTCACCTCATTACTATCAGCTGAAGTCATCCAGGAGGCAAGTTTTTGGGTTTACACTTTGCCACTGCTCAAACTTGTGCATCGGCCAAATACCCCTTGCTGCCCCGCTGCACCACTATTCTGATTCTTTGTTGACAATCACTTGTGCACTCTTGCTTAGATACTAGTATCACTACATCCAGTATCTTTCTGTGGGCAAAGTTACTGTAAACTTCAGGTAAAATAAAACACACACACACACACACACACACACACACACACACACACACTTGCCTGCTTAGCCTTGATTGCTAAAATCAATGAAAAGCCCACCTCACATTTTAACAAAAACCTTATTAACGGTCTACTAAGAAGGCTCTAGAGATTACATCAGCTGATGTCTGAAACCACAAGCTCTGGCCTTCAAAACTTCACTTGTGGGGCTGGAGCAGTAGCACAGCGGGTAGGGCGTTTGCCTTGCAGGCGGCCGAACTAGATTCAATCCCCAGCATCCCATATGGTCCCCCGAGTACTGCCAGGAGTGATTCCTGAGTGCATGAGCCAGGAGTAACCCCTGTGCATCGCCGGATGTGACCCAAAAAGGAAAAAAAAAAACAAAACTTCACTTGTGTAGCACTTCCTCCATTTCATGTCTCTACATACTGACCTATGTAGCACAAATTGGAGATTCATAGATTATATCCTCCTCTCCAAAGCAGTTGTTCTGTCTGGTTCTAGACCCTCTTCCCTTCACTAATACTTAGTTTTCTGAAGAATACATGTGCTATGCCAGAAGGCCAGGTCATGCTTCCCAACATCTTCTGAGGTTAGGATTAATCGAGGCAGAAGGAGGCAGTAAGGAGACCTTGAGTGTAGACTTTGAGTGTTAGACTGAGGATGTAACCTTCATGTGGAACTAAGAGGAAATCTTAGCTCCCATTAGAAATATATGTATATAGTTATCTCTCAGACTTGTCTTCCCTTTGTCATTTCCCCTATACGGTCTTCAATTCTAATTCCCTTCTCATGCAGTTTTTTTTTCCCCAACATGTCATCTCATTCACAGAAATTTTCTTTGTATCTTCAACCAGATGAAATCTCTCTTCTGAGACCCTAGTCCAGTATCCTACAATAGTATGCTCTGAGGACCAATGAGAATAGGATTACTGAGGCTACAATTAATTAAAACATCCACTATTGGGGCCAGATAATACTAAGATAAAGGTGTGAATGTAACTGTCCTAATAAGGGCCCTTATAAATATTAACATGACCTTCCACTGTAAATAACAGCTTCTATAGGTTTCACACAGCCATCAGCTTTTGAACAACAAATCATTACATAGTGAGGAAAGAAGGTAGTTTCAGCACAGGTATATTCCTCTTAGGTTTCTGAAAAGCTCATTCCCATCCCCTGGAACAAATGCTTAAATAAGTAAAGTTCTAGGGAATCCATCTTTGCCTAAAACATTAAATTTTAACATCAATTACTAAAATTGAAAAAAAAAATGGGGCTGGAGTGATAGTACAGTGAGCAATATTTTTGCCTTGCATATTGCCAAGTGGGGTTTGATCCCCTGGTGTCCCAAATGGTGCCCCCCTCTACCACCAGGAGTGATTTCTGAATGCAGAGCCAGGAGTAGCCCCTAAGCATCGCAGGTTGTAACCCCCCTCAAAAAAAAATCTTTGAAGTGCTTAAAAGTTCTATTTTCAAAGCCTTTTATTTCATATAATAAAATATTCACATAATGAAAATGTATTATGTACTTGAACCTGCTGCCAAATAAAAGGTTCTGAATACCGACCTTCATTCAGAGGTAAACTAATAATACTATGGAAAGCATGTAAAGAAATAGTTCCTTTAGTAATACAAAAATACTTGTGGACATTCTATATTTAGCATAGTCTATCCATTGAATTTATGTTGATAAATTTTATTACAGCTATTTACACATACAAAAGAACACAATAAATATACAACAGTAAGACAAATGTCTAATTTAATTTTTTTCTTGTATTTTTTTAAGAAGGTATTCCATTTGTAAATTCAAGTTTGGTTGGCCTTTTTTAGTCTTTTTGCTCAATATTTTGAACACTTCCATTTTCTTCTTCTTGTAGAGCCTCTGAGCTGCTTCTTTCTCTTGTTTTCTTCTCTCAAATTCCTGAAATTAGCATATATAGTTTTCATTAGTCAAAAACAGTAGATCAAGTCCAGAAATTTTGCTAGAGCAACATACAAACTTTTGAATTATGCCTTACAAAATGCAAAGAGCTTTCACATACATCACAGCTTCATACAGTTTCATAACTTCATATATATCAGTTTCAATATTTTAAAATGTGACAGACAAGTTTTTATTAACATCATCTAATAATCATCTAATAAGCAGTCAATGTTCAATAATGAATGCTAACCATTCCAAATAACTAGTAAATCACACACAGATTTTGTAAACTCTAAGTCCGTGACACTTTTCATTGGGCTGAATGAACGTATCACTTAGGCTTATATTCTCATATGGCAGAATACATTTTTTTGTCTTTAAAAGCAAATAGAGAACTGGAACTATTTGTGAAGGTAGGTATATGAAATCTCACCCCATGAGGATTCTCTGAACAAATAAAAAAAAAACCTTATCAACTATACTCCCTGTTTAATTAATGAATGTTCTTAATGATTTCTCAAAGGCAATGATGCTGGGTTTTCTATTAACAATGAAATCTGCAAGTCCTAAAAAAGTCTCAATTTTCAAAATTAAGAGCCTTAACAGTTTATACAAATTTTAGAAGAGTTTTAAATACTTGATAGTCCTCATTGCATGGTAGATTATTTCCAAAGATGCTAGTTATTACTTATGGTTAAAAATGCAGAATAATGCTACCAGCAGGTCAATCTGTACCTGTGAGGTGAGTGCATCAGCAGGCAACGTCAGACTATTAGATACCCCAGAATTGCTGCTGTGCCTCTGGCCAGACCCCAAAAACTTGGGGCAAAGTTTACCAAGAAAGTAAACGGCCAAAAGTTAGGTATGTGGGAGACACACCCACAAACCACCTCTGACTCAGCTATATAATTGGAGGCATGGCCTCTCTGGTTCCTGATCAAGCTGCTTAATGGCCATGATCCTAGAGACTCAGAAACAAATCACGGAACCCAAAGGCTCTTAGCAGAAATGCGTCTTGTTCCTGCAGTAGGTTACTGGCGCTGGACCACTCCAGGTGGGAACAGGTTTCGTGCCCTGGCCTGTTCCCCTTGGCGGCCTGGTGACCACCATCCTCCAGAGGCCACTGGACAGTCAGGTTTGGGACTGCACTGACGAGACACACGAGGCCTCACCACATGGGGGTGGAGCCAACTCTTTCTCCCCATCCTAAAAAGACCCCGAGTCGCCGCCTACAAAGGGTCTCTCTGGCTCCTGATCAAGCTGATTAATAGCCATGATACTGGAGACTCAGAAACAAATCTTGAAACCCGGTGGCTTTAGGCAGAAATGCATCTGGACTGCATACAAGGTGGCCACCGCCTCAGAGCTTATTGGAAAGCCAGGTATGAGCTGGCGGTGACAGGGCAACTGCAGTCTCATGGGAAGGGGGGCGGTACCGGCTTGTCCTTCACTTCCTACCGAAGTTACGAGTTGCCCCCCCACAAGCAGTTCTCTGGCACGGCCATGGCTCCAGAGGCAAAAGGACTTAATCCAGAGCCCGGAAGCTTGTAGCAGAAAAGTGAATGGACCATGCGTTAAACTACAGTGCCATGCCTCCTTGGGAGGGAAAGGGTGTTGCTCCCTTCCGCCTTTTTCCCCCCTGGCAGCAAGGTGGCCGCCACCTCAGAGCTTATTGGAAAGCCAGGTATGAGCCGGCAGTGATGGGGCAACTGCAGTCTCATGGGAAGGAGGGCGGTACCGGCTCATTCTTCACGCCCTACCGAGGTCATGAGTTAACCCCCACGAATGGCTCTCCAGCACGGCCATAACACCGGACAGACAGAAACCAATCTCGTAATTATCTGGCTCTTTGCAGAAATCCAAAATCGTGGCCGCGTGACATTATATGATTCTCATAACCAGGTATAGAAAACAAAATATTTCACAATGCCTTTTCAGCAATTCTGATTGTTTGGGGGGAAATTCTAAACAATAATGGTGCATCTTTTGTCGAAATAATGAATGTAATCAATGTAGAGAAAAGTAGAAATCATCTGCCTCACAGGCATTTGGAGGGGTGGGAGGGGGAGTATACTGGGGTTCTTGGTGGTGAAAAATGAGTATTGGTGAAGGGAAAGGGATTTGATCATTGTATGACCAAGACTTAAACCTGAAAGCTTAGTAACTTTTCCCACAGTGATTCAATAAATAAATATAAATTAATTAATTAAGGTGGAGTTCATGCCCAATTCAATCAGCTAATCAGTGGCTGAATAAATAGCAGTACTTAAAAAAAAAAAAGGAGAATAAGGTGAAGGTGAATAACAAAGTTCCAGTATTTCCATGAAGAAATCTGATTCATCCTAGTCTGCCACCAGAATAAAATTAATCATAAAAATCTTAGATGTTGAACTTCCAAATTAAGCACTCTAAAGCTAAAACATACAAAATAGTGCCAGTGACATCTTTGGAGTATTTTGGGGACTGGACAAATAGTAGAGGAAGGAGATCTTGAGGGACCGCTTCATATGTGTTTAACCCTGGTTCAATCCCCGGCACCAGATTCGAGTCCCTGAGCACAGAGCCAAGAGTGATCCCTGATCATGGGGAGCATACCCTACCAAAAAACAAATGAAAAAAAAAGTAGTAGCACTGCAGCACTGTCTTCCCATTGTTCATCAATTTGCTTGAGCGGGCCCAGTAATGTCTTCATTGTGAGACTTGTTACTGTGTTTGGCATATCGAATACCTCACAGGTAGCTTGCGAGGCTTTCCCTGTGGGCGAGATACTCTTGGTAGCTTGCTGGGCTCTCTGAGATGGGCGGAGGAATCAAACCCGGGTCAGCTGGGTCGACCGCATGCAGGGCAAACGGCCTGTTTTTGATAAATACACTGGGCTTTAACGTGACAGGTTAATACAATTTCAATACAGAGAAGAAATACTAGCCACAACAGTACTTTTTTTTTTTTTTTTTATCTACGGAGGTTTTTAAAAAAAAACTTATTTGCAGGCCTGGAGCAAAAGTACAGTGGACAGGGTGCTTGTCTTGCATGTGGCTGACCTCAGTTAGATTCCCACCACCCATATGGTTCCCAAGCACCATCGGGAGTAACTCCTGAGTGCAGAGTCAGGAGTAACATTGCATTAAGTTTTATTTTATATTTGGATCTCATTATGGAAATAATCATGCTTTACTTGTCATTAATAAAACTTGTAAAGAAATTCTGTGCTAATTATTTTGGAGCTTACATGAAATAATTAAAATTATTATGTAAAATTTCCCTCCTACACTTTATATAAACATTGCGATTTACAAAGTTGTGCAGGATGATTCATTACGGCATTCAGTATTCCAACACCAATCCCACCACCATTTTCTCGTTTCCCAAACCACCTGTCCAGCCTACCTCCACAGTAGGCCCACAATAATTTATTTTACATTATTTGCACAGCAGAGCCTGGGAAGCTACCCGTGGTGTATTCGATATGCCAAAAACAGTAACAATAATGGTCTCATTCCCCTGACCCTGAAAGAGCCTCCAATCGGCAGCGTTGGGAAGGACAAGTAAGGAGAGCTTGCTAAAATCTCAGGGCAGGAAAGAATGAGACGTTTCTGGTGTCCGCTCAAGCAAATCAATGAACAACGGGATGACAGTGATACAGTGGTGAAATATGAAGTTTATAAAATAACCAATCAAAAATTTGAATATACTTAAATTTTCTGCTTAGAATATTTACTTATTCAACAAATGTTAACAAAGGGCATATCACACACTTCTAGTTGATAGGTAGGGCTGGAACGATAGCACAGCAGTAGGGCGTCTGCCTTGCACGCAGCCAACATGGTTGACCCGAGTTCGATTCCTCCACCACTCTCAGAGAGCCCGGCAAGCTACCGAGAGTATCTCGCCCGCACGGCAGAGCCTGGCAAGCCACCCGTGATGTATTCGATATGCCAAACACAGTAACAACAAAGTCTCCAATGGAGACGTTACTGGGCCCGCTCGAGCAAATCGACGAACAACGGGAGGACCTTTAGTTGATAGGTATATTTAGGATAAATAAGAATTTATAAAATAAATGAATTAAATATTCCCAAAGCAGATCTTACTTGTTTCTTAGCAGCACGCAGAGCTTGTATCCGTTCATATTCTTCCTGTGCCTTTTGATTTGATGTTTTCTTTTGTTTTCTCTTTGGAAAAGTGATAGAACTTTAAAAAATAAAGACAAGGTTATAAAAATTAAAGACAGTACAAGCAAAAATTATGAGACAATTATGTTCAACATAGTACTTGCACAGTAAAATCTCACAAATGAGACAGGGAAGGAAGACATTAATGTTATCTCTAAAATGTCCAAATAACAAAAGTATAGCTATGGATTATAAGATACAAGTTAGTTAAAAGAGAAAAATTTCAACCAGGAAAAATCCCTAACAGTTACAACAGATAACAGCAGACTAACAAAAGCATTATATTTAAGGTTGAAGTTGTAGGTGGAAACAAACTGGGACCATCTCAGTTTTCCAGTTTTCTAGTCAGTGATATTTGTAATACCTAGGAGTTACTCCCAATGTCCCACCCTATTTATTCCCTTAGGCATACAGTCTATCCATTTCCTCAGAATATCTGATTAAGTTATATACGATATACAGCTTTTAAAAATCTTCCCATTTCCGCGAGCGGCTCTCCAGCACGGCCATGGCCCCAGAAGCACAAGGACTTAATGCAGAACCCACCAGCTTGGAGCAGAAAAGTGAACGGACTATGCGTTGATCCAGCCCATCAAGTCTGCCGGAGGGGAAAGGGTGTTGCCCCATTCGCCCTCTCCTCTCTGGAAAGAAAGATGGCGGCCACATGGGAGCCTTGTGGACAGCAGGTATGAGCCGGGAGTGTGGGGGCGACTAAAACCTCATGGGAAGGGGGGCGTTTCGCTCCGCCCTTCACGCCCTACCGAGGCCACCAGTTGCCCCCCACGAGCGGCTCTCCAGCACGGCCACGACTCCAGAACACAGAAACCAATTTCTTAACTATCTGACTTTCAGTAGAAATACTTCCAGGGTCAATAGGTAAAATAGCAGAAATCCAAAACCAACATTTAATTCTTGAACCCAGCTGTAGAAAGCAAATCACTTCACAATGCTTTTTCAGCATGTCTGATTTGGGGGGGGGGGGGGTAAACTCTAAATAATAGTGGTGAATCTTTTATTGAAACAATCTAATCAAAGCGGATAGAGTGTTAACTAGAATTCATCTGCCTCACAGGGACGGGGAGGGGTGGGGGGTGGGGTTTTATTGGGGTTCTTCATGGGAAAAAATAAGTATTGGTAACGGGAAATGTGTTTGATATTTGCATGACTGAGACATAAACCTGAAAGCTTTGTAACCTTTCCCACAGTGATTCAATAAATAAATAAAAAAAAAATAATAAAAAAAAAAAGAAAAAAAAAAAAGAAAAAAAAATCTTCCCATTTCCTTTTTTTTTTTTTAATAAAAAACTGCTCAGTGATATTTACAGCATTCAGCTGAAGAGAAGAACAACATGGAGGGCGGGATCCACAGATCCCGAAGGGGGGAAAAAAAAAAAACAGGTTCCAAAAAGAGCCGAGATCATCGGGAAGCCCCAGATGGGGTAGGTACCGCATCCCGCCTCCCCCAGATGGAACCCCGGTGACCAGAAGCCTCTACAACCACAGCTCGAGTATGCGGGAACTTGGACTTTTCCTCAAAACCACGCGGCCACTCACGCGGCCACGCGACATCTCTCTATATACAAAGTGATCCATGGGAAGTAAACCACCCAACGTTTCTCTCTGAAAATCATAGTTAAGTTTGGAGCACGGCCACAGCCCCAGAAACACAAGGACTTAATGCATAACCCAGCAGCTTGGAGCAGAAAAGTGAATGGACTATGCGTTAATCCAGGCCATCATGACTGTCCGGAGGGGAAAGGGTGTTGCCCCATTCGCCCTCTCCTCTCTAGAAAGAAAGATGGCGGCCACATGGGAGCCTTGTGGACAGCAGGTATGATTCGGGGGTGTGGGGGCGACTAAAACCTCATGGGAAAGGGGGCGTTCCGGTCTGTCCTTCACGCCCTAATGAGGTCACCAGTTGCCCCCTGCGAGCGGCTCTCCAGCACGGCCACGGCCCCAGAAGCACAAGGACTTAATCAGAACCCAGCAGCTTGGAGCAGAAAAGTGAAAGGACTATGCGTTAATCCAGGCCATCATGTCTGCCCGGAGGGGAATGGGTGTTGGTCCCTTCCACCCTCCTTCCTCTGGAAAGAAAGATGGCGGCCGCATGGGAGCCTTGTGGACAGCAGGTATGAGCCGGGGGTGTGGGGGCAACTAAAACCTCATGGGAAGGGGGGCGTTCCGGTCTGTCCTTCACGCCCTACCGAGGTCACTAGTTGCCCCCCGCGAGCGGCTCTCCAGCACGGCCACGGCCCCAGAAGCACAAGGACTTAATGCAGAACCCAGAAGCTTGGAGCAGAAAAGTGAACGGACCATGCGTTAATCCAGGCCATCAAGTCTGCCGTAGGAGAAAGGGTGTTGCCCCATTCGCCCTCTCTTCTCTGGAAAGAAGGATGGCGGCTGCATGGGAGCCTTGGACAGCAGGTATGAGCCGGGGGAGTGGGGGCGACTAAAACCTCATGGGAATGGGGGCGTTCCAGTCCGTCCTTCACGCCCTACCGAGGTCACCAGTTGACCCCCGCGAGCGGCTCTCCAGCACGGCCACGGCCCCAGAAGCACAAGGACTTAATGCAGAACCCGACAGCTTGGAGCAGAAAAGTGAACGGACCATGCGTTAATCCAGGCCATCAGGTCTGTCCGGAGGGGAAAGGGTGTTGCCCCAGTCGCCTTCTCCTCTCTGGAAAGATGGCGGCCGCATGGGAGCCTTGTGGACAGCAGGTATGAGCCGGGGGAGTGGGGGCGACTAAAACCTCATGGGAAGGGGGGCGTTCCAGTCCGTCCTTCACGCCCTACCGAGGTCACCAGTTGCCCCCCACGAGCGGCTCTCCAGCACGGCCACAGCCCCAGAAGCACAAGGACTTAATGCAGAACCCAGCAGCTTGGAGCAGAAAAGTGAAAGGACTATGCGTTAATCCAGGCCATCATGTCTGCCCGGAGGGGAAAGGGTGTTGGTCCCTTCCGCCCTCCTCCCTCTGGAAAGAAAGATGGCGGCCACATGGGAGCCTTGTGGACAGCAGGTATGAGCCTGGGGTGTGGGGGCGACTAAAACCTCATGGGAAGGGGGGCGTTCCAGCCCGTCCTTCACGCCCTACTGAGGTCACCAGTTGCCCCCCGCGAGCGGCTCTCCAGCACGGCCACGGCCCCAGAAGCACAAGGACTTAATGCAGAACCCGGCAGCTTGGAGCAGAAAAGTGAATGGACTATGCGTTAATCCAGGCCATCAGGTCTGTCCGGAGGGGAAAGGGTGTTGCCACAGTCGCCCTCTCCTCTCTGGAAAGAATGATGGCGGCCGCATGGGAGCCTTGTGGACAGCAGGTATGAGCCGGGGGTGCGGGGGTGACTAAAACCTCATGGGAAGGGGGGCGTTCCGGTCCGTCCTTCACGCCCTACCGAGGTCACCAGTTGCCCCCCACGAGCGGCTCTCCAGCACGGCCACGGCCCCAGAAGCACAAGGACTTAATGCAGAACCCGGCAGCTTGGAGCAGAAAAGTGAACGGACTATGCGTTAATCCAGGCCATCATGTCTGTCCGGAGGGGAAAGGGTGTTGCCCCAGTCGCCTTCTCCTCTCTGGAAAGAAAGATGGCGGCCGCATGGGAGCCTTGTGGACAGCAGGTATGAGCCGGGGGAGTGGGGGCGACTAAAACCTCATGGGAATGGGGGCGTTCCGGTCTGTCCTTCACGCCCTACCGAGGCCACCAGTTGCCCCCCACTAGCGGCTCTCCAGCACAGAAACCAATTTCTTAACTATCTGACTTTCAGTAGAAATACTTCCAGGGTCAATAAGTAAAACAGCAGAAATCCAAAACCAACATATAATTCTTGAACCCAGCTATAGAAAGCAAATCACTTCACAATGCTTTGTCAGCATGTCTGATTTGGGGGTGGGGGGGTAAACTCTAAATAACAGTGGTGAATCTTTTATTGAAACAATGAATCTAATCAAAGCAGATAGAGTGTTAACTAGAATTCATCTGCCCCACAGGGACTGGGAGGGGTGGGGGGTGGGGTTTTATTGGGGTTCTTCATGGTAAAAAATAAGTTTTGGTAAAGGGAAATGTGCTTGATATTTGCATGACTGAGACCTAAACCTGAAAGCTTTGTAACCTTTCCCATGGTGATTCAATAAATAAATAAATAAATAAATAAATTAAAAAAAACTGCTCAGTACACCAATTCCATAAACACTAATATCTTGGTAAACTTTCTTCTTAAGGTAAACAATGCATAAATTACCCACAACTAGTTTCTATATCCTCATCTACTAATCTCCGTCCTGTCCTTCCAGTGCCAAGTATCTAGGTTCAACTTGACAGTTACTCCTCATTGACTCCTTCATGCTTTGCAATCAGAGTTCTCACCATACCAGTGCACCTACTCAGATCAAGACAGTATACTCTCCTAGCAATATATCAGGACCAATTCAATAAATATTTTTCTGTCTCAATTTTTTAAATCTACCACTTCCTGTTGAAAATTCCATTTCCTTAGTATTGGTGACACGCTTCTCCCTGGATCTTTTTTAAAATGTTCCTCCTCTTCAAATGCCTTTTTCCAAAGTTTTTACCAGAATACCAAGAATAGAAACAGATGAGAAAAACCCAGATCTTCATACTCTTGAAGCAGTCAGATCCCATGACATTGGTTTTGGTGACATTGGCTTTGGATGCTGTACACATGACTGAAAATTTCATCAAGGATATCTACTAAAATTCTTTCCCCCAAATTCACCCATGATTTGTGCCATTAGAGTCAAAGGCTTGTTTTGGGCTTTTTTTTTTTTTTGACTTCATGGAAAACTTTTAAAAAACCTGGTTTTATTACCTAACCTTTCTCACTCTTTATCTTTGGGAATGACTCAATCTTTATTTCTAGTGCTAATTTGTTTTGTTTTTGTGTCATACTGGACAGTGCTCCAGGATTACACTTGGATTCTGTGCTCAGGGCTCACTCTGCTGGTGCTTGGGGGAAAATAAGCAGTGTTGGGGATAATACAGAGTAAGCCTTACACAAGGTAGCACTATAGCACTGTCCTCCCGCTGTTCATTGATTTGCTCAAGCAGGCACCAGTAACGTCTCACACCAAACTGTGAGACTTGTTGTTACTGTTTTTGGCATATCAAATACGTAGGGTAGCTTGCCAGGCTTTGCCGTGTGGCCGAGAAACTCTTGGCAGCTTGCTGGGCTCTCTGAGAGGGGCAGAAGAATCGAACCTGGGTTGGCCGCGTGCAAGGCAAATGCCCTACCTGCTGTGCTATTGCTAAAACTCCTTCACTGCTGCATCCTTTGTTTAGGATCACACTTGGCTGTGCTGGGATAAGTCCAGGTCCTCAGCATGCAAGTACGTTACCCAACATATTATCTTTTAGGATCTGTATCATACTAAGACCACTGAAGCAGGTGTTAGTCTTGGTCCAAGGAAGTTACATGTATCCGAATGGCTAAAATCAGACCTCTGTGAACTACTCACCCAATTATACAGTGACTAATTCTAAAGTTCCTTAAAGAAGAAAGTCTGTCTATATCAACCGTCTGTAATGTTTCATAAAATACCTACTAAATTTAAACAATGAACTTCAAAAGGAGACAATACATACCTAACTCTTTCATCAAGTTGTTCTTCAGGTTCTTCAGCCTTCTGAGGCTGATCACTGCTAGAATGTTCTTCAGACAAAGCCTGGTCACTGTTACATTCTTCTTCAGGCAAAACCTGACTGGCTTGTTCCTGGGAAGAAGACTGTCCAACTTTTCTAAGTCTCCTTTCTTTTCTAAGTCTTTCCTCTTCTGCCAAGTAGAGATGTTTCAGATGATCTGGGTATCTGTCCGTGAACTGGGATTCCTGCGAAGTCTGCGCCTTCTTTTCTTTCCGGATCAATTTCCTGTAGTTTTTCTGAATCTTCAGTTTTCTTCGAAACGCAAAGCCCTGTCCTACATTGAATAACACCAAAGACAAACCACTCAAAGGAGAAATAAGGTGCATAAAAATTTCTACTGTTCAATCACAGACTCCATAATTATTTGGTTTTGCTTTATAAGATTATTTCAAGACAAAAAATGTTATGTTAATGTCATGAATTTTATGCTGGTTCTTAAAACAGCAGCAGCAGCAACAAGGGCTAGGCAAAACAGTCCTGCAGATAAAGAATCTCAAAAGTGGAAAACTGGGCTGCTGCAAAACTGGTTCATGGTACTAAAAATTCTGAAGAAAATCTTAATTTATGTAAGACACAATCTAGGTCTTCGATAAACACCTAAGCCCTCCACCCCGCCCCCCCACCAGCTCGTAACTATCCGTTTACTTTAGAGGAACTTACTACTATACCACTGACTTTCCAAAGTAACACCACAAAATTGTTACTTATGAAACTGGGGGTGGGGAGGCGGGGGGAAACGTAGGACATTCTCAACAGCTATCAATGCCCAGAAAGTGCACTCCGAACTACCAAGACACCAAGACACAAGGCCACAAAAACAAGAGCAAGGAAAGGAAGCTCAGTGAGAGCGGTCGGAGTGCTCTAGGGTAATCCTAAGCAAAATACAAACTCAGAAAGGACGCACAGACGCTGCCCGCTTGGGGTTTCGTGGAAGAAACGTGGAGCAAAGGGGCTCTGCACCATAGCTGAAGTCGGCGGGGCAGTGCAAAGGGGCTCTGCACAATTATGGGGTGATGTCGGAGGAGGAGCAGTTTAAATACTCAGCATCAGTAACAGTCTCGACTTAACCAACTTAGTCGGACTGCCCAGAGATGTCCTGGGCTCTCCAACAGGGTCCGCTTCCTGACACACTCCCAGCGCCCCCGGAGCGCAAACCCGAGCACTCCACGTACCTTCGCGAACGCTGCCGGCAAAGCTCTGCGCGGGGTGGGGTCGCCACGTCCTCCGCTTCCCATCCTTAGCCCTGAATCTGGCAGAAAGTTCTTGCCCACGTGTGGCCTGACTGCCAGTGCCGCCGCCGCCACCGCCGCCGCCGCCGCGCGCTCCGGGCCTCGCGGGCGCCATGGGCTGAACGAAACCCACTGCAGACGCCGTCGAAACGCGTCACCCACGCCGAAGCAATCGAGCTCCGGCGGCCGCGCTCCCGCTGCTCGGGGCTCGACTCGTCTCGCCTGTGCTCCTTCCCCCTCCCGCCCCTCGCTTCCTCGCCCCGCGGAACCCGAGGCGCCACCTACAGCCCGGGAGGCTCCGAGCGTCATGGCGGCTTCTGGCCCGCTCCCGGGGACGCCGGACCTGGCCACGTTGTGCGCCAAGTTGCAGGGGCTGATGCGCTTCCTGAGAGAAGCCCTGCCTATTTCCAACGCGCACACGGTGGATTTCTACACGGAGTCCGTGTGGAAGCAACAGGTCGACTTGCCCCCGGACACGGTGCTGGCGGTGCTGAGGGAGTCGGCAGCCCAGGCGCGGCCCTCGGAAGCGCGCCCCCTGCTGGAAGGCGAGAGGGGAGCAGGTGAATGGGCGGGGCGAGCAGGGAGGCGGTGAGAAAGTCCCGCCCAATCAGAATGAAATCCAATGAAATCGGGGGAACAGGGCGGAGTGAGGGGCGGGGCCAGAGGGATGGGGCGGGGCTACATGGACAGGACCCAGCCGGGCAAAGCCACTGAGCTTGAGATCGAGGGGATTGAACTCTAGTGTGGGTCGGGAATGGGCTTTCACCAAGATCTCGCCTTCCTTCGATGCTCGTTTATTTCCCCAATACAAAGAAATCAGAAACAAGTTAGGGGTATGCCGTTGTGTAACACTTCTACTGTAATTTTTTTTTTTCCTGCTGGGAAACAAGGAGGACAGTGCTTACACGAGTGCTGATAGAGTTCCCATGGGAATAGATGACGCATCAACACATCACTGTTAAGTAGTTCAGAGGATGCTAAAGAGCCAGGAAGATCGTGGAGACAGTTTTGTGAGCAAGCGATCGTAGTGAGGAAGGAGGTCCCCTTCACTTGGGTGATCTGTCAATTGTAGAAGGCAACCAGCCTGCTGTGTAGGAAAGGATGTAGGGAGGATATTTATGATCCTGACATAGTCACTGCTTTATTTGGAAACAGTTTTCTGGGATTTCTTGCTTGCAAAGCGCTTAAATTCTATCAAGGGCATTACATTTGGGAACCAGAATGAGGCGACACTAACAGACTCCTGAGGACTTGCTCTTTGCAACTTCTTTCTTCTTTTCTGTTCCTTCACCTTAGCAGCTTTGTCTTTGATAGTGGATTTTCCTATTCTATCAGTCTCGAATTCAAAAACATCACTAGAGGGGCCTCGCATGATAGAACATGGTAAATATTGGTGTCCTTGTGATTTACTTTATTTGCCCTTCAGTATGATCAGTCTTTTCTCGCAAATTCCAAATCTTTCTTTACACCAATTTTGCAAGATGACTTCTGTTCTCCATCTCAGTGAAGCTGAAACTTGCTGTGAGTCGGGCCTTGTTTGTAGTAGAGATTCAGACTTGATCCTCAGACTAGAGTGAGAGGTCTTCATCACTATTAAAAAAGTCTACTCTGAACTATCTGGGAAAACCAGTATTTCCCTCTCTACACCTGGTGCTCAGGGATAGAATAGCATTATGCCGTGTTTGCATGCAAGAGGCCTTTTTGATCCTTGTCGTAACAATGACTGTGTGATACCACAGAGACTGGCACATACATGAATGAACAAGAACAACCAGTGCAGGCGCACATGTGCAGAGAAAGATACCCTGTTTCATTGCTGGTGGGAATGCTGACTGGTCTAGTCCTTTTGGAAAACAATATGAACATCCCTCAAAAAATTACAAATTGAGTTCCTATTCAACCAAGCAATATCACTTTAGGGAATTTACGCTGGGGAACCTAAAACACAGCAGAAACACAATCTATACCTCTGTGTTCGTTGCAGCACTATTCACAATAGCAAAAATCTGGAAACAACCTGAGTGCCCAAGAACAGACATATGGATAAAGAAACCCTGGTACATCTACACAATGGGATACTACGCAGCTGTTAGGAAAAATGAGGTCATGAATTTTTGCCTATAAATGGATAGACTTAGAGAGTATCATGCTGAGTGAAAGAGTCAGAAGGAGAGGGGCAGATATAGAATGACTGCATTCATCTGTGGAAGATAAAAAAATCAGTATGAAACTAATACCCAAGACCAGGAAAAACAGACCAGGAGGATTGGTCATTGATGGGTAAGTGGTGTGCAAGATAGAGGATAGTTAAGATAGAGGAGGATCCACTATGATAATACTAGAGGGAAATGGTCACTCTGCACAAGAAATGTGTGTTGAAAGTAGGTAAAGGGATGTATATGATAACCTTTTAGCATCCTTATCACAAACCACAATGCCTAAAATGAGAGAGAGAAAGAGAAGAGGGGTGGGAGGTGGCTTGAAGGGGTGGGAGGGAAACTGTGGACACTGGTGCTGGGAAATTACACCAATGGAAGGATGGGTGTTGGAATATTGTATGATTGAAATGCAGTCATGAACAACTTCGTGATGCTCTATCTCATGGTGATTCAATAAAATACCTGTGTGAGAGCCAGGGGAGAGCTCAAAGGGCTAATATATTCATTACACTAATGTATTCCTTATTTTATTTTAATTATACTATTTCCCTTCTAAGATGCATTGTTTTGTACACTGCTGTATCCACTGTGCCTGGTCTGAACAGGTGATTAATAAATACTTGGCAAGCAGAAAAATGAATGGCATCAGTTATTCTTTTTGCATAGGGATTTAAAAATAGCACATTTTGAAGACTTTATATTTATCAAATGATAGTGGGATAGAGACCAAAAATGACTGACCCGTGAACTTTCTGACTCCGCAAACATTTTTAAATCATTATTGTTGAAATAACATTAGCTCATATAACTGTGTATGTTTGCGGGGCACAATCTCATGCCTCATCAAGGTTTGGTACCACTCTATAGACACAACCAAGCATTCCTTACAGTAGATCATACCCCCTTCCTGCACTGAACGATACCCTCCCCTCCAGTTCTTCCACTGAGTACAGGGCGCTGTTTCCCTTTAGTTTTGTGTGTTTTATACTTTTCTTCTCTGTATCCCACAAATGGAATCCTTTTTTTTCTTTTCTTTTTTTTTTTTTTAATTTTCTTTCTCTTTCTGACATAGGTTTCCTGAGTGGTTTCCCAAATCATGTTCTCCTGGGTGTCTTGTCAGATGATGTCTTGTCTGTGGGAGAAGTGAAGAGAGTGGGAGGTAGTAGCAGGGGAAAGGGTGGGGGTGGAGAATACCATATTCAGTCGAAACTTCTGGCTTCTCTAGAGGGGAGAGAGCAGAGGATACATATCCCATGTTCAGAGGCATGCAGGCTACCTCAGAGTGGTTATTTGCACTGTCATGTTTGCAAAGTTAGCTTTATAGGGTTTTCCCCAAACTGCCCCAGCTTGTAGATAATAATGGGTTGTAGGATTTTGTCTGAAAAGAACTTTGAACTTTTGGTGGTCTCATATTTTTATTATAGCCCTCTGTTCCTGCTCAAGCAGCGCTTCTCCACAGGGCAGTGTGTGAGGTGGGATCTAGCTTTTTCTGGATTGTTTCTAGGGCTGTAACACAGACTTTGTTCCTGCAGCTCAGAGCGTCCAGTCTTCTTGCTTTTAGAGGTTGATGGAAGAGTCATTTCTTGAATCCACTTCTTGTTCTTTTTTGGTCTCCTTAGAAACTCATTTCCAGTGCTCATCCTACTCTACTCCCTGCTTCACTTCTGACTTATTTACTTAGCATGATAGCCATGTTGAAGCTAAAGACAAGATTTGATCTTTTCTAATAACTGAGTAGATTTCCACTGTACATATAGACCTCATCTTCTTTATCCACTCATGTCCTGTTGGGTGATTTGGTTGCTTTTAGATCTTAGGTGTTACAAATAGTGTTCAATGAATGCAGGTTAGCACATGCTGTTTTGAATCAGTGTTTTTAAATTTCTTGGATAAATACCTAGGAAGGAGTGGAATTGCTGGATCATGTGGTAGCTATGTTTCTGATAAATCTCCATACTGTTGTTCACAGTCTTCTTCCATCCTTTGTCCTTCCATGCTTCCTGTGAGGGTGCCCCATTTACTTTCCTGCCAACGGTGTGTGAGGGTTCTTGTCTCTTTGGTAACACTAATCAACCCTGTTCTGTTTTATATAGAAACACAATTTTGTAATTTTCTACAAAAATTACAGTTGTAAAGATGGTCAGCTGCCCCAGTACTAAGATGAATTTTTAATAACTTTTTTGTAAGGAATATTAATTCTTGTTTCTGTAACAAGTACATGAAGATTGACTTTTTTCCCTACTTCTATGTGAGGTTTATTATTTATGTTAGAGAAATGTTTTAGAATCATCACAGGTTTGTATTGTTTGCTACTATTACTATGTGATTTCCAGTTATATTTTCAGACTTCTGAATCAGGTAGGTTTAAAATTCCAGTGGTACCACTGAAATAGTGCTATGACCGTGGAGAAGCTCATTCATTCCATAAAGTTACTAAAGCTCTATTTCATGACAGCACTTATCTAGGAACTAGGGAAGCATCATAAAAAATTCTTACTTTTATCTTGTCTGTATTCTAGAGGATACATAAATACACATATATATGCATATATGTATATATTATTATTATTTTTAAAACACTCAGGAAAATTAACTCTAAAAGAGGGAGGACAGTAAGATAAAGGAGAGTTCAGATGGAGAGTATGTTTACAATGGTAAATAGATGGTCCTTGCAAGATTTCATGGTGATGTTTCTGGTGGAACACTATAAGTCAGGAGAAATACCAAATCACAGAAGAGAGCATTTTAGGAGTGAGTAAATGTGCGGTGTGAGTTTCAGAGATGCGAGGGCATGCAGGACTCGAGCTTTTGGTGACTGAGAACCATTCCCCTAGCTGGCCCACAGTGACAGACAAACGGATGAAGGACTCGGGGAAACAGAAAAACAGAGTCCTGGGATGGTCGGTAGTCAGTTTATTTCGCTCTCATTCCCGATATAGTTCGATTCTCCCTTCCCTTATAGCATAATAATTTTTCCTTTCTCCCCAGTGTAGTCCCTTCTCTTTTCTTATCTTTAGTCTCCTCCCTCTTTCCCCTTACAGCATAGTTATATAGAAATCATGAAGAGTGGAAGTACATATAGGTGGGGTTGAACATTGTCATAACAACAAACGTATCTAAAACCCCTCCTTCAGGGGAAGTTCTAGGAAATTAACACAAGGACAAAATCTCACCTGAGGGTTCAGCACTCTAGTTCTAAAAGATCCTCTCAAGGGTGGGATTCCATCCAGGGTGTATTGCTTTCTCTTTTCCTCAGCTAGTATCACTGTCACTGTATCTCTGTCATCCTGTTGTTCATTGATTTCTGCAAGCAGGCACCAGTAATGTCTCCATTCTTCCTAGCCCTGAGATTTTAGCAGGTGCCACATTGGAGGCTTCTTCAGGGTAATGAGACCCATTATTGTTACTGGGTTTTGGCATACTGAATATGCCACAGGAAGTTTGCCAGACTCTGCCGAGTGGGCAGGATACACTCGGTAGCCTGTTGGGTTCTCCAAGAGAGAGGTCACGCGGCCGCAGATGTGGCTTTGCGCTTCCAAGAGCTGGGTTTTATAGTCCCTGGGTCTTGGCTGTTGATGGAATAACATGGCACCAGGGACAGTTGGTGGGTGTAATGCCTAGTTACTGGAAGATGGGGTATCTGGGTGGAGGAGGCCCAGTCCCGATCCAAGCAGGCCTGGAGATCTCAGCCCTGGGTCCTGTACACCTGGGTTCCTCTGCCGGTTCCTTCAAGGGTGAGACTCATCTGAGAGTGTGGCAAGTGGTCTTAAGCATGGCTGCAGCTGGTTCTGGGGGTCTTTAGCTGCCGGGGTTCTGCTTGGGGTAGGGAAGGAAACTCAACCCACCCTCCTCCAAGGGACCCCAGTGAGGACAGCCAAGCGCAGGGGCAGACGACTCTGCTAATAATCCATTTAAACAATCATAGTAAAATTTACTTCTTATAATATTTCTAGTCATTTTGTATCAACACAGTAAGAAATATATTAAGTTTATAGGTTGGCTCTTTCTGGGGACATCTCACTATATATATTCAGACCACAGTCCTCAGACCAGGTTAAGGGTCCCTGTATGGTCCTTATTCAGTTACTTCTTTTTGAGTCTTGACAGAGTTTGATCCATGACCGTGCTCTTAATTTATTATGCGTATGGTGCTTAGCCTGTCCCTTTTTGATGCCAGGGTAGCTTACTGCTTGCCCTGGGTCCATCCAATCCCTTCATCAGGACCCTGCTTTTGGAGTGCTAGGAACTAAGGGCAGCTGAGGTTTAAGTCAAGTAAATATGGATGCCCAGGAGTAAATATTATTTTGGAGTCAATTAACTACCATGTTATAAAAGCATAGCATCAGCTGTCTTCCTGTGTATACAAAAAAGGATAATACTAGACCATGCGGATGACATAAAGGAAAGAGAAAAGCAATATAGGATTATTAGTGCTTGATGGAATCAGGTATGCCTCAGGGGCACTGTTGTGGGAGTAACTCAATAAACCTAAGCTCCCTGTAGGAGGAACAAGGACAACCCAATGTTGTCCAACAATGGTGAATCCCTAATCCAGCCAAGTGGCTGTGTTTGGAAATTCAGTGCTATGTGAGGTCTCTGGGGGTAGAGCTCTTATCCTGGAGGAAGAGGCAGAGACCCCAGGAGGGTGCACACAGAAAAAGCCTTTGGGAAAACATGGAGAAGGCACCCGGGAGAGGAGACTGCTGGGAAGCACTCCGCCAGTGCCGTTTATTGGGCCAGCAGCTCACTGCCTTTTTTCATACCATGGCCTTTGCTGCCAGACTGCCTTGCCCCAGTCCAGACTCTGCCACATATGAGCTCTGTTTACTGGGACCTGAACTCTTTACATTGCAGTTCTCATAAATGAGAATGTTTGTAGCATGTTGTTGGGGTACTCCGGAAAGTAAAGTGAATTAATGTCTAGGAAAGATTAAGAATCTAGTCTGGGGACTGGAGCAATAGTACAGCCAATAGGGTGATTGCCTTGCATGTGGCCCACCTTGGTTTGATTCCTGGCACCCCAGATGACCCCCAACCCCCAGCACTGCTAGGAGTGATTCCTGAGTGCAGAGGCAGGAGTAAGCCCTGAGCACAGCTGGGTGTGGCCCCCAAATAAACAAAGAAAAGAATCAAGCCTGAGGGGTGGAGAGACAGTTCTACAGGCTGTAGCACATGTTTTGCATGTCTGAGGCCTGCATGGCATCCCCAGCACCAAATCATCCCCAACACACCTCAATGACACTTGAGCACTCCTGGGTGAGACCACAATGCCTCAAAGAATAGCACCTAGTCATATCACTTAGCCTATTCATTCATCTGCCCAGTGTTTATTAAGCACCTTCTACCTGCTAGATCCTATTAAAGGTTTGAACACAATGAAGTCTGTACCTTTACAAACTATATATTTTAGTGAGTAAGGCACATAATAAGCAATATATAGTGTGTAGTACATAGGATATAGTATATACATATACAATAGCAGGTTACAGTTATAACAAGGAGGAAGGGAATGAAGAGTAGAAACATATTGTGTGGTCAAGAGAAAAGCATTCTGTGAGGGTGATGAGGGAAGTCTTCTTTAAGGAGAAAATCTGAATATGGAGAGAGTCTGAGGACAAACTGCTTGGGGACAGAGGATTTCGAGCTGACTTGAGAACAGGTGCTAGGCTGGGGCTTGCTGTGCATGTTGGAAGTACAGCAGTGAGGACCAGGGGAGTGTGGCAAGAGATGCTAAGAGATTGGTGTGATAGCCCAGTGTCGTTCTGGTAGGGCTTGCGTACAATCCTAAGAGCTCAGTGTTGATTCTGAGTAAAATGGAAAGCTGGCCAAGATGGGGTGTGCCCGGTGATTGATTGATGTTTCCGGGCATGACTGGCTTCTTAGTAGAGAAGGGCTGTCTGATTGTGATTGTCACAGGTGAGGTCAGAAGCAGAATCACTGGATAGACGGTTGTTAAAATAGTCCCGGGAAACTTTAAGTTCTGGGAGCTGAGAAGAGATGAGGCAGTTCCCCAAGCCCATCGCAGTGATAAACATTGCTCAGATTATTACATAAACTAGTAGAAGATTCTGGAAGGTTATCAAAGGAAGCAGAGACCTGAGAAGAGTTTATTGTTGAAAGACAGTTATTGATCCAGTAAGAACTGGGAAATCGATGACTTCTGGCTGGAATTGATTACCAACTCAGGGTGGGACAAAGACATAGCTCATAGATGCAAACAGATGGTAATTGTAAGGGGTGCATTCTGGAAGTGGGAGGACTGAGATAGAATACTTAATTATAAATTCTATTTAAATCCGTGGATGCCACCTGAAGTACAGTACCTGGGAGACCCAGAGTGGTACAAAAAATCTGGTAAGACTAGAGGAGCAGAGAACCTTCAAATGACAGAGCTTCTGGTGAGATTTGCATATTTGCGGCCCCCATTATAGTCTGCCCAAAGTGGTTGGCAAAAATTAGAAGCCTCATCAAAAGCATGTGGCCGTGGGCAGACTTTAGGACTGGCAGAAAATAAAACTCGGGAGCTTTGAAAACAAGGTAACCACGAAGAGGGTGAATCCCTCAGCCTGATAAGAAAATCTACTCAAATCTTTGTGCTAAAGTACACAAATTTGGGGATACATTCAGGGGACAGACAACTAATTAGCGATGTGCTCACTTCTGCCCCCTACTGAAAGGAGAAGGGAGGTGGTGCTCAGGTTACAGGTAGGTGCATTTAGCAGAGCAACAGCAAAATTCTTAGAAAAATATAGCAAATTTACCACAAGAAACAATATAGTATTCTCAGCTTTATACTAATTCTAATATTAAGTTTAAATAGCCATGCTCAGAGAATTAAAGGGAAAATGTAACGCAGCAGGAGAAATTAAATCAGTAGAAAATTATCCAGATTGGATTCAGATGTTATGTGGCAATTATAAATACATTCAAAGAACTAAAAGAAAATATAGTCTATGGATTAAAGAACAATTACTGCTAATGAATAATTAATTACGCTTTTAACTGCAAAAGCGCATACTCATTGACACACAATTACATATCTATTACTATATAACAAGTGGCTTTAATTAACGTAGACACAATTTCTGTGACCAACTCCACAGGAGCAGCATCAGTGGATGGGTCTGCTTTGGGATTTCATGATTTCATGTGAAAATTCTAGTGGGGAATGCTTTTGTGAAGGTTTTATTCTGGGCAATGATTTGTCTCCATGACCCTGCATGAGGCATTTGTCTCATGCAGGATCTGTAGCCTGGCAGCCTGAAACCTCAGTTTCTCTCCAGGTGAACCCTCCGTGAGTCTGTTCCGTGGAAGCGAATATTTTTGTATAATGTTATTGCTTCTTCTCTGTGCTCAGGGCCCTAGACTTTGTCTGGTTTGGATAGACTGTGAACCTTTGCTTATTCAGAAGGGAAGGCTGTTGCCTGTTTGCTAGTGTCAGGCTGGCAATGAGCCTTACGTGATTGCTGACAAAGATGAGCAAAGTCAGTGCCATAGGAATGCCATAAGAAAAACCTTAATGAATGAAATAAAGGAAATGAAGACTAGATAATATAGTGTGTCCTGAATTTTTTTTTCTCGAAATAGGCTCTAGTTTTATAACTAGATTATAATCTGGTATAATCTGTGATAAATTTTTTACCTTTGTTTATCATTAACAGCTAATAAGATATTTTGTAACTTATTTGAAGAGACAGAAATCCGGAGCTATTTCTCCCTGTGTGGAAATGTAGGACTTCATTCACTACACTGCTTATGCTCTGTGCTTAGGGATCACACCTGATAGCTTCAGGGGTCATATGGGGTCCTGGGGATAGGGGACAGGTCAGCCTTATGCAAAATAAGTGCCTTGCCTACTGTACTATATATCCAGCCCATGATTGTACCTTCTAAGGAGCAATTCTTGCTTCCAGATTCTATTATAAGGTTGCTTCTCCCTGCAAACTGCTCTCCAGTCATCATCGAGAGCATCATTTTGATCTTGTCATTCCTCAGCTCACAAGCCATCTGTCAGGCTTTTCCTCCAAAATGCCATCTGGTCTTACCTGTTATCTTTCTGTAGCTAGAACCTCAGCTATTTATGTGAGAAACTAGGAGACAGTATGGGGAAAACGTGTGTTTTGTGATTATCACATAAGGTTTGGAATGTGACACTTAGTGCTGTATAAATTAACTCAGCTTTTGAACCTGTTTTCCCATTTCAAAATTGGGAATCACAAAGTAAATACCTATCACAGTAGATGGATAAGCAATTAATGAATATTTGCCAAATTTTCCGTCTTGGATGGAGCTAGGATGAAAAAATGATCCCATTCCAGATGGACATAAACATCTCTGAGCGCTGGTATATAATCCCAGAGTCAAAAGTCCCTTTGCTCTGTTCTGCTCACTTTGATTAGTTGTGTGCCTTTCACAGGACAGTTAGCTATAGAGCTTAGTGTTTTCATCTGAGATGTAATTACCTAGTTAGTGTGTTCATCTATAACTGAGATGGATAAATGGCCACCCCCAGTCTCACATGCTTGTAAACATGTCTTGCGGAACCCAGTTGTTTACCTTTCATTAGTCAGCATTTAAAAATTGACAGATTTAATACCCCCTTGCCTCCACCCCACCCCCACGCACACACCTGGAATTGTGGCTGCTCTGGAAAAAGGTGAGAATATTTGGCTATTTTTATGTATGATCTTTGTGTGACAGTTTGCTTCATGAGGGCATCTAGTCTTCTTGGCAGTGTCACAAATGGAAATAATTTGTCTTATTGTTCACCAGTCTGCCACGATAGTACTAGAGTTTTTCTGACTCTTGGTTTAGGGACATCAGTGATTTTTCTTAAAAAATGAATTTAGGGAGAGGATTCACATTCTGAAATGACACTGAGACCTAGAATTTGTAATCACTAGTGAGCAATAAAATAGTGGATCGTTTGCCAGTGCATAATCCCTGTGGAAATACAGTGGCTTGAGTTTTTACTCCCAGCCCTGGTGTTAAATTTACAATTTTGCTGGTCCAACCTGAATCATGAGATGAGAAAGCCTGCGATCAGTCATTTTGGGTCAGCCAGTTTAATAAACAATTTAATTCCCTTTCAGAGCTGACTCCATATGGACTCTAATTATGAGAACAATGGAAATAATTTGATGCTAGTTATCAGTTTTTAAGATATGGTCTTCACCCAAAGTTGAAGGGAGTATGAGGAAATGTGTATTATTTCAGAAATGACAAGTGAAGTAGAAGCTGTGATGTCTATGATGAGAACAAGATTGATTTCGAAGGACTTACTAGATTGGAATAGTCTCATATAAAAACTATTTTCTACAGTTAGCAACCTTCCTTTTTAAAAGTTTACAATCTGCAATTTGTTGTGTTTTGCTAACAAAATCATAATTAAAACTTATTATTATTATTATTATTTTAAATAGGGGACTGCCTTGGGTACAAGTCTTGGGCACATACCTTGGGTACCAAGACATGTTAAAAATAGTACATGCCTTGGATAGGACATATGCCTCGCAAACAGGTGACCTGGGTTTGAGTCCCAGTATCCCATGTATTCCCCCAAGCCCTACCAGGAGTGATCCCTAGAGCAGAGCCAGGAGCAAGCCCTGAGCCAGGTATGGCTCAGGGGAAAAAAAAAAAATAAAAATAAAAAAATTGACAAATGTTTACTTATTCTTAACTGCTTTTAAATCAGTTTTTCCCAAAGTGGGCCTTGGGGAAACACTGGAACTGCCCAAGGTAGTAGTAGAAATATTGAGAGGTATAATATTGGGAGCTTTCTATTTGTTTGTTCCTTTCAAGAAGGTAGACTTCTGGGGCAGGGGTGGAGGAGGAGGCGGCAGTGATTTTTTTGTTTATTTTAATCTGAAAAGGCAATAGACCAAAATAAATTTGGGCTTTCTTTTTCATTTAAGTTTTTTTGTTTGTTTGGGGGCCAGGCCTGGCAGTGCTCAGGCCTTACTCCTGGCTCTGTGTTCAGGAATCCCTCCTGGTAGGGCTTGGGGAACCATGTGTGGTACTGGGGATCAGCCCCGGGTCAGCCATATGTGAGACAAGCCGCCTACTTACTGTATTATCTTGCCACCCCTGGGCACCTCTGGTTTAAATGGAGTCTGGAGTTTCTGAATTTCTAGTCATCTGTCTTTTAGTTTGGTTGTTTTTTGAAAACTGATTTCTTTTAAAAGGAAATAAAAATATTGTAGTAAGTAAACATGAAACTACATTAAATCTTTAAATCATAGTGAAAATTATCTACCACATTTTATATCACATTTAATTAAAAATATTTCTTGTGTTAGATTCTTTTTTTTTTCTCCTGTAACTTAAGCTAATGCAGGGATAATTCTTTGTGCTAACCACTGGATGTCCTGAGTAACGATTGTTTTTAACATCCCTAGAATGTAGTAAGTACCCTGTGCTGACTACTAGGCATCAGATTGTGTCTCAGTTGCATCGTCTTTCTGGAGCTCTTGTAACCAACTTTCGAGCCCAAGCTTCCTGTCTTCCTGCAGAGTCTGCATTTAGAAACTGTCTGTGGTGATCTTGTTTTAAGTTCTTTAATGTCCTGTGTGATGTCTAATTCTGACCACATAGTTCAAGAAGTTATGGCAATTAGGACACTCATGTACATAGTAAATTTCACAGTTTGAGGGTTGCTTACTATATTCCAGATTGCATTAGGGTGCTTCTGCTCTCACTGAGGATGAGGATGATGATCTGTATTTATACAGGATTTCTCTCATTCTATATCATATTTCAGCTTTCTCTTAAATATGTCAAAAGGAATGGTTTGTGAGAATAGATAGACTGTGGTTAAATTCTCCTGTTTTTTTAGATAGATTTATTTGGGATTTACTTATTGGTTTTTTTTTTTTTTTTTTTTTTTTTTGCCCAGGAGCTATTCTTGGAACCTGGGGTTCACGTATGTGAGTGCTCTGTATGGTACCAGCAATCAAAACTGGGCCTCTCACTTGTGTCCAGATATTTTAACTATCTCCCCACCCCTTCGTTTCATTTTTATGAAAAAGTTAATGCAGAAATGACTTTCAAATGGTTATTGCATTCAGTGTAATATCAATATTGGTATAGTAAGGACATGCATATCAATTCTTTGCTAATTATATCTTGTCCTATCTAAAATTTAGTTTGCATGTTGAAACACTATTGTTTTTTCACTTCATATGCAACCATAAGCTATGGTAAAGTAGCCTAGGCAAAAAGTTTCCACCATCTAACCAGTTCATATAAGTTATTTTTAAAAAGCAACTTTATTTTCAGTTTTATTTCTTACAAAGATTATATGAATGGGTGCATATAGAGGTTCATAAAAGCTAACAGTTTTTAAAGTTGTTTAGTTTTAATTTTTATGGTAAAAGGCATTTTAACTTTTGGTTGAACTCTATTAAACACGTGTGAAAAATTAAAATTTAAAGCCAAGAGTTGTGGAAACCAGAGTCTTAAAATGCACGGTGAAGTTTTTCATTGAACATAAGTAAATTTCTATTGAAAAATTGTGCTTATGAGGATTTTATTGTTATAAGGAAAAATCACCCATGATGCTATTACATAGCCTTTGTGAGAATTTATATAACTGTACCATAGAATGGCTAATCTGGGGAAGGATGTTTGCATATGAAGGACATAATTAGGATTGATGGGATGTTGGATGATGGACTAAAGACACTTTCGAGGTCTGGTAAAAGCTTTTAACTTCCGCAAGTAATGATGCTTTTGAAAACAGGAAATAGACAAAAGGTAAGGTTTGGGGAGCTTTGAATTCCTTTCAGCCTTGAATATTTTGAAGTATAGACATCTGTAGGATGGAAAAAAAAAGCATTTCTTTGTTCTTGTGGAAATTGTTATAAAGAAGGCACTATTTTTCCTTAAAATTTTGGTCATGGGACAATTCCAGATTGTATTAGAATATCAGCAGTGGTCTTTGCCCCCATGACTGAGTTAACATTCAAGCTTTAGTTTGACCTCCTCGCCTAATAGCATTTAATCTCACATGACATTCTAAAGCAGTGACTCTCAACTGTAGGTTTAAGAACTCGAGGGCCGCTGTTCTTATTCACTCTGTACTCACCCTGTGATCATAATAAACATTCAGGCTGAGATGAGATTTTATGTTCCTCTGACAGGCTCAACAATGCTCTTGAAGTCCTCCTAGTGGCCTTGGTGATCACTACAACCACAGACAGAATCTTAGCAGAATTTATTTCTCCCTGTGTAGCTGATGATGCTACAATAGTAAGTGTATTGAGGAATTGCTTCCATCCATCCATCCATCCATCCATCCATCCATCCATCCACACCGAGTGCATTTTATAAATAAGATATTATTTATCACTGTAGAACTGGCCATAAATTAGTGCATTTCCTTTGATTCTAGAAATAGCTACAGGCTTGTATCATTTTATTGTGCCTCATGTCATGCGTTTTGAAGGTTTGTGTGAGTCCTGCACGGAGCAATTATCAGCACCATTTTCCCAACAGCATGTGCTTACTTGGTGTCTTTGTGTTTTTGGTAATTTGTTCGGTGTTTCAAAATGTTAATACTGTTATTATTTTCTTAGGATAATCTGTTATCTGTGATCTTTGATGTTGCTATTGTCATTGTTGGGGAGGGTACTGTAGAAGAATGAGCTTGACAAATAAATAAATGTGTTTTCTCTGACTGCTCACCTAACTAGCTCTTTCATTGTCTGCCCCTCTCAGGCCACCTGATTTCCTAAGACATAATATTAAAATTGGGCTGGATCCATAGCACAGCGGGTAGGGTGTTTGCCTTGCACGCAGCCAACCTGACAGACCCGGGTTCAATTCCTCTGCCCCTCTTGGAGAGCCTGGCAAGTTACAGAGAGTATCTTGCCCACACGGCAAAGCCTGGCAAGCTACCCGAGATATTTTTGATATGCCAAACACAGTAACAACAAGACTCACAATGGAGACATTATTGGGCCCACTTGAGCAAATCGATGAACAATGATAGGACAGGGACAGTGACATTGAATATTAAAATTAAGCCATTCGGTTACCCTCCAGTGCTCTCTATTTATTCAAATTGAAGAAGTTTATATCTGTCAGTTTTAATTAAAAGCTAGAAATGATTAAAACTTAGTGAATAAGTCATGTGAAAGTCAAGACAGGGTAAACACTAGATTAAAAGCTCACAAACAGCTACAAGTAGTGAGTGAAAAGGAAAAGTTCTAGAAAGAAATTAAATTAAAAGTCTTATTTTATGAACACATGAATGATGAAAAAGCGAAACAACAGCCACATTGCTTAAATGGATGAATAAGGTTTTCGATAGGTTTGAACAGAAAATAAAAACAGCCACACCATTTCCTTAAATCAAATGTAATTTAGAGCTATACTCCAGCTCTAATTTTGTGAGATTTGGGAGAGTTGAGGAAACTTAGAAGAGTTAGTTGTTTATCATATTTAAGAGAGGAAATTGTCTCTGCAGTATAAAAGCGAACAGTGTGCCTGCAATACTGATTTAAAGCTGTAGCCAGTTCAAATTATCCGGAAATTTAGCTAAGATAATTAGTGAACTAACAGCATATTTTAAAATGTATTTTTAATTAAGCATGTATGTTTTAGACATACTATTGAACACTTACACTATATACATATAATTATATATGCATGTATGTCTCTGTGTGTGTTTACTTAAAAATAACTAGAAATTAGTCACATTCTTTAATTGTGAGCCTTTACTGGACTGCTCCACAACAAACCCTCATCTTTGAGCCATGCCTATACAAAATCTTACAAGACTTTTCAGATTTATCAGTTGTTTTATATGTAGAAACCACCTTTTTTAAATGTCTTAAAACTTTAAAAATCACTTCTGGTAGAGAGGGAGGTGTTGAGGAAAGCGAAGAAAGTAAAAGGATTAAGACATAAACCAAGTTTGTATGATCTGTCTTGAGATCCTTACATGTATTGATCTCTGCCAGAAGAGTTCTTGCTAAGTCAGATTCTGACAGTCAGATCTGCCTAGAGTTTTGGTTAACTTCTCTCTTTCCAAATTTCATTTCGTGTCTACTAAACTTTTGTGGCTTTCTAATCAAATACGTGTATGGAGAGTAGTATCTTAACACTGCTTTGGTTCAAATGTCTTTCCACTTGGTGTCTGAGCAAACTTGGTGAACTTGCAGTCTCTCTAAGACTTTTACTCCTGAAAGTGGAATAAAAACCACTGTGCAACTGGATTATGATAATTTGACTAAATGTAAATAATTTCTCATAATGCCTAACATAATATATATGCAAGTGATATTAGCAATAATGTTGATGAGATACTGTGAATCTTAACAGTACTTTCTCAGAGTGCTAGAGCATAATTCAGTTTTGCAATTTTATTTATTCAATGTAAATATATATCCTTTTATTGTTTGTGTTTGGCTTTAAAACATTATTGCTCCACCTTGAGATTTTTATTATCCACTATGCTTACGAATAACTTTTTTTCTTTCCCTGTAAATTAAGCTCAGTTTTTTAAAAAATAATAGAGATACCATGACCTCATATTTATGAAAAACCACTTGTCCCCTGACTCTTTCCCACTGTCCCTTGTGACTAATTAACTGATGGAGTATGAAATCTCTATGGAATAGTGATTTAACATGTACAAAAAGTTAAGACAAGGCATGTAATAGAGCAAAACATTTACTTCCAGTAGAGGGAGATGTTGGCAAAATAATCATGTCACAAAATATGCAGGTGCAGTGGACAATAAATTAAAAGCAAATCCTGTGTGAAAAATCTAATTACGAATTAGCTAAATATAAGTTCAGTGACAGAGTGGTTTTCAGTTTTACTTGACGCCAAGCCCAAGTTCATTATGCCCATAAGGGGAAGTCCTAGGAGGTTTATAGACCGGGTATCCATTGCCATCTAACTTACAGTTTCACAGATGAAACACAAGATTATTGGGCATCTCTTCCCCTCTAAACAGCACAGAATATAAAAGTAATGGAAGTTGCAGGCTGAATAATTTGAAAAAAAAAACTTATATTTGTATAATTAAAAATAGTTTTTCACAGAGTTCTTAGACGTTCTGATTACAGTGATTACAGGCTGTAACCCTAAATTGTACTAGATACTGCCTTTTAAAAAAAATTACTGTCAAACATCTGTCTTTGGAATTTTGATCTCCAAATTCCTGGAATTATTGGGAGACCTATAATTAAAAGTTAATAGCATTCAATTCATGTTGAATTTTTCCAACATTTTCAGTAGAATGGTTAAGGTGATCTGAACTTTTACTTTTCCAACAGAAACATCACATATCTTTCTGTTGGCAACATTGTCCAATAACTGACTTGTATAATAGTCCCTCTGCACTTTGAGATTTAATACTCTTATTCTATCACACTTTAAGAAATTGCTGCCCTGGAACTTAGGGATGTTGAGACTGCCCTTAAATCTGAGAGTCTCACTTAATTGTTGACTGAGTTTTCCCTTCTGTATCCTGCCTAAATATTTTGATGTAGATTTTATTACTTTTGGCTCTATTTGTAGATTCAGTTTGTAAGATGTCCAAGAAACTGTGTAATATACAAAATATATCTTAAATGAATTCACTATATACTTTTATAGTTTAAATTTTTGTTTAATTGATTCAGAAATGGATGTTACACATCTCTGCTGATTTTGTTCTTACTAATTAATGATCCACATTACTCTGACTTAATATAGATTAGCTTTGGAATAATATAATGTTAAACACACAGATTTTTTTTCCTTCTTTTTGGGTTACACCCGGCGATGCACAGGGGTTACTCCTGGCTCTGCACTCAGGAATTACTCCTGGTTCAGGGGACCGTATGGGATCTTGTAATTGAACCCGGGTAAGCCGCGTGCAAGGCAAATGCCCTACCTACTGTGCTGTTACTCCAACCCCAGATTTTTTTTTAAATTGTTGTTCTTTTTTTGTTTTTGGTCCACACCTGGTAGAGCTCAGTACTTACTTCTGGCGCAGGGGTCACTCCTGGTGGGTTTGGGGAATCAGACAGGGTGCCAAGGATTGAACCCTGGTCAGCTGCTTCCAAGGCAAGTGCCCTATCCACTGAATTATCGTTCCGACCCTAAAGACAGTTTTTATTTAGAATTCTGCTAATCTTCATCAGTTTGCTTGCTCCCCATATTTGCCAGGGAGCATTGTTACTCATTATGCTAAAGTGATCTTCTGTAATTCCATAAGTAACAATAGCAGATCAGCAATATTAGGATAGATTTCGTATCATATAATGATTTTTCTGGCAGAACCAACGTTCTTCCTTGGATTGCCCTAGACTCTTGTAAATTGAACATTCATCTTACCCATTTAACCACTAGTTATGTTTTTATAAATTATTAAAAATTATTTTCAGTGAATGGACCTAAGTGGACTCCTTAGCTTAACTGCTATGTTCAGAGCATTTCTCTAAGCCATTACTGGCAAACGGGAAATGCCTTTATTTTAACCTTCATAAGTAAGCATTCATTTAAATGGCTGGAGAAAAATGAGGTTGAACAAATAAAGAGCAAGGCATCAGCATTCCAGCACACGTGCATGAGAATTGGCCAGCCTGTGGTGCAGTCAGTCTAAAACTCAGTCACTAAAGGGAACAAAGTCTACTTTGACATGATTTGCACAGCCTTTGTCGTGACCGCAGTGATGTCCTGTCCCAGTCACACAGAGATGCCAGCTGAGGGAAGTTTATCTCAACACATGCTTCAACAGTTACAAGTATTGGAAGAAAGGAAATCTGGTGACCCTTGATATTATTCATACTTCTCCTGAAAAAAATGGCATAGTTTCCCTTGGTGGGATGTACTATACTAAGATAGTTCAGTAGAGTGTGTAAGTATTTCACAGAGAAGGACACCAGATATTTGCAAACAGTGCATCCGATTCCTATACACATGTAAATGAATATTTGGAAGCTATCCTGTGATCTCTGGGTTGGAGTGATAGCACAGTGGGTAAGGCGTTTGCCTTGCACGTGGCCAACCCGACCAACCCAGGTTTGATTCCTACGCCCTTCGGAGAGCCTGGGCAACCTACCCGTGTTGCATATTCGACATTCCAAACACAACAACAAGTTTCACAATGGAGACGTTTCTGGGCCCGCTTGAGCAAATCGATTAACAACAGGAGGACAGTAACAGTGATCTGTGATCTTTACATTAAACTTAGAGATTGTACTATTTAAAACTGACTGTGGGAAGAAAATGAACGTTTTGATTTGATCCTAATCTAATACGTTTTAAAAACTAATACTGCAAACAGAAAGTACACCCACATACACTATTTTATATTACCTAAACAATGCAACATTTTAACAACAACAACACAAATGTTTAACAGCAACATTTATATCACTGGGGATGTTGACATTGTCCTACATGCAAGAGGAGCAGTGTTCTGAGAATTGACCACCTGTAACATCACAGTTGTAGAGTATCTTATAATTACATTACATTTAGCAAGATTTTTAACTTTTCTTTTTGGTTGTTAGAACAACATCCCAAAAAATTAGCCAAAATTTGATGTTAAAAATATAATTGTATACAGTATTATGAGAAAACCAGGTACTATAAGTAGTTTAAATATTTAATATTTAAATATAATGTAACTACTAGAGATATTGCTAAAATGTAACCAAAATGAAATTAATACAGTTTATATAAGGAGCCAGTGGGTTTAATATATTATTTTCTTAATCTTATAAAATTAGCCATTTTTAATGATTGCTAACATTTTTATAAATCCTGATTATTTTAGATATTAAAGATTTCCCCAAAATATTTTGTGAAACTTCCCAGAAGTTGGTGAGTGTGGAAGCCTTTGCTATGACTGCGAAGTATTATTCTATACAAAACTTGGGAATTTGTACTCCTATTGAGCAGTTATTAGTAACCCTTGGAGGAAATAAAAAACAGAGAACTGGTATGTATGATTATTATATGTTTATGTATATTTTAGGCATTTCAAAGCAATATATTATTCCTATATATTATTTCTAATGTATTCTCAATTTATTGCTAGACCTAGTATACCTATATTACAATAGAATTTGTATAATTTTATATTTAATTATAAGAAACATGAACATAATTTATTACTTGCTATATTTTGCTTCTTCAGTAGCAGTAGTTTCATTTTGATTTATTTTTGTTTAGGTGAAAATGTGAAACCCGATGAGTTTATGAATGTAAAAAAGTCTCATGAAGTTCAAGCAATGTCTGAGCTGATCAATAGTCTTGCTGATTACTGTGGAATAAAGCAGGTAATAGTAAGAGTATTTTGCTGTATTTTCAGGTGTTGAAATTATTGCCAGCTTTGATACTGTACAAATTTTATTTTCTTATAATAGTCTATAATTCTCACTTAATTGCAATATATATGCACTCCTGCTAATTGTACAGCTTGATGAATTTTGTTAGTGTATATAGTCAACCATAATAATCAAGGTATATGATATTTTCATCACCTTGTAAAGTCTCCTCATGTCTCTTTATAAGGGGCATGCTTATACACATTGGCTGGAGTGTCCATTGAGGCAGATATTTCATTTGTTTATTTATTAATTCAAATTTTCATTTTGGGACCTGTAGCGCTCAGGATTTATCCCTTACTCTGTCCTCAGGGACCATTCCTTGTCAGGTTTGGAGGACCATTGGTGGTACAGGGGATTGAACCTTGCCTGCGGTACTGATGACCCAAAGCATTTTAAAAAGTAATTTGGTATTTTGGAAACCTGAATAATTTAATACACCGATTCATCAGTCAACTTCTAAATGTATATTCTTCTCTATAGAAACTTTTGGACATAAGAAATTAGAAAATATATATAAGTTGTGCTGGAGAGATTGTATAGTTGGAAGGGCATTTGCCTTGCATGTTGCTGACCTAGGTTTGATCCCTGGCACCCCATATGGTTCCCTAAACATGGCAGGAGTAATTCCTGAACACAGAGCCAGAAATAACCCCTGCACAACACTGGGTATGACCAAAAAAATTAAAAAGTTATATACAAGTATGTTCCAAGTAATAGGAAACTTATAAAAAACCAAATGTTTACCCAAATGGTTTTGAATTATTAAACTGTGTTATGTTCCCATATTGGACCATAAAACACGAATAAATCTTTGAAAATTCTGAGTCATATCTGATTATGCTTAGTGCTTGCTCCTGGCTCTGTGCTAAGGTATCTCTCCTGGCCGTGTTTGGGAGACTGTATGTAGCTCTGGGAATTGAACCTGGGTTAGTACAGGGCAAGGAAAAATACCCTACCCATTGTACTTTCTCTCCAGGTCCTCTTACGTATTTTTCACTGTAGGGTATATGAATATTATATGCGTCTCTATTGTTATTAATTTCTGATAACCCTATATATTGGCACATGCTAAGTTTAATAGTTTATTTCTTTCCAATATTTATTACATTTCCCTTTACTTGCTACATTGAAAGTGGTTGGTTTTTTACTTAGAGTTAAAAGCTTAAAATAAAAATGCATCCTTAGAGGCCCGGAGTGTTAGTATAGCAGGTAGGGTGCTTGCCTCGCTTGCGACTGGCCTGAGTTCAATCCCTAGCACTGTATTTAGTTTCTTGAGTCCACCAGGATCCTTGAGCACAGAATTGAGAATAAGCCCTGAGTAGGTGTGGCCCCACAGCAAATAAACAATAACAAAAAATAAATCATAGATTGTATGTACATCTATTTGGTTAGTTACTTTTTTCTTCTTCTCCCATTTTGAGTCATGTTTAGTAGCTCTCCCAGCTTGGTACTTGAGGGGTGTGCAGGTCGCTCCAGGCAGTGCTGGGGAGCAATGAAATACCAGAGATCCGACGAGGCCTCCTGCATACATAGCATGTATAGCATCACTGCAGCTCACGCAGCTCTGATCTCTGGCCCTGGTTAGTTGCTTTTAAAAGAATACTTGAAAATGCTTTCTGCTGCTGTCTCACAAAAAAAAAAAAAACAAAAATCAATTCATTCTGTTTTCCTTATCGTAGGTAATTGATGTAGGTTCTGGAAAAGGTTACCTGAGCTCCTTTTTGTCCCTGAAATATGGCTTAAAAGTTTATGGAATTGATTCCTCAAATACTAACACTCATGGAGCCGAGGAAAGAAACAGGAAATTGAAGAAGCACTGGAAGGTCCATCATACTTCATCACAATTAGATGTCAGTGGACTGGACTTGAAAATGGCAAAAGAAAGGAAAGTACATGATGAAATTAAACACAGAGCATATAATGAAAGAGAGAGTAACAGCTATCCTGCAAATCAAGAAAAGATGTTTACCTCAGACTTTCTGCCACAGATTTCAGGCTCTGTCATTTCTAACATCAGAAACAAAAAGGAAAATCTACATGTTTATTCATATCAAGGGGAAAATTTGTGTTTTGAAAAAGCCTTTTCTCTTATAGACCTTTTGCCTGTAAATGCTATAGAACCTACTTCTTTGTCCCAAACACCCAACAGAAAAATGTCCAAAGCACATAAAGAGAGAAGAAAGACTACATCAAAGTTGAATGAACCAACTATATATTCACCTTTAACATCTTTTATCACTGCTGATTCAGAGCTACATGATATTATTAATGATCTGGAGGTAATATGTCTTTTGAATTCCCTAATTTGATTTATAAAAGTGCTGTTCAGCATAGAATTAAATTTTATTGCTAGTTTATTTAACCTATGTATTTTATTTAATTAATCTAAGTGGTCAAGAAAATTAAATTATATTTATACTTTTATTTTTGTGCTCACCTGTCAAATGCTGAAATCATGGCTTCCAGAATAGGATGTCATTCATTCATTTCAAATTTCCTTAATCAAACATAAAACTAGCACAGAATTGGTAAGCTAAATTCTTATTATGTAGTTTAGGGATTGTTAAAATTCAGAAAATTAAGAAAACCCCTACATTTTAATTTGAATTTGAAGTAGAGCTACCTAGGGCTATACTATGTTTAATGTTAGCATTGGTAATTAAATATGTAATTTTTATGAATAAGAGTATATTCTGAATACTCATAAAAATTTGAGCTTTCTTAACAAGTATTAAGTAATTTAATGAATGAATTTCAATCAAAGGTAACTATGTTAGAACAAAGTTAGAGAGGAACTTATAGAAAATATATGGCCTTAAGTCACAGTCTTTTAAGAAATAGAATAGTCTTTGAAATTGCAGTACTCTAGCTTTCTTAAATTGTCAGAAATTCCATACAAATGAATTGGATAAATAGAAGATACCAAAATTTTAATTCTTTGTCAGCTGACAACTCTTTTGTCATTATGGATGATATATTTTTCTTTTTCCTAGGTATATTTTGGGTATTACTAAGTAGGAGAAATTGTTATTCCTCATTAATTATTTCTCCTATATATGAAATTAGTAATTAGGTTATACGTTAAGTTTCCTTTAAGGTGAAAACAAACCCAATTGGTTTAACCAAAGATCCACAGTCCACAGTCATCCCATTGTTCATCGATTTGCTCGAGCGGGCCCAGTAACGTCTTCATTGGAGACTTTGTTGTTACTGTGTTTGGCATATCAAATACGTCACGGGGAGCTTGCCAGGGTCTGCTGTGCGGGCGAGATACTCTCGGTAGCTTGCCGGGCTCTCTGAGAGGGGCGGAGGAATCGAACTCGGGTCAGCCATGTTGGCTACATGCAAGGCAAATGCCCTACGGCTGTGCTATTGCTCCAGCCCTAACCAAAGATAAAAAAGTAAAATTTTTATAATTGTGACTGGATTAAAAAATGTTTCTCATAAATGTTTCTTGTTGAAATTAGCACTGTAGCACTGTCCTCCCGTTGTTCATCTTGTTTATCGATTTGATCGAGCAGACCCAGTAGCATCTCCATTGTGAGACTTACTGTTACCATGTTTGGCTTTGCTGTGCAGGCAAGATACTCTTGGTAGCTTGCCAGGCTCTCCGAGAGGGGCAGAGGAATTGAACCCGGGTCTGTTGGGTCAACCGCATGCAAGGCAAATGCCCTACTGCTGTGCTATTGCTATCGCTCCAGCCCATCATAAGACTATTGTAAAACTATTGTATATATTTTCAAAATTATTTTGACTAGTCTAAGTCCTCTGCATTTTTTAAAATAGATTTTAGAATATGTTTTATAATTTCTATAGAAAATCTACCAGGACTTTTATAGGGATCTTGCTGAATGTATAGATCAACTTGGTAAGTTGTCATATTAACAATCAGTCTTACAATCTGAAAAACTAGATTCTCTCCTCATTTAGTCTTTCATTTCTCTCAGCAGTAGTATTCCATAGTATAATCTTCATGATTCTTTTAATCTTGTTGAAATTATATACTAAAAAATATGTATTGTATGCTGAAAAATATTTCTTGGGTCTTGTACTGAGTAAAAAACTTACTGACCATAATTAGGGGCTAGAGAGATAGTATAGTGAACAAGTCACTTGCCTTGCACACAAACAATCCAGGTCCAGTATCACATAAGGTCTCCTAAACACCTCAAGTGGTGATCAATGAGCACAGAGTCAGGTCTCTGCCCTCTGACCCCAAACAAACAAAAATTAAAAAACAAAAACATGGTGATAGTAGTAGCCACAGTTAATCATTACTTATGCATATTTTGCTCTGGTTTAATTTGATGATTGCCTATTTTTAATTAATGACCACCTAATGTTATTTAACTAACTGTATGATGTATTCATTAAAGAATGAAATTAGGACTTTAAATTCATTAAAGAATGAAATTAGGACCTTTATTAATGAAATAGAGGTCAGACAGAGTTTTAAGGCTCTTGCCTTTCTTGTACCCAGCTGAGTAATTCCCCAGCACTGCATATGATGACTCTTGTGCTGCCCACTTTAAGGAGATAAGCTTAGAGATATCTGTATGCCTGAATAATAATTTATCCTTCATGATTGTATTTTATTTGTAATGTAATATCATAGAATCTCTTCAACTAATTATTAACAAAACAAAGTATTTGTGCGATATTAAAAATATCCCCTTTAAGTAGAATGTAGGTAAAGCAAATGAGTATTCTTTCAAATCAAATCTATAAACTGATACTTTTTTCCCTTTGAAAAGGTAAATTGGCTTTTTAAAAAATTCTTTAGATTATATAACATTTTAATAATATTTATACTATCTCTTATAAATATATAATATAGCATTTGGAATAAAATTCTGTGTTTTGAAGATGATTTTTAAATATACTTAATTTAATATTAATATTATCATAACTTAATATTCATAAATTTTTTTTAACTTTTTTTTACTTTTTTTTAACTTTTTAAGTTTGAATGAGCATTTTGGGAAGAAATTAATTTTAAAAATTGCTTAAGAAGATGAATGTGTCTCAAATCATTGTTTTTCCTAGTGATGCAATTCATAAACTATAAGTGATGACTATTATAATGATAAGAAAGGAAAGCATATACTAAATTTTATTCTGTGCTAGAACTTAAAATAAGTCATATATCAGTATTAACTTTCTTAAGATTTTAAATTGCCTATTCAGGTAAGGTAATATCATTATGCTGTTTTGCTAATGAGCAAGTTAAGGCACCAAAACATTAAAGTATTGATCAAAACTCTATGAATGTATGCAGATATACCAATTATGTATGTATATTTAAATTAAGTGCGATGTATTTTACTTAAATCACTTATGGAAATGTATTTAAATCAAATTTTGGGTAATTAAAAGAATCATTTTTATATAAAACATTCTTTAAAAGTTACATAAAATTGATGTTAGAATTTTTATGAATTTTTTCATTGCATTTAATACTAAAGTAATATTTTTTACAATGACTATGCTGTCTTTTTGGTATTAGAATAGCAGTGTCAACTTCGTACCACTTATTTGCTTTTTAAGTTTGAATGAGCATTTTGGGAAGAAATTAATTTTAAAAATTGCTTAAGAAGATGAATGTGTCTCAAATCATTGTTTTTCCTAGTGATGCAATCTGTATTTTATATATTCAGGCTTTATTTTGGCTAGTTGTTAAGTAAATATTAGTTGTAAAGATCAGAGAAAATTCAAATTTATAAGGAAACAATGTCACTAGAGAATTCAGAAGTGTATCAACTGTGATAAGAAGTCACAGCCATAAGTCATAGCCATCTTGCCTGTAAAGAAAATCCATATTTATTATGAAAATTTAAAAAATATCAACATTTTTTCAATAGAAAATTTGGCTACTTTATATGGACCAAGTGAATATTGAAAATCTTCACCTGGAATGTTTATTCAGACTTTATTTTCAATTGCTAAAATTAATATTCTTTTTTTTTCCTCAAGGATTGTTTGATGGTAGGTCTGCATACTTGTGGTGATCTTGCTCCAAATACCCTGCGAATATTCACTTCCAAATCTGAAATCAAGGGAGTTTGCAGTGTGGGATGCTGCTACCATCTCTTATCTGAAGAGTTTGAATATCCACTTAAAGGTACAAAATTCTCCGTATTTTATAATTCTGTTCATTTAGCACAATACCTGCTTTTCTCCCTTCTTTTGTTTTTTGCATCATTTTTGTTCTGAATTAACATTTGAAATAACATCTGGTATTCTTGCAATTGTAATGTCACACAAGAAGAAATTAGACAACTCTCATCTTATTTATTTTAGTTTCTTTGGTCATAAAATGGTCTTAACTAGAGGTTCTCAGATATTTTTGACTTATTGCTTCCTTTTCAGACACAATTTCTCAGCACCCTTTTAGAAATGTATCTTTAGATGAATAGGAAGCACCCTCCAACCGCAGGTTGCACCCACAGCTACTGCTGCCTCCCTAGATCAATCCCAGAGACTACATGACCTGTTTTGGGAACCACTGGTCCCAATGAATGTTAAACGTTTTGCGAACGTGGGTAGGGTAGGGCACTTGCCTCACAAGCAGCTGACAAGGTTCGATCCCTGGCATTCCATATAGTCCCGAGAGCCCCAACAGGAGTGATTCCTGAGTACTCAGCCAGGAGTAAGTCCCAAGTCCCTCTGGGTAGGACTCCAAAACCAGACAAAACAAGCAAACAAAAAATGCTCGATAATCTTTCCTTCCCAGTGGCTCCTAAAATTACTTTCTGTATCCACTTTTATATATTGTGATAGCACTACAAAAATACAACTAATACCAGTGGGTCCGCATTAGTTGAATTTTTACTCCAGGAATGTTAGCAGTTCTCTTTTTATATGATTTAATAAAGTGTTTGCTAATGTTCAGTATTCCTTGCTAAGAATTTTTAGGTCAGGAAGCATTTTTGTATATGAAAAGTATTGTTTGATTTTTGTTTGTTTGTTTGTTTTAAATCTCAGGTGAATATGGCTTAAGTTTGATTCTTTTTTTATTTAGGCATTTTTAGATAGTTACTCATCCACAGTGTGGTAAAGTGGTAGAAGCTGGGTTGTAGATGGTACTCCTAGGTTTCGACCCACTTTCTATGTTTGGGGGGCAAGTAATAATATGACAGAGAAAGTTGAGAAGCAGACAGTTTTACTCTTTAAAGAAAAAGGCCAGAGATCAAAAGGCCCCACTAAAGGTTTGCAAAATGTATCTATCAGGAGAGCTACACACAAAGGGATCATCTCAGGGCTTAGTGATCCATGACAAAGTTTCCTGTGGAAGTTTAAATACCAACATAGATACCCGGACAGGATTTAGATTTACACAAGCAGATATTTTGGGAGGGTGTTATCTCCAGCTTCCTGTCACTAGCAGGATGTGGGTAGTGTTGGGGAGGATAGTAGGTGCACTAGTATATTTTCACATGCAGACAGTTTTTGACCCTTGTTAGAACTGACAAGTGTTTTGTGAAATAGCTTATTAAATTCAATTCCTTAATGTTAGTGTTTTTAAAAAATATCTTTTGGGAAAGATGAATAAAAGTATAATGGAAGATATATAGATACATAAAGTAAGAGTTTTTATTTTGCAGTATTTTGTGTTTAAACTTTAATACAGTCAACTTTAGAACTTCTAAAATTTATGTATAAAATTTTCTGTAAGGCTTCCAAAATATATGTATAATATTTTCCAAAAATAGGAATACCATAACATTCTACATAGTGGAATTTGGTTCTTGGTTCCAGAGCTTCCTGTTTTATGGATACAATGAAATGTACTTTTTTTACATGGCTCAGTTTGGGGGTAGATGTGGATATATGATATCTTTCAATTCAGAGGTATCTTGTTTCAGGGAAATTCCTTAATTTTAGTGTCCTGCTGTTTTCTTTCACTCTGTCATCTAGTCCCCAAAGGTGTCTTCTCTTCCAGTATACTTCCCTCTGTTACCCCAGCAGTTAATTTTAAAGGCTATCATCTGTTCAGTGTTCAGACCTGGTCTTAGTATAAACCCACCAAGGACTGGTTCCTTTTTTGTTGTTGTGTTGTTGTTAATGTTGTTGTTTTGGGGACCACATCCAGCAATACTCATGGTTACTCCTGGCACTCAGGAATCATTCTTGGCTGTGCTTAGGGGACTACATGGGATGTCAGGGATTGAACCTGGGTGCGCCTCACACAAGGCAAGCGCCTTTCCTGCTTTTCTATCACTCCTGCCCCAGTTCCTATGTGTGAACTTTTTGTTTTTTGGTTTTGGCAGTCTACTTCTTTCACACTGTTTTCTTCAGTGACTACCTGACTCCTGATTTGGGATGTTTATGACTTGCTGCATTCAAATAAAAATTTTTATTGTGGATATGGGCTTTTGAATTGTTTCATTCGTTCTCTGGTATTTGTCAAATATGAAGAGATTCATATAAGAACTATCATTATTTCATGACACATGGAAGGGGCTTTGGTATGTTCTGATATCTTAGTTCCTCATTCTGTTCTCTGTGTGTGTGTGTGTGTGTGTGTGTGTGTGTGTGTGTGTGCGCGCGTGTGTGTGTATGCATGTGTGAAGTAAAGTCATGTTTTGTTGTTGTTATTTTTTTTTTAGTAATTATAAGAAAAGAGAGAGAAGAGGGCAATCCATAGAGTAAGAGGAGAAATTACACACCTGAGATTAGGATATGGGTGATACCATAATGGAATGTGCTTAATTAATTCTATTTTTAAAGGGTTTGGCAAAAACTGCTTAGCAATGTAGAAAAAAATGTAAAAGATTAACTAGTTACTCCCCTGCCAGTGCAAGTAGTATTAGTCTTTAGGTACCTTTCTAACAGATTTTTGCAATTAACTGGTAAGTATTCATTGAGCATCTATTCGAGTTAAAATGAGAAATACCTTTGAATAGGGTATGTGAGAATGCAAAGGGAGAATGAGAATCGGTGCATTTGTGCTTCTTTTCTCTGGAAGATTGCAATTTTAATCCTTTCAATACAGAAACTGAATTTATTCTCATTATTGTATCTTCAGAACAAAGATCATTTTCTTAGACATGATTAATGTCAAAGTTTGCATAATATTTGAGTGATAATTGACAATGAATCCTAAGAACTGAAAGTAAAATCACTATTCCTGCATTTGCAGCTGTATTTCATGCTCATGGGAGGCCATTTGGTTGAGTTAAACAAACTCTAATTGATTAGTTATTTTCAGAGCATGTGCTTTGGTAAAATAATATGAAATAAAGGGATTTGAGGAAGGGGCTTATGAAAAGTCAATACTTTGTTTTCATATGGGTGGAGGGGTACTTGGGGACCACACCTGACAGTGCTCAGGGGACCATAAGTGGTACCCAGGATTCCAGCCAGGGTCGCAGCTACAGCCGCTTACAAGCAAGTGCCTTATCTCTCTTGCCCCTGAGTCAATATGTTGGGATAGAAGAAACTCAAACAGATGGCAAGTATAGTCCTGTTCAGGTTCATAAATATTCCTTGAACACCAACTATGTTTCTCATTATTATGCTGTGGTGACATAAAAATGTATGAAATTCTGTCTTCATTGAAAGGGATATGAAAATAGTTATAATTACAGGAAGTAGATCATCTCTTTAATTTTTTTTTTTTTGTAAAAGTCATGTAGACCCAGGGGCTGGAGAAATAGTATTGTTGGTCGTAGGGTGCTTGACTTGCACATGACTAACATGGGTTTTATTTCTTGCACTCACCCATACTTTCCCCTGAGCCCTACCAGGAGTGTTTACTGAACACAGAGCCAAAGGTAAGTTCTGAGAATGGCTAGGTGTAGCCTCAGAACAAAACAATACAAGAGTCATGGAGACCTAGATAATATAAATAAAAATAATACCAAATATTCCTCTGTCCCTTTTGGATAGCCCGGTAAGCTACCAAGAGTTTTCCACCGCACAGCAGAGCCTAGCAGGCTCCCTGTGGCATATTTGCTATGCCAAAAACAGTAACAGCAAGTCTCACAATGGAGACATTACTGGTGCCCACTTGAGCAAATCCATGAACAACAGGGTGACAGTGCTACAGTGCTACCGAATGTTTTAAAAATTAACAGTGCTTTTAATTTTTAATAGCAATGTTTTAAAAATAAACATATGATTTATTATATGTCTAGTAAATAAATTTGCATATATACCACATATTTTTTCATTTTTAAGAAACAAATAGCAATCATTACCTTTTTCTCAGTTAATGTATTTTGATGAGTTTTAGAATTACCTCTTTTTAATGATTCCAAGGTTTCTTTTCAATGCTTAAGTTTTGAAGTACTTCACATTTTCTTAAAGCAATGGTGTTCTTTCAATAAACTAAAATTTAGTGAACAAACGATCAAGTTTATGTAGAATTTGTGGAGCATAAAATATGATATCAGTATTCATCTTTATTTTTTAATTCTCAATTGTTTGTTTCAAAGTGGCAAAGTCATTATTTTAAGAGAGGCTATTATATTGGTATTAGCATATAGTAGTTTATTTAGTGTTCAATCATTCATAAAATAAACTTCGAGTCCTATGGGTAAGTAAGTTAGTAGAATGGCATATAGCTCACCCTATTGGGATTGGGGTGGAGGGTTGAGAGCATGTTTCCAGTGAGGTGCCCTGCACCACGACTTGAATGGTCAGTTGAAGTTCATCAAAGAATTGGGAAGAGTGTTGCAGAGACAAAGGTATGGCGGGATATATTCAAAGTCAAGTTTTCCTCTCTTTGCATTTTTAGTCATTGTCTCGTCTCTCTTTTCTCCCTTACATTTTCTCAAAAACTGTAATGATAATAATCCATCTACTCATTTCAACAGGTACAAAGGGGTAAAGTTAATAGGAGGCATGTCACCGTTGGGGGCGATGAGAAGATGGGAACTGGAAACTGGTACATAGTGAAGGAAGCCAGGAAACTGACACTGGTAGAGGCTGTGGTGTTGGAATTCTTTTTTTTTTTTTTTTTTTGCATGAAATCCTGCCATTATCAATATTGTAAATCATGGTGCCCTAAAATATAATTCAGAAGTTAAAAAAAGAAAAACAAACTAAAGAAAGGTGAATCTGTGAAAGCGGAGGAGAACCTGTGAGTCTCAACCAGCCTCGCCAGAGAAAGCAATGCTGCCAGGAGCTTCAGGTTGCTCCAGTGGTACCCAAGGGGCTCTAGGGCCACACACTGTGATGCCTGGGGGAACATGGCCTGCTGGTGATCAAACTGGATTTGGGCTGCATGTCATGTTTGTACCTTAACTAGGAAAGGACAGTTTTGAGAGTGAAAGATTCTTCCATTTTCTCGCTTCTGTTTGCCTGATGCCCATTTTCCCAGTATCTCTCCTTGACTAATGTAGTTTATTTAGTGTTCAATCATTCATAAAATAAACTTCGAGTCCTATGGGTAAGTTAGTTAAGTAAATTAACTTCTACTTTTTACACTCTGGGAGAGAAAATCTCTCTGTTCACAGTTTCTTGAGCATTAATCTTGGAAATTGCTTGGGAATAAAGCAGCTTTGCCTTCTTTTCTCTAGAGTTGAAGTTGCATCTGATACAGAGTTGATATAATATTTTTGGCCCCAGACAAGGAAAAGTGCTGGGAAGGTTTTAAAGACAGTAAGATAGAACTGGCTCTTATTTTATCTTCTTGGTGTAGTCACTTCATAGAGAGAATTGCTGTCAAAAATATCTTAATCATTGACAATCAGTAGGGGATTAGGTTAATAACACAAGGTTTAAATGTCAAAATATAATGATAATTTCTCAAGGTTACTTGCTTTCCTCATAAATACCTGAAATGAACCTAGGGCTGTGAGTTTTGCTTGTCAGGAAAGCCAAGAATAATTAGAAGGAAATAGGACTGAGTGATATGATGAAATAGGTGGAGATGTGTTTAGCATGGAAATCTTCAAATACTCTGGCAGTCAAGAAGTGTTAGAAAATTGAAAGATTAGAGAAAAATGTAGAAAAACAAGTGATAACAATAACAAAAGTAAACTTGGTTTATTTTACAGTTTTGCTTGGCCCGGGACTTGCTTCACATTCTTATCTCAAAAATTAGGTGGCAGAGGTTACTTACTCCCTTCTCTTCCGTCCATTTTCTTGTCTCCATTTTTCTTGCCTTATCTTCACTACAGCAAAAGAAGAAAGGTTTGATGCATCTGCAGTTTTTTGAGCAGTGTTTCTGGTTCCCCAAATTGGACTCCTCTTTGAGGTAGATGCCTGGATCTGCTTTGACCTTCTTAATCTTAGTCTCTGGGCAGGGGGCTTTTATTTTAATTGGTTTTTAGGTAAACTCCAATAAGCTGCCTGGTTAAATGCAAAGTAATTATTATGGTTTCTAAGAAGACATGATGAATTCTGGAGGATGACTCATAGAAATATTTTTAAGATTGTAGTTACTTAAACCTCTCCCTTGCAGACTTACACTGTGCATAAGTTCCAGTTTGCAGCTTCAAACTGAACACTGAACCCAAAAGAACCCAGAGATTAGAGGCCAAGATGCAGAGAGCTGGAATGATTAAATCAGTACAAAAGCCTTGACAGTCTAGAGCTCAGGGTGAAAACTTGGGAAAGCCAACCATAGATGTCAGGAACCTGGATGATGAATGCACAATGAACGTAATAAGGGTTAGAATCAAGGTGGGAGGCCTAGAACAGGCAAGGATTGTCCAAAAACTTAGAAGTACCACTAGAATTTTGAAAGCTTAACTGTTGATATGCAGAATGAGTGTATGTGTGTTTGTGTGTGAGTAGGATGACAAACAATACGAAGTTTGTTCAGGACTATTTAGTAGCCACTTTTTTGATAAATGGAATATTGGTATTACTTTAATCTCTATTTTCAGAACCTACTACTTAGTGTTCCTTATAAAAGTAGAAGTTTGCTTCTATACAGTTTGACTATTGTCTTAAAGTAACATATAGCTTGAGGAGTATGGCTATACAGTGTTGCTCATCCTGCCATATATTCATTAAGTTCTTCTGTGAAGTTAGACATCTGAATTGTCAAACATGTCTTATGTCTCTTCCTTCATATCTTACACACCTGCTCCTCATGCTCACTTTGTTTTAACAGCTGTTTTAAAGTTTGAATTCGGGCAGATTTGGCCTTTGGGATGTAAATCTGAGTTATTAATAGTCCAAAATAGTATAGTAGAAGAGTCTGGTATGTACACTGCAACATTTTATAATGATATGTACTATGTAAACAAGATGTGCTTTACATGAATATGTTTACCCAGTTCTCTGTGGTAGACCTTAGAGGTGGTCTGTTGTGAACGTCAATTTTTGAAAATACCTCAAAGCTCTCTGAGCCATTATGAATGCCAAATTTGTACCATATGTTTTTAAAACACCTTTTAAATATTTATACATTATGAGCCAGTAGTTCCTAGGAGAACAAGAAATGCCAGGAATGGTTTTTATTGCAGTGCTTTATAGAATATATGTTTTCCCAGCTTGACTTGTTTCAGTGTTTTTTTCTCAATATTGATTATCATTATAGCTATTAACTTGAAATATTCATTTATTTCTTCCCAGTTGGAGGAAGCACTTCCTTGCTTTTTTTTCCTGTCTTTTTTTTTTCTTTCTTTTTTAGAGACATGCAATAGGAAATATGACCATTTACTTACTTAAGTTCACATATCTCTTTATTCTTGGTAACTGAATGATGGTTTTGTTCAGATAATTCTTATTGGGCAGCTTGAACGCTTTTTATAGCTCCAGGAGTAGGCAACTCTATCAAAATTAGTTACGATAATTCCATTTATTTAGGAGTAGATTATTGTTACAAGTGAGAAAGCCTAGTCTAAGGTATCACAGGTAATATTAGTTTTCCTGGATATTTACCTGATGACTTTTAAGACTTTGGCTTTCAGAGAGGAAGTAAAACAGGCAGGTTCCTAGACTATCATTACAGATGGTTTCACAGCATCTCTGCTGGCCTTCAGAGCCCCTACTAAGGTTAAAGCTTATCAAAGCATGTACTTGTGCTCTTTCCCTACCTCTGCCCAGAACCATGCCAGGAATTCTTGTAGCTGTATTAGTGCCCTCCAAAACTCAGATTGTCAGAGTAAATGGAAGTAGTAGACCTTTGAAAGTCTGCAGTTTTCCTTCTAGCCTTGATATACTATAGACTGTTAAGGTCACTCTTCCTTATATACCTCCATTTCCTTTTTGTTTTTAACTGAATGATGGTTTTGTTCAGATCATTCTGAAAAAAATTATCTGAAAGGATGATTGCAGAGCACCTTGTGGTAGTATCTTTTCAGCTGGTCCTGCCATTTCTGTACCAAATAAGAATTTGCTCAGTGTACAGGATACCTATCATAGTCTACACTGTCTCTACATGACTCCATTTCTATCACCAGAAGGAATTTTAAGGGAGGAGGCTAGATTATACTCTAACCCTCACTATCATTGAGGACTAATAATTACAGATAATTCTTACTAATACTTACCAATAATTACTAATAATTCAGACACCTGGAAAGGTGTCTGAGATTGAAAAAAAATGTTGATTGTGTTCTTTAAAAAGTAACAAGTTGGAGTCAGAAAGATAGTACAGTAGGTAAGCACTTGCTTGCCTTGCAGGCTTCCAACCCAGATTCAGTCCCCGGCACCACATATAGTCCCGCAGACCCTCCCAGAATATCCATGAGCACAGAGCCAGGAACAAGCCCTGAGCGCATCCAGGTGTCACCCCAAAACAAAAGGTAACATACTATTTTATTTTAATTTTTTTTTATTAGTGAAACACCATGAGGTACAGTTGTAGATTTACAATTTTTTGTGCTTGGGTTTCGATTATACAATGATCGGATACCCATCCCTCCACCAGTGCCCATTTTCCACCACCATGGATAATATCCCCCCCACCCCTATCCCCCTATTCCCCCCTGCCTCTGTGGCAGGGCAATCCCCTGTGTTCTCTCTCTCCTTTTGGGTGTTGTGGTCTGCAAAAGAGACATTGAGTGGCAAACATGTTCAGTCCATAGTCCACTTTCGACATGCATCTCCCCTCCTGGGAGGGTCCTCCAAACACCCTTTATTTGGTGTTCCCTTCTCTGTCTGAGCTGCCCTTTCCTCTAGAATGCCCGACTGGCCACTAAGCTATGGAGTAATCCTCCTGGTGCTGATCTCAGCTATTTTTGGGTATTAATCTCATATTTATTTTAATTTTTAATTTAAAAAATATTAGAAGCACTGTGATTTACAAAGTTGTTCGTCATATCGTTGTTTCAAGCATTTAGTATTCCAACACCGCCAATGTGACCTTCCCTCCACTAATATCCCTAGTTTCCCTCCCAATCCCAGACTTGCTCCCTTAGGCACATAACAAATTTACTTTATATTGGTTATTCCAACAAAACTTTAAGAAATAACAAATAGAATGATCAGATAATAAATCAGTGCGAGCCAATATGATTGGCTTTAACCTATATGGCTTTAACCTATGTAAAGAAGGAAATAAAGGCCACTTAATCCAGTATTATAAAATGTCTATTCACATTTATGTAAGTAACTTTTCAACTCTGGAATCTAAAGTATATTGCATTAAATTTCATTTTATACTTGGACCTCATTATGGTAATAATCATGTCTTATCTCTTATTAATGCAATTTTTAAAGAAACTCTGCTAATATATATTGAAGTTTATATGAAGTACGAAAGGCCTACATGTGTAAATTTTCTCCCTACACTTTATATAAACACTGTGGTTTACAAAGTTTTTGATGATGGTTTGTTACAGGCATTTAATATTCCAACACCAATTTCGCCAGCATTATCACCTTCCATCCAACATTGTCACCAAATTTCCCAACCACTCCTTAAGTCTGCCACTATAACAGGCCCACAATTTCTTTAGAAGAAAAAATTTGTGTAAATTGTTGTGTATCACCATGGAGACATTAAGTTCTTGTATGATGGATTACTAAGATGTTGTTACTGGCTAAATCTTTTGTGTTTAGGTAATACACTATTTTAAAGTAAGCATTAAACTGGATTTTAGCATAAAGAAGAAAATGTAATATCTCATGCAGCATTGTATACAATCCCTATCATTTTAATACAGATTTAACAATATTTTCTATCATTCTTTTTTCTTTTTGTTTTGGGGATCACAGCCACTTGTGCTCAGGGCTTACTCCTAAATCTGTACTCTAGGATCACTCCTGCAGGAATCAGGAACCATAGCAATGATGTGGATCACATTGGGGTTCCCCCCATACAAGGCAAATACTTCCCTCCTGTATTCTCTGGTCTCTCATAATATTATTTGTATCATTAATACTTATTTTACTAAGTAAATCTGCCTAATATCATTTGATTCTACAAGTTTGGAGGTTGTGGAAGAAGAGTGCATGGTTTCTCATTTCAAAAAAGCATCCATTTCATTTCCATTTTCAGTAATGTGGGAGATGTGATTTTTCTGAGAAGCCCTCCTGCTACAGTTCAGCTAGATTCTGGCTAAATTTGAACATGTCATTTTCTTTTAAGCACTGCTGAGTCCACAAAAAAAGTTTATGTGGGGGTGGATCTTGAAGGATCAAAATCAAAGCTAAAAATATTAAAAGGAGAGGTGGGGAAGAGGGAGGAAGAGAAGTTAAAACCAGAGCAGGGAACTGTCACTCAGTTGGTAGCAGAGAATTACCCTGAGGCAAATGCTGGTCATTTTATGATCCAGAGACGGACATGGAATCTCCTGCATGGTAGGAGAAATTGGCCCTGAAAAGCCCATGTGTAGCTATGACCTTCAATGAAAAAAAAACAATCTTAAATCATGCAAAAGCAAACAAATTCTTTCAATCTCTCTCTCTCTCTCTCTCTCTCTCTCTCTCTCTCTCTCTCTCTCTCTCTCTTGCTTTTTGGGTCACACCCAGTGATGCACAGGGGTTACTCCTGGAATCTGCACTCAGGAATCATTCCTGGTGGTGCTCGGGAGGAACATATGGGATACTGAGAATTGAATCCGGTTGGCCATATGCAAGGCAAATGCCCTACCCGCTGTGCTATCACTCCAGCCCCCAGCAAACTTAAATTCTTGAGGGGGGGTGGGAAGTCCGTAATCCAAACTTTCCAAGTTTAAATTCTACTGGATGAGTCTACCAAATTTTTCTTGAAAAGTTTTAAATTATTTTAAGTACAAAAATTATTCTGACTAGGTATTCTGGTTCTCCCCATTCCCCATTGTCTCATTTGACAAAAAATAAAATAAAGCTGAGTATGGATAAATTTTGTTTCTTTGGGATGAAGATGGGGGGTTGTGAGAACTAGAACCTCACCCATTGGTTTCAGACTCCCAACTCTGTGCTCAGGGATCACTCCTGATGATGCTCAGGGGATTATATTAATCTGGGAGTGCTGTAGTGATGGGCCATGCTATTCCTGGCTTGGAACTTGTGCCTCATCTTTGGTCCCCAGCTGAATTTCTTCTGCTCCTTGAGTCTCATCTTTGGCCCCCAGCTGAATTTCACTGGGATTTTTCTGACTTGTATTTTTTTTTTTTTTACATTGAAGAGCTGGTAGGGCATCCTTGCACATGGCTGACCCGATCCGACCCTGGTTCTATTCCTCTGCCCCTCTCGGAGAGCCCGACAAGCTACCAAGAGTATCATACCCGCATGGCACAGCCTGGCAAGCTACCTGGATGTATTTAGTATGCCAAAAACAATAACAAGTCTCACAATAGAGATGTTACTGGTGCCCAGTAGAGCAAATCGATGAACAGTGGGAGGACAGTGTTACAGTGCAACATTGAAGAGTAAATAATTTGACCTAAATGTGCCCATTAGGTTATTGTGTTTATTATACTAAGAAGAAAATAAAATCAAATTCTTACTACTGAAAAGAAATTTGTTATTTTGAATAAATTCTTTTCAATTACTTTATTTTTTTGTTCTCTATAAATTATTGGAACCCGGGTCAGCTGCTGCCATGATCTGGATATAAAGGCAAAGGTGAATCAGGAGAGAGACACACACAGAATGATTGCACTTATTTGTGGGATATATATATATATATATATATATATATATATATAAACATAGTAGGAGACTAATAACAAAGGACAGTAGAAACAAGGGCCAGGAGGACTGGCCCACTGTTGAAAGCTTGCTACAAGTGGTGGAGGTGGGGAGGGCAATTAAGATAGAGAATTCCACTATGACCATGACAATGATTGTTGGAAATGGTCTCTCTGGACAAAACATTGCTGAAAGGAGTGAAAAGACGTAAAGGGACAAGCATGATAATCTTTCAGTGCCTGTGTTACAATCCATAATGCCCAAAATGAGGGGAGAGAAAGGGGAGGAGGGGGGGTGGGAGAGGGAGAGGAAAAGACTAGGGGGCAGATGTTAAGAGGGAAACTGGGGACATTGGTGGTGGGAAATGTACACTAGTGAATGGAAGGATGTTACAACACTGCATGACTGAAACCCAATCCTGAACAACCTTGTAACTGTATATCTCACAGAGATTCAATTTAAAAAATTTTTTTTAAAAATTTTAAAGATAAAAGAAAAATTCTAATTCATTTCATGAGACTTTGTAACTTTGAGCAGAAATACAACAAGAATTTTAAAAGAAATAAATTTCTCATATGAGCATAACAACAACAAAAGCTGTCTTGCTTTAAATGTAGTGTGCTCATGTTTCCTTGTACCTCTTTCTAAATAAATCATAAACATTTTTCTTTATTTTTTATATTTTTTATATCATGAATTGGTACAAGATTTTTCATAGGACTTGTCATAATGTGAAGTATATTATTAGCATAGAGACTGTTTCATCCAGTTAATGTTGCAGGTGTTCCATTTGTGTCTCCTTGTAAGCCCAAGATTTAAGAACTATTAAAGGGTCCACCAATGGTAGCAAGAGAAGTGTCATACACAGAGAGAACACCATTGAGGCACTAGTGTTTGGCAGTGTTATACACAGAGAGAACACTATTGAGGCACGGGTTTTGTCCTTTAGCACTTGGACTTTGCCATTTATATAAGCTGAATAAAAATACTGAAATCATAGTATTACTATTGATTTTCCTGCAGATAAGAGTTTTTGAAAGAAATATACATTTTTACTGGGTGTTTATTTTCTATTGTACATATACTGTCATTTCATATTTCTTTGAGATTCTGGTCTCAGCTATAGTTTTAACCTGGGCTGGAGCGATAGCACAGCGGGTAAGGCGTTTGCCTTGCATGCAGCCAACATGACCCACACAGGTTTCGATTCCCAGCATCCCATATGGTCCCCTGAGCACCGCCAGGAGCAATTCCTGAGCCAGGAATTGCATGAGCCAGGAGTAACCCTTAAGCATCGCTGGGTGTGACCCAAAAAGAAAAAACAAACAAAAAAAAACTATAGTTTTAACCAAAGCATGTTACAGACATTAATACACCTGATATTGAGATATTGATATGATATTGAGAGCAGCAAATGAGAAATAATCAATTATACTTTACCATTATGTAGTTATGCCTCTTTAGACTATTCTGTGAAACAAGAATTCATATATGGAATCTATATCTTAGTGACTAAAATGAAAGCATGCTTTGGTGAAAGTTGAAGGATAGAACCATTCAAAGCTCAATTCATATTTATGGGATATATATGTTCAGGAATATGAATATATGATCATTGTGCTGATTTTCTTTGTTCTGTTTCATTTTTAGATTTTGGACCACACTTGGTGGTGCTCAGGGCTCTTTAAAAACACTCAACACTTTAGTTCTGCAAAGGGAATCAAGAAGTGTTGGAGAGAATTTGTGTAAAACATATTTTTTGCACTTTTGGGAACAGGTAGTCTTGGTTTGAGGAAACAATGACTTAAAATATTTGAATTAATTGTTTTAAATTTATATAACTAAAATATAGATTTTATATTTAAAAATTATTTTTATAAATGTGTTCACAATAATTTATTGCATTCAATATTTCGACAGCAATCCCACCACAATTACAAACTTCCCACCACAATTTATTTTGAATTTTCCCACCACCACCTAAGACTGCCCCAAAGGCAGATGCTAAATAATTTATTTTGTATTGTTTGTTATGAATAATCAACAAAAAATGATCCAAAAAGTTTTTGTGGAGGAAAGTGTGTAAAAATTGTTGTATCTCACTTTGGAATCATTATGCCCCCGTATGAGACAACTAACATGTTGTTACAGGTTGAGCCTTGCGTTCTAATTTATATATATATATATATACATATATATACATGTATATAATATTTTTATATATTGTATATTTACATATGTATGATCAAAATCGGTTGCCTTCTGCCTTACACCCTATTCAATGTGGTCTCCTACTCTTGGGATATCAGTGGGGTAGAGTATGAGATGTTTCTCCAGGAATTCTAAAATTTTAAATAGGGTGCTAGACTTGGAATTAACTTTTTAATTGGATGGTGATTTGGGGGTCTAGTGGCATCTCCGAAGTGCGTTGCTCTCTTTTGAGATTTATTTTCTGAGTATCTGGATTATGGCGGTTTATATGATGCCCAGAGGCAGTTTGTGGGCTTGACTGCCAGGTAGCCAGAAGCACAGGGAGATGGTGGGAGGGTGCCCATTCCTGGCTCCTTGCGACCCTCGAGGTTTTAGTCACAAAACCAACCCATGTAATTGAGTTTTTCAGCAAATACATTCTTATGCATGGGAGGCTTATCCCGAGCCTGTGAAAATGGCCATGCTCGTGGTGGCGATTGGGTTCTGGAGTTTGCAGCTGCCAGGGTTCTGTTGGGGCAAGTGTAGGGACTCATCACCCATCCCCCCTTAGGTTCCCCAGCTAGATTCTATCTTTACTTAAAAGTGTATAGTGTCTAAGGGGCAATCTTCATATACTCATGACAATAAGGAATTCTAACCTCTCTCGGTTCTTGAAGAAAATGTTGAGCAGCAGAGGAAAAGAGCAATATGCCTAAAAAAAAACTGTCAAGGCAAAAGTAGGGATATCTTAGAGTTCTGTTGCTGTTAATACATATGCGAGATGGAGATGGGTCAGAGGGAGACCCGAATAGAGATGACTAACTTCTGCATATTTGTAAAGTATTGTTAACAGAATCACAATCACAAATCACAAATCATTCTGTTATTCGTCGATTGCCTTTAGCAGGCCCCAGTAACGTCTCCTTCATCCTAGCCCTGAGATTATATTCAAGGCTCTTTAGGAGAATGAGACCCATCATTGTTACTGGTATTTGGCATATTGGGTACGCCACGGGGAGTTTGCCAGACTCTGCCGTGTGGGCAAGCTACATTCGGTAGCCTGCCAGTTTTGACAAATTCAATGGGAAATGTAGACTATAGGGAAAAAATGAACTCAATGATTTTAGATCTAAGACAAATTGAAAAGATGGAGATAATCATTTAATAAACTCGGATCTTGGAAAGACTACTTATTAAATTATTTCACTTTTTAAAACAGTATTTGAATCTTAGTAAACATTTTGATCGGGCTCAAAGGATCCTCTGCCTACTTGGAAAACTCAAATCAAGAATTAGAGAAATTTAATTTGGGGGTCGTGGGGGCTTGGTTTATTTGGCCACATCTGGCAGTACTCACAGCTTACTCCTGACTCTGTTCTCAGGGATCACTCCTAGAAGCACTCAGAGGCACCAGATCTGGTGCTGGGATTGACCCCAGGTTAGCTGCACTCAAAGCAAATATCCTCCCGAGTCTGTTATCTTTCTTGCCCTTTTATATACTTTTTTTCTTTAATCATAATCGCCGTGATTTACAATTCTGTTTAATGATTAGGTTTTATGCATATTGTCTCTCACCACACAGTGTCCGTCCACTTCCCTCTCCAGTTGTCCCAGTTTCCCCCAGCACACACATCCTAACCTCACTCCCATCCCCATCTCCAATCTAGTAGGGTAAGCTTCTTACTGAAAACTAGTTCTCATATTCTGTTGCTGTTGGACATTTGTTATACTATACCATACTGTGTTTCTTTATACCCCACATATTTTGATTTCCTCTCTGACTTCTTTGATCCACTTGAATTTCAGTGGTGAGTTTTTTAATTTCCGAGTTCGATTCCTCCGCCCCTCTCAGAGAGCCTGGCAAGCTACCGAGAGTATCTTGCCTGCACGTCAGAGCCTGGCAAGCTACCCGTGATGTATTCGATATGCCAAACACAGTAACAACAAAGTCTCCAATGGAGACGTTACTGGGCCTGCTTGAGCAAATCGATGAACAACGGGAGGACAGTGACAGTGAATTAACCTTCATTTTTAATGCATTGTGTGCTGAGGGGACAGTTGATATTATTTCTGTTGTCTTGATTTTATGAAGATATGTTTTGTGACCCAGTGTGCTCTCTCTTGGAGAGTGTCCTATGTATTTTGGAGAAGAATGTGTATTTGATTTTAGCAGATGAAGAGCTGTATAGATATCCGCTAAGCCCATCTCTTCCATTTCTTTCTTTACAGTCAAATTTCCTCATTGAGTTTCAGACTAGTTAATCTATCTAGGGGTGATAAAGCAATGTTGACATCTCCAATTCTCCAACTACTATTGTGATGCTGTCAGTATCTTCCTTCACATCTATTTGTAGTTGTTTTAAGTATTTTGGTAATCCCTCATTAGGTTCATAAACATTTATGGATGTAAATTTTTCCTGATATGTATATCCCTTAATCACTAAGAAATGACCAGCTGTTATAACTTCTTTAATCTTTTCTATGTTGTCTGATACAAGTATAACCACCCTGAATTTTCTAAGGAATTTTTCTCCTTAAAGTATTGTTTTTGTCTCTGTCTCTCTCTGTCCTTTTGGGCATTGTTGTTTGCAATACTGATACTGAAAGGTTATTAAGAATATCCCTTTACCTACTTTTAACACTCAGATCTTGTCCAGTGTGATCATTCCCAGCTATTACTGTCAGAGAGAAAAGAAAAGTCCCTGCCATAAAGGGGGTGGAGGGTGGTGGGAGGGAGTCTGGGGACACTGGTGCTGGGAAATGTACACTGGTGGAGGGATAGGGATTGTATAACTGAAATCCAATTATGAACAGCTTTGTAAGGGTCTATCTCACAGTGATTCAATAAAAAAAAGTTTTGCGCCTTTTACTTTGAGCCTTTGATTACGCCAACTGTTCAAGTGTGTCCCTGGTAAGTAGCAGAACGTTGTGTTCAGTTTTATGATCTGTTCTTCCATTCTTGTCTCTTGATTGCTGCCTTTAGGCCATTGACATTGAGTGAGATCATTGACACAAAGTTTTTTTGCCATCTTTCTCTAGAAATTATGTGGTTGTGAAATTTATCTTATTCTAAAGAAGCCCCTTCTGTGCTTCTTGCATTGTTGGGTTCAAAGCTATAAAATTCTTGAGCTGTTGTTTTTCCATGAAGCTTTGTATCTTTCCTTCAATCTGAAGGATAGTCTAGCTGGGTAGAGTATTCTTGGTGAGCTCTTCATTTCATTGAATTTTTTAACTGTATTTCACCATTTTCTTCTCACTTGATAAATTTGCTAGGAAGCTGCTTTGAATGTAGTTTCCGTCTTTGATCTTGTCTCTTTCGGTATTCTATCTTTATCTTCGAATTTTGTCATTCTGGTTACAGTATATTTTGGAGTATTTTAATTTGGATCTCTTTTGACTGGTAATCTTTGCACCTCTTGAATCTGGCGGATGTACTCCTCAACTCAGGAACTTTTCTGCTATAATTTCTTGGACTATGGTTCTTATTGAAATTGCCTTTCTGTTCCTTAGGGATTTGATTATTCTTAGTTAATCCTTTTGAATTTATCACAATGGCTGTTTGATATGCTACTCATTTATTTTGAGACCTTCTTAAATCTTCTGTTGTCTCTAGAGGTTTCCTGTATGTTATCTTGGAACTCATTGTTTTTATTCTCACTGCTTTCACTATACTGCCAGAATTTTCCTTTGAGTTCTTTTAGTTCACCTTCCAAACTTTTCTGTCACTTTTGATTATAGTTTTCCTCATCTCTGACCTATTACTCTCTTGTCTTTGTACTATTGTTTCCTTGAGCACATTAAACATTCTCATCATTTTCTCTCTAAAGTCTTTACCTGGGAGAAAGTAGGGTTCATTAGTACTAATTGAGTCCTCTGAGCGACTTGTTTCCCTCACTAGCTGTGGTGGTATTCTCCACTTATTCCCCATTGTATCTGTTGCAGTCTGGGGAGAGCCTTTCTAATTCGCCACTTGCAACCCCACTCGTGCTAGGGAACTTTCTGGGACAACCATCTAGATGTTGCTCTCTTCCTTCCCGGTCTGAGATATTCCAGCCAACTTTGTTTTTACTGTCTAGTTTAGAGTTTTTTGAGACGAATTCAGGAAGACTTTCAATGTCATTGGCCTTGCCATTACTCCAGCTATAGTTTAGGTTCATGATTTCTTCATCCCATGACTACCTTTTTGAATTTTTGTGAGAGTAGATGACTGGAGCTAGGTTTAAATTCATGTTAGCATGGTATGATTGGGAGTAGCCAAGCCACCTCCGATAAGTTCAGTGCAAGATTACACTGTGTTCCATGTGGGATATAAAGGAGGCCAGTAGTGCTTCTGCGGTTGGGGCAAGATGGTGGTTCCTGGCATCAGAGTCTTTGTGCAATACTCTTCAGATGCTTGGAGAGAAATAGGCCAGAGCACACAGCAGCTGGCTGTGCTGTGCTGTGCTGCTTCTGACCTGTCCCAGTAATTTGTCTTTAAGAGTTTTTAAGATCTCTTCATGGTTAATTACCTGTGAATCTGAATTGTTAGAAAATTAATAGTAATAAATTATGGATGTATGAGCCAGATGCTATTAGGAAAAAAAGGGCAGCATAATATTTCATAACTAGTGGAAGAAAGAAAGGTTTCTTTTAATGGTGCATTTGGTTTTCATATAGAGATAAGTATAAGCTAGGAGAGGACATTTTGTCAGCTCTGCAATGAAGACACATAGAGACAGAAACTGGTTTGTTGGGAGAATAAATTGGGGATGAGTAATTGGAAAGAAATTGTGACTGAAAAAACAAGTTGAAATTAGATTGTGAAAACAATGACTGCTATGCCAAGATGCCAGAATATTTTTCAGTGTGAGGCAGAATATACCTTTCTCATAAAAAAAAAAAAAATCTTGTATTTGGTGCAAAGGCTTGCATATATTCATCCACATTTCTGAAAAGTAGTATTTTTTGAACTTTTTTTAATTTTAAAAATAAATTTTTGTTTGTTTGTTTTTTGCGTCACATCCGGTGATGCACTGCGGTCACTCCTGGCTTTGCACTCAGGAATTACTCCTTTCAGTGTTCAGGAGAGCATCTGGGATGCTAGGGAATTGAACCTGGGTCAGCCGCATGCAAGGCAAATGCCCTACCCGCTATGCTATTGCTCCAGCCCCAACGTAGTATTTGTTGATGTTATAAAAAGGCCATATATTTCAACATTATGAATGAGCATGAGACTAAGAGAATAAGACTAGTTAGTAGTTATAGAAATCCACATCAGTGATATATTGGATAAGAAAGAACAATACAAGGAAAACAACAGTTTCTAAGGACCCGTCAAATATAAAGCAACTGACATGGTGAACAGTGATGAGGCAGTATGGCAGGTCAGAGGTAGGGGATGGTCTGATGATTCTGATGGGCAACGTTAGAGGGTTTTAATTTGCTTAAAAGATAAAATATCCAAATATATAATAATATGTATTATTATTGCTGATTGTAAGATTGTTTCACTTTTTTTTTTTTTTTAGTTTTACCAATGTTTAACAGGGAGCAGAAAGATAGTAAACCAGGTAGGGTGCTTGTCCTGCATGCAGCCAACTGGGTTTGATCCCCAGAACCCCATAAGTACCCAAAGCCCCACCAGGAATGGTCTCTGAGCACAGAGCAAAAAGTAAGCCCTGAAAACTGCTGGTGTAGCACAAAAGCAAAGGATAAAACTGTTTAATAATAGCTTGAAATTTTTATCAGAAATGCAAAAAGACAAAACTTGTCATAATGTAAAGTTGGGCACACTAGCTTTTGAAGAATGGATGGAGGCAAAAGGCACTGTTATAAAATCCAAAACAAAAAGTTTTTATTCTTTTTCTTGGGGTCATATTCATTAGTGCTTGAGGATTTTGCTAGACTCCATGGTCATTGCTCCATGAACTGATCCCCGCAGTGCTTGTGGCGCTTTGTAGTGTCAGGGATTGAACCCTACCATGGCCTTCTGCATACAGAGCATCTGCTCTTCCATTGAGCTATCTTTCTGACCCAAGGGAAGAAAGTCTTATTGGTAAGTTTGAGTGTAAATTTTAATGTATTCAGTGTAAAACTATGGACTTGTAAATGAAATTATAATCAAAATTGGTTATTATTGTATTTACAAACAGGGATTCCTAAAAAGATAAAAACTGGAATTAGATTGTATTAATTCAGTCATTTTTATTCCAAGTACCAGGTAATATTAATCAGGTAGGAAAGTAACTGTTGCCTGGTATTTCAGAGTTAGACATAGCGAATTTAGTTAGTGGACTGGAGCGATAGTACAGCAGGTAAGGTGTTTGCCTTGCATGCTACCAACCTGGGTTTGATTCCTCCGTCCCTCTTGGAGAGCCCAGCAAGCTACCAAGAGTATCCTGCCCACATGGCAGAGCCTCGCAAGTTACCTGTCATATATCATTCAATATTCCAAAAACAGTAACAACAATGGAGATGTTACTGATTCCTACTCGAGCAAATTGATGAACAACGGGAGGACAGTGCTGCAGACAGACAGTGGTACAGTGAATTTAAGCACTGTTTTAAACCCTGACTGGTATTATTTTTATTTGATAGTCACAAGTGTTACATAGTTTTTCTCTGTGCAGATGAGGAAATGAATATATAAGATAAACTAACTTTTCCAAGAAACCAAAACAGAAAAAAAAAATAAGAAGGGTAGAAGGTTAATATTTATAGTAAGAGGGACTAGGAATGTAGCTCAGTGATGGAGCACCTGCCCTACATGTGGGTGGTAGAAATAAAGAGTATGATTGGATTTGAAGAATATGTAGGAGGTGGATAAACAAGGATTTCTAAAACCAGCTGTGAATGAAGAAGAATCCAAGAACGGTTTTTTTGTTATTGTTTCATTTTTTTAACTCTTATAAATGCCGAGTGTTTTTACCGATCATTGAAATGTGAAACTTTATGATAACGTATTTTGTATCATTTGGTTATTTGAATTTTGGTTATATTCATTTTAGTTACCAAAGATGTGCCCATTTGGAGATGATGGTTAAGTTATTGGTGATAAAGGAAAAAAAAAAACTTGATCTTACAGAAGAGGTTGAACATAAAATTAGGAATTGGTGATAGTTGAATAATGTCTCCCCAAAAGTCACATTTACCCAGAACCTCAGAATTTCGTCTTATTTGGAAATATGGTTTTACAGATATAGATAAGATGAGGATGAGGATTAGATGAACAAAATTAGGATAAACTCAATGTATATGAATTGTCTTAATAAGACAGGACATAAGAATAGTGGGAAGACAGTCATGCATAGGCAAGATCATAAACTGGAATGATGTATCCACAATCCAAGGAGTGTGCCAAAGTTTGCCAGTATTCACAAGAAAATAGGATGAGGCAAGAATAGATTTTTCCTTGAACCTTCAGAGAGACCCTAGCCTACCCCCAGTGGTTTTTAACTTTTGTATATGTAAGAACCGGCTCTGGTCCATGAACTGATGAAAACCACTATCAGTTGGGCAATAATAACTTTTGCTAACCAGTGGAAAATTTCTGCAGAGTAGTACCAGTCCTTGAACCAGCAATTAAAAAGCCACTGCTTACCCAACACTTTGATTTCTAATTTCTAGCTCCTAGAAATGTAAAAGGCAAATTGTGTGGCTTAAAGTCATCTAGTGTAGTAATTTGTTACAGTAGTTCTAGGAAACTAATATAGGAATTGTCAGTAACTAAGGTATAATTAAGATCTCTTAGAATATGGGGAGAAAAAAAGAGTACGGATAGAACAAGGACAAGGACTACAGACTGACTCACATTGACATTGACTTGCCACTGATTAGTATTGAGTAGTTCAGACAATCTTTTTTAAAAATTTTTTTAAATTAAATCACCACTAGATAAACATTTACGAAGTTGTCTGTGATTGGGTTTTAGTCATACAATGTTCCATCACCTGTCCCTTCACCAATACGTTTACCAACCTTTTGCTCACTTTGTACTCTAGAAAAATAATGTGGCCAGGCTCTGCTGTACAGGTGGGATACTATTGGTAGCTTGCCAGTCTCTCCAAGAGGGATAGAAGAATCGAGCCCAGGTCGGCCGCATGCAAGGCAAACACCCTACCCGCTGTGCTATTGCTATGACCAGTAAATATATTCGGTTACTATACAACTTATTTAGCAGCCTACTGTATGTTGTCACTTCATTTAATTGTTCATTAACTGAACGCATTTGAGTCTGAGCCTTTGTTCAAAGGACAAGGGGTATGCAGAAGGAGAGAACTAAGTCTTGGAACATTATTAGACAGAAAATGACAAGCTGTGAAGGAGATATGAAAAGCATTAGTCCACAAATCAGAGAAGGCTATCATGGAAGCATGGTGAAATGTTGTTAAGAAAGTAGTACCAAGAGATCCTGGAAATCTTAAGTGAGTAGGAAAAACAGCCAATTTTTTTCTAACATATTCCAGTGGTAAGGGAAACAAGTGAAAGTTGATGTTATTCTTAATATAGTAGTAGTCAAGAAGACAAAAAAGGTGGGAGGGAGGAAGATACTTAGTATGTTGATATTAATAGTTAGCCTGTCAAAATGAAGATTAAAAATAAAAGGTGTAAGTAAGCAGATTATGTCTGAGAATTTATGGATTGAAGGAGGGAGTAGTAGAAGTGATTCTGAAGTTCAAAGTGCATATTATTTTATATTAAAATCCATTGTTTATTAACTCAGGAAAAAAACAGTGATATCTCTACATCTTAGAGATTTATCTTCCTAGAGTCAACAAAGGGTAAGAAATAGGATAAAAGGAAAAAAATTAGAGCATCATCTACTCCAAAATTAGCAATTAAAAATAACATAAAATTGATCTTAAGGGAAAGCAGAATGATTTACTATAAGGATGAATAATGCCAATGTGACTACATAGAATATGAGTATCTGAGCACAGTTACTAAGGAAACTGATACCTAACAATAGAATGGTGAGCTGTGACATTGATTTAGGACATAGAAGGGAGCCTTATTTTTCACTGCCATTAGAAAGAAGCTGATGAAATAGATTCCAAAGATAACATTGAACCTACTTAAAAAAGGCTTAGTTTAACTTTGACCTGCCTATGTATCACTTGTTTCCACTTACTCTGATAGAAAATGAGCAAAACTCTAAGTCTGACCTATTCCAAAGGAAGCTCTATTGCAGATTCAGAGAATTTCAAGGTGATTATTCCACCTTTGAGTACTCAAAGAAATATAGTTCTAATGTGGTTTCTCACAGCTGTGACCCAAAGCTGGCAGATCCTCTAAACTGTCCTAGAAGTCAATTTCCAGGGATGCTACCTAGGGACATGGGAGCTCATGCATCAATACTCAGGCTGCTTTCATTCTGTTGCTGCTACTCTTGGCAAGGCCGAAAAGGAACTTTTTTTTTTTTTGCATCTTTTTTTTTTTAATCAGTGAAACACCATGAGGTACAGTTGTAGACTTACAAACTTTTGTGCTTGGGTGTCAGTTATACAATGATGGAGTACCCATCACTCCACCAGTGCCCATTCTCCCTCACCAATGATCCAAGTAGCACTCCCACCCCCACACCCCATCCCTCCCGCCCCACCCCACCTCTGTGGCAGGGCATTCCCTTTTGCTCACTCTTTCCTTTAGTGTGTTGTAGTTTGCAATAGAGGTATTGAGTGGCCACCGTGTTCAGTCTGTAGTCTACTTTCAGTACGCATCTCGCATCCTGAACAAGTCCTCCAAACATACTTTACTTGGTGTTCCCTTCTCTATCTGAGCTGCCTTTTCCCCCAGCTTCTGAGGCCAGCTTCCAAGCCCTGGAGCAGACCTCCTGGTACTTATCTCAGTAATTCTTGGGTGTTCAACTCCCATTCTGTTACTTTATATTCCCCAGATGAGTGCAGTCTTTCTATGCCTGTCTCTCTCTTTCTGGCTAATTTCACTTAGCATGATACTTTCCATGTAGAACCACTTGTATGTAAATGTCATCACTTCATCTTTTCTAACAGCTGTGTAGTGTTCCATTGCGTAGATGTACCAAAGTTTCTTTAACAAGTCATCTGTTCTCGGGCACTCGGGTTTTTTCCAAATTTTGGCTATTGTGAACAGTGCAGCAGTGAACATAGAAGTGCAGATGTCATTTCGACTGTACTTTTTTGTCTCTCCTGGATATATTCCCAGGAGTGGTATTGCTGGGTCCTGTTCACAATTGTGCCCCAGAAAATCAAGTACCTGGGAATCAGCTTAACTAAGGAAGTAAGAGACCTGTACAAAAAAAACTACAAAACGCTACTTCAGGGAATAAAAGAGGACACGAGAAAATAGAAAGATATCCTCTGCTCTTGGATCAGGACAATTAACGTTGTCAAAATGGCAATACTCCCCAAAGCATTATACAAATTTAATGCGATCCCTATAACGATACCCATGACATTCTTCAAAAAAGTGGATCAAATACTCCTGAAATTCATATGGAACAATAAGCCCCCACGAATAGCTAAAGAAAAAGAAAATGGGAGGAATCAACCTCCCTAACTTCAGACTCTACTACAAAGCAGTAACAATTAAAACAGCATGGTACTGGAACAAAGACAAAGCTGCAGATCAAGGGAAAAGGACTGAATATACTGACATCTCCCCCCAAACATATGATCATCTAATCTTTGATAAGGGAGCAAGAAATGTGAAGTGGAGCAAGGAAAGCCTCTTTAACAAATTGTGCTGGCAAAACTGGACAGCTACATGCAAAAAAAATGGGTTCAGATCTCTACCTAATACCGTGTACAAAAGTAAGATCAAAATGGATTAAAGACTTCAACATCAGACTGGAATCATAAGGTACATTGAAGACAAGGTTGGCAAAACCCTCCATGACATTGAAGCTAACGGAATCTTCAAAGATGACATGCCACTGGCCAAGCAAGTGAAAACAGAGATAGACAAATGGGACCATCTTAAACTAAGAAGCTTCTGCACCTGAAAAGGAACTTTTTTAATGCACAGGCTTCTAGGCTTCCATTGTGGTGTCAAACAATAACTTTGAATTCTTTGAAAGACTGAGTTTCCTCTTTCCTTATCTCCTTTATCAGAATAAGTTACAAAATGTGCTTAAAATTTGGCACAATTTTTCTAAACTTCATTTCTCCAATGATGTTCCTTTGTATCCAATGTGTGACCAATAATTCCCATCTTGGCTTCATTGGATCAACTGAAATTAAGTATTTTTTAATGTTTAATTTAAAAATTTTATTTTCATAAGGTTGTTCACATTTATTGATTACATTCAATATTTCAGCACCAATTCCACCACCATTACACCTTCCCACACCATTATTTCGAATTTTCCCACCACCATTCAAGGTTGCCTGCCACAGGAAGATGCTAGAAACTTTACTTTCTATTGCTTATTATGAATATCATGAGAGGTCGTGCAGCCGCCCGCTTCTGAGGCTGCATGCTTCTGGAATTCGAAAATTGTAGAAGATTGTGGTGCAGAGACATCTCTGTAGGGAGCTAATCCATTTTGAGATTCATTTGTAAGTCTCTGGATCAAGGCCCTTAATGTGCTGAGATGGTGCCCGGAAACAGTCTGTGGGCACAACAGCTAGCACCCCAAGCAGATGGGGAGACAGGAAGGGACAGCCTGATGTCGGATAACGTTAATTTGCCCTTCCTCCCTGGCCGCAGGGAGCTTGGGTTTATTGATTGCTCCCCCAACCTGTCAATTACCTTTGCCTCCTGATCAGACTCTGCTGACTTGTAAATATTGTTTTTCTCTTCTCTTTAATATCCTTTGCATGGTTAGTTACTTCAGAGCAATTACTTTTTGTACAGACATAGGAAGACAGTTAAAAAGATAAGTTTGAAACTTGGGAGTTAATTGACTCCAAATAATATTACCTCCTAGACATCTGCTCTTTTGACTTAAGCCTCAATTTCCCTTACTTCTTAGGTCCCCAAAAGCAGGGTCCCGAGAGGGACTGGATGAACCCAGGACAAGGGACGAGCTATCCTCACATCAAAATGGGCCTGGCCAAAGTAGCCCAATGCTTAACTGTAAGTTAAGAGCATGGTCATAGACAAATTCTGTCATGAGCCAAAAAGTAATAACTAGATTCAGACCCCGCTAGGGTTAGGAATGATTAATCTGTCCTGAGCACTGTAGACTGAGTCTGTGGCTAGATGTCCCCAGGAGAGTCATCCTAGAAGCCTAATTATGTCTATTACTGTGTCCATATGGAATGACAAATATTAGTAAGTCGAATTAAGATGTTAATTAAGTTACGGGTCTAAGGAGAGGAGAAACACACCTAAAGTGCTGTTTTGCCCTCGTGGGCTGCAGGTGCTCAAGAAGGCTTGAAAAACATATTGATCGCTCTTCCTGAGGGCTGGTGTGATTTGGGAGGCATGGTTAGAGAAGAGGTGGTAAAAGTGGTGGCTGAAGAGAGTAGGGGGATAGAGTAAAAGGAAGTAGAGAGGTGGAGAAAGGCAGAGCGGGAGCTGTGGGCAGAGCAAGAGACAGAGTTAGTGAGCGAGAGTTGGAGAGAGCATTGTGGAGTGAGTGAGATGGTTGAGAGAGCTGAGAGAGACAGTTGCGAGCAGAGAGTTGTGGAGTGTTGAGGTGTTTACGCTGCTTGGCGTCTTCAGCCCCTGCTTCTGTGTACATGAGTTTTTCTTCTGGAAGTTTGTGGCCTGGGGGGGGGGGGGTTCATTTGGAGTGGGCGGAGAGGGAACACCCGCTCTTATCTGAGGTACCCGGTGGAATAGGCTCAGCATGGGGTCCAAAGAGATCTCCATCGAGCTGCTGACTTCCAGGATTCACTCACTTTTAAGTATTTTTTGTACTCTACCAACAACTTTTCTTTATCAGTTTGTATTCCCAGAACTCTATACTCTCCTGAAAAGTTTCTGTAACACAGCTTCAGCACTAACCCCAGAAAACTCACGACTAACCAATCACCTTGGAATCCTGTTCTGATAAGCCACCACCAGAAACCCAGACCTCAAAACTCATTTTGGATTTCTGGGCTCTTTTCAAAATGCTTCTTTATATGTTCTTTGTTCTGCATAATGCTCTATCTCTCTCAATTTTAAAATTTAAGAATTCATAGTCACTTCTAAAATTATATTTGCAGCGTGTTCTCTTAAAGTTTCTTTATAGTCTTATCAAAATGTAATTCTTTCTTAAAAAAAGCATACTTCCCTATGCCTCAAGCTATATATATATTTGTCTCACGTTCTATTTCTACACATATTTGCCTCATCACTGCTATTTCTAGATGATAGATCATTTAATAGTATCTGAGAGTTCACTCAGACTCTAAGTGGCTTAGAGTCACATACTTTTAAAAAAAATTATCTTTCACAGTTTATGGGGATCAAAAATTGGAAGTAACTTGGTTGTGAGTTTCCTGTATTAGATGGCTTTGTACCTGAAAAATAATGTAGCAGTTGCATGGTATATAGTTTCCTGAGATACTATTCCCCTTTCCAAGTAATTTTAAATAGTATAATTTTTTTTTCAGAGTTTTCTTTAGATTATTAGTTGGGGAGGCTCTTTCTTCCTATTTTCTGGCAAGTAGACATGTCTTTTTAACCTGACAGGGTAAGATTAAGTGCAGCAGAGATGGTGCACTAATTGTACCTTTCCTTATCAATTCATTGTTTGTGTAAGTGAATTATTTCACATATTTTGAAGTAAATTGACTATTATCTCATTTTCTAGTATTACGAATTTGTGTCATATTTGGTTTCATTGTTAGGAATTGGGAAGTCACCAAGTATTAAATTATAAAGATATTGTAGGATTATAGTTTTTGAAGATTGACTGTTGGATTAAAAAGCACAATTCATTCTTTTTTCAATTAAATATTTCTCTATTATTCTTGTACTATACTTCCTCATTTTAGTTTCTTCCCAATGTCACATACTCAAGGAATTCTGTATTAATTAGTACTGAACTATTGTCTAGTGAGGTTCGCATACTTCATGGATGTTACTCAGACAGCCTCAATGCTTTGACAATATATTGATTCTGTCTTCTCATTCCAATAGGGTGGAAAAGTTTTGCAAGAATGCTATGCTATTAAAAGTTTGGGAAACACTAAATTGAAATATAAATTTATCTAAAAATTAGGTTCAGACAGAAAGTATCAGCAATTTAAAAAAAAACGTGAATTATTTCTGTTTCAATTGTGAGTAGACAGTTAACACTAAGCATGTTACCTTAACTACAACAATAAAAGAGAAATTGAGATAGATAGAGTTGGTATATGAAGTCTGTACTCAAAAATATTTCAAAAATTCAGAATCCTCTGCTCCTGCGTTCTGCTACTCTTCGTATATGACTCTAAATCTTATTTCCACCATGGCCATATTCCAAACAAGGGGAATGTAGTGTGGGCTTAAAGAACACGTCCCCTTCCCTTTACTATGTGTATACCCCATTTCTTCCTAAATCCAGTTGTCCAAAACAGTGTTGTTGCTATCTGAGTAGCTGCACCAGAAATTGTAGTCTTTAATCTAAACATATTTGTACCCTGCATGTAATAGTGAGTGTTGTCTCACTATAAGAAAAAGGAAAGATTGCAGGAGAGAGAGACAAGGATGAACTCTTCTATTGGTTTGCACTTTTTTTAATCACTTGAATAAAATAGTACAACTCACTTCTCTCTAGCTTCTTACCTTCATAATCAGATTATGGCATCTCTCTTTTTAGAAGTAAGAAAAACTTAAATGACTTTAAAAAACCTTTTCACTTAGTAATAGTTATATCTCAGTTCAGTTGTCATCTTCAGTAAAACTGAACCACTGTTTAAAGTTATCTCAGAAACATAGGAATCAGTCCAAGGTCTCTAAGATCTAAACACAGTTTAAGGACTCTGTGAAACCTTATGCAGAGTAGGTGAAATTATGTATATCATATGGTGATTGAGCATGGCCTCTCAAGTCAGAAGAACTGAATTTAAATTTCTTCTTTGCCATGTCCTAGATTTGCATCTTAAGCAGTATACTCTGCTCCCTTTGTTTGGTTTTCTATCTGAAACATGGAGGTAATCCTGTAATAACATATCTTCCTTATAGAATCACTGTGGGGACTAAAGCTAGATTCTGCTTTAAAAAAATAGTATATAATATTAAATGCCAAATCAATACTGATATTTTTATTATTTTAATTTGGGGTGAAGGTACTTATTTTCCATCTGTATATCTGTCTTTTATAAATATTGATAAGGAATTTTCTTGATTTCAGATTTTTACATCAATTTTACTTTACTTCTTAATAACTTTTAGATGCATATTTTGATAAATATAAACTATTTTTCAGGCTTTAAAACATATAAAAACCTATATGATTAATAATTTTATATAAGAGATTTCAGTATCAGTGATGGCAAAATGAAAGCCTATAGGAGACTGGGACAGAGATACATGAGGCAAAGCAGTTTTCTTTGTTGTTACTTGACTCATAAATTCTGTTGAACTGAACTGGCCTACAGTTGAAATGTTACTATCTCTAGTATAATGAACAAGTAGAGCCTGTACTGCTGCTCTTTTTATAAGATGTTAGCATGATGACTGGGAGGAAAAGTATTTCAAAATTGTTAGGAATTAATTAATATTGTTCTAAACTATCGCCCGATCTGCCTATTGTCTGTCATCTACAAGCTGTTCACTTGAGTCATCCTGAATAGGATTGGCAGAACACTAGATGAAGGACAACCATGCGAGCAAGCAGGGTTCCGCAAAGGATTCAGCACCATCGACCATATCCACACGGTAACGAAGCTCATTGAGGTTTCTCGGGAGTTCAAGATGCCGCTCTGCTTAACGTTCATTGATTTAAAGAAGGCCTTTGATTCTGTTGAGATGGAAGCGGTCATTGAAGCCCTAGCCAATCAGGGCATTCAAGCCCAATACATCAGGATCCTCCGTGAGCTGTATTGCGGATTCACTACCAGGATCTCACCATTCTACAAAGAAGTGATCGTTGATGTCAAGAGAGGGGTGCGGCAGGGTGATACCATTTCACCGAAACTCTTCAGTGCCACCCTCGAGAACATCATGCGACGACTGGAATGGGAAGGAATGGGAGTGAAGATAGATGGTCGGCAACTACACCACCTCCGCTTTGCTGATGACATTGTTTTAATAACACCAAACATCAGCCAAGCGGCACAAATGCTGGCCGACTTTGACCGTGAGTGTGGAAAGGTAGGACTACAGCTGAATCTTACGAAGACAATGTTTATGAGAAACAGCCTTGTTCCTGATGCCCCATTCGCTCTCAATGGAACGACCATCTCCGAATGCAACAGCTATGTGTACCTAGGTCGAGAGGTCAACATGACAAATGACCTGGCACCCGAGCTGCGCAGGAGGAAGAGAGCGGCTTGGAACGCCTTCAAGAACGTCGAAGAAATAGCTAAGAGGACGAAGAACCTCTGGCTCCGGGCACATCTCTTTGATTCCACTGTTCTTCCTGCATTAACATATGCCTCAGAGACCTGGGCCCTATGCAAACAAGATGAGAACGCCATTCAGGTCTCCCAAAGAAGAATAGAAAGAGCTATGCTTGGAATATCACGTTTCACTCAAATGAGAGAACGAATCCGGAGTTCTGACATCCGTCGACGATCAAGGATCAGGGACGCTGTCTCATTTGCCAAGGTGTCGAAAATCAGATGGGCTGGTCACGTAATGAGATTTAAAGACGACCGTTGGACTAGAGCTGTTACTGATTGGATTCCACGGGATGTCAAGAGACCGCGTGGCCGCCCACCTACCAGATGGTCAGACTTCTTTGTCAAGATCATGAACGATCGGTTTGAGGCCCTCCATGTTCCCGGAGCGAAGAGATGCCATTGAGCTACACTAGCACGCGACAGGGACAAATGGAGACGTTACTGGCGCCCGCTCGAGCAAATCGACGACTAACGGGAAGTTAAGTGATTAAGTGAAGTGATTAAGTTCTAAAATAAATTGAAAATGATATATTTACTAAATATTATTTTCAGAAAATTAGTCAGCAGCAAATTTTACATTTTATTGTTTCTTATCTGTTAAGGTTGCACTGAGCATGAAAATTATTTCCATTTTAAAATACTTTCCTGAATCTTAGAGGAATTATTTTGGCAAACTGATTGGTATCAGACTTAGAGTTTAAACACAAAACAGCTGTTGTTGAGAAAATGCTATTTTCATAACATTAATATGGTTTCAGTTAACAGTTTGGAATGAACTGTTAAACATTACCACTTCCATACATAACTACTGTTTGATTATCTCAATGACTAATTTGTTTTTTTCAATATATTATTTACTGTATCTCAAAGAGGAAGAATTTTATTGAAGCAACCCATGTTTTTCCTCATTTGCAGACTGTATCCAAGAAAAGTGGGGATTTCCAATGTGCCACTACTTAAAAGAAGAGAAATGGTGCTGTGGTCGTAATGCCAGAATGTCAGCATGTTTGGTATGATTATATTTTATTCTGGACTAAGAACTTTATCCAAATATTGCAGCATAATATTTTTGGCTAGTTCCATGTATTAAATGCCAAGTTTTCCAGAGAATTATCATTAATGATTTTGTGTATTTTATATCATCAGAAAAAAATGACTTGTCTTCCAATAATTATCCACTCAGCATGCAATTTGATAAGACTATAGAATTGTGCTTTAGAAAAGAATCATAACTGCTAAATTTTAGATATAATTGCATTAATTATTAGGTTATACCAACTACCAGGTATTAAATATAGAACTAATTCAGTGCTTTGTCCACAGCTTTGTTGTGTTTTTTTTTTATATTTGTAGCACATCACTAGGTCTAACTAATTTTTTTTAATTTACTTATTTATTGATTGATTTTGAGGTACATTTATAGACTTACAAATTTTTGTGCTTGGGTTTCAGTTACACAATGATCAGGTACCCATCCCTCCACTAATTTTATATGAAATGGGGAAAATTTTATTAAGCTGCTTGAAATACAAACTAATTGTTCAGTTCAATGAGATATTTATTTTGCCTGATTTATCTAAGGTCCTTAGACTGAGAATACTTTAGCCCATGCCCTTCTTTGTCATCAGAGATTTAAGATATGTGTGGACCAATACCCCCACTGAAAGTAAATGCAGAAGTCTTGTCAAGATCTTAGTGAACCAAATTCATTAATGCATTAAATAGATAGTATCATTTAATGATACCATCATTATCATTGTATGGAACTCACTAAGGATGCAAAGCTTTTATTCCAAGAATCCACATAAACAAATCAATTCATGTAACTTACCATCTCAATAAAAGAATTGATGAAAACAATATTTGATCATGTTATCAGATTCAGAGAAAGGTTTTGACAGTATTTAACTTTTGTTTATGATAAACACTCGCTAAAAAGTACGAAGTACATATGAACTTCAATGACGCATTTATAACAAACACAGTTAATATATTCAGTGATTTTACAAAAAGTGAAAATGATCAGGCACAAGAGAAACATGTCCATTCTCACCATTATTATTAAACATAGTTCACTATAATTTACCATAGGTATCATATATGTAACTTTTATTTATGATAAACACTTGCTAAAAAGTATGAAGTACATATCAACTTAATGAGGCGTATATAACAAACACAGTTAATATCATATTCAGTGATTTAAAAAAAAGTGTGAATGATCAGGAACAAGAGAAACATGCCCATTCTCACCATTAATATTGAACATGGTTCACTATAATTTACCGTAGGTATCACATTCCTAGATATTAAATTATGAATCTATTATAACCAGATTTTGCCATGCAGGCAAGCTACCTGTGACATATTCATATGCCAAACACAGTAACAAAATGCCTCACAATGGAGACGTTACTGGGCCCGCTCGAGCAAATCGATGAACAACGGGAGGACAGTGCTGCAGTGCTATTATAACCAAATAATAGATACTTTTTTGGAGCGATAGCACAGCTATTGAGCATTTGCAATGCATGTGGCCAACTCAGCCAACCCGGGTTCGATTCCTCCACCCCTCTCAGAGAGCTTGGTAAACTACCAAGAGTATCTCGCCCAGACGGCAAAGCCTGGCAAGCTCCCCAGGATGTATTCGATATGCCAAACACAGTAACAACAAGTCTCACAATGGAGATGTTACTGGGCCCGCTTGAGCAAATCGATGAACAATGGGAGGACAGTGCTACAGACAGTGCAGTGCTATAACCAAAAATAGTGTGGTACTAGAATAAAAGTAGACATACTGGAAGTAGGCTTGGTATAGAAACTCAAGTCACGGGGATATGGTGCCACCAGCAGGTTAACCTGTACCCACAGAGCTAGTGTATCAGCAGCCTAATGGTACCTTCAGACTTTTTGATACACCCAAAATTGCTGCTGTGCCTTTGGCCGGACCCCAGTTTACCAAGAAATTAAATGGCAAAACGTTAGGTATGTGGGAGCCACACCCACAAACGACCTCCAGCTCAGCTATACAAGTTCATTTATTGGCCTTATTTCAGAGACCATAAATCTTGAAAGAGATAAAAAAAAAAGCCACAGTTAGGACTAGCAGAATGTGCTGCAGGTGAGCAGGCATGCCCTGCAGGGCATATGCCAATAGTTCATTTCTCTGGAAAAAATGGAAACAAGGGCCATGATCCAGAGACACAAAAAAGAATCTCCTTTGGACTTTAAGCCAGGCCTACTTCACTGGGGTGCCTCAGATGGGGGTAGGTGTCGTCCCTCCACCTGCCCCCTAAAAATCCCAGTGTCTGCCAACTTCCAGAACCCAATGAGAAGTGCAAGTATGTGGGTTCAGTGACAGTAAACTCCAGACCTCAAGGGATAGGGGATGGGCTGTTCCTTCTCATTCCCCTGTACCCATGGAACTCTGGAAATCACGGCCCACAAAGTGCCTCCTGCTGCCACTTAAGCTCTTTAATGACCATGATCCAGAGATAAGCAAAAGAATCTCCGAACTGAGCAGCTTTCTCAGAGATATCTCCAGACCCTGATTATCTAAAATTTTAGAATTCCAGAAGCACATGGCCACTCTTGCAGCCACCCAACATCTTATGGTATTCATAACAAGCAATACATAAGAGAGTATGGGGGAGATTGTCTGCCATAGAGACAGGGAGAGTGGTGGGATAAGGGGAGACTGGGGATCTTTTATTTATTTATTTATTTATTGAATCACTGTGGGAAAGGTTACAAAGCTTTCAGGTTTAGGTCTCAGTCATGCAAATATCAAACACATTTCCCTTTACCAATACTTATTTTTTACCATGAAGAACCCCAATAAAACCCCACCCCCCACCCCTCCCAGTCCCTGTGAGGCAGATGAATTCTAGTTAACACTCTATCTGCTTTGATTAGATTCATTGTTTCAATAAAAGATTCACCACTATTATTTAGAGTTTACCCCCCCAAAATCAGACATGCTGAAAAAGCATTGTGAAGTGATTTGCTTTCTGCAGCTGGGTTCAAGAATTAAATGTTGGTTTTGGATTTCTGCTATTTTACCTATTGACCCTGGAAGTATTTCTACTGAAAGTCAGATAGTTAAGAAATTGGTTTCTGTATTCTGGAGTCGTGGCCGTGCTGGAGAGCCGCTTGTGGGGGGGCAACTGGTGGCCTCGGTAGGGCGTGAAGGGTGGACCAAAACGCCCCCCTTCCCATGAGGTTTTAGACTGGGGATCTTGAGGGTGGAAAATATGCACTGGTGGATGGTTGAGTGATCAATCATTGTGTGACTGAAACTCAAACAGGAAAGCTTTGTAACTGTAACTCACAGTGATTAAAAATAATAATAATAATAATTAAAAAATTGAAACTCAAACCATGGCAATTAGGGAAGAAAAATGAAAGAACAGGCTTGCAGAAAAGTTTGTCACTATTTAAACTTAATAAAATAATATACTTTTAAAAAACCAATTATTCCAGTATAAAAGTATCCGCTCTCCAAAATATAATAAACAACAGTCTACAAAATTGACATAGGAAAGCATGTTTTATGTTTATATGCAAATAACAATTTAGAAAATAAATGAATAAAATCAAATCCCATATACAATTAATTGCTTTTAAAAATATCAAACATCTGGAATCAACAAAGGAGGTGAATTGCTTATATGTCAAAATCTTTAGGTCACTAATTAAAATAAATAGAAAATCCAAGGAAATGGAAGAAATATTATGCTTATAGATTGGAAGAAATAGAAACATTAAAATAGCTGGGCTATCCCATAGTTGAATTATACAGAGAACTCAATATCTATCAAAAATTTTAATGGCAGTCTTAAAGGAAATGCAAAAAATATTAAAATGTGTATGGAACCACAAAATTCCTCAACTAGCCAAAGAAATTCTAAGGAAAAAAATTAATGGGAGGCATTACATTTCCTCACTTCAAACTATAAAGCCATAGTAACCATAGTGTGATACTGGAATAAAAGCAGATACTCAAATCAATGGAACAGAATTGAGAGCCTGAAAATAAGCCCTCAAGATATATGATCAGTTATATTATGGCCAACAAGTCTAGAGTTTAAAATGAAGGAAGGAAAGTCTATTTAATTAAAGGGGTTGAACTGGGTGAAACTAAACACCACCAGCTCACACTGTGCAACAGAGTTAATTCAAAATCAAGTGAACACTTAGGTGTTAGATCCAAATCCTAAAATACGTAGCATACATAGGCACAGTACTCCACGATATTGCTTTCATTGATATCTTTGACGATTCCACTTCATTGGCAAGGAAACAAAAAAAGCAAAAATAAATGGGTCTTCATCAAACTGAAAAGCTTCTGCATTGTAAATGAAACCATCACTAAAATAAGAAAACTTCCTTTTGGACGGGAGAAAATTTTCACTCACTATCTGATAAAGGAATAATGTCCACTATTTTAAAAACACAAGCTCAGGGGCTGGAGCTATAGCACAGCGGGTAGGGCATTTGCCTTGCACGTGGCCGACTTGGGTTTGATTCCAAGCATTCCATATGGTCCCCTGAGCACCTCCAGGAGTAATTCCTGAGTGCAGAGCCAGGAGTGACCCCTATGCATCACCAGGTGTGACCCAAAAAGCAAAAATAAAATTAAATTAAAAAAATAAAAACACAAGCTCAACAACAACAAAATAAATACCCCATTCAAAATGTAGAACAAGCTCTATACACTTTTGCAAAACAGACACAACGGATGGTCAACAGGCACATGAAAAAATGTTCGTCATCTCTGAATAGAAGAGAAAATGGAAGTAAAAGTGACAGTAAGAAACCACCTCATAGGAGTGAGACAGACCTGCATCTAGAAAGTCAAAAACAACCAGTTTGGGCAGGTTAGCAGGCGCAGGCAGATGTAAAGAAAGGGAACCTCATTCACTGTTGGCGGAAATGTCAACTGGACCAGGAAAACAACATGGAGAGGGGCTGGAGTCATAGCATAGCGAGTAGGGCATTTGCCTTGCACGTGGCCGACCCGGATTCAATTCCCAGCATCCCTTATGGTCCCCTGAGCACCACGAGGAGTAATAACATAAAAATAGGGCTAAAGAGAGAGCTCAATGGGCTGAAGAACATTCTTTATATGCAGGAGTCTCAAGTTTGTTACAAGTCACCTGAGCTCTAAGCCAGGAGCATTTCCTGAGCACCACTAGTGTAGCCCAAACCCCAAAAGAGAAAACAAAATTATCCCCCCCTAAAAAAAATTAATCATTTCTATCCCTTGATAGAAATTCAAGGGTAATTTATCCCCCATGAATTATTTTTAAATAATTGTATCAATAATTGAAAATAATCCAATCTTTGCCTTTAAAATACAACAATATATAGGTAATTAAATAGAGCCAAATTGCATAGCAATGATATACTTAAGCATGGACCATAATACTACAAAGTTTCCCCAAATTTCTCTTGCTGAGTCCTGTCATCGCCAGCCTCTGAATCTTGCATTTGCTAGGTCTTTTGATAGCACTTGTCCTTGTGTTTGACTTAATCTTGCATTTTTATTTCATCATAGTCTTGACTTAATCTTGCATTTTTATTTCATCATAGTCTCTTTGATTAAAAATCTGTATATGATGTTGTCATTAAAAGTCTGTGTCAGTTTTTTCATCTGGATCTTGAGGAACAAGAACAAAGTGATGGAAATTGGTAAAGGATCTGCTTTCTTGAAAGAAGCACCCAAAAATGTGAGCAGGGCCATGTCAGATATGAAGAAATGTGTAATAGTGTGGGGTGAAAACCAGAGACAGAAGTATCTTTCTTGATACAATGGAATGTTACAATGAAACTAAAAGAATAAAATGTTTGCAATGTTAAAAAATTGCAGTGTTAATCCAACTATGGTGCCAAATTTATTGCTAACTATGATGTTCACATGACAGCAAAATTGCCAAATGTTTTTTTCTTAGAACATGTTACTGTAATGTTAAGCAAAAAACATAATAATTAAGTCATGCATGGCGGTAATGTGTTTAATGTCCAAACTCCTATGATAATTTGATATTTCTGAAGACTGCTAATTTTATGCAGGGTAGCAGCGATATGATAATCTCTTTTGATTTCTCCTTAGTCCCTTCTCGCTTCTGCCTACAGTGACTTTTTTAGTGTTAGAGTGATCTTGTCAAGTTTTGGAAATTCTTCATTTAGCACATTTTATTTTATCACCTTTGCTCTGCACCTGACCTTTCCACAAATATTGAAAGATCAAAGGGGTTTTAAAAAAAAGTAAATAAATCTTACCTTTTTGGTAATGTTTTTTAAAAATTAAAGATACTAACCAAAAATTGAAGCAAATGCTTGGTTTATCTTTCCTTATTGTCCAAAACAAGTATTTATTGGCATGAAATTTCTTATCCTCTACCTGATTATTTTTATTATATAATCAAAATTTATTATTTATTCTTCTAAAGTAATAAAACTTAGCAACACACACCAAAAAGTGCTGCATAATATACTTGTGTTGACAGCATGTAATTTATTATGAAAACTCTATTTCTTTACTTAGTTCAGCCTTTTAGCAAAAGTCATAATAAGTCTAATCTGAAGTTAGCACAATCAGTACTAGATATGAAACTTGTTTTTTTCAAAAATAAATCTGTTCTGGACCTGTGTTACTATTTCCTTTAATACAAACATTACATAATAACTATCTCCTGCATTCATCATATTCTAGCAGTGCTCCCTAAGGTAAGCAATTTTGTCCTCTGTCCCCTGAGAGCACTGAAACCATCCAGGAGGTCAGTAATAGCCTCAGATGCATTGGGGAGACCATTCCTGTTAGTTCATCTGAAAAAGATTTCTAATTGGGTGGTGAGTGATTTTTTTCTGAAAGGAGGACGGGGGTGGCTTAGACTTAAAATAAGTTTGGGTACCTTTGTGATGTTCAGTAAAAGAATTCTTCATGTCAGTGAGAAAATTACCATTCCTTCTTCCAGTAATTTGTGTGCAGCAAATCATCTTCCTACAGTGAACTCTTTACATCTACATAGTGCAGAGGAGGGAGACATAAATAGGGTTCCAAGAGCAGATTTTTGGTCTCTGTTCAGCTGCTAATGGTCTGTGCAGCTTGATGCAAATTTACCTTATCAGTCACCTATGCATTTGTGAAAACTGCACTCTTATAAGGCAGTGTGTCAATTATCCTTTAACGTATAATTAAAACATGCGATACAGCTATATCCAAAAAGTTTTATTTATGAATAAAAAGAGATCTGAAACAAATGCAGGTATTTAAAATTTGAATTGGAAGTATTTATAGATATTTATTTGAGATATCGTTCAATTAGCATTTCAAAAATAGGATTTAAGTTAAAGTAGTTTAGTCTAGTGATAAAATATTACGAGTGTGGAAAGAATTAGTTCCTAAAAATGAAAGTTTTAGAGGTACCTTTAAATGAAACTTTCAAATGAAAGTTTCAGAAGTGCAAGTCTGTACCCCTATATAAATTAGAACAAATATATATTATTCATGTAATTTTGAGTATATACTAGAATTGTTAGAAAATGCTTGTTAACATTTTTAACCTTGAGTAAATATAAATTTATACTTATATTAAATTTATAAAATATAAATTCAGCTACATATGTATAAAACAGTAAAAATGTGTATTGCTTCTTCTTTTGCCTAACCCTTGAATCATATGTTACAATTCGATTAGAATTTGCAGGCCATGCAATCCAAAACTATACATACTTTAAATGAATATTTTGTTCATTTTGTAGATAAAGATGAGATTATATATTTATAAAAATTTGAAGAAAATATGTTGACATTTACCATAAAGCATATTATGCATAATTTTAGACCTGGGCTTAGTTGATCTTCTGAAAGTGAGCTAAGAGTTTTTATTTCCTCTCTGCTGTTTTCTAATCCTTATAAATTTCAAGGAGTGTATACGATTGAGGTATATATGTGTGTAACATGGCATACATTCAATACAGATCACCGCTAAATTATACAAGTTGACATGCCATAATGATATTAACACATTTATGTGTATAAACTTACGTGTTATCACTTAATTAATCTTTTTAAGTGTCACTTTTACAAGCTATTCTACAGTGTGTTTATAATTCCTACAAGATAAGACTAAATATGTCAGCAGTCTTTGTCTTGTTTTTTTCTCCTTAAAGGCACTGGAGCGGGTTGCTGTTGGCCAGGGGGTAAGTAAGAGTGTTTACTCTAACCCAACTGATGAACATGACAGTTTTCTCTCAAGTACTTTTCATTCTTGACCTGATAATGAACTTAAAACCTGATGGGATTTAATAAATATCATCTCAGTTTGTTACATCTTCATACTCAAATTTATATTTTATATGTTTACTTAAATTGAAAATGAACTTTCAGTGAAAAGAGCTTTTTAAGAAAAGAAAAAGAAAAGAAGATGACTTTGAGAAAAAGTTTCACATTATTTATTCTCCTACTGTCATGCCCCATTTCATTGCTTTATATTAAACGATCTATAAACATTTCTAAAGAATCCCTTTGCTAACTAGGAGGCTTTTAGTTCAAGTGAACATAAACAAGGCATAGCTTTCGATTTATTTCTTATTTTTTAGTCCAAAATGCATATTGTGATTGGTTATTGTTTATTTTGTAACTATTTTCTTTAATATCATGACTAGTCATTAGTTGCAACAGCCAAATAAGTTTGCACCATATGAGCAGAAGTTAAATGTATTCCCAAAGTATGCATCTGATTACCTGCTCTCTGATTACCACCTGTGATTCTTTTAACATGCTAGGGAATTTTAAAGTTTTTTTTAAATAGTTCTTAATAGTTTTTCGTAAGATTTTTTTCTGTTGTATTTAAATTATAGAGATTTCTTTTTTGCTTTTTTCCCCCCAAAGGCCATTAATATGTTCATTTTAATTTACTAAAATAGTAATAATTTAGGGGCTGAGAGATAGTACAGTGAATAGGGCACTTGCCTTACATGCAGCTGACTTGGATTCAGTCTGTACTACTACCCCATATGGTTCGCTGAGCCCTACCAAGCATGATCCCTGAGCAGCACAGAGATGAGTAAGCCCTGAGCACTGCTGGTTGTGGCTCAAAAAAAAAAAAAAAGAAGAAGGAGGAGGAGGAAGAGGAGGAGGAGGAGGAAAAGTGAGGAGGAGGAGGAGGAGGAGGTGGAGGAGGAGGAGGAGGAGGAAAAGTGATAATATTCTATAATAGTTGCATCAGTAAGTACTTGTTCTGAATAGGGATAATGATATTAGTGACATTTTTCCTTTTAGGCCATTCATTGTACTTACCTAAGAATTAATGAAACTGCTGGTTGGCATCTTGTTTACATTAAATTACTGGTTTAGTAACCTTGGATACATGCCATAATTTTTTATAGCATTTAAAGTCTTCAATAGGAAAAACAAATAATAATAGGTATAACAGTAATGCTTTTATTGTAGAGTTATGAGGATTCAGTGAATGATAAATGTATAATGCAAAAAATGATTAAAATATACTAAGTACATCTACTAGAACATATACTAAATACTCAGTGCCAGCTATTGTTGCTGTTGTGTTATCAGTAATTAATAATAATATGAAAATACTGTCTTAACAGTTTGACAAAATATTTCTTAGTGTTTTCTTCATCAGTTAAATCACACAGTACAATGGATATCTGATAGGTTCTCTTGTTATCTTGATATATACAGAGGAGACTCTCAAGTCGTCTACACTGAGATCTGTATCTTTAATTTTAGACCTACACTCTTAAGTAGTGAGCTACTTCTCGGTATAGTAGTTCCTAGGATTTGTAAGAGGAAGGATCTTTTGTCATAATAATATTATAGTGTATTTCTGTGGATTTCTATTTCCTGAATGCCCATTCATGTTTCAATGCCCAATCAGATGAGTTCAGTGTAATCCCAACCTTTTCAGAGACTGACTCACAGAAGTTCAGTTGTGTGTTCCTGCCCCCTTGGTTTATTCATTCCTGAGTCCTAATTTCAAGCTCAGTGCCCTTTCCACTAGACCTATAAAACGTGTGCCTGATATCCATGCTTTTAGGATGTGCTCTTTCTGCTCCTTCTCATGTTAAAACACCTTTACTTACTCGACTGATTTATTACTTGTGAAGAAGAGAAAGTAAACTCTGAGCCCCATTTAGTTTATTTCAGAAACAGTCAGGCACGGGCTGCTCAAGAGCTCTTGACTCCCTTCCCACTTATTCCCTCCATTTTTACCGAGATGGATAGACTTAGTTTTACCAGGAATGTCCATTTGAGGCACTTCATAACTCTCTTCCATTTCTTAGAAAACAGCCATAAAGATACTATTTACTGGGGGTAACATTTATTCGATACTGTTCGTGTTTCTCTCTGCATTCCATTTCTGTATGTTTTTGCTTAAATTGCAAGTTTGAGGGTCTTTTTATTTTGGTTTTCAATTTAAAAGCAGTTTTTCATTACATTTATTTCTAATTTATTTAATGATTTTACATATTCACATAAGCTTAGAAAAGAACTTTAACTATTTAGAGTCAGTTTCATATAAAATTTACATAAAAATATAGCTTCCATCTATTATAGCTAGTCAAGTAGAAAGTTAGGGCTTTGTAAGTCATTTTCAATACTAGCAGTAATATTTCCCCCCATGAAACAGATCTCCTAAAATGCCTTGAATTTCAGCAGAACAATGTAAGAGTAGGTGTTAATAAAAGTTAAGGCATTTCAACATTTTTATAAAAGAACTGAAGATATTTCAGAAACATCTTGAAGTCAAGATTTGGGTACTGTAGAACAGAATTATACATGTGAAATGTAAGATGTGAAATGTTTTCAGAAATATAAAATTTTGAATAAAATATTTTAAAGCAATTTTCAAAGAAAGTTAAGAACTCAGTTTTTTCATGGTTTTTTTGTTTTTGTTTTTTTGTCTCAAGTCAAGGAGGTTTTATATAAAAATTGTGACTGGAAGATTTTATGTAAGAAGTGTGCCTAGAAAAAGGTTATAAATTTTAGCATGGGCACTCAAGTATGCATATGCACTGTACCTGCTTTAGTGAGTTATTTTAGCTATTCACTTTGGAATGATGGTTTTGCAAATCCCATTATCTACCAGAAACAACTCTGCCCTTTTCCCACCATCCAGAAAGAACAGAATGTGTGTTCTTTCAAAGTGCTCTGTCAGAATTCTACAAGTCAGATATTCTCTAGTGTTAAGTCTTAAGGACAACATTTGCATTGTTGGAAGATCCAAGTAATAACAATCAACAGCTGTACTTGTGGTTTTTGTTCTATTAGCACTAGGGGCCTGAAGAATAGGAGCTTGAATTTAGATGAAAGAGGGGTGGAAAAGAGTGACATTTCTGCCTATGCACTCAGGCAGAATTTTATTTTGTTAATATAAACTCCATCTGAATTCTAATACTCATTCTAACTGCAATCAGAAGTAAGGATTTGGGCGGGATAGACACAGAAAGATTGCATTCATCTGGGGAACATAAAGTAACAAAATGAGAGACTAACACCCAGGAGTGGCCCAGATTAGTACCAGGAATTTTGTTCCATGACTTGGAGGCCAGCCACACGTGCTAGAGGAAAAGGAAGCTCAGATGGGAGCACCAAATAAAGGGTGTTGGGAGGATCCTCCCAGGATGGGAGAAGCTTGCTGAAAGTAGACTATAGACCAAACATGATTGCCACTCAATGGCTCTCTTGCAAACCACAGAGCCCAAAAGGAGAGAGAGAGAACAAAAGGGAATGTCCTGCCACAGAGGCTGGGTGGGAGGGATACTGGGACCCGTGGCGGTAGAAAATGGGTACTGGTGGAGGGATTGATCATTGTATAACTGAAACCCAAGCACAAAAATTTGTAAGTCTATAACTGTACCACATGGTGTTTCACTAAAAAAAAAAAAAAAGTAAGGATTTGGGGTTCTGAAGGAACGTTAGAAAAGGATAGTTCAGTGAACATACACATCCCATTGGACTATGTCTTTAAAACTATACCTGTCATTGACTGATTTTAGGGTTGTTTTTTCCCCCGTTTTTTTTATGGAGTGATAGCACAGCGGTAGGGCGTTCGCCTTACAAGCGGCCAACATGGCCGACCTGAGTTCGATTCCTCCGCCCCTCTCGGAGAGCCCGGCAAGCTACCAAGAGTATTCGATACGCCAAACACATTAACAACAAAGTCTCCAATGGAGACGTTACTGGGCCCACTCGAGCAAATCGACGATCAACGGGAGGGCCTTTTTTTATGGTATCACCATGAGATAAAATTACAAAACTTTCATGTTTAAGTTTCATTCATACAGTGATCGCACACCCATCCCTCCAACAGTGTACATTTTCCACCACCAAGGTCCCCAGAATCCCTCTCCCCTACCCCTCCTCCTCCCTATGTCTTTTCATTTCATTTCATTTCATCATCCTGTTATTCGTCGATTGCCTCGAGCAGGCCCCAGTAACGTCTCCTTCATCCTAGCCCTGAGATTATATTCAAGGCTCTTTAGGAGAATGAGACCCATCATTGTTACTGGTATTTGGCATATTGGGTACACCACGGGGAGTTTGCCAGACTCTGCCCTGTGGGCAGGCTACATTAGATAGCCTGCAAGTTTGTCCAAAGTAGGAATGAGATAATAAGATGTCATAAAAAGATGTCCTGATAAGATGTCATTCGCGGCCGCGCGGTTCCGCAACCTGGATTTTATAGTCTCTGAGTCTTGGCCGTTGATGGGATTACACGGCGCCAGGGGACCAGGTGGTGGGTGTGACCCCCGCCTACTGGGATTTGGAGGATCTGGGTGGAAGATGCTTGACTCCAGTCCGCGTAGGCTTGGAGATCTCGGCCCCGGAACCCGCGTGGCTTTGTCCCTCTGCCAGTACCTTCATGTGTGCGGAGAGTGGTCTCAGCATGGTGGTGGCTGGTCCTGGAGGTCTTCGGCTGCCGGAGCCCTGGTCAGGGCGGGGAGGAAAGCTCAACCCGCTCCCCTCCAAGGGGCCTCGGTGAGGAACAGCCAGGCGCGGGGTCAGAAGATTAAGAATCTAAGAATCTAAGAGGTCAGAAATCTAAGAATCTGTGTCTTAGATTTCTCAAAGTTCTCAGTGCTGTTGATCTCCCTCCATTCTTGCTTACTTTTTTCCCTTTCATCACTCTTGCGTAGAGGGCAGGCTGTTGTTTTAGTATTAATTTGCATTGGGTTTTTAATACTAATTTTCAACAAGACAATATTTCTGTATTGTTGGCATAGAGATTAATATTCTAGAGTATATCATTGTGAATTCAAAAAGTGTGGGGCGTAGGACATGTGCTTCTGGTGACTGAGGAGACTGGCCCACAAAGATAGACGACAAAGGAACAGGGAAATGGAGGAATAGGGCCCACAAGCTGATTGGTAGTCAGGGACATTTATTTCATACTCATCCTCATCCTTATAGATTCATTCTCCTACAGTGTAGTTGCTTCTTCTACAGTGTAGTGGGTGTACACATAGGTGTGGTTGAACATTATCATAACAACAAACATATGTAAACCCACTCCTTCAGGGGAAATTCTTCTCAGAGATTAATTTAAGGACAAAAATCTCATCTGTGGGTTCAGCAGCACTCTAGATTACTAGGAGATCTGCTCAAGGGTGGGATCCCAACTAGGGTGTATTGCTTTCTCCTTTGCTAAGTTAGTAATCCATTTAAACAATCATAATAAATTTACTTATTTCTAATATTTCTATTCATTTTGTATAAACACAGTAGGAGATATATTAATCTTAAGGTTAGCTATTCCTGGGGACATCTCGCTATATATCCCAATCAGGTTAGTCTTTCTTAACCCCAGGAGGGTCCTTATTCAGTTACTTCTTTTTGGGTCATGACAGAGTTTGTTCCGTGACTGTGCTCCTATTGTACTTTTTATTGCTCTTACCTTGTCCCTTTTTCAGTGCCAAAGTAGCCTATACCTTGACCTGGGTCCATCCTTGTCCCTCGCTAAGACCTCCTTTTGAGGGTATTGGGAAGAAAGGGTAACTGAGTCTTAAGTCAAGTAAATATGATGGATGCCCAGGAGTAAATATTATTCGGAATCAGTTAACTGCAATGTTACAAAAACATAGCATCAACTGTCTTCCTATGTCTTAAACGAAAAGGACATTGCTAAATAAACCATGCAAATAACATAAAGAAAAGAGAAAAGCAATATAGGGTTATTAGTGCCTGATAGAATTGGCTGTGCCTCAGGGGCACTGTTGTGGGAGTTACTCAATAAACCTAAACTCTCTGCGGAAGGAGAAAGGACAAACCAGTGTTATACAACATATCATATAAAATGTTATATTGTATTATATAGTTATATGTGGGCTTGTGGGTAGAGTTTCGGCAACTTCTGTAATTTCCTAAAGAATAGTTTCATTGCTGCAGCAAAGTTTATTCTTCTACTTACACTGTACTTTTCAACTTTAGGCTTCTGTGAAACTAGTATGTTTTCTCTCAGCCTTTCTCTTCAGCCATTCCTTCTTTCTTTTGGAAAACATTTGAAACTTCACCTACACCTCCTACCTTTTTTGCCCAGGAAATGAAACCTTGCCAAGATTTCAAGCCCTGCTATTATCCTTTCCAAGGCCCTTCTTTTTTAACTCTACAGTAGCCAGTGTTGTGATCTTTCAATTCTTAGACATAATTTGTAATTCCTTTTCTTCTTGGTAGAAAAATCTCTAGTTTACTACTATTCAATAAATCCACTTTCTCTTTTCTATGCATCTTTTCTGACTACTTTCCAATAGATTCCAGAGCTGACTTGATTATTTGTAATTGTTTATATTTATTGGGCTGGAGCGATAGCACAGCGGGTAAAGCGTTTGCCTTGCACGCGGCCAACATGGCCAACCTGGCTTCAATTCTTCCACCCCTCTCAGAGAGCCTGGCAAGCTAACGAGAGTATCTCGCCTGCACTGCAAAGCCTGGCAAGCTTCCCGTGGTGTATTCAATATGCCAAAACAGTAACAACAAGTCTCATAATTTGTTGTGAGATGTTACTGGTGCCCACTCAAATGAATCGATGAACAACGGGAGGACAGTGCTATAGTGCTATTTTATTGTACCTTTAGTTAATACATTTCACTGGAGGGGCTCATGCTTCTTTTCAAATGATTATATCTTATTTGTTATTTCTCCTATAATTTTTTCTACCTTCTTACATAATTACTTTCCAGTTGCTTGCCTCAGTATAGCATTTTAATATTAAATGGGAAAAATTATAAAATTTACCTGTATATTTTACAACAAAGTTAGGCTAGTAACATCCCCTTATGATTCCAATACTGGTATTGTTTTTATTGGAGGCATTTTTAAGTTATTCATTTTTTTTATGATTATAATATGTCTTTTTTTTTTTCCAGCTGCCTACTGAATCACTGTTCTACCGTGCGGTCCTTCAGGATATTATTAAAGATTGCTATGGCATCACCAAATGGTATGAGCATTTTATTTTAATAAGAATAACCATGTGTACTTTAAGTGAACCATCTTTTAGTATAGGTAAACTTATATAGGGTGACAGTAATTGGTAGCAGCTTTGCATTTAAACTTAATAACTAAGAAGGATATGTTAACTATATCTTAATCTTTTTTTTTATATTTTTGATTTTGGTTTTGACCTGGTCATGCTGAGGGCTTATTCCTGGCTCTGTGCTCAGGGGTTACTCCTTGTCGGGTTCAGGGGACCAAAAGTAGTGCCATGAATTAAACCTGGTTGGCTACATGAGAAGTAAGTGCCCTACCCACTCTACTATCTTTCTGGTCCAAATCTATAATTTTTTAAGTGAAACGGAGGTTCAATTTGTTTTGTTTTGTTTGGTTGTAATAATATATAAAGATTGCTGTGGAATTTTAGAAATATTTAATTTGTTATAAACAAGTAATTCAATAAATAATATATTATCATTGAGCAGTATTATATTTAAAATGGTTCATAACAATACATACATACTTAGGACAGATATCTATCATCAACAAACAGTGTGACCATGCAAGATCTACTAATAAAATAGTAGGCCTGATTGTGTTTTGTTTTCTGTTTCCCACCCCCCCTCCAATAATGCACTCTTCACAAACAGTGGCAAAGGTAGGAGAATTTTTCATACTTATTGTTCAACAACTGCTACACTTGCATACAATTTTAATCCTGTCAATTTTCATGAATGTTCACTTACTAATTTTTTTCTCTTACTATTTTTAGATTTCTGTTACCCATTTGCTTATAGTAAAATATTCCAGATAAAACATAAGTTTTTGGCTTTTGAAAATCCACACTAATAGTAGCAAAGGATTTTTTTTATCATTTCTCTAGAAGAATAATAATTTACTGATCAAGATTACTGCATACAATTTTCTACATATAGCATTGGTTTTTACTGATATTTCAATGTAAAATCCCCAAGTTCATACCCACATCTCTATTCTCTTCCATATAGTTACCTATTTTCAAAATGATAATTAGTGAATTCTGTGTGTTTTGCTGAAACTAACTCCTTCTTTTGAGTTCATCCCGAATATGCTAAGCTAGTTGTATAAAATCACAAAATTGTGCAAATTCATAATCATACAAGTATTGATTCCGTTTTAAGACCTTAACTCTTTTTACAAATTAATTTTTCTCTTAATTCCCACTTGAGGCTATTAATGTTCTATTCTAAATCATCTTCTCACTTAAAAATCCATCAACAACAATTCCCCATTTCTACTTTCTTTACTATTCAGAAAATAGATTATTTTAATTATATATTTCGTTTAAAAGCCTCACTCACCTGTCAGCCACAATTGGACATATGAGTGATTATTGTTCTTCAAAATCTTTTTTATGATCAATTGTCTAGCTGTATTCCCTGGGATATGCAGAGAAATAGAACAGTAGGTAAGGTACTCGCATGTGACAACCTTGTTTTTATACAGTACCACATATCATCTCCCGAGCACTGCCAGCATGATTTCTGAGCAATGCCAGGCATGACCTAGCTTCCAACTGCCCCTCTCCCCATAAAAGTGCATTTTTTTCCCTCTTTTCTTACTTGGTACACTTACTAATTTCATGAAGGGTTTTTCTTCCTACTCCATGCTTTTAGTATTTTGAGGCATTCTCTAGTGTTCTGTCTTCTGCTACCATATCTTTTAATTTCCTCTTTCTCTAACAGCAAGTAATTTATTGCATGTATTTGACTTGTATCTCTTTTCAGAATTTCAAATCTATGTTATGCATTTTAATCTGAAAAGCTTCACATACATTCTTCACAATTTTACTAAATTCAGCTACATCCAAAGGCCAAAATCAACTTTGTAAAATTCTGTTTCTTTCTGTTTCTTTTGACTTATTCTGTTTTTTCTTGGTATTGATATAATTATTTCCAAGCTTAAGAAATCCTGAAAAATCTCATACTATTTTTCTCCCATCACCCTGTTTGAATCAGCTTCAATTCATTGTCAAGATTTGCACGTGTTATACTTTTTTCAATCTGGCAACTGTTCGCAGTGTATGTCAGGCTGCCTACTGGGTCATAGTTACATAGGATAGTGTGTCCACACAAGAGTATTTTATAGTCCATTGTGACCACATACTTGGTTATGTGTGTGGCAAGGTTTGTTTTTAATTGGTTTGAGAACATGGAGACAGAAGAAAGACTAGGAATTGCAGAACAGATGTCAGTGAAAAGATGGAAACCAAAAGAGTTGAGCAGTTATTAGGGCTGCATTCTCTTAAGAGATATCCAGTAGGCAACATAGGAAACAAAGCAAAGAGAGGAAACATTCTATATAGTGTTATGTGACAGAAGTTAGTGTCCTATCAAGAGGACTAGAACTATCAGATTAACTACTGTTACTCGAGTTAGGGCCCTGAGGGTTCATATTATCTGATGAGTATGAGTTAGAACTGGACAGTCCTAAAATGGACTTAGAATTATTTCAAGCTGTGATGAAATTACTTCTTAATACTGCTTTGACTAGCCGTCTACTAGAAGCAAAAGTAGTGTATGTGTAATCCTCTAGGAAATTATTGCTGCAATTTGCTATTCAGACAGAATCTACCAAACAACCAAAAATTATGTATGTATGATTAAATGAGGTGACATGACAAAGCCAAAAATAAATATAACCAACAGAAATGAAACCATTGGAGATATAGAATAACTTAAAATAACTATGCTCAGGTGACTTTCACTCTGGGAAAATAGCAACACTTTTTTTCTCCCCTGGGAGATGAGCTACCCCAGTGATATTTAGAGATTGCTCCTGGCTCAGAATACTGTTGCTGAGGATCAAACTGGGACTGCCATGTGCCAGACACACCTTATACTATCGGTACGATAAGATCCACATCTCCGTGTAAATATATTTGAGTGTCTCGAGTATAGCTATGTGTGTGTATTTATATATGTACATGAAACTTTCTTGTAGTTGCATATATCACTGTGTGGAACTTTGAGACATCAGTGGTTGCTGGGGAAGACTAGGCAGTAAGATTGAAGGAAAGTGATTTTGGCTAAAACGTTACACGCGCGCGCACACACACACGCACGCACACTGACACCTCTTTATCCAGTCACCTGTCCTTAGCACTTGAATTGGTCCCAGATCTTAGCTATTAAAAATTGTAATGAATTTAAATGGGCATGTATCTTTTTACATTGGTCTTTCTTATATTGTTTGCCCTGATATTTATTATCAAAGAGAAACAAATTAAAATAATAAAATATCACCTCACTCCTGTGAGAATGACCTGTTATTAAAAACTAATGCTGATAAGGGTCTGAGGTAAAGGAACCCTCAATCACTGTTGGGAATGTAATTTTATTTAGCCTTTAAGGGAAACTGTGAAGAGTCCTATAATATTTAAAACAGATTTACCAAATGACCCAGCAATTGCACTGGTCACTGTCACTGTCCTCCCATTGTTCATCGATTTACTCATGCGAGCCCAGTAACTTGGTAAGACTTGTTACTTATTACTGTGTTTGGCACACGTTACGGTAGCTATGCTATCACTCCAGCCCATTCCACTGGTATATTATTTTTATATATACCAGTAGGCTGGAGCAATAGCATAGTGGGTAGGGCGTTTGCCTTGCACAAGGCCAATCAAGCCAACCCGAGTTTGATTCCTCCGCCCCTCTCAGAGAGCCCGGCAAGCTACCGAGAGTATCCCGCCTGCACGGCAAAGCCTGGCAGGCTTCCTGTGACATATTCGATATGCCAAACACGGTAATAACCAGTCTCACAATGGAGACGTTACTGGGCCCGCTCGAGCAAATCGATGAACAACAGGAGGACAGTGCTACAGGTTAGCAAAAAGCCTTTGTTTGTCTTTTTTTAGGGTGTCACACCAAGTCATTGGGGAGTGTCACACCAAATCATACTCAGAACTTATTCCTGACTCTGCTTAGGGATCACTCCTGGAAAGCCAGGGGAGACCATCTGGGGTGCAGGGTTCAAACCAAGGTCAGCTACATACAAGACTAGCCACCTTACCCTCTGTACTATCTCACTGGCTCCTAAGCAGAAAGTTTTAGGATGGATAGTTATCAAATGTAAGCAAGAACTTAGAGCAATTGGAACTGTTCACTTTGTTGATGGGATTTAAGAAGTTTGTTCAGTCCCTTGAAAAATAAGCTAGCATTGTCTAATAAAATTGTAAATTTCTCAGTGCTTTGTCTGAGCAATTACACATCTAAGTATATATCTTAGGAAAACTTTGAACTATACACTTTAAGAAATTGTTTAGGAACAAAAGTTTTATTAATAGGAGAATAAATAAATTTCACTTCTCCGTTAAAATAGAATGAAGAGATAATGCACTTGCTTTCATGTACCTGACTCAAATTTTATACCCGACACTCCCTGTGGTCCCCTGAACCCCTCAGGAATGATCCCTGGGTACAGAGCCAGGAGTAAGCCCTGAGCACAGTGGGATGTGCCCCAAAACTATATATATATATATATATATATATATATATAATAAAAATAAAATAAAATGGAATGGCATGCTGTGACACAGTGAAAAATAATAGTTTACAATTATATGCATCATTGTAAATGAATCCTATAAATATAGAAATTGCAAAAAAATTACTTTAGGCTGGTTACTTCTAATAAAGTAAAGTAAAGTAAAGTAAAGGCCCTCCCGTTGATCGTCGATTTGCTCGAGCGGGCCCAGTAACGTCTCCATCGGAGACTTTGTTGTTACTGTGTCTGGCATATCGAATACTCTCGGTAGCTTGCCGGGCTCTCCGAGAGGGGCGGAGGAATCGAACTCGGGTCGGCCATGTTGACCGCTTGTAAGGCGAACGCCCTACCCGCTGTGCTATCGCTAAACCAAACACAACTGGGTGATTATTTAGGAGTATAAATAGGCATTAGACAATCTCAAAAACGTATGATAATGGTAAACACAAGCAGGGTTCAGTATGGTGATTTCCTATGGGAGAGTAAAATTGTGTAAAGTGTGATGGGAAAGGTGGGGATACATAGGTCTTTGTACTTACGTACCCTAGTAATGTTTTCTGTCACTCTCAAGTTTAATTTTGAGTACAAGTATTCATTTTACTGGCATTCTCTATATCTTATACATATTTTATGAATACTTGTATTCAGTAGCATCAAATTTTAATCTCTTATCAAGTTTTCCCCTAGGGTGAGTTGAACCACATATGTGTAGTATCTCTTACAGACACCTCATTATAATAAGAAGAAAAATTTAGCATCAAAGTGGTTAAAAGCTAAAATCATAAGCCTAAAGGATCTGGGACTGTTACTGAATTCATATTCCAGAATTGACTTCACTTTCCTGTGCTTTTTAATTTAAATTTTATCTGGGATATTTTGAATACGAATCGACTCTGTAGATCTCATAGACTAAACTTCACATGATTGGATTCTCTAAGCCTGTGTACTAAAGAAAGAAACAACTTTACTTAATGACCTTTTCACCTTTAGTTTATTTTATTAATCAAGATAAATTCTCCTCAAATGTTATGCTATTTTAGAACATCTGAAGCACTACTCTAAAAGTTTCTTTTTGCATCATTGTTTATCTCGTTTAATATCAGAAGTAAACATTTTTGTATATTTAAATGTACCATTTTATTCCATTATAAATATGACAAAATGTAATAAGGCTTAATAATTTATAAAAATTTATACATTTATAATTTTTCCAAATCTTGAAACTTTTTTTTAGATAGTAAATGCCAAAAAATAGCTGTTTAATTTTGTGAAATTCTTTTAAAACTCTTGGCGATCAAACTCAAAAAGGTAATAGGGTAATAGCCTTGCATTCTGTCGACCCTGGTTAAATGCTCAGCATACCCTGAGTCCCTGAGCATTGCTGAATGCAGCCCAAGAGTCGCCTGAATACCAGTGGTTGACCCAGGTTATCCCTGTCACTTTAGGGCCCAAACCCTGAGCACTATTCAGAAGTCCTCTATCTCCCCCAAATTAGCACTGTAGCACTGTCCTCCCATTGTTCATCAATTTGCTCAAGCGGACACCAGTAACATCTCACAACAAATTGTGAGACTTGTTACTGTGTTTGGCATATCTAATACGTCACAGGTAGCTTGCCAGGCTTTGCCATGTGGGCAAAATACTCGCATTAGCTTGTCAGGCTCTCCGAGAGGGGCGGAGGAATCAAACCCGGGTCAGCCATGTCAGCCACGTGCAAGGCAAACACCTTACCCACTGTGCTATTGCTCCAGCCCAAATTAAAAAATGAAAACCTCTTGAAAAGAGAACAGGAAAAATATAATGTAAACTCTTTTGTTTTCCTTCACAATGAGCAATGTATATAGCTTTGTAAGAAATAGTTGTTACTTTTAATTGAGCTGTATAATATCATTTTAATTTTTCTGCAATAAATAAGATATTGAAATTCTGAGTCTTGAAATCTGCCTCACAAAATTAAAGCTTAAGTTTTGAATTTATAGTGTCATCGAAATGAAATGAGCAAACATAGCTTTCAAACTGAAGAATAATTTGAATAATCTCTGGAGCTCCCTTAAAAAAGATCTCTTCAATTTTTTTTCAGGAGGCGACGCACTCAGGGTAGGGGTAGGGGCAACTCTGAATGCAGCTTGTAGGAGCACAGTGTTGGGTGGACATTCATTTTAGCCCACAGGCATCTCCTCAAGAACCCTTGATTGCTGTATTTAGCAAAATTTCATGTTCCTCATCTTTTGCCTTTAATATGTATTTTCATATAAAAGGCAAAATAAGTTTATTTCAAAAGTATGTTTGCTGCTTTCTTTCCTTTGTATGCTGGTTTCCAATAAAGTCTACATCTGCTTCACCTTTTCCTAAAAATTTTTACACTAATATTGCTTCCCTGGAAAGTGCTACAAGTACACCATATTCTTAAAGTGTATTTTTGGAAAAGCTTGTGGATAGTGTGGATTCACTTGAGTAGAATGTTAATTAGATCCAGTGCATTCACTTTTATTACAAGAAAGAATGCTGATTCCTTTTTAGCATGCTGACCATGCTTTATTCTGACAGGAGGTCTCCTTTCACTTTGCTCCTCAAGACCCAACATGTTACTTTGCTAACTTCAAAATGTTTGATAATCCATCTTTCTATTCAAAAACTAAAACACCCTAGGTGTGGCCTTCAAGGCTTTATCTAATCACTCATTAATATCTTTTCCAGCCTAATCCATTCCTCAGTTCTTGCTCCTTTGTACTTCAGCAACTGTCCACATTACTGAGCTTGATATATACACTGTGCCCTGTATCATTCATCATTTTCCATGTAATTAATTTTACACATTGCATGCTTCCTTGGACCTCTTCTCTCCACTTAGAATAGTCTCCTCCCCATTTCTGCCACCCTTTCCTCCTGCGTCCTTTCCCAGGTGAAATCCTAGACATTCCATAAGAGCAGTTAGGAGACATTTTTATGATGCGTAATTTTCATTCCTGCCCTCTAGTCTTCTCACATTGGACCTGATATGTGATTCGCTGCTCTAACTGGAGCTAACTATGCAATTAATTTGTGTTGTTTATTCCTCTGCAACATGCTGGTCTCCTTGAGGGCCAGTTGTTTATTGAATGAAATTATATAGCATAATGGCTAGTTCACAAATCCAGAAAATCTTTTTCAAACCTCATTTTCACCCTCGGATACTATTCTCTATCTGTTCTTTCTTTACCAGAAAATTTCTTGAAAGTGCTGCCAATTTCTTTCCTATATACCCTAACTCCAGTCAGATTTTACCTCCATCATTCTATCAAGCATCTTTACAGGGTCTCTAATGACAGCACATTACTAAATCCCCTGGTCAGTTAATCCATCCTCATATGATTGAACTTGCAATCAGTGTTTCTTACAATTTCCCACTACAGAAATCCCATTTTTTCTCATAGTCAAGTCCCTCATAAAATACTCTCCCTTCTCTGTTTCAGTCTATTCTTCTGATCTTTATTTTTTTTCCTTCAAATCTTTTAAGTGTTGTTTTCTAGATTTATCTAAATTATATTATCTTATTTTGTAACTTTACTGTTTATATGCTGATGAATCTCATAATTGTAGTACAGTTGATTTTTATTCTTGCTTGTAACAAAAATTCTGCTGTCAGCTTTCTCCCTATTTCTCACACTGGCTCATCTAGTCCGTCAGAATCTCCCTATCCCCATATCGATAAAATTCCACCATACCTATCCATACCTATCCATGAAAACTTTTACACAAAAATTATCTTTGTAGTCAGCACTATCAGTCTCTAACACCCAAAGTGAGTGAACATATCTCAAGTGAAAGAACACTGGATTTTAATTTCCATTTTATCTCTTTAATCTCAATTTTAATGTTTTAAAATGTATAGAATTTATTAGTAGAGAAATATCTAGAATTTATAAGTGGTTTTCTTGGGTGGAGCATGCTCAAGATTTTTATTGGTTGAGATGTGAGATTTTAAAAATACATGTAAAATGATTACTCTGAGCAGCTGGAGATGAGAGTTCCACTGGGGATCAAACCAGAGCCTCCTATACAAAACATGTATTCTGGGCTGTTGAGCTATCTAAGTTCCAAAATTGCTATTATTAATAACCCATCTTTACAAATGAGAATATAATTTCTCTTTACAACTATCCCATTAGGTAGTGTTGAATAGCATTAAGGCCCTCCCGTTGTTCATCGATTTGCTTGAGCGGGCCCAGTAACGTCTCCATTGGAGACTTTGTTGTTACTGTGTCTGGCATATCGAATACGTCACGGGGAACTTGCCAGGCTCTGCCGTGCGGGCGAGATACTCTCGGTAGCTTGCCGGGCTCGCCGAGAGGGGTGGAGGAATCGAACTCGGGTCGGCCATGTTGGCTGCGTGCAAGGCAAACGCCCTACCACTGTGCTATTGCTCCAGCCTGTTGAATAGCATAAAAACTGGAATCACTGAGTTAGGGGAAATAGTCTCTACCTCTTTGAATTAAAAATCAAAGGCAAGGTTTAAAACATTTTTATTTATTATTTATTTATTTATTTTGCTTATTGGGTCACATCCGGCGATGCACAGGGGTTATTCTTGGCTTATGCACTCAGGAATTGCTCCTGGTGGTCCTTGGGGACCATATGGGATGCTGGGAATCGAACCTGGGTCGGCTGCATGCAATGCAAACACCTTACCCGCTGTGCTATCGCTCCAGCCCCTAAAACATTTTAAAGAAGTGCAAGAATTTCATAATAAATAGATTTGATAAGAAATAATTTTTTAAAATTTAAAATTTAAAAATTGCATCTTTTCTAAGCAGCCAAATCTGTAATACATGTGATACCACCACCTACTCTATTATATCTATTACACATTAGATATAAAACCTGAAAATTATTCAGTAACATAACAGTATAAATTCTGCTTCAGGGAACCTGTGCCTACTCAGATGATTATTGTTTCAAGGGAATGAAAGGATAGATAAGCCATGAAAATTTAGAACTAAAAAAAGGTTATTTTTAGTTATCTTAACAAGAACAAGCTGTTTGGGATTGGTCATAAAGGATGCTTTCAGTTTAAACTGGAGAGTGGAAACCTTATAATTAATTTTTTTAAAAATAACTGCAAGAGCCAGTGCACCAAAACACTAAATGTGGAATAGAATATAAAACATTAGAAGAGAAAATGACTTCTGGAATACAATGAGAAAAGTTGGCTGTACTCAGAGTATGTTGACCCTATTTTCTTTAAAACAGAGTTTCAAATATATCAAACAAACAGAAGAAAAAATAAACTTTTGGGGGGGGAGTTAGGGATGGAGAGACAGGAACGTAGTAAATAAAAATGTCCTCTAAGAAAATATGAGAATATAGGCAAAAATGGAGAATAGCAGTTTTAATCTTAGTTTGGGAAGTAGTTGTAATAATCAGAACATGAGATAATAACTGAAATTGAGAAATAGAACTGAAAAAATATACTTTATATATGTCATGGCATTTTGTTTAAAGTATGACAATCTGGAGGGCATAATGAAATCAAGTCAAACTCAATCTAGTTTATAGTGCTTAATGACTGGTGTTGAAGAAGTTCTCTTTGAATACTAGGTGAATTGCCACTATTAATATTGCAGTGAAGCATAGACTATGACATTGACCTAGTAAAAGTTAAGTGTTTTGTAGCATGGTGGAAACTTTTATAAAACTTCATCGTTCTCCAGACTTTTTAATCCATATTTTTTTCTCATAATATTATAATATATTTCTTTATAATATTATTTTCCACTACAATTTATTGAAAGAATGGTCAGAAGCATATCCTGAATACTTTGTAATATGTACCCTAAAAATGTTCCCGCCCAATTTTACTGCATTATAACCCATCTAATGTTTGTGAACAGAATGTTTGTGCACAGAAATTATTTTAAAATATTTAATTATTCTTCGTCTGTAAATTAGGAAACCTAAAAGGTGTTTAAATTTTGTTTTGCAGTGATCGGCATGTTGGTAAAATTTATTCCAAGTCCTCTTCTTTTCCGGATTATGTCAGAAAGTCTTTAAAGAAGCTTGGATTAGATGAATCCAAGGTCAGTGCATAACCATCTATTATTTTTGTTAGAAACAGAATTTCTATGAGGTGATGACTTAGATAACACAAAATTATTTGCCTTCTAGCTTTCTTTTACTTGAGAAAAAAACATCTAAATTATATTAAAGGCAAGTCTTCAATCCCTTTGTTCCCTTCACCTTCCTATGACCTAACTATCACTATGTAGAGGTTGCTGTCATATACCTCCAAAAGTATTTCCCTTTTAGATTTCCTCAGGGGAAAAACAGTAAGCCAATTTAATATTCAAATCAAAATAGAGTTAATAAGATAGGTCACAGATAATAAAGCAATTTTCTCAAGTGAGAGACAATGGTTTTAATTTTAAACTGTACTTATTTAAAAATTGTATAATTAAAATGAAAAAGCTCCTTATGCTGAACAGTAGAATTTTGGAAAGTGGTAATAACATTGTAGGAGGTCCAAGCTAATAATCGAGCACATACTGTTAAAGACAAAAAACATAAGCTGGTTGACAAGCAGTAATAAATATTTTAACACTGATTAAAAAAAACTCTCAACATGAGTCAAACAAATTATTAAAATATTAAGTTTAGCTTGAAATTGCCCTAGTGATTTGAGTTGATTATGAATTGAAGTAAAAATAGATGGTTAAAGTCATGGAATGAATTTCTTGAAAGAGAAAAATAGAACATGTAGTTGAATTGTATCAATGGTTAAGGCTATTATTATCATTGTACTAATTTTCCATTTACTTCTTCCCATTTACTTGTTATTTAAAGTAACTGGGCTGCGGCTTTTGGCAGAAATGTGACTGAACTATGCATTAAGCTACAGCACTGTGCCCCACCGGTGGGAAAGGATGTTTGTCCCTTCTGACTTTCTCCCTCACAGCAGCATGGTGGCCGCCACCTCAGAGCCTATTGGACAGCCAGATATGAGCCAGTAGTGACGGGGCAACTGGGCCTCATGGGATGGGGGGTGGAACCAGCCCATCCTTCCTGCCCCACCAAGACCATGAGTTGCCCTCCACTAGCGGCGCTCTGGCTTGGCCATGGCCCCAGAGGCACATGGACCAAATTCAGAACCCAGCGTCTTTTGGCAGAAATCCCTCCAGACTTAATTAGTAAAATATCAGAAATCCAAAGTCGCACAGCCACAATATATCATATGCTCTTCATGACCAGCAATAGAAAACAAATTATTTAACAATGCCTTTTCAGTGGATCTGATTGTTGGGGGGAAATTCCAATAATAATTGTGCATCTTTTGTCAAAATAATGAACGTAATCAAAGTAGAGCGTTGAGTGGAAATCTCCTCACAGGCGGGGGGGGGGGGGGGGGGGGACAGGAGATATATTGTGGTTCTTGGTAGTAGAAAATGTGTATTGGTGAAGGGATGGGTATTTGATCATTGTATGACCGAGACTTAAACCTGAAAGCTTTGTAACTGTTCTCATGGTGAGTCAATAAATAAATAAAAATAATAAATAATAAAGTAACTGGGCTGTCACAAATCACTTCCTACACCCTCACAGTGTCCCATAGTAGAGAGATAGTACCGAAGGTAGAGTGCTTTGCTTTATTGATTGCTGACCCTGGTTTGATCTCTGGAACCGAATATAGCACTCTGCACCACGAGGAATAATCCCTGAGCACAGAGCCAGTAGTAAGTACTGAGCAATGCCAGGTACGGCCCCTGAACAAACAAAAAAAATTGAGTATAATTAAAAAGACGTTCTTCGGCCAGAAGGATAGTTCAGAGGTAAGGTGCATGCCTTGCATGCAGCCAGTCTAGTTCAAATCCCTGACACCACATATGATCCCCTGAGTGAAGCCAAGAGTGATCTCTGATATACTCTGAGCACAGTCAGGTGTCACCCAGATCCTGCCTCCTCAAAGAAAGTTGTTCCCTAATTGATAGGAAATATAAGAAAGATTCAGTGAGGCAATACAAGTAAAATATTGAACACAATAAATGGTAAGTAAATAGGGCTAGTTTTTATTGTGTTTTGTATATATACTAATCATAATAGCATTGTAGCACTGTCCTCTACTCTTGGTAGCTTGCCGGGCTCTCTGAGAGGGACAGAGGAATCAAACCCAGGTCGGCTGCATGCAAGGAGCTGGAGCAGTAGCACAGCGGGTAGGGCGTTTGCCTTGCACGCAGCTGACACGGGTTCGATTCCTCTGTCCCTCTCAAGCTACCGAGAGTATCCCACCCACACAGCAGAGCCTGCCAAGCTACCTGTGGCATAATCGATATGCCAAAAACAATAACAACAAGTCTCACAATGGAGACATTGGTGGTGCCCAGTTGAGCAAATTGATGAACAACAGGAGGACAGTGCTGCAGTGCTACTATTCATAATAGCACCATTGCTTTGACTTCTGTATTTTTATTTAGTCATCAAAATGAAGATTCTTCCAGGTTAGTATAAATAAGTCAGTAGAGAGTTATTGGGGCCAGAGAGATAGTAGAGATAGGATGTATACAATACCTGCCTCGCCAGAGATAGCTTGGGTTTTATCCCTAAGACTATATATGACTGTCCCTGAGCATAAACATGACTGATTCCTGAGCATGGAGCTAGGAATTTGTAAACCTTCAGCACTTCCAGGTGTGGTCCAAAAGCCAAAAAAAAATAGGAGTTAACCTATTAATATATCAAACTCATCCTCCTTCTAATGAGTCTCAAATAGAATGTCTCTTTATTGTATGTCTCAATTTTATGTCACTTTACTATCAGGAATACAAACTTAAGCATTATTTTTCACAAATGAAGAGCTGAAAATCCTTTGCCAAAAATCAAACAGTGAAAATCCAAAATGAATTTTACTTACCCTTTCAAAGGGCTTTATATTCACAGCAATATCTTTTTTGTTTTTGGACCACACCCTAACATGCTCAGGGGTTCCTTCTGACTCCAAGCTCAGAAATCATTCCTGGTGATGCTCAGGGGACCATATGGGATGCTGGGGATCAAACCTGGGTGACTGTATGCAAGGCAAAAGCCCTTCCTGCTGTATTAGTGCGCTGGCCTCTCTTAGTAATATCTTCAGTGAGAACTGTAGCAAATGTTCCTTAATATTACATGTTAGATTATTAATAAGGCTATACTTAAACCATATGTGATGGTTACTCTAGGAAGGATATCATAGTACTATCTCATAGTTTTTATACACACAAATACCATTGATAATTTCATTATTTCCAGTTTTATTATCTAGAAAATAAAATTCAGAAAAATTAACAAGTTGCTTTCCTAAAGTCAAAGAGCTAGTAAGTAATAGAGCTGGAACTTGATTCAAATAACATTGAACCCTCTAGTATTGATTATCACTAAACTAAAAAGTAAAATTTTAAATAAAAAGAAAAGAGAAGTATAGATATGTATCAGCATTAATACAATCTTAACCAATTCACTGTATTAACTAATAAAAATATAAGTGATGAATAATTTTGTCATACTATTATGTAAGCTCATTATAAACAAATAAATTGATAAAATAGGTTAGAAAGATAAAGAAGACTCTCAAGCTGAAAAACTTTAGGAATGGGGACATAGAACAATATAATAAGGTGCTTTTAATGGATGTGGTAGTGAAAGGAAATAAATATATATGATTTGGTGGGTTTCTTTTTATTATTATTATTAGCAATAATTGGGAGAGTTTTATTTATCAAACCAGAGTGTCTGGAAATTGGATGCTATGCCTGTGATCTGGTAGAAAGTCAGAATTTTACCATTTCTTTTCCACATCTTGACTATAATTGCTGAAATGAAAGTTCTAACCACAAGCACCTAAGAAAGTATTTGTGTGTAATTTCTTTTGCAAATGACATTTGCCCATGTTATCTAGCTACTGATCTCAGTACTTGGGATTCAGCCTCTTTTTGTTTTGTTTTGGATCTGCTCTCAACCATGCTTAGGGCTTACTTTGACTCTGAGCTCAAGGATCTTTTCTGTCAGTGTTGCGGGGAGGGGGGGTGGGTGGAGGGGTTGCTATATGTGCTGTGAAGTCAGTGGGATACAAGACAAGTGCCTTAACCTCTGTCTATCTCTCTGGATCCTTAAGTTATTTAAATGTAAAAATATAAAATACTAAAAATACTTTCAAGATTTTTGACTTAATTTGCAATCACTTATTTAAATACTTTTGCATATTATTGAAAGAACAGAAAGCTTGCTTATGGGTTCCTAATCTCTTGAAAGTATAAAGCTTTATGTTGAAAATTGTTTAAGCAAGTGAAATCCCAAGAAAATCTTAATTGATCTTTGGGTAACTTGTTAGTGACAAGAAATCATATTAATTATGTGGAAGTGGACAGATCATTCTCACCATTCCAATGAAGGCATGAACTGAAAGTGTAGAATGTATAAGTGCCTTCTCCAGAACATGAAAGATTAATCCATAGGACAGTCAGTGGTGAAATACAACATTGGACATTATCTGAAACTCAGCACTTTTTTTTAAGTCCAATAGATTATTTTTAAGTTTCAAATTTTATTTTATTTTAAGCACCATGATTTACAGTATTGTTAATGGCAGTGTTTCTTATATAAATCACTTCAGCACCACACCCTCCACCAGAATGCAGACATTCTTTGTTTTTTAAAAAAAGTTCAATAGATTTTTTTTTAATTTTAAAATTTTATTTTAAGCACCATGATTTACAGCTCTGTTAATGGTGTGGTTTCTTGTATAGATCATTCCAGCACCACACCCTCTGCCAGAGTGTCTGCTTCCCACAACCATTGTCCCAGTGTCCCCGCCAACCCCCACCTCAGCATGCTTCCTACTGAAGACTAGTCCTTGTTTGCTATAACCTTTGTGCATTCATAGCCCTACTATGTTTCTTTATATCTCACATGTGAAAGAGAGAACTCTTTTTCCTCTGACTAACTTCACTCAACATGATACTCTCCATATCCATCCTTGCAGCAGAACATTGCATGGTTTTATCTTTTTTTATAGCTAAATATTCCATTGTATATATCTAATATGTTTTCTTTTTCTGGTCATCTGTTCTTGGACAGATGTTTGTTTCTAGATTTTGACTGTTGTGAACAATGCTGTAGTGAACATAGAAGCACAAATGTTTTTCCTGAATTGCTGTTTTGGGTAGATGCCCAAATATGTCATTGCTGGATCATAATGGGACCTTAATTCATAGTTTTTTGAGGACTGTCCATGTTGTTTTCCAAAACTTCTGGACCAGTCAACAATCTCACCAGCAGTGAATGAGGGTCTTTTTCGCCCCACATCCACGCCAGTGCATCAGATCGTTGAAGATGTCTCTAGATTCAGTGTCATGAAGTGTTCTGCCCATTTTTTAAATATAATTTATAGATTCAGGTCTAATATCAAGGTCTTTTATCCATCTTGGCTTGACTTTTATTCATGGTATTAGGCATCTGAATTTTTTTTTTAATGCTACTGATGTGTTTTCCAAGCACCATTTGTTTAAAATGCTTTCCTTGCTCCATTTTTTTTTGCTCCTTTATCAAAGATCACTAGTCCATACACCTCAGAATCCATCTCTAGATTCTCAATTATATTCCCTTGATCTAAGAGTCTGCCTTCATTCCAGTAACATATTCTTTCAATTACTGTAGCCTTATTGTACAGTTTGAAGTTGGGGAAAGTAAAGCCTCCCATCTTCTTTTCTAGGATTTTTTTTTAGGTATTCGGGGGGGCAGGGAGAAAGGGTTATTACCCCATGTAAATTTAAAATCAATATATTTTAAATATCAATATATTTTAAAATTTACATTAAAAATTCCACAGGTATTACCAAGATTTTCTAGGGACAAAATCAACCTCAGTGAAGGTCCATTGTCTTTGAACATTTGTATTCCTAGTAGTTGTTTGAGCAATCATTTTGATGAGGAAAAAGAGCCCTTACCCATGTTTCAAACAGGCAAGTTTCAAGCAGGCTTACACCAGAGAGCAGGATCTGCCAAGGGGCATCTGGGTCTGGAAAACAGCATAAACATGGAGTGCCTTCAGGATGTCCTTGAGACGGTCATGGTCTCGCTTTGTAACTTTGGTAACCTGGAAACATATCCCAAATGTGCTGATGTCCTTGAGGTGGACAAAACCCTGCTTCGCAAAATAACATGATTTGGAATTTCTGTTTCTTACTCTCCTGCCAGCTGCCTCCTCATACCCCAACCCCATCAGATATTCTATAAAACAGAGCTCTTGTCTTATTCTGAACCCAGTTCTTTTAAGTGTGTGAACTCTGCTGAGTATGCATGCTCACAATAATATACCAGTGTTTTCTCACTTTTTGAGGCCTGTTCCTTGGTTTTTAACTGGCTTTTTGTGAGAATTTCCATAACCTAGCATTCCCTTAATATGACTCAGGTGTCTGTTGTTTTGTTGTTTTTATGTCATTTTACACATTGCACCCAGAAACATGAAACGGGGAGGTGGAGAAGTTTTGCTTTTTTTTTTTTTATGTTCTGAAGACATTTTAGTTCAAAATAATACATTTGTTGATCTTTTATTTTGCCTAGCTCTAACTTTTTGAGGTTAACACTGTTTCATCCCTGCATATAATACAGGTTTGTTTAAGAAACTTTTCAGATTCCACAGTAAAGCCTAACCCTAAGACAATTGAGAATAGTATATCGTGACAGAATTATTATCTGCTTTTTACTAGCAAGTATGAAGTTTATAATATATTTCTTAAAATGAAATGTTACAGTAGTATGATTCTTGTAAAGTTGGATTGCTTCTTTGTAAAACATCTTTATAGAACTTTTAAATTATCTCAATATCAAAAACGCAGTGGTTGTCTTTAAATCTAAAAATGATTAGGTATCCTCAGATTATCTATCATCCCTAACTTTGGAATGTTTTTGGCACCAAATTTCGGAAAATATATAGAATTATTGTTCAGGCTTCCTGTTTCTTTTATGTTCCAGAAAAGTTTACTTTTTTAAGTTAATTCATGTTTTGTTGTGTTTTGTTTGTTTTGTTGTCTCCATCATGCACATACTGTGGGCAGACAAATGCACGATAATATGAACACTCGCAACTGCACATATGCATTGAATTTTCAAAATATTACGACTGGTATGATTTGTTAGATAATGAATGAACTGAAATATTTGTCCTTAAGCAGAGTGAAATGAGAACAACCTCCATTCTAGATATTGTGGTATTATTTGTCTTATACACAATAATAAATTTGCTTACATGCAATAAATGAAGTTAAGGTCAACAAACACAAAACAAACAAACACTGTCCTCCCGTTGTTCGTCAATTTGCTCGAGCGGGCCCAGTAACGTCTCCATTGTGAGACTTCTTGTTACTGTGTTTGGCATATTGAATACTCTCGGTAGCTTGTCAGGCTCTCCGAGAGGGGCAGAGGAATCGAACCCGGCTTAGCTGGGCTGGCTGCACACAAGGCCAACGCCCTACCGCTGTGCTATTGTTGAAAAATTCACCTAAATATAATAAAACTGATGATGGTTCCAGAGTGATAATACAGCAGGTAGGACACTTGCCTTCCACACAGCTAGCCAGGCTGCAATCCTCTGCAACCCATATGGTCCCCAAAGCCCCGCCAGGAGTGATCTCTGAGAACAGAGTCAATAATAAGTGCTGAGCACTACCAGCTATGGCTCAAAAAATAAGAAAAAAATTATAAAAATATTTTACAAATTTAAAAAGTTAATAATTTGATAGAAAGTAGCAGCTATACAATTGAATGGGCAAAGTTAACAACTAAGTTAGAACCTTGGTAGAAGCAGATAATGAATAATTTTCTTTTAATCCTTAGATATTTTATTGTAATGGACCAACAAATACAAAATTTTTGAAACCATAATAATGTGTTTATCAGTCAATCCTTTTTTGAAGAATCTCCCATGTGCCAAGAGTATTTTAAATACTGAAATTACAATAATTAAGCCATAACCCATAAAAATAGAACAATTATTATAATAGACTATGAACCTAAAACAATCGACACATATAGAAAGTAGTTTCCTTTTCAATGCCATACTAGATCAGCTTTTTAAAATGTGTTTACCTGGGGCTGGCGAGGAAGTACAACAGGTAAGGGTGCTTGACTTGCACATGGATTGAGCCCTATCTGTCAATGGTTTTTTAGGCCCAACCGCATGTGGCCCAGTGCATGCTTATGCCCCCACCCTCAAAGAAAGTGTTTATAAATTGTCAGTTGCCAATACCATGAACAGAAACTTCTTATATAATAACTTCCTGTTCCAGGTTCTTGGGTATAAGTGTTCCAGTTTTATTTTGGAGACTAGTTTCTTTTTCGAGAAAATATTCAAAACAACTTAATTGGAAGTTTATCCTAAAATTTCAGCAGTGCTTGGAGAAATAATATCTTAGGAAGGTGATTTAGGAAAGTTAACTGTTCTGGGAACTAAGCAATAATTTATCCCCCATTTCAAGAACTGATTACTTCTTATCTTTTTTTTACTAGGACCTTAAAAGCTAATTTCCTTGGTTGAATATCATTTTTCTTTATATTTGTGTCTAGCTGAATACTTTAGTACTGTATGTGGCAGAACTCTAGAACTTAAAGGAATGGCAAATAGAGTTATCCAAAGAAATGAATCAATAAGTGTCAGTGATGATGAATTACTATATGCTTTTAATCTTCTTTAATCTGGTAGAGGACAACCACACACACCATTCATGAGAGGCATATGTACTCAGTGCCATATGATGGGAAGTTTCTCCTGTTCTTTAAAGGAGCTCTTTTAATGCTTCTTGCAAAATGGTTTCAAAGGCTGTGAAATCCCTAAGCTGTTGCCTGCCCTTAAAACTGTTTTTAAGTTCCCTCACATATGAATAATTATCTTGCTGGATAGAGTATTCTTGGTGAGGTGTTCATTTCCTTGAGCTTTTAATACTGCTTTCCTGCTGTATTCTTCTGGCTGCATTCAGAATTCTGTATCTTTGGACTTTGTCATTTTGAGTATAATGTGTCTTGGAGTTTTCTTAATTGAATCTATTTTTCATTGGGATCCTTCAGTACTCTTAGATCTCAGTGTCTGTAATCCTCAACTCTGCGAAGTTCTTATCAATGATTTAACTGTTGTTTCTTCATCATATTGGCCTTTGTGTTCTTCAGGAACTCTGATGATTTTTATATTGTTCCTCTTGAACTCATGTCATAGTTCTCTGAATACTTTAGTACTACTAGAAAGGAGATTTACAAAAGAAAATATTCAAAACAATTTTTAAAAAAAATTTTATTAGTGAATCACCGTGAGGTACAGTTACATTCAGACTTACAGACTTTTATGCCTGCGTTTCAGTCATACAATGACCGAGTACCCATCCCTCCACCAGTACCCATCTCCCACCACCAATGAACCCAGTATCCCCACCACCACCCCCACCCCCACCCCCACCCCGTCCCCTCTACCCTATCCCGCTTCTGTGGCAGGGCATTCCCTTTTGCTCTCTCTCTCTCTCTCTCTTCTTGGGTATTGTGGTCTGCAATAGAGGTATTAAGTGGCCATCATGTTTGGTCTATAGTCTACTTTCAGCCCGTATCTCCCATCCCGAGCAGGCCCTCCTAGCATCCTTTACTTGGTGGTCTTTCTCTATCTGAGCTGCCTTTTCCCCTATCATGTGAGGCCGGCTTCTAAGCTGTGGAGTAATCTTCCTGGTACTCCTGGTACTTCCTGGTACAAGAATCTCTACGATTCTTGGGTGTTAGTCTCCCATTCTGTTACTTTATATTCCACAAATGAGTGCAATCTTTCTATGTCTGTCCCTCTCTTTCTGACTCATTTCACTTAACATGATACTTTTCATGTTGATCCACCTATATAAAAATTTCATGAATTCGAAACAATTTAATTGAAAGTTTACCCTAAAATTTCAGCACATTTCTTTTAAGGCTTTTTTCAACCTTCTGCTGTTTCCTCGCAGTTTGCTCCTTCTCGTCTTGGAGCTCCTTCATCTTTTGCTCATTTTCTGTTATTTTATTGTTCAGAGCTTCTATTGACTTTTTATATCACCTACCATTTTCTTCATTTCTGACTATAGTAGTTTTTTATCTTGACTCTCATACTTTCTTGTGCTTTGCTGACTACTTCTGCTGGTACCTGCAGCAGTTTATCTTCCATCACAGAGTCATCTTCAGGCGTTAAGTGTCTAGTTGTCCCTTTGATTCAGTTTTAATGCTTTCTCATCTACTTATAGTCTATCATGTGTTTGGGATTCTCAGTAGAACCCTTACTCTTGCTTATGTCCACCCTGCCTTGTTGGATTTTGAATCTACAACTACCTTTGAGTTTCCTATAGAATTGCTTGAATGTTCCACATTTTCTTGATTTTCCCTGATGGCTAAAATCTAACTCTGCTTTTAACTTTTAATGGACATACTGTCCACATGATTCTAGGTATTCATGCACTATCTATGTTAAATCACATCATTAAAAATCTATACTCCCCTGTTTATAGCCACTATAGCTACTGGTATTCCTCCCTGTTGGGATACATTTAAATACTACAATTAAATACCTTTTTTTTATATAGAAGAAAAGTGGCCATATGATTGCAAGAAATAAAAACTCAGGATTTGGGAGAAGGGTATTCTAGAAATACATATATAAAGATTGAGATTTCCAAGTTCCATAAGAACTCTTAAAAGAGAAGTACAATGTAATCTCCTTATGACATATTTTGTTAATGGTATCAGGGTTCAAAACAACCAGAGTGAATTGTTACTTTCTGAGCAATACATATTGCTTTCCCCTTTAATCCTTTTCCAATATTGTGTTTTAAAAGAAATCTCAATCTTTTCAGTTACAAACTGCTTCACTATTTATCCTAAATCATAACATTTTAAATATGCACAGGAGATAAAATCATGTTTCCATTAAGCAATAGAATAAACTCATGTAATATATGTCTAAGCCTAGCCACTAGTTTCAGTGTCACATTATTTTGGATTATTAGAATTGAAGTATACAAACTCTGAAAATAATTATAATGAAATACATGATTGTTACTTATCAATATTAAGGGTTTATATGAACTGACAATTTTTTCTCTGTTTATTATGCTCTTCAAGTAGTACCAACTTAATTTGTATTTCCATTTCTAAAGGTAAATATTAAAAAATATGGGGAGAACTTATATATTATATTCCTTTCTTTTAAGGAAAATGTTGTATGGTTATCATACTTAAACCTTAATTTCAAGCTTTAGCTTAAGAAGATTAGTTGTTTTTTTTTAAAATTTTTATTAGTGAAACACCATGAGGTACAGTTGTAGACTTACAAATTTTTATGCTTGGATTTCAATTATACAATGATCAAATACCCATCTCTCCACCAGTGCCGATTTTCTACCACCATGGGTCCCCGTATCCCTCCCACCACCCATCCCACCCTGCCTCTGTGGCAGGGCATTCCCTTTTGTTTTCTCTCTTCTTTTGGGTGTTGTGGTTTGCAAAAGAGACATTGAGTGGCAATCATGTTTGGTCTATAGTCTACTTTCAGCATGCTTCTCTCATCCTGGGAGGATCCTCCCAACACCCTTTATTTGGTGCTCCCTTCTCTCTCTGAGCTCCCTTTTCCCCTAGCATGTATGGCTGGCCTCCAAGCCATGGAGCAAACCTCCTAGTACTAATCTCTACTATTCTTGGATGTTAGTCTCCTATTTTGTTAGTTTATGTTCCCCAGATGAATGCAATCTTTCTGTGTCTATCCCTTTCTTTCTGACTCATTTAGCTTAACATGATACTTTCCATGTAGTACCACTTGTATGTAAATTTTATGACTTCATCTTTTCTAACAGCTACATAGTACTCCATTGTGTAGATGTGCCAATTAGTTTTACACCTGATTACTAAATATCTAGAAGAAAAATATTTATGAAGTTACCTTTGCACCATACTTCAGAAAACTCACAATATACTTTTATCTTTTGAATAATCATGTGAATAACTTCCTCTGTTGACACAAAACTTCAGGATCACTTCAGCCTCAAAACCCTGAATTCGTTGTTCCCTGTTCTTTAGGCACAACCAGCTCATAGAACTTACCTCCGTTTCTAGTTCTTTTAGCCAATTCTAACCTAATCAAATCTGCACCCTCAGTTTAACCATACAATGTCAACTAATTCCATTGCTAATCCATCTTCTGATCATCTAACATTGAGAGGAGATTGACTAAACAGTTGTGTAAGTTACAATGTGGTCCATCTTTGCTAGTTTAGGTTCCTATATGAATAAAAGTACAATTGTAGGGCTGGAGAGACAGTGCAGTGAGTGGGTAAGGCACTTGCTTTGCACTCAGCAGAACCAGGTTGCATTCCAGCACCACATGTAGTCCCCTGAGCACAGAGCCAGAAGGGACCCCTAAGGTGTACCCCATGCCCCACAAATACCCCACCCCCACGAAAGTACAAATATAATAGAAAATTAGAGACAATTCTTATTTTCCATGGAAACAATTTCGAAATCATTTGTTCTTGAGAACACAGGGCACAGCTTCCCATTTGTTATATGTGGATGGTGCTTAGGTACTTTCTTCCAGAGTCTACAGTACGGAAAGAGGCAGAGAGGAAATTTACTGTGAGGCATCCTGAGGCTTATTCTGTTATATAACTTTCAGCCAGAAAACGACAGTCAATGAGACTACCATATTAATAACTTGTCCCCTTGATAAGATATGAGGAACATGTCATTCCTATCCAAGACTCATATATCCAATCTAAATATGAGGGAAATATGTAAAAAAAGGTAAAGGTAAAGGCCCTCCCGTTGTTCATCGATTTGCTCGAGCGGACCCAGTAACGTCTCCATTGGAGACTTTGTTGTTACTGTGTCTGGCATATTGAATACGTCACGGGGAGCCTGTCAGGCTCTGCCGTGCGGGCAAGATACTCTTGGTAGCTTGCCGGGCTCTCCGAGAGGGGCGGAGGAATTGAACTCGGGTCGGTTATGTTGGCTGCATGCAAGGCAAACGCCCTACCGCTGTGCTATACTGTAAAAAATACTCTACAAAATATCTAACTTATCTCCACAGAAGTCTAGTTAAAAATAAGGTGAGTCTGAGAAGCTAACAAACAACACTACTCACAAAAAAAAAAAAGACTTACCCTGAATCAAATCTTGGAACTGGAAGAGGGTATCTGGTTAAAACTAAGGAAGTCAGAGTAAAATATGAACATTAGCTAATAATAGTATATCATTATTCGTTCACTAATTTCGATAAGTAACAATATTATCATTAAATATTAATATAGGAAAAACTATCAGATATGAACACTCTTTGTACTTACTGTCTTTGCTACTAAATAAGATGTTAATTGTATGATATTAATACACAGCCATTATTAGTATTTTTGAATGGGGTTAAGGAGCTTAGGGTTGGTTATTTCTGTTTATTTGTTTGTTTTTGGCTTTGAGGCTCTCTCCAGTGGTATTCAGGGGCTACTCTCAGCATGGTGCTCTGAAGTTTCTCCTGGTGGTCTTCAGGGGACCATGTAGTACTGTGAATTAAGTCTGCGCTGCAAAATATGCTCCTCTGAGTATTGAGTTATCTTTACAGCCCACTGGCCCTTACTATGTTGGACCACTTTGTTAAGTGTTTTTATTATCAAATGATTTTGAATCTTATACTGTCTTTAAATTTTCACAAAAATCTAAAATATAAATTTACTTTAAAAAATGTCTAAGATAAATCTATAGACCTTTATGTCAGTTATTTGACCCCCCCAAAAAAAATTTATATCATTTCTACATGGGCTCTTCTTTAAGGGAAAAGATTCTTTCTGAAATGCTACACTATAAACTAGATAAGACAAAACCTCACACTTTTTTTTAAAGTGCAATAATAAAAGAGTAACTGAAAAAATAATAAATGTAGACATTTTCTTATAAATCTGCGTACAGATCCCTTAAAATTTTTTATTTTTTTTTAAATTTTTTTATTTTTTATTTATTTTTTTTTATTAGTGAAACACCATGAGGTACAGTTGTAGATTTACAAATTTTTGTGCTTGGATCTCGGTCATACCACGATCAAATACCCATCCCTCCACCAGTGCCCATTTTCCACCACCAGGATAATATCCCTCCCCCCATTCCCCCATCCCCCCCTGCCACTGTGGCAGGGCATTCCCTTTTGTTCTCTCTCTTCTTTTGGGCGTTGTGATCAGCAAAAGAGGCATTGAGTGGTGAACATGTTCAGTCCAGTCTACTTTGAACCTGCATCTCCCCTCCTGGGAGGATCCTCCAAACACCCTCCACTTGGTATTACCCTTTCTATCTGAATTGTCCTTTCCCCTAGAATACCCAGCTGGCCTCTAAGCTATGGAGTAATTCTCCTGGTGTTGATCTCAGCTATTCTTGGGTATTAATCTCATATTTTGTTACTTTATATCCCCCAGATGAATGCAATCTTTCTATGTCTATCCCTCTCTTTCTGACTCATTTCGCTTAGCATGATACTTTCCATATTGTACCACTTGTATGTAAAGTTCATGACTTCATCTTTTCTAAGAGCTACATAGTACTCCGTTTTGTAGATGTACCAAAGTTTCTTTAACCAGTCATCTGTTCTTGGGCACTCAGGTCTCTTACAGTTTCTGGCTACTGTAAAGAGTGCTGCAATGAACAAACAAGTGCAGATATCACTTCGGCTACACATTTTTTGCCTCTCTGGGATATATTCCCAGGAGTGGTATCTCTGGGTCAAATGGGAGCTCAATTTCTAATTTTTTGAGGAACATCCATACTGAACCAGTCGGCATTCCCACCAACAGTGAAGGAGTGTCCCTTTCTCACCACATCCGCGCCAGCAACGGTTGCTTTTGTTCTTTTGAATGTGGGCCAGTCTCTGAGGTGTGAGATGGTATCTCATTGTGGTTTTGATCTGCATCTCCCTGATGATTAATGATGTAGAGCATTTTCTCATGTGCTTTTTTGCCATTCGGATTTCTTCTTTGAGAAAGTTTCTGTTCATTTCATTGCCCCATTTTTTGATGGGGTTGGATGTTTTCTTCTTCTGGAGTTCAACCAGTATTTTGTATATCCTTGATATCAACCCCTTGTCAGATGTGTATTCGGCGAATATCCTTTCCCATTATGTAGACTGTCTTTGTATTTTGGTCACTGTTTCTTTGGAGGTACAGAAGCTTCTTAGTTTAAGATAGTCCCATTTATCTATCTCTGTTTTCACTTGCTCAGCCAGTGGCGTGTCGTCTTTGAACATACCATTAGCCTCAATGTCATGGAGGGTTTTGCCAACTTTGTCTTCAATGTACCTTATGGTTTCTGGTCTGATGTTGAGGTCTTTAATCCATTTTGATCTTACCTTTGTACATGGTGTTAGGCAGAGTTCTGAGCCCATTTTTTTGCATGTAGCCGTCCAGTGATGCCAGCACAATTTGTTAAAGAGGCTTTCCTTACTCCACTTCACATTTCTTGCACCTTTATCAAAGATTAGATGATCATATGATTGAGGGGAGATATCAGTGTATTCAACTCTGTTCCATTGGTCTGCAGTTCTGCCTTTGTTCCAGTACCATGCTGTTTTGATTATTACCGCTTTGTAGTAAAGTTTGAAGTTAGGGAGGTTGATTCCTCCCATTTTCTTTTTCCCAATAATTGCTTTAGCTATTCGAGGGGGTTTATTGTTCCATATAAATTTCAGGAGTGTTTGCTCCATTTATTTGAAGAATGTCGTGGGTATCCTTATAGGAATTGCATTGAATTTGTACAGTGCTTTTGGTAGTATTGCCATTTTGACAATGTTAAGTCTCCCGACCCATGAGCAGGGGATGTCTTTCCATTTCCTCATGTCCTCTTTTATTTCCTGAAGTAGCGTTTTGTAGTTTTCTTTGTACAGATCCTTTACTTCCTTAGTTAAGCTGATTCCTAGGTACTTGATTTTCTGGGGCACAATTGTGAACGGGATTGATTTTTTCATATAGCTTTCCTCTCTCTCACTGTTTGTGTATAGGAAAGCCATGGACTTTTTGGTATTGATTTTATAGCCTGCAACTTTACTATACAAGTCTATTGTTTCTAGGAGTTTTTTGGTGGAGTTTATTGGGTTCTCTAAGTATAGTATCATATCATCTGCGAATAGTGAGAGCTTGATTTCTTCCTTTCCTACCTGAATGCCCTTAATATCTTTTTCTTGCCTAATTGCTATTGCAAGTACTTCCAGTACTATATTGAACAGCAGTGGAGAGAGTGGGCATCCTTGTCTCGTCCCTGATCTTAGAGGGAAGGCTCTCAGTTTTTCCCCATTGAGGATGATGCTTGCTGTAGGCTTGTGGTAGATGGCTTTAACTATGCTGAGGAAAGTCCCCTCTATACCCATTTTGGCTAGGGTTTTCATCATAAAGGGGTGCTGGATCTTGTCAAATGCTTTCTCTGCATCTATTGATATGATCATATGCTTTTTGTCTTTTCTTTTGTTGATATGATGGATTATGTTGATTGATTTCCGAATGTTAAACCATCCTTGCATCCCTGGGATGAATCCTACTTGGTCATGGTGTATGATCTTTTTGATGAGTAGCTGGATTCTATTTGCTAGTAGTTTGTTGAGGATCTTTGCATCTGTGTTCATCAGGGATATCGGCCTGTAGTTCTCTTTCTTTGTTTTATCTCTGTCTGCTTTTGGTATCAGTGTGATATTTGCTTCATAGAAACTGTTCGGAAGTGGATTTGATATTTCAATTTCATGGAAAAGCTTAAAGAGGATTGGGAGTAAGTCTTCTTTAAAGATTTGGAAGAATTCACTGGTGAATCCATCCGGGCCAGGGCTTTTGTGCTTGGGGAGACTTTTTATTACCATTTCAATTTCCTTGATGGTGATAGGTCTGTTCAGGTATTCCAGGTCTTCTTGGTTCAGCCTTGGGAGTCTGTAGGAGTCTAGGAATTTATCCATTTCCTCGAGGTTTTGATGTTCCGTGGCATAAAGCTTTTCAAAGTACTCCCTGAGGATCCTTTGAATTTCTGTAGTTTCTGTTGTAATGACCCCCTTTTCATTTCTGATTTGGTTTATTAGGGTTTTCTCTCTCCCTTTCTTTGTGAGTTTTGCTAGGGGCTTATCGATTTTGTTAATTTTCTCAAAGAACCAGCTCTTGGTTTCATTGATTTTTCGGATTGTTTTCTGGGTTTCCATCTCGTTAATCTCTGCTCTGAGTTTTATTATTTCCTTCCTCCTGTAAGGGTTGTGCTCCTTTTGTTGTTCCTTCTCCAAGTTCTTAAGCTGTGAGGTTAGTTTATTTATGTGGGCTCGCTCCTCCTTTCTGAGGAATGCTTGTAGGGCTATAAAATTTCCTCTTAAGACCTCTTTTGCTGTGTCCCATAAGTTTTGGTAACTCGTGTCCTCATTTTCATTTGTTTCTAGGAATCTTTTGATTTCCTCTTTAATTTCCTGTCTAAGCCACTCGTTGTTTAATAGCGCACTGTTTAATTTCCATGTGTTTAATTTAGTTTTCTGTTTTTGTGTGTGATTTACTTCTAATTTCAGCGCATTATGGTCTGAGAAGATTGTTGATACAATCTCTATCTTCTTAATTTTATGGAGGCATGTTTTGTGGCTCAGCATGTGGTCTATCTTGGAGAACGTTCCATGTACGCTTGAGAAGAATGTGTATTCAGCATTTTGTGGATGAAGTGTCCTGTATATATCTACTAAGTCCCTTTCTTCCATTGTTTCCCTCAGATGAAGTATGTCCTTGCTAAGCTTGAGTCTGGTTGATCTATCAAGAGGTGACAAAGCGGTGTTTAAGTCTCCCACTAGTATTGTGTTGCTATTGATGTCTTTTTCCAAATATATGAGTAATTGTTTTAAGTACTTTGCTGGTCTCTCATTAGGTGCATATACATTTATTATTGTAAGTTCTTCCTGTTGTACAGATCCTTTGGTCAATAGTAAATGGCCTTCACTGTCTCTTATGACCTTCTTCACTCTGAAATCGATGTGGTCTGATATTAGGATAGCTACCCCAGCTTTTTTCTGGGAGCTGTTTGCCTGTAGGATTGTTTTCCAGCCTTTGACTCTGAGTCTGTGTTTGCTTTGACTATTGAGATGTGTTTCTTGCAGGCAGCAGAATGTTGGGTTCAATTTTCTAATCCATCCTGCCACTCTATGTCTTTTAATTGGTGCGTTTAGCCCATTGACATTGAGAGAGATTATTGTTATGGGATTTTGTCCCATTGTTTCGTTGAAATTTGGTGTATTTGAGAGGCCTGTCTTGCCTTAAAGTAGCCCATTTAGTTGTACTTGTAACCATGGTTTTGAGTCTATGAAGTTCCTGAGCTGTTGTTTGTCTGTGAAACGGTGTGTTGTTCCTTCTATTATGAATGAGAGTCTCGCTGGGTAAAGTATTTTTGGAGAAGCATTTATTTCATTGAGTTTTTTCACTATGTCCCACCACTGTTTTTGGGCCTTGAGGGTTTCATCAGAAAAATCAGCTGTGAATTTTAAGGATGCTCCTTTGTAAGAGATTTCTTTCTTCGATCTTGCTGCTTTCAGAATTTTGTCTCTGTCTAAGGTTTTGGTCATTTTGATCAAGATGTGTCTTGGGTTATTTTTATTCGGATTTCTTCTAGCCGGTACCCTTCGGGCCTCCTGGATGTGGTCACAAGTTTTCTTCAGCTCTGGAAACGTTGTAGCAATGATTTCTTTGACAGTTTCTTCTTCATCAAGGTTTTCTTCCTGTCCCTCTGGGACTCCAATAATTCTTATGTTACCCCTCTTGGCTTCATCACGATCTTCTCTTGCCATCTGTTCTTGAACTGTGAGTCTCTTTTCCATTTTCTGCTCTTTTCTGACAAGACTCTGAACTTGATCTTCGAGCTCACTGATTCTGTTCTCAGCCGCTGTTACTCTGCTGCTGAGGCCTTCCACTGTGGTTTTCAATTCGGCTACCAGGTTTTTCAGGTCCGACATTTCCAATTGCATTTTCCTCATTTCTGCCTTCAAATCCTCTTGTCTTTTATTGGCATTGGTTTCCATTGTTTCTTTTAGTTCCCTAAGCATCCTGAATAGCTCCATTCTGAATTCCTTGTCAGAGAGGTTGTCTAACGCTATAGTACTGTTGGTGTCTTCTGGGCTAGCCTCGTGAATAATCAAGTTTGGTGGGCTTTTGCGTTGCTTTACCATTGTGACCAGTGTGGTTTGGTCCTTCACACTCGCTGCTACTGTTCTGGTTGAGTGAGGAGAGACTGCCAGGAGCCGTTCAGCTTTGTTGCTGCTAGATGCGCCTCTTCTACCTTTCTGAGTCTAACCTTCTTCTGAATCAGGCGTTATTCTTTGTTTTATAACTGACATTGAGTGAAACTTTTGGAGGTGTTGCTATTTACTACTGAGCTTGTATAGCTATTTTCCAACAGAACTTTTGTTGGAAATGGAGTAGGCGAGTGGGATTTTGTTGAATTGTAGTAGAAGAGGTGAGAAATTTTGGTTGGTATTAGGTAACAAGTTGATGAAAGGGATGAAAGGATGAAGGTCCAAATTGCTTGGAGTGAGTGATATACCTGCGGCCGCGTAAGCGGCTGGCCCGGAAGCAGGCCACGCCCACTTTTAGGAGGCCACGCCCCTTTCTTTGAGGCCACGCCCCTAGCCAGTCCCAGGCCAATCCCTCCCAGGATCCTGGGATTCGCGCTGTCCTCCTGCGGGGCTCGCTCGGAGGGCGGCGCGTGTGCGGTCAGGGGTGGGGCTCCGCTGGGCTCATCCAACCCACCTGGATTCGGGGGCGGGTGGGCTGCTGTGTGCGCCGGTCCGGAGCTGGACGCATGCTGGGGCTGGGGGCTGGGGTCCGCACTGTCCTCTGGCAGTGGGGCTCGCTCCGCGGCCAAGATTTTTTATTTTTTATTCCATCTTTAATTTGTTTTCACCACATAATGTTTGACAACAATTTCTTCTGGTGATATTCACACTTTGGTGGAGGTCACTTATAGAAAGAACTTCCACTGTAATACATTCCACTTTTATGGCTATGTCTCACTACAATATAAAAAAAAGTCTCAATATAACATTCAAAACAAATACAGTTGACTCTGTCAGCATCAAATTCAACAGGTGGGACAAGAAATGTGAGCAGCCTAGAAAGTGTACTCTTCACCACAGGTACCTTACACTCTGGTGTCATGTGTTTCCAAGTAGTAAACAGAAAGTTATACTTGTTAAGTGGATATTAAAGGAAATTACTTTAAATGTAAATTTATGTCCCTATTGTGTTTTTTTCCTGCCTTTGAAGTATTCTCTAGGATATAAAGTTTTAGATAATATCATTTTAAATCTTAAGTTTATAAAAAGCAGTGTGATCTTTTTGATGTTCCTCAAGCTTGGAGAAAAGTGAAAAAATAATACTTCATGGTTCTTTGAAATTAAACAATATTGATTCTGTGTTATGATGTTTTAATTGAATTATATTGGTCAGCGTCATAAGTATTCTTAGAGTTATTAAGACACCTAAGCTAGTTTTAAATCTTGGTCATTTTACTTTATGACTAACTGTATCAGGAAAAAAATGTTAATAGCTATTATTAAATTTATTTGTGTTGTTTTATCTTATAGTTGCCAGAGAAAATCATAATGAACTACTATGAGAAATATAAACCTCGGATGAATGAACTAGAAGCTTTTAATATGGTAAATTTCATAATTAAAGATATTAAATTGGATTTGTTTCTAGATTTCACTAGGATCCTATTGAATTTTTTAGTGGGGCCAACTGATATGTGTTAGAAAAACCATTTGAATCATTTTGTGATTTGAACTATATTAATGTCAGTAGTATAATAAAGAGAACACATGGTAGATTTCTCTTAAAGTGTGTTATAAATGCACAGAATGACAGTTTAGATTTCATGAACAGAGATTTTTCTCAGCACTTTTATTTCACACATATTCTTTTTAATGAATCTTATTCTTGGCACCCCTTTGAAAATTTTCTAGTATATATGTATAGTTGCTTTTAGGTTCTACTTAGATTCTCAAAGGTATCCAGGGAACATTCTTTTCCAATTATTATTATTAAAATACTTTTGATCTCTTAGTATTCCTATTCTGAAGATGTACAATCACTATTGAGATTTGCCCTAATATAGATGCCTGTAGATAAATTTTCTTAAGCATAATGGTTGGGTTTTTGAAAAAAAAATTGAGCTTATCTTTTTCTTTGTACTATCACTCTCAGACTCTTATTTTTTTCTTTTAGTTGAAGGTTGTTCTGGCTCCTTGTATAGAAACATTGATTCTTCTAGATCGACTTTGCTACCTGAAAGAGCAGGTAAATTATGTCATTCTCAAACACATAGCAAATATCTTTATTAAATCACATAATTTGGATTCAATTATATCTAGCCTAAGTTTCTTTGACATAAAACTAGTATGATCATTTTGTTTGTTATGTTTTCCAAATTTAAATAATCATTCTGTCTCTTTTTAAACATAAACATATGTGCAGCAGATGTTTTCAGCAAAATCGTTATAATAAAGTTTAAGTTCTCTAATTGTGTGGTAATTATTATACAGTAGTCAGAGAACTAACTTTCACATATGATATATGAAATAGCTAAAATTAATACCAAATACATAGGTTATCATATACACTTTTCATTTTTTAAGAATTTACATTTAATTTGATTTTGGATGTTTGGAACATATGCACTTTAGAACAAAAACTTCTAATCACTGAAAATTTCCAGTTCTCGGTCTGTTTTCTCTACGTGGAATTTAAAAGTTGCACTTCTGTTATTTTAAGGAAAATATGTTTTGAATATTCTTCTCAGAGCTGTGATCAGAATATATTTTGTTTACATTAAATACCAATTTCTAATTACATTAATTCATGGTACAGCTTTATTTTTAATATATATATAAACATTTATTTTAACAGTTTTACTTTGTCATATAGAGAGCTTTACTTTTTCTCAATAGTCTAATTGGAATAAATGTATTTAATAAATGTTTGCTTATTATCTTGATTTGCATTTGTTTCTGGAGAAAAGTAGTCTTAGAATCTCTAGATAATGATATACTTTCCTAAATTACCATTAACTCAAAATCACCAGAAAGCTTTGATTCCCAAGTTGATAAGTGCCAAAATTAGGCATATTTTACTCATCATTTCTCTTTTCAAAGCAATTTTCATTGACCTACAAAGCATATGTAGGCATAGTAGTATGTAAAAAAATTTATAGGGATAGAAATTATATATTTTTAAATATTTAAGTAAAATATTATTATCATAAAGTAATCAGTACTTGTTAGACATTTGAGATGAACAATAATAAAACATAAAAGTACCAATAATTATATCTTTCAACATTAATTTTTGCATTTTTGGTATGTTTTCTAGTTTTCTATCACTGTGTCATATGTATGTGTATAGGCATTATTTATGCTTTAATTGAAGTTGAAATCAAATTGCAAATGAAATTTTTTTTATTTCTTTCATTTCTTTATAATTTTCCATTTCATTATTATACCATAGAAGCTGAGTAATATTTTATCATATAATTATTTTAGTACATCCCATTTGTTATTAACACTTTTGTTTTTAACAATCAGAGCAAAGAGGGACTGGAGAAATAGTATAATGGAGAAATAGTATAGAAATAGTATAAGGCACTTATCTTTCATAGAGCTGAACCGAGTTCAGCCCCTGGCATCCCATCCTGTCTCCCAGAGCTCTTCAGGAATGATCCCTGAGCACAGAGCCAGGAGCAGGCTCTAAGCACTGCCACCTGTGCTCCCACACACACACCAAAACAGGAAGAAACAAAACAAAACTTAAAAGCAATCACAGCAAAGAATAACCTTATAGTTCAATAGTGTTTTTTATTACAATGTTTAGTTTAGTCATCTATAATTTTTGTGTTTAATAATGGCTGTACATTTAAACTACATGTTAATTTACAGGAAGATATTGCATGGTCTGCACTTGTGAAGTTGTTTGATCCTGTGAAATCTCCTAGATGTTATGCAGTTGTTGCTCTGAAGAAGCAGCATTGATTTCGCTTGATGCAAGATTTTAGATGGCTCTGTTTGGGGAAAATATTGCTATTCTTTTCTCAACATTTATGTCATTCTATGTAGATACTGAAATTTTTGCTATATATTTTAAATAAAAAAGAATTTAAAACGTTGTGATCCATTTTTTTAAATTATCAAGCATACATAAATAAAATAAGAACCTGTGGTAATATGATAAAGCAATATACTGAGTTAGTATAACAAAAAGTCATCATAATCATGTATACTATATGCCCTTAGGTAAAATTCCCTTATTAGTGAGATATTTGGATATTCTTCAGGCTGTTTATCTTACTAAATTGAAGGGTTCATATTTATTGGAATTATTTGTGCTCTGGAAAACACTAATTACAGTAAAGTAACTGAGCTAGCTAGCTAGCTCTCTGCCCAGTGTGATTCAGGGACCTTTTATGGAAGAAAACTTGAAGTGTCTGATTTCACAAAGATCTGAACAGCTGGGAAGAAGTTTACTTCTCAGTAGGACTGTATAAAATTTCCCCAAGTAAAAAATGTAATTTCTTAAATTTTGGAAATTAACCACAGGTAAGTGTAAATTTTTTGTCTTGGATTGTGATACTAATAATTGAGGATGTAGCCTCAAGCTGAATAGTGATATATTGTTGGGAAAATGTGCCATTTAAAAAAAAAACTTTTTTTATTATGAAAAATTTCAATCAATAGGAGTATAATAAACCACTATGTATTAATTACAGAATTGAACAGTTACTACATTTTACCCAATACTCCATCATTACATACATCATTGTGGCCATGCACAAACATTACACAACACCCATATCCACCCTTGTTGGGGAATTTCAAAGCAAATCTTCCATAGTTCACTACTTCTCATAAATACTCTGGTATAAATTTCTAACTTGTTATGGTTTTTCCATAATTCCAGTTATAACTGTTCTCATTCTCATTTTCCTGATTGGTTCAAAAATTCTTTTATATCAATTTCTTCAGGATAAAAGACAGGGATCACTCACTTGCATTTGGTTGATATATCTCTTTACATTTTTTTTATTGTGTTCTCATCTTGTTTGCTATGTGAGTAGCTGTCTCCGAAGGAACAGAAAATATTTCAAGCCTACTTATTTCCTTCCATAATTTTACCTTCTATGAAAAAATTTTTTGTTTTTTTTTTAATTAAGAAAGTGATTTAGAGAAAGAAATATGAGGATGGAAGCAGAAGTTGGAGCCATGCTCTTGCTTTCTTTGAGACACAAAGGAACTAAAGGGAAGGAAATGTATGGAAGGATAGATGAAAAATGAAGACCACCCCCGCAAGTTGGCAGTCTATGGATATAAAAGATATTTTGAACCACAGAGCCAGAGAAATCATGTCCCTGTATAAAGAAGTGAAGGGGCTCTAGCCTCAGGAGACTGCAGCCTCAAGAATTCCTTCCATAGGAAATGAAGCCTTGTAAACTAAGGGTCTTGGCTACTCAGAGGAAATCAACTGCAGTGTTTCCATGGGACAGGGGAACAGCTCTGACCCAGAAGCTATTATACTGAACTAGGCAGTTTCCCATTTTGAAGATCTCAGAACTGCTTATAGTAAAGTGCATATAAAAAATGAAGTACCTCTGAGACCTGACATGGATTTCTAGTCAGTTGGCAGCAGAATGCTCAGTCATATAGCTACCAAGAAATTTGGCCAGAAATATAGTGAAAAAAATGTGAAACAGGGCCTTACTACTTCAACCTTCAGAAAAGACCATCTCTAGTTGCCATCTTGATTATAGTCTTGTCTTGTGAGCCTTTGAGACAAGTTAGTCATGCCCAGATTGCTGACCCAGAGAAACTGTGAGATAGTAAAGTTCATATGACCTCAGATGGGCTGATGCATAAGAGAATATCAGCATTGTTGGAAGCCTAAGATTCCACTGAGATGAGAATTATTTAACCATGGAAGAAAAACTGGCAATTTTTAAGAGACTGGAAGAAGAGAATTATAAAATTTGTTTCTCATTCTTCCTTCTAGGAGAAAGTAATTGGATGTTTTAGAAAGAAAAATAACCGTGTGGTAAATCAAATTCTAGACTGATACTAAGTATTTCCAGGCTTTCTGTAAGGGCCAGTCACAAAAGGCATGAGCTAGCATGATACTGTATGAAAAGCACCCAGTTGGGTAGAGGAGGAAGTGTTCTCTACAGGAAGAGTGTCACTTCAGAAAAGAAATAAGGAGTATTTTGTTTTTTATTTTTAATAAGGAGTAACAGAAGGAAATCTTAAAACAGACACATGAAAGTCTGTGAGTGCAGAGAAAGAAGGAACAATAACAGGAATGGTAAATGCTTGACAAAATGGAGATCTTTGAATGGAGCACTGTTTTCACTTGGGGAAGAAAGAAAGGACAATTCCTTAATCCCTCATGCTACAATTGGAGCACTCCTCATCAAAATCCTCACTTTCAATGAAAAACAGCTCAGTGAATACACTAGAAAGACAAAAATATCTTTAAGTAACATGTGATTGAGAGTTTCTCCTCAACTATTTTCTCTGACAATTGTCTTTTCCTCCACTCCCAGTCCTCTACCTTCTACCTACTACCTGCTCCTTACCCCTCCATCTCCTACCCTTCACTTACTACTCTCTGTATCTGTCTCTTTCATAATCTCATTCAGGTTGCTCACTGATCATTAAAATCAATTCACCACTATACAGGGGGAAAAAAGATCATGATTTACAAAATTATTCATAGTTTAATTTTAGACATACTATGTTCCAGCACCAGTTCTACCACAATTCTCAACTTCCCAAGTTGTCAAATGTCCACAAGTTCTCTGTGTTCCCTTCCACCCCTAGCCTACCTCCTTGACAGGCATATTTAAGTTTATTGTGGTTTGGATCTCCTGCTTCAGTGTTATTGATTTAGTGGTTTTGATATGTTATTATACCACTTTTCTATACCACCAGTGTACCTGAAATCTTTAATCCCTGCCTTCCAACTCCCCTTTCTTCCCATCTGCATCTTCTTTTTTTTTTTTTTATTTATTTATTGAATCACTGTGGGAAAGGTTACAAAGCTTTCAGGTTTATGTCTCAGCCATGCAAACATCAAACACATTTCCCTTTACCAACACTTATTTTCTCCCATGAAGAACCCCAATAAAACCCCACCCCCCACCCCTCCCCGTCCCTGTGAGGCAGATGAATTCTAGTTAACACTCTATCCGCTTTGATTAGATTGTTTCAATAAAAGATTCACCACTATTATTTAGAGTTTACCCCCCCCCCCCAAATCAGACATGCTGAAAAAGCATTGTGAAGTGATTTGCTTTCTACAGCTGGGTTCAAGAATTAAATGTTGGTTTTGGATTTCTGCTATTTTACCTATTGACCCTGGAAGTATTTCTACTGAAAGTCAGATAGTTAAGAAATTGGTTTCTGTGTTCTGGAGTCGTGGCCGTGCTGGAGAGCCGCTCGTGGGGGGCAACTGGTGGCCTCGGTAGGGCGTGAAGGGCGGAGCAAAACGCCCCCCTTCCCATGAGGTTTTAGTCGCCCCCACACTCCCGGCTCATACCTGCTGTCCACAAGGCTCCCATGTGGCCGCCATCTTTCTTTCCAGAGAGGAGAGGGCGAATGGGGCAACACCCTTTCCCCTCCGGCAGACTTGATGGGCTGGATCAACGCATAGTCCGTTCACTTTTCTGCTCCAAGCTGCTGGGTTCTGCATTAAGTCCTTGTGCTTCTGGGGCCATGGCCGTGCTGGAGAGCCGCTCGCGGGGGGCGACTGGTGACCTCGGTAGGGCGTGAAGGACGGACCGGAACGCCCCCCTTCCCATGAGGTTTTAGTCGCCCCCACACTCCCGGCTCATACCTGCTGTCCACAAGGCTCCCATGTGGCCGCCATCTTTCTTTCCAGAGAGGAGAGGGCGAATGGGGCAACACCCTTTCCCCTCCGGCAGACTTGATGGCCTGGATCAATGCATAGTCCGTTCACTTTTCTGCTCCAAGCTGCTGGGTTCTGCATTAAGTCCTTGTGCTTCTGGGGCCGTGGCTGTGCTGGAGAGCCGCTCGTGGGGGGCAACTGGTGACCTCGGTAGGGCGTGAAGGATGGACCGGAACGCCCCCCTTCCCATGAAGTTTTAGTCGCCCCCACACCCCCGGCTCATACCTGCTGTCCACAAGGCTCCCATGTGGCCGCCATCTTTCTTTCCAGAGGGAGGAGGGCGGAAGGGAGCAACACCCTTTCCCCTCTGGGCAGAAATGATTGCCTGGATTAACGCATAGTCCTTTCACTTTTCTGCTCCAAGCTGCTGGGTTCTGCATTAAGCCCTTGTGCTTCTGGGGCTGTGGCCGTGCTGGAGAGCCGCTCGTGGGGGGCAACTGGTGACCTCGGTAGGGCGTGAAGGACGGACCGGAACGCCCCCCTTCCCATGATGTTTTAGTCGCCCCCACACCCCCGGCTCATACCTGCTGTCCACAAGGCTCCCATGTGGCCGCCATCCTTCTTTCCAGAGAAGAGAGGGCGAATGGGGCAACACCCTTTCCCCTCCGGCAGACTTGATGGCCTGGATTAACGCATAGTCCTATCACTTTTCTGCTCTGAGCTGCTGGGTTCTGCATTAAGTCCTTGTGTTTCTGGGGCTGTGGCCGTGCTCCAAACTTAACTCTGACTTTCAGGGAGAAAGATTGGGTGGTTTACTTCTCATTGATCACTTTGTATATAGAGAGATGTCGCGCGGCCGCATAAGCGGCCGCGCGGTTTTGAGAAAAAGTCCTCGTTCCCGCATACTCGAGCTGTGTTTGTAGAGGCTTCTGGTCACCGGGGTTCCATCTGGGGGAGGCGGGATGCGGCACCTACTCCATCTGGAACTTGCGGGTGAACTCGGCTCTTTTTGGAACCTGTTTTTTCTTTTTTTTTTTTCCTCCGGGATCCCGCACCCTCCATGTGTTCTTTCTCTTATCCCCATCTGCATCTTCTTTCTCTACCTTTTTGTTTTCTTATCCTCTCTGGCTTTTTCTTCCTATGTTCTGGGATCAAGGTTGATTTCATTTGTTTCATATATATATATATATATGCTGGGAGCACTCTCCACACACTTGGATGAGCCTCACGCATAAAAGAACTGACAGAGGAACCCAGGTGTGTGGGACCCGGGGCTGAGATCTCCAAGCCTGCACAGTTTGGGACTGGACCTGCCAGTAACTAGACAGTTACACCCACCAACTGCCGTGTAACTCCAACAACGGCCAGGATCCAGAGATCATCACACTCAGCTCCTGGGAGAGAACAAGGCAGAGTCTCCTACCCTATGCCTGACTGTCTCCACCAGGGCCCAACAGCTGAAGACCACCGAGGCCCAGCCAAGGCCATGCTGGGAGCACACTCCACACACTTGGATGAGCCTCACGCATAAAAGAACTGACAGAGGAACCCAGGTGTGTGGGACCCGGGGCTGAGATCTCCAAGCCTGCACAGTTTGGGACTGGACCTGCCAGTAACTAGACAGTTACACCCACCAACTGCCGTGTAACTCCAACAACGGCCAGGATCCAGAGATTATCACACTCGGCCGCGCGACATCTTATCATCTCATTCCTAATTTGGTCAAACTGGCAGGCTACCAAATGTAACATGCCCACACGGTAGAGTCTGGCAAACTCCCCGTGGTATACCCAATATGCCAAATACCAGTAACAATGATGGGTCTCATTCTCCTAACCCTGAAAAAGCCTTGAATATGGCACTTTAAAAAAAAAAAACTCAGGGCTAGGACGAAGAAGACGTTACTGGCACCTGCTCAAGGCAATCGACGAACAACAGGGTGGTCGTGATATATATATATATATATAATTGTTTGGTGTCGTGATTAGCCAGCAGTGTGCAGGGCCATTCCTCATAATACTGGGTCCAACCGTGCAGTCTAACAAGTGCTTGGATGGTTCCGCGGTACCAGGATTCAAACTTAAGGTTTCCACATGTAAGATAGATACTTACCTTGAAGCTATCTTCCCAGCTCTGTATTTGTTTCTTGTGTTGAGGGATTTTTGGGGGGTTGGTTTTAGTTTCAATTTTTTATTACATGGAGATTTTTGGTGTTACTTCCCCATGCATTTATTTTAGGGAGGAGCCAAGATGATAGAGATGCAGATGCAGGAATCAGAATAGGTGGAGCGGTGGAGGCTCTCAGAACTCTGAACTGCAAGAGATGTCTCCAGACCCCATCCCAGGTTGAATTTCAGATCCAGGGTATCCCGGAGGGAGGTGGGTGAGACCCCCATCCCTGCTGTGTCAGAGCCCTAGCAGCTGAAAAACCCCAGAGCCCATTCACTTCCATGCTCACGGCCAGACAGACCCCTCTTGCATGAATGTATCTGTTGAAAAACTCAGGTATGTGGTTTTTGTGACTGAAATCTTCAGGTTTCCAAAGATTCAGAGATGGGTGCCTCCCCCCATTCTCCTGTTCTCCCAGGAGCCTGGCAGTCATGCCCATGTACTGCCTCCAGTGCTTGCCAAATAAGCTCATTAGCCAGCCATCATCCAGAGACTTATACATTAATCTCTAAAGAGATCAGTGAGCTTCAGAAATGCTTCCTGAATCCAAAGTCACCATCCAGTTAATAATTCAACCCCAGTTGTATCACCCCATCAAAATCTTAGAATCCCTGGAATGCACTTCCATGACATCTCATATACTCCACATCACTAACATACCAAAAGTAGCACATCACATTGGATGGGATGTAAAGTAGAAGGCAACCACATGACTTAAACTATAAACAACATGTTAGTAACCTTTTATATAAGAGCTTAATGGTTCTAGGTTGAGATACAACAATCTTCACATTTTCTTTTAAGGAAATCTGTTTTGATCATTTTTAGTGAATTAATCATAACGAGCAATATAAAATAAATCATTTAGGGCCTTTATTGGGGAAGGCTTGGGTGGTGGTTGAGAAAATAGGAAATAATTGTGGTGAGAAGGTGTAATAGTGGTGGGATTGGTATTGGAATATTGAATGTAATAAATCAATGTGAACAATTTATAAAATTTTTAAAAGAGATTAAATGTGCATGCACTTTAAAACAATAACAGAGGGTCAGAAAGTTCCAAAAGATACTAAACAAGCCCAGGGAGTTGAAAATTTCCATTCACAAGATTGGAAATTACAGTGGAGGGTCATTTGGTGGGGATATAGTTTCCTGTTACTTTATGAAACCTCTAACAGTTCTATGCTCATCATTAATATTCATTTTAAAAACATTCATTGACTGCATTACATATGCGAGAGTTTATAGTGGTCATTGGCAGAATGGAAAAAGGATGTGTTCCTGTTCTCAGTAAACTCATAGCCCAAAGAGGAAGATAAATGATAAAACCATTATAACGGGCTTAGGACCAAAATAGGAAGAAGGTTGTCTTGTCTTAAATAAACGTAGTGGGCTGTAGAAATAGTACAGCAGGTAAGGTGTTTTCCTTTCATGCATCCCCATAGGATTCCTGAACCCCACCAGAAGTGATCCCTGAGCACAGCAGGGTGTATCCTCAAAACAAACAAAAATATGTATCAGTAGACTTAGAGAATGACTCAGCAATATTTGTGCCATAGTTTGAATTCATCTGAATCTAATGATTATATGTTTTCGGTTAAGTTACTTTACATTGTATTTCAATTTTCTCACCTATAAAAAAGAACATAAAAACAGAACATAATCACCAGTTATAATTATAATATTTCCAAGCTACCTCAAAATACCTGCAGGCAAATTTAAAATTGACTAAAATTAAATTTCAGAGCTCTGCAAAAGTAGAGAATGATGCCTCTGCTGCCCAACCATCCTGAAAAGGGAAATCAGAAAATATTTAGAGGGTTAGGGAATCTGGGTTCTTATGGTTTAAGGTGAAGAATGGACAGTGGTTAGGAAAGTTCATTACATAATGGTTTACAATGGGTAGCTATAGGAAGACAAGGATGTGAAAGCAAGTCTTGAATACTAAACCTTTGCTTCATAGATAAGTTATAATCCAAGCTGAACAGATTGTTTAGCTAAGATAAATCATTATATGGGGATATCCTGAAATAAGAAAATGATCTTATCTTTGATGGGTAAAATTTTCCTATAACGAGCAGGTAAATTTTGTTGACAGTGCTGGTTTCAATTCTTAGACACCATGGCTGTCTTTTTATGGCAGTAGTTGCAGTTCTCAATTTAAAGTACTTTATTACTGGCACATTATGCATAATAGAAAAGAAATCATTGTATTTCTGTTTGTTAAATATCATGGAGGAATAGAATAGAAACTTAACCATGATTAAAACACTGGCTTTGTTGGAAAGGGAAAATGCATTTTAAGTCTTAATCAAACAATGTGCAGATGGGTAATTTAGCATCTTCATTCAAAGTCTGAATAATTGTCCACATTTAAAGGTGGATCAATTTGGATGAAACATATCATATTACCTCTTCCCCTTTCCCACCCATTAATATGCATTTTCCTAAGTGACTGTGAGCTAAATTGATTGCTCTTTTTTTTATCTCTAACTTTTTGAGGTACTGATGCTTTAAAGTATTGGGGTTCATTTATAAATGTGCCTCGCCCAAACACATGCTCTTAACTAGTTTTAGGGTTCCTTAACTTCACTATTCTTGATGCAGAATTTATAAATTTATGTTCAAAATGCCTAAATTTGGTAAAAATGGCCAAGCAACACAGATAAAGCTCCTGAAATATGTCTTTATATAGTTGATTTAAAAATCTCAAGGTGGATTATTATATACTAGAGAATATTGATTTTTTTGCATATATTCATTTTATCCACACTACAATGTTTGAAGTAAATATCGATTTTCCCATTTTTTAGTTTTAGGGGGAAGTTTTGGTCTGGGAAGCATTTGGGGTTGGGGAGATCTTCCGAGTGGTGCTCGGGGAGCGTAGGGGTCACTCCTGGTAATACCAGGTTCAGTATTAGGGCCCAAGGCTTTGGCACTGCTCAGGCCCTGCTGTGGCTCAGGACCATCAGGACTATCCCAGCACTTCTTGGAGGCTTCCAGGGCCACAAAGGGAGAAAAAGTCACCAAAGTTTATGAAGCAGAACTATATAAAGCGTTAATAATAAGGTAGGAGTCAAAGATATAGTTAAATCAAAACCAGTACAATACAGCAAATATTAAATGGAGTTAAATGTTCTAACAAGGTTCATTCAGCAACAAGAAAGTAAAAATTTTTTATCAGACTTAAATGTTAAATAAGATAAATAGGGTAACCACTAGAATTATAAATAATGTAAATTATAAAATATAGAAGAATGAAATTATATTTACAACAGGGCTAGCCCAAGAGTGAGCAGAATTAGGGACAGTTTTTGGTTTGGGGGGGGGGGTTGTGTGTGGGGTTTTTTGACATAAGTAGAAATTTCCAGATTTAGCCTTTCTGACAGCCCAATGTTGTAAGAACCCCACGGAAAAAATGCAGTACCAACCAGCAGGAGCAATTTACTTCCATAACTGCCTCCAGAGATGCTGAGCTTAGCCTGGCATCCCAGATGGAATTTACAGGAAAAAGTCAGAATTTTTGAGGAAATCTCATTATGTGGTTTAGGGGATAGGAAGAGAGTGGCACAATGATGAGAAATGGGGAACAGGACACAACGGTTTTCAGTTTGTACTTCAGACGCCTTGTCAGTAAAACCATAGCCTCAAATGGAAACCCCAGGGGTCTTCCAAAATACAGAAATCCCTGAAATGTGAATGTACTTTCTACAACAGATGTTCCATGTCTAAATGTGATCATGATTTTCAGTCTCTTCCGAAAGATTCAATAAGAAAAGGAGGACCAGAGAGATAGTACAGAGATTAGACTTGTAGGTGGTTGATCCCGCTTTAATTGCATGACCAGATATTGTTCCCTAGGCACTACCAGGAATGGTAGTGAACCAGGAGTAAGCACCACAAGAGTGTGGCCTAAAAACAAGAAGAAAAGGAAACTATTAAACAGGCATAAAATACAGAAAACAAGTAATGATTAGTGCAAGTTCAAGTGGATCAATACTTACATTACACAACAAATACTTTCATTAAAAATATAGGCTGGCTCCTAGGAAAATCACAGCCATATATATATAATCTAGTTGGAAGAGTTTCATCTAAATATAAAAGTATTAAAAAGTTGGGGCTGGAGCGATAGCACAGCGGGTAGGATGTTTGCCTTGCATGCGACCGAACTGGGATCAATTCCCAGCATCCCATAATGTTCCCTGAGCACCGCCAGGAGTAATTTCTGAGTGCAGAGCCAGGAGTAACCCCTGTGCATCATCAGGTGTGATGCAAAAAGTAAAAAAAAAAAAGTTTTAAAAAGTTCAAAATTAATAGGATGGAAAACAATTTGAAAATGCTCAATAAAAGGAAGCTATGCAAATTCAAGTAGATTTTAATGTCAAGTGAAAAGGACTCAATGAGAAACAGTTTGTATGGGAAAAGTTTTAAGTTTCCAGGAATATATAATTCTAAATTTGTAGTCAGTTAATAATACAACCTGAAAACCCTAAAGCAAAAAATTAGCACAACTACAAAGAGAGAAATCTGCAATCATGCAGCAGTATTTTCTTGCTGCCTTCTATTTCAGAAAATACAAACGAGCAAAGTTGTAAACCAAGAAACAGTAGAATAAGTCAATTTAACCTTGTAACGGTTCAGGTCACGGTTCTCCCGTTGTTCATCGATTTGCTCGAGCAGGCCCAGTAACGTCTCCATTGTGAGACTTAATTGTTACTGTGTTTGGCATATCGAACACATCACGGGTAGCTTGCCAGGCTTTGCCGTGCGGGCGAGATACGCTCCGTAGCTTGCTGGGCTCTCAGAGAGGGGCAGAGGATTCGAACTCGGGTCGGCCATGTTGGCTGCATGCAAGGCAAACGCCTTACTGGCTGTGCTATCACTCCAGCCCCTTTAAACAAATATAATAAACCGTTTCCAATCACTACAGAGTAAAGAATTTTTTTCAAGGGCCATAAGTATCTTACAAAAATCATCATGTGTTAGATGTTAAATTTTCAAAGTAGGGCCAGAGTAAGAGTACAGAAAGTAGAGCATTTGCCTTGCATGCAACTGGATCCTGTTTGATCCCCTGCATCCTACATGGCCCCCACAAGCTTGCGAGGAGTAAGCCCTGAGCACTGCTGCCTGTGGCAAAAACAAATAAAGACTTTAAATATGAGAATCATATGTAGCACCTGAATACAATGAATTTGAGCTAAAAACTTTTTAAGTGATTCCTATATATTTTAAATTTAGGAATTGCATGCTGCTACACTTTTAAGCGAAAGGTACCTCCACTACCCAGCCGCCACCACACTCCAGGACGCTTTCTGGACCCGCGCAACACATCATAAGACACTAAATATCCATTTTCCGGAATTGTCGTACCATATTTGATAGGGTTCAAATATGGTAACACCTATGAGAGTGATTAGAGGTCGCCCCAAAAGCCTCTATCCCTCTCGGAAAGACTGGCAAGCTACCAAGAGTATTCCGCCCGCATGGAAGAGCCTGGCAAGCTATCGGTTGTGTATTCGATATGCCAAAACCAGTAACTACAACTGGTCTCATTCACCTGACCCTGAAGGTTTCACCGACATGGCAGCACTGAGAAGGATGAGAAAGGAGAGGCCGACAAAATCTCAAGGCCGACGTAGGCTGCCACAACGAAGGAAGACAAAAATGATCGTCTGTACTTTCAATGCACGTAGGCTAGCATCAGATGCATCCATCGAGGACCTGATGGTACAAGCGCAAATGATCAAGTACAACATCATTGGTCTGACCGAGACAAGAAGGCACGAATCTCACCATGCCGTTTTCGACACTGGAGAAGAATTGTTCCTTGGAACATACGATAAAAGAGGTGTTGGAGGCGTCGGTGTCCTTGTCAACACAAACTTAGCCATGAGCATTGATTCATTCGAATGTCTAACAACCCGAATCAGACGTTTACATTTGAATAGATGTGGCTCACTGCCGGCAGTTTCTATCTTCGTTGTCTATGCACCAGCATCTCATTATGATGAAAGAGAAATCAAGAAGTTCTACATGGAGCTGGAGAAGTTCTATAAAGAACACCACACCTTCTACAAGATCATTGTGGGGGATTTTAATGCCAAGATAGGACCGAGAAGATCAGCTGAAGAACTTCACATCGGGACCCATGACCTAGAATGGAACGAACAAGGTGAGAGACTGTCTGAGTTCATCATGTCGACCAAGACCATCCATGGTAACTCACAGTTCCAGAAGGCCGAATCTAAACGTTGGACATGGGAGTCTCCCGGTGGATGATTCCACAACAAAATAGACCACATCATATTCAATCGACGGTTTTGCCTGACCGATGTCGCTGTTGTCCCAAAATTCTGAACGGGATCGGACCACCATCTCCTTTGTGCAAAATTCTACTTCACACAGCAGGGAGAAAGGGCTGCAAAGTTTAAGAAGAGAACTCCCAGAACGACCACCAACTGGGAGCTCTTTGGCAACATGGGAAGATGCCATTATTGACAACATTGATGAGGAATACGATCGACTGGTACAGCACCTCCATGAATGTGCGAGAAACACCAAGAGAGAGATAGCCACAAAAAAAAAAAAAAGCCTGTATTCGAAAACTCTTGAGCTTATTCCCCAGCGTGGTTTGGCGCATGCCTCAGGCAACCGCAACCTAATGTCCGAGCTCACAAAGCAGTGCAGAGATGAGATCAAGGAAGACCTCAAAGAGAGAAGAGTAGAAGTACTGGTACATGCGGCAGAAGCCGGGAAAAGTATTCATAAAGCCCGTCTGTCCTTCGCCAACTACAGACCAAGATGACTGCCCTCCGACGTCTTGATGGATCCATCACATCCTCCAGAACGGCAATGGAGAAGATTATCTATGACTTCTACTCAAATCTCTTCGATAGCCATGTCCACTTGCCGACATACCAAATTCCACAGGATGGATATGTCATTCCCAACGTTCTCCCTTCCGAAATCCCACACGCCATCTCGTCAGTAAAGAAACGAACAGCACCCGGCCTAGACAAGGTCAGACCTGAACACCTGAAGAACCTGCCGTCAGTACTCATCAATATACTGGCTCAGCTCTTCACACGCTACCTGTCTGAATGCAAGGTTCCGTCCCAATGGAAAACCAGCAGGACCGTACTACTGTTCAAGAAGGGAGACATCCATGACATTGGCAACTATCGCCCGATCTGCCTATTGTCTGTCATCTACAAGTTATTCACTTGAGTCATCCTAAATAGGATTGGCAGAACACTAGATGAAGGACAACAATGCGAGCAAGCCGGGTTCTGCAAAGGATTCAGCACCATCGACCATATCCACACGATAACCAAGCTCATTGAGGTTTCTTGGGAGTTCAAGATGCCGCTTTGTTTAACGTTCATTGATTTAAAGAAGGCCTTTGATTCTGTTGAGACGGAAGCGGTCATTGAAGCCCTAGACAATCAAGGCATTCAAGCCCAATACATCAGGATCCTCTGTGAGCTGTATTGCGGATTCACTACCAGGATCTCACCATTCTACAAAGAAGTAATCATTGATGTCAAGAGAGGGGTTCGGAAGGGTGATACCATTTCACCAAAACTCTTCAGTGCCACCCTCGAGAACATGCGACGACTGGAATGGGAAGGAATGGGAGTGAAGATAGATGGTCGGCACCTACACCACCTCTGCTTTGCTGATGACATTGTTTTAATAACACCAAACATCAGCCAAGCGGCACAAATGCTGGCCGACTTTGACTGTGAGTGTGGAAAGGTAGGACTACAGCTGAACCTTACAAAGACAATGTTTATGAGAAACAGCCTCGTTCCTGATGCCCTATTCGCTCTCAACGGAATGACCATCTCCGAATGCAACAGCTATGTGTACCTAGGTCGAGAAGTCAACATGACAAATGACCTGGCACCCGAGCTGTGCATGAGGAAGAGAGCGGCTTGGAATGCCTTCAAGAACGTCGAAGAAATAGCTAAGAGGATGAAGAACCTCTGGCTCCAGGCACATCTCTTTGATTCCACTGTTCTTCCTGCATTAACATATGCCTTAGAGACCTGGGCCCTACGTAAACAGGATGAGAATGCTATTCGGGTCTCCCAAAGAGAAATTGAAAGAGCTATGCTTGGAATATCACGTTTCACTCAAATGAGAGAAAGAATCCGGAGTTCTGACATCCATCGACGATCAAGAATCAGGGACGCTGTCTCGTTTGCCAAGGTGTCAAAAATCAGATGGGCTGGTCACGTAATGAGATTTAAAGACAACCGCTGGACTAGAGCTGTTACCGACTAGATTCCATGGGATGTCAAAAGACCGTGTGGCCACCCACCTACTAGATGGTCAGACTTCTTCATCAAGATCATGAACGATCGGTTTGAGGCTCTTCATGTTCCCAGAGCGAACAGATGCCATTGGGCTACACTAGCACGCGACAGGGACAAATGGAGACGTTACTGGCGCCCGCTCGAGCAAATCGATGACTAACGGGAAGTTAAGTGATTAAGTGACACTTTTGAGCTAAAGTAAAAGTCAGAAAATATTTAAAATCACAATAAAAATAATTTAATTGTACTAAAATGAAAGTTATGTATTAAAAGATAGAATAGCTAAAATGTTATATTAAAATAAAAGTTTTAAATGCAGAGAAGACATAGATTGAAAATATGCAAGAGATATAATTAATACGCCCCAAAACTTGTAAATAATAAAATTGACAGAACTTGACTACAGTTGACAATACTAATGGGAAAAAATAAAATGTGGCCTGGAGCGATAGCACAGTGGATAGGATGTTTGCCTTGCATGCGGCCAACCCAGGTTCAATTCCCATCATCCCATATGGTCCCCCGAGCACCGCCAGGAGCAATTCCTGAGTGCATGAGCCAGGAGTAATCCCTGTGTATTGCCGGGTGTGACCCAAAAAGTAAAAAAAAAAAAAAATTAAAGAAAAAAATCAAATGTGTACATATGAACATACACTACACTTCATCTGTCATTACAGTTGAGTTGTATCTATATCCTGGCTACTGTACTGAGTTTTGGACTGACATTGGAGTGTATATACTTTTTTGAATTTAATACTTTTGAGTTTGGGGGATAATACCAACAAGCAGAATTATTAGATTATAGCTCTATTTTTACTTTTTTGAGGCAACTCTATACTGTTTTTCATGGAGGCTGAACGAGAAGATGTTCCCACCAATGGTGAATGAAGGTTCCTTTCTGAATGCAACCCTGCCAACACCGGTTGTCCCCATCTTTTTGATACGTCCATTCTCACTATCTCATTGTTCTTTTGATTTGAGTTTTCTTAATAATATATAAAAATCACCCACATAGCTTTGGATTAAAAGTCTTAGTTAATAAACAGTGGAGAAAAGAACAAAGGGCAGAGATCATACTAGGATGACATTAGGACACCAGTGGAGGGTCATGAAAACTTTGGTGGTAGTAAAATGCAATAAATGTTTGCCTTGATATCATAAATGCTATGTAACAAACTAACCTATAATAGTTAACCATTTAAAAGTTTTGAAAACAGAATGTTCAAATAACTATAATCAGGGGTATAAAAGGGAACATCTCTAAAAATCATATAAAAGTTAGAAAAGTGAGTCAGGGGATGATTCAGTAGCAACAAGCACCTGCTTTGCAAACTTGTGATTGCACATTCAATACCCAGTGCATTTCACATGCACCAAGCATGGTTCTGGCAGCATTACCCACCCTTTACTCACACCTCAAGAGAATATGCAATCTCCAGCCCACCACAACCACAACAAAGTGTGTGCAGGCACCACAACTAAATGTGTGCAATGCCCAGCAAGCCCCCCAACTAAAGACATAAAAGCACCGTGGCCAAGAATGCAACCCTAGTTGGCACTCCTGTGAGTGCCACAGCAGCTACCACCAATCACTACAACTAGACTGTGCTCCAGTACTATAAGGAGGCGCTTGTATTCAAGCCCTACAAGTAAAAGTGTGCAACCTTCAGTGAGCATCACAGCTAAAAGTGAGCAGATGTCTGTAAATCTTTGTCATTGTCATCTCAACTACAAAGTCACAGGTAAAGTAAGTGGGGAGGGAGAGAAATTAGAAAGGAAGTAATATTATGAACAAAATTATGCTAATGAATTTCCATCTTTGTACAGAATGGGGAAACTTCAAAGGAATACATTATGCCAAAGACTGCCTCAAGAAGGAAAAATATAAGATATTATGCTGAATCTACACTTAGTCTTTACTTCTCTATAAAAGTATTTTATGCATGTTGCGTATAATTCCTTACACCATTGTTAAAATCACTACTCTATGGCTAAGACTATGCTAGACATTAATGGTTGGGATGTTTTAAAAGCTATGATAGTTCTGATTCTTAAGTAGTTTAATATCTTGTCACTGAAGCACATATGGGAGACTAAAGACTTGAATGTCATGGGGGGAGGCAAAATAAAAGTGTCCATAAACAAAATATTTCACCAAAAACTGTGTCCTAAATGATTTCAGTCCCATTCGACCCCATAATTATAGTTTCTTTTAAGTTGTTTTTAAATGCAGTCAGTAGAGTGGCTTCTTTTCATGGAGAACTGTTTAAGAAATAATCTGCTAAATGAAATATGTTCCTTTATGTGACCAAAAGAACTAAAAGTTCTGAAACCCCACAGATGACTTGTACCTGGCCCGAAATGCTACTGTCTGCCTATATGGAGATTTATTAGTTGATGAATTTATCTCATTGGATTGCCTCATTGACTTTGCAGATGTTCTATCAATGGAAGACCTTTTTGCTTTTAAACTGCACTGTTTTTATTAGAATTTTCCAATGTACAGTCCAGAGTACAAGAGTTAACACATTTATGTACAGAACAAAGTATCGTGTATTTAAATCTCATGGGAGGAAAAGCCTTTAACGTGTATTCAGACAGTTATGATGGAACATGTTAAAGTTTAGAAAAATAGTGAAAGTATGCAAATTCCAACATAAATTCACATTGCTTTCCATTTGGTCAATGTGGGATTTGGAGAGCATTGGCTAAGCATGTTGAACTACATTCACATATATTCTGAGTTTGCTGCCCTTCCAGGAAAGAACCTAGTCTTTTTATGCACTTATTACTCTTTTAAGAAAATATTTGGTTGTAGTCTCCATCTCAAACATCTTCAAATAAAATGCTCAAGTAACATGTTTCAAGAAAAATATAAAAACATTTTAATACCATTTCATTATAACAACAGACATCTCTAGTGTTCTGATAACTTCAGTATATATCTCATTTTAATAGACGATATTGTGTAAGTAAATCTCCATGGATAAAATCGTAGGGATATTCTTTATTAAATCATAAAGAAAAAGTTACTGTTCTATTTCCACTTTAATTCAAAGAATAAATAAAAATCAATTGCAAATGGCATTTAGCTTTTATATATGATATTGAAACATCTATATATAATTCTTTAAAGGGTCTACATTAATTTACAGTCATGTTACTGTAGTTGATACTGAATTTAAAAAACATTCAAACTATCCTTTACAACAGTATGCAGCGGTATCTTCTAAGAACAACATTTAATAATTTTAAGGGTTGACATTTAGAGTCTAAAGAACTGAAAGCTTTGAAGATAATTTTTTTCTTGAATATCTTTTCTCCACTAATTGGAAACACCGACTTTTATTTTAAAAATAAATTTGAAAATTTAAATTCATTTTTAATTTTAGATCTCTAGGATATGTTAATATCTAGTTTTGTTAATGATATTACTAGTAATGGGTTCTCATTCTAATAAATTGGTTGTAGTTACTTGGTAAGAAAGGATTTCATTAAAAGTGCTGCCATTAATACCATAGGCCCTGCTTTAAGACCAATGAATCTGGTAAACTCAAACAGAATCTCCTTTCTTTTATTATGCATATTAAATCTGTAGTTCATGGAGCATCATTTATATTAAGTAGTTAAACATTTACAGAGTTCCTGAGGATCATAATCATCAAGTGGAATTATAGCATATATACCCTTAATTTATGTCCTGATTTTTTTTGCTCGAGCAGGCCCAGTAATGTCTCCATTGTGACACTTGTTACTGTGTTTTGGCATATTGAATACGTCACGGGTAGCTTGCCAGGCTTTGCCGTGAAGGCAAGATACTCTCGGGAGCTTGCCGGACTCTCCAAGAGGGATGGAGAAATTGAACCTGGGTCAGTCGGGTCATCAGGGTTGGCCACATGCAAGGCAAATGCCCTACCTGCTGTGCTATCGCTACAGCCCTATTATACTATATTTAAAATAAAAATAAAAAACAAAAAAATGAAAATAAAAATGCCATGAAATATATTTTCCATCAAAACATTTTCTGATAGAACCACATTTAAGAGATATTTCAACTTAATATATACAGGATTTCAAAAATAATCTAATGATAATAAAAACATTGGCATGGCAAATAACATTTTGTTTTTACTACTGTAGTATACTTTGTACTTAGCCTTTGTTGTCTCAAGTATTTGATTAGTTTTAATCAGTACTTTGCAATGTAAAGTGTTTCAACCTGAGAACACTTTTGAAGGAATTGTAGTCAAATCTTTCAATTGTTCTTTTCCCTGATCTGTACCCCTAGTTTTCAAAAGTATTAAATACTGGTCTGGGGGAAAGTTCAGCAGTCCTGGGTGCACTTCTTGCAAGCACAAGTACCAAATTGATCCCTGGCACTGCATGACGCCCTGACCACTACTAGGTAAAACTCTTGCAAGCTCCAAGCACCAGTGGGTGTGGCCCTGGTAACCCCGGAACTATTGGGGTGCAGTGTTGTTTTCTTTGTGGAGTCCTCACAATGAACCATGCAGTTGATTTACTATAGGAGGGAATGGCCCCAAGAATCCCTGAGCAATAGTCGGGAGGGCCACTCAGAAAAAAAGAAAGAAAGAAAGAAAGAAAGAAAGAAAGAAAGTTGAATATTAATGATAGTATTTAATTGTAACTTATTTAGAAAGATCAGTGAACTCCAGTATTTATTCCCATGATATTAATGTGAATTTTAAGATAAATATTAATTACTTAAGGTAACTACTAAAAATAAAACTAAATAGTTTTGCTCACTATTATCAGATATTTTGGGCATTTTATCTGTCATACATTAAAGGACCCATGATAGAGTGGGGGGAAGGTTGTAAACATTCTACTTAAAAAATAAGTTTTCTGAATTTTCCAAAACCTCCAATCACATAAGTGTCCACACATCATGATGTAAAGGCCAAAGAGTTGGGGAGTGTATTGCAATGCTAAGAATTTGACTTCATAGTGATAGAGTCCTATTTCTTAGTCTGTTTCTTAGTTGCTAATACTGTTTTTTCTAGAAACTAGAGCTATTTTTAAGATGTGGAGGAATGGGAATGGGGAAGGGGAGTTAATAAACATTCTGTACTCTGATACTTATTTTCACTTATGTATTTATTTTGAGTTTGGTGCTACACATGGAAGTGCCCAGGGTTTCTGGCTCTGTGCTCAGGAATCACTTATGGCAGGGTCCAGGGGACCGACCATATGCAATGCCAGGGATCGAACCCAGGTCAGCTGCATATAAGGTATACACCCTACCTGCTGTACTAGTGTTCCATGCCCAATAATACTTCTTTTTTAAATTGGAGCCTGCTCCAATGATGTGATTCCTTATTCAAAGATAACTTTTTAGTTATAGCAATAACAAGGGAGATAAAGATTAAGCAGGTAGTGCCCTAAACCCTTTCTTTTCCTCCAGTGAGATGAACTTGAATGTTAGACAAAATGCTTCCATTCCCTTAACTCCAACAACTTCAGCATCACTAGGAAGCTCATTAAATACGCAGATATTTCACTCTCTACTACAGAGCCACTCCATCAAAATGGGCATTTTAAGGAGATTCCCAAAGGGCTAACTGTTGAGAAGACAGCCTTCAAGAGACTCCTATGGAAGTCTAAACATTGAAGGCCCAGCCAAGCTGCCTTCCAAGTCTGAGAAGCATGTACATCTCGAGGGTATTCTGAGCCTTCCCTACTTTGACCCACACCATAGTTCATACTCATTAGGTCTTTAAGAAGATTCTGCCAAACAAGATGCTGCCAAACAAAACAGTAAATACAAAAGAGACCAGAACTTCCCAACTCCTCTCTTCAGCTACAAACTTTAAGAGGAACTGTTCCATAAAGATTTGTTAATAAGTCTTCGAATTATGTTTTTATAATCATAGCTGATTACAGCTAACAACTTTTAACTAGAATGTAAAATATTTAATTTGAAAATAAAACTTAAGAATGTTAAAATGTTCTTTATGTTCTATATATCTTCATAAACCATACATATATACATATATATATACTTTATATGTGTTAGAAAGAAAGGGCAATCAGGATCAACTCTTCCTTCATATGAAAGACCTTCATATCTTATGGTGAACTTCCCACCAAATGCTCTTTCCTGTTTATCTCCAGTTATGGTATATTTCACCCATGGGATCTTTTCATATTAATAAAGATAGAAAGCCAGATGGCATTTTAATTTGTACAAAATTTTCAAAATAAATCAAGATACAGGGAGACTACTGAGCAGAAAATCAGGTTCCTGGGCTAATATCCAAATTGTATTAATACTAAATCATGATTTTCACAAATTCCTGAAACAGTGAAGAAGGAACTTGGGTCTTGAATAATATTGCAATGCCATTCAAAATTCCTGCTTTTATTCTTTGTTTAAAATATAAGTATATCCAAATTCCTCATATTTACTACATATTTTCACATGGTTCAATACATGTATTATTTATGTTTGCTAATACCTAACAAATTTTCAAATTAAATATTTTACATTCTAGTTAAAAGTATGCAAGGAAATCTATGCTTTCAATTCTTGTATCAACTATTGGGCAATTTGTGTTAGAATTAAACATTGCTCATTTTATATTTTTACCTTTTAAAAAGTTAAATTAGTAAAGAAGGGATCAGCCAGGTTGTTCTTAGTAATTTTAGTGAACATAGTTGGGTTTTGACCTTTACTGGGGATCATAAAACGTGTGGTTGTCAGGATCACTGTAGTGGGTGACTTAAACTCATGGCATCATACTTGCCTTTAGAGCTTTTTAAGTGACTAAACCATCTTCTGGGCCCTTTTTGGCCAGGGGTCTCCATATAGCAGAGCCCTCAGGGTTGCGTGGTGCATGTTGGTGGTCTGGTGACATCAGGCTTTGAACTTCTAGCATGGAGCTGTCCAGGTAAGTGCTTTTGCACTAAGCCACCTTCTGGCCTCCAGGTATGTGTGTGTGTGTGTCTGTGTGTGTGTGTGTGTGTGTGTGTGTGTGTGTGTGTGTATACACGTATGCATCTACCTATGTGTGTATTGGGCAATACCTGGCAGTAATGAGGGCCTCGTACCTACTTTGATTCCCCAATTTACATATTACAAGACTCATTTCAAAATATTTTTGATATATAAAAAAGAGAAAAATAAATAAATATATGCCTTTCAGAGATCCCAGCAAGCTACCAAGAGTGTTCCGCCTGCAGGGGCATTGGCATATTCTATATGCCAAATACAATAACGACAACAGGTTTCATTTCCCTGACCCTAAAAGAGCCTCAAATTGTTGGGAAAAGATGAGTAAGAAGAGGTTGCTAAAATCTCAGGGCTGGGAGGAATAGAGATATTACTGGTGCCCGCTTGAGTTACTCGCTGATCAACGGGATAACAGTGATACGTGTTTTAGTAGCCAGTGTGCTTTTTAAATATTTTGTCCTTTTTTTGTAAGCAAAGGGCAGCATTCATGCACATATGTTCTACCATTAAACCCTGTCTCCAGATTTTTATTTTGCCTCTTTAATACTGTAAACATTTTTTTCTCATTTTTTGATATTACCTCCAAGGTGATCATTTTTAATGACTTAAAACGAGTTCATCCTAATGAAATGTACTCTGTTTACCCTTGATTTTATTGTTATATCTTTAGATTGCCTTAGATTTCTTGCTGTTGTACATTAGTTTTGATGTACTACTTTGAACACATTTGAACATATGGCATTGTTCTTTTCTTTATTTACCCTCTATGACTGTATTCCCAGAAGAAGGATTGCTCATTAGAGATAGATAATATTATTAAATGTATTTTATACAGTACTACTTAGAAACGGGTTTTCTATGACTCTCTGAAATTACTGGTTAAAAATGGCCCATTTTCCCATTTTTAAACAAATTTATGAAACTTTTAATTTACATGTTTTCATGAAAGCTGCTAGCTTAGGAAATTACTAGTCGTTAAACACAGGATTGATCAACAACTTCAAGACAACAAGCTGCAAGTACTGAAATGTTTTCTGTTTAGGTATTTGTAGATAAAATACAAGGAAACACATGTAGTTTACTAAGGACATGCTAGAAATGAATCCAGATAACTAAATCACTCCACATCCTGAATAGGATTAGTAGAACACTAGATGAAGAACAACCATGTGAGTGAATCGACCATATCCACACGATAATCAAGCTCATTGAGGTTTCTCGGGAGTTCAAGATGCCACTGTCTAACGCTCATTGATTTAAAAAGAAGGCCTTTGATTCTCTTGAGAATGAAGCGGCCAACAAGGCCCTAGCCGAGCAGGGCGTTCAAAGTCAATACATCGGGATCCTTCATGAACTGTATTGCAGGTTCACTATCAGGATCTCACCATTCTACGGGGAGGTGATCATTGAGATCAAGAGAGGAGTTCGGCATGGTGATACTATTTCACCGAAACTCTTCAGTGCCACCCTCGAGAACGTCATGCGACGACTAGAATGGGAAGGAATGGGAGTGAAGATAGACAGTCGGCAACTACACCACCTGCACTTCGCTGATGACATCGTTCTTATAACACCAAACATCAGCCAAGCACACAAATTCTAGCCAACTTCGACCGTGAGTGTGGAAGGGTCAGACTACAGCTGAATCTAACAAAGACAATGTTTATGAGAAATGGTCTCATTCCTGAAGTTCCATTCACTCTTAATGGGACGAACATCTCTGAATGCAACAGTTATGTGTACCTAGGTCGAGAAGTCAACATGACGAAAGACCTGGCACCTGAATTGCGCAGGAGAAGGAGAGTGGCTTGGAACACCTTCAAGAACATTGAAGAAATAGATAATAGGACAAAGAAACTCCGGCTCTGGGCACATCTCTTCGATTCCACTGTTCTTCCTGCATTAACATAAGCCTCAGAGACCTGCGCCCTGCAAAAACAGGATGAAAACGCTATTTGGGTCTCCCAAAAAGGAATCAAAAGAGCTATGCTTCTCTCATATCACGCTTCACTGAAATGAGAGAAAGAATCTGAAGTTCCAACCTTCATTGATGGTCAAGAATCAGGGATGCTGTCTCACTTGCCAAGGTGTCTAAAATCAGATGGGCTGGACACGTAATGAGATTTGGGGATGACTGCTGGACTAGAGCCATTACCGACTGGATGCCATGGGATGTCAAAAGATCACGTGGCCACCCACCTATGAGATGGTCAGACTTCTTTGTCAAGAGCCTGAATGATCAGTTTGAGGCTCTTCATGTTCCTTGCCATTGGGCTACATTAGCATGTGACAGGGATGAATGGAGACATTGCTGGAGCCCAATCTAGTGAATTGATGAATAACGGGATGTCAGGTGATCAAGTGATTCTTAAGTATGCTGGCTTCTCTGAGCAACAGCTCTTGCTAAGGGAATCTGCTAGAATTGCCAATTCTGTTTAAAAATTTTAGAGGTTATTTAAAGTTTTATTTTCTCCACTACACATACAAGCCATTCATACAAAGTGTCCCTGGCAACTACTCAATTTTGTAAAGGGGTTTTAAAATCTAAGTCACATGATGATTGTTAATAATAATCACTTAATCACTTAATCACTTAACTTCCCGTTAGTCCTCGATTTGCTCGAGCGGGCGCCAGTAACATCTCCATTTGTCCCTGTCACGTGCTAGTGTAGCGCAATGGCATCTGTTCGCTCCGGGAACATGAAGGGCCTCAAACTGATCGTTCATGATCTTGACGAAGAAGTCTGACCATCTGGAAGGTGGGCAGCCACGCGGTCTTTAGACATCCTGTGGAATCCAGTCGGTAACAGCTCTAGTCCAGCGGTCGTCTTTAAATCTCATTACGTGACCAGCCCATCTGATTTTCGACACCTTGGCATATGAGACAGCGTCCCTGATTCTTGATCGTCGATGGATGTCAGAACTCCGGATTCTCTCTCTCACTTGAGTGAAACGTGATATTCCAAGCATAGCTCTTTCTATTCTTCTCTGGGAGACCAAATTGCATAGAGCCCAGGTCTCTGAGGCATATGTTAATGCAGGAAGAACAGTGGAATCAAAGAGATGTGCCCGGAGCCGGAGGTTCTTTGTCCTCTTAGCTATTTCTTCAACGTTCTTGAACGTGTTCCAAGCTGCTCTCTTCCTCCTGCGCAGCTCGGGTGCCAGGTCATTTGTCATATGGACCTCTCGACCTAGGTACACATAGCTGTTGCATTCGGAGATGGTCGTTCCGTTGAGAGCGAATGGGACATCAGGAATGAGGCTGTTTCTCATAAACATTGTCTTCATAAGATTCAGCTGTAGTCCTACCTTTCCACACTCACAGTCAAAGTCGGCCAGCATTTGTGCCGCTTGGCTGATGTTTGGTGTTATTAAAACAATGTCAACAGCAAAGCGGAGGTGGTGAAGTTGCCGACCATCTATCTTCACTCCCATTCCTCTCGAGGGTGGCACTGAAGAGTTTTGGTGAAATGGTATCACCCTGCCGCACCCCTCTCTTGACATCAACGATCACTTCTTTGTAGAATGGTGAGATCCTGGTAGTGAATCCGCAATACAGCTCATGGAGGATCCTGATGTATTGGGCTTGAATGCCCTGATTGGCTAGGGCTTCAATGACCGCTTCCGTCTCAACAGAATCAAAGGCCTTCTTTAAATCAATGAACGTTAAACAGAGCGGCATCTTAAACTCCCGAGAAACCTCAATGAGCTTGGTTATTGTGTGAATATGGTCAATGGTGCTGAATCCTTTGCAGAACCCGGCTTCCTCGCATGGTTGTCCTTCATCTAGTGTTCTGCCAATCCTATTTAGGATGACTCAAGTGAACAACTTGTAGATGACAGACAATACGCAGATCGGGCGACAGTTGCCAATGTCATCGATGTCTCCCTTCTTGAACAGTAGTACGGTCCTGCTGGTTTTCCATTGGGACGGAACCTTGCATTCAGACAGGTAGCGTGTGAAGAGCCGAGCCAGTGTATTGATGAGTACTGACGGCAGGTTCTTCAGGTGTTCAGGTCTGATTTTGTCTGGGCCGGGTGCTGTTTGTTTCTTTACCAACGAAATGGCGTGTCGGATTTTGGAAGGGAGAACGTTGGGAACGACATATCCATCCTGTGGAATTTGGTATGTTGGCAAGTGGACATGGCTATCAAAGAGATTTGAGTAGAAGTCGTGGATAATCTTCTCCATTGCCGTTCTGGAGGATGTGATGGATCCATCAGGACGTCGGAGGGCAGTCATCTTGGTCTTATAGTTGGTGAAGGACAGGCGGGCGTTACGAATACTTTTCCCGGCTTCTGCTGCATCTACCAGTACTTCTGCTCTTCTCTCTTTGAGGTCTTCCTTGATCGCATCTCTGCACTGCTTTGCGAGCTCGAACGTTAGCTTGCGGTTGCCTGAGGCATGCACCAAACCATGCTGGCGAATTAGCTCAAGAGTTTTCAAAGATAGGCGATTTTTTGTGGCTATCTCTCTCTTGGCGTTCCTCGCACATTCATGGAGGTGCTGAACCAGTCGATCGTATTCCTCGTCAATGTTGTCAACAATGGCATCTTCCCATGTTGCCGCAATAGTACCAAAGAGTTCCCAGTTGGTGGTCATTCTGGGAGTTCTCTTTTTGAACTTTGCCGCCCTTTCTTCCTGGTCTGTGAAGTAGAATTTTGCACGAAGGAGACGGTGGTCCAATCCCGTTCGAACTTTTGGAACAACAGCAACATCAGTCAGGCAAAACCGTTGACTGAATATGATGTGGTCTATTTCATTGTGGAATCGTCCACCGGGAGACTCCCATGTCCATCATTTAGATTCTGCCTTCTGGAACTGTGAGTTACCATGAATGGTCTTGGTCGACATGATGAACTCAGACAGTCTCTCACCCTGTTCTTTCCATTCTAGGCCATGGGTCCCGATGTGAAGTTCTTCAGCTGATCTTCTTGGTCCTATCTTGGCATTAAAATCACCCACAATGATCTTGTAGAAGGTGTGGTCTTCTTTATAGAACTTCTCTAGCTCCATGTAGAACTTCTCGATTTCTCTTTCATCATAATGAGATGTTGGTGCGTATGTTGGTGCGTCGGAAGAGCCTGGCAAGCTATCCGCTGTGTATTCGATATGCCAAAACCAGTAACTACAACTGGTCTCATTCACCTGACCCTGAAGGCTTCACCGACATGGCAGCACTGAGAAGGATGAGAAAGGAGAGGCCGACAAAATCTCAAGGCCGACGTAGGCTGCCACAACGAAGGAAGACAAAAATGATCGTCTGTACTTTCAATGCACGTACACTAGCATCAGATGCATCCATCGAGGACCTGATGGTACAAGCGAGAATGATCAAGTACGACATCATTGGTCTGATTGAGACAAGAAGGCACGAATCTCACCATGCCGTTTTCGACACTGGCGAAGAATTGTTCCTCGGAACATGCGATAAAAGAGGTGTTGGAGGCGTCGGTGTCCTTGTCAACACAAACTTGGCCAAGAGCATTGATTCATTCGAATGCCTAACAACCCGAATCGGACGTTTACATTTGAATAGATGTGACTCACTGCCTGCAATTTCTATCTTCGTTGTCTACACACCAACATCTCATTATGATGAAAGAGAAATCGTTAATAATAATGCCAACTAAATATTATTGAGTAAATATTTATTCTATGCTAGGTGCCATTCCAAGCACTTTCTATGTATTAACTTATTTAGCCCTCCAATAATTATGAGAGGAAGAGACTGTGTGATTTCTGTATCTTCAGTGAAGAGAAAATTGAGATACAGTTAATCAAACAAATTGCTTCAGGCAGAAATATTCAGGGGAGCCACAAAGTAATAATGTAAATGTCAAGTCTAGTCATTCTGACTGAGAGTCTAACCACTGAACCCCAGCAGTTTCTGTCTTATCTGTTATTTATGTGTTTTCTGGTTCCTCCCTTTTTTTTTAGGTTCCTCTTGAGAAAAATAAAATTTCATCAAAAGTATAGCTCTCAAACGATTAAAGATTTATTGGTTGCCTGCCTCTAGAAGGTCGCATAATCTAACATTCAAATGGAACTGTTTTTGCAAATCACTAGAATAATATTTGATAATTTTTTCTTTAAAATTTCTTTTTTTTAATGAGGGAGAAATGTAAAGTTAAAATTATCCGCATAATAATTTTGAATTTTCTGACTGGAAAAAGGGAAAAGTTGAATTTTTGTCAGAAATAATAGATATTTTCTTATTATTATACTTATACTTACAAATTAATAATTTTATATATATTTCAGCTTTTATATAATATACATACATATGTGTATATTAGCCAATATATTTAATTCATAGTAGGAAAATTAAGTCAAAAATGTAAAGAAATATTTTCCAAACCTACCTATTTAAAATGTAAAAGCTGGTAAAACTCAAAATAAATGATAATTATAGACAGTAGTTCAGACAAGGCCTCCCAATGACATATATGGAACAAGACTGACAAGGCAAGTCTCAATATCCTCTCTCTCTCTTTCTATCTGTGTGTCTGTCTCTGTCTCTCAATCTCTCGCTCTCTTTCCTTTACTACAAGTCTCAGCATTCTTTCTCTCTTTCCCTCTCTCTTTCTGTAAGTCTCAATATCCTCTCTCTCTCTCTCTCTTTCCCTCTCTCTCTTTTAATTGAATCACTGTGAATTAGAAAGCCATAAAGTGATTTATGGCTGAGTTTCAGGCTTACATGAACCAAAACCAAACCAATCTCTTCACCAGTATTCACTACCTTCCAGAATGTCCCCAGTAAGCCTTTTGCCCCCCACCTCCCAACCCAGCCATCCTCTGGTAAGCAATTTCTACTTTTTTTTTCTGTTGCTGATAGGGTATCATGTGTATCACCTGACACATCCTTTCTGCACTCATCCCTCCTTCAGAGTGTCCACTTCCCTTCACCATTGTCCTACTGTCCTTCACCTATCCACCAGTTTCACACACACTCCGCTCCCAATGGCAAGCTTCTAACTTTAGGTCAGATATCCTGCTCTTGCTTTATGTTGCCTTTTGGTGTTTGTTATTCCCCTGTGAGAGAGATCATCTGTGTCTATCCCTCTCCCTCTGATTAACTTTGCTCAGCATGATACTCTCCAGATCTTTCCATGTAGTAGCAAATTGTATGACTTCATCTTTTCTTATTGCCAAGAAGTATTCCACTGAATTCCACTGTCCAAAAATCTCTTTTGACAAAGGTGTGACTTCTTCATTTTTTTTCTTTTTCAGCAATTACTACCCTCAGTCAGTTGTAATTACCTTGCTTCTTATGTTAATAAAGAAACCTTTTAACCACCAAATTTCTTCATCTTCTTGAAAATATCTAATTTATAAGTGAATCTCATGTTTTTTAGGTCCTTTCTACATTTTTACAAGCCCAAGTCATAAAAAGCTCCAAATAGCTCTCCTTTATTTATACCACCAACAATTCTTGAGCAGTCCATTCTCCCTGCTGTGACGAAGGAACTAAGTTTCATTCCCAGAGGTCTTTGGCCAGTGAGCTGTAACTGTTTCTTTTTTTTTTTAAATTTATTTATTGAATCACAGTGAGAACAGTTACAAAGCTTTCAGGTTTAAGTCTTGGTCATACAATGATCAAACACCCATCCCTTCACCAGTGCATATTTTCCACCACCAAGAACCCCAATATACCCCCATGCCTGTGAAGCAGAAGATTTCCACTTAACTCTCTCTCTACTTTGATTACATTCATTATTTTGACAGAATGCACCATTATTATTTGGAATTTTCCCCCAACAATCAAACCTGGTGAAAAGCCATCATGAAATAATTTGTTTTCTATTGCTGGTTATGAAAACTATATGATTTGGGGTTTCTGATATTTTATTAATTAAGTCTGGAGGAATTTCTGCCAAAAGCCAAATAGTTTTGGGATTGGTTTGTGTGTCTCTGGGTCCATGCAATGCCAGAGAGCCACTTGTGGGGAACAACTCGTGGTCTCAGTCGGGCAAGATGGACATGCCAGTTCTGCCCCCCCCCCCGCCCCCATCGCATCAGGCCGAAGTTGCCCCATCACCACCAGCTCATACCTGGCTGGCCAATAAGCTCTGAAGCAGAGGTCACCATGTCCTCGGGGGGAGATGGCTAAAGAGACAGACACCCTTTCATACCGGGGGGCACAGTATAAGATGGTAATAAGGTATACTGAAGAGCAGCATTTGGGAGAAAAGTTAAAATTTCATTTCACGTATCTTGAAACTATGATGATGTTGGAAAATTTAAGAGATGTTAAAGAAATCCTGGTCTATAATAGTGTTGAACAAAGAGGAAGTCTGGATACAAATTTAGGAGTTTTCAATATACAGATGGAAATTAAACTTCTGAGGGGGCAGGTTAGCCCAGTGCCTGTTCAAACAGAGTTACCAGCAGCCACTTGCTCCCACAATCCAAAATTGTTGTCTTGTTCCTGGCTGGACTCCACCATCTCTGAATGGACCTCACCACTGCATTAATCTGCTGAAAACTTGGGTATGTGGGTTTTGTGACTGAAATCTCTGGGCTTCCTTGAGGTTGGGATGGACTATCTTTCCCCACCTCCCTGTACTTCCTCAAGCCTCTGTAGTCATGTTCACACCCCAAAGCTACCACCTAGTTAAAAAAAAAAAGCTAATCCAATTGTTCCCTCCCGATAAAAATAGTGAACACCCTGAACAAACATGATGACATCTTAGTACCTGTATTGCAAACAGGTAGTAAGATGCATAAAAGGAGAGAGAGAGAGAGAGAGAGAGAGAGAAGAAAAGAAAGATTCCTGTATAGAGGCAGGCAAAGAGTGGGGGGGGTGGTAGAGGGATGGTGTGAAGGAAACTGGGGACATTGGTTGTGGGAAATGTACACTGGTGAAAGGCTGGGTGTTGAAACATTGTATGACTGAAATCCAATCATGAACATCTATGTAATGGTCTATCTTCACAGTGATTCCATTAAAAAAGAAAAGAAAGCATTCAGAGAGAGTGGCAAGGAAACTAGTCTTTCAGAGGCAGCCAGGTGTCAGAATCACAGAGGACAATGGAACGGTATACTTGGTTTTATCTAAAGAAAGATTTCCAAAAGGTCTCAGTGAGAACGGATGGCCACTGTGGGAGAGGAAGAAGGAAGAAGTAAGAATATTGCTGTGCAGACAAAAGATCATCAGAGAATGTGAGGTTGAGATGATTCGGCGAGCATGCATCTTGTCCACTTAGGAAGGATGAATGTGGAAGCAAGTAGTTACAAGTTTTCAGTGATTCAAACATTGTGATATGTTGTGAGTGTGTGTGTGTGTGTGTGTGTGTGTGTGATGCTTCTTGTGGTGTGAGACAGCTCTTATGTCACTTTCTTTCTTTGTGGTAATTATCTCTTTGCGAGTAATAAAGTATAAATAAAGGCCCTCCCGTTGTTCATCGATTTGCTTGAGCAGGCCCAGTAACGTCTCCATCGGAGATTTTGTTGTTACTGTGTTTGGCATATCGAATACATCACGGGTGGCTTGCCAGGTTCTGCCATGTGGGCGAGATACTCTCGGTAGCTTGCCGGGCTCTCCGAGAGGGGCCGAGGAATCGAACTCGGGTCGGCCATGTTGGCTGCGTGCAAGGCAAACGCCCTACCGCTGTGCTATTGCTCCACATACTTGGCCAGTGGCAAAATCTATTACCTTCTTGCCTGGTGGAGTCTACTCATATTTTGCTACCTAAATCAAATATTACTTTCTCTGGATATGGAATATCAATTCATCTGGCATTCAGAGCAAGCACTTGGCACTTTCCCTTGAGCCTCTTCAACTGACTGACTTTACAATTTACATTTCTTCTTCCTTTTTCATTTCTGTAGTAACTTGGTTTATCTACATTTGTGTAAGCAAAAGTCTGCAGAGGAATTCTGAGAGGTACGCATGGTTTTTTTCATGTGGATCCAAGATTTCTTTCTCCAAAATCTGTGTTCTTTCAATATATAACTGTTCCTTAGGAGTAATGGGATCTTGGACTGCAAAATTTTAGACACTACTCCAGAAGGTTGTTATTTTTTAAAATCGAGTACTAGGGATGTGGTTTAGCAGTAAAGTAATAGAGTACATTACTCCATGTGTGAGAAAGTATATAAAAGACACTAATAGCTAAGGCCTACTTTAGAGCCTGTTTTGACTACCCAGTAATGAGAGCTCTTGTGTCTGGATTGCTAAATTCAGTCTGGAACCTGACTTCGATTAAGAAAGACTTTCTGGTCAGTCTAATTCAGTGGCAGTACACAGATTATAAGAAAGAATACAATGGATAGAGGCAGGATATTAAGAACTAATGGAAAGACAATTACACACAAAAAAAATTTCTCCTCTATTCTTCCTGGAGGGGCAAAGATACATCACTTTTTAACTGACCTATGCTGTCATAGTACATGTATACATACAAAATGCTGTCAAAGAAAGAAAGAAAGGTAATATACTGATCCTCCTTGGAGGGAGAAGTGATCGATTCTCCAGTTGAAAAAGCAATGCTTGGTAAATGCAATAATAAAAGTTTATGGCATCATTAGAAAAATGTCTTTTAATCAGAAACAGTCAAATACCCCTCCTACAGGGGGCATCATTAGAAAAATGTCTTTTAATCAGAAACAGTCAAATACCCCTCCTACAGGGGGCACTAGCCTCTTTCTTTGAAACTGCAATGGCCCCCGTGCCCCAGTTAGGAGCACAAATCCCTCAACAAATAGCAGCCTGTTTCCCTTAAAGATAACTAAATATGGAACGATTTCCTAAACGAAATAGAAACCTCCACATTATGAAGATCCTTCTTCCACATCCCTATCTAAGTGAGAATATGCGGTAGTAGATGTCTGGAATTTGCTTCATTTCCATCCAAACAAAGTGAAAATGGAAGCCCTGGCAACTCACAGAGGAATGATCCTGAGTCCTGGCAGAGAGGAAGCCTGCAAGTCTGCCACAGCTGATAACATGCTAAAAAGTCAATTAGTCCCTAATTAGCTGAGCATCCCCCCCCCCCCCCCCCCCCCCGCTACTGCAGGGCATGGGAATGTGCTGGAGGACAGTTTAAATAGAAAATTCTCTCGGAAACAATCTGTTGAGATATTCAAATGACAACTCTCATCCAGGATTAAGGAGGACCTCCATAGCTGAAATGCTGAAGGAGAGATCAGGGCTGAGTCCATTCCCAGGGTTGCACCTATTTGTACCCAGTCCAGGAGAAACTAGCTGAGTCCCGAAGACACTCTGGGAGCCCCGGCCAGAGGGACAAACTGGAGAAGCACATAAAACGGTGGTGGGGGTGGAGGGGTTTAAGCTCCTGCTTTTCCTTACAATTTCTGGGGAGAAAGCACCTGAGAGAAAGCACCTCTTTGGTCTGCCACAAAGGAATGGTAAGTCCTTTCTATACCCATTTTGGCAAGGGTTTTCATCATAAACAGGTGCTGGAACTTGTCAAATGCTTTCTCTGCATCTATTGATATGATCATATGGTTTTTATCTTTTCTTTTGTTGATATGCTGTATTATGTTGATTGATTTCTGAATCTTAAACCATCCTTGCTTCCCCGGGATGAATCCCACTTGATCATGGTGTATGATCTTTTTGATGAGTTGTTGAATTCTATTTGCTAATATTTTGTTGAGAATCTTTGCATCCATATTCATCAGGAATATCAGCCTGTAGTTTTCTTTTCTTGTGATGCTTTTGTTTCTTTTCGTTATTAGAGAGATATGGGCTTCATAGAAACTGTTTGGGAGAGTTTCTGTTTCTTCAATTTCCTGGAAAAGCTTGAGAAGAACTGGCAACAGGTCCTCTTTAAATTTTGGGGAAAATTCGCTAGTGAATCCATCCGGACCTGGGCTTTTGTTTTTGGGAAGACTTTTGATTCCAGTTTCAATTTCCTTGATGTTAATAGTACTATTCAGGTACTCTAGATCTTCTTGATTCAGCCTAAAGAGATTATAGGAGTCCAGGAATTTATCCATTTAGTCTAATAGCCAAACTTTGGAAAAAACAGATGACTGGTTAAAGAAACTTGGGTACATCTACACAAAGGAATACTACACAGCTGTTAGAAAAGATGAAGTCATGAAATTTACATACAATTGGTTCTACATGAAAAGTATCATGCTAAGTGAAATGAGCCAGAAAGAGAGCGACAAACATAGAAAGACTGCACTCATCTGGGGAATATAAAGTAACAGAATGGGAGCTGAGCACCCAAGAATAATTGAGATAAGTACCAGTAGGTCTGCTGCAGGACTTGGAAGCTGGCCTCACATGCTGGAGGGAAAGGCAGCTCAGATAGAGAAGGGAACACCAAGTAAAGGATGTTTGGAGGACTTGCTAGGGATGCGAGATGCGTGCTGAAAGTAGACTATAGACCGAACACGATGGTCACTCAAAACCTTGATTGCAAACTACAACACCCTAAAGGAAAGAGTGAGCAAAAGGAAATGCACTGCCACAGAGGCCAGGTGGGGTGGGGGGATGTGGTGTGGGGATGGGAGGGCTACTAGGATCATTGGTGGTGGAGAATGGGCATGGGTGGAGGGATGGTACTTGATTATTGTATAACTCAAACCCAAGCATGAAAGTTTGTGTGTCTACAACTATACCTCATGGTGTTTCACTAATAAAAAAAAATCTAAAAAAAATGAAAAGAACGGTAAATCCAATATGAATATTCTCATCAAGACAGACCACACTTCCACATTTGTATTTTGAGACTAATATTCTTGACCCGTCCTGGGAGAGGAGGGGCAGCTGTATAAAATTTCTCCCAGGCGCAACATTTTGCCTGAGGACAACAGGTAAAGCAATTTTTTTTTTATGTTTTGTACTTTTTCCTTTGTGGGAGGCAGTCCTTTCCCATCTTCCTTATCCTTCAGGTTTCCTCTTCCATGGCAACTCCTGTAGGAAGCACTTATGGATATTCTGCCCTCACTTCTCTCCATCACCATTCAAGCATGTAAGAATGTCATCATTTTTTTAATTGAATCATCGTGAGATACAGTTACAAAACTTTCATGTTTGAGTCATGCAATGATCATACAGTCATACAATGATCGAACACCCATTCCTCCACCAATGCACATTCTCCACCACCAATGTCTCCAGTGCACTCCCTCCTTTCCAACCGCCCGCAAGCCTCTATGGCAGATAATTTTCCCTATATTCTCTCTCTACTTTTGGGCATTTTGAGCAGAGTCTCCTGCCCCCGCGCCTGGCTGTCCTCACCGGGGAACCTTGGAGGGGGGCGAGTTTAGTTTCCCTCCCCACCCCAAGCAGAGCCTCGGAAACCGAAGACCTCCAGAACCAGCCACAGCCATGCTGAGATCACTCTCTACACATCCGAACAGGCCTCATGCATGAAGAAACCGGCTGAGGAACCCAGACATGCAGGTCCCGGGGCTGAGATCTCCAAGCCTGCTTGGACCGGGACTGGGCCTTCTCCACCCAGATCCCCCATCTTCCAGTGGGTAGGTGTCACACCCACCAGCTGCCACCGGTGCCAGGTGGTTCCATCAATGGACAAGACCCAGAGACTGTAAAACCCAGCTCCTGGAAGAGAACAGCGCAGAGTCTCCTGCCCCGGCGCCTGGCTGTCCTCGCGGGGGCACCTTGTAGGAAGGCGGATTGAGTTTCCCTCCCTACCCCGAGCAGAGCCCCAGCAGCCGAAGACCTCCAGAACCAGCCACAGCCATGCTGACATCTTATTATCTTGTTCTTACTTTGGAGAACCCAGTCGGCTACCGAAAGTATCCTGCCCACACAGCAGAGTCTGGCAAACTTCCCGTGTCATACTCAATATGCCAAATACCAGTAACAATGATGGGTCTCATTCTCCTAACCCTGAAAGAGCATTGAATATGGCTCTTTTAAAATCTCAGGGCTAGGAAGAAGGAGACAAGGAGACGTTACTGGTGCCTGCTCGAGGCAATCAACGAACAACAGGATGATCTTGATTGTGATCGTGACTTTTGGGCACTATGGTTTGCAATATAGATACTGAGAGGCTATCACATTTGGTCCTTTATCTTCTTTCAGCACATATCTCCCATCCCGAACGATTCCTTCAACCATCATTAACTTAGTGATCACTTTTCTATTCCAGCTGCCTTCTCCCCCAGCTCATAAGACAGACTTCCAACTATGGAGCAACATTCCTGACCCTTGTGTCTACTGTCCTTGGGTGTCAGTCTCATATTATGTTATTTTATAGAGCCTCATCATTGATATTGCTGCTATGTGTTCTTATGAGAGTACATGAAAGTATAGTGCCACAGTCCACCTATTTATCTCCCTACAGTGATGTGCCTGACTTCCTCAAAACCAGGGAACTGTTCTGTTTAAATGGCACTTTCATTAGCAAAATGAAGCAATTCAATATACGACATGTTATCAGTACAGGATGAAATAAGACAGTGCTGGTAATATTGTACTGTTCTAAATGGAAACTTTCTGAATGAACTTTGCACTGTGGAGACCCTAGAGACAGCAGATCAAGAGAAAAGAAATACAGAACCCAGGCCTCTTTTGACAGTCAGGATTTCCCTTGGGATCCCTTCTCAAATAATCTTTTAAAATATATCTTGAAATATATAATGTAAAATATATACTAGTCAAATTGAGATGGTTAATACAAGTTTTAAAAAACATTAATATTTAACAATATGTGTTTTTGTCTCATCAAAGCAGATCTGAAAATGGTTGATTTTAAGTAACAATAAATGTGAATGATATTTGAAGATATTATACATAATAATAAAGTGATATGAAATGTCTGTATATTCTATTGATGATAGTATAGTCTCAAGTAATGCCAATACTACATTGCCCAGATTTGTAGCTGAAGGAATCACTGTGTCTAAATTAGAGGTTAGTAAAAATAGAGTAGTCTTATCCAGTATCCAAGATCATGTATATCCTGAATTCTATCTGTATATCCTGAATTCTATCATGTATATCCTGAATTAATCCAGGATAACCTGGATTCAGTGAGCTCCCAATCTGTGAAATGCAAGAAAACAGAATCTCCCCAATCAGACAACTAATAATAGCAGTTTTTTTCATAATAGAGATGTAATGTCTTCTTCAGTCATTCTCTGTCAATACTGTCCAACAAATAATTACTTTCAGGGTGCATAGGTTTATGAAGGATAACGGTATTCATACTATTTATTTAAAATGTAAGATATTATAGCACAGGCATTAGAGTGAGAGTACAGCAGATAGGGTGCTTGCCTTGCAAGCAGCCAACCTGGGTTCAATCTCCAAGGCTGCATATGGTTGCCCTAAACCCCACCAGGAATAATCTCAGAGCTAGAAGTAAGCCCCGAGTTCTGCCAAGTTGAATCCCCCCCCAACAAACAAGAATATTATAACATAACATTTTTATATATGTGAAGTCTTTCATATAATAAAATACAACACATAATGTCATAATCTAGATGGTATGGTAGTAATTGAAAAGATAGCATTGTTGATGAATGGGAAAAAAAAAACCCTCTTATGAGTTTATAAATAGACCTACACCTGTGTAATATTAACGTTATTTTTTACAGTACGAAAACCAATTAATCAGGATAAAGGGGTGATGGTGAGGGGGTTCTCTTTAAACAAGTGATGCAAACAATTCTATATCAAAATAAAAAAAGAAATATGAGTTTCAGACTTAAACACACATACATATAGGTTTCTTAAGATTAATTTTTTGTGTTCTGTTTTTATTTTATTTTAATTCAGTGCTGAAATAGATTTTAGACCTAAGAGTGAGTGAAACAAAATAGAACAATCACTCTCAAAAAAATCCAGAAGAAAATATAGAAGAAAATATCTGTGATGTTAGATTTAAAAAAAAAAAAGAATTAAGACACACACAGACACACACACACACACACACAATGGGCCAGGGAGATGGCTCATATATATATAAGGCCCTGGTTTTAACCCCTGACTCTGCCAAAAATAAATAAATAAACAAACAAACAAACGACAGAATAGAAGAGATAAAGCAAAATAATTGAATACGTTGTACTTTGTCAAAGTGTCTGCTCTTCAAAAGACTATAAGTAGATAAAGTGACAAGCTACAGATTGATTGGAAAATATTTATAAAACATTTACATGAAAAAGAACTTATATTCAGAGTCTAATCATACTATGACCGAAAGCTCATTAAAAATAGAGGCAAGAGGTTTAAACATATATTTATCCAAAAAGATACACCAATAAAATAAAAGTTAAAATATTTAGGGCTGGAGCGATAGTACAGTGAGTAGAGCACTTGCCTTGCAAGCAGCTGATCCAGTTTCAATTCCTGAAATCCTAAGTGGTCCCCCAATTCTGCCAGGACTGATCCATGAGCAAAAGAAATGAGTAAACCCTGAGCATTGCTGGGTGTACCCCTCCACACACACACATACAAAAGTATCATGAATCATCATGGAAATATCAACTGAAAGTCCAACATACCAATGCAAATACATTAAAATGGTTAAAATTAATATTGATTGATACTTACTAACTGCTAGTGCAAAACTGGAGCTTAAGTGATGGAGATGCAAATGCTTTAGCTATCTAGAGAACAATCTGTGTAGAAGCAGTTATTTCATAAAGTTGAACAAATAAGTACCTAAGATAAATGAAAAGGAATGTCCACAGAGCAAATTTTAATAGCTGCTTTATTCACAGTATACAAAAGTACATCAACAACAGAATGCATAAAGTGTTATGGTATATCCACACCATGGAATACTTCTCAGTAACAACAACAAAAAGATTGATGTTCAATGAAACAACATTGTTAAATTTTAACCATAATTCTAGTTTAACTAACTAGATTAATATATCAGACACAATTGATTGCATGTTGTAAGGCTCCATTTATATGATGTTCTAGAAAAGTGAAAATTGTAAAAAGGGAAAATAGATTGACCACCAATTTTTAGGGCTGTGGGTAATTGGAGGTTCTATCTCTAGAAGGGACTTTATGGGTTGGTGAAATCTCCCATCTATTAGGTTAGATGAGAATACACAACCTGTGTATCTAAACTCAATCTTTCCCCTTTGAAAGTGTATATATAGTGTACGTAAATTGTAGCACTGGAGCACTGTCCTCTGGTTGTTCATCAATTTGCTCAAGTGGGCACCAGTAACATCTCCACTGTGAGACTTGTTGTTACTGTTTTTGGCAAATCGAATACATCACAGTGAGCTTGCCAGGCTTTGCCGTGTGGGTGGGATACTCTCGGTAGCTTGCTGGGCTCTCCGAGAGGGACAGAGTAATCGAACCCAGACTGGCCGGGTGCAAGACAAATGCCCTACCTGTTGTGCTATAGCTCCAGCCCTTGTAAATTGTATCTCAATAAAAATGACTTTTATAAAGTCTGCTTTATACAAGAGATTGTTTAGCCGTTATTTTGTTACTAGAGCTAAATTTTCTTTTCAGAAGAAACAATATCAAGATTTCCTCCACAGAATGAATAACCTTTGTAGATACTTTAAATCCAAGATGAACAGATGCATTGCTTCAGTGTTCTATTGAGATATTATGTTATTTAGAAATTGGAGTGCTTTGAAAAATTCCTTTCTAGCCAAGAAAAACATTAAGAAATTATACATTGTGATTTCAAATTTGTCCCTCATGATAAGATCACATAAAATAAAAAAGGAAAGCAAAGTAGTTTTACTCAGGGATATATTATTTCATGCATAGACATATTTGAAACAATATAAGCAAGAAAAGAAAATATATTCCAATTTTTTATTTTTTTCAAACTTTGTGATAAATAATAGCAGCTAATCATTTTAATGCTAATTCAATAGCATGTAATTCTTTTTAGGAGTATTAACTCAGAGATTTAAAATAATTGTTAATGTGGATATTGTAAACTTTATGCTGCAATTTTGAATCTTTATGTCTCAGTCCACATTCATGCTAACATTTTAAGATACTCTCATCACATATCACTGTTTTCATTTATCTATGTGCTCTATGTTCTACTGAGCTGTTATATTGTGATAAAATAGGAAGTCTGTGTATGTTAAGTTTTTTTTGCAAAGTGAAGTTACTTTAATAAAGCAAAGAGGAAAGCAAAGAAGAACTTCAGTATTTTCATAAAAATCATCTATATATAGTATATATATGCATGTATATATAACAGATAGAATGGAAGTGGGATAGATAGATAGATAGATAGATAGATAGATAGATAGATAGACACTTCCCATTTATTGTTAGTGTTTCTTATTATTCTATTTGCTTGGGGCTGGAGAAATAGTATAGTGGGTAGATGACTGGTTGGAATCCCAGCACTCCATATGATTCCCTGAGCCCTGCCAGGAGTGATCCCTAAGCACAGAACTAGGTGTAAACCCTGAACACTGCCAGGTACAGTCAGAAATAATAGTTAAAAATTATATTTTATTTTCTATGGCTGAGTCTGGCAAGCTACCCGTGGCGTATTAGATATGCTATAAATAGTAACAATAACAAGACTCATTCCCCTGACCCTGAAAGAGCCTACAATCGTTGGGAAATACAAGAAGGAGAGGCTGCTAAAATCTTAGGGCTGGGACAAATGGAGACATTACTGGTGCCCACTCAAGTAAATCAATGAACAACAATGGGATGACAGCGATACACTGATACAGTGATTTTATTTTCTATAAGCTTTATTGCACTTTAAAGCTCATTTGAATTGTGGCCTATTTTATTGTTGGTGTCAAAACTTAATAGAAAATTTAATAATCATTGAGTAGTTGAGAAAGACACACGTAAGCAGAAACTATTATAAGTTGAGCACAGAAAAATGAGAAATAGGTCAAATTAAAATTATTTAAATATCAAATAATATAAAATATATCTTTTTTCAATAAATGAACTTCAAATTGTTAAATATGACTATGCATTAAGATGAGAATAAAGCAAAGAGACTTAAGTATTCCCTAATGGCATTAAGTTTTACTCCTACAGTTTCACCAAAATTAACAGGTCTTGAAACAAATCCTTCTACAGACTTAGATTTAAGTTGTTTCTTTATGGTGACAAAATACATTTAAAAAAATAGAATTTGGCATTCATTTTGTGATTCTTAGAGCAGTGAACATTAGACTAATGCCAAGGATTGAGTTTCATTCTTTTTTTTTTTTTCAAATGGCTGAACTCATCAAGAAAAGGACCCACCCCTGAACCACATACTACAGCACTCTCACCTTTACACAATTTGCAGCACAGAATTATTATTGTAATGCATCTTTATATTTAATTTAAAGTTTCTAGTTCCCTTAAGGCAAATTCCTTGAATCATCATTACATGCAGTTAATTTAAAAAATTCGAAAGCCCCACACAGTAATTGATTCCTACTGACAACTCTAATGGTGTCACAGTGACAACTGACAAATGTTTTCTTCAGGGAACCCAGAACTTCTAAGTGTACGATGGGGTGAGTGAATTGTTGATCTCATGCCATGTTTCTTCCCTCTGTATTCAACACTGAACAGTAGTGTTTCCTATTGTTGTAGTTTCCATTTGTTGGAAATTTTCGACAACAGATTATTGCTGGTATACAGGTGGAGGGGAAACACAATTGGCTGCAGGGATCATAACTACTGCAATGAGGTAACTGGCTTTTGAAATACAATCTACCTTTTATTTCTATACAGAAAGAACTTAATGCAAATCAGTATGTTGTAATTCTGATTCTTGAGATCCCAACGATATGAAGTCATCACTTGGCATTAACCCAAACTCTACTTGCATTCCATATAATCTCTTGTTTTATTCTGTTTTCAGGGTACCTTAAATATCCCACCCGCAACCCGCATGGCAGAGCCTGGCAAGCTATCCGTGGTCTATGCCAAATAGACCAAATTGATATGCCAAATCCAGTAATAAATGGATCTCATTCCCCTAACCCTGAATATGCAGAGTCGAGAAAGACATGGAAGGAGAGGCTGATAAAATACCAAGGCAGAAATAGGCTGCCAAAACGCAGAAAAACAAAAATGATTGTCTGTACTTTTAATGCTCGTACACTGGCATCCACTGCATCCATTGAAGACCTTATGGTACAAGCGCGAAAGATCAAGTACCACATCATTGGTCTGACTGAAACGAGAAGACATCAATCACATCATGCCGTTTTCGACACTGGAGAAGAACTGTTCCTTGGAACATGTGATAAAAGAGGCGTCGGTGGTGTCGGTATCTGTAGGATAACACCGTTCTGTCCTTCCTGCATAACCTCAGAAATAGTTGATAGTTTATTGGACTGAGGAAAAGAGAAAAACACCTTAAGAGGTATCTTGCCCTTGAGCAGTCAGGAAGGGCTTTCTTATGTTGATTTGGCTACCTGACTGGGTGGAGTGTCAGCCCAGACTAGAAGGGAGCTGGAGAAGGAGAGAGCAGGGCGAAAAGAGGGACTACCAAGAGACTACTAGCAAGGAGAATTTGTGCTTGAGAGAACCTAGGCCCTCCATAACATAAGTTCTTCTATGGGATAAACTTCGTTGTAATAAACTGCCACTAAGATCAACCGGCCTGGCCCTCATCTCTTTCTTCATCTGCCCTTGGCCAACAGCCGTCCCGATGCAGGCCACACACAGCGGCTCTAGGGCACTGAACGCGGGCGGTGAGATAGAGCTGTCCAGAGAGCCCGCCAACACACAACCTTCTGCGTGCATAGTTTTTTACAGGTATCCTTGTCAACACAAACTTAGCCAGGAGCATTGATTCATTCGAATGCCTAACAACCCGAATAGGACGATTACACTTGAATAGATGTGGCTCACTACTGGCAGTTTCTATCTTTGTTGTCTATGCACCAACATCCAGTTATGGTGAAAGAGAAACTGAGAAGTTCTACATGGATCTGGAGAAGTTCTATAAAGAAGATCACACCTTCTACAAGATCATTGTGGGTGATTTTAATGCCAAGATAGGACCAAGAAGATCAGTCGATGAACTCCACATCGGGACCCATGGCCTGGAATGGAACGAACAGGGTGACAGACTGTCTGAGTTCATCATGTCAACCAAAACCTTCCATGGTAACTCACAGTTCCAAAAGGCTGAATCTAAACGTTGGACATGGGAGTCTCCCGATGGACGGTTCCACAATGAAATAGACCACATCATATTCAATCCGCGGTTTTGCCTAACCGATGTTGCTGTTGTCCCAAAATTTCAAACGGGATCAGACCACTGTCTCCTTCATGCAAAATTCTACCTCACAGAACGAGGAGAAAAGAATGCAAGGTTTAAGAAGAGGACTCCCAGAATGACCACCAACTGGGAGCTCTTTGGCTCTGTTATGGCAACATGGGAAGATGCCGTCATTGACAACATTGATGAGGAATACGATTGAATGATTCAGCACCTCCATGATTGTGCGAGGAATGCCAAGAGAGAGATAACCACAAAAAAACGCCTTTCTTCGAACACTCTTGAACTTATTCGCCAACGTGGCTTGGCACATGCCTCAGGCAACCACAAGCAAACATCCAAACTGGCAAAGCAGTGCAGAGAAGCCATCAAGGATGACCTCAAAAACAGGAGAGCAGCAGTACTGGTAGATGCGGCAGAAGCTGGGAAAAGCATTCGTAATGCCCACCTGTCCTTCACCAACTACAAAACCAAGATGACTGCCCTCCGACATCATGATGGATCTATCACATCTTCCAGAAGGGCAATGGAGAAGATTCATGACTTCTACTCAGATCTCTTTAATAGCCACGTCCACTTGCCCACATACCACATACCACATGATGGATATGTCGTTCCCAATGTTCTCCCTTCCGAAATCCAACATGCCATCTCGTCGGTAAAGAAACAAAGAGCACCTGGCCCAGACAAGATCAGACCTGAACACCTGAAGAACTTACCATCAGTACTCATCAATACATTGGCTCGGCTCTTCACAGGCTACCTGTCTGAATGCAAGGTTCCATCCCAATGGAAAACCAGCAGGACTGTACTACTATACAAGAAGGGAGACATCCACGACATTGGCAACTATCGCCCAATCTGCCTATTGTCTGTCATCTACAAACTGTTCACTCGAGTCATCCTGAATAGGATTAGCAGAACACTAGATGAAGGACAACCATGTGAACAAGCCGGATTCCGAAAAGGATTCAGTACCATCAACCATATCCACACGATTACTAAGCTCATTGAGGTTTCTCGGGAGTTCAAGATGCCGCTCTGTCTAACGTTCATTGATTTAAAGAAGGCCTTTGATTCTGTTGAGACAGAAGCGGTTATGGAAGCCCTAGCCAATCAGGGCGTACAAACTCAATACATCAGGATCCTTCGTGAGCTCTATTGCGGATTCACTACCAAGATCTCACCATTCTACAAAGAAGTAATCATCCATATCAAGAGAGGGGTTCGGCAGGGTGATACCATTTCACCAAAACTCTTCAGTGCCACCCTCGAGAACATCATGCGACGACTAGAATGGGAAGGAATGGGAGTGAAGATAGATGGTCGGCAACTACACCACCTCTGCTTTGCTTCTGACATTGTTTTAATAGCACCAAACATCAGCCAAGCGGCACAAATGCTGGCCGACTTTGACCGTGAGTGTGGAAAGGTAGGACTACAGCTGAATCTTACAAAGACAATGTTTATGAGAAACAGCCTTGTTCCTGACGCTCCATTCGCTCTCAACGGAACCACCATCTCCGAATGCAACAGTTATATATACCTAGGTCGAGAAATCAACACGATAAATGACCTGGCACCTGAGTTGCGCAGGAGGAAGAGAGTGGCTTGGAATGCCTTCAAGAGTGTTGAAGAAATAACTAAAAGGACAAAGAACCTCCAGCTACAAGCACATCTCTTTGATTCCACTGTTCTTCCTGCATTAACATGTGCCTCAGAGACCTGGACCCTACGAAAACAGGATGAGAACGCTATTCGGGTCTCTCGAAAAGGAATCGAAAGAGCTATGCTTGGAATATCACGATTCACTCAAATGAGAGATAGAATCTGGAGTTCTGATCTTCGTCAATGCTCAAGAATCAGGGACGCTGTCTCATTTGCCAAGACATCAAAAATCAGATGGGCTGGACACGTAATGAGGTTTACAGACAACCGCTGGACTAGAGCCATTACTGATTGGATTCCACGGGACATCAAAAGATCACATGGACGCCCACCTACAAGATGGTCAGACTTCTTTGTCAAGACCCTGAATGATCGGTTTGAGGCTCTGCATGTTCCTAGAACGAACAGATACCATTGGGCTACGCTAGCACGCAACTGGGATGAATGGAGACGTTACTGGCACCCGCTCGAGTAAATCGATGAATAACGGGGATCAAGTGATTAAGTGATTAAGTGATTTATTCTGTCATCAAGACCTCCTCAAATTTTCTTTTGGTTGCTCCAATTTCCTAAGAAAACTCAAGAATTTGTTAAGATCTCTTCACCAGCAGTATCTCACTCTACTTTTTTTTTCGAGATGAATATTCAAGTCCTCAGGGAAAATTGATGACCAACAATTGTTTTACAAAGTAGTTCTTCATTCTCAGAAATACTTGTTTGAGCTCATTCCACTCTGATATGTTTTTAAACATTTTTTTTCTTTCTAGTATTTTTCCCTTTTATGGTTGTGGCAGTAAGCATGTTAATTTGTCCTGACCCATAACATCCGGACCTAAAATAGACCAAATAAATGTATTTTACCATTCTGACATATGTCTTATTCATATCATTAGTGCCTCTGTACTGAACAACAACAAAAAGGGAATTATCACAACAAAATCTTTGGGAGAAGACCTGAAATAAGAATAAAGCCATGTTTTGTAGAGTTTGGAAACAAACCAGAGTCATTTTCATAAGTATGTTTTTGAAGATATTACAAAGAGACACTCTTTGAAACACACACACACAGATAAAATCAAAAGTTGTATGTTATTCATCTGTGATGACATATTCTTTTCTTTGGTAATTTAAAGGTAATGTATCATCTGTGTCTCTTCCTAATTGAATTAGAATATAAAATTAGATTAATTTAAATGGCCTATTTTTAACAAAGTGATAAAAGAGGTATTCCAGAATTTAAATCTTTTATTAATTTTTATTAATATATTTTATTAAAATGCATTTTTATTAATATGAGTTTAACAACACACTTCCCATTGTAATTTATTTTTTTAAAGTTTTCAACAGCAATATTATTAATTAAAGAAAAGACCAATATGTGCTAGCTATGTTCACACACACACACACACACACACACACACACACACACACACACACGGGCTGGAGTGATAGCACAGCGAGTAGGGCGTTTGCCTTGCATGCAGCCAACATGGCCGACCCGAGTTTGATTCCTCCACCCTTCTCAGAGAGCCTGGCAAGCTACTGAGAGTATCTCGCCTGCCCAGCAAAGCCTGGCAAGCTACCCGTGACGTATTAGATATGCCAAACACAGTCACAACATAGTCTCACGATGGAAATGTTACTGGGCCCGCTCGAGAAAATCGATGAACATCAGGAAGACAGTGATACAGTGATGTTCACACATCTCTGCCTATGTACTTAACATATATAAACACACACAATACCCATAGATGTACACAAATGCTATAAAATGCAAATATTTTTAGTCTGTTGGATGGCTTAATTTTTTAAATATTCGATTTTTCTACTCTATTTTTAATTAAGACAGCATGATTTACAAAGTTTTTCATACTAGAATTGTTTCAGGCATATAATGTTGCAACACCAAATATCCTCAGGGTCCCTCCACGCCCCTGTCCTTCCCCCTTGGCATCCCCCTTGGCAGGCATATAACTAATTTATATAACTTTGTGATTTTCTTAATGAACTTTTTATTTCAGGATAATTTTACATTTATAGTGAGGTTGCAAAACTAGATTCCCATTTGCCTCTCACTTTATTTCCTCTAATGCTAACACTTTACAATCCCAGGTGCATTTGTCAAAACTAAGAAGCCAATATTGATATGTTGCTATTGGCTTAACTCCAGGGTTTATTCAGATTTTAGTAGCTTTCCACTAATGCTGATTTTTTCTGTTTTATTATTTAATCGTCGATTTGCTCGAGCAGGCCCAGTAACGTCTCCATTGGAGACTTTGTTGGGCTGGAGCGATAGCACAGCGGTAGGGCGTTCGCCTTACAAGCGGCCAACATGGCCGACCCGAGTTCGATTCCTCCGCCCCTCTCGGAGAGCCCGGCAAGCTACCGAGAGTATTTGATATGCCAGACACAGTAACAACAAAGTCTCCAATGGAGACGTTACTGGGCCCGCTCGAGCAAATCGACGATCAACGGGAGGGCCTTTACCTTACCTTACCTTATTATTTAATGAAATCACATTATATTTAGTCATTTGTGATTTTTAAAAAATTTATGCTTTCTTACCTGAGTATTGTCTATGTGCTTCTATATAAGCACTTTTCATTGGGAAATTGCTTTCTAATGCTAAAATGCCATGCTTTATCATGATACAACACCCCCCCCCCCCCCGGCATATCGGTGAGACAAGACGTCCCTTTATTTATAACATTACATATTGAAGAAACTGAAAATATTCAAAACAAAGTTAACTGTGTGCAGAATCTATGAATTATAACCAGAACACATACATGTCAAATTTGGGCAGCATTTTTTTAAATTGCAGTTTAAGTAGCATGGTTATCATACTTTTTTATTTCCTTTTTATTTCTTTTTTTTAAAAAAATATTTTAATAAAATTGTTCACAATAATTTATTACAGTCAATATTTCAACACCAATCCCACCATCATTACACCTTTCCACCACCACTACTTCAAATTTTTCCAACAACCACCAAAGCCTGCCCCAATAGCAGGCTCTAAGTAATTTATTTTGTATTGCTTGTTATAAATAATTCACTAAAAATGATCAAAAAGTTTTCCTTAGAGAAAGTGTGTGAAAATTGTTGTATCTCACCTTGGAGCCATTAAGTCCTTCTATAAGAGACTACAAACATGTTGTTACAGGTTGTGCCTTGTGTGCAAATATTTTTAATCAAGATTAGTTGCTGTCTACTTTACATCCCATCCAATGTGGTGCGCTACTCCTGGTACATCAATGGTATAGAATATGAAATGTTGTTCCAGGAATTCCAAGATTGTAATAAAGTGATGGAGCTGGAGTTAAATTTTTAACTGGATGTTGACTTTGGGATCTGGAGCCATCTCTGCAGCTTGTTGATCTGTTTCAAAATTTATTTGTGATTCTGTGGGTAATGGGCAGTTAATGTGCTTATATGGTTCCAGAGGCAGTTTGTGGGTGAGCATGATGGCAATTGGGTTCTGGAGGGTTTTGGCTGCCAGGGCTGTTTGGGTGGGTGGTGGACTCACCTGAGGCCCTTCCGAGATGCCCTGGATATGAGATTTAGCCTTTCGCGGGGTCTGGAGGCATCTCTGCAACTTGTTGATATCTTCCAACATTTATTTGTGAGTCTCTGGATTATGGTCTATTAGTGAGCTTATATGGAGCATGGTTACCATACTGTTAATTTTGATGATTTTGATGTACAAAATTCCTGTACTTTCACCACCACCAAAGCATCCAGATCCTTCATCATTGCTTTTCTGTTTCCTCTAGTCAACTCCTTCTACCTTCTCACCTTTCCTCCCCTCTGTTTGGTAATCTCACTGTTTGATAATCTCAGTTTAGCAATCAAAGGCCAGGAATTTTTTTCTCATTCAATGTTTATGTCTTTGTATTGTTTCTTATTAAGTATTATAGATAAGTGAGATCACAGGATTTCTTCTTTTCTGGCTTTCTCATTTCATCTCTGGTTTTTATCTAAGTCCCATCTAAGTTATAACAAACAGAAAGATTTTATCTTTGCATTATAGCTACATAGTATCCTATTGAGCATATATACCATGGCTCCTTTATCCATTAGTTTGTTGAACTTGGCACTACTATGAATAAAGGTGTGCAAATTCCTTTTCAAATTTATGTTTCTGTGTACTTGACATAGATTCCAAGAAATGGAATCTCTGGGTCATGTAGAATAAGTAATGCATTTACATGGATTTTGAAATCCATTACTTTCTGAATTGATTCTCATGGAAAATGTTTTAAAATACTGTCCTTTTAAAGTGTATTTCCTTGTCTAAGAAACTGTATAGCAGGTAGAGCACTTGCCTTGCGTGCAAACAGCCCAGGTTTGATTCCCAAGTTCATTAAAAGTGTTCCCTGAGCACAGAGTCAGGAGTGAGCCCTGGACATAACTTGGTATGCAAAAAAAATAATTAAGAAATAATTTTAAAAATTAAATAAGATTTATTTACTCTGGGATCTGAACATTTTTGAGGTAGATTTAGGTCTAATATCTTAATTTTAATGCTAATTTGCAATCTCAAAATGATTTTTTAAATTATTTTTCAGGGATTCGTGACTTAAATCTATCACTGTAAGATCTTATTTTCCACTTCAACCAAACAACTGAATTTTTTTTTGTCCTTTGCCTTGTTGCATACTCTGAAGCACTTTAATATAAAAAAAAGGCTTTTTTTTCTGGGGCCATTCGTAAATGTGCATGAGCTCTAATAGTCAATGAAATACACATTGTATGTGATTAAAGATTAAATAAGGGAGAGAATTATGGTTCCATTAAAAGCACCAAGATATTCCTGGAAAGGCTATGAAAATATGCTCTTCCATTAAGGAAAAGCACTTATCAATGTTGCCAGTACCAGTAAAAATGATCTATCCTAATCTAAAGCAGACATTCTTTATAACATACATGTGAAGGAGATTAGGCTTGATCATAGCACAACGACAGGTAGAACTGCAAGTTCCTAAACTCACTTTGTACCTCTCATGAACTAACAATAACTGCAAAGCTTGGCATCAAGTTCAAGGGACAGCCATGATTTTGATTAAAGATCTGGGTATAGGGAACCATTAGGAAAGGTTTGGAATTAAGATGACTTAGCATAAAGAGAAAATTGCTTAAGTATGGGGTCATGTGCTAGTGGCTTAAAGTCTTGTTTAGCCAAAATGGTGTGTTTTCTTTGTTGATTTTGGTACTTTAATTTGATGCTCTCTTTAGTTTTGGAAGATTATACTATATAAATATGAAAACCTTAATTTCTCTATTTTAGATCAGTGCTAAGTAACATATCTTTTTTCCTGATGGGTCCTGGTTCGTCTCTGTGTATCTCACTGGAACTGATGATATTTGATCTTGTGACTTGATGAAAAGATGATATAATGTTGTTTATAATGGGTGGTGTTCCTCTCCTCTGACTTTGACATTGTAATGGGTATGCCAACCTTTAACTTTTACCTTATCACTTGAAGTCAAGACTTGGTGGTTTCAAGCAAATTCAGTAGCTAGATGACCTCAATTCAAATGCTCACTCTCACTCTACTTAGAGTGATGTGACTGTGAGCAGGTTGCTTCATCTCTCTCTGCCTGTTTCCCTAGCTGAAAAGGAAGCATAAAGATAGCACCTATCTGCAAGAGTTATTCTAAGAATGCTATGAGTCAGTGAGAGGAAAGCTGGAAGAACAGGGCGTGGTCCAGATCCTGTACTGTGTGTTAGACTGTGACTGTTATTACTTATTTTCTGATTCCACTAATGACTAATTTATTCCATGTTTCTCACATCATCTCCTCCTTTGACTAGTAAATAGAAACGTACATTTGTGTTTGTCCTTCACACACAATAATTTTGTTTATTAAAATGTGAGTCATAGTATGTTTTAGGGGCACCATGTTACACGACCCCAACTATCAACATGCTAATAATCTTATGCTCACCCTTTCCTTCCACTCCCCCTGCCCTTCTTAAGTAACTCCAGTTGTTGTCTGAGACTAAGGGTTTGTTTGTATTGGACATTGTTCCCTTGCTTTGTCTCTTTATATACCTCATATAAATGAGATCATCTGGTATTTGTCTTTTTCCTTCTGACTGAGTTTGCTTGGCAGGACATCCTCTAGTTACATCAATTCTGTAGCAAAAGGCAAGATTCCACCTTTTCTCATAACTGAGTGGTATTCCACTGTGTATATAGACCATATCTTATTTATCCACTCATCTCTTATTGGGCACTTGGGTTGTTTTCAGATCTTGGCTGTTGGAAATAGTGCTTTAAAAGTACCATTTCAAAAGCACTATGTGTGTGTGTGTGTGTGTGTGTGTGTGTGTGTGTGTGTGTGTGTAATGGTGCTTTTAGGTTCTTGAGATATATATATAGGAATAGAATTGCTGGATGGTATTTTAGTTTTTTTTTTTTTTTGGATTTTATGGTTTTGGGGCCGTGACTGTCAGTGTTCAGGACTTACTCCTGATTCTGTTCAATGATAACTTCTTGCAACCTCAGGTGCTATATGGGGTGCTAGGGAACAAACCCAGGTCAGCTACAGGTAAGGCAAACAGCCTACCTGCTGTACTATCACTCTGGCCCTATACTTCTATTTTTACAATTTTGAGGGATATTCATTGTGCATTCCATAGAGGTTTAGCCAGTAGCCATTCCTACTAATAGTGGTTGAAGTTCCTTTTTCTCATAATTGAATTGAGCACATATGTCTTTGGTTTTTTATATAGACCACTCTTATTGGTATGAAGTGATGCCATGTTTGTTTTCATTTCCATTTACCTGATTATGATTGATGTTGAACAATTTTGTGTGTGTGTTGATGGTGGTTGAGTTTCATGGCTGCTTTACATACTTCAAATATTATCCCTTTGTCAGAAGTTTATTCACCTACAAACATAGGTGACTTTATGGGACTGCAGCACCTCTAGAGATTGACAGTGCATTTGTATATTAAAAGAGGTAAATAGCTACCATGAGTAAAATATACTAAAAAATAACTAGCTTAAGAACTGGGAATATGATTCAGTTGTAAAGTTTATTTTCTGTACACACAAGGCCTTGGGTTCTATCCCTAGTACTACAACAAGAATGCAATGACTAGTTTAGGACTTGGCAGACTTTTCCTGTAAAGGCCAGACTGTAAATATTTTGGCTCTCTGGCCATATGGCTTCTGTGGCAACTACTCAACTCTGCTGTCGCTGAGCAAAAGCAAGTATGGAGGATATGGAATGAATGGACATGGCTCTGTTCCAAAAACACTTTATTTAGGAACACTGAAATTTGAATTGTGTATAACTTTTACATGTCACAAAATATTCTTCTTTTGATTACTTCAATCCTTTAAAGATGTACCTCCCCTCCAAAATATCTTAACTATTAACCCATTAAAAAAAATCTCAGAAGACAAAATTTGGTTGTCCCCTGATCTGTTCCAAAGTCTGCCAATTCCAGTGTGTTCACCATGAAATTCCACCTGGAAAATTTTCTGGAAAGTAAAGCTACTGGGCTCCACTTCAAATCCACTGAATAAAAATCACCGAGTGGCGAGTAATGGAAACTTCACTGTGAAAATGCACTGTGATTCTCACCAGAGTGGCTCTAGGAGCCTCACTCTGAGAAACTGCATAGCTATTCAGATGATTAATAGATGAAGACCCTACTTCAGGTCATAAAGAGCTAGCATATCACACTAGACAGCCTTCATGAAGTCCAGCCCAGGTCCAGCAGCCCCACTTCCTGACCATCTTGTCTGCTTCTTCCCAGAAGTTTCTCCAGCCCAGGCAAATAACAGAAATCTGAAGGTGACCAGGATGGAGTTCTAAACTGAACCTCCACTGCTGAAATACTGACCTGCACATATGCGGCTGCCCTGTAAGATTTCTGTTCCATCAACCTTACACAAAAATCCACTGAGAAGTCCACAGTCCAGGAGTACCCCTCACTGCCTATGAGGTTTGAATCACTGAAAGTACTCACTCAAGTGAACTATAGAAATACACCACAGAGAATAATTTTCATTATCAAAATTTCCTATTAGCAAAAAAAAAAAAAAAACGCCATTTAATTTAACTGTGTTGGAAGGAATGATGTAGCAACATAAAATTACTCAAAAAATGTACATTAGAGAAATCTCGTTCTATGTTTTCTTCAGTGTATGAATGTCTATATTATCAGCACATTCTTTATAGTGATAAAACATAAAAATCAGAAGACCACTTAAATAGCCTGGTGAATAAGTTTAGGATCATGCTTACATGAAACATGATGCCTCTCTGTAAAGAACATGTTTGAGCAATATATTAAGATATACCAATGACAATGACAAAAACAGAAACCAAAGCATATATATTCAATATTATTTCACTTTTGCTAGAATAAACATTGGTGACATTAGTTAATCAGGCAGTTAAAACAGCACAAAATACAATAAAATATTACATTTTATTCAAAAAATCCCTATCATTTGACTTTCTATAGAAATAATTTTATTTTTATTTATATTCGGGGTAGGGGACACAGCTGGTGATGCTCAGAGATAACTCCTGATAGATCTTGAGGGATCATATACACCACTTCTCAGGTCAACCACATGCAAGACAAGTACTTGAGCCTCTATACTATGTCTCCACATCATATAGAAATAATTTTAAAATATAAAACATTTACAGTGAAAATTAGAAACAAAAATTCTACTGTTCTTTGTGATTTGTTTAGAAAAAGATGCTATTTCCTGGATATGAGCTCTGTTTCTAAGACTCACCAACCCAGGTAAAGTAGAAAATATTAATTTATAATATGAATATGGCCTCAAAATAGCACAATTATCAGTTTTGTTAACAGTTCAAGAAAATATTTGAAGTGAAATTTTAGGCTATAAAGCTCATCTAATTTTGATTTTGAATAAACCCTGGTTTTGACTAAACAAGACAGAAAGAACAACCTCGTCTGCTTTTTCGGGCCTTTTTTTTTTTTTATAGAACATGATTTTAACAAGTAAACTGCTATGGTTTTATATTTTTCTATTACCAAAATGCATCTCGGAAAAGTAATCCATCTAAATAATGAACAGTTTCAGTTAAGATTTCTGCTTTTCCCTACTATTTTTCAAAACAGATTCATAAAAATTATGGTGAGCACTATTACCAAATACTCATATAAATGCCAACCTCATATGATTACATTCACACATTAGATAACTTATACTTTCCTAAGAGACAAAATAAAAAAAGATGAAACAAATAAACCTATGAAGAGTCAAATATTAAACATACTCAAGTACAAAGTGAAAGTTTAAGACAAAAGAGAAAGTTTTTCTGTAATTAATTCTATTCATTCATATGCTGGGTTGTAACAGTGGTAGCATAGTGGGTAGTGCATTTGCCTTGCACGTGGCCAACTCTGGTTCGATTCCTCTGCTCCTCTCGGAGAGCCCGGCAAGTTACCAAGAGTGTCCTGCCCACACGGCAAAGCCTGGCAAGCTCCCTGTGAATATGCCAAAAACAGTAACAACAAGTCTCACAGTGGAGACGTTACTGGTGCTCACTCGAACAAATCAATGAACAACGGGAGGACAGGGAGGACAGTGCAGCGCTACAGTGCATTCATATGCTATTTTTTACTATATCAGCACCTGAGCTAGCAAATTTGCATAAGCTCTGACCCAAAGGCAGAATACAATCTTCTTTCTTTGAATTAGAAAAAAAAAAAGCTTATGAAAGTTAAATTACATGTAGCCACACACTAACAAATGCACAAACAGGATTTTAACATGAATCTGTTAATGCATTTTATTTTATTGGTGGGCCAGGACACACATGATGTTGCTTAGGGCTTACTCCTTGTGGGCTCAGGGAACCTTATGGGGTTCCTGGGATTGAACCTAGGTTGAACGCATACTAGAAAAACGCTATAGCCATTACACTATTGCTCTGGCCCCTCTGTATATTGTAAAACACTGCTTCTCCAATGAAATGGCTCAAAGGGTTATGCTTTGCAAGTGAGATCCCAGGGTCTGAGCTGTGACCCACATGGTTCCCCAAACACCACTGGTAATATTAACACCATTAACACCATTAGGTGTTACCTAAAAAATAAATTTAAAAAATGAAAACATTGCTTTTATAGAGTACAAAGCTTCATTATACATGTTTCTAAATAGTAGTGAATTCAACAAATCTGGTAGAGACTTATGTCCACACTGGTTTGTTGCTGTTGTTGCTTGTGGGGACCACACCCGTCTTAGAACCAGGTCTTAGTCCTGGTTCTCCACTCAGGAATCACTCCTGGCAGGACTTGGGGAACCATACAGCATGCTAGGAATTGAACCCAGCTTAGTTGTGTGCAAGGCAAGCATCCTATCCACTCTACTGTAACTCCAGCTCATGTTCATAGTTTTACAAATCAGTTTATTCATAGGGGAGGCGTTAAGTAAAAAGTTAGTAGGTAAATTCAAACCTGGGAAGCCATAGTCTAGAGGCTTTGCTTTGAACTACCTCAATAAAGAGCTTTTCTGTCCTAAATTCTTGTCACCCACGGCACTGGTCTAGGAGGGCAGGAAGACTCAGGACAGAACAATAGCGAATTGGCTAATGAAAGTCAGCCATGATGGCTGTATGACCTTTGGAACCCTGTCATATGAAATGACTGAAAAATTCACTTCAATACCTTCAGGGAAAAAAGGCAGAGGGAATTCACCATATCTTGCTCTGGATAGAATTATGTCTTCTGAAAGGCCTATCTAACAGTGTAACTGTGTTTGGAGATAAGGTTTGTTAAAGGCAGTGAAGACTTAACTTAAGGTTGTGAAAGTGGGTCCTGACATAACAGTGTGTCCCAGAGGAACAGGATGCACCAGAGTCCCCCAATCCCTGTCTTTCTCTTTCTCGGTGCTCACAACATGGAGGTCATATACACAGAGCTCAAGACGGCCAATAGATTTCACACGAGAGTCAAGTCTATGTCGTTTGCGCCTGAATCTTGATTCTGCAGCCTTTATAACTATGAGGAAGAAGAACATTTCTGTTGTTTTAGCTAACCCGTGTCTGGTATTTTACTATAGCAGCCTGCAAGATAAAGAATATAGTATATCTCTGCAAAGTCTATTTTGGGCACAGATAGGTGGGGTGGCTTGCTCAAATAATAAGATTAAGTTCTCTGTGTCTCTCATACATATACCGACTTCATTCTCAAGACAGAGATTTCTACGTGCTACCCCACCTCTGCTAATCAAGTTACACTGACCTACTGATGTTGGAACCTAGCTGATATTTAGTGATTTCTTGTACCGGATTCTGGTGAAATTGCAGCAGGCTACTTCTCTTCCTTACTGGATTAGCTTGAAGCAGAACCGATTACTGTGGGTTGGTTCAACCTGGGTTACTTACTTCCCCCTGCAGTGGCCAGCATCGTCAGTTCTTTTGTATCAGAGGCTTAGAGTTGAGGTGAGGACTTCCAGAAGGAAATCAGGTGGACACGCCAGGAGAGAGAAGGGATACCAAGCAGATGGCACGGGTAAGTTTACTGCAGTCTTAGCACACTTCTGTTAATCACTGAATTGGAAATAGAGGCTATGTGTGGATATGATTTGTAAAAGGCCAGATATTAAAGGCACTTTCAGAGATTTTTATTAGCTGCTTTATTTTTCAGAAGCCTTTCAAAGATGCAGAAACCAGTTTGACTTTTCGATTTGCTAGCTTAATGCTGAAGCCTGATCTTTTCAGTATGAGTTAGTGAGAAACTAATGTGAATGTGATATTGTAATAAAATATTTATTTGGTCTTTGATCCCATTTCATTTCTCACACCCTTGCAATTTTGTGAGTGATATGAGCGAGCTAAAGACAGCTCTGATGTACATAACATATTCTTCTCACCTGGGTTCATGTTAATGAGGTGATTCTTGGAAAACAATTGAGGATGGAGGCTGATTGCTAGGGGAACCAACTCTGTGAATGGGGTTGAGGGGGATGAGAAATTTGCATCTCTTCGGCTCCTAAGTGGGGAAAGAAATGAAAAATGAATGATTGCTAATGCCTAATGATTCAAACATGCCCAACCTGCATAAAACTCAGAGACAGGGCAGGAGCAACAGTAGGGGAATTGCTTTGCATGTGGCTAACCTGGTTTTGATCCTCAGCATCACATATGGTCCTCTGAGCACTGACAGAAGTAATTCTTGAGTCCCTAGCCAGGAGTAACCCTGAGAACAGTCAGGTGTAGCTTCCTCAAATAAATATGCTACGGTGGAGAATATAGGGATATTTGAAGAGATTGGCATTCTGCAAGAATGTAGACCCTTCAAAACTTTCCCAGATCCTGTGCTTTTGTATTCCACAGATATCCCACTCATTTGTTATTAGGGAAACCTATGAGCTAGCAAGTAAAATATTTCTCTGAATTCTACGATCTGCTCCAGCAAACTGATTAGACATTAGATTAGGTGTGTCAGAATCTCCAATGCGACCAGTATTTACACGTGGGAGTTGAAGCACCAGTGACACAATGGTAAACCTGCACTTATCATTGGCCTCTAATGGGGGACCATCGTTAGGGGGCCATGGCCTTACACACAGTGCCGATCTGAGTTAAATTTCAGGACATCCACCTGCTGTCAGAAAATCACTGATTGGTTTGGAAACTCACAGCTCATCCTGCACCCCTCACCCCCACCACACATACACAGTGAGACTTGATGATTAGAAAGAACCTTTAGAAAGAAACCTAATTGAATCCATTTTTGATGTTTGTGTACTAAAAGGCAGTTTTTGCTATTCCTTTATTTGAAAACTAGTAATTAAAAGAAATTTAAAAAATGGGACCAAAGAGATAGTCCCGGGTAAGGTACTTTCCTTGCACACAACTTATTTTTTTATTTGATCCCCAGCATTGCATATGGTCTCTTGAGCATCATCAAGAGTAATCCCTGAGCACCACTGGGCATGGCCCAAATCACCACTTCCCCACAAAAGTAAAAATATTCTTTGAGAACACAGCATAAAATGTGCAATCAATACATGAAAGTATAAATTGGGAAACAAATTAAAGAAGCCAGAACAGTTTCATGCCAGCAGGATAACAAGCATGTGATGCATTATTTTTTGTGACCTCTCAAGAGTATGTCACGCTGATAGTCTTTCATCATAATCTATTTTCCTTTTAATATTGACAACTGTCAACTTTGCTCATTTTAGCACTGCAATAGTATAGTTGCTTTACTTCGGATAGTTGTCATTTGTTTGTTTGCTTTGCCCGTGTGAGAAGTAAATGTGGAAATGAAATCAAAATGAAACAAAGCAGAATAACAAAGAATTCTAGACACGGAAAAGGTTGTTAAACCCCATTCTTCAGAACCACTGAACTTCGCTGATGAGGCAACATGGGCTTTCAAAGAAAAAGTGAGAGAATGACATTTGCGACAGCAGTTGTTCAGTTTGCATATATCTATGAATATGCATATTTATAGAGTGTGAATCCTTACTCTAAAACCGTTGGGGGAAAATTGTTTGGTAACAGTGGGAAAATTGTTCTGATAATCTATTAACTATTAACAGCAGAGAGTAATTCTGCTCTTATATTTAAACAGAAATGATATGTAGTAAGGGCCTGACATTCAGCTCAGAGAAGCATTGTAGAGTCAGCAAATCAGGCTTAGAAAAATGGCAGAAAACAGGTCTATTCAGAGATAAGTATGACAGATGACTGCCACTGTCCTCACAAAAATCTTGACATGCAGTCTGCAGGCCAGCTTTGGACAATGGGTGCTATTATCACAAGTCTCTTCTGGCCCATTTTATACGTCTTCAGTAAAAACAGTAATGACCTCAGCAGCAAGTCCACATAGTGTACAGTAGTCCATGAACGGGGCAATGCATTTCTGCTTTGAGTTGGCCAGGGAGCTCTTGATTTATGAGCACTTCTGGAAGCACTTGTCCATCATCGACTGCATCAACTCCTGTACCCTGAGCCTCTGCAATCTGCATCTTCACTTGCTCCATAGTGAACCCCACATGTAGCTTTCCACCCAAGTCTGAATCAAAGCCATCCTCTATTTGGTTTTGCAAATTCAACTGAACCCAGCCACTTTTTTTTTTTTATTGAATCACTGTGAGATAGTTACAAGCTTTCATGTTTGGGTTACAATCACATAATGAGGGCCACTGTTTTTTAAATGCAATTTTGCTTTTAAGTTTATTTTTTAAAAATTTATTTATTTATTTATTGAATCACCGTGGGAAATGTTACAAAGCTTTCAGGTTTAGGTCTCAGTCATGCAAATATCAAACACATTTCCCTTTACCAATACTTATTTTTACCATGAAGAACCCCAATAAAACCCCACCCCCCACCCCTCCCAGTCCCTGTGAGGCAGATGAATTCTAGTTAACACTCTATCTGCTTTGATTAGATTCATTGTTTCAATAAAAGATTCACCACTATTATTTAGAGTTTACCCCCCCCCCCCAAATCAGACATGCTGAAAAAGCATTGTGAAGTGATTTGCTTTCTACAGCTGGGTTCAAGAATTAAATGTTGGTTTTGGATTTCTGCTATTTTACTTATTGACCCTGGAAGTATTTCTACTGAAAGTCAGATAGTTAAGAAATTGGTTTCTGTGCTCTGGAGTCGTGGCCGTGCTGGAGAGTCGCTAGTGGGGGGCAACTGGTGGCCTCTGTAGGGCGTGAAGGGCAGACCGAAACCCCCCCTTCCCTTGAGGTTTTAGTCGCCCCCACACCCCCGGCTCATACCTGCTGTCCACAAGGCTCCCATGCGGCCACCATCTTTCTTTCCAGAGAGGAGAGGGCGACTGGGGCAACACCCTTTCCCCTCCGGACAGACATGATGGCCTGGATTAACGCATAGTCCGTTCACTTTTCTGCTCCAAGCTGCCGGGTTCTGCATTAGGTCCTTGTGCTTCTGGGGCCATGGCCGTGCTGGAGAGCCGCTCGCGGGGGGCAACTGGTGACCTCGGTAGGGCGTGAAGGATGGAGCGGAATGCCCCCCTTCCCATGAGGTTTTAGTCACCCCCACACCCCAGGTTCATAACTGCTGTCCACAAGGCTCCCATTTGGCCGCCATCTTTCTTTCCAGAGGGAGGAGGGCGGAAGGGAGCAACACCTTTCCCCTCCGGGCAGACATGATGGCCTGGATTAACGCATAGTCCATTCACTTTTCTGCTCCAAGCTGCCGGGTTCTGCATTAAGTCCTTGTGCTTCTGGGGCTGTGGCCGTGCTGGAGAGTCGCTAGTGGGGGGCAACTGGTGACCTCGGTAGGGCGTGAAGGACGGACCGGAACGCCCCCCTTCCCATGAGGTTTTAGTCGCCCCCACACCCCCGGCTCATGCCTGCTGTCCACAAGGCTCCCATGTGGCCGCCATCTTTCTTTCCAGAGAGGAGAGGGTGAATGGGGCAACACCCTTTCCCCTCCGGCAGACTTGATGGCCTGGATTAACACATAGTCCGTTCACTTTTCTGCTCCAAGCTGTTGGGTTCTGCATTAAGTCCTTGTGTTTCTGGGGCTGTGGCCGTGCTGGAGAGCCGCTCGTGGGGGACAACTGGTGGCCTCGGTAGGGCGTGAAGGACGGACCGGAATGCCCCCCTTCCCATGAGGTTTTAGTCGCCCCCACACCCCCGGCTCATACCTGCTGTCCACAAGGGTCCCAGGTGGCCGCCATCTTTCTTTCCAGAGGGAGGAGGGCGGAAGGGAGCAACACCTTTCCCCTCCGGGCAGACATGATGGCCTGGATTAACGCATAGTCCGTTCACTTTTCTGCTCCAAGCTGCTGGGTTCTGCATTAAGTCCTTGTGCTTCTGGGGCCGTGGCCATGCTGGAGAGCCGCTCGTGGGGGGCAACTGGTGACCTCGGTAGGGCGTGAAGGACGGACCCGAACGCCCCCCTTCCCATGAGGTTTTAGTCGCCCCCACACCCCCGGCTCATGCCTGCTGTCCACAAGGCTCCCATGTGGCCGCCATCCTTCTTTCCAGAGAAGAGAGGGAGAATGTGGCAACCCCCTTTCCCCTCCGGCAGACTTGATGGCCTGGATTAACGCATAGTCCGTTCACTTTTCTGCTCCAAGCTGCTGGGTTCTGCATTAAGTCCTTGTGTTTCTGGGGCTGTGGCCGTGCTCCAAACTTAACTCTGATTTTCAGAGAGAGACGTTGGGTGGTTTACTTCCCATGGATTACTTTGTATAGAGAGAGATGTCATGCGGCCGCTTATGCGGCCGCGCGATTTTGAGGAAAAGTCCTAGTTCCCGCATACTCGAGCTGTGCTTGTAGAGGCTTCTGGTCACCGGGGTTCCATCTGGGGGAGGCGGGATGCGGTACCTACCCCATCTGGGACTTCCCGATGATCTCGGCTCTTTTTGGAACCTGCTTTTTTTTTCCTTCAGGATCTGTGCATCCAGCCCTCCATGTGGCCCTTCTCTTCAGCTGTATGCTGTCGTTTTTAAGTTTTGATTTTTCAAATAAAAATGGACTTGCAAAGCAATGAAAAATAATACTAATCATGTTGAGAATATACTGTTATTTTTAACAGTATATTCTGAATATACTGAATTTTTAACTTAAGAAGTCACAGCCTACAAAACACCTGATATTTGACTCTTTTTTCCTTTTATTCCAACTTGGTAGATTTTTGGGCTACTTCTTTTTCCTATTTAGTTTCCAACTTGAATCAGTCTATGACTTTACAAATTGCTTTTAGTAACTAAGTCATATAGATCCTTAAATCCACAAACCATTCAATTTATCGTTTCAAAATTCATTATTGTTATAATAAATTTGAACTTGGCTTCCAGTGCAAACATTCTTGTCTTTCTGTCCCCATTGGTCTGTGCCTGCCTTTGGTTTTCTGTTTTCATTACAAGAATGTTTCTGAAAGGGGACAGGTGAAAGAGAAAAAATGTTCCCAATAGGTATTGCATGCAAGCCTAGTGCAAGCCCTCAGAACGTAGGAGGCTACGAGCTGCTGCTGGCTCCTTCTCACACAGGAATGTACTTCGGATCTCTGGGGATCCCCTTCCCCTCTCCTCCCAATTTAGGTGCAATAGTCTTGCTGTGATGTCGACCTCATCTTTGACCTTACGCCATCCGCCATCCTTTTCCCTTCATTCCTTGTTATCATCACTTAGACCCTACCACCTCATCCTGGCAAACTGGTACTTGAGGGGATTCTTTGGAAAACAACCTCAGATCACCATCATGGCCTTAGTGGCCATTTGCGGTCCCCAGGGTCTGGATATTTTTAACAGCTTCGGGGTAAACAGATGCTGCAATTACTTTCAAGGGGCGACGCTCTGAACATCAGCTGTTTTCACTTCTTTAGGCACCAGGTAGAGTTCGCAGGCCTACTTTCTGCGCAGACTCAGAAAGACCCTCTCCCTCAGCCTGACACCTGAAGGCCACAGTACACAAAGCTCCTCAAAGAGCACAGAACTCTCACTGAAAAAAGACTCCTGACAAATTCAAAAATCCTAACCCTACTGGTCCTTTTATTATAGCTAGACTGTGAATGATGGACCCCCGTCTATTGAAGAACAACACTTTTTTGTTCTTGTAGCATCAACGGAGCCATTTCAAGGAATGGGGGTATGTGGGTATTTTCTTTCTAAATTTGAATCTGAGGTCTTATTATATTTTATATCGACCATAGCTTGGTATCTTGATCAAAAATTCTAATTAAACATCACTACTTCCCCCTCCAACAAACCCAACAAACCTAGTTGCTTGACTTTGATATCCACTTCTTACAGATAGATGAAGTTTACTAAAGCATAGGGATCTTTAATGATTGGTCCAACCCAGGGTCATACAGCTCATAAATCATGAGACATGATCGGAATCCAGAATCTGCCAAGACACGCATATCCTGCTGTGTCTGGATAAGCTAGTTTTGTTGTGTGGAAGAATCAAGCTAGGAGGGTTGTTGCTGCTGAACAGTGGAAACAGAACACAAATTTTAGTCGTATTTCAGTGACTACTCGATGCTCTCCCTTGCGGAGCAATATATCGCGATTCTTGCAGAAAGATCACAACAACATGTGCAGATTAGTCAACACATTTATCTGTTACATTTACGTGAAAAACAGTAAACATTTATTGAGCTTAAGAAATAGTTTCCAGGCTCTCTCTTAAGTGCGTGAGCCAGACTCTTTTATTCTTTCCACACTAAAGTACAAAGTTTGAATTTTCCTATTTTACAGACGCGAGAGACCCAGGAAAAGCCCTGGAGGACACAGACCCTTTGTTTTCGTGCCACCGTTGCCTAGTCCTCAGTGTGTGTTTACTCAATTCTCTAAGTCCAGGTCCTGGTATTTCTCATTCATTGAACGGGGGGAAAAAAACACTTGGTCAATTACTTTTTATTCTTGTAGGGTCAAAAGAGACAAAAGATGGGTAAGAGCTTGTAAAACTCACAAAGTGAACTGTTTTCACTCAGAGAGCGTCACAACTGTCTCGTGCCCGTTTTATTAAAGCTGCCACAGTTCGTCTTCAAACAAGTGTCACATGGCAAAGGACCACTGAGAGCAGCGAGAGCGCACGAAAAGGCGAGGCAGTATTCTGAAAGTCATTTAAAGAAAAGAAAAGGAAACTTGGGAAATCTTTTAAACACACACATGCACACACCAGTTCAAAAATAGTGCTGTGCTGCTGAGACAAACTGGGAACCATTTGGGATACTCTTCTTCCTCTGGAGAGCTATTATAAGGCTTGAAAATGAGAGCCAGGTGGAGAGAAAGTGAGTCAAGGCCACAAAAGGCAGAAAGGGAAAAGAAGCACAAACTCACCAATTTGGGGAATGTGAGCAGAGTAATACAGAGAAGTATTTTTAAATCCACTCAAAAACTGACCAGAGATTCTAAGATAGGACTGGATATTTGCAAAACACAACAGCTGCTGCATTCCTCAGTCTAGAAGAGAAATAATGGAAACTTTCTTTTCTCTTTTCCAACAAGACAAAACAAAAGCAGAGCTGATGTAATTAATGAAAAAAAGATGGTTATTTGAAAGAAGGAAGGCACTGAACCACAGAATGGAAATGAGGTCCACATTTAGGGACAATTCATTATTTATCTGCTGTTCTCTTTATGCACACCGTGTACTGATAATATTTCTCTCTCCAAGAAGAATACCAAACCAGATTGGTAAGGATTCAAGCCTGAGTAGTTGGAGGCTACGATATAAGCAGTGTATAGAAGGAGTAATTCCTTGAATATCAATTAACAGAGTCCATCCAAATTGAAGACTCTTACAATTGAACACGTCAACTTTAATGGATCTGTTTTCAAATTCCCCTTAATAGCCCTTCTGCGACTGTAATATCTACTTTTCCAGACATCCTAAGTAGAGGAACCATTATGGACAATGTATGTGCAATCCCCCAAGGAGAGCATATGGAGGAAAGAACGTAGATTGCCAAATTTAGCAGCTCTGGAGAGAGTGTTTTTGAATTAAGGTTGAGTCTACAGGGATTACAGTTCACTTATGACTGGCAAAACATATCTTCCCAATTCTGAAAGATAAATCCCACTGATATACATGTGAATTTCACAAGTGTTTCTCAAAGACATAAGAAAAAAATCCTTTCCACAAAATGCAAAGGTTTTGTAATTCTGGGAATTATAAGAAGTCACATGTTATTTCGGCAGTATTCTTACTGTTGAATAGGGGATTTTGGAAGTGCTATACCGAGTTTCACCAGAGGAAACTCAGTTCAAAAATTTTACCTCAGAATATGATAGGGTAAAATAACTAATTTGAAAAACTTCTGAAAGTAGAGAGTGGGCCAGAAATTGACTACAATATATGGTATTTTAAAGATAAGTAAAATTTTAGGGTATTGGGAAGTGGGAAGCAAAACATTTTTAATATTTTCTTTTGCTAGAGTGGTTTTTAATGTTATTTTATTTTTGTTTTTGTGTTATTTTAGTTTTATGTCTTTATAAACAAAAGATAATTGATTGTATAAACAGTTTTAGTAAAAAGTATAGGTCTTTAATTTAACATACTTAGATTCATGAAAAATCATCTTAGTTTACTTTAGTGTTCTGATTTCACTGTGGGCCACAGAGAATATTGTGGCAAACCAAAGCTGGTCTGCAGATCATCAATTGCAAACCTAGCCCAATTCATTTCATTAACACAAGCAAGTTCTCTACTGTAAGCAACCATTAAATTCTAAATCAAAACCTTCCAAAAGCTAACTAGAAAGCAAACTTCAGTAACTTAGAATGAAAGCATTATATATTCTACTTTTATTTATTGGAGCATAGGGTTTTATTCTGCAACTCATTTGTTCAGTACATTTTTTGCAATATACTTTATTTTTATTCCCATTTTCAAGCACTTGCTATAGTTGAGATTTGACCCATCTTTGAATAGTTTCTTTGTTTTTATAATTGCTAATATATCCTGAAACTTCCAATGTACATGAATAGACAGTAAGTTCTAGCTGTCTATTTAAAATACGAAGAAGAAAACTTTTCATACTCTTTCCCTTTTACAGGTCAGATCAAACCATGAGTTGCAAATGGCTGACAAAACCTCTTAGTATTTTTTTCTTTTTAATTGCTTGTTATTGTTCTCTGTTAAATTTCTGGTAATAAAGGATATTTAAATGGTGACTTAGAATTCTTGTTATTCAGTGTTTTTTAAAATATTGACAATATTTTAAATTGGAATTTTGTCTGTTATAACAAAGTTAATTTTAGTACTAGTGAGGTAACCTTCCATTAAAAATCAGTGACAAGTTTGCAAGTTGATTCTTGACCTGTAATAAATTTTGAAATTTTAGATTTCAGATACCTGCTTCAAACAAACTTTGTTCTTTTCCCATCTGTCTGAAAACTAACATTACTCATCTGGCACTGGAGGAGGAAAAACTAATTTAGTATTTCTTCTGCCAAGACCAAAGGGTAATCTTGAGTATTCAATTCTTGAAGGACATGGCAGGGAATGTTTTGTTTTGTTTTGTTTTGTTTCTTCCTTACTTGGATTCTCTAAAAGCCAACCCATGCATGCTTAAATATCAATCACACAAGTTAAGCCTGAAATCATAAACCTTGTAATCTACTGACCAAAAGGAATTTTTTTTATGGTAAATTAAAAAATCCTGAAAAGTTAAAATTAGGGAGCTCCTTATGATGAAACTTGCAGTTTCTTTTTCTGGTGTCTCTTCAAGGGTATTTGATAATATTTTGCAGATATATTTTATTCCTTTTATATTCAATAAACATTGATCAAGTATGGTTCTTGAAATGTGAAATATGCATTTGACTTTCTATAGCAGCTATGCTTTTATTCTGAGAAAGTAAATAAAACACAGATGCGAGGTGGGGCTAAAAACCTAAAACACATTTCTCGAACTAAAGAAAAGATTGAATGTAGAACTTGAAACTGCATTAAAAACAGCAAAGATATGTTTTCTTAAACATTGTTTACTTTTCAGTTCATGCTGGTAATTTCCCCCTAAGCATCCTAAATAAGTGGCCTACATCTCTGACTTTGCCTTCATTATCTGAAAACCAGTAGAGGTCGCCAGCTACCATGTTCAGGCATTGTAAAGGCAGGAGAAATCCTGAATGCTTCATTGCTTAGTGAAAATGCACAAGGGGTCAGAAGTTTTCAATATGAAGTTTTCCTTTTGGAAGTTTTGCATAATTGAACCAATATTCAAGTAAGAGAAAAAAGTATAAATAAAAGTAATAGATACAAGATGTTGATGTTATAAAACTTCAAAAATAAAAGAAATTTGGGGAAAATTAAATCAAAATTCTTTTAGTTGACTTAGTTAATCAAGTTCTCTTTATGGCAAAATGCTGCAACAAAAGTCTCAATAAGGTATCAAATCCAAAAGTACTAAAATTTCTATATTTTTGTGATCACTTTCTATCACTGCTGTGAGTCCTTAAGATTCTCAAATATTTAAGAGGCAGAGGAAAAAAACTCAAACGTTTGCTTTTGTACTGATTTATATCTTTTATTTGCATATTAAATTTTTATTAATATAGTTGCTTTATCAACTACACGCTAAATGAAGATAACCTTTCATAACATTCATCTCAAAGTGGCTCTCAGAGTTTACAGACTACTACAGACTTGATGTGGTAGTTACTGCTGCTGGGTTTCCCAAAGATATAATATTTAATTTATGTTTAATGGCATGATTTTACTGAGAAGAAAAATTATTTTACTGAGAAGAAAGGACATTATAGTTTGGAGGCTTTCTGAAATAATAACAGTCTTCCTTGGAGGAAAAGGCAGCTCAGATAGAGAAGGGAGCACCAGGTAAAGTGTGGTTGGAGGACCCCCCTAGGGATGGGAGATGTGTACTGAAAGTAGACTATAGATCAAACAGGATGGCCACTCAGTACCTCTATTGCAAACCTCAACACCCAAAAGGAGAGAGAACAAAAGGGAATGCCCTTCCACAGAGGCAGGGTGGGGTAGGGGATAGGGTGGGGGTGGGGTGGGAGGACTACTGGGATCATTGGTGGTGGAGAATGGGCATTGGTGGAGGGATGGGTACTCAATCATTGTATGACTAAAACACAAGCACGAAAGTTTGTAAGTAACTGTACCCCAGTTTTATTGGTGACTCACCAATAAAAAATGAAAAAAAAATAAGTCTTCCCTTGGGGCAGGTGAGATAGTACAATAAATAAGGCACTTGCCTTGCTTGCAGCCCATCCAGGTTTGATCCCTAGCAATCCATATAGTCCTCAGATTGAATCCTGCATCCAAAATCAGGAGTAAATATTGAACATACCTGTGTAGCCCCAAAAACTATTAAATCAGTTTTTAAAAATCCTCCTAAAAAATCACATAATAATTCTTAGCTTAATTAACTTAATTAAGCCTGGCAATTATGGAATGAACAAATAGGCAGACATATAAGGATATGTACCTCAAACTAAGGAAAGCATTTCCTATAAAATTTGTTCTTTAAATAATTATTTTACAAATTAGAAGGCTTACTACACTATAAATATGAAAATAGATCACCTGCATGGATATAGTAGAGAATGTAAATGTACTATATAATTAAAATCTTACTAAACTTCTTAGATCAATTTAAATCACTTAAAAAATTGAAACTGATCCAAGTATTACAATAAATATGTCATGTTAGGATAATGTTAGCTGATGATAATTTACTAAAAATTTCAGTGGTCTAACAGTCATTCATATCAAATTCATGGACTGGTATCCTACTCTATTAACAATTGGCCAAGTGACTTCACGTATATGGAGATTATTGATCTTATAGCTTTGCTATTTTAGGGCACACATACTTCTATTAATGAGAAAAAGTCATATGATTTCTTTACTGATTTAGGGAAAAATGGAAAAACAAACAATTGCCTTTTTCCCACTGTTCATTCCTCTGTGACTATTTTTTTTAAATGCATCACAACTTCAAGGAAGTTAATTCAATTACATACAAAATGCCATCCCACTCAAAATCAGGGATGAGGGATGTGTGCAAGTTCCTTTACATCAGGTATATGTCTTTTTGTTTCATTGTCCAAAAACTTCCTGAAATTTTCTGAAGTGAAATGCATCATTGACTCAAATCTTGACACTAGTTAAATTCGTATTCGCTATGAAATTTTGCAGGTTCCCCTCACTGTGCATGAAATGTTATGCCTGTCCATTGAGCTCAGTCACGTAACTGATATTACCAGTGGGATGTTAGCAGACAAGATGTAAGCAGATTTATCTCTACATGGGAACATGCTCAACAGCAGTCTATACAAGAATGAGAACCCCTGGAGCAGAGCCAATGACCCTAGTGAAAGCATCCATAATAGTTGACTACCTATAGATATATTATTGAGCTGAAACAAGATGGATGCTGCTGATTACATCTTTACTGATCCTAGATACATAAGTAATGAAGACTTAGTGATGTAGAATATAAATTTTTATAATTGCTCATTATATAGTCTTGTTGTAAAAGATGAAATTTTCCTTAAACTATACTATCAACCTTTAGTGAACAGAGACTATTTATTTTTAGTGATGCCAGAGATTGAACCCAGGACCACACACATGCAGGACGAGTGTGTGAAACCTTTATTTTTATGAGGACCATGTCCAGTGATTTCTGAGGCCCAGAAATTCTTGGGTTCCACCAAATACTCAGAGTTCCACAACTAGCAGTACTCTGGGGACCATACAGTGCCAGGAATCAAATGTAGGTCTTTGTACTTATTCATCATATTAATCTACATATTTATCTACAGATTGACCTATCTCTCATCCATTTTGTTTTAATTCTTTTTTTTTCTTTTTGTGTAAGACCCAGCAATGCACAGGGGTTACTCCTGACTCATGCACTCAGGAATTACTCTTGGCAGTGCTCTGGGTACCATATGGGATGTTGGGAATTGAACCCGGGCTGGCAAATGCCCTGCCCATACTGTGGTATTGCTCCAGCCCCTTGTTTTGATTCTTACCTGTTGTCTGCATAATATTGAATGCTATGCTTTTGGAAAATTAGTACTGAGCTGGATATAATACTTAATGAAAATATTTTGTTAATTTTAGAAAATACAGTATTAGTTTTGACACTAACAAAGCTCAATACCAACAAAAATACCAGTAATCACAATAAAAAATGGGAGATACAGGCTGGAGAGATAGTACAGTAGGTTAAGTGCCTGCCTTGCATGCAATCCAGCCTGTTTCAATTACTGGCACCATATATATTTCCCTATACTCTGCCAGAAATGATTCCTGAACACAGAAGCAGGAGTAAGATCTGAACACTGCCATATTTGGCTCCAAAACAAAATAAAAGTGGGAGAGGTAAGGGAGAATAGATGAACAAACACTTCCCCACAGAGACCATAAAGATAGTCAGTAGCCTGTAAAGGTGTCCGGCACTCATTATGAAGAAAATACATGTAAGAACAATGAGATATCATCTCAGATCAGTGAGAAAGTCATTTAAAAAGACAAAAAAAGACTAGAAGCAGTGTTGGGAATGTGGTGAAAAAGAAACCCTCATTCTTTGTTAGTGGGAATGTCATCTGGTTCAGCCTCTATGAAAATTGTGTGAAGATTCTCCCAAAAAGTAAGAGTAGAGCTCCCATATGATTGAGCAATTCCAAAGCTTGGCATCAATTCTTAAAAAAAATATTCATTTTAAAAGATATTAGTACACCGGGGCTGGAGCAATAGCACAGCGGGTAGGGTGTTTGCCTTGCATGCAGCCAACCCAGGTTCGATTCCCAGCATCCCATATGGTCCCCCTAGCACCGCCAGGAGTGATTCCTGAGTGCAGAGCCAGGAGTAACCCCTGTTTATCGCTGGGTGTGACCCAAAAAGCAAAAAAATTAAAAATAAATTAAAAAAATTAAAAATAAAAGATATTAGTACACCTATGTTCATTGCAGCACTTAGTATGATAACCAGGGTTAAGCCAAAAATAACCCAAATGTCCGGAGATAGAAAAATGGATAAAGAATTGGTGGCATATATATATATATACATATATATATAAGTATTAGTATATATACATATATATGAAACTGATTACAAATCAGATATCAAAAGATAAAGTACTGCAGTTTGATGCATCATGGATGAAACTTAGAGGGTATTATGTTAAAGTGAAATGAGTCAGAGAGAAAAGAACAAATGTCAGATGATGTCACTTGTCTGTGGTACAGAGGCAAAACTAAGGAAATAAAAAATATTGATGATAACACACCCTTGACCTTCAATTTTAAGACTCATATTATCTAGTTAGGGAAAGTATGGGAGAAATTAAGTGGACTAGAAGTGACATAGGTACAGTGGTGGGTGGTCTAGGATAGTTTGGATGTAACAGAATACAGTAACTTTATTCAATAGCATAGACATTAACACTATTGTAACTGTTTACTGAACAATAATAAATCAATTTGGGAATAAAAGTTTTGGATAATGTCAAACATAAACACGGGTAACATTTTATATATTTATAGCACTTTTTTCAACTAACTTTAAGATAGTCTTTGATTTTAGTTATCCTTATAGAGGATAACAAATTAATTCTTTATTTTTATTACCAAATACTGAGTGTATTTCTCCAATGACAATTAGCTTATGACAGAACAAGAACAAGCAAACTGGAATCTACTATACCTCCTGGTTTTTCAAATCTCTCGTTGTTGAATAGGCCTTTATTAGAAAATGAACAATGCAACTGTTTTTCTTTTGGTATTGGTAAAAACTAAAGCTATGATGTGCTTATATTATTACTATATATATCTCAGGATAAGCTTTCTTTCCTCAGAAATCTGCTACCAGCTTACGCATACTCTCTTTAAAAGAATGTTTGCACCAATATTATCTCCTTAAAGAATTTGTAACATTAACTGATCAGTAAAAAAGAGATGGATGAAAAGAAATATTTGCCTATCACAGGGTTGACACAATACAGTCTGATTATTGTATGGGGGGGCAACCCTTTTTATTGTAGAATATCTAGCAATTTCCCTGGCCAGTATTCATTATATGCTAGTATCATTTCCCAAGTTGTAACAACCAAAATCATCTCCCAGAATCATATCCCCAGATGGCTCAGTGTCTAATAAAGACAGCTTCTAACCCCACAGAGACATATCAATATACAGGCCAATAGCAACCAGAATTTTGCATTTGGCTTAGTTCTTTAAAAACAATTTTTTAAAAAAATTAATTAAAAACTTGTATTGAGATATAATTTACATGGTATGCAATTAACCCATTTACAACTTTATTATCACAGTATTTTTATTGTGGCATCATGGTTTACAATAGTATTAAGACTATTACTTTATGCTTACAATGCTACTCCACCACATCCACCACTAGTGTGTTATTATTCCTCCATCTTTGTCCCATTGTTCCCTTACCTCAACCCCTCATAAGCCCTCAGCGTCTTGACAGCCTTGGTTCTCAGTGCTGTTGACACTATCTCAGACTTTCTTTCCAATGAGAATTGCCTACTTTTTTACTTTGTTTTTCCTTATACACCACATACGAGTGAGACCATTGGTATTTGCCTTTTACTTTCTTACTCACTTTATATAGCTCAGCACCTTCCAGCTGCATCCAAGTTGCAGGGAACCGCAAGACTTCATATTTTCTCATACCTGAGTATATGTGAACTATACTTTCTTTCTCTATTTTTAAGGTGGGAGGAGTACATCCAATGGTGCTTAGGAACCACTCCTGCTTTCGTTCTTTTGGGTCACTCTAAGAGGTGCTCAGTGGACCATATGGTGTTGGGGAGCAATACAGACCTCCCACATTTAAAAATGCCCTCCATCCCTTTGAACTGCCCCTTTGACCCACACCAATTTCTTTATGCATCAGTTGTTTTGTCATTTAGCTTGTTTCCAGATCTTGGCTACTATAAATAGTGGTACAAGAGATGTACCTATAACCTTATTATTTTTTGTCACTGTCACTGTCACTATCATCCCGTTAATCATCGATTTACTTGAGCAGACGCCAGTAGCATCTCCATTTGTCCCAGTCCTGGGATTTTAGCATTGTAAACTTTATGGTCTCTCTCCACTGATGCAGCACACCAGCTGGATGTCCTTGGGCATAACGGTGACGTGCTTGGTGGGGAATGCGCAGAGGTTGGTGTCCTAGAAGAGCCCCATTAGGTAGGCCTCCCATGCCTCCTGCAGCACTATGATGGCCAAGTTCTGGGAGCGTAGGTTGGCCTTGAAGTCCTGTGCAATCTCCAGCACCAGCCGCTGAAATGGCAGCTTGCAGATGAGCAGCTCGGTGGACTTCTGGTAAGCGGCAGATCTCGTGTAGCACCATGGTGTCAGGCTGGTAGTGGTGCAGCTTTTTCATGCCACCCGTGGCTGGCACGTTCTTGTGGTCCACCTTGGTAGCCAGCTGCTCGCAGGGCACCTTCCCACCCATTGACTTGCTCGATGTCTGCTTAGCCTCTCATTCTTCTCAACTCAGCTGGAGACTCCTTGGGGGTTAGGGAAATGAGACCCATTTTAGCTACTTTTGTTGGCATATTCCGTAAGTCACAGGTGGCTTGCCAGGCTCTGCCATGTGGGCTGGATACCCTCGGTAGCTTGCTGGTGTGTGTGTGGGGGGGGAGATGGAGGCTTTTCAACATTATTATTATTATTATTATTATTATTATTATTATTATTAACTCTTGGGATAGATGCACAGATTTGAAATTTTGGGGTCTTATATAGCGTTCTATTTCTAATATTTTGAGATGTCGCCAAACCATTTTATTGAGTCAAACAGCAGGCATATCAACATTTTTTAAAAAATGAATCACCGTGAGATATAATTACGTCTTACAAACTTTCATGATTGCGTTCCAGTCAAACAATGTTCAAGTACCATCCCTCCACCAGTGCCCATTCTCCAACACCAATGTTCTCAGTATCCCTCCCCCCACCCCCATCCATTCCCACCCCTGCCTTTGTGACAGACTCTTACCCTCTCTGTCCTTTTGTGTATTATGGTTTACAATGCAGGTAACAAGCGGCCAAATGTTTGGTCCATAGTCTACTGTCAGCATGCATCTACTATCCCAAAAGTTCCTTCCAACCATCATTTACACAGTACTCCTTTCTCCATCATAGCTACCTTTTCCCTCAGTGCATGAGATTGGCTTCCAAGCCATGGGGCAATCCTCCTGACCCTTATTTCTACTGTCCTTAGGTGTTAGTCTCCTATTATGTTACTTTATATTCCACAAATGAGTGCAGTCATTCTACGTCTGTCCCTCTCTTTCTGACTCATTTCACTTAGCATGATACTCTCCATGTTGATCCACTTATATGCAAATTTCAAAGTTTCATTTTTTCTAATAGCTGTATAATGTTCCATTGTGTAGATATACTAAAGTTTCTTTAACCAGTCATCTGTTCTTGGGCACTCAGGTCTTTTCCAGATTCTGGAAATTGTAGGTAGTGCTGCCATAAATATTCAAATCCAGATGTCATTTCTACTGTAATTTTTTGCATCTCCAGGACATATTCTCAGAAGTGATATTGCTGGGTCAAATGGGAGCTCGATTTCTAGTTTTTTTGAGAAATTCATATTGTTTTCCAAAAAGACTGGAATAGCTGGCACTCCCACCAACGGTGAATGAGAGTTCTTTTCTCCCTGCATTCATGCCAACACTAGTTATTTTTGTTCTTTTGAATGTGTGCTAGATGATATCTCATAGTTGTTTTGATATGCATATCCCTGATGATTAGTGATAAAGAGCATTTTTTCATGTGCCTTTTGGCCATTCTGATTTCTTCTTTGATAAAGTTTCTGTTCATTTCATCGCCCCATTTTCTGATGGAATTTATGTTTTCTTCTTGTAGAGCTCAACCAGTGCCTTGTATATCCTTGATATTAAAACCTTATCAGAGGGGTATTGGGTGACTATCCTTTTCAATTCTGTAGACTGTATTTGTATTCTGGTCACTGTTTCTTTTGAGGCACAGAAACTTCTTAGTTTAAGATAGTCCCATTTGTTTATCTCTGTTTCCACTTGTTTGGTCAATGGTATTTTGTCCTTGAAGACACATTTAGGTTCAATGTCATAGAGAATTTTGCCGACCTTTTCTTCAATGTATCTTATGGATTCTGGTCTTATGTTGAGGCCTTTAATCCATTTTCATCTGACTTTTGTGCATGGTGTTAGGTAGAGGTCTGAGCCCACATTTTTTTGCATATAGCTGCCCAGTTTTGCCAGCACCATTTATTAAAGATACTTTCCTCTCTCCACTTCACATCTCTTGCTTCTTTATAAAAGACTATATGCTCATATCTTTGAGGGTGTGTGTAGGGATGTTCAGCTTTTTCCATTGGTCTGCAGGTCTGTTTTTTCCAATACCATGTTGTTTTAATTATTTTTAATTAATTAATTAATTAGTTTTTATTATTGAATCACCAGGAAAATAGTTACAAAGCTTTCAGGTTTAAATTTCAGTCATACAATGATCAAACACCAAACCTTTCACCAGTGCACATTTTCCACCATCAAGAACCCCAGTATACCCCCCATTCGACCCCTCCCCCTGCCAGTGTGGCAGATGATTTCCAATTTACTCTCTCTCTACCTTGACTACATTCAATTTTTTGACAGAAGACCTACCATTATTATTTGGAATTTTTCACCAACATTCAGACATGCCAAGAAGGCATCATTAGATAATTTGTTTTCTATTGCTGATAATGAAGAGCATATGATGTCACGCAGTCACTGTTTTGGCCATGCAATTTTAGATTTTTAATATTTTAGTAATTAAGTCCAGAGGGATTTCTGCCAGAAGCCACTGGGTTCCAAGATTGGTTTGTGTGCCTCTGGGATCATGGCCATTCAGGAACTGGAGGAGCCATTTGTGAGTGGCAACTCAGGGTCTTATTGGGGTGGGGAGAAGGGCTGGCTCCAGCCCCCATCTTGTGTGTCTGATCACTGCAGGCTCATACCTCTCAGTCCAATAGACTCTGCCACCAAGAAGGGGGAAGGGACAATGCCCTTTCACCCCTGGGGTGACATGGGGCCATAGCTTAATTCACAGTCAAGAAGCATGAGTCACTGTGAGATACAGTTACAAAGCTTCCATGTTTGATATTCAGTTGTACAATGATTGATCACCCATTCTCCAACAGTGCAAATTTTCCACCACAAACATACTCATTATTCCCTCCATTTCCATCTCAGTCCTTACCCTGTCTCTACAGCAGACAATTGTTCAGATACTCTCTCTATAGTTTTGGGCATTATATTTTTTGGATATTCCCACCACCATTCAAGCCTGACTTCTAGGAGCAGATTCTAGATAATCTATTTTCCATTGCTCACTTTGTATATCAGGAAAGGTTGCGCAGCTGCATAAGCAGCCACACAGTTTGGAGGAATAGTCCTGGTCCCCACATACTGGAGCCATGCTTGTAGAAGCTCATGGTCACTGGGATTCCATCTGGAGAAGCCAGGGAAACTGCACCTGCTCCATCTGGGGCACCCTGGTGATACCGGTTCAGTTTGGGGCCCAGAGAATTCTCCATGTTGTTTTAATTATTACTGCTTTGTAGTATAGTTTGAAATTGGGGAAGGTGATGCCCACCATCTATTTTTCCAGAGAATTTCTTTAGCTATACATGGGGGCTTGTTGTTCCATATGAATTTCAGGAGTGTTTGATCAATTTATTTGAAGAATGTCATAGGTACCCTTATAGGGATAACACTGAATCTGTTTAATGCTTTGGGGAGTATTGCCGTTTTGACAATGTTAATTCCCCCAATCCATGAGTGGGGGATATGTTTCCATTTCCTCATGTCCTCTTTTATTTATTGAAGTAACATTTTGTAGTTTTCTTTAAACTTTTCTTTGTCTTTAACTTCTTTGTTAAGCTGATTCCGAGGTACTTGATTTTCTGAGGCCTGGTTCTGAAGAGGGTTGCCTTTTCCATATCATTTTCTTCTCTCTCATTATTTGCATATAGGAAAGCCATGGACTTTTGGGTATTGATTTTATAGCCTTAGACTTTACAAGTTTCTTGTTTCTAGGAGTTTCTTGGTAGAGACTTTAGGGTTCTCTAAACATAGTATCATGTCATCTGCAAATAGTGAGAGTTTGATTTCTTCCTTTCCTATTTGGATGCTCTTAATATCTTTTTCTTGCCTAACTGCTATGGCAAGTACTTCCATTACTATATTGAATAGTAGTGGTGAGAGTGGGCATCTTTGTATTATCCATGATCTTAGATGAAAGGCTCTTAGTTTTTCCCCATTAGGATAATACTCACCGGAAGCTTGGTAGATGGCGTTGACTATATTGAAAAAAGTTCTTTGAATTCCCATTTTGGTGAGAGTTTTCATCATAAATGGGTGCTGGATCTTGTCAAATGCTTTCTCTGCATCTATTGATATGATCATATGGTTTTTATTTTTTCTTTTATTGATATAATGGGTTATGTTGATTGACTTGCAAATGTTAAACCATCCTTGCATCCCCGGGATGAATCCCACTTGATCGTGGTGTGTGATATTTTTGATGAATTTCTGGATTATATTTGCTAATATTTGCTTATCAACTTTTTAATGAGTTTCTTTGTCATTATCTCCGCACCAACATTGGTTATTTTTGGACTTTTGCAAATAAGAATGTGACATCAATTCAGATCATTGTAAACAGGCCATTCTCATTGATGTGATTTGATATCTCATTTTATTTTAAAATATTTTCTAATAATCAGTGATGACAAACACTTTTATATATGCCTGTTGGCCCTCTTTATGTCTTCTTAGAGGAAGTGTCTTTTCAACTTCTGTCCCGAATTTATATGGAGTTGTTTAGTTTTGTTTTTGTTGAGTTTTGCAAGTGCTTTTATAGCTCTTCGGAACCAGATGTGTGATGTGCTAATATTTTCTTGTATTTGGTGTTTTGACTTTAGCCATCATTGTCTCACAGTGAAGAAGCCTTTTGGTTCTTAGTTTGATGTAGTGTATCCATTTGTTTATCTTTGTTTATCTTTGTTTATCTTTGTTCTTCATTATTTGCCAGAGGGGTCAAATGACAACCAGAATCTACCCAGTGTCAGATTTCTTGAACAGGATAACTAAAATAGAAGGTATGGTTTGTGCAAACTTTTATTTTATTCATTAATCACTTAACTTCCCGTTAGTCGTCAATTTGCTCGAGCGGGTGCCAGTAACGTCTCCATTTGTCCCTGTCGCGTGCTAGTGTAGCCCAGTGGCATCTGTTCGCTCTGGAAAGATGAAGAGCCTCAAACCGATCATTCATGATCTTGATGAAGAAGTCTGACCATCTGGTAGGTGAGCGGCCACACGGTCTTTTGACATCCCGTGGAATCCAGTCGGTAACAGCTCTAGTCCAGTGGTCGTCTTTAAATCTCATTACGTGACCAGCCCATCTGACTTTTGACACGTTGGCAAATGAGACAGCGTCCCTGATTCGTGATCGTCGATGGATGTCAGAACTCCGGATTCTTTCTCTCATTTGAGTGAAACGTGATATTCCAAGCATAGCTCTTTCTATTCTTCTTTGGGAGACCTGAATAGCGATCTCATCCTGTTTGTGTAGGGCCCAGGTCTCTGAGGCATATGTTAATGCAGGAAGAACAGTGGATTCAAAGAGATGTGCCCGGAGCCGGAGGTTCTTCGTCCTCTTAGCTATTTCTTCAACATTCTTGAAGGCATTCCAAGCCGCTCTCTTCCTCCTGTGCAGCTCGGGTGCCAGGTCATTTGTCATGTTGACTTCTCCACCTAGGTACACAAAGCTGTTGCATTCGGAGATGGTCGTTCCGTTGAGAGTGAATGGGGCATCAGGAATGAGGCTGTTTCTCATAAACATTGTCTTCGTAAGATTCAGCTGTAGTCCTACCTTTCCACACTCACGGTCAAAGTCAGCCAGCATTTGTGCCGCTTGGCTGCTGTTTGGTGTTATTAAAACAATGTCATCAGCAAAGCAGAGGTGGTGTAGTTGCTGACCATCTATCTTCACTCCCATTCCTTCCCATTCCAGTCGTCGCATGATGTTCTTGAGGGTGGCACTGAAGAGTTTTGGTGAAATGGTATCACCCTGCCGAACCCCTCTCTTGACATCAAAGATCACTTCTTTGTAGAATGGTGAGATCCTGGTAGTGAATCCGCAATACAGCTCACGGAAGATCTTGATGTATTGGGCTTGAATGCCCTGATTGGCTAGGGCTTCAATGACTGCTTCCATCTCAACAGAATCAAAGGCCTTCTTTAAATCAATGAACGTTAAACAGAGCGGCATCTTGAACTCCTGAGAAACCTCAATGAGCTTGGTTATCATGTGGATATGGTCGATGGTGCTGAATCCTTTGCGGAACCCGGCTTGCTCGCATGGTTGTCCTTCATCTTGTGTTCCGCCAATCCTATTTAGGATGACTTGAGTGAACAACTTGTAGATGACAGGCAATAGGCAGATCGGGCGATAGTTGCCAAAGTGATGGATGTCTCCCTTCTTGAACAGTAGTACGGTCCTGCTGGTTTTCCACTGGGACGGAACCTTGCATTCAAACAGGTAGCGAGTGAAGAGCCGAGCCAGTGTATTGATGAGTACTGACGGCAGGTTCTTCAGGTGTTCAGGTCTGATTTTGTCTGGGCCGGGTGCTGTTTGTTTCTTTACCGATGAAATGGCGTGTCAGATTTCGGAAGGGAGAACATTGGGAAAGACATATCCATCCTGTGGAATTTGGTATGTCGGCAAGTGGACATGGCTATCGAAGAGATTTTAGTAGAAGTCATGGATAATATTCTCCGTTGCCATTCTGGAGGATTTGATGGATCCATCAGGACGTCGGAGGGCAGTCATCTTGGTCTTGTAGTTGGCGAAGGACAGGCGGGCGTTACAAATACTTTTCCCTGCTTCTGCCGCATCTACCAGCACTTCTGCTCTTCTCTCTTTGAGGTCTTCCTCGATTGTATCTCTGCACTGCTTTGCGAGCTTGGACGTTAGCTTGCGGTTGCCTGAGGCACGCATCAAACCACCCTGCAAATTAGCTCAAGAGTTTGTGAAGACCGGCGTTTTTTTTTTTTTGTGGCTATCTCTCTCTTGGCATTCCTTGCACATTCATGGAGGTGCTGAACCAGTCGATCGTATTCCTTGTCAATGTTGTCAACAATGGCATCTTCCCATGTTGCCGCAATAGTACCAAAGAGTTCCCAGTTGGTGGTCAATCTGGGAGTTCTCTTTTTGAACTTTGCAGCCCTTTCCCCCCTCTCTGTGAAGTAGAATTTTGCACGAAGGAGACGGTGGTCCGATCCCGTTCGAAATTTTGGGACAGCAGTGACATCAGTCAGGCAAAACCGTCGATTGAATATGATGTGGTCTATTTCGTTGCGGAATCGTCCACCGGGAGACTCCCATGTCCAACGTTTAGATTCGGCCTTCTGGAACTGTGAGTTACCATGGATGGTCTTGATCAACATGATGAACTCAGACAGTCTCTCACCCTGTTGGTTCCATTCTAGGCCATGGATCCCAATGTGAAGTTCTTCAGCTGATCTTCTCGGTCCTATCTTGGCATTAAAATCACCCACAATGATCTTGTAGAAGGTGTGGTCTTCTTTATAGAACTTCTCCAGCTCCATGTAGAACTTCTTGATTTCTCTTTCATCATAATGAGGTGTTGGTGCATAGACAACGAAGATAGAAACTGCAGGCAGTGAGCCACATCTATTCAAATGCAAACGTCCGATTTGGGATGTTAGGCATTCGAATGAATCAATGCTCATGGCCAAGTTTGTGTTGACAAGGACACCGACGCCTCCTACACCTCTTTTATCACATGTTCCAAGGAACAATTCTTCTCCAGTGTGGAAAACGGCATGGTGAGATTCGTGCTTTCTTGTCTCGGTCAGACCAATGATGTCGTACTTGATCATTTGCGCTTGTACCATCAGGTCCTCGATGGATGCATCTGATGCTAGCATATGTGCATTGACATTACCTCCACTACCCAGCAGCTGCCACACTTCAGAACGCTTTCCGGACCCACGTGGCAGCTCCGGCCGAGACTCACACACGTCTGTAGACCCACAGAACAAGATAAGCGGAACTCTCTGAGACCTTGGTCTCCAGGCTCATCGGACTCAGGGACAGAGAATCTCTGCTTGCTCCCACCAACCACAGGTGACAAAGGGATTCTAATCAGGAGCCCCACCCTACCCTGCCCTGTCTGCTTCCACCAACCACCCAGGGATCGGATTGAGCACAGAAGACCCACCCTACCCAGATAAATACCCCACTGGTAGACTTCCACTATCGACACTACCTCTACTGCCCAGCCGCCACCACACTCCAGGACACTTTCCGGACCCGTGCGACACATCATAAGACACTAAATACCCATCTTCCGGAATTGTCGTACCATATTTGATAGGGTTCAAATACGGTAACACCTACAAGGGTGATTAGAGGTCGCCCCAAAAGCCTCTATCCCTCTCGGAAAGACTGGCAAGCTACCGAGAGTATTCCGCCCGCATGGCAGAGCCTGGCAAGCTATCCGTTGTGTATTCGATATGCCCAAACCAGTAACTACAACTGGTCTCATTCTTTATTTTATTAGGAAAGGAATTATACTATAATGGTTATAAAAGGGTGATTAATACATTTCCTGACACATAAATAAATCATTTCCTATACATTTTATCTTCTCTCCAGAGCTTTTGAATAATCTCTTTAAATTCTAAGTCATGTTCTGGGTTCAGGTAATGACTTCTTAATGTACCTTCAGGTTTCTAGAGGAGGCTTCTCCTCTCCTACTTAGGAAGGACCAAAGGTATATTCTCCTAACTTTTTTTCTTGCTTCTATAACTCACTCATCCCCTCAACCATCTTTGCTATTGTTCCAAGGTTCATACCTTCATTTTTATCTTCATCACCTTTTTCTAGTCTCTTAGATCCATCCAGCTTCCCAGCCATTCCCAAGATTGATTTGTGTTACGGCATTGTAATGGTCTTTGTATTTTTCCTCTTTTAGGGCTTCTTTGAAAACACGCTTTATCATTCTGCAGCTCTAGACTTTTAGGCATCAAATGTTTTAAAGCAAAGCCTTAAACCAAGAGCTCCCTTTCAACAAAAAGTTTACCCTTTATCCCTTTTAATTATCATCACTCTCCCGTGTCCTCCAGATAATTATGAGATATATTTATGCCATAAATGACAAATATTCTCTTTCAAGCACACACAGACATATAGATGAAAATATATGCACACACACATATGTATGTACATGCAGTTTTTTTCTTTTTTTTTTATTAGTGAAACACCATGAGGTACAGTTGTAGATTTACAATTTTTTGTGCTTGGGTTTCGATTATACAATGATCAGATACCCATCCCTCCACCAGTGCCCATTTTCCACCACCATGGATAATATCCCCCCACCCCCATACCCCCAACCCCCCCTGCCTCTGTGGCAGGGCAATCCCCTGTGTTCTCTCTCTCCTTTTGGGTGTTGCAGTCTGCAAAAGAGGCATTGAGTGGCAAACATGTTCAGTCCATAGTCTACTTTCGACATGCATCTCCCCTCCTGGGAGGATCCTCCAAACACCCTTTATTTGGTGCTCCCTTCTCTATCTAAACTGCCCTTTCCTCTAGGATACCCTGCTGGCCTCTAAGTTATGGAGTAATGCTCCTGGTGCTGATCTCAGCTATTCTTGGGTATTAATCTCATATTTTGTTACTTTATATCCCCCAGATGAATGCAATCTTTCCATGTCTATCCCTCTCTTTCTGACTCATTTCGCTTAGCATGATACTTTCCATATTGTACCACTTGTAACATGCAGTTTTTTAACCTCTCTCCAGTCCCTCATGTAGCAGTCCCTCATTTTGTTGATATACAAGGAATGTTTTGCTACTTTGCCTCTTTTTTGAAAACTGTAGTTGAAGGGGAAAAATGACTTTCAAATGTGGATTTAAAAATTCAGTCCAGCCATCATGTCTGTCCAGAGGGGAAAGGGTGTTGCCACATTCGCCCTCTCCTCTCTGGAAAGAAAGATGGTGGCCGCAAGTGGAGCCTTGTGGACAGCAGGTATGAGCCGGGGGTGTGGGGGCGACTAAAACCTCATGGGAAGGGGGGTGTTCTGGTCCGTCCTTCACGCCCTACTGAGGTCACAAGCGGCTCTCCAGCACGGCCACAGCCCCAGAAGCACAAGGACTTAATGCAGAACCCAGCAGCTTGGAGCAGAAAAGTGAACGGACTATGCGTTAATCCAGGCCATCATGTCTGCCCGGAGAGGAAAGGGTTTTGCCCCATTCGCTCTCTCTTCTCTGGAAAGAAGGATGGCGGCCGCATGGGAGCCTTGTGGACAGCAGGTATGAGCCGGGGGTGTGGGGGCGACTAAAACCTCATGGGAAGAGGGGCGTTTCGGTCCGCCCTTCACGCCCTACCGAGGCCACCAGTTGCCCCCCACGAGCGGCTCTCCAGCACGGCCACAGCCCCAGAAGCACAAGGACTTAATGCAGAACCCGGCAGCTTGGAGCAGAAAAGTGAAAGGACTATGCGTTAATCCAGGCCATCATGTCTGCCCAGAGGGGAAAGGGTGTTGCCCCATTCGCCCTTTCCTCCCTGGAAAGAAAGATGGCGGCCGCATGGGAGCCTTGTGGACAGCAGGTCTGAGCCGGGGGTGTGGGGGCGACTAAAACCTCATGGGAAGAGGGGCGTTTCGGTCCGCCCTTCACGCCCGACAGAGGCCACCAGTTGCCCCCAACTAGCGACTCTCCAGCATGGCCACGACTCCAGAGCACAGAAACCAATTTCTTAACTATCTGACTTTCAGTAGAAATACTTCCAGGGTCAATAAGTAAAATAGCAGAAATCCAAAACCAACATTTAATTCTTGAACCCAGCTGTAGAAAGCAAATCACTTCACAATGCTTTTTCAGCATGTCTGATTTGGGGGGGGGGGGGTAAACTCTAAATAATAGTGGTGAATCTTTTAATGAACCAATGAATCTAAATAAAGCAGATAGAGTGTTAACTAGAATTCATCTGCCTCACAGGGACTGGGAGGGGTGGGGGGTGGGGTCTTATTGGGGTTCTTCATGATAAAAAATAAGTATTGGTAAAGGGAAATGTGTTTGATATTTGCATGACTGAGACCTAAACCTGAAAGCTTTGTAACCTTTCCCACAGTGATTCAATAAATAAATAAATTAAAAAAATAAAAATAAAAAAGTAAGGCATGGGGAAAAAAAAATTCAGTCCATTAGGAATATGTTTTATGAGATGGGTGAAAAACAAAATTGATAAGAATGCTAAACCACACTGAAAGATCATTTAAGTAAGAGCAGTCAAAGAGAAATTGTCATCTAATTGTATTCAGCAACTGATTCCTTTCCTTAACTCATTCCTTTATCAACTGGGTTCAAATGGTTGTGCATTAAACTGTTAGAAGAGTCTACAAAGGACAGGAGGAAAACTTAGCATCTCATAGGGCATTTGGATAAAAGAAACTCAGAAACTTGAGAAATTATTATTCATGTGCTTAAAATTATCTTGATTTATTTAAGTATGATTTAGAAATAGGAAGATATTTGGAAAACAAAGAGATTCAAAATATAGCTGAGATTTTGTTTGGCACAAATAAACACAGAAAAATTTTATAAGTGAGGGTGCAATTCAATTCTGCCATTGTACAGGTGCTGAGCAATATCTGTTCCAGAAGAAATGTATAGAAAGGGAATCTTTGAAAAATGAAACAAAATTAATCTGTATATTCCATAGTTCCATATGTCCCATTGAAACGCAATATACATGAATAAATAACACCTGGAAAACTTAAGGTGTTAATTCTCAGGTCTGATTTTAAGTTGTATACTTTATACTGAATTTCTAAGCATTGAAGAGAGAAATTTTGCCTTGTTTTCTGAGTTGGAAAGCACCCAATTTTTATACACACTATACTGAATGAAAACCTCTTTTCAAAAAAATTACTGATTACAATATGTTTATAAGAATCCTACTATGAATATTATGAGTATTTTTATTTTTAATAGTGGCTACAAAGAAAATTTAGACTGTGTTTATGTGTTGTACAGGGATATAGGTTTCACAAAATTCAGTTGTTCTGGTTTGCTTGTTTTGCTCCAAATGTTTTATGAGAACATAATGGCAAGAGAATATAATTCAATTCTCATTCCTCATTTATTTGTGGACATTGGCAAGAGGAAATGATGGACCTAGAACAGGCCTCTCTGTCCTTCTCAGTGGCTGTTATAGCAAGAGGGCAAATCAATTGCCTATTGCCACAGTAATGCTGTACGAAAAACAAACACAGCACTTCAGAGAAACATGCAACAATAAACATTTATTTTTACTTATGCACACACATGGGTTAACTGGTGCACAGCAGCACTCAGTCCTACATCTGGGTTGGACTGAGCTCATCTCATTGGACATGTGTGTACTTCTGCAGCCAACTGTAAGATCTGTTAGTGGCTGGCTGTTCTGTGATAGCCTTTGCAGGCACAATTTTGACTCCAAATTTATCTCACTTCCCTTTAGTAGGCTTTCAGAACTTAGTTTTATCACGGTGGCAGGAATCCAAGAGAACAAAAGAAATGCACAAGGCCACTTGGGCCTACACTTAGAATCTACTGCAAGATTCTTTCTTTTCTTTTCTTTTCTTTTTTTTTCTTTTTGGGTCACATCTAGTGATGCACAGGGGTTATTCCTGGCTTTGCACTTAGGAATTACTCCTGGCAGTGCTTGGGGGACCAACCATATGGGATACTGAGAATCAAACCTGGGTCAGCCACGTGCAAGGCAAACACCCAGCCCGCTGTACTATCACTCCAGCCCCCAAACTGCAAAAAAAAATGTCACTTAAAAGACTAGCCCAGTATAAGAGATTAGAAAACAACTCCAGTTGTTCATAGGAGGAACTGGATGTCTCATTTTAAACATAGTGAAGTATAGAGAACACAAGTTACCTTTTTTTGTTGTTGTTGTTCTGTTTTCTATGCTAGAACTCCAACTAAGGTCTTGTGTGTACCAGGTATGTACTATACCACTGAGCCACATGTCCAGCCCAAAACTGAAACATTTTTGCAGTGTATCAACCACATGGGAAAAGAATCTTGGTGAAAATGACTATGTCACAGTATTGCATTTTTTACAGGAAACATCTACTTTCATGTTGATTGTATATTTATAAAAGGAGATATGATGATGTTACTTGCAATTTGGAACTGGCACCACAAAAATATATATTATAAAGCACAGTGAAAATATTAGGTATGCTAGTTCAAGTTTAGATAACTTTAATAATTGAGAATTTTGTTCATTTAGGTAAAATTTCTCTATTACTACAAATATATCGTTAAGGCTTCTGACAGTGTGTTCTGTATACATAAAAATAAGTTTTGTTTTGTTTTTTAAAATGTGCTTTGAAGAAGAAAAAAAACATTTTATGAATTGCAACTACTGATCATTTTTTGTACCTTTTGTTAGATGTCCTTCCTCTATCAGTATTCCCTTTGATTGGAACATTCTCTGTATTTCCTTCCCCACCCACCCCCTATTATGTATAGTGGTTTCTAAGAATAGCAGTATTTTGATATTTACATGGGGAATTACTCTCTTTCCATGAAGATTGTCAGATCTTGGCTGTTAAGATATAGAGATCCAAAACTGATCCAGTGGTTCCATGGTCCAGGGAATTTTAAAATATAGCTTTTTGGCTTCTATAATTATATGAATTACCTCATATCCACCCAGTCAACCTCCTTTTGCAAGTAATCCAGAAGTGGTTTTTCCCTGTGGTTCCTTATAATCAGAGGACACTAAGTACATATCCCTTTGATATTACTTCATGTAAAATTTTCCTTGCTTGTCTACACTGAAAAGTAACTATTATTATCATACAAAGATCTCACCCAAAAGTGTTTCCTTTTTCAAAAAGTGAGTCCCAAGACCTTTTAGGCTAGCGAGATCAGTTGAGATGGGAGCTAGGCATACCAGAGAAATCCGGTCACATGGTTGGAGGATTGAGAATTTGAACCTCATATTATCTGCTTGATCTCTGATGGGAAAGGACAGGGAAGAAGAAGGGGAGACTGATTTTTTAACAAGAAAAATTGTTTAATCATTAGCTTTCGTAACAGAGTCTTAATAAAAACTCTGAAAATGGAGGCCTAGGTTGGTAGTCCTTCATACCTGTATTACTATGTAGCAGTGTCAAAGGGAAATCGATCCCTGAGGACAGCGAAGTTTCACATGTGGAGCTCTGCCAATTCTAGACTTAACTCTGTGTAGCTCCTCTTTAGGCTGGATTTGATTTATAACCTTTGGCTAAAATAAAACTATCATCACAAGTATAGTCTTTTCTGGAATTTGGTGAAGAGATCTAGTGAATTATTGAAACGGATGTTAGTTTGAGAAAACTCCTGAACTTGGATTTTGTATAGTCTTGGGCTGACTAAGCTGTCTGGTCAAAGTTTCCAAGCTTAGTTGGCCTATTGCCCTTTTCCCCAAATCCCCCAGTGCTCTCCTGAAAATCAACCTTTCTGAAGGGCACAAAAGAAAAGAGCCTCCCACTGTTTTTTCCCAAAGAGGCCAATGTGCCCCAGACCCCCACCAAGGAATGCTAGAACACTGCCTAGTGTGGAGTGGACTCAGAACAAATTGGGGAGAATCTTTCTGGTTGTTATTTAAAGAAGGGAAATTCCTGGGCAGGATGATGGGGGTTCAAGAGACAAAGAAGAATTATCTGAAGAGTAGGTAGTAGGCCAAATAAGGTTGGGATCTCAGCTCTAGAGGAATGTGTCTCTTTTTTGGTTTTGATTTTGTTTTGAATCTCTCCCTGCCTTGGGCTCAGAGGACCATATGCGTGTCAGGGATCAAACCCCAGTAGGCTGCGTACACAAAAGCAAGTGCCTTATCTGCTGTGCTATTGCTCAGGATGCTGACAGAACTCAAGATTCTGTCTCTGAATTTAGTGCACTTAGTGTATATCATTGTTGTTTTATTTTGGAAAATATGAAGAGGAACTTTCAAGGGTCTTACATGTCCTCATGCACTCTTCTATGACCTCCCCTCTTTCCAACATTTTATTTTCTTAGATCTTTTCATTCTACCAAAGTGATTTTTAGAAATATGGCCCTTGTATTTGGATAAAGACAACTTTGTTCTTTTAAATTCCCTATATAATAGATTATAATATTTCTGAACTTTATAATGATAGTAACTACTAACTTTTATAGACTCCCTATCACTTACTAGATACTACCCAGTATTTTCATACATATATGCTTTAATCTTTGCAAGAAAACTGAAACATATCATTCGTTTTTACAATGTCAAATTTTGGTTTTGGTTTTGTTTGGTGGCCATATCCAGTGGTATTCAGTATTGCGCCTGGCTTTGCACTCAGGGTTCATTTTTAGTGGTTCAAGGGGTGCTATGGATCCAACCCAGGCCAGTTGCATGCTAGATAAGTGCCCTACCCACTGAACTAATGCTCCAATTCCTAAGATGTCATATATTTACTCCTAAGAAAGACAATCATGAGCAAGCAAAACTCAGTTAATAAATTAATCACAATAAGGGAAAAATGACAGTTCACAATATATAGCATGTTATATAAAGCCACAGTGACCATCCATAGTTTGTAGATAGTAAGAAAACAATCTGCTTTTTTTTATATTGACCTAATTTTTTCTAGTCTTTTTTGAAGACTTTTCTTTAAAATATAGTTTCTGAGAGAGACTAAGGTGCTTGTCTTTTAGGCAAACAACCCCGTTCTGAGCCCCAGCATTGTACATGGTCCTTCAGCACGTTCAGGAGTGATCTCTGAGCATAGAGCAAGGAGTAATTCCTGAGAACAGTTAGGTGAAGTCCCTAACAAAACCAACACCAACAAAATATATAGTCTATCAAAAAGGAATCCATATCACTTTCTGGATTAAGATAAATTCAAACTTCCTACATCTTTTACTTGAAAAACAGTTTACATGAAGAAGAGTGACTGGACATTGGCTGACTTTGTAATTCAGCTTTTCCTCTTGCATGCTATAGTAGATTATTGTTCTCACGCTGTGCTGAACCCAGGAGCCTTTGCTTCTGGATTAGTCTCATGTTTCCTTTTTCTCTTCAGTCCCCATAACAGCGATCATTTACCCCTCAAAGTGAACAACATTTTAAACCCTCCTAGAGCCTGTGGGAAAAGAAAATGGAGATGATAAGGATGTGTTGTTAGAAATTCAACAAGAAATAGAATTTGTTTTAATACCATGTTTGACACATAGTGAATAATACTTAAAATTGATAATTACTAAAACTCAGTACATTTGATTTTACTTCCCACACCAAATTCTATATTCAAATTTACCAACAAAAAGATTAAGCTTTTCATATTAGCAAATATACAGGGACTTAACCTTAATATTGGCTCTGAATCAAAATGTGTGTTGCCTAAGAAAATGATAGCTGAAAGACATTTATAAGTAGGATATTTGTAAAGTAGAATGTACTTACTAAAGTACATTTTTACATTAATAATAGATCATTATTATGCAAATTCTTTACTAAGTGTTTTATTCAAATGTCTATATCTTACCAAAACAAAGCTTATTGAATTCCCTCTGCCCTTCCTTGCTGTTTGTTGCTGAATTGTAATACCCAGAGGTCACACCCACCCCTGACTGCAGGGCTTACATGATTTTGTTCAGCTGTGATACTTACCAGGGTAACACAGCAGAGTGTGGTGCTTCCACACTCAACTGGGGTGCTCTCTGGGCTTTGCATTTCTTTAGCAGGGCACTTGTGCAGATGCTGCAATCTCTTAGTTGCTTGTGCTTATCACACTCACAGTTATGGTAATAGTTTTCACCGGAGTCTCTATGGTGCTCTCACATACCTATGTCCTTGCCAGAAATTGCATTTCCTGGCCATGTGCATCACTTTTAGTTGTGGTGCTTATGATGCTTACACACACCCTGCTATGGTATGAATGGAAATCACTTGTGGCACTCACTATTACTTGAGGGTATTGGTATTGCAGATAACATAACTGCCAAGCTCAAAATGGAGCTGCCCAGATGGCATCTGGGAACATACAGAACCCCAGGGGTTTGAACTCATGGACATATACTCACAAGGTTTCAAGAGAAAGGCTCAATACTACTGTGCTCTTTTCCTCTGGGCCCAAAACACAGTTTAAAGTGTGATGGATCTTCTCCCTTAAAACTGAAAGAAGGACCAGAGATGTGACTGAGGGTTTGATGTGATTGAGGGTGAGGTTCTATACTCAATTTCTGGGCATGAAAAAAAGAAATACGACTAAATGTGTGACCTTGACTCAAACATCATAGCAGTAGCCAACAATAACAACAAAGGAAGAGAAGGGGGCAGTGGTGGAGGCTGGGGGAGAAAGAAGGTTCTTCTCTGTATAAAGTTCCTTACAACTGCCAGTTGTAATCCACCAAGGGTCAGAATATCATTTGCTAAGGCAAAATTCAGACTTCCCTGGAAAGTATTCCTGCCACCTTTCACTTTGATAGAGCAAACAATTCTGCAGGCATGCCACCAGTCTGCGACTGATAGGGTTCCCTTGCTAATAACATCTGTTGATTACATTTGCTTGTTAGGGCAGCCTTTAACAAAGAACCAAAGAGTGCCGCTGAGTGTCGCTTAGACTCAGTCAAGCTGGATTTATATGTGGCAAATGTGTTTGCGATAAGAATGGAGTGATATTTTTAGATCTCCCTAAATTTAAAAAGATTTATGCTACCATTAGCACATTCATTAAAGTAGCAATTATCAAATGGATTTTTTGCATATATAATGTATCAAATTAGGCAGAAGACAATAACCTTAAGCCTTCTTACTTTAACCGCCTTTCCATGTCATGGAGTTTGGAAAATTAATTCTTCATTTTTCAATTAGATTTTTTTTATTAAGTCTTCCCTGTAATAATAGCAAATCACTGAATACTTTAAGAAAGACAAATAGAGGTTTGTTTCAAGTAGTGAAAAATGTCATAAAGGTCATTATTTTCTCATTGTAAATCAATCTGCTCCTCCTTTTCTTCTTTATCCCTGTTAACCAAGGATATAAGGATTACAAACACAAAGCTCAAGGAGATCAGAAAAGCATGCACACAAGGAGGTAACAGAGGTCAGGAGACAGTGGAGACTAGATTCAGCTCAAGATTGCAGTTGCTGTTCAGTTTCAGCCAAATGGAATTGTAGACCTGATATGGACAAATCTGCATATTTATAGAAAATCATTTCAATTTATAAGTGTTGTCAACTAATTCAAATGAAAGTTATATCCAAAAGCTTATTTCATGTGGGCCAAGAGAAAAAGCGGCAATGACATCAAAATGTATCATAGCTCATCAGGTACAACATTTGACTTGGAATAAAAGAAAATTAAAAGACAGATTGTGAGACACATCAAAATATAATATAAAGAAAAAAATAAGTGTCAGGAATTCTTTGGCTGTAAGGATCAAAAATTCCATTCCAACTGGCTCTTTAAAGGAAGATATATTTCCTGTCTCTTTGGCTGGTTTTGATTTGACTGGTGGTGATTTGATAGATGAAAAACCCAGATGTAGATGAGACTGAGGCAGAGCTGAATCTAGTAAATCAAATGTTGTTTACATCATTTTTCGCCATTTGTTCATTTGGCTCTATAAGGTATATGCTTCTTCTTCAAGGATCACATGGCAATATTACCACCCCCCTTTATTGTTCCAGCACCCTTAATACCTGAGTTATATTGTTCACTTTGAAAAACACTTTACATGAAACTCAAAAATCATATTGAAAATGTAGATAAATTTGAATATATAAAATTCTGCATGGTTTTAAAAATAGTTTTTAGTTAAAAAATAGCCAAGAACAAACTGGTAAATTATTTGCAATGAGTATGACACAAAGAAATAACGTCCCTAATATTTAAGCAGCGCTTATCTCACTTACATGATAAAATCAAAAAAATATAGCAAAAGCACCAATCAAGCTCAGAGATCCAGCATGTCTTTGATAGGGAGGAGAGATTGGTTAAATTAGTGAAGGACAAAAGGTATAAATGTTACATTTAAATAAGTTATCATGATATAATACAGCAGTATTATAACTATGCATAAGGTAAAAAGGTAAAGGCCCTCCCGTTGATCATCGATTTGCTCGAGCAGGCCCAGTAACGTCTCCATTGGAGACTTTGTTGTTACTGTGTTTGGCATATCGAATACGTCATGGGGAGCTTGCCAGGCTCTGCCATGCAGGCGAGATACTCTTGGTAGCTTGCCGGGCTCTGCCGTGCAGGCGAGATACTCTCGGTAGCTTGCCGGGCTCTCCGAGAGGGGCGGAGGAATCGAACTCGGGTCAGCCATGTTGGCTGCGTGCAAGGCTAACGCCCTACCGCTGTGCTATCGCTCCAGCCCACATAACTATGCATAATGATGCGATATTATCTATTTAAAAGTTGCAAAGAGAGATCTCAAAAATCTCATTAAGATCAAATCTCTTCTCCCGGAAGAGAATAATGCAGAATCTCCTGCCCCTGAGCCTGGCTGTCCAGTTTCCCTCCCCGCCCCAAGCAGAGCTCCGGCAGCTGAAGACCTCTGAAATCCAGCCACAGCCATGCTTAAGACCACTCCCCACATGCTCAGATGAGCCTCACACATGAAGGAACTGGCAGAGGAACCCAGGTGGGCAGGACCTGGGGCTGAGATCTCCAAGCCTGCTCAGATCAGGACTGGGCCTCCTCCACCCAGATCCACCATCTTCCAGTAGTTAGACAGTTACACCTACCAACTGCTACTGGTGCCATGTAATCCCATCAACGGCTAAGACCCCGAAACTATAAAACCCAGCTCCCAGAAGACAACAACACAGAGTTTCCTGCCCCCGCATCTGGTTGTTCCACATGACCTCTTGTTGTCTAATTCTTGCTCTCAGAGAACCCGGCAGGCTACTGAGAGTAGAACAGAGTCTGGCAAGCTCACCATGGTGTATTCAATATGCCAAAACCCAGCAACAATGGTGGGTCTCATTCACCTGACCCTGAAAGAGCCTCCAATGTGGCACTTGCTAAAATCTCAGGGCTAGGATGAATGGAGATATTACTGGTGCCTGATCGAGGAAATCAATGAGCAACAGGATGACAGTGATACAGTGATACCAAAATTAGGAGGATGGAGAACTGAGAATGCTCAATGTGCTAAAGAACATGATTTGCAGACATGAGGTCATGGTTAGATTTTCTATACCACATTATCCCTTTAATACTACCAGGATTCAGGAGTAACCCCTTGAGTACCAAGTCTGGAGTAGGCCTTCATTCCTGTCAATTGTGATAAGGAAAAAGAAAAGGAAGGCTTTTCCAGCTCAAGGAGCCGCTTGGGACAGAAGCAGCTGCGTGGACCCTGGGTGAGTTTCTAGGAGGTAACCGTGCAGGATTCAAACCCATGGATTTCTTCTAACCCCCACCCACAGGTTAGAAAGGCAAAGGGTGTGGCTTTTCCAGCAGCTGCCAGCTAAACTCCCCCACTGTAACCCATAAGATCTATCTCCGCATAGTTACAAAGAAATACCAAAAAGGAAGGGGATATCCTAGAAGGGGAAAGAAGAGACCACCACCCTCAGACTGACAGGCACTCTGGGATGAGAGCACAGATCCCCACCAGAGAGGGGGAGGAAGATAGGAGCCCTGAAGCCCCAACATGGCATACTCACAAACAAAATCTCTCTGCTAAAGAATTCGGAGACCAAATGGTGAGAATGTTAAATGAGCTCAAAGAAACAGTGGAAAGGACATCCAATAAAATATAGCAACATCTGAGAGCAATAGTTGAATGATCAGACAATAAAATATAGGAGGAGATGAGAGCAAACATAAGAAAACTATGAACAGAAATGTCATCAATTAAAATCTTGGTATATAAAATGTAAAACTCAATGGGTGCCTTCAACAGTTGAATGACAACAGCCAAAGACAGAATCAGTAAGTTTGAATATCTACTCCAGAAAGCATACAGGCAACAGCAGAAGATGTAAAAAGACCCTCAAAATAACTCAAGATTGGGTAACAGACATTTGGGATGAATTCAAGAGAAAAAACATGAGACTCACCAGAATCCCAGAGAGGCAGGGAAGTAACCCCAGTGAGGTAGTAACAGTTAAAGGAATCATCACTGAAAAGTTTCCAGAGCTGGAAAATGCAGGCATCCAGATCCAATAAGCCTGAAGGATACCTGCTAAAAGAAACCCCAGTGAAAAGACCCCAAGAATTATCCTAATCAGAACATTGAGTATCATAGATAGAGATACAATACTGAAAGCAGCACGATCAAAGAAGGAAATTACATACTAAGGATCATCCCTTAGATTTACAGCAGGCCTATCATATGAAACTTTCCAGGCCTGAGGTCATGGTAGAATATAGTTTTAAAAACCTTAGTTAAATTAATGCTTCACCAAAAATTCTTTACCCAGCTAGATACTCATTCAGATTTGAAGGAATCATACGCAACTTCATGGACAAAGAACAACTCAGGAACTTCATAGAATCAAAACCAACCTTAAAAGAAGAACTGAAGGTGCTATTGTAAGGCAAGACAAATCCTACAAACACAACAAATTTCTATAGAGATATGGCACAAAACCCCATTAAATAATCCCTCTCAATGTCAGTGGACTAAATGCGTCAATTAAGATAGATTTGCAAAATTATTTTAAAATCTGAATCCAACATTCTGCTACCTTTAAGAAATACATTTGAATAGTCAGAGCAAACAGATTCAAAGTCAAGAGTGGAAAACAATTTTTCAAGCAAAAATCTTTTGCATAAAGGCCAGAGTGGCCATACTAGTATCTGATGACATACATTTTCAGACTGAAAAGGGCTTAGAAGGAATAGCAAAGGCCATTTTCAAAAAATCAAAGAATATGTAGACTGGGTAGAAATTACACTCTTAAACATATATACACCCAATGAGGGACAAGCAAAATATTTAAAACAACTGCTAGTAGACTTCAAGGAAAATATTGGCAGCAGAACAATAGTAATTGAAAAATTCAATACTATCTTGTCACCTCTTATCTATAAAGGATAAATAAGACTAAAACACAGCAAGAAAATACTATTTTTAAAAGGAAGAAATGGAGGAGAGAGGGCTAGTAGATATACACAGGACTTTTCATTCCCCAAAAGCCGAATACACAATCTTCTCCAGTGCACATGGGATATTCTCTAAGATAGACCACATTCTGGGCCGCAAAACATGCCTTTATATAAGTAAGGAGATAGAAATGGTATCAACTATGTTTTCAGACTATAATGCACTTAAAATAGAAGTTAATCAAACACAGAAGTAGAGAACCAAATAAAACACCTGAAAATTAAATAGCTTACTACTGAATAACCAGTGAGTTAGAGAGGAAATTAAAGAAGAAATCAAAAGATTCCTGGAAACAAATGAGAATGAGGACAAAAGCTACCAGAACCTGTGGGACACAGAAAAAGTAGTGTTAAGAGCTTGACTTCACAGCTTAAGATTTTAGAAAGAGACCAATGAAAGGAGCCCAAACCAAGCAGGAGGAAAGAAGGAATAAAACTCAGAGCAGAAATTAATGAGATGGTATCCTAAAAAAATAATCCAAATGATTAATGAAAGCAAGAGCTGGCTTTTTGAAAAAATAAATAAGATTGATCAGCCACTAGCATCACTCACAAAGAAATAGAGAGAGACAGAGACGTAGAGAGAGAACCCTAATAAACTGAATCAGAAATCAAAGGAGGGACATAACAACAGAAACCACAGAAACTTGAAAGATCATCAAAGATTACTTTGAACAGCTTTGTAGCATGAAACAAGAGATCCTTGAAGAAATGGATAAATTTTTGGACTGCTATAACCTCCCAAGACTGAACCAAGAAGATCTGGAATACCTCCGTCCCTCTTGGAGAGCACAGCAAGCTACTGAGAGCATCCTGCCTGCACAGCAGAGCCTGACAAGCCTCCCATGGCGTATTCGATATGCCAAAAACAGTAACAATTACAGGTCTCATTTCCCTGACCCTGAAAGAGCCTCCCTCTAATACGGCACCATTGGGAAGGATGAGTAAGGAGAGGATGCTAAAATCTCAGGGCTGGGACAAATGGAAAAGTTACTGTCACCTGCTTGAGCAAATCAATGAACAACGGGATGACAGTGATACAGTGATTAATAAAAAGAAAAGATAAAAAACATATTATCATATCAATAGATACAAAAATGCTTTTGACAAGATCTTACACCTGTTCATGATAAAAAAAAAACTCAACAAAAAGTGAGTTGAAGCAACTTTCCTCAATATGATCAAAGCCATCTACCACAAGCCCACAGCAACCATTATCCTCAATGGGGAAAAACTAAAAGCCTTCTCTCTAATATTAAGCACAAGACAAGGTTGCCCACTTTCGCCACTTCTATTCAATATAGTACTGGATTTACTTGTCATAGCTATTAGGCAAGAAAAAGATATCAAATACATACAGATAAGAAAAGAAGTCAAACTCTTACAATTTGCAGAATACATAATACTACACTTATAAAATCCTAAAGACTATCAAAAAGCTCCTACAAACAATATATTTATGCAGTAGAGTGGCAGGCTACACAATCAATACCCAGAAGTCCATGGCTTTACTATATTCAAATAATGAAAGGGAAGAATAAAATATTTTTTAAAAATCCCGTTCACAATGGTTCCTCAGAAAATCAAGTACCTCAGAATGATCTTATCTAAGGAGCTAATGAACCTATATGAAGAAAACCACATAATGCTACTCCAGAAATAAAAGATGACACAAGGAAATGGAGATTAATTCCCTGCTCATGGATTGGGAGACAACATTGTAAAAATGGCAGTACTTCCCAAAACATTATATAAATTGAATGCAGTCCGTATAAGGATACTCATGACTTTTTTTCAAAGAAATATACCAAAAACTCCTAAAATTTATATGGAACAATAAACCCTCATAAATAGCTAAAACAATACTTGGAAAAAAGAAGATGGGAGACATCATCTTCTCCAACTTCAAGCTGCACTACAAAGTAATAGTAATTAAAAAAGCATGGTCGATTTGCTCGAGCGGGCCCAGTAACGTCTCCGTTGGAGACTTTGTTGTTACTGTGTCTGGCATATCGAATACTCTCGGTAGCTTGCTGGGCTCTCCGAGAGGGGCGGAGGAATCGAACTCGGGTCGGCCATGTTGGCCGCTTGTAAGGCGAGGGCGTCTGCCTTGTACGCAGCCAACATGGCCGACCCGAGTTCAATTCCTCCGCCCCTCTCGGAGAGCCCAGCAAGCTACCGAGAGTATTCGATATGCCAGACACAGTAGCAACAAAGTCTCCAACGGAGACGTTACTGGACCCGCTCGAGCAAATCGATGATCAACGGGAGGGCAAAAATGCATGGTATTGGAACAAAAACAAACCTGCAGACCAATGGAATAAAGTTGAATACCCTGACACAAACCCTCAAATATATAAACATTAATCTTTGATAAAGGACTAAGAAGTATGAAATGGAGCAGAAAATCCTCTTTAACAAGTGGTGCTGAGAGAACTGGGTATGTGAAAAAAATGAAATCAGAACTTTTCCTAATGCCATGCCAAAAGCCAGTTAAAAGTAGATTAAAGACCTCAATATTAGACCTGAATCCATAAGGTTCATGGAAGAAAATGTAGGCAAAACCTCCATGACATTGAAACTCAAGATATCTTCAAAGATAAAACACCACTGACCAAGCAAGTGGAAGCAGAGATAAACAAATGGGACTACATTAAACTAAGAAGTTTTGCACCTCAAAATAAATTATGTCTAAAATACAAAAACAGCCCACAGAATGGAAAAAATCATTTACCCAATGCCTATCTGATGAACTTTATATCAAAATTATATAGGACACTTGTAGAACTTTACAAGAAAAACATCCAACCCCATAAAAAAATGGGAGAGAAATTGAACAGAAACTTCCTCAAAAAGAAATTTGAATGGCCAAAAGGCACATGAAAAATGCTCTACATCATTAATCATCAGGTACAAATCAAAACAATAATGAACTATCATCTTACACCACAGTGACTGGCACACATCCAAAAGAACAAGAGCAACCAGTGCTGGCTTGAATGTGGGGAGAAAGGGACTTTCCTTCATTGTTAGTGGGAATGCTGACTTGTTTATCCTTTATGGAATACAATATGGACATTCCTTAAAAAACTAGAAATTGAGCTCCCATTTGACCCAGCAATGCCACTTCTGGAAATATATCCTGTGGGCCCAAAAGTACACAGAAGAAATGTCATCTGCTCTCTTCAATGTTCTATTACAGCACTATTCACAATAGCCAGAATCTAGAAACAACCCAAGTGCCTAAGAACAGATGACTGGATAAAGAAACTATAGTACATCTACACAATGGAATACTGTGCAGCTGTTAGAAAGAATAAAGTCATGAAATTTGCTTATAAATGGATTTACATGGAAAGTATCATGTTGAGTGAAATGAGTCAGAAGGAGATGGAAAGATAGAATGATTCATTTGCATATATATATATATATATATATATATATATATATATATATATATTAGGAGACTAATATCCAAGGTGATGGTAAATAAGGGCCAGGAGGAATACGACAATGGTTGAAAGCTTGCCACAAGGGTGTGAAGGGCACATGTAAAAAGATATACCTGCTAACCTTTCATTAACTGTATTGTAAACCATAAGGCCCAAAAAGAGAGGGAGAGAGAGAGAGGGAGAGGGAGAGGGAGAGGGAGAGGGAGAGGGAGAGGGAGAGGGAGAGGGGGAGGGAGAGGGGGAGGGAGAGGGAGAGAGAGAGAGAGAGAGAGAGAGAGAGAGAGAGAGAGAGAGAGAGAGAGAGAGAGAGAGAGAGAGAGAGAGAGAGAAAGCTCTTGCCAAAGTGGCAAAGTGGCAGGTAGTGGGATGGGGTGGGTTGGGGTGGGAGAGAAACTGGGAAACTGGGGACCTTTTGGTGGGAAAAGTACACTGGTGAAGGGACGGATATTGGAACATTATATGACTGAAATCCAACCATGAACAACTTTGTAAATGTCTATATCACTGTGATTCAATTAAGAAATAAAGGGGAAAAATAAGGTCAACAGTGAGATAAACAGAGAGACATGATATAAGGGATATCAACAGATATTTCCACCACTAAAATTAAATAAAATTAATTATGAATAAAACAATTAAAAAAGGAGAGGAAAAAATATAAAATAAAAGATAGGGAAAAGAAGGAGTACCATGGATAATGTTCTTGACTTGCATGTGGTCAATGTAGCTTGATCTCATTTCATATGATCTCTTGAGCCCCACCACTAGTGTTACTTGAGCAGAGTCAGGAATAAGAAATGAGGACAACCAGTCATGATCCAAAATCAGAAAAGATAGACAAAAAAATAAAAAATTATATGACTGGTTAGGGATGGTAACTATACTTATTCCAATGACCATTTTTTCAGTTTCTGCAAATATTGAATTGTTATAGTGCAAACCTCAAACAAAGCATTATATGGTAATTAAATACTTCAGTTATTAGCAAATAATCAAAAGATTTTTTAATTTTTTTTTAAATTTAACAATTGTACAAGTTAAAGGAGAAAAAACAAATAAGCAATCAAATATAAGTAACTTATTAAATCAGGAAAAATTATTTTGTTAAAGTTTACTTAATTTCAATTATAATTAAATAAATTTAAATAAAAGAAATACTTTTCATATATCAGAAAAAGATTTAAAAAGTGGTGTTATGCAGTGTATGTGGTAAAACTGAGAGACAAAAGACTTTTCAAGCACTATACATGAAATATAGTGGTGTTAATACACCAGCATACACACCATACATTGATTGTTCTGAAGTTTGGGGATACTTGACTTTGACTCTGACTTTTGACATTGTCATCCCAAATGAAAACATTCTACCTGTGATTAAGAAACCTGATTTCAAGTCTGTCTGTGCTCTTTCATTTAAGACTACCAAAAACGGACTGGTAGTTGAACTAGCTGAATTTGTAACTTATATGAAACATGAATACATATAAGAGCACCGTGAGGTATCTCATATTTCCAAATAAGACATACAGATGGCCCACAAACACATGACAAAATGCTCAACTTCAGTTATAAGCAAATAATCAAAACCAGAATAAGATATCACTTAATAGTCATGAGAATGATCTATATAAGGAAAAGACTGGAAAAATGAAATTTTGGTGATAATGTGAACAAAAAGACTGCAGTATACTGTTTATTTGTCTTTGTGGAAATTGGTTGGTAGATGCCTTAGCAATTTTTCTTTTGTTCTTTTCTCTCTTTTTTTTTTTTCGCTTTTTGGTTCACACCCGGCAATGCTCAGGGGTAACTCCTGGCTCTGCACTCAGGAATTATTCCTGGCTGTGCTTGGAGGACCATATGAGATGCTGGGGATCGAACCCAGGTTGACCGTGTGCAAGGCAAACGCCCTACCCACTGTGCTATTGCTCCGGTCCCACCTTAGAAATTTTTCAATGGGACTAGTGAAATAGCTAAAGTAATAGAATGCATGCTTCTGGGTGTGGGGTTTGGGGGCACACCCTGCAGTTCTCAGGACTTATTTCTGGCTCAGCACTAGCTGGATTTGGGAGACCATATGAAGTGCCAGGAATCAAACCCAGGTCAGATCCGTGCAAGGCAAACACCCTAACCACTGCACTAACACCCTAACTATGCACTTATAGAGTATATGCATAGTGACAATGAGGCTTTGAGTTTGATCCTTGGCATGGCCGAACACCCTGAGCACTGTTGGGAGAAGCCCTGATGACCCCAAGCACTGCCAGATATGGCCCATATGCCAAGATGATCATCACTGAGGGCAGCTTCAGTTTCTTCAGGCATCCCTACACATTAAGTGGCAAGAGCGATAAAGCATAGTACAGATTTTTGCATGCAGGAGGCCTGAATTAAATACTCAGCAGCACAAGGTGCATACATTGTCAGTAGTGCTCCCTGGCACAGAAATGAGCACCACTAAGGTGTGGCCCAAAATACAAAACAAAATAAGGAAAATAACATAACCTCTGACTCTATCACCCTAAGGACTTGTCAAAAATCTATTAAAAACATCTACTCAAAAGAATTTTCATAGCATTATTTATAATAGCCAAAACATGCAAATTAAATACCCATAAGCAGATGACTAGATAAAGAAGCTATCATCAAGAGCATAAAAACATTAACTTGAAAATACATATACACACTGGCCTTCCTTGCAGCGCTATTTACAATTGCCAATATCTGGAAATAACTTTTGAGTCCAATAGCAGATGTGTGGATAAAGAAAGTATTTATATATACACAGTGGAATACTACTTGGCTGTAAGGAAAGATGAAATCTTGCCTTTTGTAACAACTTGGATAGAACTAGAGTTTGTCATGTTGAATGAAATAAGTCAAGCAGGAGGCCAGATGCCAGATGATTCACTCATATGCGGTATATAGTGAAACAGTATTTTGTTTGTGTGACCCCCAAATCAAAGAATAAACTCTAAATCAATGAATGAGAACAAAGCCAGGAATAAGTCTCAATTTAGAAAGCATAAATTAAGAGAATTTGTCTGGAATAACTCTAAACATAATAGCTATATAACTCTAAACATAATAGCTATATAACTCTAAACATAATAGCTATAAACATACTATTGAAGGAACCACTACATTCTTGCTTATGTTTTAGCTAATTTATTCAAAACTTCTTTCTCTAGTACTTTTGAATGCAGCCAAAAAACAAATGATCACTTATTAAGAATTTCTTTCCTTGCGTGATGAGAGTAGACTATAGTCTGAACAAGATTGCCACTCAATGTCTCTTTTGCAAACCACAGCACTCAAAAGGAGAGATATAACAAAAGGGAATGCCCTGCCACAGTGATAGGGTGAGATGGGGGATGGGGAGAAGGGGGATGGGAGGGATACTAGGACTGGTGGTGGTGGAGAATGGGCACTGGTGGGGGGTTGGGTATTCGATCATTGTATAACTGAAACCCAAGCACAAAAATTTGTAAGCCTACAACTGTACCTCATGATGTTTCACTAAAAAAAAAAAAAAAAAAAAAGAATTTCTTTCTTTCTACCTTTTCCATGAAGGGCTCCAACTTCTGTAGACATATTACTTGTGTCTATTTTACTAGTGAGAATTTTATCATCTGTTTTGGCACTGCAATGATATAAATAACCATCCTTAGTGCTTTGATGGGCTGGAGCGATAGCACAGCGGGTAAGGCGTTTGCCTTGTCCGCAGCCAACATAGCTGACCCGAGTTCGATTCCTCCACCCCTCTCAGAGAGCCCAGCAAGCTACCGAGAGAAACGAGCCTGCATGGCAAAGCCTGGCAAGCTACCCGTGACGTATTGAATATGCCAAATCCAGTAACAAGTGTCACAACAGAGACGTTACCCGTGACGTATCCAATATGCCAAACACAGTAACAAGTGTCACAACAGAGACGTTACTGGACCTGCTCGAGCAAATCAATGAACAACAGGAGGACAGTGACAGTGATAGTGCTTTGATAAGTTTTTGACTAGCCACAATCCCATCCCTAACCTAACACCACATATTCTTTTTTTAATATAGTACCCCAATTTCCACACTAATACTGAATCAACTAGATTTTAGACTAAGATTTGTTGTGGTTATTAACAATTCCAGAACCTCTGAGGATTAAACAATAAAACTTTCTTCCCCCTCATCCTGCTCTGTCTACACTGCAGACTGGCTAATAGTTCTCCTTTGTGGCCTTTCTTATTCTTAGATCCCAGATGTTTGGCTGTATCATTGCCAGTATTCATGATTTTGTATTGATAACCCATTATAAGAACTATTAACATGATCCAATCTCAATACAAAAGGAATAGTAAATACATTCCCATCTGGAGCTGGATGAAACAGGAGTGTTTACCAAATGGGACTAATGACTTTCAACACGAAGGGGAACAAATGATCACTTTTAATACATTGCTTTTATCATTTAACAAGGTTTTTGAGTTGCTTCCATCAGAGCACATAACTACCTAGTTTTTCCATAACAAAATAGTAATCTCTTACAGCCTTTTGACTGGAGGCGAGTAGATAGAATGGGTTTCTAGGTTGAACATCTTTGCATATGAATCTCTGCATAAGTGAAATTCTATATTTAAGAAACAGATATCCTTGAGGTCGAATAGTTAGTATAGCAGGCAGGACATTTGCCTTGCACCTGGCTGACTCAAGTTTGATCTGAGGCACCCCATATGGTCCCTCAAGCACCACCAGGTGTAATTCTTTAGTGCAGAGCCCTGAGCATTGTGGGATTAAGCAAACAAACAAACAAAAACTCTTACAGTCTTGATATTGCTTTTTTATTGTTTGAAGCTGGCGTGGTTCTCAAAGCCAGAATGTTTTCACCACTTTGATGCTGAAAAGATTCCTCTATTCATTTTTTTTTTCAACATACCACCTCCATGTCTCTGGAAACCCATCACTGTTCTTATTGAATCCAGGAGTTTTGTTCTTTTTAACCAGTTCATTTACTTCTTCACATTCAAACCATCTAGTCATAGTCTTCAACTTATTTGTTCCACAATAAAAAATCATCTTAAATTCCATCCAGTTTGCTGGCACAGTGTTAGACTGAGCATATGGTGCTGCTGGGGTCTTGCAGTGCCAGGGATTATTCTGGCCCTGCTGGTGGTGCTCAGGATCTGCCTGGCCTTTACCCTGTAATGCTGAGAGACCCTAGTAGAGCCGGGGATCCAACTAGGCTTGGTCACATGTGTCTTAATCCCTGTACTATCTCCTGGACTTGGATTTCAACTGCTTTAAGGGTGGAGTAGAATTCCATTGAATATATATATATATATATATGTATACACACACATACATACACACATACATGTATATACACACATATATATGCTACATCTTTTTCTACCGTTGTGGAGATAACATGGTTTCAATAGTGTTAATGTTTTTATTTTTTTTAAAGTCTGTTCAGCTTCTTTTGGGCCACACCAGGTGGTGAGCAGGGCTTCATCCTGGATCTTTACTTAGATATCACTCTGGGCAGGACTGGGAGAGCCATGAGTAGTGTCAGGGATATTACCCGAGTTGGCTATGTGCAAGGCAAGCGCTACATCTGCTGTGCTATTGCTCTGGCCCCAATGTTTATGCTGCTGGTGTAAAAAGTTCCTGCCCACCGCCGCCACAAAAGTACCAAGGGTCCTCCACCACTGTCTTTATATCTTCTCTAATCAGACTTTTTCCTCCCAATTCCTAATGAGTGCCATTGGTAAATTCAGTTTTGTAGTCAAAGTCCAGGGTGTTATTTTCCTTGGATACTGTTCATTCCCTTGTCTCCCCTCCCCTTTCCTCCCCTCCCATCACACCTCCACTCCCCCTCATTCTTTCTTCTTTTTGGGTTTATTTATTTATTTATTTATTTTTGGCTTTTGGAGTCATACCCGGCGATACTCAGGGGTTACTCCTGGCTCTACACTCAAGAGTTACTCCTGGCAGTGCTTGGGGGACAATATGGGATGCTGGGGATTGAACCAGGGTTGGTTGCATGCAAGGTAAATGCCTTACCTGCTGGACTATCACTCCAGCCCTACTTTCCTTTTTGGTTTGGGGGCCACATCTGATGGTATACAAGTGCTACTCCAGTCTTATTGCTCAGAGGTTGCTCCTGGCAATGCCCAGGGTTCCATGTGGTACTGAGGGTTGAACTTGGGTTTCTTGCATGAAAGGCATGTGTTCCACCAAACTGGTATGGAGATGAGTTTGCTTATTAGTTTTTCCTATAGAATTTGTAATGTAATTAAGTACAATTTCTTTTCTTCTGTGTTTTTCATATTATGCATTTTCCTGCAATAGAAAGAAAAAAAAATCTGGCTTTCTTTCCTGGTTCTTGATTTTAAGAAAAAAGATCCAAAAAGTGAAAGTAGATTTCTCTAAAATTTACTACTGGGTTCCTTCTCCTAATATATATCTGAAGTTTTTTTTCCATTTTTTTGGGGGGATGGGTCTATTCTAATTTTGTATGCTTTTGTCTGGGGCCAATACTCAGCAATATTCAGAGGTTATTTTCAATTCTGTGCTCAGGAGTGTCCCCTAGCCATGCTCAGGGGACCATACGTCGTGCTGGGGATTCAAACCAGAGTGAGTCACATTAAGACAAGCACTTTCTATATTATTGCCCTGGCCTCTTGAGGTTTTTATTCTTTAAATTTCTTCTTTGATGTAAGAATTGATAGCATACAGGAACTGATTACCATTGAGTGTTTATAAAATTCAGACGTCTCCAGCACTTCATGCATTATAGGGCTTACTTAGCCCCCACTGTCATCTCAGGCTACAAATCTTCCCTGTTCCACTGCCCTGTACCTTTAAATTGCCCCGATGAGTCAAGCAGCAAGCCCCTGATGGCAATTTCAGTACTTCTTTTAGTTCTAGGGTCATCAGAACCCTTTTTGTCTTCCCTCACAAAACCGCTGATTAAGACTAGGTGGAGGCCTGCTCTGGGTTCTTGTGAACAGCTTGTAAAATGATTGTACTGACCACTGGAGCTCTTCGGTGTTGCAGTTCTTTTAATCAACAGTGCCAGCTGGTATATTTCTGCTGGCTGGGAACAACTGAATAAACAGGAATCTCCAGTTCTGGAAAGAACTTCTTCTCCCACACATATATGCGCAAACTCAAACTCCTGATATCTAGGAACCTGAGTTTATAGATATTCTGTCTCGCATTTCTTATTAATTTCCGTTATCTGGTTGCCCACCAATCTGGTCATGTATGCCCATTCAGAACTGAGATTAGGGTGACTGCCAAACTGTGACTTGCTTGACATCTCATCTCTAGAGTTATTTCTTCTATTTGGTTTATGGAATCAGCCAATAAGAAAGCTTCTGAGTTAGTAACTGAGGCCTGAATTATCCATCCCCTTTTTGGTCCCTTCCTCTTTGCTCTCTCCTTATCTGGCTCCCCCTTCGTGGTCTCCTGCTAATCCAGCACCTCTATCCTTATTTCCTCTGTGACACCACTATAGAGTTCTTTTTTAGTAGTGGAAGTTGGTCTTCACTTGCTTATGTTAGTGGATTTAGAGTAAACATAGTTTTTGTTTAGTAAATATTGTTCACAGGCTTTCAATTTTGCTATCCTAGTTGTTAGAGTTGACTATATGATGGAGAAATTATTTCAACTATAGCACTGTTGTCCCGTTGTTCATCAATTTGCTCGAGTGGACACCAGTAACTTTGTGAGACTTGTTGTTACTGCTTTTGGCATATCAAATACACCACTGGTAGCTTGCCGGGCTCCACTGTGTGGGCAAGATTCTCTTGGTAGCTTGCCAGGCTCTCCGACAGGGATGTAGAAATCGAACTCAGGTCAGCCACATGCAAGGCAAACGCCATATGGGAAAAATTTGAAACTACCATCTACCTAGAGTACTCCACTTCTGAATACTCAAAAATCTACTTTCTTATTTTTATTTTTTTAATATGTTTCCACATATGTATGTATATGCAGTTGGATATGTTCATATGATGTGTGTGCATGTGTGTATCATTGTAATCATGATATAAATGGATATGAAATAACTACTATTACTAATTTTATGAAAGAGGAAACTGAACTCCAAATTGTGCTTCTGTATATATTCATGATTATTTTTTGGTCTTATTTATTTAGAATTCTAGGGACAAACCCAGGGCCTCACACATGTACAACAAGTACACTGTCATACAGATACATTTCAAGGGGGCCAGAGAGATAGATAGTACAGCAGTTAGGGCAATTGCCTTGCACATGGCCACCTCAGGTTTGGCCCCCAGCATCCCACATGGCCACCTCAGTATCGCTAGGAGTAATTCCTCAATGCAGAGCCAGGAATAACCCCTGATCATCGCCAGGTGTGCCCCAAAGAGCACCCCCCAACCCCACCAAAAAAAAGACTCATCCTTCACAACTCTACTTTTTAAAAGTTAGTCAAGATGCACTGTAGCACTGTTCTCCCATTGTTTATCGATTTGCTCGAGTGGGCACAGTAATGTCTCCATTGTGAGACTTGTTACTGTGTTTGGCATATCGAATACATCACAGGGAGCTTGCCAGGCTTTGATGTGTGGGTGAGATACTCTCAAGGTGATAAAATATATTAAAAAATAATAATGAATATCACTACTCAAATTTATTTATGCAGTTAAGCATTGAAATAACATACTTGATGATAAATTTAGTAGTTAACTAAGAAGTTTATTATAGTCTTCAAGTTTCTAAAAACATTCCAAAAGTTCATGGAAGCTTACTAAAAGGTACTTTGAAATGCACAAGAGGTAAATATAATAAAATATGGTATTTATTGAATATATGAAGATTGGTTAATGGACAAAAGTATTAATTAGGATATAGAGATGGGTGGATCACTGAAGTGCCTACCTTGCAAGCACAAGGTCATAAATTCATTCCGCATTGCCTCTGTAGGCACCTAATGCAATTCTGACTGCTCTGTTGTTTGTGTTCAGCAGTTCTGCTTTGAGATGCCTGGAGATAAAAGTCACTTCCAGCTGCACTGCAGCCAAGTGTGTCCAAGAACTCTAAGCAAAAAGATGCAAACATCAGCATCATAAGGAAAAGGATACAAAAACTAAAAATATGTGCAAGCATCAAAGCCCTAGTACAACCCTCTGTGAGCACAGCAGCAAACCCCAGTGAGCACTATAGTCACAATATGTGGAGCACCCCAAGTACAGGACTGGGACCCCTAGAAAGTGCCACAAATAACATGAGCATCACAACCAAGTTTTAATGCTACTCCCTGTCATCCCAACATCAAGAGAGGGATAAGGAAGGAAAATCAAAATAAATTAACATTAGGATCAAAAATAGTGCTAATATCAAGCTAAATGCTGTACATACCAATAACGTGTGGGATATTTTCAACCATGCTACTTCAAAAATATTATTTATGTTTTTAAAATTTAGATGAGTACTTTCTTTGATCAATACAAAGTACATAAGCAAGCATAGTTATCACAGCAAAAATAGATGCAGAAGCAAAAAACGTTGGTCTGATCAATGCATAGAATTCATCAGATTTAAAAGGTGTCCACAACTAATCAGCCTCTTTGGTCACACACAATAATAAAGTAAAAGGAATGTTTGAAAGTAATAAATTAACCAAATGTACAAGAGAGTAAATCTGGCTTTGTAGACACAATCCCTCATCTCCTAGGAGTTGACAAATCTTGATAGTACAACTAATTATAATAAAATACTAATAAGAGATATATAGGATTTTAATAGTGCTAACAAACCACACTAATACATCACTATGACAGGGTAATGAATAGTATAAAACCGAAAAGATTTCCTTACCTCTTGAAAAGATTCAAAGCATTTAAAAAAAAGTCCCCACGATGTAATAAGTAGAATTTCACTATAAAAAGGAAGACAGTACAAAAATCACCATTGACTACTCAGCCAGGAACACATTCCAAGCAGAAATAGACTCTTTATAACACCAATCTACAACCTAATTAATTTGATATGATATTTTCCTAAAGACCTGAGATTATTATTAAAACTCCATGTATGGGGTCTTTATGGAAAGTTAGAGCAAAAACCAAAAAAACTAATAAAAATAATAATAAAACAAATATTGGGCACTTTTATTTTTAATTTCAAAATAAATGTATATTATAATCATTGTAATGGAGAGTTGTCTGTTTTAGGTGTTTAAAACATTGAAAACCACTGAGATAAAAGCTATATCTTTTATAAGTGCTTTTTATAAGTAATATTTAAAAATTCCGGGATCTTACATTGTTAAATGAGTACATTTTTATTTTTACAAATGATATTTAGAGAAAGTTTTAACATTTAATAAGGTCATATGATTTTAATATTTTAATAATTGCCTAATTTAAAATGAGACAGCAAATTGGATATTAACAAGGTGCTCTACTCTTCCACACAAAATTCACCATATAATTAGACCTATAAATAAATTTTTAGAGAAAAGCAGAAATTTTAAAAGTAAAAAAATGAATAAGCAAGAGAATTTTAGCTAATTGCAAAGAAACAAAATAGAGAGAAGTGATAGTGTCTTCGAGAGGGATTGATTTGAATTGGTCCCTGAAGTCTTCCCTGAATCTATGATGTTTCAGGTAGATCTTAAATGATAAGAAAATAGCAGTCAGGTTAAAATGTTACTTTTTTGTACCCAAGGTTTAGAAAGACGTCCAGCAGGGCTTGAAAATGATAGAAGTGGGGCCAGAGAGGAGGCTCAATGGGTTGAGCACATACTTTGGCTGAGGAAGATCTGGGTTAAATCCCCAGTTCTACCTGAACTGGTTCCAGAACACTGCTTGCTGACAGCAATCCTGAGCACGGAGTAAGTGTAGCCTCCAGGCTGGAAATACAAAGAAGAGGATGGAAGGAAGGGAAGGTGGGAGAGGAGAGGAGAGGAGAGGAGGGGGAAGGAGTAAGAACAGTAGGAGAAAATGCCAGATCATATAGGGCCTTGTCAGCCTCATTAAAAGTCAGGTATTTTATTCCTAGCACGTTGAAAAGTCATTGGTGGGTTGGATGCAAAGGATTCAGGAGCCAATTAACTTGTTAGTCACTGTTTCTATCTAGGGAATCAGTTGTTGGGGAACAAGAGTTGAAGATAGAAACCAGGTCTCTCATTACCTAGATTCTATTTCAATTACTACTCCCCTGCTTCCGCTCACAGGAATGGAGATCATTTCTCTCTTCTTTCCATCTGGTAACACTGAATTGTGGTTATTTAGCGATATTCAGTCTTGTATTTTAGGGAGCTGATGAAATCCATTGCCTTGGGAAAATTTTAGGATGTAAGATTCTACCATGTTGGGCTATATCTTGTACATTTTTGCATTTGTAGTGGAGTTTAATGGTGTTTCACTCAGTGGCAAGGTAAATATTATATGATGATAAAGGCATGAGGATTTGTTTTGCTCAGTGACAATACAATTCAATCAATAAATTTAATACAATTCAGTACAACACAATTCATGGTATTTGAATTGGTCCATTTCAACTTCTGTGTATGTGAGTGTTTAAACTATTTTACAAAAGGAAAAAATGACTGTTATATCGACATTAGCACTATGTGAAAGAGGTGGGGAAAAAGGATGTCTCAACTTTTTTATCAGGGCTAATCCAATGTCTATTTTTGAAGAAAATAGTGAGAAATAAACTGCTAAAATGTTTTGCAAGGTAAAAAAAATGGGACAGAACATTTTGGTGTCAGTTTGACTGATAGTTAAAGTTCCTTAGCAAAGAATGAAAGAAATAAACAAAAAAAAGATCCTGTACTGTTTATTGGTGAAAAATAAAATATGAAACATCCAAGAGAGAGAATATCACACATGTGCGAAAAAAAACAAAAAGACCTGTATTAAAGAAGACCAAGAATAGGGAAATACACAAGAATCACTGTAGAATGGAAGCAGGACTATGAAGAAAGATGACCAAGGTGGATGATATAAGGTCTTTGTTCCAGTGTTCATGCTTTCAAATAAAATCTGGCAAACAATTCAGGTCTGTGAAACCATTAAGGTATAAACATGGTGGCATAGTTTTACTTACCAAGTAGAGCAATCTGAAGAGCAGAAAAGCAGTTTTAAGGCAAACAAAAACAAGAGGGACATAAATGATAACCCATCCAGTTTTTTAAGAAATATCTTAGTTTCTCAATGAGGACACTGTACTGCAAAAATTTCATCAGAAACAAGACGACATGCTGAGGTCACAAAGCTAAATAATAGGCAGACTTAAATGTGAATCCAAGTTTTCTCATTCTGGTTCATTGTTCTTGCCAATATCCTCTGCAAATTAGATGGTTCCAGTCTGTTCCTCTTATTTTTGTCAGAGCACTCCTAATTCTTAGGGGAATATCCATTTTGCCAGTTGTCTATAGTCTTGGGGGACTCTTGGGCAAGACTTCCCCTGGCTGGAGTTATGACCGAATGTTGAATGCAGCAGTCTCTGGGGCTGACTTCAGAGCTCACGATTCCATGACAGAAAGCACAGAAAAACCAGAGTGGCTGATCCATCGCAGCAGCAGCAGCAGCAGCAGCAGCAGCAGCAGCAGCAGCAAGAGGACCAGCCTGTCATTAGAATTCAGCTACTGGAATCCCTGGGGCTACTTCATTCTTGCTCCTGTGAAAGTCTTTCTTTCACATTTCATTCTATTTTCAAATTATCACATGCGTCTTACATTTGCTTATATTGGTATTATATTTGTATCTTTTTGCAGAACACAGAAGAAACCATTTTGTTTTCTTCTTGTTTGCTTCTCTCTCCTGCTTCCCATCCCGTCTCACTATGGTGGTGATGGTAGTGGTGGTGAAGGTCAGGAGTCACATGCTTGCCAGGTGGTGGTACCTGTGGGCTCAGTCATGGTGTTCACTGTGATTTGCACTTCTTCAGTGTTTTTCTTCCTCCCTCCCTCCCCCCTTCTCTCTCTCTCTCTCTCTCTCTCTCTCTCTCTCTCTCTCTCTCTCTCTCTCTCTCCCCCCTTCATTGTTTTTGGTTTTGTTTGTGTGTGTGTTTGTGTGTTTGTGTGTGTGCATGTGTGTGTGTTAGAGAGAGAGACACACACACACCTGGCAGAGCTCAGGGCTTACTCCTGAGTCTGCACTCAGGGATCACTCCTGGTGGGCTCAGGGATAGAACGAGGGAGAACCTGGGTCAGTCATGTGTGAGTCAAATGCCTTACCCGCTGTACTATCACTCTGTCCCTGGCACTTTTTTATTGCATTGCTTGTACAGATGTGGTCGTGTTTTTGCCAAAGAGATTCTGTGGTGCTCCCACACATGTTCATCAAGAGTCTCACTTACTGACTATGATACTCACACATCCTTTTTTAAGTTGTGGTGTTCACACCAATTCCTTTGTGGTACTTACACATTCCTGGCAGTGGGCTAGCAAACATTTCTGATCCCAGTAGGACTCAAGCAACAGGGCTGCCAGAACCTGGCTTGACACTCGTATTTGAATGTGTTTTCAAGGTAGGAGCGCTGAACCCCTGTGTTATTCCTCCAGGCCTCAAAGGCCAAAATTCTCTAATACCTGCCCTGCTTTTGGAGCACAGACATGTAAGGGTATGAGATTACCCTTAAGGGTATGAAACAATGGAGAAGACACAGGCAGTGATTAAACTCAAGTTTCATTAAGAAGATCAAAGCAGAATTTCATATTAGGAGTGTACATTATTTGTCTGTGTACTAATTAAACATGTTTTATTAAATATTTGCTTTATGTCAGGGAGGGATGATAGCTAGTGGTGTTCTCCACACAAATGGAAATAATGAGATGCCACCATGCATGGAACCCCATGGTTGATCAGAACAAACAGAAGCAGACAATGAGAACAAAACCTGTAGGACTGTAGCACTGTCCGCCATTGTTCAGCGATTTGCTCGATCGGACACCAGTAATGTCTCCATTGTGAGACTTGTTACTGTTTTTGGCATACGAATATGTCATGTGTAGCTTGCCAGGCTTTGCCATGCAGGTGGAATACTATCGGTAGCTTGTCGGACTCTCCCAGAGGGGTGGAGGAACTGAACTCAGGTAGACTGCATGCAAGGCAAACAACCTATCCACTATGCTATTGCTCCGGCCCAGGACAAAACCTATTATGGTAAAAAGGCTGACAAGACAGGGTTTGCAAGAATAGAGATACTTAGATATCTGGGACTTCTTTCCTCCTAAAAGTACTTTCATACTATCTTTCATTCTGGAAATTCTGAAATTGGTCTCTCAATGAAGGGCACAGTCATTTGCAGTCCTCAGAACATAGGATCAAAACAGCCTTTATAACTCTTACCTGAGTCTGTAGTTCTATTAAACTGTCACCAGAATAAATGGGCCAGGGCATGTGACCAGGATTCTTGCCCTAATTTTGTATTTAGAGCCCCTGAACTAGGCAGTTAATTTCTCTGGGTCCCAATTTCTGTTTCTATACAATGAAGAAACAAACACCCACTCTGTTTATTTCCTGGATTGTGAGAAACACATGAGAAAATAGATGCAATGTTTAGTAAATTGAGAAAAAAGATCAGGAGGAAAATGTTACTTTCCCTTTGGCATAGTTTCCAGTCCTTGTTATGAACAGTCATTTCTCAGCCATGGCAGAGGGAAGTTTTTTTGTTATTTTTTTAAGTTAGCTGCAGAAAAGGAGATTGTGATTCTGTCTCCACCTTTAAAGATCAGCCTCCGGGTTATGAAGCTTCTAGAAATAAGCAAAGAACAGAGGCTCTTAAAAGAGTTTTAACAAATATTAAAGCTCAAGAAAGGTATATTGTGTCTGAGACATCACTAGATATTTGTTCAGAAAACATTCATTTTCATTAGCTAACCATCTCTTTGAGAAAGAGAATGTCTTTTATTTCTGAATATCATACATCTAGCATAGTTTATTCAGAAATAAATATTTATCGGGTAAATTAATGAATAAAAATTACTCTTGCCTTGATATAAATGCATATAGTTGCCTGGTGTCATATTCAAATCTGCTGAAATCATGATATCCACATGCCATTCAAAAGGGAAATTAGTTACAGAAATTTGCTTTCCTATGCCTCTGGAGTTCTGTCATCATAAATTTCTAAAATAAAGTGATGTAGAATAGAAAAGGGAATGAAACATGTAACATGTAAGGTCCCAACACTTTATTGAAGATTAATCCAATGAAAGAAGTAAGGAAGAGAAATAGAAAATCTAAGTGGTATGTCACCAAGCTAGCATTTGTTTTAACTTTGATATCTGGGTTCTTAGCTTGAAGGAAATCTGGAGAAGTTGTTGCCTGAATTTACTGTGTTCTAGAATAGTCCACAGTCAAGGCAGGAAACAGAGACATTGTTCCATAAGCTGCTTTTTGCCCTAGATCTGACAGCATTCTATTTATGTCACACCTCAACACCTCTCCGCTGTATTACTGATCTCTCTGTGTTGGTTGGAAGTCTAGCAGGTCTGGTCCAGATACTTGGTTATATGCTGGTTGTTTTCTCCTGTCTATCTCAGTAGCCAATATGCTTGGACAGCTTCTGACTGAAGTCATAGCAGCTATTGCAGGAGAGATATTATGGCCCTGTGATTGGGAGAATGAGTTGGCGGAGCACCCAGCCTGATGTAGGGGGAAGTAGATGCCTGGAGGAGGATTTCAGTGGCGTTCACATGCCTCTCAAACACCCTTTTCAGGAATGAACCTTAACAAGATCAAATAAGGAATAAACGTGGAGGATAGGAAATAAAGAACAAAACCAAGGCTCAGTAAAGAAAAGAATTGTAGCTATGAAGAGACGCTGAATAGAGAACAATGCATATTAGAATCGAAGAACATGAGGTCTTTGTATGAAATAATCATCAAAGCAGTGCATTTAATATGTATAAAAGCAATTTAATATACTATCAAATCAAGCTGTTAGATTTAAAAAAAAAAAGAAAAAGGAAAGCAGCTAGAAACACCAGAAAACCAAACAATAGTTTCTATATAAAAAAAAAAAACTCATGGCAAAATAAAAAGCATGTTAATGTGGCATAGTTTTAAGTCATTAAAATAAAATACAAGATGCGGGAAATCAACTTTGATTCCAGGAAATTTCTACTTTGATTGATCCCAGGAAGAGATGATATTATGAGTGCAAATTCAACCCAGGTTCAAAAGCTATTAAGAGAGCCATTGCATTGTAAATACTGCTCAGTGCAGCCTTCAGCATTTGTAGTCAGTCTTTGGTGGAAGCTAAAAATGACGGTTGTAGAGCAATTGCATGTGTTAATATCCTTAAAAATCTAAAAATGGAGAGGAATTACTAAAAATTGGTCTAAGATAAAGATCGGAAGATATTAAAGGAGAGCTAGAAGCATTCGTTGTGCTGCATTTTCACCTTACAAAGTGGAGATCTGAGATATTGGTGATATAAAACATGAAGTAGCGAGTGCAGAGAACTATTTTTAAGTGACTTTAAGACATGCTAATTTGTATGGCTTTAGCAGTTTTTATTCTAAGAACAAAGAGAAATCATAAAAAGCATTGGCTAGCATTATATAACTTTTGTAATATTAAATGTTATATTGAAACTATCAATATGCTGGAAGGTAAAAAAATAAATGTGCTAATATCTTTAGCAACCAATGTTCATAATTTGAGAGAGAAATATATAATTAAAAGTCTTCCAATATTTTATTGGAATGTAGGTATTTTAACTTGATAAAAATTACAAAATATTGGGGCTGGAGCGATAGCGCAGCAGGTAGGGCGTTTGCCTTGCACACAGCTGACCCAGGTTTGATTCCCAGCATTCCATATGGTCCCCTGAGCACCTCCAGGAGTATTTTCTGAGCACTTCCAGGAGTAATTCCTGAGCACCGCTAGGAGTAATTCCTGAGTGCAAAGCCAGGAGTAACCCCTGTGCAATGCTGGATGTTACCCAAAAGGAAAAAAAATTACAAAATATGACACGTTATATCACTCCTGTCTGTATTGAAAAGGTCCATAAATAATGACAGCCTTATATATAAAAATGGAATTTTTTTTAAAAAAGAGCACTTTAAGTTTACAGATTTTAGCCTCTGCATATCATTCCCCATTAAAATAACCCAGAAATCCTCTGAAAATTCACCTCAAATATATGACAAGAAATATAAAAGATGATCCTCAACTATTGTGTTGAACTTAAGGCAAGGAAGATAACCAGGACTGCTGGGGTCATGTCAGAAAGTGGAGCCAACCTTATGGAGTTCCCACTAGTGTTAAATAGAAAGTGAGGGTTGGGGATGGGAGGAGAAGATAGCTGAGTGGTTTAGAATGCCTGCCTTGCAAGCACGAGATCTCAAGTCCAAACCCTGGTGCCACTGCATGAGTTGAATGAAATCCTGACAGTTCTTCTCTTTGTGCTAGAAAATGTTGTTTGCTGAAACCCCCAGTGCCATAGTGATTTCTGCAGCCTGGTGTATGTAAGGGCTACAGCTGGAGACTAAAACACCAGGTGAGCACTGACCCTTTCAATCGATTTGAGAACACTGCAAACACAGCAAGCACCTCTGTGAGCACCACAACAACCTCTGACGAGCACTGCAAAGATAGCAAGCACTGCAACTAGAGGAGTGTAACTCTATTGGAGCACCACAGCAGAATGTGTGAACTCAATATTCTGCTGTGGAACCCACAGCCAACACCTCCTCTCAAGACGTTTAAGCACCCCTGCCAAGGACGTGTTTGACGCCAGACCGTCACATCAGTTTTAACCAGTGGGATGGGGGGAATGAAAGAAATCAAATAGAAAGATTAGCACTGTGAAAATAGAAAAATGACCACACTGTGTAAAAGAAATCAGATGCATTAAAAATTCATAAAAATTTTTAAAAATTAGTCTCAGTGGGGTTTGCCAGACATAAAAGTACTATTCTGAAATGAGCAAATGAAGAAAACATTTATAAAGGGAAAAATAAAAATTAAACATTTATCCAGTACACTATATTTCAAAGCAACAATAAATGTAGAAAAATTATTTTCAAATAAAACTGATTTGGAGGACAAAGAAAAATTAAGGAAGTCACCATTTTGCAATCTGATAGGGCATTTGCCTTGCATGTGTTTGACACAGATGACCCAAGTTCGATTCCTCCACCCCTCTTGAAGAGCCCGACAAGCTACCAAGAGTATCCCACCCATACGGCAAAGCCTGGCAAGCTACCCGTGACGTATTCCAGATGCCAAACACAGTAACAACAAGTCTCATAATGGAGATGTTACTGGGCCTGCTCGAGCAAATCAATGAACAACAGGAAAACAGTGCTACAGTGCTATAATGAAATAATAGATCAAGTAAAATATAATCAGTGGCTGCTAAAGCTATTAGTTAATGGTTGATAGAGAATTTTAAGATATATGGACTAAACTGGCATTCTCTGAGCCCAATAGTTGAACAATCTTTTTAATCCTTCAAATGGAGCAGCCAGATCTAATAGTTCTTATCCTAATGTGATGTAGAAAGTACACAGCCTCATCCATACAATATTAATGAAAAAAGATAGCTTAAAATACATATTAATTTCATGAAGCCTCTAGATATAACTATCAATTGTATATAAAGCACTTTCTGAACTGTAGATTAAATATTACAACAGGTCACAGTCATTTCAGCTTATTTCATATTCCTGTTTTTCTTTTTCTTAATGTGGAGAAATTTTCGCACTTTCTGAACTGTAGATTAAATATTACAACAGGACACAGTCATTTCAGCCTATTTCATATTCCTGTTTTTCTTTTTCTTAATGTGGGGAAATTTTCCTAGCTTGAGTTAATATGTAATTACTATTATCAAGGAGCACAAATACATTGCCATGAAGTGAAAATTGATCTCAAGAAGGTTTCTGACCTTCCTTTATTTATTCATTCAACCAAGATTCATTGGTCATCTATTATAGGTCAAATACCACATTAAATGGTATTGATTCAGAAATGCACATTAATATCTCTGTACTGCATTTTGTTACCATGTCCTTAAAAAGCTGGGACTCCATTCTTATAGATAAATTACCTGTGCATAGCTATTTGGAAGATTGTAATGGAAAGAGCTCTGAACTTCTCACCTAAGTATCTTATAAATACTAGGCAAAAATCCAGTGTAACAGCAAGTAGAAACAGATGGGACTATCTTAAACTAAGAAGCTTCTGCACCTCAAAAGAAACGGTGACCAAAATACAAAGACAGTCTACAGAATGGGAAAGGATATTCTCCCAATATTCAGCCGACAAGGGGTTGATATCAAGGATATACAAAGCACAGGTTGAACTCTGCAAGAAGAAACCATCCAACCCCATCAAAAAATGGGGCAACAAAATGAACAGAAACTTTCTCAAAGAAGAAATCCGAATGGTAAAAAGGCACATGAGAAAATGCTCTACATCATTAATCATAAGGGAGATGCAGATCAAAACCACAATGAGATACCATCTCACACCTCAGAGACTGGGGCACATTCAAAACAACAAAAGCAACGGGTGTTGGCATGGATGTGGCGAGAAAGGGACTCTCCTTCACTGCTGGTGGGAATGCCAACTGGTTCAGCCCTTTTGGAAAACAGTATGGACGATTCTCAAAAAATTACAAATTGAGTTCCCATTTGACCCAGCAATACCACTCCTGGGAATATATCCTGGAGAGGCAAAAAAGTACAGTTGAAATGACATCTGCATTTCTATGTTCACTGCTGCACTGTTTACAATAGCCAAAATTTGGAAAAAACCCAAGTGCCTGAGAACAGATGACTGGTTAAAGAAACTTTGGTACATATACACAGTGGCATACTATGCAGCTGTTAGAAAAGATGAAGTCATGAAATTTACATACAAGTGGTTCTACACAGAAAGTATCATGCTAAGTGATGATAAGAGCCAGAAAGAGAGGAACAGACATAGAAATACTGCACTCATCTGGGGAATATAAAGTAACAGAATGGGAGTCAAACACCCAAGAATAATTGAGGTAAGTACCAGGAAGTCTGCTCCAGGGCTTGGAATCTGGCAGCAAATGCTGGGGGTGGGGGGAGGCAGCTCAGATAGAGAAGGGAACACCAAGTAAAGGATGTTTGGAGAACTCGCTCGAGATGCAAGATGTGTGCTGAAAGTAGACTATAGACCAAACATGATGACCACTCAAAACCTCGATTGCAAACTACAACACCCTAAAGGAAAGAGTGAACAAAAGGGAATGCCCTGCCACAGAGGTGGGGTGGAGTGGGGGTGATGGGGCAGGGAGGGTGAAAGGGTTACTAGGATCATTGGTGGTGGAGAATGGGCACTGGTGGAGGGATGGGTACTTGATCATTGTATAACTGAAACCCAAGCATGAAAGTTTGTAAGTCTACAACTGTACCTCATGGTGTTTCACTAATTAAAAAAATAAAATCCAGTGTCACATGAATTAGAAGGAAAAAAGTTTTAATTGTAAAATGGAAATTTGTCATTGCCTCCTAGCATGTTTATTCTTAGTCTATTCATTTTTTAAAATTTAAAAGTGATATTATACAGATTTTTTGAAATCTAAAGGAAAAAAGTCAGAAAAATTTTTAGCATTTATAATTTTTTATTGTCACACTATTGCAAGTATTTCAGTCACAGATTAATTTTTTTAAAGTTTTCAGATAAATAGGTTTGAGGTAAATTTCAGTTGAAAGGACAGTATATTTTGTGTATCTTAATTTTCAGATGAATTTTTAGTGCAATCAGTTGAGTCTTAAATGTTGAAAAAAAGTAAGATTTATTTTGTTTAATTTTATTTTTCTTTTGGTGCCATATATGGCAGTGCTCAGAGTTTACTCTTGGCTCTGTGCTTGAGGATCACTTCTGCCAGAACTTGGGGAACTACATGGGGTACTGGGCAACAAACCAGGGTCAGCCACATGCAGGGCGAACACCCACTGTACTATCCCTGCAGCCTCTAAATTTTATCTTCATATGGTAGAAACAGGAAGGAATCCCTGAGGAATTTGATCTCTCCATGTCAAGCCAAGAGGTTGCATGCAAAGTTTGTTAACTAATTAGAATAATGTATCACTTCTAGAGAGAGGCTTTAGTTACATCTTTCTGTCAGGTAAGCCTTTTTTTTCTGTTCTATTTCTTCTCTGGGAAGAAACCTCAGGAGATTTTTGTAAAATAATTTTATTAAAGGACTTTCATATTTTATAGAATACATTTTCAACAACCAAGGTGTAGATATGAGAGTTTAGAAAAATAGGTCTCTCAAACTTTGTGGGGTTAGTGAGAGTTTAACTTTTTCGGAAAGAATCTGTGTCATTTCTTTCTATAGTTAGCTCAAGAGAATGCTTCTATAAAACATGCCATATTCGCACTTTCAGAGAAAGAGACCACTCTAAGCCATTTGAAAGGCAAAAAGGAGATTGAAGACTGGCAAGCAGCAGGCGTAAGACAATTGGGACACCTGTAGATGCACTTAAGTAAAGATTCCTGCACAACCCTACACGATAATCTTCCCTGGCTCAGCTCTAAACAGGATTCAAATGTGGAAAAAGAGTGAGTAATCCTGAGATTACCTAACCACAGCCTTGTAATGGGAATTTCCTATTATTATCAGTTTGTCTGCTGAGGCGGTCCCAATCATACTATCTTTGAGTGCTTTGCTGGTAAATTGGGATTCTGAACTTTTTTCATATCCTCACACATGTGAAAAGACAGAACTATCTGGCCAATATGGAGAAATGTGACTAGTCAAAGGCATCAAAGGAGAAAGGAAAATGGGAGTTCTGAACAGGTGGGTGCTTAAAAATGTTTAAAAATCCACTCCCGGGGGTCGGGGGGGGGGGTGAAGAAAAGAACACAACCAAAGTAATTGTTACCCTTGACAAATTCTGTGATGCAAATTTTCCTACTGTGATTGATTTCAGATTACTCAGGATGTCACTGAATGTGAGTTGGACAGAGATTTCTCAGGACACCATTGTGCAGTATTTCTAACATAGAAACAATCAATGTAAATAATTACAAAAGCACAGAGAATAGTCAAGCATCAAAAACCTTTTACATTGGTAGTAGTAAAAGAAATAAAAAGAACAGGTAGGACCTGACAATTTAGTATCTATATAATAAATGTACTGCTCTGTAGGTTAATTTTAACTTTTAATAATAATTGTGCTGGGGGACAGGGAGAAAGTATAGTAGAGCCATTAGGGTGCATGTCTTGCATATGTTCAACCCAGCATCTTCAGGTATGGCCCTGGAAACCCAAAACTCTGGTGGCCCCCTATATTCCCCAGCACCATACAGCCCTTGTTACTGAATCACTATTTAAATTGGCCAAGTATTGTCAGAAGTAGCCAAACCCCTCTTCCCTGCTTAGGCGTGTGTTCCTCCAAATAAAGCAAATAAAAAATAATTTCTGTGTTTTATAATGTAGTTATGAATTTTCATATTTAATAATAAACTCTGAGAAAGTGATAAAGCTTCAGACCTCAGTGAAAAAGTGTGTCTGGTTTCCAGTTAGCCCAGCAAACCCCATTCTTGCCTTTGGTTTATCTGAGACAGTTCAATGCTTTACTTTCTCTCTCTCTCTCTCTCTCTCTCTCTCTCTCTCTCTCTCCTCTCTCTCCTTCCCTCCCTCTCTCTCTCTTTCTATCTCTCATGCACACATACACACATATCATTATAGGAGCTATTTTACTAGGGTTGACTCATAATAAAATTATCAAGAAAGATGATAAAAAAAGAAAAGTATTGAGAGACTTACTTTGATTCTCTATACTGCACATGGTTCTGTGAGCACTACCAGACATGATCCCTGATCACAGAGTCACTAGTTAAGTTCTGAATACAATGAAGTGGGGCCCCAAAACATTAAAAAGATAAAAGATACCGAGTGTTTCACATGATAAGCAGGAAAACTGAGATCAAATTTTAGAATTAAATAAAAAGTTGTTTGCTTCAGTGATCAAACAATTATATTTTGTCTAGCTAAAGGGAACTCTACTAGTTTCTTTTGAATGCTTTATTTTGAATTATTTATGATGATGTAATATTTTTACATTGTTATATTTGCTTCGTTTTCATAGTTTATTTAATTTTTTTTGTACGACCATATTCATCATCTATTACTGTCAATTTTTATAACTAAGACATATTTTTCTTGTAAAGCTAAAGACTCTTTGAATCCCTTTTAGACTATTGGTTATTAAAGCCAAATGCCAATAAACATCTCATTTCACAGATATTTTTAAAAACCTATTTCATAAATTCCTATAAAATGTGTAAATAGGATTTTTACAGTCTAGCACCACAGTCTGTCTATTGAAGTCCAAATATTCTTCCATCTTTTATTATTTTGCTCTAAACCCTTCAGATATGTTATTTGATTTTCTCCAGAGTTTATGTAATGCATTAGGTAGTAAATAAAAGTTTATCAAGAAAATAGTTAAAGTGATTTACATCATGTCATAATAATTTAATACAGTGACCAAATTAAAACACCTGGACTTTTAAACTAAATAGACTAGCATAAAGCTGGGAAGATAGATCAAAAACTAGTACTCTGCATTCAGGAGGCCTACGTTCATCCTTGGCACTATGTCAGCCCCAAAACACTGACTAAGTGGGGCCCTGATATCAAAGAGGGAAGTAGTTAGTGAGCACAGCTGGGCTCAAAAACCAAAAAGAAAAAGAAAGAAAAAAATGCCTAGCACTGTCAACTTTCTAGCATTTCTTCAGTATTCAATGATATTTGCATAAATTTTTTCTTATCAAAACTAGTTTTGTCATATTACAAAATTATATGTTATTTTGGCTATTATTCTGTTTAGTTCTTTAAGAGTAATTACTAAAGAAACCATAGTTTAGTCATAAACTCTAGATTGTAGTTAAATTATTTCAAATAAAACAGTTCAATCATCATTAATAACAGCTGGAAGAAATTCCCCATGAAAAAAATTAACATTTGCTATGTTATAACAAAACTAATAGGAAGATTCACCTATACATTTGGTTTTCTTCCTCAGACATGACTATTTTCACATCGAAGCTATTTGTGCAGTTTAAAAATTTCTGTTTGAGACAGCCTCCATTATTGGGCTTTAAACTGAAGTATCTTTTCTGTGTTTTCATACCTCTAAGTTTTCACTTGCTTTTTGATCCTGGTGTTTCTTGTCTCTCTTGCCTAACTTGGTATAGCTGTAGCCACTGATATAGGGTTTACTATACAGTAGGTTTTTCAGTTCTGTCCCAAAGCCTTTGCTATTGCCTCTTGCTATGGAAGCTTAAAACAAAGAAATTTGCCTCCAGGGAAGATATAGCCTTCATTTCTACACTTGCTTCAGAAGAAACTTTATCCTTAACAGATTCAAATACTAAACCTTCTCTGAGGCTTTTCTAGAGACATAGGATAGATTAATATTCCAGCTATGTTCTCTAGACACAGGAATCTTTCTCATATTTTTAATGTGCTATAGATGAATAGCATTTATCTTATCATTACGTCTATTTTTGCATCATCCAATCTTTATTTTCATGAACTTGAATCTGCCTCCTTCCTAAATATATTCTTCCTTTCTCTAATCGATGTAAAAGCAGTTACCATGTATAGGATTTCAGGGAGCTATTCTTTTCAACTTGTTTTGCTTTCTGCACAAGCATTAGCTTCTCTAAATTTTTTTCATAAATTTGTTCAGTAAGATTTCTCATAATGAGAAATAAAAAATGAGGGCCCAAACAGCAAGAATAATGAATTGAATGTATGCTTTGTGGGGGGGGGGGAGGGTAACCAGGTTCTACCCAGATACTACATGGTCCTCTGAGCATGAGGAGTGATCCCTAAAACACAGAGCCAGGAGTAGCCCCTGAACACTAGTGTGTGTGACACAAAACCACAACTAAACCCAAAAAGAAAATACCATCAACAGCAAGAGGTGAGTGAGGACTTGCTCTGCAAAAGCAATTATTTTTTAGATACATTTTGTTCACCACCATTTCTAGAAATTGGATATGCTCATGCAGAAGGAATTGTGCCAACATTTGTCTGAGGCCTGGCCTAGATTCTACTGTTCTCCTGCATGGTTCTTCTTGAATAAAATTTTATTGTGCCTACTCTTGAAATCACAGTTGCATAAATTTTTTAATCCTAGTGCCCCAGGACAGAGGCTATAGTTCCTTCCTGCACACACAAGAATTGTTTCACTTTGCTTTGGTCCTGAGTTATACCATAAATATTTTAGGATGGTTCTTTGTTCTTTCTCTTGCAGACTAGTCCAGTTTATTTAACCACTTCAAGAAACTGACTGCGGCAGGCAGGAAGAGAGGGGATCCCGGGGGTCCTCGTAACGTTTGTGAAAAATAATGTCCAAAATATAAACCAGCCCAAAAATGTGGAGACCTTTGAAATAAAAGATCCATCTCAGGATCCCAGGAAAACCTTTAAGATGCAGAATTCTAGGTCAAGGCAAAGAGCTCTCTGACAGGAGAGGTGATAGGAAAACAGGACACAGGCTGTAAGAAGAATCCAAGAAAGGACCACAAGAAGCCCAGTGCTTTCCCCCCAGGAAATGCCTTAGGATTCATTGTGTAGAGAATCTGGGACAAAGGAGGTTATGAAAACTATTCATACTTAACCTTCTAAAGAACATTACTCTAGGCTTATTCTCCATTCTGGAAGAGCCTGTGTTCTCTCTTTAGCATGTACCTTTATCTACTTTTCTCATTCCCTTCCCTTACTTCCCAATAAACTTACCTTACTCCATTATTTAACTCCTCCTGAAATTCTTTCTCATGAAGGAAAGTCAACAGATCCCAAAAGCCTGAATAAGATTTAGGATTGACTTTCCTTTCCTGCAAAGATTAATTCATTGCACTAGCCTGAGTTCATAGCTCCCTGAGAAATCAGGCGACTAGAGATCATCATCCATGCCATGCAGAACAAGTGGACTCCAAGTGAAGCTTGTGGAGCTAGTGGGATGCAAGCATCTGGGTCATACATGAACTCACCACAGACTTCCAGTAGTCCTTAATTTCCCATGCACTTCCCCACATCACAAAGTCGGTAGAGGGGGAAGCAGTAGATTTCCTGCTTATAGCTACCCCTCTCTTTTTCCCTCTGCGTATAAGCCCCCAGGGGAACCAGACTACTCTGCTAGTAGGGGCTTGAGTCTACCATCAGCAACATATCACTTCACTCGTATCACTTGTCATCTCATTGCTCATCAATTTGCTCAAGCAGGCCAGTAACATCTCCTTTTGTCCCTGTCACATGCTAGTGGTGGCCTCTCTCACCAGCAATGTAACCATCACAATCTTTAAAGAGTATTTTCTAGACAAGTCTTACTCTGATTAGTGATTGATTGTGGCCATAATGGGATTCCTTCTGTTGCAGGTAACACATGAAATGAGGTGAAGGCAGTAATCTTAAGAGGGGAATCTACCACTTTACTTTTTACCTACTCTGATCACCCCCTAAGAGGCTGGGAGGGTTAGGACTGATAGTCTGCTATGAGCACCTACACCATATAAACGCTGCCTCTCACCAGTTCCACGCAGCAGTTCTCAAACTGCACCTGCATCCCATTTGATCCTCCCCAAGATGAATGTGTCCACAAGACCTGATATTTGGCAGCTCAGCCAGGACTGAGAAATTATTCTTTTGCAGGAAAAGGAAAATTGGTCCTACCAGTGCCCGATTTTTTATTCTTACCGACCCTTAGAGGAATAATTTCATATAATAATAAAAAGAAGACAAAGAATGAAGTAATAAGTTTATTTGGAGGCTATAAGGGGAAAGAAACAGTTACTCAAAACAGAGTGGAAAGAAAGAGTTCTCAGAAGAGATCATGGGTTTCTCCAGAATGGAGATAGTAGATGATACATCCCAAATTGAGGATCATGTGAATCCCAAAGATGCAGAATGTCTGTCATAAAAAATTCTTTGGAGTTGGAGCGATAGCACAGTGGGTAGTGCATTTGTCTTGCACACAGCCGACCAAGGTTCGATTCCCATCATCCCATATGGTCCCTTGATCACCGCTAGGAGTAATTACTGAGTGCAGAACCAGGAGTAACCCCTGTGCATGGCCGGGTATGACCCCCCCCAAAAAAAATTCCTTATGTAATGTAATAAAGTAAAAAAAAGTAATTAATTAAGGAATTAATACATCTCCAGTCCAAGAAAGGGAAAAGTGGGTCTTTGCCTACGTCAAATTAGTTCTTAAAAAGTTTTCCCAATTGTCCTTCAAAGTCCTTTGGTACAGTATTGTCAAGGGGAAGAGCTTAGAAATGTTAATGATTTTCTCTAATATTCAGCATGGTCTTTGTTCTGTGCTGGAGAGAGAGCACAGTGGTAGGGTGTTTTCCTGGCCCTGCTGAGACCCAGGTTCGATTCCTCCGCCCCTCTCGCAGAGCCTGGCAAGCTACTGAGAGTATCCCGCCCCCAGGGCAGAGTCTGGCAAGCTACCCATGACGTATTCGATATGCCAAACATGGTAACAACAAGTCTCACAATGGAGATGTTACTGGGCCTGTTGGAGCAAATACATGAACAACGGGAGGACAGTGCTACACTGCTACAGTGGTCTTTGTTCTGGTCCTGGGGCTTTTCCTCCCAGGGAGTCCAGCCCATACTCTGGGTGGAGAATTCTGCTTTCCAACAGCTTACTTGCATGTCCGATGGGTTCTGTGTTTTCATGTCTTGGGGCTAGTCTTGCTTAGAAAAAAAGCTGTCTTTCCCCAACCACTCTATCTGGGCCCCCTATCTGTCTACAGACCTCTATTTTGAGGGAAGGGTGGTAAGGTGGGGGTAGGTAAAGATTACTCCCAGCAATGCCCAGGGCTAACTCCTAGCTGTGAGCTCAGGGGTTTCCCTGGCAAGCTCAGAGGACCATACAGGAGCTGGGGACTGAACCTGGATTGGCCACATGCAAGGCAAGCACTCTGCCCACTGTAATATTGAAAGAGGAAGCCTCCATTTCCCCTTGCCAACAAGAAGGGACTCCACAGTTTCCCTTCACCAGCAGTTCCACACCTCACCACTAAGGCCCTATCTTCAACATTCTGGAGCTCCCCAGGATCATATTCTTCTGCCCCGGAACAGGGAGTCACAAGACTAAGATAATGAACAATATCCAAGGCACCAGAAAGACAAACCAGTCCCCTGCATTCTCTGTCACACAAAACCCGGTTTTCCTATAAAAATCTCACAAAAAGAGCTGCTGCTAACTTAATCCTATACTAAGTTCCTACCCACTTGGGGAGCTCCTTTTCTTTTCTCTTCTACTTTCCTACTTTTTTTCCTCTTCTACTTTTCTACTTTCCAACTCTAAGTCTAAGTATCTTTATTATTCAATACTTTCATTCTTGAAAATATTGAAGAACCTGGGATTCGTGAATGAACACAGAAACCCATCACTACTGCTTAAGTATTGACTGCATCGTTATCACTCCAAGCCCTGCTCGAAGCACTTCTATATTTTATTTTTCTGAATCACAATATTTTCTGGGAAAGTTTATTCCAGGCAGCTTTCTGCAATCTTGTCTCTTTCTCTACTAGATTCTAACAGAAGAACTTCAGTCAAATACCAATTAAACATCAAACTCATTTTTGTAAAGTGCATTTGTGGCCAGAACAATAGTCCAGTGAGTAGGGCATTTTGCCTTGTATGTGACCAACCCAAATTTGATCTCTGGAACCCTTTATGGCTCCATGAGTACTGTCAGGAGTAATCCACGAGTGCTGAGCCAAGAGTAAGCTTGGAGCATTGCTAGGTGTGACCCAAAATTTAAAATGAAAAAAAGAATTTAAGACAATTTAAAAACACATTTTTAAGAAAAATTGGAACCATGTTTATGACCTCTGTGTCTTTACCAACTTCTACTCTAACCTTCATGATCTCATTTTCCCATTCTTTTTATCTCTAAAGGTAGTTCCTAAATTTTGACTTCCTCCTACGGAAACTGGAACTATCCCTCTATTTTATTTCTAACTGTTCTTCTGAAAATAACACCAAAGCAGTGTTTCAAAGTACACTACTTTCTTCCTAATTTCCTGAATAAAATTAATTCCTAGAACCAGAATATTCCAGGCACAAAACACTCATTTGCCTTCATCATTTTATTGAGTTATTTCTTTGCTTTCACACAGGAAGACATATTCAAGGGAAGTCAATGTTCCCTTCTATTTATTCATTTAGTATAGGCACCAAATACATCTCCAAGGGTAAATTAACACTTAAGTAATCTCCAACATTTAAAGGGATAGTCAAAAAGCATCTCATCATTAAAGTCCAAAGCCAACTTGGCACTGAATAATTAGAAAAAACCCTATAAACAAAAAGCCTGTAAACAAATGTTTAGGATATAAGAAGTTAGTCCATTAACTTGAGGCATAAATCAGATTTTATAGGTTTAAGGTTTATATACTATTTGGGGTGCCTTTTGAAACACAGAACACAACGTTTTGAATACGACATTACATAAAAATACTAAGTATGTTTTTTTTATAAAAATGGATCACAGTCAATTACAGACTTAAAATATGGTAAAAGTCACCAAATTTTGGAAAATATATATATATTTAATTCTTAAAGTGTCTTTGTAATAATTCCTTTATGTTATTAACTGTGTAATATCAGGGATCACTCCTAGAGAGCTTGGGAGACCATATGTGACACCTTGGGTTAAACCTGGGTGGGTCATGTGCAAGGCAAACACCCTACCCACTGTATTGTGTCTCCATCCCTTTGATCTTTGTTTCTAGCCTCAGGCCACCACCAAGTGCTTGTGAGAATCCTGTGCTCAGTACCTGTCTCTGGGACTCCAAGTTCTGCCTGCATATGCCATCTGTCCAGGCACGCAAGCAATGCTTGATACTACAGTCCCTCTGGACATGGATAAATGTATGAAGAGAAAGATAGAGTGAGAAGCCAGTGTTAATGATAAAGGATTGATGATAATAATTCTTTTTTGTTATTAATACTAGTGATAATGATAAAGAATCATCTAGACCAGAAGAGTGACACAGGAGGAATGTAAGGGTGGAGCAGCAGATGAATTTACTTTGTCAGTTTTAATGACCCCCATGAAAAGCTATCCAATCAAAATGGATAATGGAATGGCTGAGTGTGGGAAAAAACAGCAGATAAAATAAAACTCTCAGTCTCTTTCTCTCTCTCTCTCTCTCTCTCTCTCTCTCTCTCTCTCTCTCTCTCTCTCTCTCCACACTTCTCCTTCTCCCTCCCAAATTCCCCCATCCCCCAACACACATGCATACTCACCTTTGCCCAGAATCAGGTAGGGACTGCATGCTTGGGCAGATGGCTAAATACAGGCAGAGCACATAGACTTGGACAGCTGGACAGGTGGCAGCAAACAGGCAGGGCTCAGAGGACTAGACAAGCAGAAGAGTCAGATAGGTCTCGGACGCTCAGGCAGTGACAAGGTGCTGAACGCAGGAATCTTCCCCACGCACATCATAGCCAGAGACCAGAAAAGCTAGCACAGGAACCTGTGAGAGGCCCCGTCACATTCTCTGAGCACAGGACCCTCACACACATGCACCATGACAGAGACCAGGCAAACAGGGCAACAGAAACAGCTGGGCTGCAGTCTGAGAAAGGCCCAAGCACACTGCTTCAGACTAGGAAGTGGACACTGGACTCTGTCTTCTCATACTCACCTACACCCAGAGGGACTGTGGGATTAGGTAGGGCCTGCCAGACAGATCGCAGAACACAGGCAGGGTTCAGAGTCCAAGTGACAGAGCACAGGCACTTCACAAGAATGTCGTGATGGCTAATAGACTAGAAGGCGAGGTCAGCTGGGTAAAGTGTCCAGTAAAGGCCCAGAGACAAGATTTCAGACTAGAAAAACATACACTGGATAGATAATGGTGTGGGACAAACCAGTTCATTGTACAATGAAGGTACATAGAAAGCGAGGGACAGGACTTGAGTCATACGGCAGATGAGTGGTATCATACATAAGTAAAGGAGAGGCCTAGACATTTGGGGAGGCAACCAGACTCATCTACTTAAACTGCAGAAGGAACTCTTTTGAACCTTCTGAGTTTTGTGTGCAAATCCTTCATCTGATGCTCAAGAACCCATCATTTTAGGAACATTCACTTTCACACTAACAGCAAGATAATCATGCCTTTAATCTGGACTGATAGAATTTTGCTGTTATTGTTGAGAGTTAATTTCCATGGATGGATTTACTTCACATAGATAGATTTGCTATTTATGAAGTTAGGCTAAAGCTCAGTATTTGACAAAGAAGAATGCCCTTACCCCTTAATCTTAATAAGGCAGCAGACCTGTCCTCAGCTTACCCTTTACTCCAAAAACCTGGCTCTTAGTTTGTTTATTAGCTTTGTAGATAAGACGGAGTGTGCATCAGGGAACCAGACTATGAGGGGATTTTATTGCTTGCTTTGGCACCCACCGGCCTGAAGTTCATCCTTTCTTCTCTGTTCTTTCTCTATAAAATTCCCTCATGGTCACCATTGAGACAAGATTTTTTGTGAAGGGGAGCGTCCACCATATTCTCAGATTGAGAGCCCCTGAATAAACCTGTTTTCATCACATTAACTGTAGAATACTGACCTTCGGTGAGCACCCAAACATGGTAACTCTTTGAGTCCATGCCTTTGCACGTCTGTCCTTGCATGCTGGGTAAGCTGAGATAGTGGGCACTCTGAAGAATGCCCAGTGTGATTTCTGCCCACAAATGACAAGCCATAACTTGATTGAAAATGACTGTCCACCACACAGAACACATCACACAAAATCCAATTCCAATGAATTACCAAAGCAATTACCTCAGCAAGAATCCAAAACACTCCCTAGCTATTTGGCAAAAGAAACTTTGAGCAAAAGTATCATCATTCCAAGATCCCATGAACCTCCAGTGAAAGCTTAGCTGCCTTCAGGGGAAATCGGCCTCTCCCTTCTGTAGCTTCTTGCCTGAATTCTCAGGGCAGTTGAAACTGCAGTGAAATGGCACAGAGTCTAGGACAGATCTCCACACTGCCCAAGTCCAGCACAAATAACTTGAAGCTAGAAGCTGACACTCCTTGCAACCTGCAGAAAACTTAGTTGATGTTTAAAACCCTGTCTTGGCATAATTAATTTATTTACTGGAATAGTTAAGGAGAAGTTTCTTCTTTGACCTCTGGCATGGAAAAAAAAATTTATCAAAACTCTGCTTGCACCAGTTTAGAAAAAGCTGTGCTTTCCAATTTCAAGGTTAAATCAAAGCAGCCTGACATTTGAGAACCCTCTTCTCCTAAAGGAACTTGGTCAATATTAAAACTGCAGTGTTTATGGAGAAAGCAACCATGGTTTCTGACTAGCTGCATTGGAGTAAAACCTTGACCTAAATTTTCATTCCCGTGTTATTTTGGCCCTCAAGTTCCATTAAATTATGTTTCTCCGGCTCTCTGCTTAAACCTAGGAATGATGAGGAAAGGCATGAACAACTCACTGCTTCTAACTTCCCTGAGCCTAGTTTGTTCCCTAAGTCAAGAGTCTGAGGTAGCAACTTGCAGGCAGGTAAACCATTTCTGAGAAATGATTCCAAGGAATCTATGCATGGGAAAAAAGAGGTAAATATAATGATGTATTATTTGGGGGTGCAAGACGGGTTCCCTAGCAGTGTTTAGGGGATACCAGGACCACTCCTAAGTCAGATGGTTCAATGCTCAGGTTTCTGCAAACCAGTCACGTGCACCAGCCCTTTGAGTTTCTTGATGCAGAAAATAATCACCCCTTGTATTCTTGAGAAGATTATGAGTCCAGCAAATAGGCCTTGTTCTCATTGGGATCTTAAGCAGCTTTATGTAATGTGTGGCTTTGGAATTATGCTCTAGAGAGAACATGATGAAAAAGCATATTTATTCCATTAAACTAGATAAAAGCAAAAGTTTATCCAGTGTCCTACTATTTTCTTTTTTTTAATAGCAAAGGATGTAAGACCTAAACTTAAGCTTGTTTTATAATTAGTATTAGAATTTCTGGATGAGAGAATAAATTTAGCATTGTGTTTTAGAAAGCAAAGGGGAAAGTTACAAACATTTCTTGGCCTACTATTCTTTAAGAATACTTTAAATACAATTTTTTCTTTTGAAAACAACTAATTTAGGTATTATAAACTTAATTTTACAAATGGGGAAAATTATCTCTTGTATTATTGAAAAACAGGATAATCTAAAACCAATAAGTGAGCTGAAATTGTTTGAGTCTAATACTTCCAAAACTTCATTTTATCTTATAGGAGGATATTAAAGAGGCATTAATATAACCTTTTGCCTATTAAAACGGTTCTAAATGGATTCATTAGAAAGGAAAGTACCTTTCCTTTCTTTTGTCCTCAAATTAAAATATCAAATAAACTTTGATGAGGTTGGGTCTGCTATCGCATGAATTGTTTCTGTATTTAGGAGTCTGGACTAACATGGTATATCAATATTTTCATGTTCTAAAAATAAAAATCTGGTGCCAATGAAGCAAGTAAGGAAGCTTTTAGTTTTTAGTGGGGAGCAAAGAGCCTGAGCACATAAGTGACATCTCCAAAGTCTTTAATATTTTGAGACAACCAAAAATGCTACTTTATACACCTCATTTGTAGCTGTCAAGATTTCACATTAGCCTTAACAAGAAGCAATGGATGTAAGATCCTTTTCTGAGAATGCTTTCATCTGATAAGAATCACTCAAAGATTAGTGTCATAGCTTGACATCATGCTTTTCCCACCACAGAAAGAAAATAAATTGAAATTTAATGGTAACTACTGCTATCTCTAGCTAAAAATGTCTCCATTCTACAAAGTTTTCCAAATCATTTTGTTGATTTGCTTAAGTAAAAACAAGAAAATGGGCATATTCAAGAAGTTTAAATAGATTAACTTATTTTTTTAAAGGAAAAATTGTTGTCTATTAGTCTAACGTGCTCAGAAAGAACACCACAACATAAAACTGCAGCAAAAGTTCTAAGAAAAACAAAAAGTTTGTTGTTGTTGTTGTTGTTGTCGTTGTTGTTGTTTGGTTGGTTGGTTTTTTATTTCCAAAGTCAGTCAGAGGAGTAGAACAATAGCTCGGAGCTCCTGCCTTGTGAGTGTATTACCAAGGGTTTACATCCCTGGTTTTCTCTATACGATGAACCCCATCATGGTAGTTCTGCTACTTAAGTCTGGCAGTTCTGTCCTTTGTGATCCCTGAGCCTGCAAGTGATTTCTAGTTGCCCCGCCAACCAGCTGTGTGTGAAGCATCGCAAAGAGTGGTGCAAATCTTTTTGGTGAGCACCACCACTATAAACATGGTACAAGTGCCACAGCCAGGTTGTCCAACCTTTGGTCAGCCTATATGTAAACATTTCAGTGCCATCCTGCTCACCCCACCTTCCCCACTCCCCAGCAAGCCCGACAACCTTAACTTCTAAACCTCTACTTCTAAACCTCCATTTAAAGAGTTGGGCCAGAGAGATAGTACAGGAGTGAAGATGTTGGCGTTTGAGCACAGTTAACTCTGGTTCAATATCTGACACTGCATATGGCCCCAGGAGCACTGTTGGTAGGTACAAAAGGGGAACAGACAGGGTGAGGTGAATGACATGGCCCTAAACACAAACAAAAATATATTACCAGTATGGAATGCCATGAGGATTTGAGGATGGGCCTGATTTTCTCGATGACATAGACTCTGCTGACAGATCCCTGAAAGAGAATCATCTAAGCCCCTCTCCTTCGCTTTTAATAGTGCACATTCTAGAACATAAAAACAAAACGCACACCCTCCCACCTTTGTTAAAGAAGTATAAATGGGGAAAGCTTCAGTCTTTAGGAGACGCCTGCTTTAGTAGATTGTCCATAAGTTTCCCTGCACTCTTTACATTTTCTTTACTCTGGATAAAGTCTTTACTGAATTCAACCATTTAGTCTTCATCCCTTGCTTTCAATTCTGACTGCTACATGACAAGAACATGAACATCTGTGCCCACTACAACACTTCAGTAATGATTTCTGAGCACCACTGCATGTGGTCCTTAAACAGCTAAAGGAGTATAAACGTTAGTGAGCTCCGTGGCTGAGTATGTGTGTACTGCAACCTCACATGTGGCCTCTGGCAAGCATCACAGTATAAAAGTATTCAGCATCAAGGTTGGAGCGGTAGTACAGCAGGTAGGGCATTTGCCTTGCACACGGCCAACCCGGGTTTGATTCCCAGCATCCCATATGGTCCCCTGAGCACCGCCAAGAGTAATTCCTGAGGGCAGAGCCAGGAGTAACCCCTGAGCATCTCTGGGTGTGACCCAAAAAGCAAAAAAAAAAAAAAAGCATTTTAACATCAAAGTTGCAACTTCAGGTCATGGCAACAACAACTACTACAACAACAACAGAAAAGGGAGGCATGGAAAGACAAGAACAACAGTGAAGGAAAGTGTACAAAGGGAATTATTTTTAAATAAACCAAATATATTGGTATAAGCATGAAGGAAAAACAAACTTATTACACTAAACTGGACAAAAGCAAAAGTTCATCCTGTGTCCTCTCCTTTTTTTCTTTAATAGTAAATGATATAAGTCTAATACTAAACTTAAGCTTGTTTTCCCTTTTAATATTTTTCTCTGATCTCCCCAAAGTGAACTGTATCCCAGCTTTCTCATACCATCCATCTTTATTCTTCTGTTTGCAATTGTCAGGGTTTCAATGTGAACCATTCAAAGTCCAGGGGTTTTATAATGGTTTCACCATTTAACCATTTGGTATTCTATCACACGTGAATTATATTAACATTAAAACATATTTACCAAAGCTGAAGAGATAGGACAGGGGTTAAAACATTTGTCTTGCATGTGGAAAACTCCAGTTCGGTCTCCAGCTTCATGTGGTCCAAGCACCAACCAGGAGTGACCTCTGAGTACAGAAAGCTTTGAACACCACTAGGTGTGTCCCAAGCCAAAACCAACAACAACCAAAACATATTTGCCTTTTTCAAAGTATTTCAAAGTTTTAGGAGCACTTAACTGAGAAACTCAAACACTGTCTATTTTTCAGAGCTATCAGGTTGGTGAGTGTTATGATGTTCATACTCCAACAATAAATCAACTTGCCTAGGGTCACACAACTTGAAAATAACATCTAAAACATAACTATTTTTTGTTTTTCACAGGCGCACACCCAGAGGTGGTGACTGACCTTGCATTTAGGGATCATGCCCAGCAGGCTCTGGAGATCATATGGGATGCTTGGGATTGGGTCTAGGTAGATCCTGTTAGCATGGCTAGCTAACATAAATTCTGTTAACGTGGCTAGCACCCTGCTCACTACATAATCTCTCTAGACCCAACACCAAAAGTTTAAACCCAGTATGGTATTGCCCATATACTAAGGTACTTCTCACAGAACTGTAGTAGCTTAGTAGTATATTCTGTAGAAATTTAAGTAAATAGCTTTTCATTGTAATTTCATTTAGGAGTTATAGTATTTTTTCAAGCTTTATGAAGTTTCAGGGTTCCTTTTAAAAAGCATACAGTCTCTTGCATCATATCTCTAGTAACTATTAAATTGAATTTCCACTACTGAAATTTCTATTGTTATAATTTAGTATATTATTTTTGAGACTTAGAAACACTTTACCGGCCATCTTTAAAACATACAGCCCAAGAGAAGGACCACATGGAGGGTGGGAACCACAGATCCCGGAGGGAAAAAAAAAAAACAGGTTCCAAAAAGAGCCCAGATCACCGGGAAGTCCCAGATGGGGTAGGTACCGCATCCCGCCTCCCCCAGATGGATCCCTGGTGACCAGAATCCTCTACAAGCACAGCTCGAGTATGCGGGAACTAGGAATTTTTCTCAAATCTGCCAGGACTACAGCTCCCAGGTAACCTCTGATTCCGGAAGTCACGCCCACAGCCCGCCCCCCAGCGCCATCTTTACAACATCCAGCCCAAGAGAAGGACCACATGGAGGGCGAGAACCACAGATCCTGGAGGAAAAAAAAAAAAACAGGTTCCAAAAAGAGCCCAGATCACCGGGAAGTCCCAGATGGGGTAGGTACCGCATCCTGCCTCCCCCAGATGGAACCCCGGTGACCAGAAGTCTCTACAAGCACAGCTCGAGTATGCGGGAACTAGGACTTTTTCTCAAAACCGGCTTAAGCGGCCGCGCGACATCTCTCTATATACAAAGTGATCAATGGGAAGTAAACCACCCAACCTTTCTACCTGAAAATCAGAGTTAAGTTTGGAGCACGGCCACAGCCCCAGAAACACAAGGACTTAATGCAGAACCCAGCAGCTTGGAGCAGAAAAGTGAACAGACTATGCGTTAATCCAGGCCATCATGTCTGTCCGGAGGGGAAAGGGTGTTGCTCCCTTCCACCCTCCTCCCTCTGGAAAGAAGGATGGCGGCCGCATGGGAGCCTTGTGGACAGCAGGTATGAGCCAGGGGTATGGGGGCGACTAAAACCTCATGGGAAGGGGGGTGTTCCGGTCCGTCCTTCACGCCCTACCGAGGTCACCAGTTGCCCCCCGCGAGCGGCTCTCCAGCACAGCCACGGCCCCAGAAGCACAAGGACTTAATGCAGAACCCGGCAGCTTGGAGCAGAATAGTGAAAGGACTATGCATTAATCCAGGCCATCATGTCTGTCCGGAGGGGAAAGGGTGTTGCCCCATTCGCCCTCTCCTCTCTGAAAAGAAAGATGGCGGCCGCATGGGAGCCTTGTGGACAGCAAGTATGAGCCGAGGGTGTGGGGGCGACTAAAACCTCATGGGAAGGGGGGTGTTCCGGTCCGTCCTTCACGCCCTACCGAGGTCACCAGTTGCCCCCCGCGAGTGGCTCTCCAGCACAGCCACGGCCCCAGTAGCACAAGGACTTAATGCAGAACCCGGCAGCTTGGAGCAGAAAAGTGAAAGGACTATGCATTAATCCAGGCCATCAAGTCTGCCGGAGGGGAAAGGGTGTTGCCCCATTCGCCCTCTCTTCTCTGGAAAGAAGGATGGCGGCCGCATGGAAGCCTTGTGGACAGCAAGTATGAGCCGAGGGTGTGGGGGCACTAAAACCTCATGGGAAGGGGGGCGTTTCGGGTCCGTCCTTCACGCCCTACCAAGGTCACCAGTTGCCCCCCACGAGCGGCTCTCCAGCACAGCCACAGCCCCAGAAGCACAAGGACTTAATGCAGAACCCAGCAGCTTGGAGCAGAAAAGTGAAAGGACTATGCATTAATCCAGGCCATCAAGTCTGCCGGAGGGGAAAGGGTGTTGCCCCATTCGCCCTCTCCTCTCTGGAAAGAAAGATGGCCGCCGCATGGGAGCCTTGTGGACAGCAGGTATGAGCCGGGGGTGTGGGGGCGATTAAAACCTCATGGGAAGCGGGGCGTTTCGGTCCGCCCTTCACGCCCTACCGAGGCCACCAGTTGCCCCCCACGAGCGGCTCTCCAGCACGACCACGACTCCAGAACACAGAAACCAATTTCTTAACTATCTGACTTTCAGTAGAAATACTTCCAGGGTCAATAGGTAAAATAGCAGAAATCCAAAACCAACATTTAATTCTTGAACCCAGCTGTAGAAAGCAAATCACTTCACAATGCTTTTTCAGCATGTCTGATTTGGGGGGGCGGGTAAACTCTAAATAATAGTGGTGAATCTTTTATTGAAACAGTGAATCTAATCAAAGCAGATAGAGTGTTAACTAGAATTCATCTGCCTCACAGGGACTGGGAGGGGTGGGGGGTGGGGTTTTATTGGGGTTCTTCATGGTAAAAAATAAGTATTGGTAAAGGGAAATGTGTTTGATATTTGCATGACTGAGACCTAAACCTGAAAGCTTTGTAACCTTTCCCACAGTGATTCAATAAATAAATTTAAAAAAAAGAAAAAAAAGAAACACTTTACCATTGATGTGCTTAGAACAGTTTTTAGAGCATGTTCAGACCCTCCAAAGTCAAACCAATTAGGAATACTTTTTTTCTAGTAACAAGAAAAGTGTAAAACCCCATTATGGTTCTCTTTACGTTGTAATAATCTTTCTCATTTACCTTTCTCCCTTTCCAGACTGTCAGAAGTTAAGAAGCAATATACCCTACATAAAGAGGCACTCAATAAGTGTTTAATACCATCCAACTGATAGGGAAAACTTAATACTGAGTTATTTTCTGAGGACAATGTCTAACTTTACCTGGTGATCAGAAAACTTGGTATTTGGAGGCATTAGCAAAACTGAAAAATGAAATTTTGCTAACCAGACAGTAACAGGAAAGAGAGGGGTGGTAGAAGTACTGGTAGGACACTCTACTTCTAAATTCACATTACAAATTCAAAGTGATGCATTACATTATTTTTAGAAAAATTCAGAGAGGGAATCTGATCTTCAAAGAATTTGGCCAACATACAGATAATCATAATTAATCTCTCAAGGAGTAATATATCCCTAGCCCTGGATTGCCACCCACATGCTTTGAATTACATATATTATTTTTAAAATTCTAAGATTTTACTCTATAACTGGATTCTTTCAATTATAAGCATAACCACAAAAAGAACTTCTCAGTTTTTTATTATCACCCAAGGGTGATAAAATTAGGAGTTAAATTCAATATTAGAAATCAGAAATTTGTAGAGACAAGAACCTGCCTTTCCCTTCCCCTAAAGAAAAAATATAAGGGGAGTTTTCCCCATTTTATCCTTCCTGCCCAGAGTCTAACCCTTATATTATTTGTGTGTAGAAAAGACAGTGTGCCTTCAGGACCAGGTCACAGGGGACTGAGGATTTATTTTGGTGCTCACCGGTATGCCACCCACTTTTTCTAAAACATGCTTCCCTGATCCATTTTTTTGGGGGGAGGGGTATTCTGTCACACAGCAGGACCTGACTTGTACAATAGATCCTTGCATATAACTGCTCCCACTACTTTCTGAAAAAACTGCTCAAGTTGGAAAAGCATAGACCAGAATGACAGGACCTGCTCTCTGAGCTGTTAGAGAAGCCCAGTGAGGATCCAGCTGCTCAGTGACTGTGGGTCAGGAACCTGGGAGGCAAGGGAGCCCGCAGGGAACATGAAGCAGGTAAGGTCTCCTTTTCGGCTCCTGTTCCCATAAAAACATTGAGCTCTGACTGTTTGGGTAAAATGATTACTCTGAGGACAGGAGTAGCTTCTAATCTGCCAGCTTGGAATATCTCGCATTTCTCAGTCTACTGTGTCAGTTGATTGACCTGAGTGGCAGTGAAAGTGACCTTTGTGGTCATGGATTGCTTTGGAAATGAGTTAGAGTCGGCCTATATGTCTTGCACCTTATTTCTCACCAGGTTTATTACTGTTAGTAGAAATCATTGTCATTTTTCTCTTGGAACACTCTACCCTAACCTGTTCAACTCTTAAGCCAATGTACTTGAAACTGGGGTTGGTCCACTCCGCCCAATATCCTCTCAGGATTTGGCTATCATGGCTGTGCTTCTTAAACCATGATGAATGAGAGTGTATGTTCAAAATTTTCAATATGCCACAAAGGGTGGTGAAAAACTAAATTCTGTTAGGATGACATATGACCCTTGATCTTTGCTTTACCTGCTCAAGAACTAATTTTGCTTAAAAGATACTCTTTTTTTTTTCTTTTTGGGTCACATCCGACAATGCACAGAGGTTACTCCTGGCTCTGCATTCAGGAATTACTCCTGGCAGCTCTCAGGGGACCATATGGGATACTGGGGATCGAACCCGGGTTGGCCACGTGAAGGCAAATGCCCTTCCCATTGTACTATGACTCCAGCCCCTGTTTAAAAGACACTCTTGATGCAGGCTCAGATTGAAGATCTTGCTATCCTCCTTGGCTCTGTTTCCTGTAGCAAAGAAACATTTATCTCTTTCCCAAAACTTGGGTTTCATGATTGCTTTGGAGGCACAAGGAAGTGGAAATTTTGTTTGTTTTCATTTGGGGGCCACATTCACCTGTGCTCATGGTTTACTCCTGGCTCTGAGCTCAGGGATCACTCCTAGCAGGCATAGGGTACAGTACAGGGTGCTGGGGATAGAACCCATTTGGGGCACATGCAAGGCAAGCACATTACCCATTGTACTATTACTCCAGCCTCAGTACTGGAGATTTGGAATAAATATGATACCCAGAAAGGACCTTAGGAGGGTCCTTACTGATCTCTTTATACCAGGAACTTCAAAGATTAAGAAAGGAGGGTATCTTCATGTAGCCACTCTCCCAGATCCTCACAACATTTGGAAGATGGGAAATAGTGTTCTGAATCATGAAGTATCAGGCATTCTCAGCAATTTCCTCTGTGTACACGTGAGTTCTTGATTCTACCCCGCTAGTGGGAAATTTTTATCCTTTCTGGTTAAACAAAGGTGCCTCTGGTCACATGGGAATCAGAAATCTTCTGGTTCCAATTTTTGATCTCCCATCTTGTTTTGGGTAGACAATAAGTTTATTCTCTGTTATATAAAAGTGTAAGCAATAAATTGCCTTCCCATCTGTGTTTGTGTGTGTGACCTAGTGTTTAAAAGCATGAAATACCACTTCCATCCCACCTGAAAGCCTGCTGGGTGTCATTCTATCTGAATGGTCTCATTATAGCTATAAACCCATGACCAAGTAGAAAAGGGTGTTTTCTTGCATGTGTATGTGCTTGACAGTTGAAAGGCATGGCCCTTAAATAAAATAGTAGGTGTCTATATAATATCACAAATGGAATTATTTTGCTAGAGGTGAGAAAAATGGAAAGAAATTCTTTATGAACTGATGTTTATGCATTTGTATTATCAGGAGACAGAAAAACTGGGTACAAAACCAACAGCGCAAAGAGAGTTGGTACCTAAAATAAACAGCATAGTCAGTCTCTGGAAGAGAAGGAGATCAAAGAGCTTGCCACATTGGGCACTATGAATCCTTCCAACACAGAATTCCAGCTTCCTTCTCTAGAGTCTCTGGCAGCACAGGACCTCACAACTTTATGCTTTCACCTCTGCATGACAAGACTACTCCTAAGAGAAAACTACTCTTCAGAATAGTCCTAGATCAGAAATGGTCTTTCCCTCAAAGACCTGACAGGGAACCAAGTTTGTTTATTTGTTTTTGTTTTTTGGGTCACACCTGGTGATGCTCAGGTACTGCTGGCTCTGCACCCAGGGATTACTCCTGGCTGTACTCGAAGGACCATATGGGATGCTGGGGATTGAACCCCAATTGGCCACATGCAAGGAAAGCAACCCATCACTCTTCAGCCGCAGGGAACCCAGTTTGTCCAGGAGCAGCCTATACCTGGGAAGGGGCAATAACTTCTGACATAATAGCCAGTAGGAATGGATGGACATGGCTAACCAGCTGGCTAGTATTGGATACACAGTCCCTTCTCTACTTTTGAACTGTTGAACTGGAAAGGCTTGGGTGCTACTTACAGGGAATTCACTAGAATGACTGAATTTAATACCATCTTTTACTCACCTCCCTACTTGGCTGGTACCAAATCTATTAAAAATATCTTACTAACTGGAGACAAAAGGTGCTCTGTGACAAAGCTAGAGGGGAGGTAGATCAGTTGGCCACAGAAAATTCTAATGAAGCACCAGCAGGCAGAGAATATCCACCATGGCAGGGACTGGAATCCAAACACCAATGTGAAAAAGGTCACACTAAATCACTCTCACTGATGTTCACTGATGCTTAAAATTGCTTGGCTTAAAAATCAGACATGCCTAGGCACAAGAATCTAAACAAGGTACAGGACTCACAACAAGCTGATGAGGATCCTTCTTAGTTTCTAGAGTATGTTCATTAGCTCTAGGATAAAACAGATGAATGCAAGTGTGGAGCCCCCTCCCCACACTCAGAATGGTGTATCTGTCTTTTATTGGGCAAAGCACAAGTGACAGAAGGAGGAACTTGCAGATGAGTGAGAGAGTGATTGGCATGAGTTCTTCACATTTGATGGCCACTATGTTTCAAGTGTAGAATGCACGGGAAGAACAAAAGTCTCAAACGGTGAAAATCTTTTTAACCATAGTATCTCAAGCTCAGAGTGGCAGGTGACTGCCTTGAGTCAGAGATGCCAAAAGAAACCAGCCTACCAGATTGAAGAAAGGCCTTGACTCTCACTTCAGGACATTGGAAAAGAAAGGGTCCAAAACACAAAGGAAGGGGTTGGAGCGATAGCACAGGTAGGGTGTTTGCCTTGCATGTGGCCAACCCGGATTCAATTCCCAGCATCCCATATGGTCCCCCAAGTACCACCAATTTCCGAGTGCATGAGCCAGGAATAACCCCTGTACATTGGCTGGTGTAACTCAAAATGCAAAAAATATATATAAAAATACATAAAGGAAAATCAAAGGAAGCCCAGGACGAAGAGGATCACTCTGTGGAATGGCTGCTCTGGTTTGTGTTCTCATGAAGTCTGACTGGGCCTAAATTCCCAGGAACAATCTGCAGCACCAAGTCCAAATTGACAGTGAGGTCTCAATTAGTGACTTGTATCTGGAGCATCTAACTTGTCTTTGAACTTGAAACTTAGTACTTTTAACTCTGAGACAGGAGTAGTGGCCAGTGTGACAGATCAGTGCTCTGATCCAAAAGGCTACTAATGCAGCACTGTTTCTACATTCACTTATCATTTTGAAATTAAGGTTTTTCAAAGCTTAAAAAGATTCTAAAGATTCTGTGAAATTAGAGCAAAAAGGACAACTATGAAAGTAAAGACTATAAAATGCATCATGCTTGGTAAGGAAAGGAATAAACATGATAATGTTTGGTTAAGAGAATTCTATCTCAAGGTAAAAGTGGTTATTTCTGATGTGAGATGAAAATGAAACAGAATGTGAGACAAGGCTATGAAAGGAGCATCTAGACTCTAAGCTAAATGCAAATATTCTAAAGTTTTCATTCCTTTCTTCTGAATTGTATATTCTTAAATTATCTTAAGGACACAAATTCAAAAAAAACATGATAATGCTTTTTATTGACTATCTGGACCTCATATTTAATAACATATAGAAATGAAATGTTAAATTTTAGTGGAAAATAATATTTTTAAAATGCTTACCCTGAAGCTTCACAAATCGAAGCCTTATAAATTTCCCTGACTGTCTCAAAGAACTGACCTCAATTGTTGGTGGTTTCACTACCATGAATGTCCAGTTAAATATGGGGAGGAGAGAGTGGGTGGCAATGAGAACATAGCTATTTTTAAGTGTAGTACCCAAATTATGTCCCTTGACTTTTTTTTTTTGGTGAAGTAAAACAGATTTTATTTGGAGGGTTTTTTTTGAGAGTGTGTATGTGTATGTGGAGAGAGATAAAGAGAGAGAGAGAAGGAGAGAGAGAGAAAGAGAGAGAGAGAGAGAGAGAGAGAGAGAGAGAGAGAGAGAGTAACGTGCTCCTGTCCCTTGATTTTTAATGCTTGCTAGAATTTAAGGATTTTTTTAAGGAAGGGAGGTGAATTAGCCACAACAGTAGTGTCATGGGGCTAATCCTGTCCAGATGCTCAGAAGTGATCGCTGGCAGTGCCAGAGATCAAGCTGGAGCTGACCTCATACAAGTTATGTATATGTCTTACCCCCATACTATCTCTCTGAAAGAACAATTTTTTTGTAGGAGTACTGCTATTTATTCAGCCACTGATTAGCTGACTGAATTGGGCATGAACTCCACCTTAATTTTTTTTAATTTTATTTTTTTTCTTTTTATATTTATTTATTGAATCACTGTGGGAAAAGTTACAAAGCTTTCAGGTTTAAGTCTAGGTCATACAATGATCAAACACCTTTCCCTTCACCAGTACTCATTTTTCACCACCAAGAACCCCAGTATACCACCCTCCCATCCTTCCAAATGCCTGTGAGGCAGATGATTTCTACTTAACTCTTCTCTACATTGATTACATTCACTATTTCGACAAAATATGCATCATTATTGTTTAGAATTCCCCCCCAAACAATCAGATTTGCTGAAAAGGCATCGTGAAATATTTTGTTTTCTATAGCTGGTTATGAGAATCATATAATGTCACGCGGCCACGATTTTGGATTTCTGCAAAGAGCCAGATAACTACGAGATTGGTTTCTGTGTGTCAGGTATTATGGCCATGCTGGAGAGCCCCTCGTGGGGGGTAACTCGTGACCTCGGTAGGGCATGAAGGACATGCCGTTACCACCCTCCTTCCCATGAGACTGCAGTTCCCCCATCACCGCTGGCTCATACCTGGCTTTCCAATAAGCCCTGAGTCAGCGGCCACCTTGTATGCAGTCCAGATGCATTTCTGCCAAAAGCTGCTGGGTTTCAAGATTTGTTTCTGAGTCTCTGGTATCATGGCTAGCAATCAGCTTGATCAGGAGCCTGAGAGGCCATTTGTAGGTGGCGACTAGGGTCTTGTTGGGATGGGGAGAAAGAGTTGGCTCCAACCCCATGTGGTGAAGCCCTGTGTGTCTCGTCACTGCAGGCCCAAACCTGACTGTCCAGTGGCCTCTAGAGGATGGTGGTCATCAGGCCGCCAGGGGGAACAAGCCAAGGCACGAAACCTACTCCCACCTGGAGTGCCCAGTGCCAGTAACCTACAGCAGGAACAGGATGCATTTCTGCCAGAAGCCTTTGGGTTCCGAGATTCGTTTCTGAGTCTCTGGGATCATGGCCATTAAGCAGTTCGATCAGGGACCAGAGAGGCCATGCCTCCAATTATATAGCTGAGCTGGAGGTGGTTTGTGGGTGTGTCTCCCACATACCTAACTTTTGGCCGTTTACTTTCTTGGTAAACTTTGCCCCAAGTTTTTGGGGTCTGGCCAAAGGCAAAGCAGCAATTTTGGGGTATCTGAAAGTCTAATGTTGCCATCAGGCTGCTGATGGAAAGAAGAATTTTTAAGGAAAATAAAGTACACTTTCTTTTCTTGTTGAGTCACACCAGGGGATTAGGTGCTAACTCCTGGCTCTGTACTAAAGTATTACTCCGTGCAGTGCTCAGGGACCATATGGGAATTCAAGGATCTTACGTGGGTCGGTCGCATGCAAGGCAAATGGTCAATGCACTGTACTATCATTCTGGCCCCCAAAAATACACTTTTATATAACAATATATAAGGAGATTACCACACTAAGCTCCCAGAAGAGAACAAAGCAGAGTCTCCTACCCTTTGCCTGACTATCCTCACCAGGACCCGACAGCTGAAGACCTCCAGGACCCAGTCAAAGCCATGCTGAGACCACTCTCCACACACTTGGATGAGCCTCATGCATTAAGGAACTGGCAGAGGAACCCAGGTGTGCAGGACCCGGGGCTGAGATCTCCAAGCTTCCTCGGTTCAGGACTGGACCGTCCAGTAGCTATAGACAGTTATATCCACCAACTGCTGTGTAACCCCAACAAAGGCCAGGATCCAGAGACTATAACACCAAGCTCCTGGAAGCACGCAGCTGTGACCTCTTATTCTCTAGTTCTTGCTCTCAGAGAACCCAGCAGGCAACCGAGAGTATCATACCAGCATATATGCCTGAATAGGATCACCTGTAAAGTTTATTTGTGTTTTTAGGCTACTGAGAATATCACACCCACACGACAGAACCTGGCAAGATATCCGTGGTATATTCAATATGCCAAATCCAGTAAAAAAAAATGGATCTCATTCACCTGACCCTAAATATGGCAGAGTTGAGAAGGATGTGGAAGGAGAGGCTGATAAAATCTCAAGGCCGAACTAAGCTGCCAAAATGAAGAAAGACAAAAATGACTGTCTGTACTTTCAATGCATGTACGCTGGCATCTGATGCATCCATAGAGGACCTGATGGTACAAGCACAAAAGATCAAGTACGACGTCACTGGTCTGACTGAGATGAGAAGGCATCAATCACATCACGCCGTTTTCGACACATTAGATAAGAACTGTTCCTTGGAACATATGATAAAAGAGGCGTTGGTGGTGTCGGTATCCTTGTCAACACAAACTTGACCATGAGCATTGATTTGTTCTAATGCCTAACAACCCAAATGGGACTGTTACAATTGAATAGATGTGGCTCACTGCCAGCAGTATCTATCTCCGTTGTCTATGCACCAGCATCCAATTATGGTGAAGGAGAAATTGAGAAGTTCTACATGGAGCTGGAAAAGTTCTATAAAGAAGACCACACCTTCTACAAGATCATTGTTGGTGATTTTAATGCCAATATAGGACCAAGAAGATCAGCGAAGAACTCCACATAGGGACCCATGGTCTAGAATGGAACGAACAGGGTGACAGACTGTCTGAGTTCTTCATGTCAACCAAGACCATCCATGGTAACTCACAGTTCCAAAAGGCCGAATCTAAACGTTGCACATGGGAGTCTCCCGGTGGACGATTCCACAACAAAATAGACCACATCATATTCAATCGATGGTTTTGCCTGACCGATGTCACTGTTGTCCCAAAATTCCAAACAGGATAGGACCACCGTCTCCTTCATGCAAAATTCTATTTCACAGAGTGGGAAGAAAGGGCTGCAAAGTTTAAAAAAAGAACTCCCAGAACCACCACCAACTGGGAACTCTTTGGCACTATTGCTGCAACATGGGAAGATGCCGTTGTTGACAAAATTGATGAGGAATAGGATCGACTGGTTCAGCACCTCCATGATTGTGCGAGGAACGCCAAGAGAGAGATAACCACGAAAAAAAAATCGCCTTTCTTCAAACACTCTTGAACTTATTCACCAAAGTGGCTTGGCACATGCCTCAGGCAACTGCAAACGAATGTCCGAGCTCGCAAAACAGTGCAGAGAAGCAATCAAGAATGACCTCAAAGATAGGTGAGCAGCAGTGCTGGTAGATGTGGCAGAAGCCGGTAAAAGCATTCGTAATGCCCACCTGTCCTTCACCAACTACAAGACCAAGATGACTGCTCTCCAACATCCTGATGGATCTATCACATCTTCCAGAAGGGCAATGGAGAAGATTATTCATGACTTCTACTCAGATCTCTTTAATAGCCATGTCCACTTGCCCACATACCAAATTCCACAGGATGTATATATCGTTCCCAATTTTCTCCTTTCCGAAATCCAACATGCCATCTTGTCGGTAAAGAAACAAAGAGCACCTGGCCCAGACAAGGTCAGTCATGAACACCTGAAGAACCTACCGTCAGTACTCATCAATACACTGGCTCGGCTCTTCACACACTACCTGTCTGAGTGCAAGTTTCTGTCCCAGTGGAAAACCAGCAGGACTGTACTACTATACAAGAAGGGAGATATTCACGACATTGCAACTATCACCCAATCTGACTATTGTCTGTCATCTACAAGCTGTTCTCTCAAGTCATCCTGAATAGGATTGGCAGAACACTAGATGAAGGACAACTATGCAAGCAAGCCAGGTTCAGAAAAGAATTCAGCACCATCGACCATATCCACACGATAACCAAGCTCATTTAGGTTTCTCAGGAATTCAAAGATGCCACTCTGTCTAACGTTCATTGATTTAAAGAAGGCCTTTGATTCTGTTGAGATGAAAGTGGTCATTGAAGCCCTAGCCAATCAGGGCATTCAAACTCAATACATCAGGATCCTCCATGAGCTGTATTACGGATTCACTACCAGGATCTCACCATTCTACAAAGAAGTGATCGTTGATGTCAAGAGAGGGGTTCGGCAGGGTGATACCATTTCACCGAAACTCTTCAGATCTCTTTAATAGAGAATTCTCGAGAATGTCATGCAATGACTGGAATGGGAAGGAATAGGAGTGAAGATAGATGGTCAGCAACTACACCACCTCCACTTTGCTGATGACATCGTTCTAATAACACCAAACATCAGCCAAGCGGCGCAAATGCTGACCTACTTCTACCGTGAGTATGGAAAGGTCGATTGCAACTGAATCTCACAAAGACAATGTTCATGAGAAACAGTCTTGTTCCTGACATTCTATTCACTGTCAATCGAATGACCATCTCTGAATGCAACAGTTATATATACCTAGGTCGAGAAGTCAACATGATCAATGACCTGGCACCTGAGTTACGCAGGAGGAAGAGAGCAGCTTGGAACACCTTCAAGAGCGTTGAAGAAATAACTAAGAGGACAAAGAATCTCCAGCTCTGAGCACATCTCTTCGATTCCACTGTTCTTCCTGCATTAACATACGCCTCAGAGACCTGGGCCCTACAAAAACAGGATGAGAACGCTATTCAGGTCTCTCAAAGAGAAATCAAAAGAGCTATGCTTGGAGTATCACGCTTCACTCAAATGAGAGATAGAATCCGGAATTCTGACCTCCGTCAATGCTCAAGGATCAGGGATGCTGTCTCATTTGCCAAGGCATCGAAAATCAGATGGACTGGACACGTAATGAGATTTAGAGACAACCACTGGACTAGAGCCATTACCTACTGGATTCCACGGGACGTCAAAAGATCGCATGGACGCCCACCTACGAGATGGTCAGACTTCTTCGTCAATACCCTGAATGATCTATTTGAGGCTCTTCATATTCCTAGAACGAGCAGATGTCATTGGGCTACGCTAGCACACAACAGGGATGAATGGAGAAGTTACTGGCACCTGCTTGAGCAAATCGATGAGTAACAGTGATCAAGTGATATAAGGAATTCATAACATAGAGGACAGTGTTCCTCCCAGCAAGCCAGATTCAAAATCAGGAATGTGGAAGGTAGACAACAGCATAGGAGTAAGACCATCACGGGGGACAACCAGAATGTGATAATTCAGACCATACAGAGAGACTAGATGAGGAACTTGGACCCGTCTATTTGAACTGTATAATAAACTTAAACTCAAGCATCCCGATTTTGTGTGCAAACCTTGAATACAACTTTCCTAGAACCCACTAGGGCAGGGAAAATTCACTGTCATGCTAACACCTTGACATTGTAATGACTCAACAGGTACAGGGAAAACTGGAGGCCAAGGAACAAAGTGGTGAAAGAGAAATACTTAAATATCAGGACTGATTGCTAGACTGCCTGAAAATAGTTCTGAAAAACTCTTGGACTCTAAACTCTGCTGACTCACTTCCAATATGTGACTCAATGGAGATACTCAGTCATTCCCAATCTAAGGCTCATTTATTACTAGTACAGGTTTGTTCTGAACTGATCTAAAGGACAAGCCTCTCCATAATCCTAATGTACAATGGTCTACTGATGGAAGGAGTTTTTTGTTGGTTCTTTTAATTAATTTGCTTTTGTTATTGCACCACACTGGACAATGTTCAGGGCTTACTCCTAGCTCTGTGCTCAAGGATCACTCCCGGTGGGCTTGAAACCATTTTGGGTGTTTGGGATTTAAACCAGGTTTGCTGAATGTGATACAAATGCTCTATCCACTGTACTATCTCTCTAGTCCCTAATGGAAGTAGTTTTGTTCATAATGGTCAAATAAATAGAGGCATGAACAGATAGCCACAGTAGATTGCATAGGAACAGGTATTAGGGACTTTTAGGACTGTTTCCCTTGAAGAGCACCAAGAATCAGTCCTGTTTTCTGAGCATCTCCATCTGGAATTCTCCATGCTCTCCATAGTCTTTGGAGGATGTCAAAGGTTTAGATAAGTTTTTCATTATATTCCTTACCTGTCCAGTAATACTGGTAAAGTTATAACACTCAGAAGGAAGAGCAGTACAAGAAGGAATAGGCCTTCCATGATTAAAAAAAATCCAGGTTTGTTATCTAGATCCAGCAGGAATTAGCTAGGTGACTGTGACATTTCTATGGGCCCTTCTCATAGAAATGAAAGGTGTATAATTGGCAGGGCAAATGTTAGAGCACCAGGAACACTGCATCCCAACCCTGTTGAATTACAGACCATATACAATAGAAACAGACTATTTTCCAGTTCTCATTCTGAATACCTTGTTAGGAAATAACAATAGTGTCTGGTGTTTCTGAATTGTGAACAGGAGAATATGACAATGTTTGATCCAAAATATTCAATTGCCACAAAGTCTAGTGAAACCAAATCCTGTAAAAAAAAAGGCCCTCCCGTTGATCATCGATTTGCTCGAGCGGGCCCAGTAACGTCTCCATTGGAGACTTTGTTGTTACTGTGTCTGGCATATCAAATACTCTCGGTAGCTTGCCGGGCTCTCCGAGAGGGGCGGAGGAATCGAACTCGGGTCGGCCATGTTGGCTGCGTGCAAGGCAGACGCCCTACCTGCTGTGCTATTGCTCCACTCCTGATCCTTTTATTACCTATCTACAAGTTGGTCAGTAACTCACCTGATCTTGCTTAAAAGACTCACCCTACAGATTTTAGGTAGGCTTGGATTTGAGATCTTGATGCCTCTCTTTCCCTATTTTCCATATCTAAGCATTTTTCCTTTTTCCCAAAACTCATTTTGTTATTGATTTCAGAGCATGAGGTGCCAGAGGATTGGTATCAGGGTCAAATCTATTCCCACCATCTATATTTTTTGTGACTCTGGAGAAGTGTATTTCATATTTTATGTCATAGCGTTCTTAACCACTTAAATACAAATAGTACTAATTGCATTATGATAAAGCTTGAAATCAGACAATTATTGCAAAGTACTCAATATAGGTTCATGCTCATTTGTAGCATTTTTAATGATAGGAAGGTAAGAAGAGATGTAGTAGTTGATGCCACACTCACAATCTTTATAGTAGAAGTATTACTACTAGTATTAATAGTAATCGCAGCTACAATAGAAACAGTAAAGGTAACCATTGCCATAATTACCACAATTGGGGTGTGATATCAGCTAAGAACAAAGGAGAAATTACTCTGGTGGCAATAAGAGGAACAGAGATTTGAAATGATTATAAATATTGTTATATCAATGAAGTTATCCAAAATATAAAAATAATTGGAAGTGCCAAGAAATAAAACTATAAATAAATTATAACTTGATTGCAAAATACTAAAACAGTAATTTCTTCTTTGTTAAGGTTTACAGTTGGTGGGAATTCACCCAACAAATTCCTTTACTATCAGTTGTCTTCATGATGAATATCAGCTAATGAGATAAAGAGTAAGCTCTTATCTTGAACTGAAGACAAAGAAGAGTTGATATCAGTTCTGTTCTCATTTTGTGATCAAAGGAATAAGAAATAATATAGGCTGAGGATATAGGGACACACAGCCATTTGGAAGGGTGTTGGCAGATCGTTTCCATTCTATGTGTGAGATCTTCAAATCTACTGTGAACATAAAGCTTTTCAAGGGAGAAAGTAATCTCTAAAAAGACGAGAGGCAGGGAGCTAGAAGTTTCTTGTCCAGTTAGCAAATAACTATGCAAAATAAGATCCACCCTAGCAAGCAGCTTTAAAGGCAGCCACAGTGGTTGCCATGCTACGAAGAGTGAGCTCCATGCCTGTGTTCAGTGTTTTCTTCTGCTTTCGAGGGTATTTTGTGCCATTTGTGAAGATCCAGGCTGGGTGGTTTTGTCCTCTGGGAAAAGAAAAAAGAACAGATCACTGCCCCAGAGAATACAACTCATTAGGAGACAAAGGTGACAGGTGTTTGCTCTCTGAAAAGGTTATTAGCCATAGAAAAACTCAGCTGTGCTGTATTTCTAGCACACAAAAGCTGTTAATGCAGAGAAGAAAGGGGAAAATAGATTGAGAGGTGAGGGTCCAAATAGGGTGACCAACCATTTTCATTTGTTTGAAACTGAAGAGTTTTCCAAAATGTGGCACTTTACATTTTAACACTTGGGACAGTTTTGAGTGAACTGAAATGATTTTACACCCTAGGTATAAACCCAGTCCTATTTTCTAATCAAACTAAATACCATATACTGCTTTGTGATGATTATAGAAGCACCAGCAGTGCGCAGAGGTAATACAGTCTTGCAGTTAAATTACAGGCCGTCAATGGATAAAATCATAAATATAGTCCACTCCCAGGTGCTTCCTGCATATGATAAGGAGATCTTTTTATCCATCACACATATGTTCATAAGTAACAGTGAATCTGAAATGGTATTCAAGAACATGTTATTATTTCTTCATTTTCACGAAACTATACACAATCATAGCCTGCCAACTTAAACTGAAAGAAAGTAACATTTAGAATGATTTTTCTTCATACTGATGAAGGGTGGTGCTAAAGATTTGAGTGATTCCCAGTTTATCAGGTCCAGTTTCAAATTGAGATTTTATTCCTCATCTATTATTGCTTGTAATATAACATAAGGTAAGTTTCACCCTACTTTTTTCTTTCTTTCTTTTATTTTTTTTTCCAAGGGGGACACACATGTATGCTCAGGGCTTACTCCTAGCTCTGTGTTCAGGCATCACTCCTGGAGGAGCTCAGGGGACCATATGGAATGCTAGGAACAAATCCAGGCTAATATGTACGATTGAGATGGATATCAGTAGCACCACTGATTGTTAAGTCTTGGAAATTGGGCTTAGTCACATCACTAATTTCTAATTCTCCTGCATGCACACTGCAGATGTTAGGATTTTCCAGCCTCTATAATCAGCAAGGGGCCCATTGTAGGACTAAATCTTCTTATCTGTATCTCTCTATCTTTACAACTATCTCTCTTATCTGAATGGGTCTATTTATTTGGAGAACTCTGAATAATGGGAAACCTTTTGTTTCCCATAGTTATACAAATGGACAAAATGCAAACTCATAAATTTTTAGACTGATTCCTAGTTAATGTAATTCTTTGTTCACTTGGCTTTAGTAGAGCTTGTGAAGGTAAATTTACATATTTTTAAATTTGATTTTTATGCCTGTCCTTCCCTTCTGTTGTTTTTTTTGCTATTGTTTTTCTTTCAATAATTGGAGGTCACACACACTTGATTGTGGTGCTTATTGTTATAGGGCTTATCAAAAATTATACACTTGTTTGTGGCACTAGGATTCTCTTTAGTAATGCCCCAGACCCGCTGCTGGGAATCAAACTTTCAGCCTTATGCCTACAAGATAGGTACTCTACTCCTGAGATATTTCAGGAACCTAAGTTTTGGTTTTGTTTATGCTTTTGCAGCATTCTAGTGTGTGCTCATGAGTTGTAACAGCAGTAGGAATCAGGAATCAATTCTTCTGTGATATGGTTTTAATGACCAATGATGCTTTTTTTCAATTTTTGGTTGAGTTTTGGGTATGTCTAGTTCTAAAATAAGGTTTATGGTGCTCAGGAAACAAATACATTCCAAATAGCCACAGATACTTTCAGTGGTGAACAGAAAATCAACAGAATGTAGAGCATATTGCTGAAAACCATTTATTTGGCATTCCTTGGCATCAACATCGACTGCTTTTACTGAGTAAATTTGCCTTATCTGCAGTATCCTTCATGCTGCTTCCTTCAGCAGAATTTATCATCCAAAAAGATTTCAAATTAAAGAGAAACTTATGTTTAGGGGATGTAAAATAAGACAAATGTGGAATATGTTTCATGGGAACATAAGAGAGTTGTTGCCAACAGCAGAAACACCATTCAGAAATCAGAGACCTCTGTGATGAACCAGGCTTTTTCATTTATAGACTTAAGAAATCTAATGTGAAGTGAATAGGCATTTGTGTGTGCAACTTAAAGGCTACAAATTCTTAATTTCAGGGATATTGAGAAAGTAATAAATGTTTTTGTGAGTTAAACAAAGAATGTCTGAGTGAACCATGAGCATTGGAGTATTGTCAGCCATGATTCTTTACCTCTTATCATTGTCGTTTTCTTCTAGTATTCTTCATCATCATCCTCTTGTTTTGGAAACTTGTATATTGATATACAATGGTGTATTGTGATAGAGTCTATCATAATTATTTCAAGTTGAATTGGACAGATCTACCCTCTTTGAGCATGCAATGGCCTTGCTAGAAGAGAGGATTTAAAAAATGGATAGAGAAATCTACTTCTTCTGCGTGAACTGAGATCATTTTTTTAAAAGGTTTTTTTAAAAAGAAAAGAAAAAATAACTTTTCTTATATATCTAAAGTTACTTGACACTCTGAGCAGAGGCATATATTTGAGTGACATTCAATTCACAGTTATATGTGACAATGAATAGGATTAACTCAGCATCAACAGTCAAGAAACATAGAAACTCAAAGATATTTTAAGGCATGCACATCATTTGGTTAGTAAGTTTCAATTTGGAATGATAGCTATTTAAATCAGTACCTAACCATTTTCTTTCTTTAAAATCAAAGAAGTCAGCATGTAAAAAATGTAATTCTACAATGCGATGACTCTAGAGCTATAAATGATATGTGATTGCTCCCAAAGACCCTGGTACCAGGTGCAAATGACAGACACAATAGGCATGATGACAGAATTCTTGTAAATAGCAACAGGAGGGTTAATTTATTAAGGGTTTTAGCATCCACAGCTGTTTCCCTTCTGCTGATGTGTCTGAGTTACTTTGTTAATAGACCTTATAATACCCTCTCTGATTATGTTGCTTTGCTTCTCTGCTGTATTTTTTAGTATCAGGTTAATGCAACACTGAAGGAAAGAGACTCAATGATTCTATTGAAACCCAAAAAGACTTCAAATTCAATGGCATTCTAGAGATACAGTGCTTTTCTCTTTTGGTTGCTTTCAACTAAATGACTTTGCCCAATGAACATGAAAGTCCCTCAAATAATTTTTTTTTGTACCGTAGAGTGAATAAAAATTTATTTGATACCTGCGAAGCATATGTTTCAATAGAATTTATCAGTAGTACTGTCTTTGTTCAGGGATTTGAGTCAAATCATTTCATCAGACCGATTATATTTATGACCGGGATTATGTGAGTCTATTCATGTTTCACTACTTGATACCATGCATTCTGATGTGTTCTCTTAGAGGGCTATTGTATTGCTATAGAAACTTGGGTCAACACTAATAGCAGCAAACCTCTCTGTATGCATGGTTGTGTGTGCTGTTTCACCATAGGGGCTGGTAGAAACTCCATTCATGTATTCAAAATGGCACAAAGTAAAGGATCAACTTTTTAAAGCAGCATTTATCATCATCCATTTAACAGAATAAAATGTCTAATAGATTAGTTGTTGATTAAAGTAAATTGTAATGTGACTTGCCAGATACTGATAATTTCGTGACTTTTTTTCATTAACTAATAATGAGTAATTTCTTCACTACTTTTATAAAAGTTAAAATGAAGACGATGGATCCTACTATATTTAAGACTTTGTCATGGTAGCAAAGAGCAAAACAATACCAAACCAAAAAATAAGCTCTCCGTGGTGTATTCGCTCTGCCAAAACCAGTAAAAAGTCTAACAATGGAGACGTTACTGGTGTCCACTCGAGCAAATCAATGAACAACGGGAAGACAGTGCTACAGTGCTGCCTTTCCCATGCCATCATAAATGTGAATTTTAACATCTAATGATTTTATTCTTGCAATCCCCTCTACTCACAAATAATCTCAAGTAGCATAAATTTCTCCAGTTCTTAAAAATATTCAGGAGTCGGCTTATTATTTCTCTAAGATTCTATTTGTTTTTATTATTTTTATTTTATTTTTATTTTTTTTTGTATTGCTTGTTATGAATGGTATGAGATGTTGCACAGCTGCAAAAGTGACAGCACGCTCCTGGAATTCTAAAATTTTAAACATTTGGGGTTGGAAGGCATCTCTGGGTCATGCTGCTCTCTTCTGAGATTCATTTGTGAGCCTCTGAATCATGGCCATTAATGTGCTTAAATGGTGCCCAGAGGCAGTTTGTGGGTGTGACTGCCAGGGGACAGGAAGCCTATAGAGATGGGAGGAGGAGCCCATTCCCTATTCTGGAGCCTGGAAGTTTCAGTCACAAGTTCTGCATACCTGGGTTTTTCAGTGGATTTAATCTTATGCATGGGAGGTTTCAGGACAAGCCTGTGAAGGTCAGCCACGTATTTCTCTAAGATTCTATTAATAACTTTTTCCTTAGCTCCAACTCTGTCATGAGTTCTTCCATTGAGAATGCACAGTACTCTGTGTATTCTCTATTTATAACAGGATAGATATCTATATAGAGAAAGGAATAACTCTACACTCTGTAACAGTTACCTGCTTATTTACCTATTCTTATTCACTTGATATAAATTCCAAAGACAGAAGTCTTACCTCTTTTCCCATATAACTCCAATGCTTGGCATATCATATATAACAGGTGCCTGATCAACATTTTGGGAATGATTTAATGGTATGAACATTGGGTGATATAATTTATGGTGTCTAATGATCTAAATCTTCTTTAAAAAGCCATTTTTTAATGCATGGCATAGCACATTAATAAATATTCTTCGTGCAAGGGAGCTAGAAATGAATGGTGTCTATATTAGAAACTTATACTCTGAAGTGAAATCTAATTATTAGGCAGTCCAAAATTTTGTGCATGGAGCATCTATGAAAATGTTGTTAAATTCATCTAACCAACAGTGAGTGTTAAAGTAAAACTGCACCAAGATCAATAGTTTTTAGAAAATTTATAACATTATCAGAGCATCCTGAATTCATGTAGGGGCCTCTGCAACTTAGTAAGCTTGTGATTTTAAGGAACTCATTTCACCTTTAATTCTAAGGACCTTGAAGTCCCTGCATCATGGAATATGGGTATAAATAATATCATTTATATGTAAATAATATCTGCACTGCCTGTCTTGTTAAATTTCTAATATAGGGTATTCATTTTGCTGCACTCTGCGTATTATATCTATCATCTTGCACATAATATGTATCCATTAAATCATTACATAAATATTAGGGAAAGATGAGATACTGAGTGATTCTTATACAGAAAGTATTACACTAAATCGGTGTGATCTGACAAGATGGGGAGGGAAAAAATTAAGAATATAATTTTCAGACAAATACAATCTTCTAGTTTGACAAAATTTTCACTGAAAATAAGACAGTTTCTCAGATATTCACAGAAAGTTTCTTAAAGTTTAAAGTGTGTCTACCATTAAAATTAAAAATTAAAATAATTGAATTTTTAATTTTTAAATGTTACTAAATCATTTTCCAAGCTTTTTTATTCAAAATGTTTGAAAGTCATAGGAATTTTTATGTTCATAAGTAAGGCCCTCCTGTTGATCATCGATTTGCTCAAGTGGGCCCAGTAACGTCTCCATTGGAGACTTTGTTGTTACTGTGTTTGGCATATTGAATACGTCATGGGTAGCTTGCCAGGCTCTGCTGTGCGGGCGAGATACTCTTGGGCTGGAGCGATAGCACAGCAGTAGGGCGTTTGCTTTGCACACAGCCAACATGGCCGACCCGAGTTCAATTCCTCCGCCCTTCTCGGAGAGCCCGGCAAGCTACCGAGAGTATTTCACCTTTATGTTCATAGACTTCTCTAATTCAAGAACAGGAATATACTACCCTGAGAAGCTAATCATATAAAACAAAAACTTGTTCTAGAGCCCGGAAAGCTACCGAGAGTATCTCGCCCGCATGGCAGAGCCTGGCAAGCTACCCGTGATGTATTCAATATGCCAAACACAGTAACAGCAAAGTCTCCAATAGAGACGTTACTGGGCCTGCTCGAGCAAATCGATGAACAATGGGAGGACTGTGACCATGTTCTAAAAGAAATACGTTCCTGTCCTAAATGCATCTATTAAACAACACTGTTCTTGTCCCTGACAGTCGCAAGTGTTACATCAGCTTTGAGAACACACAAACAAAAATGCAATATTCTTGTGTGCAGGAATTGATAGTTACTTGAAAGTATGATCAGAAAAGCTGAAAAGTAATACAGTGTGATGAGTTCAGTGACTGAGACACACAGCTGGAGCTGTTCTGACTATAAGACAGGAAGAAAAGAATCTCCTTAATGAATTTTTCTTTAGCTCAAACCTAATGTTGCCCAGTGTTGTGGGGCATGAGAGAAATATATCCTGAGCAAAGGGAAATTAAAATAGTATGGCGTATATGTCACTGCAACATTGATGGTACTGGATAGGACTGGAAAGAAGATTGGGGGGGAGGAAGGGGAGGGGGGAAATTCTGGAACCCTTCAAATAGAGTACTAGAAATCTTGAACCTTACAAAAATCTTGCAAATAATATAGAGTTGGGGTCTAGTAAAATATTTTATGTGAAGGAAGGATGCCAAGGACATATAGGGAAGATAATTTTCTAAACTCATTATAGACGAGATTAGAAGATTTTCCTCTCTGACCAAATAGAAATTTATGCCTAATTCCTTTTTCACCACCTTCAACTTCTCAACATGTTTTGTAAATCAGTCTGCATGTCTTACTTCCTTAGATACTGGTTCTTACACTAGATTGCAACCCTAACTGAGATCACTAAAGGTGAGGGGTTTTGGGTTATTGATTTTTGGCCACATCTAGCAGTGCTTGAGCTCAAGGATCACTCTTGATGGGCTCCAGGGATTGTTTGGGGTTACAGGGGTGGAACTGAGGTTGTTGGTGTGCAAGACAAGCAACCTACCCACTGTTCTGTGGCTTCAGCCCAGAGAAAGTGTTGTTTTTTTTAAATATATATATATATGTATGTATATTTGCATTTTGGGTCACACCCAGCGATGCTCAGGGGTTACTTACTCCTGGCTTTGCACTCAGAATTAGTCCTGGCAGTGCTTGGGGGACCATATGGGATACTGGGTATCAAACCTGGGCTGGCAGCGTGCAACACAAACACTCTATCTGCTGTGCTATCGCTCCAGCCCCCATTTCTGATTTTTTTATTAGCAACTGCTTAATTTGTGTACTAGAGATCATAACTCAAATACAGAGTCACGTAAAAATATCTCAGGTGAAAGTGCATCAGAAGTGGCTAATATTTAAAAAACTCTGCCTTAGATTGCTGGATATCAAAGCTGACTCTAGCTAAGAATCACTTTGCAGAGTTATATTAAAAATTTTTGTGGGCGGAGTTTATGCCCAATTCAATCAGCCTAATCAGTGGCTGAATAAATGGCAGTACTCCTACATTAAAAAAAAAATATTGTGGGACAGCGGGGACCTGAGTTTGTGTGCCTAATAAGAATGCTTCTATTTGATCACAGTATGACTACTGCTGCTTTAGACAATAATTTTGACTTATTTTTATTGGATTTTCAAAAAACTAACCCAATGTCTAATGTATTATACAGGTACTCATTAAGTATTTTTGTCAAATAAAGCTATAAAGAAGTAAAAAAATTAAAGTACAAGGGAAATAAATATGCCTAGAAGAATGGTTTTCCCTCCTCTCTTAATCAGAAATTATCCCATATGCTCAAGTTATATATGGTAGTATAAATTCTGGGAAAAATAACAAAAAATACACAAGGAAAGCAGTGGATTGAGTCCCATTAGGGATCTTAATATTTCCATTTGTTTTCCAATGTTTACATGAATACAGTAGCCTTGAGCAAATCCTTTTACTTTTTATAGTACTATATCTGTGCCTCAGATGGTTGATTAAGTGGTCCTTAGCAAAGCTGTATTGAATAGGGCCTTTGAAAAGCTATCTCAGAAAGAATTTATTCATATTGAGCTGATTGAATTAACTTTAATATAATAAATGACAAGAATAAAAACTCCAAATGGACTACAAGTGTTCTCTTATGTCTATATATTTTTTATCTTTTGAGAAATTATCTTAAAAGAAACCTTACATTCATTGTACTATTAGTTTGTGCTCCACATATGAATAAATGCTACCATTATAGAGCCATATTTCAAACTGGTGGATTCTCTTTTGATTCAAAAGGTGAAGGACACATTTCAGGGCTTTTTCAGGATGGGTCATGTTTCTATCAAGGGATTTTCGTTTCCTCACTTTATACACAGTGACTTCATTGTCAAGATGGTAGGAATGCATCTCTGCTGCTAAATGCTAGTGGGATTTTGGCTTGTGTATTCTAGCAAACTAGAGTCAATAAGGAGAGATGCAATATAATCTCTCAGTTAAAAATTTTTAGCAAAAATTCCAATATTCTAAAGGTCAGTGGTGTGAATTTTTCCACAATAGTAGACTTCATAAAAAATCACATTTGCTGAAACTGATTTAGTATCCACCTATGTGGGCTGTGAAAAGTCTAATTATGTCTTGTTTCCAAAAATACTTCCTTTTCTCTTTAAAATATTAAGGAACACAAGGGTTTATAAAGTTCCGGACAAGAGGGAAATGTTTAGCTTTAAGTCCTTAATAGTCATTGAGATTCTTATTTTCCATGTCACTTAAGAGTGATTTACAATCATCTCCTCCCTTAACAGTATTCCTTCATTGGGTATAAGGTGGTTGAAAGCAACTGTGAAACCTCTCGCACAGGAACAGGGTGATGCTGACCTCTCCTAGTTCCACTACAAAACTGAATTCCACCATCATACCTGTCATACTACTTCTCTCCAGGATAGCACTGTACTCTTTTGCATTGTACTGCTCTTTTCCCCTGCTTATATCATTAGACTCCATCCTGCCCTCCTGCTAATCATTCCAAATTAAATCTTGGATGAATGTAACTTGATGGCAATGAGTTACCTAATTAACTGTTTTCTACTCTTAACCCAGACTTTCAAGTTCTCATCAAACCTCAATATTTTCAGTTCCTCAGTGAACCAACTTCAATCTGAATTAGTGCAATAGTCTCTGAATAACTTTTCTTGCCTCAACCATTTTTATTCTAATGCTACATTTGTATTTGCTTTAGGTAATCTAGAAACAGAAACCATCGTTTTAGAAAAGGGTTGGACGACACTGATCAGATACACAGATTATATTTGGTCCACCAATTCATTTAATCACTTAATCACTTAACTTCCCGTTAGTCGTCGAGTTGCTCGAGCGGGCGCCAGTAACGTCTCCATTTGTCCCTGTCGCGTGCTAGTGTAGCCCAATGGCATCTGTTCGCTCCGGGAACATGAAGAGCCTCAAACCGATCGTTCATGATCTTGACGAAGAAGTCTGACCATCAGGTAGGTGGGCAGCCACGCAGTCTTTTGACATCCCGTGGAATCCAGTCAGTAACAGCTCTAGTCCAGCGGTCGTCTTTAAATCTCATTACATGACCAGCCCATCCGATTTTTGACACCTTGGCAAATGAGACAGCGTCCCTGATTCTTGATCATTGACGGATGTCAGAACTCCGGATTCTTTCTCTCATTTGAGTGAAATGTGATATTCCAAGCATAGCTCTTTCTATTCTTCTTTGGGAGACCTGAATAGCGATCTCATCCTGTTTGTGTAGGGCCCAGGTCTCTGAGGCATATGTTAATGCAGGAAGAACAGTGGAATCAAAGAGATGTGCCCGGAGCCAGAGGTTCTTCGTCCTTTTAGCTATTTCTTCGACGTTCTTGAAGGCATTCCAAGCTGCTCTCTTCCTCCTGCGCAGCTCGGGTGCCAGGTCATTTGTCATGTTGACCTCTTGACCTAGGTACACATAGCTGTTGCCTTCGTACATGGTCATTCTGTTGAGAGCAAATGGGGCATCAGGAACGAGGCTGTTTCTCATAAACATTGTCTTCATAAGATTCAGCTGTAGTCCTACTTTCCACACTCACGGTCAAAGTCGGCCAGCATTTGTGCCGCTTGGCTGATGTTTGGTGTTATTAGAACGATGTCATCAGCAAAGCGGAGGTGGTGTAGTTGCCGACCATCTATCTTCACTCCCATTCCTTCCCATTCCATTCGTCGCATGATATTCTCGAGGGTGGCACTGTACAGTTTTGGTGAAATGGTATCACCCTGCCAAACCCCTCTCTTGACATGGATGATTACTTCTTTGTAGAATGGTGAGATCTTCGTAGTGAATCCGTAATAGAGCTCACGGATGATCCTGATGTATTGAGTTTGTATGCCCTGATTGGCTAGGGCTTCAGTGACCACTTTCATCTCAACAGAAGCAAAGGCCTTCTTTAAATCAATAAATGTTAGTCAGAGCGGCATCTTGAACTCCTGACTAACCTCAATGAGCTTGGTTATCATGTGGATATGGTCGATGGTACTGAATCCTTTTCGAAACCTGACTTGTTCGCATGGTTGTCCTTCATCTAGTGTTCTGCCAATCCTATTCAGGATGACTCAAGTGAACAGTTTGTAAATGACAGACAATAGATTGGGCGATAGTTGCCAATGTCATGGATGTCTCCCTCCTTGTATAGTAGTACAGTCTTGCTGGTTTTCCATTGGGATGGAACCTTGCATTCAGACAGGTAGCGTGTGAAGAGCCAAGCCAGTGTATTGATGAGTACTGACGGTAAGTTCTTCAGGTGTTCAGGTCTGACCTTGTCTTGGCCAGGTGCTCTTTGTTTCTTTACCGATGAGATGGCATGTTGGATTTCAGAAGGGAGAACATTGGGAACAATGTATCCATTCTGCGGGATTTGGTATGTGGGCAAATGGACGTGGCTATTAAAGAGATCTGAGTAGAAGTCATGAATAATCTTCTCTATTGCCCTTCTGGTAGATGTGATAGTTCCATCAGGATGTCGGAGGGCAGTCATCTTGGTCTTTTATTTGGTGAAGGACAGGCGGGCATTACGAATGCTTTTCCTGGCTTCTGCCGCATCTACCAGCACTGCTGCTCTTCTGTCTTTGAGGTCATCCTTGATCACTTCTCTGCACTGTTTTGTGAGCTCGGACGTTCGATTGTGGTTGACTGAGGCATGTGCCAAGCCACGTTGGCGAATAAGCTCAAGAGTGTTCGAAGAAAGACAGTTTTTTGTGGTTATCTCTCTCTTGGCATTCCTTACAAAATCATGGAGGTGCTGAATCATTTGATCGTATTCCTCATAAATGTTGTCAGTGATGGCATCTTCCCATGTTGCTGCAACAGAGCCAAAGAGCTCCCAGTTGGTTGTCTTTCTGGGAGTTCTCTTCTTAAACTTTGCATTCTTTTCTCCCCATTCTGTGATGTAGAATTTTGCACGCAGGAGATGGTGGTCCAATCCCGTTTGGAATTTTGGGACAACAGCAACATCAGTTAGGCAAAACTGCTGATTGAATGTGATGTGGTCTATTTTATTGTGGAACCGTCCACCGTGAGACTCTCATGTCCAACGTTTAGATTCAGCCTTCTGGAACTGTGAGTTACCATGGATAGTCTTCATTGACATGATGAACTCAGACAGTCTGTCACCCTGTTCATTCCATTCTAGGCCATAGGTCCTGATGTGGAGTTCATCGGTTGATCTTCTTGGTCCTATCTTGGCATTAAAATAACCGACAATGATCTTGTAGAAGGTGTGGTCTTCTTTATAGAACGTCCCCAGCCTCATGTAGAACTTCTCAATTTCTCCTTCATCATAATTGGATGTTGGTGCATAGACAACAAAGATAGAAACTGCTGGCAGTGAGCCACATCTATTCAAGTGTAATCATCCTATTCGGGTTGTTAGGCATTCAAACAAATCAATGTTCATGGCTAAGCTTGTGTTGACAAAGATACCGACACCACCGATGCCTCTTTTGTCACATGTTGCAAGGAACAGTTCTTCTCCAGTGTCGAAAATGGCGTGATGTGATTGATGTCTTCTCATTTCGCTCAGACCAATGATGTCGTCCTTGATCTTTTGTGCCTGTACCATCAGGTCCTCAATAGATGCATTAGATGCCAACATACGTGCATGGAAAGTACAGACTATCAATTTTGTCTTTCTTCGTTTTGGCAACCTAGTTCGGCCTTGAGATTTTATCAGCCTCTCCTTATACATCCTTCTTGACTGCTGAATGCAGGGTCAGGGGAATGAGATCCACTTTTTTTACTGGATTTGGCATATTGAATATACCACGGATAGCTTGCCAGGCTCTGCTGTGTGGGTGGGATATTCAAGGTAAGGTAAGGTAAAGGTAAAGGCCCTCCCGTTGATCGTCGATTTGCTCGAGCGGGCCCAGTAACGTCTCCATTGGAGACTTTGTTGTTACTGTGTCTGGCATATCGAATACTCTCGGTAGCTTGCCGGGCTCTACGAAAGGGGCGGAGGAATCGAACTCAGGTCGTCCATGTTGGCTGTGTGCAAGGCAAATGCCCTGCCCACTGTGCTACCGCTCCAGCCCGAAAAATAAATAAAAATTAATAAAAAAGTCCTTGGATCTTGTTGTGATAATCTCTGGATCCTGGCCATTGTTGGGGTTACACAGCAGTTGGTGGGTGTAACTGTCTAGCTACTGGAATGTCCAGTCCCAAACCATGCATGCTTGGAGATCTCAGCCCCGGATCCCACACACTTGCGTTCCTCTGCCAGTTCCTTTATATGTGAGGCTCATCCAAGCATGTGGAAAGTGGTCTCAGCATGACTTTGGCTGGATCCCGGAGGTTTTCAGCTGTTGGGCCCTGGTAAGGACAGTCAGAAACGGGGTACGAGACTCAATAGAATACTTATCAAGAGATGATAAAATCTGAAAAATTGTTTTATAAAATGTTCAAATTACATGAAATTCAGATTTAATTATTCACAAATGCAATTTTATTGAAATACTTTTCATGAATATATATATAATCTCTAGCTTGCACACTATCGTGAAAAATATGAAGTAGAAGTGAATGATCAAAACCCTATTGCAGAACCTAGCATTTTCACAAGCTAGTCTCCTTATAGGAAAAATAAAATTGCATTCTCTTGTCTTAGAGTATCATTTGAAAAACCTCAGGGAATCACATGACTTAGAAATAAATATATAGTCATGGTCTTTCCCAGAAGTGACCAAAGACCCAATTATTCTGCACTTCCTTGATCCCTTTGTCTCTCACTATCTGAACATCTAGTCTATCATAGCCATTGAATTTCCCAAATATGCTCTCTTTTTTTGTTTTGTTTTGTTTTGTTTTGTTTTGTTTTTTAATCGCTGCCATAACTTTTCTTACTCACCTTGTCTACCTAGCCCATTTCCATTTGTCTTCAAAAGTTAGGATAAACGTTGTATATAATCAGGTCAGAAACTACTTATCCACTGGATTTTACTTCCTTATATTCGCATCAGATAAAATAATTATCTCCATAAGGATATTTTTTTCTCATTCAAACTTCATTCTAGCTTCTTGCTATGTTAAGCTCCCAATTTTAGGTTTTCTACCACTAGCAGGCTCCAGGATAAGAGAACTGGGTATATTCCCTCAGCCACAGTCACGGCTTCCTGCCTGCCAAATTAGAGGCAATAAGAGTTAATTCAGGAACATTTGTGCTCCTATGAGATTATTTGGTTTCTCCCAATCTCCTACCTATAGGATAAAGTAAAACAACAACAACAAAAACCCATTAAGCTTGAAATTCTAGAATCGGACATATCTGACATGGTTTGAAGCCCAAATCAAGCCATCAATGAAGTGACTCCTTCAACATGTTGGCAACCACAACTAAAATTTCAGTATCATCTCTTTTTTTGCTAGAACTAGTTTACATCAGGTATTCTACCACTTGCAACCAAAGAAATTCTGACATGATATTTTTCTTAAAACTCATTTCTGGGGCTGGAGCAATAGCACAGTGGGTAGGGCATTTGCCTTGCATGCAGCCAACATAGCTGACACAGGTTCGATTCCCAGCATCCCATATGGTCCCCAAGCACCACCAGGAGTGATTCCTGAGTGCATGAGCCAGGAGTGACCCCTGAGCATCACCAGGTGTGACCCAAAAAGAAAAACAAAACAAAACAAAACTCATTTCTGTATTTCCAGCATATGTGTGTGTCTCTCTGCCACAACGAATACTCTCAATAAATGTTTCTGAAAAAAAAAATCCACTTTCTTTTATTATGTTGTTTGTTGTTTCAATGCCTTAGAAGTCAGACATAAATATCCCATCTCATGTTACTTTGCCTCAATTTCACTAGTTATTCTATTTAAGTGTTTTTATCCGGACTGGGTGCGCTCATAAGCTCCTAAATACTCTGTTGACTTGACTTGATCTGTGATTAATTCAAACTTATAAGCATAGGTCTGGTCCACAGCTGGAAGTTTGCCAAAGAAGGGTGGGGGCAATGAGGATGGAGATGCAACCACTATGACAATGGTAATTGGAAATGATCACTCTAGACCAGAACTGAGTGCTAAAAGGAGATAAAGGGATATACATGATAATCTTCTGGTAACTGTATTGCAAACCATAATGCCCAAAAGGGGGGAGGGGAGAGCAGAGAAGAGAAAGAGAGAAGAGAGAGAGAGAGAGAGAGAGAGAGAGAGAGAGAGACAGAGAGAGAGAGAGAGAGAGAGAGAAAGAGAGAGAGAGAGAGAGAGAGAGAGAGAGAAAAGAGAGCACACATGACAGAGAGAAGAAAAGTGCCTGCCACTGAGGGAAACTGGGGACATTGTTGGTGGAAATGTAAACTGGTGAAGGGATGGGTTTTGGAACATTGTTTGACTAAAACCCAATCATGAACAACTTTGTAACTGTGTTTCTCAGGGTGATTCAGTAAAACATCATCATCATAGTAAATTTTGACTACAAAGGAACTTTAGTTGCTGAAAATTCTTAGCAAAAAAGCGTTCTATGTTTTCATTATGGTGGGTGTTTTGCCAAGACTTACATAATTAGGGGCCAGAGTGATAGTACATCGGGTAGGAAGTTAGCCTTGCACGCAGCTGACCCAGATTAGAACCTCAGCATCCTGTATGGTACTCTGAGCACCACTAGGAGTAATTCCTGAGTACAGAGTCAGGGGTAACCCTTGAGCATCACAGGGTGTGACTCAAAAAGCAAAAAAAAAAAAAAAACCCTACATAACCAAACACTAAATATTGTGAATTTTTCTGCTATATGTAAATGTAACTAAAAGTTATTTATATGCTCAGAAAAAAGGAAATATATGGGAAATATAAATAAACATTGCAACATTGCAAAAAAATTTAAAAACAAAACAACTCATAGGCATAGGTCAGAGGCTCTATGTATTTTCTCTTTCAAGTATCTTTCCTCCCTGCACTCCATTTCTGGTCTTAATGCAATTTTCCTATGCAGACTATCAGATGCATAAGATAAGATAGCAACTTTTAAACTAAGCAACCCTAGTTGAAGTCCAAGACTAGCAGTTGAGACCCTAAATGTGTAGACTTCTCTTTATAAACTGGAGAATATTCAGGATTTAGCAGGGAAGGGATTTGCAACAAACCTTAGCACATTCACTGGTATAAAGGACTCAAAACTTCCATTTTTATTATTAAAAAAAGAAAAAGTCTTGTCTCTCTATGTTTTGCTTCAAAAAAATCATGCATTAAAGTTTTTGTAAAGAACTGAATTTGTTTTATAAATATGTATTTTTATTATTCAAGTCTAATCTTTTAAAATATATGATCCATTTCTACATCTTTGTATTCAATTACTCTAGGTTTTATTCACATTGAAGCTAATTAATATGGCTATTTTTTTTTATTATTTTGGATTCATGTGTGCAATGGTAGTTTCTCAGAATTGAAACAAGTTTCCATGAAGATAAGAAACACCATAAAAATGGTCCTGGAGAGATAGTATAACAAGTAAGAACTAAACTTTGCATGCATCCAACCCAGATTGTATTCATGACTTAACATATGGTCCCACAAGCCCTGCTATGAATAATCCCTGAGCACAAAGCCAGGAGCAAGTTCTGAGCACTGCTGGATGTGCCTCCCCCCAAAATAAGAAAATTACCATAAATTTAAGTCAAAATGTTATAAATGTATGAGTTATAGTATTATGAAAATACTGAGAAAAGTTAAATGCTTTGTATATATTTAATCACATTTATTCCTCTCCTCCCGTCTTTCTGTCTCCAACTTTCTTCTTTATTCCTGTCTAGAAAACCTGAGTAAATAGTTGTGACCCATAAAAGATGAAGTACAAAATGGTTAAATTGTGTTGAAGTGTAGAAATCTAAAGTAATATCCCCTCATAACTTTACTACATTGTATAGGTCTAGATTCCAGGGGGAAAAAATGACTCTCAAAAATTCTTCCCTGAAAGTCACCACTACTCTGAGCTGAACACCTATTCCACTATTTTAACAACAGACTGAATCAGTGACTCATACTTGCAGATGACTGATATGAGGTTATGGATTTTTTATGCACATATGCAGTTGGATATAAATAATTAATATAAAAATTCCAAAGCAAATGTATTTCCATAGAAACCACTAAAAAATAAACCTCTTAGACATTTTCCTCTGAGGGTAATAAATCTTTTAACTTAGCCAAACCTCTTTGCCAGCATGCATTAGAGGCGTTTTTGTTTTGTTTTCATATATTACTCTTGCAATGTCTAGAACTTGAAAGGAAATCTGGATTCCTACCAAAGATTATAGGGAAGAGAATTGTATTGAGCACAATAGAAGTAATAAGACTAAGAAGTGTTTGGGATGAGAATGATGGGGAGTGAATAAAAGGCAAAAATACCCTGTTATCAGAAAAGAATCTCTATATCATTCTGGAGATGTTCTGATTTCAAAATTGGGGTGGCTGGGGGTGAGGAAAGAGAAAGAGAGAAGAGAGAGAGAGAGAGAATGATAGTAGTTATAAATTCAAGGATCTGATAGTCATCCTCAAGTACAGAAATACCAAAGCTGTCCAAAGTCAAAATTAATGCTATGTTCCACATAACCAGCTGTGAATATTGTTTAGAAAATTGGACAAATTATAGTATTTGTCCCCTCTCACTTATTCACAGTACTATTTGTATTCTGTTCCAAGACTGAATTATATTCCTTCTCACATCAACATTAATGTCTAGACTCAAATAAATACTAGATTCAAAACCCAAAGTTTAGCCTTTGATTATAAAAACACAAGAAGTTATGACAGACTACCTCAAGAATTATCCTTGGTTTAGTTTATTTTCCTTTTTCTCAATTGCTGAATCTCTTTATCCTACCTGAGATCTAAATGAAATAGTATGGTTTTACTTTTGCAAGAATAACCAACAGTATTATTCTCTCATATTCATTTGCTTTAGTCTCTCAGATAGCTGTTTTCAATGTGTTAAAATTAAATAGGAAAATTTAATGTTGAAAGTAGATGCAAAAACTCAAAATACTTCTGTTTTATCTATTTTAATTTTGATATTATAAAATAATAATAGATACACACAAGTGTCAGCAACCCAGATAATATTCATGAGATCCCATTTATTGCAAAAACAGACTTAAGCTCAATTCCACAAAGATGAGGCTTGCCGGGCAGAGAGTTGGTAGAGCAGATAAGGCCCTTGTCTTGCATGCACAGATCCAAGTTCAATCTTGGTTCCTCCAAGTCTGCCAGGAGCCATCTCTTAATACAGAGATAGGAGTAAGACCTGCACACACTTGAGTATGACACCAAAAAGTAGGGGTAGGAGAGAGGAGGGAACATTAGGCTATGCTTATAAGAAACTCCTAGGAAACCAAGAGTTGAACTGAAGAAATGTTTCTACTAAAGCAGCGGTTGTCTAGGACCTGGCTATGTTTCCTTGAAGGTTTATAGTGTCAAGTCAACTCCAGCTTCATTCCTCTATGAGCTTTTCCCTATGTCTTCCTACCAGGCTTGATCTTCGTGCTAATTTACCAGTGGGAAGTTGGTATTAGAGGACAAAAAACTAAACTGCTTAGAGACAATCTGCTTTCTGGACTTGAGCTGTCTGATGGGAAACATGTTGGAGTAAAGGGAGAAGCAGAATGAACATGCTTTATGCTTCCTGTGGAAGTAGCTAGGTAGACAAGGAAGAAAGTGAAGAAGACAGAGAAGACAGGAGAGAGAATGGTAGTGAAGTTGCAAGCCCTCAGAGAGAAAAGGTTGCAGAGCAAGAAAAGAAACTAGACCTTGGGGCTGGAGCGATACAACAGTGGGTAAGACTTTTGCCTTGCACGCAGCTTACCCGGGTTTGATTCCCAGCATCCCATATGGTTCCCCTAGCACCGCCAGGAGTAATTCCTGAGTGCAAAGCCAGGAGTAACCCCTATGCATTGCCGGGTGTGACCCAAAAGGCAAAAAAAGAAAGAGAGAGAGAGAGAGAGAGAGAGAGAAAGAAAGAAAGAAACAAACAAACAAACAAACAAACAAACTAGACCTTGACACAGGTCTCCAGTATTAGCAAGCCCACTAGAGTTCAAACAGCATTGGAACCACCAAGCTGCCTGCATCCAAGTGGTCATAAAGGTCTAGTTCATGGGTGTATTCTTAGTCCCTAGAACAATGTCTGTTCACTATATGGATAGACCACATATTTGCTAAATAAATAAAATTAAACATCATTAAACTGAAGTAGGCCCTTTTGTATGAGATTTATATCTTTTCCCACTCTAAAGAATGATTCCCCATCCCCCTCCTCCCCCTCCCCCAAGTTAATAGTGACCAGTGTTCCTATCATTCTGCAACTTGAAATTTATTTTGACAATTGGATTTCATGATCTCTTTCACAACTGCAGTTTGGAGTGAGATTAAGATGCCTAAACATATTCCTGAGATACTAAAGTCAACTTAGTGTCAGAAGAATTGCGGGTACTCCACAAGAAGGGTCTCTGCATCACTAATAAATTTCTACGTGAAGTGTCCCAGAATTTTATGTGCTATTTATGAATCTTAGGGTTGACCTAGTTGGAGTAAGAGATGAGATGAATTAGGAGGCTGCACTGGCACAGCATTTCTTATAAGACTAAGAAAGTGTCTTCTATGTATATAATAAATATAAAAAATGCTCTAATGGGAAGAGAGAATTTAAAGTTCTCTCCAGCCACTCTTGATGCCAGCACAGTTTTGTTATCCACCAGGGAAAGTTACGCACATATAATCACTCATTCAATCACACTCACACAGACACTCAGGCTTATACAATAGAGTATGAACATATTTACCATAGATTTATATAACCTACTGAGTAATTTTGGTTCAGGGAGACATATCTACAATGGGGGGGGCAGTTTTCAGGGGTCACTCTCAGCAGTGCTCAGAAGGCCATAACTGGCCAGGAATGAAACCCTGCATTTCTGCCTACAAGGCATGCACCCAGTACTCTGAGCCATCTTTCAGGCTCTAGCCTAACATTTTAAGATGCCCCTGCTGATTTTAACTAAATTAAAATATAAAATAGCATAAATTAGTTTAATCCTACTCTCAAGAAATTTACCAAGTGCAGCCCTGAATGATCATATAAAAGCAGAATTCTTGAAGGACTAGAACTAGCTAAGGGTCTAACAGGAATGAGGGTGAGAGTTAGATTCCCCAGAATAGTACCTTGTACTGGATGCAAACCAGTCAGCACTGCTATATTGGATCCCAAACATTATAGCAAAGTGTGGAATCTTTAGCACAAGGCAACCAAGCATTCATGTGTTCCCAATTAACACAACAAGAAGAACAAAGGGGAGAGTTATGAGGGAATCCCAGAGTCCCAATTTATGTGAATGGCCTTTTTCCAAGCATTTGAAATGTTTTATTTTATTAAACTTATTTTTAAAAAAAACTCTTTTACCAAACATTGTTATTGATAGGTAGCTCAAATTACCATCTTAATGACCACAAATTTCCAAGTTGGAAGTAAATGAGGTTTTTTTGTAATCATATTAGTGTTAGTGCCACAGGATAGCAAAAGAAGAACTTAGAGTCAATGGGACTTGAATCAGATTTGGTTATCTTCAATATTTTTTGTTCTCAGATTTCTGAGATGTTTACTGGAAAGTATATTTTACTCGTTGTATGAAATCCAAACATTAACTTAGATGGACACTGGTCCTAGGGTCCACTGAGATAACTCAAAGGTTAGAGCATATTTCCTGCATATGAACTTGAACTTGCATAAGGTTCCAAGTTTGATCCTTAGCACCTCATGTTTCAAAAGCACTCCAAAAGCTGGTCCTGATGCCACCAGCATTGCTAGATTTGAGTAGTATTGCATCTTCAGGCCTCAGCACGAGGCTGTTAGGCCCACACTGCCAACAAAATATCATCAGGAACTCTGCTGGGGTGCTCCGGCACCCCACCCCCACATAAAAGAACCACCAGAATAAAGAAATTAATGGCATATTCTTTAATAACTAATATAATTATAATTTCAAAATAAAATTGAGAAAACCAGGTGACTTACACGACAGTCTCATAACCTCTGTTGATTGTGGCATCCTCTTCCAATAGGTATCATTTATTGGGTGATAAGTCATTGACAAAGAAGTGTATAAATAGAAAACATTCATACACAGTGAATGCCTGAACTCAAAGGGTAGAGGAAATTTGTAAATGTTAAAATATTCAAATGGAATATGAAATGATCACTTAATCACTTAATCACTTAACTTCCCATCAGTAGTCGATTTGCTCGAGCAGGCGCCAGTAATGTCTCCATTTGTCCCTGTTGCGTGCTAGTGCAGCCGAATGGCATCTGTTCGCTCTGGGAACATGAAGAGCCTCAAATCAATCATTCATGATCCTGACGAAGAAGTCTGACCATCTGGTAGGTGGGCGGCCACGCGGTCTTTTGACATCCCGAGGAATCCAGTCGGTAACAGCTCTAGTCCAGCGTTCGTCTTTAAATCTCATTACGTGACCAGCCCATCTGATTTTTGACACCTTGGCAAATGAGACAGCATCCCTGATTCTTGATCGTCTATGGATGTCAGAACTCCAGATTCTTTCTCTCATTTGAGTGAAACGTGATATTCCAAGCATAGCTCTTTCTATTTTTCTTTGGGAGACCTGAATAGCGTTCTTATCTTATTTGCATAGGGCCCAGGTCTCTGAGGCATATGTTAATGCAGGAAGAACAGTGGAATCAAAGAGATGTGCCCGGAGCCGGAGGTTCTTCGTCCTCTTAGCTATTTCTTCGATGTTCTTGAAGGCGTTCCAAGCTGCTCTCTTCCTCCTGTGCAGCTCGGGTGCCAGGTCATTTGTCATGTTGACTTCTCGACCTAGGTACACATAGCTGTTGCATTCGGAGATGGCTGTTCCGTTGAGAGCAAATGGGGCATCAGGAACGAGGCTGTTTCTCATAAAAATTGTCTTCGTAAGATTCAGCTGTAGTCCTACCTTTCCACACTCACGGTCAAAGTCGGCCAGCATTTGTGCCGCTTGGCTGATGTTTGGTGTTATTAAAACAATGTCATCAGCAAAGCGGAGGTGGTGTAGTTGCCGACCATCTATCTTCACTCCCATTCCTTTCCATTCCAGTCGTCGCATGAAGTTCTCGAGGGTGGCACTGAAGAGTTTCGGTGAAATGGTATCACTCTGTCGAACCCCTCTCTTGACATCAACGATCACTTCTTTGTAGAATGGTAAGATCCTGGTAGTGAATCCGCAATACAGCTCACGGAGGATCCTGATGTATTGGGCTTGAATGCCCTGATTGGCTAGGGCTTCAATGACCACTTCCGTCTCAACAGAATCAAAGGCCTTCTTTAAATCAATGAACGTTAAGCAGAGCGGCATCTTGAACTCCCGAGAAACCTCAATGAGCTTGGTTATCATGTGGATATGGTCAATGGTGCTGAATCCTTTGCGGAACCCTGCTTGATCGCATGGTAGTCCTTCATCTAGTGTTCTGCCAATCCTATTTAGGATGACTCAAGTGAACAACTTGTAGATGACAGACAATAGGCAGATCAGGCGATAGTTGCCAATGTCATGGATGTCTCCCTTCTTGAACAGTAGTACGGTCCTGCTGGTTTTCCATTGGGACAGAACCTTGCATTCAGACAGGTAGCGAGTGAAGAGCTGAGCCAGTGTATTGATGAGTACTGACGGCAGGTTCTTCAGGTGTTCAGGTCTGACTTTGTCTGGGCCCGGTGCTGTTTGTTTCTTTACCGACGAAATGGTGTGTCGGATTTCGGAAGGGAGAACTTTGGGAACGACATATCCATCCTGTGGAATTTGGTATGTCGGCAAGTGGACATGGCTATCGAAGAGATTTGAGTAGAAGTCATGGATAATCTTCTCCATTGCCATTCTGGAGGATGTGATAGATCCATCAGGACGTCGGAGGGCAGTCATCTTGGTCTTGTAGTTGACGAAGGACAGGCAGGCATTACAAATACTTTTCCCGGCTTCTGCAGCATCTACCAGTACTTCTGCTCTTCTCTCTTTGAGGTCTTCCTTGATTGTATCTCTGCACTGCTTTGTGAGCTCAGATGTTAGTTTGTGGTTGCCTGAGGCATAAGCCAAACCACGCTGGCAAATTAGCTCAAGAGTTTTCAAAGATAGGCGACTTTTTGTGGCTATCTCTCTCTTGGCGTTCCTCGCACATTCATGGAGGTGCTGATCCAGTCGATCATATTCCTCGTCAATGTTGTCAACAATGGCATCTTCCCATGTTGCCGCAATAGTGCCAAAGAGTTCCGAGTTGGTGGTCGTTCTGGGAGTTCTCTTTTTGAACTTTGCAGCCCTTTCTCCCTGCTCTGTGAAGTAGAATTTTGCACGAAGGAGACAGTGGTCCGATCCCGTTCGAAATTTTGGGACAACAGTGACATCAGTCAGGCAAAACTGTCGATTGAATATGATGTGGTCTATTTCGTTGTGGAATCGTCCACCGGGAGACTCCCATGTCCATCGTTTAGATTCTGTCTTCTGGAACTGTGAGTTACCATGCATGGTCTTGGTCGACATAATGAACTCAGACAGTCTCTCACCCTGTTCGTTCCATTCTAGGCCATGGGTCCCGATGTGAAGTTCTTCAGCTGATCTTCTCGGTCTTATCTTGGCATTAAAATCACCCAAAATGATCTTGTAGAAGGTGTGATCTTTTTTATAGAACTTCTCTAGCTCCATGTAGAACTTCTCGATTTCTCTTTCATCATAATGAGATGTTGGTGCGTAGACAACGGAGATAGAAACTGCAGGCAGTGAGCCACATCTATTCAAATGTAAACTTCCGATTCGGGTTGTTAGACATTCGAATGAATCAATGCTCTTGGCCAAGTTTGTGTTGACAAGGACACCGACGCCTCCGACACCTCTTTTATCGCATGTTCCGAGGAACAATTCTTCTCCAGTGTCGAAAACGGCATGGCGAGATTCATACCTTCTTGTCTCGGTCAGACGAATGATGTCGTACTTGATCATTCGCACTTGTACCATCAGGTCCTCGATGGATGTATCTGATGCTAGCGTACGTGCATTGAAAGTACAGACGATCATTTTTGTCTTCCTTCTTTGTGGCAGCCTATTTTGGCCTTGAGATTTTGTCGGCCTCTCCTTTCTCATCCTTCTCAGTGCTGCCATGTCAGTGAAGCCTTCAGGGTCAGGTGAATGAGACCAGTTGTAGTTACTGGTTTTTGCATGTCGAATACACAACGGATAGCTTGCCAGGCTCTTCCGTGCAGGTGGAATACTCTCGGTAGCTTTCCAGTCTTTCCGAGAGGGATAGAGGATTTTGGGGCGACCTCTAATCTCCCTTGTAGGTGTTACCATATTTTAACCCTATCAAATGTTGTATGACAATTCTGGAAGATGGGTAGTTAGTGTCTTATGATGTGTCGTGCGGCCGCAAAGCGGCCGTGCGGGTCTAAAAAGCGTCCTGGAGTGTGGCGACGGCTGGGTAGTGGAGGTAGTGTTGATAGTGGAAGTCTGCCAGTGGGGTATTTATCTGGGTAGGGTGGGTCTTCTGTGCGCAATTCAATCCCTGGGTGGTTGATGGAAGCAGACAGGGCAGGGTAGGGTGGGGCTCCTGATTAGAATCCCTTTGTCACCTCCACTATTGACACTACCTCCCCACCCAGCTGTCGCCACACTCTAGGACACTTTCCGGACCTGCGTGGCAGCTCCAGCCAAGACTCACGCACGACTGAAGACCCACAGAACAAGATAAGCAGGACTCTCTGAGACCTTGGACTCCAGGCTCGGCGGACCCAGGGACAGAGTTTCTCTGCTTGCTCCCACCAACCACAGGTGATGAAATGATATATGCTTAAAATGTGACTTTCTCTAGTATATGTGCATATCTTTCTCTTATATATTTGATTTTTCTAGAAGGGAATATGAACACAAATTGCAAACTGGAAAAATAGGTTTGAAAGAGATGCTTTTAACATTACTAGCCCAAACACAACCAGTTAGTATTTTAGTTTCCTTGACCTTTGTGGACATAATATTTTGATGCATATTTGTTCTTTATATAACACCTTTTTTATTGTTTTCTAGAATTTTATAAGCATTTATATTATTTATGGATTTAATAGTTAAATGTATTGTGTTTACTTAGTACTTAATAGAGAGTAGAGCTACTAAAATTTATAGCACTCTATGAGTCACATAGAGTTAAGTCATGTTTCACATTGAGATGGTTCTCACTATTTCTCCCTCTATCTCTCTCTCTCTCTCTCTCACTCTTTCTCCCTCTCTTACTGGAAGTAAGAATATAATTTTGTGTTGTTGTTTTATCTTAATTTTAGTTAGATCACTTATAAAACAAGAAAGGAAATATATGTGCCCCTAGATAAGATCATAACAAACTTCTGCACATAATAAAAGTTCACCAAGGATTATAGAATAGATAACTGAATGAATGGTAACAAGAAATTCCAGTTGGGTTTTAGTTACTTGAACTAGAAGATGAGGAGCAAGGCAGTATGTCATTAAACTCCTATTATTTTCCTCATAATTCCAACCATTCTTAACTCTGTCCAGTAACAAGTCTATCTCTTCTTAATACTCATCTTTGCCTTCCATCTTCACTTTGGATTTGTATATATACATGTGTGTGAGTGTGTATATGTATGTTTGTGGGTTTTGTGTGTGTGTATCAAAACAGAACCCTCCAGAGCACAAACTCAGAAATGATGTAGAATGAACAATATCCTTCCCCTTGAACCAGATTTTGTTTCTTCTCTCTGCCTACCTGAAATCTAAATTCTGTTACATTCTCACTGCAGGATGCATGCACAGATTTAGCTGACTGTTCTGTGATCTCAGAACTAAGATCTCAAAGTTTCCTCTTTTCAAGGCTACATTTCATTCAGCTGAAGATATGTGACAGATAATTCTAGTCACTATTCTAAGTTCATCAAAAATGTTCCTTTGTTGCAGCTTTCCTCCATCTTAGATTGTTCTTAGACTGTTCAATTATATCTTGGAGATCCTGGCTTCATATTAGAAGTATAATGTATTTTGTAATAAACTCCTGAATGTAAAATGTGACATTATCTCTACTATTACTTTATCATTTCTAGGAAATTCATGTACAGGAATTTGGACAACCCTTCAAGATGAATTTCCTTATTAGACTGTGGTTATAAAATGCAATCAGTTAGCAGAGGCCACTGTCATCCAACCATTAAAATGTGTCTGCCTGAGGCTTTTAGCTTTGCTCATTATCATCTTTTGATTCCTTTGTAAATACAGTTTGCCATTTGAACTGCTTTGCTAATTATTAAAACCATATTCCATCCTTGCAAGCTGACAAAGTATACAGTATTTCATTGTAATGGAAGAATAAATCTGACCCTTCAGTGCCAGAATAAAATTGATGGCAAAAACAACTTGATAGGCCGATTCTCACAGATGCAGATTCACAGATACCATCATGTCCCTTTTTAAAGACTAGTTTTCTAAAGCCGTGTCGAGAAACCAGCTATCACAGTATTCAATAATGTACATTTGGGATCTGGATCACTGACCTACCACTAATCAGAATCTCTCTTATAAGCACAAAGATTGTGTATCATTGGTAAAGTTTATATCATTTATAAACTTAAAATTGCCAAAAATGTTTCAACAAGTTTTAAAGGTCTCTAGGTTTTCTACATAAATTTCTTTAACAACAACATTTAGAGGCCACAAATGTGTTTCTAGAATAAATTTCTTATCAATTCATTGTTAATTTTACCAGCCAAGAAGGCAAATGATTTTGTCGTTCATCTGATATAACTACTAATAAAATGTATGCACAATTTTCAATATTTAAATTATCTTCAAAATATCGAGAAGAAAAATGCCATGTATTTCCATCTTCAGTATATTTTCAAGCTATATCACCTGAACTAGGTTCTCACAATAGCTCATTTTTTATCATCTAAAGAATTACCCAACCAGTTCTCCAGAACTGGGTTTACAGACTGTTTCTTCAGCTTTCTGAGCTTCATTCATTCCCACCTTTGAAGATAGAGGCTGAACCTGCACATGAGCACTTCCAAATTTCCCTCCTTTACACCTCAGCTTTGTTTGAGAGTCACACGTGGAAGTGCTGAGGGATTACTTAAGCTCTGTGCTCAGAGAACATTCCTGGTGGGGTTTGAGGGGCCATATATGGTACAAAGCTCACATGCAGGTTACTGTGAGCAAGACACGTGCCCCGCCCACTGGACATGCTCTGTAGCACCTTCACTTCAGCTTGGACTTATTATTGTAAACCTTGCATATATGCATATCGAAGAGTCTTTTGTTTTTTCACTACAAAGGAAACTGTGCTCAAAACATAAACCATTTTAAGTCCTTACTAACTTACTTTATTTATTTATTTACTTTTGGCCACACCCTGCAGTGCTGAAGTTTACTCCTGGCTCTGCATTCAGGGATCACTCCTTGTAGGGCTCAGGGGACCATATGGGGTATCAGGGATCAAACCCAGGTCAGCCGCATGGAAGACAAGCACCCAACCCACTGTACTATTGCTCCGGCCCTCCTTTCTAACCTTAAATACATAGTAATATATGGCTTCAAGGCAGAATTATTCCTATTACTTTTGGGCAAGAGACTGAAGAAATTCTAGTGAATGAGTGTGGGGTAGGGGGATTGAGATCAGTGTAGACCTACTGTGTGTGGATGATGGGATACCTAGAGACAAGGATGAATCACAGAATCCAGAAGAGAACTTGAGAGACCAAGAAAGGGATCAAATTTAATATCTGAATTTATGACCAGAAGACTATAAAGGGAATGGGAAAATAACTCAGGGCAAAGTTTATGCCTTTCATGTATGAAGCCCTAAGTTCAATTTCCTGATTATGATCACGATCATCCTGTTGTTGGTCTATTGCCTCGAGCAGGCACCAGTAACGTCTCTTTACCCTAGCGCTGAGATTTTAAAAAGTGCCATATTCAAGGCTCTTTCAGGGTTAGGAGAATGAGACCCATCATTGTTACTGGTATTTGGCATATTGGGTACACCACGGGAAGTTTGCCAGACTCTGCCGTGTGGGCAGGTTACATTCGGTAGCCTGCCAGGTTGTCCAAGAATGAGATCATAGATGTCATGGTCGCATGCTTCCGGGAGCTGGGTTTTATAGTCTTTGGGTCTTGGCTGTTGATGGGATTACACGGGGGGGTGGGGGGGGCAGGGGGGTTAGGGCGGGGGGAGGGTAGTTGGTGGGTATGATCCCTGACTACTGGAAGGTGGAGGATCTGGGTGGAGGATGCTCAGTCCAGATAGGAGCAGGCTTGGAGATCTCAGCCCCGGGACCCGCATGCCTTTGTTTCCTGAATGACCAGGAAAATATCAGGATGGAAATAATTTAATTAGAGAAGTCATAGATTATAGAGTCCAAGTGTTAATGGTAGGAAAAACTTCTTTTCGTCTTTGGAGTCCCAAAAGTGGTTGCTATGCCCTTTTTCAGTTTTAAAAGTTCCCCACCCTTCAAATACTAGATAATCTCATTTGTATGCAGAATACAAAGAAACCAAACAAGGAGAGAAACCATTTCCAAGAAAAAAAAACCCTAGACTCTGCCCAGAGAACTGAAGTTTCCAAGAAGGGTGGGTTGCTAAAATAGGTCACAGGATTGTGGTGGATGGATATTGGCACTTTGGTGGTAAATTTAGCGTATGGTAACACAGTACTTCTTGAAATAAAATACTGATACATGTCCGTGTAACTTCAAAGTATACCTTTAAAAGAGAGAGCTTCATCCAAATCGATTTAAGTAATTTTAACATAGACACACAAAATAAATGTTCCTGTCCTAACTTGACTGAATAGTTACATAATCTTTCCATCTAAAGCCTTGATCTCTTTCTTCCCTGGCATTTTCATGATGTCACACCATTTGTATTTGAAAAGTGTGAAGAAAATACTCACACAGGGGACATCTTCATTTCCTCTTTTGGGTACTGTAGCCTAACTTTCTTTGCAAAATCCTCAACTCCTGTCAATGTGTTTTTAGCTGAACTGACCTCAGCTACAGGCTCCCAGGAGGAGCACAGATCTCAATCCGACTAATTAAATTCATCAGTCCATCAATCAATGACAACTTGTGCCAATCAGCACTAATGATGATTACCAACAGAGTGGGATACAATTTTATCAAGGCCAGATCAGATTGTGTTTGTAATGGTTTTCAAGGACTATATAAAATTCAAGTCTTTCATTCAGCTTGCATTTACTTTAAAAAAAATTGAGGCAATGTTGATTTATGACACTATATATATATATATATATTATCTATAGATACACTGTAGCACTGTTCTCTGGTTTTTCATCAATTTGCTCAAGTGGGCACCAGTAACGTCTTCATTGTGAGACTTGTTATTACTGTTTTTGGCATATCAAATATGTCACCGGGAGCTTGCCAGGCTCTGCCATGTGAGCGGGATACTCTCGGTAGCTTGCCGGGCTCTCTGAGAGGGATAGAGGAATCAAGCCCAGGTCGGCCACGTGCAAGGCAAATGCCCTACCCGCTGTGCCTTCACTCCAGTCCATGGATACATATGTGTATATATATTGACATATATACATATATATGTATATATGTAATTTGGGGCAATATTGGTGAGGCTCATGACTTCCTCCTGAGTCCATGCCTGGGATCACTCCTGGTTATACTTAGGGGGCCATACATATGTGGTGCCAAGAATTGGTTGACCACATGCAATACAATTGCCATACCTGCTGTATTATCTCTCTGTCCCCAAGAATACAATTGTACACCATTTAAAAATGTGTGTTAACAAGCGGCTCTCCGGCACGGCCATGGCACCAGAGGCAAAAAGACTTAATCCAGAGCTCGGCAGCTTGTGGCAGAAAAGTAAATGAACCATTCGTTAAACTACGGCACCATACCTCCCCAGGAAGGAAAGGCTGTTCCTCCCTTTCACCTTTTTCCCACCCGGCAGCAAGGTGGCCGCTGCCTCAGAGCTTATAGGAAAGCCAGGTATGAGCCAGTGGTGATGGGGAAACTGCAGTCTCATGGGAAGGGGGCAGTACCGCCTTGTCCTTCACACCCTACCGAGGTCACGAGCTGCCCCCCACGAGTGGCTCTTCAGGACAGCCATAACACCAGATGCACAGAAACCAATCTTCAGTCTACAGCTAGTGAGAAAGCTGATCATGATCACCCTTCAATAATAGACTACATTCTTTCTTCAGCCAGTAGTTGCAGAAAATTTGCTGAACTCTCCTGCTGTCCCGTTCAACAAAAGCAACATCTCCATAAGGAAATATTAATTCTATGAATGTGGCACTTGAGAAGTGTGAGTGAATCCAGTGTGAGTGTTGATGAATCCAGGAAAGTAATGGGCTAGTTGTGATGCTACAGATCACAGTTGTGCAAGTCCACAATGCTGGTCATTGCACTTACTTACCCTGACAGATCATAAATAAGGAAAGAACCTTCTGCCACACAAATATGATACCTTGTAAAATCACACTGATCCAAATGAAACTAAATCTGTATCAATGGGAAGTGAACAAAAACACATTAAAACCTTTTTTAAGTCTAAAAAAAAGTGTGTTACATTTTATACAATTTGCAAAATAATATAATATATAATACCTTAAAAAGTACATCACACACAGACTCAATTTCTGACACTGCATATGTTCTCCTAAGCACAGAGTCAGAAATAAGCCCCTAGCACAGCCAAGTGTGGCCCCCAAACATACATATAATATTTTATATATATGTGTAATACATACAGACATAATTTATATATTTGTGTGTTAATATATTACTAGTATGTATTACATACTGTATATATGTATGTAATAAAGTATATATGTATTATTACACTATGCAAACCATTAAAGTGCCAATAATATTCTCTCAAAAGTTCAAAAATTCAATGGACCCTTTCGTCCTTTCTAAACTCTCCCTTCTCTCTATGAAAACCCTAGCTTAAAAACAAATTAATTTGAGAACCATGATTTGCAAAGTTGTTGATAGTTTATTTTTAGAACCAAAATATTTTAACACTAATCCCACCACTCATGTCAGCTTTCCTCCACCTGTGTTCCCATATTACGTCCCCATCCCCCTTAGTTTTGCCGTCAGAGCTCATGGATTTGCTTCTGGTTTGTTTTGTCTCACTTTCTCTATTCCCTTGCTTTACTTCCTTATGTATCACATATGAGTGAGAACCTGTGGTATTTGTCCTTTCTCCTGACATAGTTAGCTTTGCCCCTCCAGTCTTGCAACCTCCTCTAGTTTCATCTATGTTGTGGCAAGAGGCAAGATTCTTTGTTTTCTTAAAGTTGACTTGTATTCTATTGTGTATAAACACCACATCTTATTTCTCCACTCATCTGTCCTTGGGCACTTGGATTCTTTCCAAATCTTGGCTATTGTAAACAGTGCTACAGTGCACTTAGGTGTGCATGTTATCTTTTGTAGGTTAGAGCTTTGGGGAAGGGGTTAGAGTCACACCAGGCTATACTCAGGGCTTACTCTAGGCTCTGTGTTCACAGATCAATCTTAGCTGTGCTCAGGGACCATATGTGGGATCTGTATTGAACTGGAATGCTCACTTAAGGCAAGTACTTTAAGCCCTGTGTTATCTCTCTGACCCCTTTAGGTTCTTTAGGTAAATACCAGTAGAGTGAAAATCACTGGGTCTTGTGTTAATTATATTTTAACATTTTTGGAAATAATGTCCATATTATTTTTTACAAAGGCTTTGCGAATCTAAATGCCCCTCAACAAGAAAAAGGACCCCAGGACTTGTTTCTGACCCTTTGATATATAGAGACTGTTCTCACTGGTGTGAGGTGATAAAATCCTTATAGTTTTGACATAAATTTCCCTGGTTATAAGTGATAACTACCATCTTTCTTATGCCTCTTAGCCATCTACATGTCATCCTCAGTGATGATCATTTACTTTCTTTCCCTATTTTTAAATTTTTGTCAATGTCATTGAGTTTTATAAGTTCTTTTTATATCTTGATCATTATCTTCTTATGTATGGTGTGATAATATTTTTTCCCATTTAGTGGGATGATGTTTACCTTAATTATAATTTCTTCTGCAGTGCAAGAAATTTTTACTTTGACATAATGCCATTTTTTAATTTTTGCTTTCATTTACCTTTTGTTTGGAATGGAATCCTTAAATATTACAAGTCAATAATAGAGCATTTTTCCCTACATTTTCCTAAAATTATTTTGTGGTTTCAGGTCTAATATATTTTAAACTATTTTGAGTTAACTTTGATATGTGATATTAGAGAGCATTCCTGTTTTTTTTTTTTTTGCAAGTGACCATCCAGTTTTTCCAGCACCATTCTATTAAAAAAACATTTCTTTCTCCATTTTATGCTCTTGTTTCCTTAGTCCATATTTATCTATCCACATATGTGGAGGGTTATTTCTAAATCTCAATTATGTTTAATTTATTTGAGTGTCTACTTTCATTCTATAATATCACAGTTTTTTTCCCTCTAGCTTTATGATTTAGTTTGAGTAGGAGAATATGATACTTCCTATTCAATTTCCTTGGATTTAACCTGCATTATTTTGGATTAGAAAGATTTTTTTTACATCTGGCTAACATATAAAATTTTCATATTGTTTGTTTTGATGCTATGCTATTTATAAGAGAGAGTCTAAAGTGTGTACTCATTCAATGAATATTTTATTAAAGTCTAATTCTCCCTTCAGAATAATTTTTCTTTATTTTTAGCCTCATTTGATTAATATTAAATGTATGACAACTCCCGCAATTGTGGGACACATAACTTGGACTAAGTCAAACAAACAAACACTATCCTCTCATTGTTCATTAATTTGCTCAAGCGGGCCCAGTAACGTCTCTATTTCGAGACTCGCTGTTACTGTGTTTGGCATATCAAATACGTCACGGGTAGCTTGCCAGGCTTTGCCATGCGGGCAAGATACTCTTGGTAGCTTGCCAGGCTCTCCGAGAGGGGCAGAGGAATCGAACGCAGCTCGGCCTGGTTGGCTAAGTCAGTTATAGATTTTCTTGGGTCCTCTGAAAAAAGAATCACCCCATTCTCTGGGATTGCTTACTGTAAGTCTAAAGCAGTAAGCACATATTTGGAAACCAGGAGGTGTATATAGGATATTACACCTACTGCAAAGGAAAGCCTAACTTAGGCATAGAGGAACAGTAGTGGTTTAATAAAGACTTTGAATTTGGACCTCACAATGCCTCATGAAGTCATGGCTGAGACTTTCCAGCTATGGACCCAAACAAATCCCATTTGTTTGCCCTAAACTAGTTTAGATTAGATTTTTTTGACTTGGGGATAAAAGTATTTACTGTTTGTTGGCACCAAGATGTCAATGCTTAAGGCTATTGTCAGTGTCACAAGATTCCAGAAACCCATGAGGATGATGTTTCTGAAATTTGGCATCTTGGTATTTGCTGATATGGTATTAGTTGATGGTGACTAGTTGACTTCTCTGAAAGCACTCTCGGTTCTCTCGGAGACTGAAATACACAGGTACTAAGGGAGGATTTTGAAATGTTTTCATATAAAATTTGAACTGGATAATAGACAAATCTAACCCAGCATTGAGAATCCTGTGAAAGCATTGCACTGATAGGCCCTCCTAAGATTCTCTGAGATATACTGCTCTTGGCTGTACTATGTTGCTCAAAAAAGGAGGGGGTGGTCATGTTAACATAAAGGGATGGCAAGCAAATTAGATTTTGTATCTCCTCAATGCTAAGTTTCAAATTCTGTTAATCAACCATGCATTTAGATCACCACATCTCCTTAGGATTTTTTCCCACTACTTTATAACCATAAAAAGACACATCAGCCCCAAAAAATTATATTTTGAAAGAAATTTTTCTTCTCTAAGATTTTAAATTTCATGTAGTTAGTGACAAAACTCATTTAAAAGACAAAAGGAGGGATCAGAGAGATAACTCCATGAGCTGAGTTCATCTCTTGCTTGTAGGAGGTCAAGGTTTGATCACGAGCATCACACAGTCACCTACCCATTGAATATAGGTCTGGGTCCCACCTGAGCATCCTAAGATGTGACCTCCTAGTCCCTCAAAAGTACAAAGTATAGACTGAATTTTTATCCCAATTTTCTAAAAATTTATACCAGTGATGACAAGAACTAAAATATTGATTGCAAAAAAATAATTTTGGGCTTAGTGGGGTTTTTTGGTTTTTTTTTTTTTAGGGATGGAGAGAGTTGGGGCTACACGTGAAGTGATCATGCTCACTCCTGGATCTACTGGTGGTACTCAGCAGGCCATATGCAGTGCTGGCAATCAAACCAGGGTTAGACATATGCAAGGCAAACATTTTAACCCCTGTCCTACATTTCTGGCCCCCAAATTCTGAGTTTCTCTAGGGTGCTATGTTACAAAATTTCATAAAGAAGCCTAGCATTTAAGCTCTTTCACATAAAATCACATCGAAGATGATTTAGTTTTTAGTTTATCACCTTTTCAAATTATTAGATTTCTAATAAGAACTCTCATGATACACTTTCAAATGCTGTACACAGGGATTTGATGACACAAAATTTAGAAGTATATTTTCATTATTTACACTTTTCAATGGAATTTTAGAACCTCTTTATCTTTTATGAAATAACAATTATATTATTATTTCAGGGATAGATTCTTGCCCTGGTTCTGCCACCAAAAAAAACCTAGATGAAAAACCTTCCCTCTCTGAGCCCAGGTTTTAGACATAAAATGCAAGAATTGAGAAGATGAGCCCTCAGATCTTTCCCAACTTTGATTCTTTGCTTTATGTATAACATAAGTATTACTTACAAATAGAAATTAGCAGGTGTTCAATATAAAAACTTCCATATGCCATCATGTCAAGGATTAGGTTCAAAACCTCTAAGGCAATCAAGTGATTAAAACAGTTGCTTGTGTAGAGGAAAGATGTAAGAGCAAGTGTACGCTGATTTTTGCTGGATGTTACATAAATTGCTTTTAGAAGATGTTTAGATTTCCTGACATGATAAGATCACTTAGAGGAACTTGTATCTTGGCAATACTTCTGCAAATAAAGACCAACATTCACTCCTGCCTCAGTAAGTATGAAGATGAACTGCTTCCGGGACACTCCAAGAAATAACTCAGTGTACTGGTCAGAGCAATGAGCTCAGCATACTATATGAGACTCTGCTACTTCAAGAAAGACACAGTTACAAAGTGACAGAGTCACATCCTTTCTGAGGACTGTGAATTCCATGACCAAGTGGCTGATGTGGGCTTCTCGTCACAACTCTCAGCAGGCACTCTGTGACTCAAGGCACCCAGTCTTGAATTCCCATAATTAAATTAGGTCATAAAATTTACAAATTTATAGTTCCTGCCACATCAGAGCAATGTGGGAATTATTGTGTGCTCCAACATTAATGATGGTTATTTCTAGGCAGAAGAATTAAAAAATTGTTTGTACTTGCCTGTATTACTTCAATGTTTCAAAAAAAAGGTGAACAAACATAAATTTTGTCCCAAAATGAAGTGACTATGAAACAAGAATAATAAATATAGTATTAATAACACAAGAGGCCAGGGAAGAAATAAATGAATATATAAAAAGAGAATCAACAGTAGATTTTAAATCTGTTAGATAGATTGATTTCTGACTATGACTCAACTGAAACTTTTTGTTATAGTTGTAAACATTTCCAAGTATATCTCTCATTTAGTGTCCCTGTAGAAATTAATAATGAAGGTGCTTTCAATTTTTTTATAAACTGATATAATTTGCCAAGATCTAATGTAATTATATAGAAATATTGCTGTTGATTTTGACAATTAAAATTTGGCTATATATATATATATTCTTTCATATATATATATATCTCAAATATTGTCCACACTTTTTAAGGACCCATACTGGTTACTAGACATTCTACCCTTTATTTTTGGAAGTGTCTATCATTTTAAATAGGCAATAATTCTTGAGGCTCTATTTAACCTAACAATTTATGAAAAGAAGTTGAACAGAAATAAACACAGGGAAATTATAATGTATAAATCTCCCTCTGACAAATTTCAGATATTTACAGACTTTAACTAGTGCCATAGGTGTTAATTAATTACAAGGGAGATTTATCACTATGCTCATGGATTATATCAATGTAACTCTACCATTCTTCTGCGATGGTCTGCTTCTGACCTTTTTTTCTTAGCTGAACTTTTTTGTTCTGCTGATGTCACCCCAGTTTCATGCTGTGTCCCCTATTTATAATTTTATTTCAGGGTGACACAGGTTTTGCTCAGGGTTTACTCCTGGTTGAGCTCAGGGACCATATATTGCTGTACGAGACTGAACATACCAAATTGGCTGAAAACAAGGCAAGTGCCTCACCCACTATTTCCATTTCTCAAACTCACTAATTCTATTTCTCAAACTCATTTATGAAATTTTCACCAGTGGTTCTGTTGGAATATCCCGGGGGTTCACATGATCCTGTTTGAGAATTGCTGGTTTACACAATATTCTTGTGCCCTGACTTTTCAAAATCTTATACCTCTAATGTTGTCTCCATCCCCTGGGGACCCACTCTCATGGAACATCTTAAGTGGTATTTTCATGGCTCAACCAAACACTGCAATTAGCAAATGAAATTTTTAGTTCTTATATAAGAAGAAGTGAAAAGAGCCCCTTTTTTCATTCCCTGAAGTGTTACTATTTTCTTCTTATGGTAACCACTCATTTATTGAAAAATAAAAAGCAAAACAAAATCCACTTACTTTGTTTTCAAATTCTGTAATGTAGAACTCTGGAGATGGCAAAGCAAGAACTACCATATAAACCTTTCTTTCTTCACAAACACAATTACCAGTGTGATCTCTCTCTGTCTCTCTCTCCCTCTCTGCCTCTCTCTCTCTCACACACACACTCACACATACACACAAAGATGAAATCCCCTTACAATGAAAACTTCTGTTAAGACACACATGATTGCTCATAACACCATTTGATAAATGGATATTCCCACTACAAAGAACATGGACATGTTTCATATTCATTGTTATGGGATTTGGTACTGCTCCTTAAAAAAAAGAGACCAAGTTAGAAACTAAAGATGACAACACTGAATCTCACTAATTGAAATAATGAGCAGGCATCCATGGGTGGAAGATTTTCTCAAAGACAAGGTTTGTTAATGTCTCAATGTAGCCACATTTTCCAGACTACAGTGTATACAGAATGCCTTTCCATCATTACAGAACTGAGTCAAGAGATGCCCAGTGGGAGAAGGCTAGTAATAGCTCCAAGAAGTGGCATTCCAGAGCACTAAATTATACTTGAGATTTCAATTAGAACTTCATACCCACAGGTGGATTTTGTCCAAGACTTCCCTTTGGGCCCTTGCTCTCTCTTGAGCCAAGAAAACTATCAACCATGTATGGGGCTTTGTTTTCTGGGTGTGTTGTGAGACAATAGAATAATGAATAGCAAACTCAACTGGTGCCAGAGCTCTGTCCCACAAGCCTGGCATCTGGGCGTCTGGTGTTTTTACTCAGAGCAGCTGTGTAAGTTTGGAAAGACATTCCAATTTGAAGATCCATTAACCCCTCCTTGGGGCCACATTTTGGTATTAACATTTTTAAAATATAAATAAGTGTTGAATCCTGTTGAACCCAAGCCCAGACTGTGTTATTCTAAAAAAAGACTTGTAAGAGATAATCTTTAAGGCCTCACAGAATTATGTACTTTGAAACTTACATTTTGAGAGGTGTTGGCAGTTATCTTGATAATCTGATGAAAATGGTATTTTATTGGTTCTCTTGGCTTTGTGAAATGCTTAGTGAGTATGTTGAAATAATGCCATTTACGTCATATGAGGCCTAGTACTATATGAATGAGTTAATAACCTTTAAAATTCTTGTGAGCTGATAGAAAGACTGTCTCTTATTTCATTCAACAAATATTTATTGACACTTATATTGTCTATGCCATTGTTATTAGGTATGCTTTATATTCTGCAGGAAACAGAATAAAATTCTTACTATCATTCTATTACATATAAACTAGATTTGTCATTTCTACCCACAATCCAAGGATACGTGAAAAATAGGAACAGGAACTTTTTGAGGGGGGTTGAGTTTGATAAGGACACTCAGATGTGCTCAAGGGAAACTCCTAGCTCTGTGCTTGGGGTGAGTCACTCTTGATGGTGTTCAGGGGGGCAGTTGATGTCTTAGGTTAACCTGGATCTCCTGCAATCAAAACACACAACTCCAGCCCATTGTGCTCTTTCTCTGACCCAGACACCAGGGCTTTGGAGATAGCACTGAAATGATCCGATTCTTTGGATCGAGACTGTTCTCTCATGCTTTTCTCTTAATATTCCTGTTAAACTAGACATTTCCATATGAAAAGTTAATTCCTTGTTTCTTTTTTACTACTGAGTTTAATGACTACCCCATCTTGCTTCTGGAACATTGTTGTCCACACCTTTACGTGTTCAATAATCACTCTTGATTGTTCAAAATCCTAGTCAAAGCTTCCTACTATGTCCACCACCCAAATGTCTAAGGCTAAAGTGTGTTCTTCCTCTGAGCCCTTCTAGCATCTTCTTTTCCCCCATTCTAGGTAAATTATATTAAAAAAATTTATATAGTCCCACCTACTCTTCTTTCCTTCCTGAGCATCTCTCCCCTGAATATCTAACAGATTCCATATATGACTAATGACTTAGATTCAATGGGGGTCGGGGAACATAGAAATAGTGCAGTGGGCAGGGCACTTGCCTTGCATGCACCTGACCCAGGTTCAATCCCTTGCAGAGCATGCATTTCCACAAACCCACCAGGATTATCAGGATGCATACCCAGGAGTAAACCCTGAGTACCACTGAATATGGGCCCAAACCATCCCCCACCCAAGAAAAAGACTCAATAAGGGTAACTATAATTATAATATTTACACATTAGATCTTTTAATACCTAATTATGCTACATAATTTTAATTAGATTGACAGTTTGTGTTTAAACAGATTTGGCAATGTTTGTGACCATTCTTTACCACTGTCAGTCAGAACCTGTCAGGAAATCCTACATTTGATAACTTAATAGGGTATGTTGGAAGTCCAAAATGTTCTACATGAAACTGTGAGGCAATTCATAAAGAGAGCAACAGTAGGAAGCCCAAGAGAGGAGGTCAGGTTAACTGAGCCAAATGGTCAATATTTCCATACTATGACAAAGGTTCTCCAGTGGAAGTGTTTCTTTATTTTTCATATATGAACAAGATTATCAAGTATTTTTTTCTGCTAATTCTCTTCACTTAGCATGACACCCTTCAGTTCAATCCCAGTTGCAGCAAAGTACAATATTTCATTTTTCTCTCATAGCTGTGTTGTGTTCTCTTCTATGCTATGTATAAACCAGAATGTTTTATCCACTTTTCTAGTTGTTGGGCAGTTGGGTTGTTTCCAGATGTTGGTTATTAGAAAATATGATGTGAAGAATATAAATGTGCAAATGTACTTGCAAATGAATGTTTTTGTATTCTCAGGATGTAAGTCCTAGAGTGAAAACTTTGTCTTATATGGAAGTTTGTGTTCTCAAATTTTTGAGGAACTTTTTTAAGTTTTTTTCCATAAAGGATGGACTAGACAAGAGTCCATCCAACAGAGAATGAGAGTTTCTTTTCTTCACCACATTTTCACAACTGTATAATACAAGCCATTCTCACAAGTGTGAGATGATATTTATCATTTCCATTTCCATTTCCCTGATAATAATGTTTAATACTTTTTCTGTTGGTCATCTTTATGCCTTCTTTATTAAAAACATTTTATTGAATCAACATGAGATACAGTTATAAAGCTGATCATGATTGAGTTCAGTCATACAATATTCCAATACCCATCCCTTCACCAGTGTACATTTCCTACCACCAATTCTCTAATTTCCTACCACCATTTCTCAAATTTTCCTCCCGCCACCCCCAAGCCTGCCTCTATGATAGGCACTTTTCTTCTTTATCTCTCTCATTCTCTCTCTTTCTTTTTCCTGGTTTCCAAGGGTTATGCCTTTTTTTTCCTTAAGGAAGTGTCTACTCAGCCTCCCCTCTCCATTTTTAATTGGATTGCTTTTCTATTGTAGTATCGTGATTGTTGTATACATCTTGAATAGAGTTATTTATCCAATGTGTGTTATGTGAATATTTCATCCCAACCAGTAGGGTATTTTTATTTGGGACTTTCTTTTTTTTTTGGTAATCATTTTTCTTTTACTCATATTCCAGTTTCTATCCAATGCCTTTCACTAGTTAAAGTAGCCAGGAGAAATCAAGAGTTTAAAAAACATAGGTGGCACAGTTCAGTTACTTACAGCAAAGAAAAAAGCAAGGGAATGGTGGATAATGGATCTGGAAGAAATCATTTAAATCACTAGCATCATGTTATTCATAAAAAATGCTCCATAGACTATATTCAAATGATATAAAGTAATTTAAATGATATTTATCTTAAATGAAAAATCCAATTACATCATAAGATTTTTGAAGATGAATGATGTGTATAAAATTTATTAGTCACAATAGCAAGCAACTTACACAGATTTAATTCCCATGGCATTCTTCAAAGATATAAAATAAATGCTACTAAAATATTTATGGAACCAACTACTCAAGTAGCTGATGCAATTTTGAGGGAAAATGCTGGGAGGCATTTTAGTCCCTGATTTTAAACTGTTCCATAAAACTATAATAATCAAAACAGTGTAGTAATGAAGGTAAAGGAAAAAGGTAAAGGTCTTCCCGTTGTTCATCGATTTGCTCGAGCGGCCCCAGTAACATCTCCATTGGAGACTTTGTTGTTTCTGTGTTTGGCATATCAAATACGTCACAGGGAGCTTGCCAGGCTCTGCCGTGCAGGCGAGATACTCTCGGTAGCTTGCCGGGCTCTCCGAGAGGGGCGGAGGAATCGAACTCGTTGGCCACGTGCAAGGCAAATGCCCTGCCGCTGTGCTATTGCTCCAGCCCGTAGTAATGAAATAAAGACAAATTCCCCAAAACATGGAACAGACAGGAGCCCAGAAGTAAACTTCTAGATGTATGCAGTTAATTTATGAGAAAGGTGCCAAAAGCATTTTATTTTTGAACAAAAGCCTTTTCAACATGTGTCATGAAAACTGGTTTGAAACATGCAAAAAACTGTAACTGGACCCCTATCTCGTACCCACAAGAAACAGAAATGGTTAAAGACTTTGATATTAGACACAAGTCCATAAGCAGACCTCTCCAACATATTGGTTTCAAATATCTTTAATGATTTAATCTCATTGGTGAAAAAAACTAAAAAAGTCAAGGGGACGACATCAAATCAAACATCTTCTGCACTATCGAAGAATCTATGGCAAAAATTTAAAAGACACACTAGCAAATGGAATAAAATATTTGTGCACTCTACATCTGATAAAGGACTAATATCCAAGATGCACAAAGTGGTCACAAAACTTAACAACAACAAAAAAGACCTCATCAAAAAACAGAAAGAGCTACAAATGTTGCCTTAAAAAAAGACATGCAGATAGCCAATATGAAAGAGTGTTCATCTTCACTAATTGTCAAAGAGGTACAGCCAAAACAACAGTGAGAATAAAGTTCAAATGCAACCAATGCTGATGGGGATGTGATGAAAAAGAGCCCTTATTTACAACTGGTAGGAATATATACTATTTCAGTCTCCTTATAAAGTAGTGGGTTGGAGCAATAGTACAGTGGGTAGGGTGTTTGCCTTACATGCAGATGACCCAGGTTCGATTCCTCTGCTCCTCTCAGAGAGCCCAGAAAGTTACCGAGAGTATCTCGCCTGCACGGCAAAGCCTGGCAAGCAGGCTACCCATGGCATATTTGATGTGCCAAAACAGTAACAACAAGTCTCACAATTTGTTGTGAGACATTACTGGTGCTCACTCGAGCAAATCGATGAACAATGGGAGGACAGAGCTGCACTGCCACAGTGCTATAAAGCAGTATGGAGACATCTCAGAAACTTAAAAAATAGAAAAACTGTATGATCATCAATCCCAACCCTAGGTATCTACCCAAAGAACACAAAAATACTAATTTGAAAATATGTAGGCACACCTATGTTCACTACAAACTATTTTCAATAGCTAGGTCTTAGAATAACCCAGAAGCACACAGTCAATGAATGGATAAAGAAATTGTGTCATTAATACATGCACAATGGAAGTCTACTCAGCTGTAAGAAAAGAAGAAACAATATCTTCTGCTAGAACTTGGATGGAAGTAGTGGGTGTCATGTTAAGCAAAATAAATAAGAACGAAGACAAATGCCAGATGATCTCACTCATTGGTGGTAAAGAAACAACGAAAGGGAATGGCCATATCCAACAACAACAACAAAAATATTGACAACTGAACTGAATAATTAAGCAAGGGTGGTATGCATTATCCAAAAAGACAGGAGAGAGTTTGAGAAAAGGCTTGGGATGGAGTGGCCAAGAAAGGAACCAGGAACAGAGGTAATTGGATTTAGGATATCTGGTTCTGATGATGCAGCAAGTTTGTATGCCAAAACCATAAACATTAATAATTTTGTAAACCACATTAGCTTAATATAATGTATGGTGGTAATAAATAATTAAAGTAAAATAATTATTCTCCATAAATGTCATGTTGGTTTTTAATATTATTATCATTTTCCAATTTTCTTTTGTAGGATTTCTATAATTTTGCATGCTCTGTCTAGGGAAGTTCTTGTCTGGATTAACTGCTGTGGTATAACATCTAAATGTGCCTGCTTTAGAGCAGATTTCACAGTTTCCTATTTTATTTTCCCCCATCAAACTCTATACTGTACACTTTTGATAATGTACAGTATAAAACATAGAAATAGATAAGTATTAGTGTCAGGTCTCCTATGGCTCTAAATGATCCTTATCTTCTGGCATTTATGCTCCGATAGTTCCTTCTCCTTTGATTCAGTTGTTTAATTGTGTATCACTTTCAAGTGATTGTTAGGTCATAAATGGTAATGTACTTTCAACATGGGATACAGATTAGTTGCCATATAAACAACGACATTAGTTTCCATATAAATTGTCAGGACACCAACTTGCTAATCCCCAAATGACTATGTTGATGGAAGGATGGAAGGAAAAGGAAGGAGGAAAGAAGGAAAAAAGGAAGGAAGGAAGTGAAAAAAGGAAGGGAGGGAGGGAGAGAAGGAGGGAAGGAGGGAAGGAGGGATGAAGGAGGGAAGGAGAGAGGGAAGGAGGGAGGGAGGGAGGGAGGGAGGGAGGGAGGGAGAAAGGAAGGAAGGAGGGAGAGAAGGAAGGAGGGAAAGAAGGAAGAAAAGAAGGAAGAAAAGAAAGAAGGAAGGAAGGAAGGAAGGAAGGAAGGAAGGAGAAAAGAAGAAGGGAGAGAAGGGGGTAGGGAGGAAGAGAAGGAGGTAGGGAGGGAGAGAAGGAAAGAAGGAAGGAAGGAAGGAAGGAAGGAAGGAAGGAAGGAAGGAAGGAAGAAGGAAGGAAGGAAGGAAATATCTGCAATCATGAGAGATTAGAAGTGAAGAGTGCTTGATTAATCCTTACCCAATTCCTAATCGTGAGATTTTTTATAAGCATAATAATGTTATAAGATAATTTGTTATTCAGTGTTTAGTTACTTGAAGGAGAATTTGTAAACTTGTCTTAATAATGTTAGTATTATTTATTTCACCATATTTCAAATGTCTCCTAAACAAAATATGAGTGATTATTTTGTAAACTAGGAATTTAGGGATGAAAGGAGTTTTTAACATTATTATCTTACAATTGAGAAAACTAACAAAGTTAAAACTTGCTCAAGCTTCTGAGCTGGTAGCAACAAATCTTGTTTCCAAACCTTGACTTCTAATCCAGTCCCATCAGTTTTATGTGGCTGGGGATGTTCGTTACTATGCAAGGCAGAAAGAGAGAAAGAGAGAGAGAGAGAGAGAGAGAGAGAGAGAGAGAGAGAGAGAGAGAGACTGGGTAGAAACTTATTGATGACCCTCAGTTTAGAATGTGTGTTCCTTGTTGATAGCCTATTTCAAATAAAGAATAAAAGAGTTCAACATGCAATCATAGAACTGCTGTATGGTGGGTAGGTAGGCAGGAGTTATTTTGGGCTGTTACAAAATACGATATACAACTGCTTGTGTTCATTGTCCTCTATTAATAATTTTCAGACCCCCAAATCCAGGCACCTTGAAAATCTACTCACAGATTTTTCTTTCCAGGGATTTGGTCAAGATTATAGACACATGTGCTCGCAATGTACAGACTCTATGTTACAATATGTTTCTCATTTATGATTTCGCAGAAGACATCTAACATCTAGAGGTCCCACAGACTTAACACCTGTCTGATAATAAAGACATTATTTTTCTCTGACAGGGCTAACAGAAAAATATACATCAATACTTTTCTAGTTATTAATTAGTTCACAAGAATTAAAATGTTGCAATCCGATATTTACAGCATTCAGCCAAAGAGAAGGACAACATGGAGGGCGGGACCCGCAGATCCCGAAGGAAAAAAAAAAAAACAGGTTCCAAAAAGAGCCGAGATCATCGGGAAGCCCCAGATGGGGTAGGTTTCGCATCCCGCCTCCCCCAGATGGAACCCCGGTGACCAGAAGCCTCTACAACCACAGCTCGAGTATGCAGGAACTAGGACTTTTCCTCAAATCTCCCGGGACTACACCTCCCAGGTAACCTCTGATTCCGGAAGTCACACCCACAGCCCGCCCCCCAGCGCCATATTTACAGCATTCAGCCAAAGAGAAGGACAACATGGAGGGCGGGACCCGCAGATCCCGAAGGAAAAAAAAAAAAACAGGTTCCAAAAAGAGCCGAGATCATCGGGAAGCCCCAGATGGGGTAGGTTTTGCATCCCGCCTCCCCCAGATGGAACCCCGGTGACCAAAAGCCTCTACAACCACAGCTCGAGTATGCAGGAACTAGGACTTTTCCTCAAAACTGCGCGGCCGCGCAACATCTCTCTACATACAAAGTGATCCATATATACAAAGTAAACCACCCAACGTTTCTCTCTGAAAATCATAGTTAAGTTTGGAGCACGGCCACAGCCCCAGAAACACAAGGACTTAATGCATAACCCAGCAGCTTGGAGCAGAAAAGTGAATGGGCTATGCGTTAATCCAGGCCATCATGACTGTCCAGAGGGGAAAGGGTGTTGCCCCATTCGCCCTCTCCTCTCTGGAAAGAAAGATGGCGGCCACATGGGAGCCTTGTGGACAGCAGGCATGAGCCGGGGGAGTGGGGGCGACTAAAACCTCATGGGAAGGGGTGCGTTCCGGTCCGTCCTTCACACCCTACCGAGGTCACCAGTTGCCCCCCACGAGCGGCTCTCCAGCACGGCCACAGCCCCAGAAGCACAAGGACTTAATGCAGAACCCAGCAGCTTGGAGCAGAAAAGTGAAAGGACTATGCGTTAATCCAGGCCATCAAGTCTGCCAGAGGGGAAAGGGGGTTGCCCCATTCGCCCTCTCTTCTCTGGAAAGAAGGATGGCAGCCGCATGGGAGCCTTGTGGACAGCAGGTATGAGCCGGGGCTGTGGGGGCAACTAAAACCTCATGGGAAGGGGGGCGTTCTGGTCCGTCCTTCACGCCCTACCGAGGTCACCAGTTGCCCCCCACGAGCGGTTCTCCAGCATGGCCACAGCCCCAGAAGCACAAGGACTTAATGCAGAACCCAGCAGCTTGGAGCAGAAAAGTGAACGGACTATGCGTTAATCCAGGCCATCAAGTCTGTCGGAGGGGAAAGGGTGTTGCCCCATTCGCCCTCTCTTCTCTGGAAAGAAGGATGGCAGCCGCATGGGAGCCTTGTGGACAGCAGGTATGAGCCGGGGCTGTGGGGGCAACTAAAACCTCATGGGAAGGGGGATGTTCCGGTCCATCCTTCACGTCCTACTGAGGACACCAGTTGCCCCCCGCGAGCGGCACTCCAGCACGGCCACGGCCCCAGAAACACAAGGACTTAATGCAGAACCCAGCAGCTTAAAGCAGAAAAGTGAACGGACTATGCGTTGATCCAGGCCATCAAGTCTGTCGGAGGGGAAAGGGTGTTGCCCCATTCACCCTCTCTTCTCTGGAAAGAAAGATGGTGGCTGCATGGGAGCCTTGTGGACAGCAGGTATGAGCCGGGGGAGTGGGGGCGACTAAAACCTCATGGGAAGGGGGACGTTCCGGTCCATCCTTCACGTCCTACTGAGGTCACCAGTTGCCCCCCGCGAGCGGCACTCCAGCACGGCCACGGCCCCAGAAACACAAGGACTTAATGCAGAACCCGACAGCTTGGAGCAGAAAAGTGAACGGACTATGCGTTGATCCAGGCCATCAGGTCTGTCCGGAGGGGAAAGGGTGTTGCCCCATTCACCCTCTCCTCTCTGGAAAGAAAGATGGCGGCCACATGGGAGCATTGTGGACAGCAGGCATGAGCCGGGGGAGTGGGGGCGACTAAAACCTCATGGGAAGGGGGACGTTCCGATCCGTCCTTCACGTCCTACTGAGGTCACCAGTGGCCCCCCGCGAGCAGCTCTCCAGCATGGCCACAGCCCCATAAGCACAAGGACTTAATGCAGAACCCGGCAGCTTGGAGCAGAAAAGTGAACGGACTATGCGTTGATCCAGGCCATCAGGTCTGTCCGGAGGGGAAAGGGTGTTGCCCCAGTCGCCTTCTCCTCTCTGGAAAGAAAGATGGCGGCCGCATGGGAGCCTTGTGGACAGCAGGTATGAGCCGGGGGTGTGGGGGGCGACTAAAACCTCATGGGAAGGGGGGTGTTTCGGTCCGCCCTTCACGCCCTACCGAGGTCACCAGTTGCCCCCCTATGAGCGGCTCTCGAGCACGGCCACAACCCCAGAAGCACAAGGACTTAATGCAGAACCCAGCAGCTTGGAGCAGAAAAGTGAAAGGACTATGCGTTAATCCAGGCCATCATGTCTGCCCAGAGGGGAAAGGGTGTTGGTCCCTTCCGCCCTCCTCCCTCTGGAAAGAAAGATGGTGGCCACATGGGAGCCTTGTGGACAGCAGGTATGAGCCGGGGATGTGGGGGCGACTAAAACCTCATGGGAAGGGGGGCGTTCCGGTCCGTCCTTCACGCCCTACTGAGGTCACCAGTTGTCCCCCGCGAGTGGCTCTCCAGCACGGCCACGGCCCCAGAAGCACAAGGACTTAATGCAGAACCCGGTAGCTTGGAGCAGAAAAGTGAATGGACTATGCGTTAATCCAGGCCATCAGGTCTGTCCAGAGGGGAAAGGGTGTTGCCCCAGTCGCCTTCTCCTCTCTGGAAAGAAAGATGGCGGCCGCATGGGAGCCTTGTGGACAGCAGGTATGAGCCGGGGTAGTGGGGGCGACTAAAACCTCATGGGAAGGGGGGCGTTTTGGTCCGCCCTTCACGCCCTACCGAGGCCACCAGTTGCCCCCCACTAGCGGCTCTCCAGCACGGCCACGACTCCAGAACACAGAAACCAATTTCTTAACTATCTGACTTTCAGTAGAAATACTTCCAGGGTCAATAAGTAAAATAGCAGAAATCCAAAACCAACATTTAATTCTTGAACCCAGCTCTAGAAAGCAAATCACTTCACAATGCTTTTTCAGCATGTCTGATTTGGGGGGGGGGGGTAAACTCTAAATAATAGTGGTGAATCTTTTATTGAAACAATGAATCTAATCAAAGCAGATAGAGTGTTAACTAGAATTCATCTGCCCCTCAGGGACTGGGAGGGGTGGGGGGTGGGGTTTTATTGGGGTTCTTCATGGTAAAAAATAAGTTTTGGTAAAGGGAAATGTGTTTGATATTTGCATGACTGAGACCTAAACCTGAAAGCTTTGTAACCTTTCCCACGGTGATTCAATAAAGAAATAAAAAAAAAATGTTGCAATCCCTGAAATATATTTTGTTCCTGTTCTTTATTGCTTTCCAGTATAAAATAATGCCCTAATCGGGGCCAGCGTGATAGTACAGCAGGTAGGGTTTTGTACACAATATTGGTGCCTTGCACTCAGTCAACGTGGGTTTAATCCACAGCATCCCTTGTGGTCCCTTGAGCCTTCCAGAAGTAATTCCTGAGCACAGAGCAGGAGTAAGCCCTGAACAGTATGGGTGTGGCCCAAAATCAAAACAGAAAAATAATAATAATGCCATAATTTGTTCCAAGTTGGGCACTTTGGTCAAAACTAGGGTGTGACATAGTCACTACAAATAATACCTTACTCTCTACTGCTTCTACTCTGAAATCTCTGAACCCACTTATCAGACTTAAATAAACACCAAGGGTGGTGGAAAAATCATGAAATGATAAGATTTGTAAAATAACAAGGATTGTTATTGAGAAGATTTGTAAAATAACAAGGATTGTCCTCAGCTTGGGAGGATCATTCTCATGGTTATCATTGTCTGACCTAGATATTAGAATCTCCCAGAGAAGTTGACTTTCGCCAATATGCTGCAATTAAATAATTCAAATTTGTTGGAATGGAGCTCAGATTTTCTTTTTAATCAGCTTTCCAGGCGTTTCCAGTTTATTTATTTATTTATTTTTTATTTATTGAATCACTGTGGGAAAGGTTACAAAGCTTTCAGGTTTATGTCTCAGTCATGCAAATATCAAACACATTTCCCTTTACCAATACTTATTTTTTACCATGAAGAACCCCAATAAAACCCCACCCCCCACCCCTCCCCGTCCCTGTGAGGCAGATGAATTCTAGTTAACACTCTATCTGCTTTGATTAGATTCATTGTTTCAATAAAAGATTCACCACTATTATTTAGAGTTTACCCCCCCCCCCCCAAATCAGACATGCTGAAAAAGCATTGTGAAGTGATTTGCTTTCTACAGCTGGGTTCAAGAATTAAATGTTGGTTTTGGATTTCTGCTATTTTACCTATTGACCCTGGAAGTATTTCTACTGAAAGTCAGATAGTTAAGAAATTGGTTTCTGTGTTCTGGAGTCGTGGCCGTGCTGGAGAGCCGCTCGCGGGGGGCAACCGGTGGCCTCGGTAGGGCGTGAAGGGTGGAGCGAAACGCCCCCCTTCCCATGAGGTTTTAGTCGCCCCCGCACTCCCGGCTCATACCTGCTGTCCACAAGGCTCCCATGTGGCCGCCATCTTTCTTTCCAGAGAGGAGAGGGCGAATGGTGCAACACCCTTTCCCCTCCGGCAGACTTGATCGGCTGGATCAACGCATAGTCCGTTCACTTTTCTGCTCCAAGCTGCTGGGTTCTGCATTAAGTCCTTGTGCCTCTGGGGCCATGGCCGTGCTGAAGAGCCGCTCGCGGGGGGCGACTGGTGACCTCGGTAGGGCGTGAAGGACGGACCGGAACGCCCCCCGACCCATGAGGTTTTAGTCGCCCCCACTCCCCCGGCTCATACCTGCTGTCCACAAGGCTCCCATGCAGCCGCCATCCTTCTTTCCAGAGAAGAGAGGGCGAATGGGGCAACACCCTTTCCCCTCTGGGCAGAAATGATGGCCTGGGTTAACTCATCGTCCGTTCACTTTTCTGCTTTAAGCTGCTGGGTTCTGCATTAAGTCCTTGTGTTTCTGGGGCTGTGGCCGTGCTCCAAACTTAACTCTGATTTTCAGGGAGAAAGATTGGGTGGTTTACTTCTCATTGATCACTTTGTATATAGAGAGATGTCGCGCGGCCGCATAAGCGGCCGCGCGGTTTTGAGAAAAAGTTCTCGTTCCTGCATGCTCGAGCTGTGTTTGTAGAGGCTTCTGGTCACCGGGGTTCCATCTGGGGGAGGCGGGATGCGGCACCTACTCCATCTGGAACTTGCCGGTGATCTCGGCTCTTTTTGGAACCTGTTTTTTCTTTTTTTTTTCCTCCGGGATCCCGCACCCTCCATGTGTTCCTTCTCTTATGCTGGCATTTCCAGTTTATAGCCAAAGTAGGAAAACATCTCGAGTATGGCTTGGGGTTTAATTGAAGATGACAGCCTTATCATTTCCTAGAAGGAACTTGCTAACTGGTTATGATCTGCATTTGGCAGTAAAATGTACTAGAGATTGGAAGTTACCAGGTCAGCACCTTGTATGTGTTTCATGGTGGGGTTTAAATGATGTGGAATTACAGAACAGTATATGAACTTTACTAGATTTCTTTACCCTTATCTACCCCCAGATTTCATGGGCAAAGTTAATAAAGAGGGCTCAGTATGTCTTATTTAACAGCTGAGAATGATGACATCACTCACTCTAGCCTGTGTATGTTGTAGCCACATTTTTGATGTAATGGTGTTTAATGCTGCCTATGTTTTAATACTAGGCAGGATATTGTTAGGAACAAGTTCACTGTAACTTTAAAATGGCTCCCATGTGCACATTCCTGCCCCATTCTACTTACTTAATCCTGCCAGACACTTATATGCCAGTGTAGATCACTTTCATACAGAAACTCCACATTCTCATAGTTGTTCTCCTATGAAAAAAGCCTTAGGGCCTTTCCCCTAATCATTCCTAATATGTCATCAAAGGTTTCGCAGATATGTTACCATTCCCTTTGACTTCATGTTCTGAGAGTAGTGATCTGTTTTTCATAACTTTCTATTCAAGTGACTATTACAGTAACCTGCTCATAATGGATGTTTAACAGGTGCATCAAGTAAATGCATGCAAATGGCCTCTGCCTAGTTTCCCTGGCAGTTTTTCATGATTAGAAAAACAAGTCTAAAGTCTAAATAGAGAAAGGCAATATGATGTAAAAGATTCCTTTTTGGGGGGAGTGGGGAGGGGGTGGAGGGCTAATTGTGTCATTTTCCAGAATTTAGGAGAAATGAAGAATATAAATCCTTGAAAACTATATAAGCTTAAACTTCTAAAAATGTCAAAAGCGTAATAGAGAAACTTAAAGGCAGCTGAGTTGGGAGTACTAAAGTTGAATGCTGGGAATGGGAGTTAACCTTGCTTGAAGGCCAGCTTCTTTGGGCTAGTTTGATACCTTTTGGTGGCAATACTTTTTTTTTAACACCCTGAAGACTTTTTTGTTTTGTCTCATTTTTTTTTGTTTTTGTTTTGTTTTGTGGTGCATAGGATTAAATTTAGTTCTCTCACATGCAAGGAAAAGAGTATTACTGCTGAATCACATCCCCGGCCCTGGAGATATGTTAAATTAGAAACTGAAATTATAATTTTAAAAGATTTTGGCTTTCACTCTAAAATAATTACCTTATTATTTTTACATTTGAATCCACATATGTTTGGGGATGTTCAGAATAAATAAATGTAGCAATAGATATTAGGAGGTGAACATGTATCTTATTCATAGTTTTTTGTTTAATAAATTAAATTGAACATCTCAGCAAATAATTATCAATTGCCTTATGCACTATATTTTATATTATATATAATATTCCAAATACAAAGTGACGAATGCAAATAACAAATACAAAACCACAATATTACTCTGTGAATTTAACGAACATAATAGAAAATTGATTTTTCTCTTTTTTATGACAAAAGGATCAATAAAGATTAAATATGAGGCTAAATAGATTGAATGATGGGACTTGATTTAGAACAATAATTACTTCATTAAAAAAGAATTATACATGGGGAGTTATTTAATATGATGACGGCATCCCCATATCTACCTAAATCTTACTTTAATGGTATTACTATGTGCTTATATTCCCAGCTGGATGGAACAGCAGATAAAAACAAGTACAAGCAAATGAATTTACTTTAAACCTAAAAAAAAGAGAAAAGAAAAAGAAAGAGTATAAAGCTATAAAATTCCTATGGTTCCAAAAATAACTTCACCTCTTTAACAAATTATGCTGGCAAAACTGGACGGCTACATGCAAAAAAATGGGCTCAGAACTCTGCCTAACTCCATGTACAAAAGTAAGATCTAAGTGGATTAAAAACCTCAACATCAGACCGGAATCTATAAGGTACATTAAGGAAAAAGTTGGCAAAACCCTCCATGACATAGAAGCTAATGGTGTCTTCAAAGATGTCACACCGCTGGCCAAGCAAGTGAAAACAGAGATAGACAAATGGGACTACCTTAAACTAAGAAGCTTCTGCACCTCAAAAGAAACAGTGACCAAAATACAAAGACAGTCTACAGAATGGGAAAGGATATTCGCCAACTACACATCTGGTAAGGGGTTAATTTCAAGGATATACAAAGTACTGGTTGAACTCCACAAAAAAGAAAACATTCAACCCCATCAAAAAATGGGGAGATCAAATGAATAGAAACTTTCACAAAGAAGAAATCCGAATGGCTAAAAGGCACATGAGAAAATGCTCCACATCATTAATCATCAGGGAGGTGCAGATCAAAACCACAATGAGATATCACTTCACACCACAGAGACTGGCCCATATCCATAAGAACAAAAGCAACTGGTGCTGGCACGAATGTGGTGAGAAAGGGACACTCCTTCACTGTTGGTGGGAATGCCGACTGGTTCAGCCCTTTAGGAAAACAATATGGACGATTCTCAAAAAATTAGAAATTGAGCTCCCATTTGATCCAGCAATACCACTCCTGGGAATATATTCCAGAGAGGCAAAAAAGTATAGTCGAAGTGACATCTGCAATTGTCTGTTTATTGCAACACTCTTTACAATAGCCAGAATCTGGAAAAAACCTGAGTGCCCAAGAACAGATGACTGGTTAAAGAAACTTTGGTACATTTACACAATGGAGTACTATGTAGCTGTTAGAAAAGACAAAGTCATGAAATTTACATACAAGTGGTACTACATGGAAAGTATCATGTTAAGCGAAATGACTCAGAAAGAAAGGGATAGACATAGAAAGATTGCATTCATCTGGGGAACATAAAGTAACAAAATAGGAGACTAACACCCAAGAATGGCCGAGATTAGTACCAGGAATTTTATTCTATGGCTTGGAGGCCAACCACACATACTAGGGGAAAAGAGAGCTCAGATAAAGAAGGGAACACCAAATAAAGGTGTTGGGAGGATCCTCCCAGGATGGGAGAAGCATGCGGAAAGTAGACTATAGACTAAACATGATTGTCACCCATTGCCTCTTTTGCAAACCACAACACCCAATAAGAGATAGAGAACAAAAGGGAATTCCCTGCCACAGAGGCAGGGTGGGATGGAGGGGATGGGGGGTGGGAGGGAAACTGGGATCCGTGGTGATGGAAAATGGGCACTGGTGGAGGGATGGGTACTTGATTATTGTATAATTGAAACCCAAGCACAAAAATTTGTAAGTTTACAACTGTACTTCATGGTGTTTCACTAATAAAAATTTAAAATAAAAATAAAAATAAAATAAAAATAACTTCACAAAATCATCATAGTTTTTTTTTTTGTTCTTTTATATTTTATTATATTTTTTATTCTTTGATTTCTGGGACATACCAACCATTGCTCAGGGCTTACTCTTGGCTTTGTGCTCAGGGATCACTCCTGGTAGTATTCAAGGTACCATATGTGGTGCCAGGAATTGAACCAGTGTTGGTCACATGCAAAGCAAACACCTTAATCCTTGTACAAAAAGGTCCCTGGATTTTTGTGTTTTTTATTTTTTATATATCTAGTTAAAGGTAACATGAGATTTTTTTTATTATTAAGAAAATATCACACAAATGCCATTTAAAATTTTGTGTCACCTGTTTATTATCTTTATTGTTGGTCTATTAATACATTTGTTATTAATTTATTTACTTAGAAATAAATTTTCCGAGCACTTTCTGAATTTGGAGACAATGAAAAAACAAATGGGTCCCTGCTCTCATGAATATATGTTCTACCTAGAGCATATAGACAACTGACAATTATCTAACTTTAAAACTGGGATAGGGGGTAGAGCAATAGTACAGTGGGTACATGTTTGCCTTGCACACGGTGGAACCCGGTTCGATCCCCAGCATCCCATATGGTCCCCCAAGCACCACCAGGAATAATTCCTGAGTGCAAAGCCTGTAATAACTCCTGAGCATCGCTGGGTGTGACCTAAAAAGCCAAAAAAAATGAATTAAAACTGGGTTAATATGGCATGATGATAAGAGTTTGAACTGAAATTAAATCATACAGTGGAGGGCAGGGGAATATTATTTTAGATTTGGTGGATGCATAGAGTGAAGGCAGGGGACTATTATTTTAGTTTAGATGAACACATTGTTTTTCCAAGGAGTCATTTAGGCAGAAATTAGAACATCTAGAAGGAACTGGCCGTACACAACCACAAAGCTCCATCCTTGCAGGCACACAGGGAATAGAAGAGTCAGCAGAGAGTTGTCTGGTCCATCACACAAATTATTGTTTATGATGTCTGTCTGCATCCAGTTTCAAATTAAAAGGGAAGTGACTGCCATAATCATCAACTCATAGCTTACGCATTAGGTCAGTCAGTACCTGTCCTCAGAGCAGTGATGATTTGCATTTAATTGGCCACTTTCATTTCCGTACTCTATTTCGGCAGGCAGACAATTTGCAATATTGTGACCAGCAAAATCTTCCTGTCCACTGTAGCCTACAGATGAAAAGAAGCTTCTTTTTTCTCATTTAAGTCATTCAGGTTCCAAATCGTAATCTTTTAATTTTTTTTTGTCCCCAATAAAATGATATGCCCGCTTCACTAGGCGAGGGCTTTTCAGGACTCAGTCCATCTTACAATTGCCCGTTTTAACAAGATTTGGCTGCTCCCCATCTGCAGCATGCATTTTGTCCTAAAAACAATGCCAATTCCACACCATCAAACAACAGGACCGTGACAGTCAAGGAAGAGAGACCAGACCCCCAACAATTGCTAATAGACTCCTTGTACTGCTGTTGAATTTCTCTTAAGAAAGATCAATTTTGGACATTAAAGCCGGACATTAAAACTCATTAGCTCTGAGGGACTCAAAGGTTTTTAGTCAAAAATGAGATGAGAATGTGTTTCAGAGAGATGAAAGTCCAAATGAAAAGGGGGGAAATGCAAATAACAATTGGAACACGTCTTGAAAAAAATTTAGGCACGCTGTCTCAGCAGGCAGTGGCTCAACAGCAGAACGAAGAATCAAAAATGTTAATGCTACAGTGAAAATCAAAGTCTTAATAGTTTTGATTCTTTCCTCATTATTATTTACTCTCGTTTGACAGTAGATGAATGCGGTGAACTGCAGCACTGGTGGTCTGTTGTGACTCAGAAATGTGAAAAGTAAATTGTTGTTGAACTTATCAAAACATGAACATTTGCATTCATATATTGATAATTCTGAATGACTTAGTTAGCACTGTAGCACTGTCCTCCTATTGTTCATCGATTTGTTTGAGTGGGCACCAGTAACGTCACCACTGCGAGACTTGTTACTGTTTTTGGCATATCAAATATGCCACTGGGAGCTTGCCAGGCTCTGCTGTGGGGACAATATATTCTCAGCAGTTTATCGGGCTCTCGAGTGGGACTGAGGAATCAAACCCAGGTGGGCCGCATGCAAGGCAAACACCCTACCCACTGTGCTATCTAATTAAGACATACTGATAATGACTGACATTACTTCAGAGAGCACATTTTTACTTAGTTAATGAAATAAGCAGTAGTTTGGAACCAGAAAGGCTGCCAATGAGTTCTTCACACATAATAAAACCAAGTTGGAATTTGAAGAAATTACACTGTCATTTGCTCCGAGGTAACTAAAAGCATTAGTGCTGGACCCATTTTGTGGCTACAGGAACTGAGGTCTGAAATGTTCTAACACAGACCTTGAAAGAGCTGGACTTCCCCAACACCCCACTCCAGATGCTCCAGTAGGAAGAAGGGGTTGAGATAACAAGATGGTGGACCACCAAAGGTGTCAGGCTTCTTCACAACACCATAGTAACAGACACTTAACTAGATAAAAAGCCCCACGTGCAGACAGCTTGGGAGGAAACCTAAACGACCAACTTGCAAAGGCATGCAGTGTCCATCCTCATTAAAAAAAAAAAAAACAAGGCGTGAATCCAATCAGCTATAGACAAGCGCTAAGATAGTGAGAGATATCAAACAGTGTTTATAAAAATGCTATCCTAAATACATGTATTTCCTCTTTGATACTTTAACTTAGATTCTCATTTGAAGACATTTAGTACCATAAAGTAAGTTTTAATATCCATATTGGAAAATTTTGAAGCTTACTGCATGATTCTAAATGATATGGCCACTATTTTGAGTGGCCATATTTCCAGAACTAAAATGAGGTCAAATACATTAGTATTAAATATAAGAATTTTAACATAGTCTTGAATGTAATATAATATAAACTTGAAAAATAATTTTAAGAATATTATGCCTGATTATTGATCAAGATTGTTCATTAGAAACCAAGACATTAAAGTTATATTTATTTTTTTCAGGGCTCTGTCCCACACATTCAAATTCCAGACTAGATTCGACTGTTCTTTAATAAATTCATGTACTGTATGTCTCTGCCCCACTCACTAACCTTACCTTTACTTCTTCATGTTGTGAATTCCTTCTTATTTTACAAAGTTTTATTTAAACACTAACAAACCATCTGTTAAAGAGAGCTCCTGTCTGCGAAATGACTACTTAGAGTCAGTCATCAGGCGCTTAGAAACATTAAATCATTATCTGTACTATTTTCCAGAGAAGAAAAGTCAATGAAAAGGTTAATGCAAATACTCTAAAGTTATCAGTGATAAAGATCATTTATTTTATTTCCAGTCTGTTATTGACCATGTTTTATGTTATAATTGAAATAAATAACTAAAAACATAAAGTGAAAAAAATTCTGGTTTACTTATTATGGAAATGAATATACATAAAATGACTTTACTGGTCTTCCCCAAACTGAGTCATTTATGTTTCTGTACTTTCTCAATGGTGACTGTACTTTCTAAGTGGTGATGTGCAGAGAAAATTACCCCCTACTCATTGGGGCTCTTTTGGGACTGGTCAAATAATCAAATAAATATCAGAGATTATTTTTAAAAATTAGTTATATATGTAAAGTAAAGTAAAGGCCCTCCCGTTGATCATCGATTTGCTCGAGCGGGCCCAGTAACGTCTCCATTGGAGACTTTGTTGTTACTGTGTCTGGCATATCGAATACTCTCGGTAGCTTGCCAGGCTCTCTGAGAGGGGCGGAGGAATCGAACTCGGGTGGGCGATGTTGGCCGCGTGTAAGGCGAACGCCCTACCTGCTGTGCTATCAATATGAAAATGAGGATTCAGGCCAGAGCAATAGTACAGCAAGTAGGTTGCTTGTTTTGCATGTGGCTTACACAGATTTGAACAAAGGTACCAAATATGGCCCCCAGACTCCCACCAGGAATGATCTCTGAACTCAGAGCCAGGAGAAAGCCCTGAGCACTACCAAGTGTGACAGAAAGGAAAGAAGGAAAAAAGGGAAGGAGGATGGGAGGGAGGGAGGGAGGGAGGGAGGAAGGTAGGAAGGAAGGAAGGAAGGAAGGAAGGAAGGAAGGAAGGAAGGAAGGAAGGAAGGAAGGAAGGAGATTCCAAAACAATAGAGAAATAGAGATATAATATGAGTAAAGAAATAGAATGGATGCATGGATGCATAGATCTTGAAAGGGGACTCATATTGTTATTGTTATTATCACCTTATTTTATTACTTATGTTACACTTTTTAACATATTTTGTTATCTCTCATTATTTATCGATGGTCCATGTTAAAGCCCTATTTCTGATAGCAAAAATACTTTGTTTTTACTTCTTCTTGTGCTGCTGCCCTTGCCTAAAGGCAAGGGTAAAAATCCCTAAATTTAAGTATTTTAATTCTGTTTCAGCATTGTGATTCAGTGTTGATAATGGCAGGGTTTCCTGCCTAAAACATTCCAATACCACACCCTCCACCAAGTGCCAGCTTCCCTCCACCATTGTTCCAATGCCATATCCCTCCCTACCCTCCCCACAGGGATATGCTTCCTACCAAAGACCAGTTCTGTTTCTGTTGCCTTGATTATTTGTTGTTTTCTTACTATTTTTCTTTATATACCACGTATGAAAAAAAGTCATTTTGGTGTTATGGCTGTATCTCCTACCAACCTCATATTGGTCTGGGTTTCTCTTCTTTCAAAGTGCATACCCACCTTGGCTAGGAGAAATAGAACCAACTTCCAGAGTCCAAATTGGTCAGTAATTTTGGCCAGTCTTACTCGTGTTCAGAGTAAGAATATACCAGCCCTGGTAACCTAATAAAAACATGACAAAGACAAAAGCCAGATTCTCTATCATTAGATGTTTGCCCTGCCACATAAATTTCTCTGCTAGTCGTTTTATTTCCACTACAAAACAAACAAATAAAAAACCCTAATTCTAATTCTTCCTCAATTTTCATTGCTTAGGTAACTAAGGAAATGAGGAAGTGACATGGATTTCTGTTCAGCAGTGCTTCACCTTGAAATTTATATACCAAAATGATGAATTTCAGGAAGGTCTTATTCCAGGAAAAAAAAAACAGGAACAAGTGAATAGAACACGGGGCTTTATTGGCAATCAAATATCTTCAACTGGGAGGGACATGTAACAGCACACGTTAGAGAACAGCTCCCAAGAGAGGGAGTAGGAGTCTACCTTGCAAAGTTTTTACCTTGCAAAGATAGTGATATAACAGCTCATACCTGTTCTAGTAGTTTTTCAGGAAATTCATTCTGAGGAGAAATGATTAGCATGTGCAAATAATGAACATACAATAAACATGCATCGTATATGCAAAACTCATGGAAAAATGTCACGTGAGTGTATTTTTTTTTCAAATTATCATGAAGAACGAGATGGTTAGAGGTAGAAAAAGATATCACACTACAGTCTCCTCTGTCTGGTTCTGTCCAGGCAGGGGTCTGGGGTCCTTAATAGTACAGAAATTTTCTTAAGATTCTGAGCAAATAAAATGCAGAAAAACAGCTTCTTCCAGAGATGAGTGTCATACCCTCCAAACTACAAGCCCCAGCCACTCTGTTTTAGCTTTTTTTTTGGGGGGGGGGGGGTTCTTGGGTCACAACCAGTGATACTCAGGGGTACTCCTGACTGTACACTCAGGAATTACTCCTGGTGATGCTGGGAGACCATATGGGATGCCGGGGATGGAACCCAGGTTGGCCGCGTGCAAGGCAAACACCCTACTTGCTGTACTATCGCTCCAGCCCCCTGTTAGCATTTTCCAACCTGAGAATCCTTCTATATTTTCAGGGAGAAAGAGAATGGGCAAGTTTCAGCTTCCCTTTCTGAACTTCTTTGAAAACTTTAAAGGTTCCTCAGCCTGAATACCTGCACAGGCAGTTTATCTAGCACTGGTCAGCAACTACTACCTAGGTGGCAGAGTAAAATCATTTTAACTCTGGAATTCTGTTGTGAATTTTAGGCACTTATTTCTAAATAATAACTCTTAAGACTTATTTCCTCACTACTGGAATCTACACCCAACTGCCAATAGGCTCCAGAAAAAAAAAATGCTTTTCTCAGACACTATTTCACACAGGACTTGCCTCATTTCCTGTCCCCAGTCTAACCTTTCTCTTAGGGGTGGGAAAGTGGGAACATTAATTAAGGCAACCCCTCCCACAGGGGTGTGGTCCTATGACTCAGCCAGATAATCTAGTCCCCCTTCCCTCTGGGCAGTTCTTCAGTCTCAGAGAAGTCATGAAAGCAGCATTGAGTTTCCCAGTTACAGTGAGCCTCATGCCTGCTGGTGACTCCAGCACTTCCTGTGACCTCAGTTACAGATTTTCTGTAAACCGTTGCCTGAAGGAGAACACCCACCACTCTGGGAATAAGCCATAAACTAAGGCACTGGGAAGTTTTTAAAATTTAACATTTCTCTCAAAGGCAACCAAATCCGCAGAGGTCAGGTTCTGCTAAAAGGTAATCAGTTTACGTTTCCAAACAGAACAAATGACTTCTTCAACGTGAAACATCTGCATTCAAGTAATTTCCCTGTCTTTCTTTAGGGTAATGTGAGGGATCTAATATTACAATTTCATCACTACAAATCCCACTGTGGTGTTTTGTTCTGTTCCTCCCACCCTCCCCCACTCCCACCCCACAATAGATGGGTGGTCTATCCAGAGGCAAATACAAGTGTTCAAAATTTTGAAGAGAAAAATGTGTACAACAACCTTTATTCTTCCCCCCAATCTCTATCATAGTTTAAACAGAATCTTAATGTCATTTCAGCCATTTCACTTGGAATTTAATACAGTTTATCTTGGAATTTTTATAATTTGCTATAAATACCAGTTGCTCCTTTTTTACCTTGAAACAATTCAAACCCAAAACATGAGGATATTTTTGAGAAGCATTTAACAGCTGACTGGGTGATTCATTACCATTTACATGATTTAATATCACAAGAGAAAATGTAGGTGAACAGATGCACCTAATTTGATATGAATCGCCTGACCAAGCACTCAATTAAGTCCCGAGCTGACAGCTACAGTCAGCTGTACAATTCTGTTTGCTGATGCGCAGATCTACATTTCAAATCGATGACAAATAAAGGAGCCAGCCTTCCTAATCGTTGCATACTGGCGGAGAGAGAGAAGAAGCTTTATTGGTTATTTATTTATCTATTGCTTTTTGACTCACAGAGAGCAGTGCTCAGGGGCTACTCCTGGCTCTGTGATCAAGCGTTACTACTGGACGTGCTCGAGGGAGCTTGAGATGCTGGATCAAATCCTGGTTCCCGCATGCCTGGCTTCAGCCCTTTGAGCTATCTCTCTTGCCCATACCTCATTCTCTTAAACTAATCAGTTCTCCGTGACTGCCCTCTGGCCTACAACCAGCATAAAAATAGTCCATCTTTCTTTTCTTTTATTTCCTTTGAAGGCATTCTTTAGCTGATAAAATCTATATAATTCTTTGTGCTTCTCTCTTGTTCATTTGTCAGTATAATTTTCAGAGCCTGCCAGACACCCTAAGAGGTTTGAAAAAAATCTTTTTCCCTCCCTACTCATGGTTATACCACAAAGCTTAGCCTAAACTTGTGTTTTGTTTTCTTTTATTTTTCTCTACTGATCTCGTGTGACCTAGGTAATTCTTTCCAACCATAAGCAGTCATCTCTCTGTTTTCTGGGATGGATTTTCCAAATTGAGGATTATCTATTTCTAAAAAAATATAATTCTCATTTGCTTTTTATCTTTTGTCATTTCCATAATTGATTAATGCTTTCAAGGGAAATGAGAGAAAAATCAATTCTGCTGCATATTAGGAACTCTCCAAGTTACAATTGAAGGCATTGACTAGAACAGGTTTTTCTGTGAAATGCTTCCATATCATTAGCATGGAGAATCAAGAGCTATCTAGCTACTGATAAGCAATAGGCAATTTAGAATTGCTCTGAGGCAATTTTCAATTTTATGGTTCCTTTCTTTGTAAGTAATTCTTTTCTCTGTAGATCCACTAATTTAGTTATTTTGCATTTCCCCATTTGCAGAGTAGATTTTCTTGTGTGTTGAAAAGATTTTTTATGTTGCCAGCAAAGTCTAGGAGCAACCTGTACAATGAATCACTACTGAAGTTTAAAATATGCTATATTATTAAATTAACTAATTTTTGAACTTCCTTAAAAAAAGATTTTTAGATTGCTTCCAAACCTTTTACCAACATCTTTAAAATAATCGTCTCTATATTATATTGCTCTGAACTCTTGATTCACACCACGTGCAGCCAAGTTGTAAGGCATGCCGGAATAGTGGAGTCATACTAATGGATATGATATGCGTATGCCTTTCAGAATTTGCCTTTAAACCTAGCATTTGTACTGCTCCAAGCTCTTCTCCCTCCTGCTGGAAGCAGGTAAAGGTGGGGGTGGGTGGGGGATGGGGGACCGAAGGCTTATAGAGCCCAGAAGAAAGTTAACTCTGGCCACTTGAACAGCTGCTCTAGACTGTAATAGGAGATTTTAAAATCTATTTGTGACTATAGTCTACCCTATCCTAAGAAATATAACACATTAGAGATTCACTTTATTGTTTAGAATCAAATTTATTAGCATCTAGTTATTATTGTTGTTGCCAATAATAAATGAATAATTAATTAAAATATAGGATTTGGCTGGTTGATTAATTTAGAGTAATTGTGTTCCCCAACAGGGATGATTTTGTTATTATAGTCATATCGCACTGCAACATTATATGTTATAACATTATATGCACTATAACATATGTTGAAAAATAAACAAGTGGTCATAGACATTAAGTTTAGCACTGATTGGTCTGTTAATATACAATTGTTCTGAGTCTGAATTTATCCACCCATCTCCCTTCTTCTCTTCTGCTATCCACTAATTGGTCTTGGTTTCCTTTTGTTTGGGGACACAGCCAGTAGTGACCATAGGCTACTCCCAGGTCAGCGACTTGGGGTCATTCCCAGCAGTGCTCAGGAAACTCTACAGTACTGGAAATCAAACCTAGGTCTCCAACATGCAAAGCAAGTAACTAAGTTGTTACTCTGAATTGGAAAACTCCTGAGTGTGGGTCCTTGAATTTTGTATGTCAAATTAGCATAAAAATCTCCAGTTGTTTAGAAAGTTCCAGTACTTTATTTAACAGCTATAAGAAGTTAGTTTGGGGTCCCTGATGACTATATCCAGGCCAGTCTTTCTCTCTGATTTTGTCCCTCAATGTTCATACTGGTCTCTTGCTGATGTTTTATTGTTCACCTTGCCACCTTGCCTGATGGTATTTGCTGCTTTTGGTTCCTTTGGTTTTTCTTTGTTCTCGCCCATGTGCTGCTTTTTTTTTTTTTTTGTCTTCCAAGGTACTCTCTCCCCTCCAGTGCCAGTGTTGAATCCAAGAGGAAGTTGCCTGACCTGAGTACCATTCTGAGTTCGTATTCCTAAATCTCCATTTACATTATTCACTAGTTTATCTTTACTAGACAACATAGATCTTCTCTCTCCATCATTCCTTTGACATATCTCCTTGGACCCCACTAATTAGTCCTATGCCCCAAAAGTATGTTTTAGTTCATTCATTCATTTTGTGTGTGTATTTCTCACTTTTTAAAAATTTTTATTAGTGAAACACCATGAAGTACAGTTGTAGACTTACAAAATTTTGTGTTTGGATTTCACTTATACAATGATCGAGTACCCATCCCTCCACCAGTGCCCATTCTCCACCACCACTGATCCCAGTATCCCTACCATCTCCCATCCCCCCCATCCCCCCCTGCCTCTGTGGAGGGCATTCACTTTTGTTCTCTCTCTCCTTTTGGATGCTGTGGTTTGCAAAAGAGACATTGAGTGGCAATCATGTTTGGTCTATAGTTTACTTTCAGCATGCATCTCCCATCCTGGGAGGATCCTTCCAACAATCTTTATTTGGTGTTCCCTTCTCTATCTGAGCTGCCTTTTCCCCTAGCATGTGTAGCTGGCCTCCTGGTACATATCTAGGCTATTCTTGGGTGTTAGTCTCCTATTTTGTTACTTTATGTTCCCCAGATGAATGCAGTCTTTTTATGTCTGTCCCTCTCTTTCTGACTCATTTCGCTTAGCATGATACTTTCTATGTAGTACCACTTGTATGTAAATTTCATGACTTCATGTTTTCTAACAGCTACATAGTACTTTATTGTGTAGATGTACCAAAATTTCTGTAACCAGTCATCTGTTCTCGGGCACTCAGGATTTTTCCAGATTCTGGCTATTGTAAAGAGTGCTGCAATGAACAAACAAGTGCAGATGTCACTTCGACTATACTTTTTTGCCTCTCTGGGATATATTCCCAGGAGTGGTATTACTGGGTCAAATGGGAGATCAATTTCTAATTTTTTGAGAATCGTCCATACTGTTTTCCAAAAGGGTTGAACCAGTCAGCATTCCTACCAGCAATGAAGGAGGATCTCATTAGTTTATCATTAGTCCCATTTGTCTATCTTTGTTTTCACTTGCTTGGCCAGTGGTGTGACATCTTTGAAGATACCATTAGCTTCAATGTCATAAAGGGTTTTGCCAACTTTGTCTTCAATGTACCTTATGGATTCTGATCTGATGTTGAGGTGTTTGATACCTTTTGATCTTACTTTTGTACATAGCGTTAGGCAGAGATCTGACCCCATAATTTTTTCATGTAGCTGTCCAGTTTGCCAGCACAATTTGTTAAAGAGGCTTTCCTTGATCCACTTCACATTTCTTACTTCCTTATCAAAGATTAGATGATCATATGTTTGGAGGGAGATGTCAGTATATTCAACCCTGTTCCATTGGTCTCCAGTTCTGCTTTTGTTCCAGTACCATGCTGTTTTAATTATTACTGCTGTGTAGTAGAGTTTGAAGTTAGGGAGGTTGATTCCTCCCATTTTCTTTTTCCCAAGAATTGCTTTAGCTATTAGTGAGGACTTATTGTTCCATATGAATTTCAGAATTGTTTGCTCCATTTCTTTGAAGAACGTCATGGATATTGTTATAGGGATCACATTGAATTTGTACAATGCTTCGGGAAGTGTTGCCATTTTTACAATGTTTATTCCTCCAATCCATGAGGAGGGGATCTCTTTTCATTTTCTTGTGTCCTCTTTTATTTCCTGAAGTAGCTTGTTGTAGTTTTCTTTGTACAGGCCCTTTACTTCCTTAGTTAAGCTAATTCCTATGTACTTGATTTTCTGGGGCACAATTGTGAATAGGATTGTTTTTCCATGTCACTTTCTTCTCTCTCACTATTTGCATATAGGAAAGCCATGGACTTTTGGGTATTGATTTTATAGGCCGCAACTTTACTATACAAGTCTATTGTTTCTAGGAGTTTCTTGGTAGAGGTTTTAGGGTTTTCTAAGTATATTATCATATCATCTGCGAATAGTGAGTGCTTGATTTCTTCCTTTCCTACCTGGATGCTCTTAATATCTTTTTCTTGCCTAATCACTATTGCCAATACTTCCAGTACTATCTTGAACAGTAGTTGAGAGAGTGGGCATCCTTGTCTTGTCCCTGATCTTAGAGGGAAGGCTCTCAGTTTTTCCCCATTTAGGATGATGCTTGATGTAAGCTTGTGGTAGATGGTTTTAACTATATTGAGGAAATTCCCCTCTATACCCATTTTGGCTAGGGTTTTCATCATAAATGGGTGCTGGATCTTGTCAAGTGCTTTCTCTGTATCTGTTCGTATGATCATGTGCTTTTTATCTTTTCTTTTGTTGATATAATGGATTATGTTGATCAATTTTCGAATGTTAAATTGCATCTCTGGGATGAATCCTACCTGGCCATGGTATATGATCTTTTTGATGAGTTGTTGGATTCTATTTGCTAATAGTTTGTTGAGGATCTCTGTGTCTGTGTTCACCAGGCATATCGGCCTGTATTTCTCTTTCTTTGTGGTATGTCTGTCTGCTTTTAGTATCAGGGTGATATCTGCTTTGTAGAAACTGTTTGGAAGTGTTTTTGATATTTCAATTTCGTGGAAAAGCTTGAAGAAGATTGGGAGTAAGTCCTCTTTAAAGATTTGGAAGAATTCACTAGTGAATTCATCAGGGCCAGGACTTTTGTGATTGGGGAGACTTTTTATTACCATCTCAATTTTCTTGATGGTGATAGGTCTGTTCTGGTATTCCAGATTGGTTCAGCCTTGGGAGGCAATAGGAATCTAGGAATTTATCCATTTCCTCGAGGTTTTCATATTCCGTGGCATGGATCTTGTCAAATGCTTTCTCTGCATCTATTGATATTATCGTATGGTTTTTGTCTTTTCTTTTGTTGATATGATGACTTATGTTGATTGATTTCAGAATGTTAAACCATCCTTGCATGCCCGGGATGAATCCCAGTTGGTTATGGTGTATGATCTTTTTGATGAGTTGTTGAATTCTGTTTGCTAGTATTTTGTTGAGAATCTTTGCATCTGTGTTCATCAGGGATATCAGCCTATAGTTTTCTTTTTTTGTGATGTCTTTGCTTCCTTTGGTATTGAAGTGATATGAGCCTCATAGAAACTGAGAGAGTTTCTGTTTCTTCAATTTCCTGTCTTTTTTAATTTACCTCATATAATTGAAAGTATGCTGTTTGTGTTTTTCCCTCTGACTTATTTTATTAAGCATAATGCTCTCTAAGTTCATCTAAATTAGTGCAAATGAAAGAATTTCATTTTCTGATATAGTCAAATATAATTCTTTTACATATGTACATAAATATATATATACATAAACTATACCTTCATTATCCACTTGTAAGTAGAAGGGCACTTTTATTATTGTTATCATTTTGCTTGTTTGGGGGTCATACCCAGCAGTGCTCAGGGGTTAACCCTGGCTTTGCATTTATGAATCACTCCTGGTGAGCTTGCAGGATCATATAGGATGCAGGGGACCAAATACCAGTTAGTCAAATGCAAGACAAGTGCCTTACCCACTCTACTATCTCTCTGGCTACGAAGGGCACTTTTTGGCTATTGTAAAAACTGCTGCAGTAAATATGAGAATCTATGGAACCCTTTAAATGTGATTATGTACTTTTCATGTAAATATGTAGAAGTACGAAAAGTGTAGAGCATGATATTTCTATTTTTAATTTTGGGGGTGATCTCCATACTGCACTCCAAAATGGCTACAATGATTTACATTTCCTCCAAAGAATAAAAGTGTTTCTTTGCCTACACATTCTCCAGCACTTGTTAATTTTTTTTAGTTTTTGTTTTTTGGGGGGCACAGTGTTCTCATGCAGATTAGAAGATATTTATTGTTGTTTGGATTTGCATTTCCTTAATCATAAAAGATGATGAACATCTTTTGATGTACTCTTTGGCATCTGCATGTCTTCTTGGGAGTAGTTTCTGTTCAGATTCTCTCTCCATTTTTTTAATTTTGGATTTATTTAATTTTTGGTAAGGCACACCAAAGTGGTCCTTGGGGATTACTCCTGGCTTTATACTCTGGGATTACTCCTGGAATGGCTCGGGGAACCATATGACTTAAACCCCAGTTGGCCACATGCAAGACAAGTGCCTTATCCACTGTATTACCATCTGTCTCTTCAAGCCCAGTCTTTGTCCATTTATTAAGAGTTATAGAGATTTTATTGTTTGTGTTTTATTTTTGTGAGTTCTCTTTGTATTTGGAGCATATGCCTTTGTTATATATATGGTGTGCAAGTATCTTGTAGATGAAAATATTTTTAATCAACTTGTCTGGTTAAAATTCAGCTTTGAGTTTACCATTTCAGAAGGTTCAATTTTTACTCTTAAGATATTTGTTTTTTTCTGGGGAGGGTATTTAAGTTCATAGCTTAACTTAAGTCAATTAAGAGTCATTAAGAGTCATTTAAGTTTATAGCTGAGTCAACTATATTTTAAAATTTTAGCATCCATTTCATTAGACTTTTTGTGTATCTGTGCTATAAAAAATGCAATATGCTTAGTGACTTACAACAACAGAAATGTATGACTCTACATTTTGGAAGTCTAACACAACAATCAGTGAGCAAAATCAAGGTGTCCAACCAACCTAAAAGGCTTCTAGAGGTTCTACTAAACAATTTGTTTTTCTTTCATTTTCTCAAATCTAGTAATTTCCCACAATACTTAAGTCATCAATCTCTTCCTCTGTTTTCAAAGGACAGAGAAGTTTTAAAGTCCTTACTTAGCAACACTGGATCCCCTCTTCTGCTTCCCCTCTTTCTTTCCTTTTTGGTTGCAGAGCCACATCCAGTAGTGCTTGGAAGCTACTTCTAGTTCCGTGTTCAGGAAATCATGTGGTTCCAGAAATAGGACCTGTGCCTCTTGCATGCAAAAGCACGAACTTACCCCGTTGAATTACATCACTGGCCCCAAAGTAACCCTTTATCATACTTTATAAAATAAAATAAAATAAAATAAAATGTTCTATTCAAATGGAGACACGTTTTTTATGTAAAATATAAATAGAATGTGTGTGTTCAGTCCATATTCTGCTATATATCTTTCTCTCAGTTTTAAGTGATGGGTCTCTGTGGACTGCAAGTCTCAGTCTTTCTACCTCTGACTTCTAAACAGATTAAAGCATTAGGATATCTTTCATCTGTGTATGAAGAGCAGTTATAGCTTCCTCTTGGTATTCTTCTATAGAGCTTTATACCTTATTTTTTTCCCCTTCATTTGCTTCCACTTCTATAAGAAGTTTTTCAATGAGTCTCTTCATTCAACATGGATTATATTTTCTACTGGAACATAGACAGAATATCCCCCAGCAAATGTTCATAAAAGAGCTACTTTATCTTCTGTTAATGGTAAATTAATCAGATCTTCCAATCAGTAGAACTTACAGTTCTACTCATATATTGATATAAATATGACCATGAAGAAATGAAAGGAATTATCAGTAGAATCCTTCTGTACTATTTCTATATGTTTATATAATTATTTTAGACAGATGTCACCAGAGGATATCCAGGTTTGAAGGAAGGATCAGCTTATGTTTGGTTAAGGACATGCTGCTTTGAAATAAATTTTATTTTGATTTTATTTTTTTATTGAAGAAGAAACATTTAAGTGAAATCTACGCTTTTGAGAAGATTTTATTTGCAAATTAAAGCATGGTTAGCAATAAGTACCTTTTTTAATAAAGAAAAAACTTTAAGATGCATATGGAGCCTGGGCTAAAGAGAAAGTACAGATGGCAAAATGTTTGTCTTGCATGTGGCCAACCCCAGTTTGAATAACTGGCACTCCCTTTCGTCCCCTGAGCACATCTCAGAGTGATAGCACAGAGCCAGGAGTAAGCTTGAGAATCCCCAAGTGTGGTCCAAAATCTGATCAAACAGACGAAGAACATATGGAGCCACTAGAGGCCACTAATATTCAAAGCAGTCCTCAGAAAGAAACATAAAGCTTCAAGTGTCTCACTTCCTGGATTCAGATACATTACAAAGCCACAGTAATGAAAAAGTAATATAGTGTGGTCATGCATTTAGATGATATATACATATATTTTTATCAATGAAACCAAATTGAGAAACCCAGAAATAAACTCATGTGTATACAATCAAATGCTATTTTACAAATAAGTCAGACACAAAGTGGAAAAAGTGGAGTCTTTTAAACAGATGGTATTTGCAATACACAATAACCAGAGGCAAAGAGAAATATAACTTTGGGCTGCCCAAGCAATGAGTAACAAAATAAAGATGTGGCAACTTCTTTGCTCTAAGGAGTATAATGTGAATAGCAGTAATGTGAGAATCCTTGGAGAAAAGGTGACAAACACCTTGTATAGAAGAGAGAATGGGATGTAAGTAGATGACTTCTAAAAATCTTAAAGTTTTGTTATTACTGAGGTATTATGGTCTACAATAGCTTTAATATTAATGTTTTCGACATACTATGTTACTGTAGCACACTCCACCAGAGAGCAATAACCCTCTTCCACTCTCCCTTGGTTCCTTATCATCTGGTTCTACAACCACCCACTCTGCCCTCCAGACACACACACACACACACACACACACACACACACACACACACACCAGTGGCCCATTTCCTTGCTTCCCCTATATGAATTTATATATCCATATATGAATTTCATGGTGCCTTCTAATTCCATCCAGTTAAAGAAAAAGGCAATACTTTTATCTTTTTCCTTATAGCTAAGTAGAATTCTATTGTGAATGTACACAATAATTTGCAGATCCACTCATCTTTTGTTTGGGCATCTGGGTTGTTTCAAGACTCTTAGAAGTTTAAAGTATAGAATACATGGACAATGTGATTAATTCAGGAGATATCTAATGAAATATTTTTGAGTAATTTATAGTGAATTTTTTTAGCTGCTTTGATTTTCTACTCATCATTCCTTTGTCTAAGTCTTAGTTATATCACCCTTTTCTAAAAATAAATATTTTACTTCTTTTGTTCTGTACCATAAAAATAAAATATGCTCAAACCTTAATTTGTCCTTCACATCCTAAATAGAATAAATATTTTCATTGTTTTATATTTAACCATTACTTTAATTATAAAACTCCAGATGTTTAAAAACATTGAAATCGAGTTCCTTTGCAGTAAATCTTAATTTTAAAATGTCACAGACCATTGAAGTCTAATGAAATAGTAGACCCTTGTCTCTGAAGACAGTGAATATGCCCACATCAAACATTTAAAAATCAAATTCAAGGACCCCCTGACGTCCAACATATTTTTCTAGAATCCCTAGAGATGGCATATCAAATCCTCCTGCTCTAAAGAAGGCAGGAAGTTTATCTTGCAATTTTTATCTTAATTTTAGTGATATAACAGACTGTTGTAATCCTTTATATTTTAACTACTTAAATTTCTGATTCTTTTCTGTAATACTTACATATTTTAAGTACTTGAAATCCCAAAATTTTTTTACTTTGAAATAACTCATAGTTTTTAATAATTACATTTTTTGATATTTTTGTGACATTGAGCTTTCCACAAATAATAAAATGGGATATAAAAGAAGTTTTGAAACAAATAAAATATCTAAGCTTGATTTCTCAAAACCTTGTGAGAGATTGATTTTTCTCTTCTGTTGGGGTGGGGAGGTAGGGTTCTAAGCAATGATCAGGGAATCCAGGGTCACTTCCAGGATACCCAGTCACTTGGGTCAAATGATCGAGCAATGTTGGGGGCTGCCAGGACCTCACCCAGCTGTGCTTCAAGTAGGGTCATGCAGTGCCAGGGATCATACTCAGCATTGCATATACAAGGCATGCACACCAGTCCTTTGAACTATCTCCCAGTCTTCAAGCGAGTTACTGATAAAATTTCCCTTTGGCAACCCAGTTAGTTTTTTCTTATGTACAAAGATGTTTATTTGATTTTTTTCTTTTTCTGTTCCCCTGGAGGAGGACACTAAAATTAAGCTGCATGCAAAGTATGAGAAATCTTTTTCTAGACCTTTATCAAAAACATAACAGATTGTAAACACAGTAATAAAAGACATGAAAAATTAATGTCTTTGCTTTTCCTTTAATTTTCTAAGAGTAACAATTCTTCCTTCTGACAGTCCCTTGCTGGGATTATACAAAGTCAGTAGTTTTTATTGTGGGATTTTATTTTTTGGCAACTCATTTTATAGCGATACATTGAATGTGTGTTGGCTCTCTAGCTGCAACATTACTGTAGACATAGATTTGTTTTTAGTCTACATATAGTTGAAATTGCTTTATTCAGTGTCAGTCTTTTTCAAGCCAGTAGTCCCAAGCCGCAGAGTAAAGGAGAATTCCATTGCCCTAACCTAGACATGGCCAAACCATCAATATAAAAATGAAAATGGCTTTTATTTTCCAAGCTTAGTGATGTGAGAAATCGTCCCCCCTAATGAAAAGTCACAAGTTTGGGATATTCCCTTGGGTAAAACAGTTTAAGTCTTAGAATTCAAAAGGTTTTATAAATATGCACCTAGGACAGAATAGACTAAATAACAGAGTAAACAAGTTGTTTCCTGGAAAGAATATTATAAATAAACATTATAGGGTCTTTTAAATGCCAGCTAGTTGGCTATGTGAAGTACCCCAGCCTCTACTCTTCATGTACATATTAAATGGTGATGTACATACTGTCATTAATATCTCTTTCAACTTAAACAATGTCTCATGTTGGGACCGTGCTAGGTGATGGAAAGTGACCTGCCTGCATGATCACTGATGGCAGCCCAGGTAACCCTAAGTCTTGGACAGTTCATGTATGTTTGTTTGTCTCCTTGCATATTTGTCTCATTCTCTGTGATTCATCCCCACCAGATAGCAGTCATAAGTGCCAGTTTAATTGGCACTTGACGAAAATGGTGACTTAGTGATGCTAGGAAATCTAACCCAATTACAGCAACCCCTCTGTTCTCTGACATCATTGAAGGACAATCTCTGAGAAACAGTGCCTTGGTGAGATAGACATGCATTTTAAAACATTTTCCTCAAAAGAGAGTGCTGCAATTAAAATGAAAAAATATATATTATTTTATAACCATAAAACCAGTTCAAGAAGGACCTATGGGAACAGGAAGCATAGAGTTCACAATAGCAGTGAGGTATGTGGTGATCCACATCCAGCAGAGAGAACCCAAAGTGCTGCTAATGGTACTCTTAACCACATGCAAGAACATGCCCAGTTTTAATATTGATCCCTGAATATGAGAATTTAAAAAGGAGAGTTCTATAGAAGATGATAAAAGAAAATGTCCATACTTTCTGTTTTCATTCATATATGAGGACATGGCACTTTTAACCACATGCAAGAACATGCCAATTTTGATATTGCTCCCTGAATATGAGAACCTAAAAGGAGGAACATGTAGCAGATGATTAAGTCTGTCTATTCTTCTCTGTTTTCCTTCATATATGAGCTCTTTTGTTTATTTGTTTGATTTGGTTTCTGGGTCACACAAAGCAATGCTCAGAACTTACCCGTAGCTCTGCACTCAGGCATTACTCCTGGGAGTGCTCAGAAGACCATACACAGTGCCAGAGACTGAACCTAGATCTGATGTGTGCAAGGCAAGTTCCTTAACTGCTGTGCTATCTCTGTGGCCCCAAATATGAGCTCTTAGAATAATATAAGAGGAACATAAACCAAGGTGTCTTAATTTTTAAAATGTATTTAGCTCTATCCTGCATATAAATGGAGTATTAATGCAATGGTGTCAAAAATAAAATGCAGATTCAGCAATGTTTTGGTGAGTTGTGAGACTATGGCAAGGTGATTCCAGAAATGTGGGTATTGGGGAATTTTGAGAACAGCACACAGTAGATTCAAGCTTGAAGAAATAGAGACATTACTAGTGTCCACTCAAGCAAATTAATGAACAACAGAAAGACAGTGCTACAGTGCTACCAGGATATGCTCCTAGGCTTTACTTCTGTGCTCAGGGATCACTCTTGACTGTGCTTACGGGACCATATGTGGGAATGAACCTGGGTCAGCCACATGCAAATTAAGTACCATAATCCTGTGCCATCTTTCTGGTACCTTCAATTGGTCACTTTAAATCTAACCTGCAAGAGGTGTAGTCACTCAAATAGAAAACTGAAAAGACTAGGAGTGGAGGTGAACTTCAGAAAAAGCACATAGGTATGTGGCCAAAGAACAAATGAAAGCAAGGGACAAAGAGCTTCAGGGTAACAGACCTTGGTAGACAGGTCACCAGGAAGCCTCAATGATAAAAGGAGGGACCTCAGACGAGGTTCTTATGCACAAGAAGCAGAGATAAAAAGAGGGTGAGCAGGACCAAAGTAGTATGACCAGCATAAACACAAAGCTAGTGTGGAGCTGCAAGTAGTGGAGACCCTGGCCATCAAGGGAAAAGACCAAGAGGACACCAGAAAAAGTGTTGAATGCAGAAGAACTGATTTATTTAGGGTAAGATTTGACAATTTTTATTCTCAGTCATAGTTTCCTGAAAAAAAAAAACCATTTTGATTTTCAGCAATGTTAGCAAGACAGGAAAATTTTTTTTTTTTTGGTCTATTCACTGTCACTGTCCTCCCATTGTTCATTGGTTTGCTCGAGCGGGCACTGATACATTGTGAGACTTGTTATTACTGTGGTTAGCATATCAAATATGTCATGGATAGCTTGCAGACTTTGCAGTGTGGGCGAGATACTCTTGGTAGCTTGCTGGGCTCTTCGAGAGGGGTAGAGGAATCAAACTCAGGTTAGCCATGTTGGCCGCATGCAAGGCAAACGCCCTACCCACTGTGCTATCACTCCAACTCTTTTGTCTATTATATTCTCTTTCTCTCTCTCTCTCTCTTTTAAAATTTTTATTAGTGAAACACCATGAGGTATAGTTGTAGATCTACAAGTGTTTGTGCTTGGGCCTCAGCCATACAGTGATGGAGTACCCATCTCTCCACCAGTGAACCATTCTCCACCACCACCATCCTTCCTTTTGGGTGCTGACGTTTGCAAAAGAGGCATTGAGTAGCAATCATGTTTGGTCTATAGTCTACTTTCAGCATGCATCTCCCATCCTGGGAGAATCCTCCCAACACCCTTTACTCTCCATCTGAGCTACCCTTTCCCCCAGCATGTGCGGCTGGCCTTCAAGTCATGGAGTGAAGCTCCTGGTACCTATCTAAACTATTCTTGGATGTTAGTCTCCTATATTCTCTAAATGAATGCAATCTTTCTGTGTCTGTTCCTCTCGTTCTGACTCACCTCACTTAGCATGATACTTTCCATGTAATACCACTTGCATGCAAATTTCATGACTTCATCTTTTTCAACAGCTGCGTAGTATTCCATTGTGCAGATGCACCAAAGTTTCTTCAACCGGCATCTAAGACAGGAACATTTTAAAAATAAAAGTTGGGTATACTGCTTTTTGGATAAAATATATTTTTTCTTTTCCCTTTATCTTCCTCATTTTCTTTAGTGCATGGGATTAACCCCATCAGAATAATTGTCAAATGAATTAAAGGTAAGAATGAATTATTATTTTGAATTTATGAATAAATTTATTCATAAAAGTATAAATTATTTTAACTAAAGTTGATTAAATTAACTATATTATACATTCATATTTGGATGATTGTTTTTTAAAAAACGACTTAGTAAGCAAAGTCCATGAAACACTAGATACTTATGTTTTATTCCTCAATTGAATCTGAACTTTTACAATTTTGGGTTGTCTATTTTTCTGTTTGCCTTTCTTGGATGTCTATGAATATATGTTTATATTGTGCATAGATACAAATCTTTGGAGTATATTTTCTTTAATTTATTTGCTTTAGCTAATCAATAGTTGATTCTCACAACTCCTAAAATGTTGGGAATTTGTATTGCTCATATCCCTCAGGCTTGCAGTGTGGGGAAAACAAACATGAAAATCACAATTTACTGTGGTGACTTTTATTGATAAATATTGATCTTACTTGAGAAAATCTTTCTTTTAAAATTGAAGTATAATTGGCATATAATGCTATGCTTAGTTTCAAGCATATGACAAAATGATTTGTTATCTATATATATTGTAAAGTGATAATGACAGTAAACCTAGCTAATATCCATTATAATGCAGGATTATACATTTTATTTTCTGTGATGTAAATTTGTAAGAACTACTCACACGGCAAATTAAACTATTATGGCTCAAACATGAAAGATGAATTAAAGAATGGGAGCATGGAGATCAGTTGGAGACTGTAATAGCTAAGCCAGATGAGAAGTAAAAGGTACTTTGAACACTGTTGATAGTGATGAATTGAAGTATAGAGGTTAGTGATAATTTTTTGAAGAATCAATAGGACCGAGAAAGAATCAATTATATATAAGAAAAGAGGAGGAGACATTCAAGGATTACTGGAATTTTATATCAACCCAATTAATTCATTTCCACTCACTGAGACAAAACAGTAGAAGAGATGATTTTGAGATGCTCATGTGTTGGTTTGTGGGATATAATTTGTTCTAAATATCTGAGAACATTTAAGTGGGAACATCAAGTAAACAATTAGGTATATGAATTGAAACTCAAATGATGAGGTAGAAGATGTAAATTTATGAGTCCACTGCTTCTATTTAGTGATATAAACTAATGAGAAAGTCCAGAGAAAAATAGAGGAGGACAAAAAGAGGGAAGAAGAAGAAAGTTGGGGATGTCTAAACATTTATCCTAACTTCCCCATTCTTCCTAGCAATTTGGCTCCCTTGACTATCCTTGAATAGCAAATGTCCTTGTGCCAGTGCTAGCATTTCACAAAATAAATTCAAAGGGTGTTTCTATAATGATGGAGATTCTCATGCACAGGTGTGCATGAAATGTGTAGATTATGTAAAGGAGACACTTAACAGTTTTGTTTTTGAAAATGAATAATTCAAAAACTGGCATTAGACTGTTATGCTACCTTTGTGTGTTTCAGATGTGCTTAATCAGTTTCTCAGAACCACACAGGAGCGAGTCTCATAACTTCTGCCACTCTCACAGTACCATATCCAGCCAAACTCTCCTTCCTATAGAGCCTGTGTCAGTCCCGTAATACTTTTGGTTTTCTGTCTCAAGTTCAATCTCCATGGAGCCAAATGCAAGGCGCTAGTCCTAGTTTTCAGAGTCACAAGAGACACAGATGTTGAAGAAGGTGGAAACGGTTGGCAATAAAAGCATAATGTAACATTCTAGGGACCCTTGAGGCATGAAATGAGTTGATTGCTTGAAGTTAGGACCCAATTTATCCCCTTTGGTTTAAAGTTTTCTCAAAGACTGCACATACTTGGACTATTTTGGTCTTTTACTAGCCTTGTATATATGATTGATTTTAAATTAAAAATTAAAAATTAAAAATAAAATTATTAATGATCTTTTATATTGGTTCTTCATCACTATAATCTAAATTGTATAAATGAAAAATATAATTATAAATTGTGTATAATTTTACAAGTATAAAACGTTTTTAACAACAAACAAGATATAAACCTGGTTTACAAATAGTGATCTGTTTAGTCATGTATTTTGTTAAACAAAAAGACAGTTTTTCTTCCTTCTCCAGGAAATTGATATGTGCTACAGAGCTTTCCATTATCAGATATTGGACAACCATAGACAGATGGGGTTGAAATCGTCCTCTAGCTGCATGACTTTTAAACAAATTTATAATTTTTTAATTTTTTTTTCTCCCGTTGATCGTCGATTTGCTCGAGCGGGCCCAGTAACGTCTCCATTGGAGACTTTGTTGTTATTGTGTTTGGCATATCGAATACTCTCGGTAGCTTGCCGGGAAGTAAAAAAAGTGCGACATAGGTTTGTTTTCCTTATGTTCTGTGCATATAATGTATAAAACATACACATTAAACATGAGAGGCACACTTCGTGTGTGAGAAGTAAAACAACCAAACTTTGTCTGTGCAGGGGAGCGTTAAGTGGAGAATCTAATCTGGGCAAAGGAATGTAAACTGTTAAAGAATGTAAAGTAAAAATATCCTTTGTAAGAATCAAAGAAATGTAAGGCATCAAAGGGGATATCTTGATCACCTTTAACCCTAGATTATAGAAATGAGAAGGACAGGGAAGGGAAGAAATCAAGGGTGGGAGTAAGAAAAGGTCAAAAACAGGGCCAGAGGTCAGGGACCTCAAGCACTTTGATGAGGTATAGGTGTGGCCTATGTACATATTTAAAACACAAAGTCAGGACAGGAGTGATAGCACAGTGGGTAGGGCATTTGCCTTGCTTTCAGCCAACCTGGGTTCGATTCTCAGCATCCCATATGGCCCCCTGAGCACCACCAGGAGTGATTCCTATGTGCAGAGCCAAAGAGTAACCCCTGTGCTTTGCTGGGTGTGACCCCCCCAAAAAAATAAATTAAAAAAATAAAACACAAAGTCAACAACACTGAAGCAGAAGACCAAAACTACAATAAACATACTTAAAAATATGCCTGTTAAGGAGGCAGGCTGGAGGGTGGTAGAGAACCTTGGGAAAATGGTGAAGGAAAGTTGAGCCTGGTGGTGGATTAGTTTTGGAACACTGTCTGCCTGGAACTCTATTATGAATAATTTTATAAATCAAGGTGTCATCGAGTTTTTAAAAGTTTTTTTTTAAAAAATAGAGATTCTAAATGTGCAAGAAACATGAGTTAGGCTGCTACATGACTAAAAACGATAATTTCTTATTGTGTTTTCTACTTATTCTTTCTTTTCGGTGGGGATGGGGTAGGGCAGGGGGACTGAATCAGAAAAAAGAAGTTTAAAATAATAGGGATTTTGTATTTAAAGTAAAAAAGTATACTGAGCAAATTTATTATGTTTAATTTACAATTTTATTTTTAAAAACAGTTTGTTAAAAGAACCCTTTTCTAATATTAGCCTTTAGTAAATGACTATATGTTCACATCTCCATAATTACATCCACATTTGACACTTCTTCCTTTCCAGACCTTTTGTTTTGATGTCATATAATCAAATTATGTACTACAAATGAAAGTATAAATAGAAGAAAATGTAGAAAGTCACTTAACCTCTTTGTACCTCAATTTTCTCATCTCTTGAATAATAACAATAATACCTACAGATAGAGAAAGCAATTTTCTCCCAAATTTCTCACTTTCCTCACATTTCTGTCTCAAAATAGAAGCTTTGCCTTCTTCGAATATTGAAATAAAGCATTCTGATCATTTTTCTTTAACCAGTCTTGGCATTTTGGCCCAACAAGATGAGAAATGATTTATTTAATTGCTGAAATACAAGAGTCTGACATCCATCAATGCTTATGTCTCTATTGGGCAGAGCTAATGTGTTAAAGCTTGGAGTACATGTGGCTTTTCAATCTCTTTCTTATTTTCCTTAAAGTAAGTGTAGCTGTAATAATATAAAACCCCTGATATATGAATGGTGGTTCCCTTTCAGTAAAGTTTTGTTTCTCTTTCTAAAACAAACTAGAAGAGTCCCTTTCTCGCCGCATTCACGCTAACACCCGTTGCTTTTGTTTTTTTGGATGTGGGCCAGTCTCTGTGGTGTGAAATGATATCTCATTGTTGTTTTGATCTGCATCTTCCTGATGATTAATGATATAGAGAATTTTTCTCATGTGCCTTTTAGCCAGTTGGAATTCATCTTTGGGAAAGTTTCTGTTCATTTTGTTGCCCCATTTTTTGATGGGCTGGAGCGATAGCACAGGGGGTAGGGCGTTCGCCTTACAAGCGACCAACATGGCCGACCCGAGTTCGATTCCTCCGCCCCTCTTGGAGAGCCCTGCAAGCTACCGAGAGTATTCGATATACCAGACACAGTAACAACAAAGTCTCCAATGGAGATATTACTGGGCCCGCTCGAGCAAATCGACGATCAACGGGAGGACCTTTACCTTTTACCTTTACCTTTTTTGATGGGGTTGGATGTTTTCTTCTTGTGGAGTTCAACCAGTACTTTGTTTATCCTTGATATCAACCCCTTGTCGGATGTGTATTCGGCGAATATCCTTTCCCATTCTGTAGACTTACTTTGTATTTCGGTCACTGTTTCTTGAATGTGCAGAAGCTTCTTAGTTTAAGATAGTCCCATTTGTCTATCTCTGTTTTCACTTGCTTGGCCAGTGGCGTGACATCTTTGAAGATACCATTAACTTCAATGTCATGGAGGGTTTTGCCAACCTTGTCTTCAATGTACCTTATGTACCTTATGAAGTCCAGTCTGATGTTGAGGTGTTTAATACATTTTGATCTTACTTTTGTACATGGTGTTAGGGAGAGATCTGAGTCCACTTTTTTGCATGTAGCTGTCCAGTTTTGCCAGCACAATTTGTTAAAGAGGCTTTCCTTGCTCCACTTCACATTTCTTGCCCCCTTATCAAAGATTAGATGATCATATGCTTGGGGGGAGATGTCAGTATATTTGACCCTGTTCCATTGGTCTGCAGCCCTGCCTTTGTTCCAGTACCATCCTTCACTGCTGGTGGGAATGCCGACTGATTCAGCTCTTTTGGCAAACAGTATGGATGATCATCAAAAAATTAGAAATTGTGCTCCCATTTGACCCAGCAATACCACTCCTGGGAATATATCCCAGAGAGGCAGAAAAGTATAGTCGAAGTGACATCTGCACTTGTTTGTTCATTGTAGCACTGTTTACAATAACTAGAATCTGGAGAAAAACTGAGTGCCCGAGAACAGATGACTGGTTAAAGAAACTTTGGTACATCTACACAATGGAGTACTATGTAGTTGTTAGAAAGGATGAAGTATCCCAATCCTCTTTAAGCTTCTCCACGAAATTGAAATATCAAAAACACTTCCAAACAGTTTCTACGAAGCAAATATCACACTGATACCAAAAGCAGACAGAGATACCACAAAGAAAGAGAATTACAGACCGATATCCCTGATGAACACAGATGCAAAGATCCTCAACAAACTACTAGCAAATAGAATCCAACTACTCATCAAAAAGATCATACACCATGACCAAGTAGGATTCATCCCAGGGATGCAAGGATGGTTCAACATTCGGAAATCAATCAACATAATCCATCATATCAACAAAAGAAAAGATAAAAAGCATATGATTATATCAATAGATGCAGAGAAAGCATTTGACAAGATCCAGCACCCCTTTATGATGAAAACCCTAGCCAAAATGGGTATAGAGGGGACCTTCCTCAACATAATTAAAGCCATCTACCACAAGCCTACAGCAAGCATCATCCTCAATGGGGAAAAACTGAGAGCCTTCCCTCTAAGATCAGGGACGAGACAAGGATGCCCACTCTCTCCACTGCTGTTCAATATAGTACTGGAAGTACTTGCAATAGCGATTAGGCAAGAAAAAGATATTAAGGGCATTCAGGTAGGAAAGGAAGAAATCAAGCTCTCACTATTCGCAGATGATATGATACTATACTTAGAGAACCCAATAACCTCCACCAAAAAACTCCTAGAAACAATAGACTCGTATAGTAAAGTTGCAGGCTATAAAATCAATACCCAAAAGTCCATGGCTTTCCTATATGCAAACAGTGAGAGAGAAGAAAGCAACATGAAAAAAACAATCCCGTTCACAATTGTGCCCCAGAAAATCAAGTACCTAGGAATCAGCTTAACTAAGGAAGTAAAGGACCTGTACAAAGAAAACTACAAAACGCTACTTCAGGAAATAAAAGAGGACATGAGGAAATGGAAAGATATCCCCTGCTCATGGGTCGGGAGACTTAACATTGTCAAAATGGCAATACTACCGAAAGCATTGTATAAATTCAATGCAATCCCTATAAGGATACCCACGACATTCTTCAAAGAAATGGAGCAAACACTCCTGAAATTTATATGGAACAATAAGCCCCCACGAATAGCTAAAGCAATTCTTGGGAAAAAGAAAATGGGAGGAATCAACCTCCCGAACTTCAAACTGTACTACAAAGCAGTAATAATTAAAACAGCATGGTACTGGAACAAAGGCAGAACTGCAGACCAATGGAACAGGGTTGAACACACTGACATCTCCCCTCAATCATGTGATCATCTAATCTTTGATAAAGGTGCAAGTCATGTGAAGTGGAGTAAGGAAAGCCTCTTTAACAAATTGTGCTGGCATCACTGGACGGTTACATGCAAAAAAATGGGCTCAGAACTCTGCCTAACACCGTGTACAAAAGTAAGATCAAAATGGATTAAAGACCTCAACATCAGACCAGAAACCATAAGGTACATTGAAGACAAAGTTGGCAAAACCCTCCATGACATTGAAGCTACTGGTATCTTCAAAGATGCCATGCCACTGGCCGAGCAAGTGAAAACAGAGATAGATAAATGGGACTATCTTAAACTAAGAAGCTTCTGCACCTCCAAAGAAACATTGACCAAAATACAAAGACAGTCTACATAATGGGAAAGGATATTCGCCAAATACACATCTGACAAGGGGTTGATATCCAGGATATACAAAATACTGGTTAAACTCCACAAGAAGAAAACATCCAACCCCATCCAAAAATGGGGCAATGAAATGAAAAGAAGAAATCCGAATGGCAAAAAAGCACATGAGAAAATGCTCTACATCATTAATCATCAGGGAGATGCAGATCAAAACCACAATGAGATACCATCTCACACCTCAGAGACTGGCCCACATTCAAAAGAACAAAAGCAACCGATGCTGGCATGGATGTGGCGAGAAAGGGACACTCCTTCTCTGTTGGTGGGAATGTCGACTGGTTCAGCCCTGCTGGAAAACAGTATGGACGATTCTCAAAAAATTAGAAATTGAGCTCCCATTTGACCCAGCAATACCACTCCTGGGAATATATCCCAGAGAGGCAAAAATGTATAGTCGAAGTGACATCTGCACTTGTTTGTTCATTGCAGCACTCTTTACAATAGCCAGAAACTGGAAGAAACCTGAATGCCCAAGAACAGATGACTGGTTAAAGAAACTTTGGTACATCTACACAATGGAGTACTATGTAGCTCTTAGAAAAGATGAAGTCATGAAATTTACATACAAGTGGTACAACATGGAAAGTATCATGCTAAGCGAAATGAGTCAGAAAGAGAGGGATAGACATAGAAAGATTGCATTCATCTGGGGGATATAAAGTAACAAAATATGAGATTAATACCCAAGAATAGCTGAGATCAGCACCAGGAGGATTACTCCATAGCTTAGTGGCCAGTCGGGCATTCTAGAGGAAAGGGCAGCTCAGACAGAGAAGGGAACACCAAATAAAGGGTGTTTGGAGGACCCTCCCAGGAGGGGAGATGCATGTCGAAAGTGGACTATGGACTGAACATGTTTGCCACTCAATGCCTCTTTTGCAGACCACAACACCCAAAAGGAGAGAGAGAACACAGGGGATTGCCCTGCCACAGAGGCAGGGGGGGATGGGGGATGGGGGTGGAGGGGATATTATCCATGGTGGTGGAAAATGGGCACTGGTGGAGGGATGGGTATCTGATCATTGTATAATCAAACCCAAGCACAAAAAATTGTAAATCTACAACTGTACCTCATGGTGTTTCACTAATAAAAAAAAAACATTAAAAAAAAAAAGAAAGGATGAAGTAATGAAATTTACATAGATACTACATGGAAAGTATCATGCTAAGCGAAATGAGTCAGAAAGAGAGGGACAGACATAGAAAGATTGCATTCATCTGGGGAACATAAAGTAACAAAATAGGAGACTAACACCCAAGAATAGACGACATAAGTACCAGGAGGATTACCCCATGGTTTTGAGGCCAGCCGCATATACTAGGGGAAAAGGCAATTCAGATAAAGAAGGGAGCACTAAATAAAGGGTGTTGGGAGATTCCTCTCAGGATGGGAGATGAGTGATGAGAGTAGACTATAGGCTGAACATGATTGCCACTCAATGTCTCTTTTGCAAACCACAGCACTCAAAAGGAGAGAGATAACAAAGGGAATGCCCTGCCACAGAGGTAGAGTGGGATGGGGGTATGGGGGTAGGAGGGATACTGGGATCATTGGTGGTGGAGAATGTGCACTGGTGGAGGGATGGGTATCTGATCATTGTATAACTGAAACCCAAGCACAAAAATTTGTAAGTCTACAACTGTACCTCATGGTGTTTCACTAATAAAAATTTAAAGAAAAAAATTTTAAAAAAATAAAACAAACTAGGAATGCTGTTTCTGACTGGTGAGTATTATTTTCTATAGGTCATGATAAAGAGGCTGATCATCCTTATAGCTACAGTTCTATTGTGTTCTAGCATTGAGGTTTTCTGTATCCTTCTGTAAGAATGGGAAGGAGAGCAGAGAGAATGTGATTCTCTTAAAAGACTTAGGTCAAAATGAAATGCGTTAGACAGTTATGTTAAAAATCAATCGTTTCTTCAGACTTTTTGCCTTTTTATATTTCTCTGCATAATGAGGTTTGATATAGGTAATAATTTTTCCATAATGCTAAGTCCATATTCCCAAGATGTTGGTCTCTAGAGCTGTTATTTAAAGGGAACTACTCTGGTTCCAAGGCTAAGCTAAGTTCTCCAGTCCAGTTTTGGAGTTTGTTGGTATGTACCTTGCCCTGAAACCAGATTTCTTGTATTCAAATACTGGTTTTCCACTCGTCCCCATTTCATTTTCTTGCATAACCTCTGTCTATCTCGTCTATCTCTCATTTTGTTGCATATGTAATGTGGAAATTATAGCATAGCATACCTAAGGCTTTAAAGCACTACTAGTAGATTATTTTATATAATCTCTAAACTTCTTTACCTAAAATTTACATATGGAAATGCTTAATAAGAATTAACCATTATTACTGGTAAAATAATAAAGGTAGTGTTTCATTCTCTCTGACTTTGATGTTTAACTTCTTGGTTGAACAAAACGCAAATGAACAGAGGTACGTTAATAATTGTCTGACACTGTGCTTTAAATATAACCTGCATGATGCCTGTACATGTTTATTATTATAAACTTGGGGTTTTAACTTTTATTTATAGTCCATAAATCATATTAATTACTGCCCTTCCATTCACCGTTGGAATCTATATTACTCTATATTACTCCATCACTACCATTAGACTTTGAAAGCTAGATTTACCCTCCCCTCCCCACAAACATACACACACACTTTGCTTCCCTTTATTTTTGTCACAATGACCAGACCTTGCTTGTGGTGTGCCTACACTTTAGTCATGGTACTTGTACACACTGGCTATGGTATGCTAAAGAGTGCATCCTTTGTTGTGGTCCAGGGATTCTGAAGAGTGGTGTCCCCAGTTCATTCAGTTCTTTCAGGAATTGAACTGACAGCTTTATGCCATGAGCCCTGCATGCAGGTACTCAATAACTTAGATAGTACCAGCTCTGTTACAGATCATTCAGAAATGACTCTTCACTTGCTTTCCATTCCTTAATTGATGTTCGGTAATGTTTACAGACTCTCTTTTATCTGACATGATATCTAGTAGTGAATATAATTTTTCATTCTCTGCTCACTTTGCTAAGAATTAGCATAGCTTTCCAGTGTGCCTTTTTCCCCCATGTCCATCCTTTTGATACGCTGGTTAGAGTACCTAATCTCCTCCCCACTTACAATTGGGTTCCTAGTATTTTACACACAGATTCTCTTTTACTGATGATCTAGAGAGAAATTCATCAGTTTACTAATCCCCAATAAACATTGATCACCCTGTGAAGCCATAATGTTATAGAATTCTCTGTGCCTGAAATTTATATAGTGCTTTCAAATTTCCAAGTAGTTCATGACCTCCTAATTCATTTAACATCCAAATAACCTCTGCAAACAAATAGCTCTGTTCCTAGATATGCAAACCAGGGATCTAGGAGAGGAAGTGATTTTGCAATATCACCCACTTAGTAAGAGCTGAACAGCAATGCAGGGATTCTATTCCCATAGCGAACATTTCTTTTCATTCAAGCTACATTTACTTCAAAATTGATAAGCAGATAGAAGTCCAAATTTCAGCTCTGCTACTTTGTTTATATTATCTATCCTCCAGTTTCTTCAATTCCCAGTTGAGATTAAGAATATTGACCTCTTAAGATTTCCCTGAAGAGGGCCTCAAGCAAGCATTCAATTATATAACAGAAAGAGACCAGAAAAATGGGGCACTAGATGGAGACTGAGAGAAAAAGAGGGAGAGTGAGAAAGAGAAATGACTAAAATGAGATATTTTGTTTTATTCTTTATAATTTTCTATTATCTCCCCAAATCTAAGAATTTCCCAGGGTTTTTATGTTCCCTTTTCATAGAAGAGTTTGTGTGGCATAGCTAAAACGCAGGTATATAAAGGCAATTCCCTATTTCTAATCCCACAGATTAAAATATGTTTGGTAACTAAGATTAAAGGCTCTGGAATTAGTTAACATTCTCGGCTATTTTTAACCACCTCTTCCAGTACCAAGAAGTGATAAGATATTTTTAGAAAGTCGGTGGGGCCTGGCGGACTGAACACTTAACTCTGCTTTGGGGCACCAATGAGATTTTGGGGTCCCAGGTATTACAGAATAATTTATGACCTTCAATAATTGGTAGGGATTTTAGCAATAAGAATTAGCTACACCAGCTGTGGTAGGTTGAGCATGAAAGACTCCTCTTTCATATCATTCCTATTAGTCACTATAATTTTAAGAAATCCTGGAGAAATAGGGCAGTTGTTCTCTCTAGTTATCGAAAGTTCAAATAAGTTTTATTCTCCAAACAATCTAGTTAGTTTTTTTTCCCTCCCGTTGATCGTCGATTTGCTCGAGCGGGCCCAGTAACGTCTCCATTGGAGACTTTGTTGTTACTGTGTCTGGCATATCGAATACTCTCGGTAGCTTGCCGGGCTCTCCGAGAGGGGCGGAGGAATCGAACTCGGGTCGGCCATGTTGGCCGCTTGTAAGGCGAACGCCCTACCCGCTGTGCTATCGCTCCAGCTCGGACTGGAGCGATAGCACAGCGGGTAGGGCGTTCGCCTTACCCGAGTTCGATTCCTCCGCCCCTCTCGGAGAGCCCGGCAAGCTACCGAGAGTATTCGATATGCCAGACACAGTTAGTTTTTTTAATTTAAATTAATTAAAACAATAGATTTCGAAAAAAATTAACTTTTTTAAAAACTTCTTGGGGGACAAAGACTCATAGCTAGCAATAAAATAGCAATAGAGAAAAAAAAAGAGAAGACAGATTTGTGCTAAATGTGATGAACATTAGAAAGAGAGAGCTCTGTAAACAGGAAAAGGAGAAATGCCCCCAAATTTCTAAAGAATAAGAAAACCAAGAGAAATGCGCCATGCAGTGAAAGTCATGGACAGTCATCCACCATAACCCACCTGAAAAGGGTCATCATCACTTATTGGGCAACTCAACTAGCAAACAACTCTACTAGCAAATAACCAGGTACACAATTGCACATAATTGTCATTTATTGGGTAGCTGTTGACCAAGTGTCTTTGCCCTTAGAAATGACTCTAACTCTCATCCATGGTAAACTATCAGTCGAATAATAATGGGAACCTAATTTTTTAAATCTTTCATGATAGGAGCTATGTGCTTTTTTGTCTATGAACCAGCAGCATTCTGTAAATAGAAATTACTCAAACATTTTCCTAACCATATGGTGTTCTCAGAAACATGGTGTACAAAGTAATCGAACAAGTTCTACTTTAGACAAAAATTCTGGGATATCTACAGCTATTTTGCTATGCACTAAAGAATGATCCAGTTCATTCCACCAAGAAATGTTAAAAAAAAACTTAGTTGTCGCAGCTTTCCAATGCATTTATTACCTATGATAATAATTTTAAATCTATGATAATCTTACCTTTCAAAAGTTGGGTCTTTATCACTCTGTGATCATTGTTTACTAATCCAAACTGGATTAATGTTTATTTGCTTTAAAATCATCAGCAGTACATAGACCACATAATCACTCACCATCTGTTTCTTGATGATCACATACAAAATAACAAGCATCCTTCTCGTGAGCAAACTTTATGATGTGCATCTGGTGAAGGAGAAAAGCAATGCATTGCCCTCTGGTTAATACTTCACTTAGGATACTGAAAAATATGTGTCAGTAGAAGACTTTGTATAAATAAGTTACTACAGTAAATTTCTCTCCACTATTGGTACTCACTACTGGTACTCACTACTTTCCATTATTATTAGCAATTTAACATATGGTATTGGGGTCTTCATCACAAAAGTAAAGTTTCTTATAAAATATCAATGTTGAAATTGATAGTTTTTCTTGAACAGCCTCTTAAAGAGATAAATGCAGGGTAAGAGAATAATGATTTAGCCCAGCAAGTGGTACTTACCGTGCAACCACTAAGACCCAGCATTATTTGGGGAATTTGTCTTTAACCATCATGAGAAGGAAATATTTCTGGAAATTTTTCAATCAACTCGGATATTTTCAGGATGCCTAATTTTTTTATTTTTATGATTAATGACTATAGAAGTGGAAGAGAAGGTCAAATAGCATGCTTAGCTTAAAGATGGGAGAACATGGTTCTTATTTCTTCTCTGCCTGAAAATGGAAAAACAGATCATATAATTATTGAAAGAAAAATTTTATGATTATTTTTTAATGAAATATATTTTGGAAACCAGGGAAATAGCTCAACGGGACGGAGAAAATATTTTGCATGTTGAAACCCTGGGTTTGATGCCCAGTACCATATGTTCTCCAAGCACTGCTGGAAATGGCCCACATCCCCAACCACAAATATGTACTTGGAAGCAAAAATTTTGATATTCCCAAGTACAGAAGCCATGCATTAAATAAAATACCATCTGGCTAATAAAAATATATTTAATGTGTAGCTGCTATAGTACAGCTGAGACACACACACACACACACACACACAAATTACAGACACAGTAATTGTCTAGTGTGATCTCTAAAAGGAGGAGGCAGCCTGTCTATCATAATTAGAATGTCTGGGAAGTCTTAAAAGCTCAAAATAACTATAACCAGGTTGACTTTTACAAATTAATAAGCAAATTGTGGTGGAGTGAAAGAATATATTAAAACAAATAAGGAACAGTAGGACATGTTTCAAAGAAAAAAACTAATTATTTAATTAATGCTCTTATTTGGGCGATCTCCACCTCCTACATCAGCAGTACAGAATCACTGTGCTCTTCTGGTCACAGCTTCTCCTGCCTCAGATGCAAGAGCTGTTTCTACTGGAAACGCATTAGCACAGTAAGCATAATGGAAGCCACAGAAGTAAAGGAGGCAGCATCCCATTGATCAACTCAAGTATGACAAAACACTGCAGTTAAAATTTTTCAGAGAAAGGGAGAACCATATCACTGCACAAGGTCCTTACCTTTACCTTTAACTCATCTGAAGTCCCTCTTTCACAAACAGTGCCTTTCTGGTCTCTGTTTTTCCTCATGGTGACTCAGAAGGTCATTCTTCAAAAGTACCTTCAAAAGTGTGATACATGAATGCCATCTCCTGGAAATGTATGTCTTACATACAAGTGTTTTTAAGGTTTATGATACCAGATTCATACAGAATAAACTGGAAAAGATAAATTACCAGGTAGATGAAATAGTTGGCCCAAAGAATGGTGACAGAATTAAATTTTTTTTTAATTTTACAAGTTAAAATTTTTAAATCGATCTCTTGAGAATTGAACGACCTGCCATCCCATTTGAATGATGTGCATTTAAGGAGCAGGTGTTGGGCAAAGGATCGTGCACAAAAAGGAATGAAGCTGTCTTTCACTATGCTTGTCTCCAGGGAAATTTTGCAGAGTGAAAGGCAAAGATGGATCCTGAGCCAACACATGACAAGAGGACTTGCTCCATTCTTTGGAAAAATCTAATGATAAGAAACAGATTTCAGCTGTTCCTTAACTTTTTCCTCTACCAGACAACAAAGCTGCCAAGAAATGAGGATACACAGATTATGACACACACATAACCCCTCCACCTGCATCATATCCTGGCAAGTCAATGAGTTTCTTTGATTCAAAGTGCAGGAGATCCTAGTCGGGAAGAGCAATCCCCTTCTCACAAGAAATCTTATATTCCAGAGAAACAAAACAAATGAATATCTCTGTGACAATCTTTAGAAACTTAAAATAGCTCTTAACGTCAGTAACCAGAGACACACATAAACATTAGTCTGAAAAGTAGAAGCCTACTTTCTACTGATAACAGAAACAGACAAATAACAACCTAAACCTAGAGAAATTAGAGAAAAAATTCAGTTTCTCTATTTTAAGTGTATACTCTTTTCCAGTTCCTGTTATATAAAATGTAATTTGGGCAGTCTCAACATTTGTGGAACCTAGGCAAGGATTTAAGTGGAGGTTTATATCCCAGCAAATGTCGTCATCTTTCCCTTTTGAATCAAGCAATTACTTCCTTCTAGTATGATGAATAAATACTGTCTCAACAACAAAATCTGAAAATATGTTTAAAATGAAAGAAAGTTGTTGTTTTTGTTTTGTTTTGGGTTTGGGTGGGGTTCTCAAGAAGCGCTCAGGAGACCCACTTTGGGGCGGGTAGCTCAGTCAAATGGGCACAAGGTTCAAGGTTAGGGCTGGAGATGTGATGCTGCTCAGGGCCACATGAGACTGTGAACTCCCTGGGTCCTCTGGTGGGGCTCAGGAACCGACAGAGTTATACTGGCAGTTCTCAGAGGTGCCCATTGATGCGTGGAGAACAAGGGGATCTAACCAAGGTCATGAAAAGCAAATAACTTACCTCCTATACTGTCTCTCCAGCCCAAAGTTACTTTTTGTTGGGTCTTGATTTTGGTTTGGGGGTCATATTCGGCAGTATTCAGGGATTATTCTGGGCTCCTAGCTCAGGGATCTCTCCTGGCAGGGCTCATTTGACCATATGTAGTGCTGGAGATTGAACCCAGGTTGAGGGTAACCCAGGTTGACCTCATGTAAGGCAAGCGTCCTATGTGCTGTACTATCATTTTGGTCCCTGAAGTTATGCTTATTATGTCTTAAATCTGCGACATTCCAAAGCTGAATGCATTTTTATTATTGTTGCTCTTTAGGTGTTTAATTGGAAGGTTAATGAAGTATTGCTAAATCACAAACTAAATAAACATAATACATATATTATTCTGTTCTTATTACAATTTATTTTCTAATATTCATGTCAGCAAAAACTATGTTGTTAAAAGTCCAGAGTTTTACATAATTTTCTGATACTAAGTAATTTGAGGATTAACTAGTTATATTCAGAGTATACAGATTTTGAATTATTTTATTAAAAATATAAATTTGCAAAAAATATAAACATCTAAAGTACTCTGTTTATTAAAATTAGTTCTATAGCATTTATGAAGATAAAGGTACACATCATAATATTCAATTAAAAACACTTTAAATCAAAGTTATTTAAATAAATCTTATAAAGAAATTTTATAAAAACAAATCTATAAGGGCTGTATCAGTAGTGCAGAGGGTGAGGCACTTGCCTTGCATATGGTACACCTGGCTTCGATCCCAAGTGCCCCATATGGTCTCTGAGCCCACCAGGAGTGATTTCTGAGTGCAGAGCCAGAAGCAAACCCTGAGCACAGCTGGGTGTGGCCCAAAAAGCAAAACAAACAAACCAAACAAATCTATAGTTCTGTCTTTCAGGGTGCATGTAATCATACATGTAAAAAATAATCACTTTTTTAAAATTAGACTTACAAACTCAATAGAAATAAATTGTTTAATATTGTTCTCAATATTCTTCCATTACCACATATAATCATCAAAAATAATACAATAATTTTGTGATGATCAACAGAATCATGAACATGTGGAAAAACAAGGCCTATTGGAACCTAAGCAGCATATCACAGCTGGGGACGGTATAAAAGCAATTTCTGTCAGAAAAATACTACCTCACCTTTTGGGTGATACCAGGAAGGGACATTCGTTTAGTCCAACATAGAGAGTCTGAGGATATCTTATGGCTTTGGGCCTGATTCCAGCAGGTATGACTATCCAAGAAGATTCAGTCTTTTCAGTGGGAACACAGCCAAAGGAGTCCACAGCCTTCACGTCAAGAGAAAGATGGAACTGTGGGTTTAAGTGAAACATAGCAGAGCATCCCCGAATAGCCAGTGAATCCAAGAAACAGAGCTCAGCCTCCGTTGACAAGCATGTCAAAGCTAGTCAGGATGTCAGGGCCCTCGCCAAGTGGGCTTGGGTGCAGGCAAAAGCTCTATATCCAGATGGATTTTATAAAAAATGAGTGAAAGCCAAAGCAGATGTCTGGATATATACAGGGTTCCAGTCAACACAATTGAGATAAGGGTGAAAGCACTGAGTCAGCAGGCTAATGGTGGGGATAGACCAGGGATCAGCTAGACCCAGGTTTCTTCCAATGCTGAAGGAGCAGATGAATTTTCTACCACGGTGAGAATTGTTCCTGTTTTTCTTGTTTTATTGATTTATTTCCTCCTTTCCTTCCTACTTCTTTCCTCTCTCTACCCTTCCCTCCTCTTAAGTTTGCTTTTCTATTGTGATGAATATGCACTACTACTTGTTTGTAGGGTTGGCATATACTTTTTCACATACACTGAGTAACTTGTGCTTGGGTCAGACTCTTCACTTGTGGTCTCACAAACAATTGAGTGGTATGCTACAGATCACACACTTTGTTATGGTGTTGGGGAATAATAAATAATAGAGCTGGTAGGATCATGCTCAATATGTGCGGTGAAGCTGGGAATCAAACTCATGATCTCATGGCTACAAGGCAGATACTCTACCACTGAACTAAGCTCTGAGTCTGTTGTTTCTGTTTTTGATTGAGGTTAATCTGAACAAGAAGTGATCGTGCAATTATAGTTGAATGAGTTCAAGAAGGCATGAACAAAATGATTTTAAAATAGTACTATGGCATTTGCATATGATTTATATATATATGGGATTTCTGAAATTATTTATTATTTACTTTAATCTCAAGGTTAGCAACTATATTGGTAAAGTATACCTAATGTATACTTAAATTATTCAATGATGACATTTTGATCATATATTTAGGAGAAAATTTTACATTAAAACATTAATGCAAATTTTTATTAATTTAATTGATATAAATGTATAATCAATTTTGGAAAATCTTTATTATACAATTTAGGACTCTGAGAACTAGTTTTCCTTGTGATTCAGTCTGGAACCCACGGGCTCTGAAATTAACATCAAATACAAAAACATGTCTCTATTATGAATTATAGGAAGTAAATATAATTGCTCTTGACTCTTTTCCTAGAAATGTCTCGTCTCAAATAATATTTTAGCACCACTGACAGATCTGAGCTCGGGACTTGACTTCTAAGGAGATACATTGGTGGAAGAGTTTTTTTTTGCTGTTATTCAGGTAAACACTTGTTTAACTCTAGTGTCATATCATTTCATGTTTGTTTCCCCAAGAAAAAGTAATCAACTAATCACTTTCTTTGAATACATGTTCCTACTTTATTGAGATGGTTCTACTGACAGATTATTTAAATAGCTGTTAAGGTTGAAGAGATGTGCTATAATATATATTTTAGAAACCTAGTAGATAAACTTAAAAACAGATATAAATAATAGTTCTTCATTTCAGTGATACCTGAAAATTTAAAATGGCATTTAAAGAGTATCTGCATTTATTAGTTTTCATTTAATGTTAATTTTTAACATTTTTTTTTGCTTTTTGGGTCACACCTGGCGATGCACAGGGGTTACTCCTGGGTCTGCACTCAAGAATTACACCTGGCGGTGCTCAGGGGATCATATGGGATGCTGGGAATCCAACCCGGGCCGGCTGCGTGCAAGGCAAGCGCCCTACCTATTGTGCTATCGCTCCAGCCCCCAATTTCCAACATTTTGATTATGGTTAAAGGCACATAACATGAAGCCTACCCTCAACAATTTCTAGTGTGCAGTTTTGTATTGTATATATACTAAATATGCATTTTTCTGCAAAAGAGCTTTAATTCTTTCATTTTGTATGACTAAAATGCTAAAATGCATTAAACAGAAATTAACATTTCCTCTTCCCCTAGCACCTGGTCACCATTTCCAGCACCATTTATAATTAATGATCTTTTATTTAATATAATTCTAGAAATCTTCAAAAGACTTATATACAATATTAGTATTTGTGCTTGGGGGAAGTGGCCATACCTAAAACTTGATGCTTGAGGCTCCAAGCTCAGGGTTTGCTCCCAGTGGTGCTCAGTGAACCGTGTGGTATCAGGAATCGAATGCAAAACATGTACTTAGCCCATATAAGGTTTTTATTGTGTTTTGAATTTTTTTTTACTGAATAATTGTTTCCAGAATCTTTGAAAAGTTTCCAGGGATAGATAGCTAATTTTTACTATTTTATTTTTATTTTCTAGTGTTTCAGTTACAAAACATATTTTAAAAGGTACTTTTAGTAAGATGAAGAAATAAAAAGTATGATTTGTATATTTAAATTTATACATTACATTAATTCTATATCTGGCCTCAAAGTAAAAGGCTAATTTATTTTTATCTACAAAATAATTCTAAGAATGGCTGTCTTTAAAGAATGTCATTGTTCCCTTTTGGCTAATAGCACTGATGGGGAAATCGTCCTCAAAAGTGGTAAGAAAGCCACTTTCTGCCTGAGTCAGCTGTTTGGTATTCATTTGGTATTCAGTAGGAATTCACTGCCTATTCACTACAAATATTTTTGTACTTGGTATTCAAAATTCTTCATATCTGCTAAAATTTTAAGAGTCAACTCGACTTTGCCTCCATTTTGTTTATGGAAAACCTAAGTATTGTTATACTTGTATGGCCCATAAGACTATCTTCTATTCCATTTTTTTGCAAAAATCTCATCTAAGGGTACACTTCAAATTTCTCTCCAAAACTGTTTCTCATCACTTTATAAAGGTCTTTAAAAATGAGAGGAAAAGTATGAAAGCAAACTTTTCCTTTAAATGGTTCTCAATACAGTTAAATAGATTAATATTGTCAGGCTGAAGCAGTAGTAGATATTAGGGCTCTGGCCTTAAATTCAGCTGATAAAGTTCAATCCCTGGCCCACTGTATGGTCCCCTGAGCCCAACAAGAGTGATCCTTGAGCACAGTAGGAGTAATCCCTGAGCACTGGCAAGTGTGACCCCAAAATAAAAAAAAAAGAGAAGAAGAAGATGGACCTTGTATAAAATTTAAAGCAAAAAAATTAAAGGTTTGGGAAGATAAAACAACATGGTATAAAATCCTGGTCATTATTTACTAGCTGTGACATTAATGCAAATTACATAATATCTTTAACCTTCAGTTTGTCATCTGTGAAAAGATAATAATATCCATCAGTCCAAATTACTGTGAGAATTAAATCAATCATATATTTAAAATATCTGATATGGTGCCAGCACATGGTAGGTAGATGCTAGCAAGTATAAGCATTCTTCCTTCATTCTCTCTATGTCAGAAGCCCTGTTTAATTTCCCAGTGGACATGGAGATTGGACAAAGAAGAAAATGAATTTTGCATTCAGACAAGATAAAGGCCCATATGTGGGCAGCTGCAGTGCTTGACTTTTAGTAGCTAAATGTATTTACACAAAAGAATTGGGACAGTCCGAGAGCCAGGTAAAAAGAGGAACCAGTTGAGATAGTTATTCAGTGCTTGAATCTAGTAGGGATTGGAAATTTCAATGAAAACTATAGGAATGCATATTTGATCTTTCACCAGCAAGGTTTGAACTCGCAAGATAAAAACCACTCCTGTCATTGATGCTAGTCAAAATTCCCTATGGGTTAAAACCAACCTAGCTCCATTAAGAATTTTAGAGCATGCTTTTACGAGGAAGTTGCATATGGCAGTAACTGACCAGGTCACTAGTGCAGAGAATGGGGTCTGCAATTGCTATCCAGTGAAATGTTCAACTGACAAGTACATAATATATGTTATTTGCTAAGAGCAAGTGATTTACAACTGAAGACCGTAAGATATTTCTAAAGAAGCTGTCTTGTACCAAAATAAAATAGTTTATTACTATAGGTACCATACAAAAAAGGCAAATGTTTCCTTGGAGGAGATGAGGGAGGGTTCAGGGGAGGAAAAGAGACACATTTTGCACACACTTACACACACTTAGAGGAAATATGAAAACTAGTAACTACATCTATTAAAATCACTTATCTCTTATAAATGCTAGTGTTGAGTACTACCAAATGACAGCAGCATATGTGTTAATTCCACCTAAGTGTGCTATACTTCTCCATCACAGATTACGAAGATATGTTATTGTTTAGAATGTAAAGAAAAATAGGTGTTAAACAAATAATTTAAGGATATTGATTAAAAGGGGTGATGTAATTTATCTTAATCCTATCTTGCTGATTTTCTTTACTGGTATTTTAAACTCTAAATGTTTATATACACTCTGGCATTAGATACAATGGTATTTACATCTCTAGGGGGAAGAGATGGTTGAAAACAAGAGTCAAATAACAGAAGCTCATCATTGCAAATAAAAATACAATGAATAAAAATAAAAAGCTCTAGTTAAATGGAGGTAAGAGCTTTGAAAAGAAAGAACAAAGTTATAAAAATTATACTGCCCAATTTTAAGACTTATAGTGCTTCAGTTCAATAATACCATACATAGCACTGTAGCACTGTCCTCCCATTGTTCATCGATTTGATTCAGTGGGCACCAGTTAACGTCTCCATTGTGAGACTTGTTACTGTTTTGGGAGTCAGACGGGCTACCTTGCGCTAAGAGGTAGGCCGTTGGTACTGTTTTTGGCATATCCAATACGCCAAGGGGAGCTTGCCAGGTTTTGCCGTGTGTGCAGGATACCCTCAGTAGCTTGTTGGGCTCTCCAAGAAGGGTGGAGGACTTGAACCCCGGTTGGCCATGTGCAAGGCAAATGCCCTAACTGCTGTGCTATTGCTCCAGCCCAATAATACCATAAAAAAGATTAAAAAAGATCAATGAATAGATTTATATATCCAAAATTGTATTTTTCTCAATTACTTTATTTCTACCAACTGACAAAGATACAAGAGCAATTCAGGGGAAAAAGTAGACTCTTTAAATAAATTGTTCTTGAACAATTTATTCAATGACAGTAAAATAAGCTTTGAGTTATACCTCACTCTATAAATAAAAGCTAAGTGAAAATGGATCATAATTCTAATTCTAGAATCGGAAACTCTACTTCTTCTAATGCGGAACAGTGAAACAAATCACTGTGACTTTGGATTAGGCTAACATTTCTTAGATAGGATGGACACCAACATCATAAGCTAATATTTTTAAAAGCTAAATGAAATCAAATAAAATTAAGAACTATACTTTTTAAAGACACTATTAAGGATATTAAAAGAAAAAGCATAGTCTGAAAAAAACTTTTCAAATTTTGTATCCAAAAAGGACTAGTATTTTGAACAAATAATTCTCAAAATGCCATGTAAAGGAAACAATGACATTATTTTTTAAGTGGGAGGTGGAGTGGGAGTCACAGAGATTTGAAGCATTCATGGAATTCTAAACACAGTTGCTGGTATGCCAACAGGTTTATTTTGCCAAAAAGAATAGTTGCAACCTTGAAAAATCAAAAGATAAAGAAATGAGGACAACAGTCTTTTAACTGAAAATAACTGAATTTGATAAACATCGGAATGAGCTTGGAGTTGCGTTTTTCTTCCGAGTTTCCAGATGGTTGTCCAGATGTTCAAACTCTTTTAGTTGTGAACAGGATTGGAAGGTGAGGCAGATTCCCATTGAGTGAGTTCTTGAACTTAGAATCCAACTGAATCACAATGTATATCTCACTTCTAGGAAGGTGAGTTAATAAATTGTTTCCTTCTCCCTCTTCCCTTTTCTTTGTGGTGGTTATGGTGGTGTTGTTGGGAATTGCATACATGCTTGGTTGTGATGCTTAGACACTTTAGTTCTGAGCTCACACACATCCTCGCTGAGGGCCATACTCCTGGCCATATTGTTTAAATATTTTTCCATTGTAGTGCCTGCCTTGACTGCTTGTACCTACCTAGCTATGGCACTCTGGCAATCACGTACTCAGTTGTGGCTTTAGTGGTTCCAAAGACTGAACTGGAAACAGTGAGTGGAGCCAGGGAATAATGTCATGTCTCAATTTTTTTTAAATTTTACCTTATTTTTATAAAGTTGTTCACAATAATTTGTTACATTTAATATTCCAACTCTAAGCTCACCATCATCACACCTACCCACCATATTTAAAATGTTTCTACCCCCACCTCCAAATCCTACCCCCAAAGCATGAAAATAATTTATTTTGTATTGCTTATTATGATTAAGGTAAAGGTAAAGGTAAAGGCCCTCCCGTTGATCGTCGATTTGCTCGAGCGGGCCCAGTAACGTCTCCATTGGAGACTTTGTTGTTACTGTGTCTGGCATATCGAATACTTTATTATGATTAATCCACTAAAAATGATCCAAAAATATTTCCTTGGAGAAACTGTTGTGTTCACCCTGAAGTCATTAAGCCCTTGTATAAGAGATTACTAACATGTTGTTAAAGGTTGAACCATATGTGCATATATGTGTGTGTGTGTGTGTGTGTGTGTGTATGTGTTTCTCTCTCCCCAAGGTGGGCTGCCTTCTACTTTACACCCCATAAAATGTGGTATGTTATTTTTGGTACATCAGTAGGGTAGAGTATGATATTCATGGCCACGTGCTCCAGGAATAGAGGTTAATCTATTTTTTTTACCTTTAACTAGATGGTGACTTTATGGTCTGGAGGCATCTCTAAGGTGTATCATTCTGTGTTGCTCTCTTCTGAGAGATTTATTTAGGAGTCTCGGGATTCTGCCTGTTAATGAGCTTATATAGCACCAGAAGCAGTTCCTGGGCATGACAAAATTTCTATTCTGAAAAGACATTTGCACTCCTATGTTCAATGCTACACTATTCACAATAGCCCAAACTTGGAAACAAACTGAATATCTAATAACAGATGATTGGATAAAGAGGCTGTGTTCATACACAATGAATACTCTTTAGCTATAATAAAAGATGTGATATGCAATTTAATGCTATGTTGATGGATCTAGAGAGCAATGTGCTGAGTGAAGTAAGTTAGAAGGGAGAGACAGATACAGAACGTGGGATATAAAGGAACATATGAGGGGCATAACAAATGGCCAAAGACGGCAGAGCCTGAGAATTTGCCTACAGAACTGAGGTTAGTAGAGGAGGAGTGTAGATTTGGGAGTGGGAGCACTCTAATAGAGGCTGTGCTGTTAGAATATTGCATGTTTGAATCCCTATTATTTAAACCAGGTTGTGAATATTTTCGCCTAAACTAAAAATTAAAATAATATATAGAAACCAAAAGACAAAAAATACAGTTACCAGACATGTAATAGGTCAGTGGTAGAGGAAATGGTTTAGTAGTATGAGGTTCCGGCTATATTCCAAGAAAGAGAGAAAGGGGGGGGGGCACGGAGTGGAAGAAAGAAAGAAAAAAAGAAAGAAAGAGAGAACTTAAGCTCAAGATCATTAGCATCAGGGGAAAGAAAATGAAATTAAAGTTATATACTACAATATTGTCACTGTCACTGTCACTGTCCTCCCGTTGTTCATCGATTTGCCCGAGCGGGCCCAGTAATGTCTCCATTTTGAGACTTCTTGTTACTGTGTTTGGCATATTGAATACGTCATGGGTAGCTTGCCAGGCTTTGCCGCGCAGGTGAGATACTCTCGGTAGCATGTCGGGCTCTACAATATAACTCCTAAAATATTGAAAATTAAGAAGAGTGATCCTATCAGCTGGAGCAATAGCACAGCGGGTAGGGCATTTGCCTTGCACGCGGCCGACCCAGGTTCGATTCTTCTGCCCCTCTCGGAGAGCCCAGCAAGCTACCAAGAGTATCTCGCCCACACAGCAAAGCCTGGCAAGTTACCTGTGACGTATTCGATATGCCAAACACAGTAACAAGTCTCACAATGTAGACATTACTGGGCCCACTCGAGCAAATTGATGAACAACTGAGGACAGTGACAGGACAGTGACAGTGACAGTGATCCTATCAAATGTTAGTAAGGATATGGAGTCAATGTAACTCTCATAGGCTACTTGTGAAAATGTAAGATATGTATAACTACTTTGGAAAATAATTTTAAATTTCATAAAATAGTAAGTAAGTCATTCATACAAATCTTAATGGATAACCTCTGTTGGTCAAAATGAAGAATATTTATATCCTACAAAACATTTTAAGTGTTCATGTCAGCTTTATCTGTTACAGGCTAAATTAGAAACGATTTTAATGTCCTTAAACAGATATATGATTAACAAATTGTCACATAGCCAGACACATAGACTATTACACCAAAGTAAAAAAAAATGAACTGTTACATTCATAAAATACTACAGTCTCAAAATAATTATTCTGAGTGAAGAAATCAGACCAAAAGAAAGTCAAATACAGGGTTTATTTCTAGTAACAGAAAACTCTAGAAAATGCAAATTCATCTGTAGTGATAGAAAGCAGAGCAGTTGGTTTCCTCATCACATGTTTGCAATACAAAATTATCATAGGCAATAGATCATAACCTTTTAGCTTTGAACTGGCATGTGATTAACTTCAGAGAAGAAATTTTTGAGGGATGAGAGATTCCTGGGTCAAGTTCCCATTGGTGCTCATCTTGGAATTGATTAATATAATGTCTTCTTCATTTGTTCACTTCAATCCAAGGGCTGACTCTCTGGAACTGACTGCCAAGAAAATAAATGTCTTAGTCTCAAATCTACATTGCAGATACCAGATATCTGTTTGTATATTTCAGAGATCTCACATGGACTAGGGTGGATTTTTTGCTTTATAAATACCTTAAGATATAAATGGTTTTTATAGGAGTAAGGCATTAAAAATGAGATATAGATTAAATTGACAAAAACGGTGAAATAAGGAGCATTTAGAAAGGAACATATAGCATGATGGAGATTTCTATGTAAAATTATCAATGCTATTTTTAGTAAAAATTAGTAAAGTAACAGTATTACAAACTAAGATAATTTATTTATTTAAATGAATGAATTAAACCTATTTCAAAGTTTTAAAATATATTGATTTTCTGTTATTATTAGATTCACTTGATCACTTTATCCTCCGTTATTCATCGATTTACTCGAGCGGATGCCAGTAACGTCTCCATTCATCCCTGTTTTGTGCTAGCATAGCCCAATGGCATCTGTTCATTTTAGGAACATGCAGAGCCTCAAACCGATCATTCAGGGTCTTGACGAAGAAGTCTGACCATCTTGTAGGTGGGCGTCCACGCGATCTTTTGACATCCTGTGGAATCTAGTCAGTAATGGCTCTAGTCCAGCGGTTGTCTGTAAACCTCATTACATGTCCAGCCCATCTGATTTTTGATGCCTTGGCAAATGAGACAGTGTTCCTGATTCTTGAGCGTTGACGGAGATCAGAACTCCGGATTCTATCTCTCATTTGAGTGAAGCGTGATACTCCAAGCATAGCTCTTTCAATTCCTCTTTGAGAGACCCGAATAGCGTTCTCATCCTGTTTTCGTAGGGCCCAGGTCTCTGAGGCATATGTTAACGCAGGAAGAACAGTGGAATCGAAGAGATGTGCTCGTAGCTGGAGGTTCTTTGTCCTCTTAGTTATTTCTTCAACGCTCTTGAAGGCATTCCAAGCCGCTCTCTTCCTCCTGCGTAACTCAGGTGCCAGGTCAATCATCATGTTGATTTCTCGACCTAGGTATATATAACTGTTGCATTCGGAGATGGTGGTTCCATTGAGAGCGAATGGAGTGTCAGGAACGAGGCTGTTTCCCATAAACATTGTCTTCATAAGATTCAGCTGTAGTCCGACCTTTCCACACTCACGGTCGAAGTCGGTCAGCATTTGTGCCACTTGGCTGATGTTTGGTGTTATTAAAAACAATGTCATCAGCAAAGTGGAGGTGGTGTAGTTGCCGACCATCTATCTTCACTTGCATTCCTTCCCATTCCAGTCGTTGCATGATGTTCTCGAGGGTGGCACTGAAGAATTTTGGTGAAATGGTATCACCCTGCCGAAGCCCTCTCTTGACATGGATGATTACTTCTTTGTAGAATGGTGAGACCCTGGTAGTGAATCCATAATAGAGCTCACGGAGGACCCTGATGTATTGAGTTTGTATGCCCTGATTGGTTAGGGCTTCTATGACTGCTTCCATCTCAACAGAATCAAAGGCCTTCTTTAAATCAATGAATGTTAGACAGAGCAGCATCTTGAACTCCTGAGAAACCTCAATGAGCTTAGTAATCATGTGGATATGGTAGATGGTACTGAATCCTTTTCAGAACTCGGCTTGTTTACATGGTTGTCCTTTATCTAGTGTTCTGCTAATCCTATTCAGGATGACTCGAGTGAACAGTTTGTAGATGACAGACAATAGGCAGATTGGGTGATAGTTGCCAATGTCGTGGATGTCTCCCTTCTTGTACAGTCTTGCTGGTTTTCCATTGGGATGGAACCTTGCATTCAGAGAGGTAGCGTGTGAAGAGCCGAGCCAGTGTATTGATGAGTACTGATGGTAAGTTCTTCACGTGTTCAGGTCTGATCTTGTCTGGGCCAGGTGCTCTTTGTTTCTTTACCGATGAGATGGTGTGTTGAATTTCGGAAGGGAGAACATTGGGAACGATATATCCATCGTGTGGAATGTGATATGTGGGCAATTGGACATGGCTATTAAAGAGATCTGAGTAGAAGTCATGAATAATATTCTCCATTGCCCTTCTGGAAGATGCGATAGATCCATCAGGATGTCAGAGGGCAGTCATCTTGGCCTTGTAGTTGGTGAAGGACAGGCGAGCATTACAAATGCTTTTCTCAGCTTCTGCCACATCTACCAGCACTGCTGCTCTCCTGTCTTTGAGGTTATTCTTGATCGCTTCTCTGCATTGTTTTGCCAGCTCGGACATTCGCTTGTGGTTGCCCGAGGCATGTGCCAAGCCATGTTGGCAAATAAGTTCAAGAGTGTTCGAAGAAAGGCGGTTTTTCATGGTTATCTCTCTCTTGGCATTCCTCGCACAATCATGGAGGTGCTGAATCATTCGATCCTATTCCTCATCAATGTTGTCAATGACTGCATCTTCCCATGTTGCTGCAACAGAGTCAAAGAGCTCTCAGTTGGTGGTTGTTCTGGGAGTTCTCTTCTTAAACTTTGCATTCTTTTCTCCCCGTTCTGTGAGGTAGAATTTTGCACGAAGGAGACAGTGGTCCGATCCCGTTTGGAATTTTGGGACAACAACAACATCGGTTAGACATAACTGCCGATTGAATATGATGTGGTCTATTTCATTGTGGAACTGTCCACCGGGAGACTCCCATGTCCAACGTTTAGATTCAGCCTTTTGGAACTGTGAGTTACCATGGAAGTCTTGGTTGACATGATAAACTCAGACAGTCTGTCACCCTGTTCATTCCATTCCAGGCCATGGGTCCCGTGTGGAGTTCATTGGCTGATCTTCTTGGTCCTATCTTGGCATTAAAATCACCGACAATGATCGTGTAGAAGGTGTGATTTTCTTTATAGAACTTCTCCAGCTCCATGTAGAACTTCTCAATTTCTCTTTCACCATAATTGGATGTTGGTGCATAACAACAAAGATATAAACTGCCGGCAGAGAGCCACATCTATTCAAGTGTAATTGTCCGATTTGGGTTGTTAGGCATTTGAATGAGTCAATGCTCATGGCTAAGTTTGTGTTGACAAGGATACCACTGATGCCTCTTTTGTCACATGTTCCAAGGAACACTTCTTTTCCAGTGTTGAAAACAGCGTGATGTGATTACTAGATTAATAATTCAAAATGCAGATTGATTTTCTAATCATTTCATGGCATTATAAATGGATAAATATCCTTTAATATATGCAAACTTATAGTGGGATTTTTCAAAACATAGTATTGTTAAAGCACTTTTATAAATGCTTTATAAAATGGTTTCCCAAATTATAATTAATGTTAATAGTTTTATAACTATTGGGATTTTATGTTTCTTGTTCCAACTATTTTCCTAATAGACGGTGTGTGGATTATGGTAGAAAAATGTCTACGCATGCTTAAAATATATTTCTTGGTTTTTGGTCTTTATTTTTTTTCTTCCCATACCTCGTTAAACTCACAGCTTACTCCTGGCTCTGTGCTCAGGGATCACTCCTAGTGGACCTCTGGGACTATATGCTGGGTATCAAACACAGATTGGCTGCAGTGATGGCAAGTGCCTTATATACACTCTGACTGACTTGGATATATTTATTCCTAGAAATGCAACTGGTGTGTATATGCATGTGTTTTATGGAAAGGATTTTTATTATAGTGTATGAACTTCGCAGGTTTCTATGGCAGATTTGGGAGAAAAAAATTATGTGGGAGTCATTGTCACTGTCCTCCCGTTGATCATCAATTTGCTCGAGCGGGCCCAGACACGTCTCCACTGTGACAATTGTTACTGTGTTTGGCATATCGAATACGTCACAGGTAGCTTGCCAGGCTCTGCCGTGCGGGCGAGATACTCTTGGTAGCTTGCTGGGCTCTCTGAGAGGGGCGGAAGAATCGAACTTTATATATAATAAAGTCTGCTGTAAGCTAAGGGAGTTGGTGAAGGTTTGGCAACCCTGAGAGCTTACTTAAATTCAAGATAGTAGCCACTAACCAGTGTTACTTTAGTTTAATTGAAAGTAACCAAAAATTGAAATCCAGTTCCATAGGCTCACTAGTCACATTTTAAGGCTCAGTTGCCTCATGTTGCTGATTACACTTGTCACCACAGATCCAAAGACACCTTTGCAGAAGATTATATACAGGACAAAGCTGGTTTAAATCAAAGGGTCTGTTGCCTTGATTGGGCTAAAATCAAGGCAACATTCATGAAAAGCTGGTTAATTGAACTGATGACCACATTAAAAATTGCTTGTACTTTCTGTCTTCTTTCCTTTAATAAAAATCGGGGCATGTCAAAATCTGTTACCCCGTATTTTGGGCAATTTTTTCAAGCTGTTAGAACATTTTTGATCACTGTTTACATCAGTGCATGTGAATGCATTCAGAAAGATTCTATAAAGGAGGCCGTCTTAGCTTTTCTTCATTGAGTTTCTGATTTCTATCATTAGCCTCAACATCTCTGCAATCATTCTTATCTGGTGGTTAACATGTTATTTCTCCACTCCTCCTTTTCTTCCCCTCCAACATCTTCTGAATGGGAAGCTAGGAAATGAAGAGATTCTTAAAGTGATCATTATTTTCGTAGCAGCTGGTTCTTAATAGCTCCAGCTTTGTGACAGAGGTGACAGGATCTGTTTCCGCAGCTTCATTGCCCTAATTATATTCCTAATGGATCACAAGTTCGGGGCTAAAGCAATGTTACATATTGTAGTGTCTGCAGGGCAGCCGTTTTATGGTTTGCTGAGAAACATCTAAATGTAACATGTGTAGCCAATGCACTTACTGTCATTAGTTAACCAAGCAGCCCATGTGCCTCTTTCAGCTCCCTGACCCACATTTCATCCATGCTTTGCTGTTTTTCTCCTGCAGGGTTATTTCCTGAGTAAAGCTTAGAGCTTAGGAGTCTCCCAGCAGAGAGCTCTGTTCTGACCTTCCTCAACAGGCACTTTTACCTGCTGGGCTAGTGTTTTTCTGCTTCCTAGTCAATCTGTTAAGATTTTTAGCAGGAGATTCTTGGATACCTTTGCACAAAACATATGGGATATTGTAATTACTTTGGCCTGGTACAGTTTTAGAATTGAGAGAGCAAGGAAGAGGTACAAATCTTCTGTTCATAAATAACCAAATCTGTGGGCATTTTAAAAAGCATTCTGAGCAGCAGGGGGATTTATGTGCCACGTTTCACCCCTGGCACACTTTCCAAATGAATTGTTCAAAGAGAAGTTATATTAGGACAAATAGAAATGACGACCAAGACCAGATGTGGATTTTAAGTTAATATTTATGCAACACCCAAAGGGAAGATGGTATTGCACAATAAACTAAAAATGTCTCAGGCAAATAAGGAAATCTTTACCCCGAGGAATTGGCACTGCAAAGGTATGAATTATACAACAAAGGACTGGGAATGCAGAACAAATGCAGGGTAGGTTGGGCAACTATTAAAAAGCATTCATTGAGGAAGTGGTAAGGTGGCAGATGTGTGGAACCTACAACAATGAAATAAAAACTAAGCATTTTTCAGGGCTGTCTGTGTCTAAGGTAGAAAAGTAAAGCCAGACTAATTTAATTCCCTTCATCTGTTGGGAACAGTCAGGGCTTTAAGTGGAATAGACACACGCACATACACACACACACACACAACACATACATATGTGGATATGTATTCAGAACTAAGGCAGCAGTGCCATGATGGTAAGTACACCTTAATAAACTAAAATGCAATGACCATCTTAAAGGATGGTGATGACATCTTTAATCTGACTTTCCACCTAAATCTGTTCTCTGAAGGAAGAAAAATGCAGCACTGGCTGCTTTTTGACCCTAGGAGAACAGTCTGACACAGACCAACTCTTTATGCACTGGAAGAATATTCAAGAACATCCAAGTGGATGTCTCAAACACAGCAGAATTCTAGGTCTTCCATTGATCATGGATGGCAAGATGTACCACTTTGCAATATTTCTCAGCCTCTAAGACTTCCAATTCAGAAGAATTGAGGGAAGTGAGAAGAGAAAGAAAAGGAGTAGGTGGGTGGAGAAAACATTTATTTAAAATGACCGGAATCTTGAAAAGTAGGGAGAGTTATGGGAAATACTAACATGTTTTTAGCACTCTCAACCCAAACCTCTCTAAAATGTTTATGCCCCAGAGTCCACTTCATTATTGAAGAGAACTGTTTGATGGTGACTTCCCGCCATGGGTTTTCATGTAAAGTTGACTCCTCCTTAAACATTTTAAACCCAATTCCTCTCTTGGCTGTTAATTCTTCCCTCGCTTCAATGGCAGCCACAAATAAGTTTACCATCTCAGTGAAATTTGTGGCTGGCTTTGGGTAAGAATTCAAGTTTTATTTGATGTGCAATAAAAAGTCATTGAAAAATTTTAGGTAATTTGTAGGTTTTTAAAAGAAATGTAATGCCTGCAGTCATGAGTGGGAAGGTGAAGGCATTGTATGAGTAGAGGAAATGATTCCTGCATTGGTCAAAGTAAGAAATGAGGCTAAGTGTGGAGCTAAATGGATATGATGGGGTATGTCTGAGACGTGTAAACATTCAGGTTTCAGTTAATAAGGAGGGAGGCAGAAGCTAGAGAATATTATAACTGCCATCACCTTGTCATCACAGCTCATGTTTTTATTGCCCTTTGGGCCTTTAGGGTGCTTTACACAGGGAATCTACCTAAATCTTCCTAACAGTACTCGTTGCCACCAGTGTCTGAGGGGTGAGAGAACTAAGGCACCAAGAGGTGAAGGCCTGCGGGGAATAACTGTCGAGAGGGGTCTCAGACTCAAGCCTCCCTTTCTAGTGTTTCTTGCTCTTCTCCAGGGCTCATTATGTCAGTGGAGGGCCTAGATACATAAGACCTGGATAGGTCAACGGATAAAATTTTAATAATTCATCATCAGTGGGCACCAGTTGGGATGTGGTGGGGGAAAGATCACCCCTTGCCGTCAAGGTGCAGCCCTAGTGCTGGGGAAATAAGCTCAAAGGCCCGAAATACTCGCTCAGCCTCCCCTGCACCACCAGGTGTAGAGCTGGACCCGGGCTTGCCTCCCCATCCCATTTCCTTTCATGCATATTTATGGTTTTTCTACAGCACAAAGAAACGGGCATATCGGGCATGGCACAATTGGCATAATAAATATTCATTATTTCCTGCGTGAAATCTATATAGATGTCCTTTGTGACATCAAGAAAAGATGGAGCTTCGCTCTGAAGACGCCCTATACCGCACAGCAGTTGGTACTGAATCCCACAGTATCGCGCCCCCGGGAGGTCTGGCAGTGGCCTGAAATAATTACTTTTCAGGCCGCTGCCAAACCGACCTCCAGGGGGCGGCGGGAGGGACTCGAATTCTTTGCAGGCCTGTTAGGAGGCCTGGCTGGTTAGAGCTGCCCCTGCGGTAGGCGTCGGGGGCACCGCACGGCGTCCGCGGGCTGCACACAGGTTTGCTTTCCATGCACGCCGGTTGCTATGCAGCAGGGGGCGCTGCAGTAGTGTTCATCGCGGTCCAAGAGAGCCACTCTCCCCGCCAGCGAGCGGCCCAGCCAGGAGGAGGAGGCGTGGCAGGCAGCCCACGGCCCGCTTTGGTCTTGCAACTTTAGTACCCAGCACTCATTCTAAGCAGGCCATCCATTTGTCTAGCCCATATTTCAGCATGTTGGATGCCTTCCATCCAGTCCTGCATCCGGGAGGAAAGGAAAGGGCATTAGCTTCCCGCCCTGCTGGGTTTAACGATAGCGCGCTGTACCAGAAGGTAGAGCCTTAGCTCCGCTCGCTGTCCTCGGGGTCAAGCCTGACAGTTCCCTGGAAAGCACCGAAGCCCCCGCAGCTTGTGCGGTGCGTGCGCGCACGCCCTCATTGTGTGTGTGTGTGTGTGTGTGTGTGTGATTTTAACTTAAATGCGAGGACATTTGTCCTCCCTGCAGCTCCTTCGCACTTGTATTTGGGACAAACCATCGCTCAGGGCAAAAATTTCTCCCCCGGGAGACGACGCCACCCTCCCTGCCCCCGCCCCAGTGAGATTGTGTGTTGTGACAACCGCAGCTGTGGTACTTGCCAAACCTGTTCTTCCTCTTCGGTCCACCAGAAATCTCTCCAGAGGACCGGACTTACGCCTGGCAGCGCTTGGCACACTCAGCGAAGGGAGTGCAGCTTCAGCTGGTGCCAGGCGCTGCCAGGCAGCAAGTGGGACGTGAGATCACGTCTTCCTCGGCCCGTTTCTCCTCTGGCCCTCACCCAGCCCCTCATTCCCCCCCGCTCCCTCCCCCGACCTCCCAGAACGCACTCGAGCTAAATCCGGTGGGCTGTCTCGGAGCGGTCGCCCGGAGTTCCCTCCGGGGTTTCCGAAGTGGAATCGAAGGTGAAAGAAACAAGAGCCGGGCAAGAGGCGGGTGGGAGGAGCCTGCGGTCAGGGAGGGGGCGGAGCCTAAGGCCAGCGAAGCGGGCGTGGGAGGAGCCTGCGGTCGGAGGCGGCGACGTGGGAGGAGCCTATGGCCGCAGGGGCGGTGGTGGGAGGAGCCAATGGTCGGAGCGGGCGTGGTGGGCGGAGTCTGAGGGGAGGAGCTGGGTGGGGAAAGAGGCGGGCCCAAACCGGGATGGAGGGCCGGCCACGCAGGCGCGGGGGGCCTCTCCAATAACCCCACGCGGGAGCTGCTGGAGTCTCCAGCCACCGCTTCTCACTTCACTGGCGAAGGGGCTGGGGCCATGGGAGGGAGCTAATAAAGAGTGAATGAGCTGCAGCCGCGGTAGCGGCGTGACTCCCGCCCGAGCAGCTCGGGAGCGGTGCGCCCAGGAGGCGGCGAGGGGAGGCGGCCCGACCCTCCCACCCTCCCCTCTTTCTCTCTCTTTCTCCCTGTAGCCCGGCTCGGTCAGGTCCCTCCGCCCCCATCCCGCACTCTACCACCTCCTCCCAGTCCCCCTCCTCACCTCGATCGCCCCGAATTGCCATGGGTTAGGGAGGGGACCGCAAACGAACCGCGCGTACTACCCAAGCCCTGTGCCTCCGCCGGGGGGCGCGGAGCCCGAACGCCGCTCGCCCGCTCGCAGGCGCCGGGCATGGGGAGCGCGGTGTGAACCCGCAGCCGGGGAGGACGCGTGAGCCGCGCGGAGAGGCGCCTGGAGGAGGAGGAGGAGGAGGAGGAGGAGGAGGAGGAGGAGGAGGAGGAGGAGGCGGAGGAGGAGGAGCGGGAGGAAGAGTGGCCGAGTGGAGAGACCCGAGGGAGGAGGGGAGGGCGCGCGGGGTGGGTGGGGAAGCGAGGGAAAAGTGAAGCTGGGAGGAGAAGGCGGCGGAAGGTGGGGATTGATGCTTCTGTTTTTTGTTGCCGCTGCTGCCCTCGCTCTGGGAGCTGAGCAGGAGGGAAGGCAGTGGAGAGATGATTGCAGAGTTGGTGAGCAGCGCTCTGGGGCTCGCCTTGTACCTCAATACCCTGAGTGCGGATTTCTGCTACGATGACAGGTAAGGCGGCGGGGAGGAAGGGTGTGAAGGGCAGTGTGCGGGGGGGACCTGGCGCTGGCCCTGCAGCTGTCCGCGTTCAAATGTTGCTGGGAGGAGCCGGTCCGGCACCTGGAGGTGCTGGGGACCCGTAACCAGGAGCCCCGAAAGCGAACGCCCGGGACGCGAGCGCGCGGGGCGGGAGGGGGAGTTGAAGCGTCTAGTTTGCAGCAGGTTCTCCCTTCTCGCTTCCTTGGCTCTTGGCAGAGGCTTAAGTTTCGTAGCGGAAATCGCGGCAATTTGGGAAACTGTTTAATGAACGTATTAAAAGAAAAGAAAAGAGGTCTTAGGTCTTTCTGGGTGCAACAAAAAACACATTAAGCGATTTGACGTCTGGGCTGGATGGAAGCCCCTCCCCACCCCTTGATCTTCCCTTAACATTTCCTTTTATTGATGGGACACTTTTATTTCCCGGGGTTAACACACGTACTTGACAGTTGCCAAAACAGTGGAGAGAGCGACCGTTGGAGCGACTTTACTCCAACTTTCCTTTATGGGGCAGGCTATGTACTTTGAACAGGATGCGGCGGCGGCTGGTCCCCCACGCCCCCCATCCCTGCGCCCACTCTAGCTTACCGATCGATACTGGAGCACTTTGGAAAAGATTAGGCTTTCATTTCTGTTTGCGAGATTTACATTAGAGGGTTTTTTTTTTTTTTTTGGTGCTAATTGGGGGAAGAAGATGCCCCTAGAGACTGAAGTTGCCTTCTACATTTGGGTTACTTTGGTTGGCTAATGAGACCTGAACTGTGTTGTCAGAGAAACTGCATCGATTTCTGGGAAATGTCACAGTTGTGGTCGTGTTACTTACCTAGTTTTTAAATGTTGTTAGTGTTTAGAACTGATGAAAAGCTCCAATAGCCATTAAGGAACATTCCAATTTGTGCCTTTTCGGTGACTTAATCTGATTACAATTAAAACAGATGCATAATTAAAATATATTGGGGAGAACAGCATGCCTGGCTAAACTTGTTAACCGTCCTGGGGTGTTTCATGCTCCATTGAAATTAAACCATCCAAAAAGTGAGCACAGATTTACTTTGACAGCTTTTCAACAGCCTCTCTGGGCTATGGCAAGTGAATGGATCCCCAGGGCCAGGGCGAGGCAGAGAATGAACCTCAGCAAAGTGGCCGATAGTGAGGGGAGGTGAAGGTGGAATTTCCTCTAAGGAACCTAACTTTAATTCTCTAGTGTGGCCACTCTCCAGCTGAAAATGTGATCTTGGGTGTGTGCCTTAAATTAGCAACTCTCAGGCCATAGTCTGTTATAAAATTCGCTTGACAATAGGCACAAGAACATCCGGAAAACCCTTCTTTCTGCTCTTTATGTAGTGTCTACGGACTGGATAGGAAGCGGCTGTTAAAATCCGTCTTTTGCCCTCAACTTACAAGCAGTGCAGAGGTCGTAGTCATTATGATACATGCTGTGAGAAATGGTCTGTAAGAGTTTGGTGAGCCGTTTCTATCCCTCTAATTTTGTGTTATGGATGCCATGCACCTGCTACTTCTTTGAGCATTTTTCGTAGTCTGGCTTCCAAAAATGAGTGACTTTTCACTGAAAGTAACTTAGGGATAAATGTGGTCAGTGAGCAGCTCTATGCATTCAGTTTAAATAGTGAATATTTAAGCCACGAAGACTAAAACATATAAAAACTATTTTTAAGTGGTAGGATTAACTAAATTGGGGGGGGGGGGTCCTTAGAAAGGCTAGAAGTACTGCAAAACACTGCTATTTGCGTATTCCTGTTGTTTGCTACTCTTCACTGCTGACTAGTTCTTTAAGGAAAACGTGTCAGAAGAAAGTACTATGTAAAGATTAAGACTGAAACTAAAATTGCCTGTATTCTATGCCTGATGCTATAGACTTAGTGCTTAGAATGTGTTCTTTAGTCATTAGAAGTGTTAAGATTTTGTAAGGCAGGGGGGAGGGAAAAGTGAGAGTGTGATGATAAATTAGTTGAGCTTTGATAGTAATTGTTTTAAGTTCTTATAAATGCTTTGACTCTAATTGAATGTCAAATTCCTGATTTCTGCTTTGCTGCGTAGATGAATTTAATGTGATGATTTACCCATTCATATAACTCATGCCATGATAAATAGAGGACATTTAGTCATATAGTTAATGGTATTGAGGGCCCTAAATTTTAATTATACTTTGCTGTAATTAAAAAGGTACATTTTAACCTGATTTTCTTAAATAGAGAGGTAGTCAGTCATATATCTTTAAGAGCATGAAGTCCTAAAAGTGTCAAACTTGGTTTTTACATCTCTTAGAAATTAAGAAGTACATACTAATAAAAGCATAGAACTGACTTGGTGTCTGAATAACAAATTCAGGTGACTCAGTGCCCAGACACCCTGTAAACTGTGACTCTTTAGATATGCTTTCTGTTTAACTCTCTCGTATATGAAAAGAGTTTGAGAGTTAAATAGAAAATTGTAAGACAATGATAAGAGTTTATTTCCACCATTCAATTTCTGATGACAGAGATTCAAATTTTAAACTTTGAGCAAGTTTTAAACTCTCAATCTCTCTGCCCCTGACACTTTTCATGCAGTACAGTTTGGAGGAGGGGATGCTACCAGTGAAGAGAGCAATGTTCAAGGGGAGGGAGATGTCACTTATTGTCGATTTGCCTGATTGAATCAAGAGTTTGCTGGAGTAATTCCTGAATGCAGAGCCAGCAGTAACCCCTGAGCATCAATGGGTGTGACCCAAAAAGCAAAAAAAAAAAAAAAAAAAAAAGAGTTTGCAATTTGGAAGATGAATCTGGCATTTCTTTTGGACTGTATATTACTGTAACTTAAGCATTATTTGCTGTGGTACTTCTCAACGTTTTCATTTTTAAAAAAATATAGTGATCAAGTTTACTTTATAAGCTGTATATGTAATTGCTTTCACTGTTTGATGCAATTTGGTTGAGACTGTGGTAATCCGAAACTTTCTTATAGCAAAATTAATTTCCCTATGGTAAAATTTAATAATTTACAAGTGTTTCTATGTTTAATGTCAGGCTCTGGCTATGATGTGATGACACAGTCAAAAAGTAGAAGTCACAGTATCTGATGTAAAAGTGTATATGGTTTCAGCTTCATTCACTTGCCTTCAATCTAGTAATGGTTGCATTGAGTCTTAAATTGTGGTTAGAGTAAATATGAAATTACAAATATGCAGTTTTTGCCAATTTTTAAGTCCCATTGCATCTTATTTTTTAAGGGACCCTCTCATTTTGTACAGAAATTGGTGTTTAGGTCAGTGGAAAAAAAAATTGCTGACCCCAGATTCTTGCTCTTTGACGTACATAGTTGAGGTTGTCTTTGCATCATTTTTTTCATCCTTAAGTGCTGTTATATGTATTTCATGAAGGTAGTATGAAGAGAAGCAGTGAGTTCACTTCAAAGCAATAGAAGTAAACTGTAACCGTTTCAATGGCAAATTCAAAGCTTTGAATCAGTGGCTTGTCATTTATGATAGCAAGAGGATAATGCACTGATCATCATCTTCTCCCTCCTTCTTTCCCTCCCTTCCCTCCTCTCCTCCTCTGCCTCTTCTCCTCCTCCCCCTTCCCCCCCATCCTCTCCCACCCCTCCTCCCTCCCTCTTCTACTTCTTCCTTAATCATGAGCCACATGTGGAAGTGCTTAGGGGGGCAACTCCTAATATATTGTTTGGGACTCGCTCGCAGTGAGACCATTCTTAGGAAGGAACAAGCAATCAAGTGCTTCAACTCTGAGCTATCTCCCTAGCTTTGGTTTTCTTTTTAAGACCAATTGAGTTTTTATTTGTTTTTTCCCTACATCTGACTGTGCTCAGGGCTTATGCCTGGTTCTGTGCTCAAGGATCACTTCGAACAGTGCCAGGGATTGAACTCAAGTCAGCTCTGCCAGACAAGCGCTCTACTTGCAGTGTTATCTCTTTGCACCCCCATTCGGGATTTTGGAAGCAGGAGCTGGGTGTGTGACTGCTTTGATATTTTCCCCCTTGTGATATGTTTTATGTTTGTTGAACTTAGCAGTGGTCATTGCCTTTCCCTATAGATCTTTTAACTATTCCAGACTGCCTAAATTGTGTGAAACTCAGGAACATTCCACAGCAAATATTTATGCCTGAACCCAAACTGCCCCACCTCTTAGTAACCCATCTGGAACCTAGTTCAATTGAATGTAAATGTAAATCTCAGTTTTTACAGAAATACTCTAGAGATATTTCTTTTTGTCAGTCATACAGATTTTGATTAATGGGATCTAAAATGAAGGGGATTGAGGATTTAAGGCATGTTGACAGTTTTTTAAAAAATTTTTTTATTATCTAAAGATGTGAAATTCTCCTTTCTGCTATTATTTTACTATTATTGTTAGTTTGAACTTTTGACCTGGTATGATAAGAATTCTCCTGTATAATGGCTAATCATTCTGTTAACGTCTCTCTAAAAGGTTCACTCCAATTGCCTTACATGGGTGATCTGGGATTGCAATCTTAAAATTTTAGAAAGTTCAACCATTGAAGATATAGCTAGCATGTATTTAAAAAGTAGATTTAGAAAAAATTACTACAGAAAACATCATGGGGCCAGAGAGATAGTATGGTGGAGTTGGTCATTTGCCTTGTACACGGCTGGTCTCAGTTCAACCTCTGGCACCCCTTATGGGACTCTGTTCCTGCCAGGAGTGAACCCTGGCAGGATCAGAGCAAAGAGCAAAGAGCCAAAAGTAAGCTCTCAGCACCACCCAGTGCAGGCACACAGGCACTCGCCTTCCTCCTCCCCCCATCGCCCCCTCCCATGGAAATAAGGCATATGTTTTCTCTGTATCAAAAGTTATCCCAGCAGGTCTCCATTAGAAGAAACAAATGTGTATACAGAAGTATTAATTTACCTTTTGATTTTTTCCCAGTACACTACACTAAAAAAAATTATGCAGTGCCAGAGTGATAGTATAATGGCTAGGGCACTTACCTTTACTCATGGCTAACCTGGGTTGACTCCTTGGTACCACATAGGGTTCCATGGGTTCTGAGAACTTTCAGGTGTGGCCCCAAAACAACCCCCCCCCCAAAAAAAAACTCAGAAAAAAAGAAATGCATGGAATTAATGATTTTTAGTTTTGAATTATTCGGGCAGTTTTTTTTTCCTAGCTAAGTTTTGGTTAAGTTACATCAGTTTGGTAAGATTTATTTTGCTGTTAGAAGAAGTACACCTCTTAATCACTGTAACACTGTCCTCCCTTTGTTTGTAGATTTGCCCGAGCGGGCCCAGTAACGTCTCCATTGTGAGACTTGTTGTTTCTATGTTTGGCATATCGAATATGCCACGGGTAGCTTGCCAGGCTTTGCCGTGCGGGTGAGATACTCTCGGTAGCTTGCCAGGCTCTCTGAGAGGGGCAGAGGAATCGAACCCGGGTCTCGCAGGTCAGCCGCGCGCAAGGCAAATGCCCTACCGCTGTGCTATTGCTCCAGCCCGCACCTATTAATGGTAAATTTAAATTATATAAAGCTGGTATAGACCCCTTTGCCTGACTTTCACTATCACAATGGGGTTAAGAAAGAAAAAAAAAGAAAAAAAGGCCCTCCCGTTGATCGTCGATTTGCTCGAGCGGGCCCAGTAACGTCTCCATTGGAGACTTTGTTGTTACTGTGTCTGGCATATTGAATACTCTCGGTAGCTTGCTGGGCTCTCCGAGAGGGGCGGAGGAATCGAACTCGGGTTGGCCATGTTGGCCGCTTGTAAGGCGAACGCCCTACCCGCTGTGCTATCGCTCCAGCTATTGCTCCACAATGGGGTTAATCCCAGCAAATGACTCTAACTCAAATGCAAGCATTGAGTGGACATGTACAAATGTCATAGGGGAAACTGCTTACTAGCCAACTGTCTAAGTTGTTTTGTCATACATGTATGTATATTTGATTATTTATAAGGTCTTGTCATCTGGACTATTTCAGTGTTGATATGTCCTGCTGGTAATGTGAGTCCCCTGCTGCTATATTTCTGAAATAGCCACACCCTTTTGTATTCCAATGAAAGTTAGAAGCACAGTTTGTCTTCTTAATCTCTTTGCTGTTGTTCAACACTCTAAAAGCACTTGTTTAAAATGTCTGTAAGGGTGCAGCTGTTTTCTCACTGATGAAGGACATATTTTCTCTAAAACAGGCAACTTCATGATATCAGAGGAATATAAAGTTTAAGGTATTCTGAAAAGTCTTTGATTACCTACTTTGTTGTAACTATTATTCTCACCCAAAGTGCTTTTGAGACAGTGATATTCATCTTTTAAATTTTTTGTTCATTTATTTCTTAGAAGCTAATAGATGAGCTTTAGGGACTCCCTTGAACGGCTTTGCCACAGAACTGACAGCCTCCATGGAAAGGACAGTGAATTGCTCAATGTAAAGTCCTCTAAGTCCTTGCCTCTGGACAGCTGTCCTCATTTGGAGTCTTGTGAAAAAAAGTGAGGGCGGATGTTTGTTATCAGGAAATACAGTCCTGTGTTTTTGTAGAGGAAAATGTGCTGTAATATTTTGCATGACAGGTGTAATTTAAGCAAAATTCTAGCTTTTTTTTTAAAGATTTGATTCTTGTGTGCTTTTTTAGAAATAAATCAGTACATTCAATAGCTTGCTAATTCTGATTACTACTAGCCATAGGCCTTTCATATACAAGGAGCATGCTATGGAGGGAATTGACAGCAAGCATCGTGCCTACCTTTGTAGTCCTTCCCAGTGTGTGCTTGAATGCTTAAAACTAGGAGTCTGTGAAGGCATGCAAATACTACTTGCTTGCTCTTTTAATCAGAATGCCAGTTTATTTTATAATATCCTATTGATTTAGTATATTATATTTTAAAAGTTATGATTGGGACTCTTGTTTTATCTTTCTGGGATTATTTGTGCCTCACTCATGTTAAATTATTTAAACTAAATTTATTCTAATGTCCTGATTGGCACTTTAATGCATGTGCCTGGAAGTTTTGAATTATCTCTAATTGTTTCCTTCCTAATTTTCCTAGTCAGTTTTTTTTTTGAGGTATTTTACAACAACTAAACTCTTTGAGTTAATTAGATTTCTTTCTACTGGTTATATGGATTGAAGAATTTTGCCAGAAGAGGTTTTTTTGGTGGCATTACCCAAGCAGTTGATTTCAGTAAGATGCAATATTATCAAATTTCTATTGATCGCTCTTCCTCTAGATTTCTCCTGTCTGATAGATTACTCTTGAATCACAATTTCGCACCAGATTTTTTCTGGCACTTAAGTTGTATTGGAATTAAAGTTATAAGTATTCATTTTATTCTTTTAGAAACTATTTGAAACTATAATTTGAGTTTCACTGTGACGTCCTCTTTACAAGTAAATGAGAAAAATCAAACTATTCAGAAGAATTTGGAGGAAGGTGAGAGCATTGAAATGATTAGTTTTCAAGAATCTACATCAAGTTTCTGGTTTTTTTTTTTTAGAGTATTTATTTAAGGACTTTTCATCAGGTTCACTTAATTTGAGCTATTAGAAATGGTTGTTTCAAAGATGAGCTGAAGAGATTTTGATTTCCTCATGTCTAAAAATATATATAGAAAGAGACTGAAGTAGAAAGTTCTAACTCCAGTTTTAGATTCCATTTTATTGTGGAGTTAAATGAAATTCTTTGTCTCGTTACTATTCATAGGCTGTATACAGGACACATTGTTTGGGGCATTACCTCTGAGTCTGTTTTTTTTTTTTTTTTTTTCAGATTTTTGTTAGTGAAACACCATGAGGTAGAGTTGTAGATTTACAAATTTTTGTGCTTGGATTTCAGTTATACAGTGATCGAATACCCATCCCTCCACCAGTGCCCATTCTCCACCACCACGGTTCCCAGTATCCCTCCCACCCCCATCCCACCCATCCTACCCTGCCTCTGTGGCAGGGCATTCCCCCTTGTTCTCTCTTCCTTTTGGGTGCTGTGGTTTGCACAGGAGGCATTGAGTGGCGATCATGTTTGGTCTAGAGTCTACTCTCAGCACGCATCTCTCATCCTGGGAGGATCCTCCCAACACCCTTTATTTGGTCCTCCCTTCTCTATCTGAGCTGCCCCTCCCCCAGTGTGTGTGGCTGGCTTTCAAGCCATGGAGTAAACCTCCTGGTACTTATCTCTGCTATTCTTGGGTGTTAGTCCCCTATTTTGTTACTTTATGTTCCCTAGATGAATGCAATCTTTCTACAATCTTTCTATGTCTGTCCCTCTCTTTCTGACTCTGAGTCTGTTTTTAAAGTACCTTAATATTTGGCAAAGGAGATGCTGTTTGCCTCTGATAGTTTCATGTAACCTTTTGTTTTCCTGATTTCTTTGCTGCGGCATTTTGTGGCATGAGACAGGGTATGAAGTGTGGGCATAGCATGCAGTTACAGTCGAGGAGACTGACTAAATTATACAATCTGTCAAATGAAGCACACATAAGTGCCCTTAGAATAGCAGCTGTGTGCCAGGTATTGTGGCTAACGAAAATGTTTCTGTCAGATCCCTTTGTCTTTGATGATTACCTTTCACTCTGGAATTTATATATAAATGTCTTATTATTTCTCAGGAACATGAAGTTTAAAACTGAGGAAGTTCATTCTGGCCTAGTACTATGGCTTAATTAGAAAGCAGCATATAAAAAATGCCTTGGGGTTGAGGAATTAATTTACATTTGAAGCTAAACATATTACACATCTTGAGGATGAAAATGCCTTCTGAGTTTTCAGATGTTTCTGACTTTTTAAAATTGGAATTGAAGGAATCTGATGACATAGTTGCTCCCTTAAGTCACTTCTGCTCTGTTCTTTCCATCCCCACCCTCCACTGTTTGGTAATCTAGATTCTGTAATCGAGGTCCAAAGGTGTGTTTGACTATACTTGGCTAGAAATTCTCGGTAGGCATCATTTAGGAGTATTTTAAGTTCAAAAGATGGGTAGTTTGCTGAAGAGTGGCCACTGGGGCGCAATCTAGCTCTTGACATTTTGAACAGCGTTAAATGATGGCAAAGAAGTATTTCAAGCAGCCATGTTTCAACATTGTTTAAAAATCCACTGGGAAAAATGGCAGTCTGTGTAACCCTGCATGCTTGGAATTCTTTGGGTATTAATTTTAAATGCATTTCACAAGTTTGCTTCTTACAAAATAAGTTTCTTTTTAAGATAAATAAGTCAAATGAAATCTTTACAGCTGCCCTCTTAATAACTTTTGATTCAGTTTTAGAAATTGCTTCTAAGTATTCTCTAAAGAGACCAAATGGAGGAAAACCATCCTCTTGTTTTTGCTTGGCCTTATCAGCGTGGGTGGGTGAGGGGGTTGGTTGTTATAAAGCATATTGTTATTGAGCAGCTGTTCTAAACCTAAGATTATAAAAGTCGTCTTTGAGTGGTTGATCCATGAAAAGAGTTTGGCAAAGGTAAATAGGTAAATATCTTCTTCTCCTTGTTGTTGTTTTTAATTGGCTTTCAATTTGTTTTACTATGAAAGTACCTCTATCCTGCTTTCTTTTCTGTTAGTGAGATCCCCTGGATTAAAAATGTAAGTCAGTAGTTGAACTTTTTACAAAATTAGTGCATGTGGAAGTGATATGATATCCCTGCAAATTGTACCAACAGGGGGTACTTAGGTGATAGTTCCAAAATGACATTAGCAGATTTGACTGCTTTTCACAGTATGGAGCTAATCATTACATAGCTATTTGGAAGAAAATGTTCTTACAGATATTTTTACTGATCTTAATTTTTTTGTTGTTGAAGTAATACTGTTTTGTACAAATTTAACCTTTTAGTCTAAAAGGTTCTCTTTATTGGTTAATTTGTTTGGCTTCTCTAAATGCCACATATGAGTGAAGTCATCGGAGAGTGGTTGTCTTGTTATCTGACTGACTTCACTAAGCATCGTCTCACCATTTTAATAACTGTATAATATTCCATTGTATTATATACATAAGACATTTTTATCCAACTGTCATAAATGGATCATGTGGAATCTCTTATTTCTTGAGGAGTCTCCTGAGTGCTTTCCACCCCACTGCTGTATTAATTTATATGCCCACTCACAAAGTATAAGGATTTCCTTTGGCAGAAGTTTCTCACAAGGTAGGACTTACAGCTGCATTGTTTCTCTGGGTATATTTCTCATTGTTTTTTAGACTATCTGTTTTTTTTTTTTTTTTTGCCATTTCTGCCTTCCTGCAGTCTTTTTTTTTTTATTTTATTTTATTATTATTATTTTTTTTTTGCAGTCTTTAGAGGTACTATAAATATGCAGTTTCCTGTCCCAGGTAGTACTAGATGTGTTAAGGTGAAATTCGTTGGTCCATATATTTTGTCAAGAGTACTACTCTTACAACACAATGTGTTTCTGCTCCTCCAAGTAACTAATTTCGAGACCGTCCTCCCAAATCTGTTTTTAAAAGAGCTCCTTTTGCAAAACAGTTCTCTCATCACAGAATGTCCAAATACAGATTTGCAGAAGAAAAGTTCAGATGATGAAGAAGTTTGATCAGGCAAAAGGCATTTTTATTTGCAGATATAGGCCCTTTAGAGGGAGGCAATTATTTATAACTGATTTGAAAAGCTGGTAAACCTGAATTTACTTGATAAAGGTCATTTAAAATAGAATGATTATTTCTGTAATTCTTCTGAAAGAAAAAAAATGGTGTGGAATTGTGACAGATTTTATGGTGAAGAAATCAGCTTTTACACTCTAACCCACTTATTTGGGATTCTGTAATGATTTAACCTAAGCATGTGGATATGAGATTTGAATAAAAATCTTTTGGAGACACCAGCGGGTAGCCTGAAATTACCACCATAATTTGCCACAAGTATCATAAATATCTTTTATTTATAATTTCCCACTCAAAGTGACCTTTTATTGATTTGTATTGTCCATGTTGCTGTTGTTTTGTATTTTTGATTAAATTTGTTTTATGCTCTCATTCTATGTTGATCAAAGATAAAATTACATTGGTTCAAAATTTATTAAATAATAACATAATTAATATTATTTGAGAATACTTAATATTTTATTAACAAGGTATAATTAATTTCTTTGAGAAAATTTTTGGTGACTATTTTAGAACATAAGGCATTAAGAGTAAATGTGGACATCAAGAGAACTTTGGACCTGGTTCTTTCTTTCAATTTGCCTCTCAGTATTCATCCTATGAACATAGGATTTCCCTTAAAAAATCTTTTAAAATGTATCCTAAATATACCTATTAATTCCGTGAACCAGATAGATTACATGTACCTGTTCTACAATACATGTTTTAGCTGGGCCTCTTCTAGGATCCCTCTCCTTCTGTGATTGTGTGTGTGTGTGTGTGTGTGTGTGTGTGTGTGTGTGTGTGTTATGTGTGTGTGTATTTCTAGAGCATTGCTTTCCAGACTTCACTGCACCTACGAATGACCTGGGGGTCTCTAAAGTGCAGATTCTGTGTGGAGTGTGTTTTTATCATCCCTAGGTGAAGCAGATGCTGCTGGTCCATGAAGTAACTTACTTTGAGTAATAATTCTCTTTCACTTAAATCCTGGAGACCAGTGTTCTTTACACTGAAATTTTTCAGATCAGTGTGTTTTACAGACATTTGTCTTGGCTGATGAAATTCATAGGTTTCGAAAATGTAATAAGATCCCTCTTTTCTAAGTATAATTTTACTTTATTTAAATCATTCTTTCTTCTGTTTGTTCTATCATGACATTTTCAAACTGATCATATGGGTTGAGGTATTGTGTCATATTCAAAATGTGAATGTGACAAAATGAGAGCCTGTTGTAATTCTAGGAGATTATACCTATTGAAATAGCTGTCACCACTTTGCATATCAATATTATTTTCTTTGTAACATTATTGTGGAGACAGACTTTGGATTCCAATGTTGTCAAACTGAAATGCAGTTTTATTAAGCTGATGAATAGATACTGATGCCTAAACTGAGTTTCAGTGGTCTCAGTCATTAGTTTGCCCTTTTGTTGAATAATCCATTGTAAGGAAATTTGACTCGAAAGTGCATGCAGAGTTTATGAGCTTTAGGCAGGCTAATGGAATATAGGTGTTTAGGTAGTTTGGAGGAAGGAAGATATATTTATTCATTATATTCTGCCAGTGCTGATGTTATGCACTGAGAAATATCTATACATAGGATTAGAAAGTTGGAAAATCAATGGTTTTAAAAAATTTAATTCAATAAAACCTAGCCATTTGACAGTTTTGTGGGAATTTCTGGGTAGGTGAATGCCCCATACATTTGAAATTTAAAATTTCTATTTATTAGAAATCTTTTGAAAGAAATCTCCCTGAAATAAGCTGCAATTATTCTTTTTAAAAAACAGTACTGTGTAACTGACCATGTTTCCCAGAGCTATTAGTTGAAGATGCTTTCCTTCTCCCACTTCATATTTTTTTGTTTATCAAAGATAAACTGTCCATATATCTGGGGATCTGTCTCTGGGCTCTCAACTCTATTCCTACTGGTATGGGATCTATTTTAATTCCAGTAAGAAAATGAAATTATGGAATTTGCTGCTATATGAATGGATATGGATAGTACCATGCTGAGTGAAGTTAGTTATAAGAAGGGAAACAGACACAAAATGATCTCATATATAGAATAAGAATAATTATAGGAGAAAAACAAATGCCCAAAGGCAACAGAGACTGAATACTTGTCATCAGTTGAAAACTGGGGCCAGGGGAAAATTGGGGGGAAGTGACATGGGGATAGTGGTGAAGGGAAGCAGACACTTGGGTGGAGGGTGTGGTGCTGCAATAAGCAGTTTATAACTCACAGTCCTCCCCCCAAATAAAATAAAGTTAAGGGGAAAAAAATGGTGCTGTGTACTGGGGCTAGTATCCCGAAGGAAATGTGGACCAAGAAAAAAGCCCAGAGTTGTGGTCTTGGAAGTATCTCTTTTCTAGCCAAGTATTTAGACTACTCAGGTCTCTCAACTGCCAATCATGAAGTGACTAACAAGTAAAGTAGTACAATGAATGTTCTTCGTGTATTTTTAAAAGCTGCTGGATTCTCCAGTTAGATACAGGAGGTGTTGGATCAGATGATGAATGCCTCTGTTATCGTCACACATTAGCATCCCGCTCTCCTCTCTTACCCATGTCGTTGCTGTTTCACTCTCAATGGTTGGGCTCCTGCCTTCTTGCCCACCACATGCAATCTACTCTCTGTCCATCCATCACTTTCATCAGCAGCCTGTAGTCCCACTGCATAGGCAATGCTTGCTTGCTTGCTTGCCTCTTCCGCCCCCTGCCCCCAGCTTTTTTTTTTTTCCTCTCTCTGTGTTTTTGGTCTCTGTGCATGAAAGCTTATCTTGAATAGACATTCTGACCAATCTGAGCACTTTTTCCATCTGCAGGGTAAAAGGGCCAATTACAGTGCAGCGGGTGTAAATAATCTCTGGTACTTTGGTTCTGCTTGGCAGGACCTATTGTTACTGGGTACTCATGGTTCCTCCAGTGACAAACATTTTTCTTCTTGGAATATGTTCAGATTCAGAGCAGTTCTAGTGACCCAGTGATTAGGAAAACTACATAATTTTCCTGTATTGTAGTGCATATATAAATAAGTCATGTATTGAACATAATGGGGTGTGTTTAGCACATGTACTGGATGAAAGCATGTAATTTTGAAACTTTTTTCCGTTTTAGATTTTGTTCATATTCAGAGCAGTTCTAGAAGTCAGGGTTCCGGAGGCAAGGTTATATGGCAGATGAAGAAAAGTCATCCTACCTTGAACTATGTTTAGATAGATCATATAATGAGAGTACTATGTTTAGTGCTGGATTATAACATAACTAAACCTGATAATCCTATTTTTGTAACTAATTCAAAATTGTTTCCTCCTTTTGGACTTTTTTTCAAGTGACAGGGAGGTGAAGAGTAAAAGAAGAAAGAATTTTGGAATCAAACAATGAGTTTCCTAGTACTGAATACTTGCTAATTACATAATCTTGTGTTCCAGAAACTTTTTTAGGCTCTGTTTCCTGTTTTATAGAATATCCATACCTAATTCAGGGAGTTATTTGGGAGAATTTAATGAACTTAAGTTATTGAAAATAATTGGTGCAGTGACTGGTATCTGGAAGATACATATTTCTTAATATGTATTTCTCTTAATCAAGAAATTATTCATTAACTGTATGGCTGAACTAATCATTTAAAATTACTGTTTAATAATAGACATGAGTATTGTAGAATACTTAGGGATTTATTAAAAGCCTATATTCAGAATTTAAATACACTTCTTATAATATCTAGTATTTCACATAGAGGTAGACAGCTCATAAAAGGATTCAATGGACAAAATTAATTTTTAATTTTGGAATTCAGTTTTCATCTTGAGTTTTGTTTGAAGAAATGTTGTTGAAAGTTGCAATTATACATACACTTGCATACATGCAAATTTTGCCAATAAAATTTCTGAAGTATATACTTAATTGAAATATATATGAAAAACAAAACTAAATATCTTATCTTCACCATAGTCAGCTTTAACAGAACTAGAACATACTGTAATAGCAAACATTCAAAATTGATATATATTTTTTTTCCTGGGACATACCTGGCAGTGCTCAGGAATCACTCCCTGAATTGTATGAGTATTGAACGGGGGTCAGTTATTTGCAAGGCAGTATTTCTGATCCTCCAGATGATTTTTTGTGTCTTCCGAATCGTTCTGCTCTGACATAAATTTTAGATTGTGACAAAACCGCATATTTTGGATAATGAGAAATCTCACAACTATGAAAATAAGAAGTTGCTTTCAGTTGTATTTTGAAAGATTACTTGAATTGAGCTGTCCTAAATTATTAATACTTTTATATGCATTTTCCTCCACAGTGGGCAAAACTATCTATGAGTTATTGTGAGTTATTTGAAATCTTTTCTGGGAAGATATTAGTCTCTTTTTCTTATTTGCACTTAGACCAGCACTTCTAACATTCATAAATTTATGGTAATTTGGCATTTAAGAATATTGATCTCTCTCTTAATTAAAACCACTTTCATTTGTTTGCTGAAAAATTTTCCATGACTTTCCAATATAGAAGTTGATTTACTTAAGACACTAATATATCTTATTTTCCTTGCTTCCTTTTCCCCGAACACACAAAAACTTTCCCCCAAAGTCCAGGTATATCAAGTATATTATAGGTGACTCATTTTCTCTGTATTTTTTTAAATTTAAAAACTATTATTGAAGTGATACTAGTTTACAGTATTGTATTTTATGCTTTTGGGGTATAATTTTGTCATGTCCAAAATACTTGTTACCACACTCACTACCAAAGTACCATGTCCCTCCACTGCAGTTCATGGGTTTTATAGGAACCTTGTTCTGCAACACAGAAATGAGGCTCAAAAGGATGGCTCTGTCTCTCCAGAGTTGCAAGCTGAGAAAGTAATGAGCGCTGATGGGACTAGATCATAATGTTTTGTTATCATTATAACTTAGGGTACATGTTTAACTATGAATTCAGGTTTAGCATGAATTAGCACTCATGGTTTTGATGTGCATGGTTAACTTCACATCATCACCATCAGCATGCCCAGGATTCTCCTCCAACCTCTTCATGCCCGTCAACCACTTCCTGCCTTGCTTGATACTCTGTTTATAATTCAGGTCTAAGTGTTTGTTATAATTTGATATTGACTATTGTTTTGTTTTTCTCTCTCTACCACAGATGACTAATTGCACTTAACAGAATCTCTCTAGTTCCATCCAAGTTGCAGTGAACTCCATAATTTTGTCTTTTCTTATGGCTATGTAGTGTTCTGTTATGTAAATATGTATTATAAATAACAACTTCTTTAATTTTTGCTTTTGCCTTTGATTTTTGGGCCACACTCACTTGATCTTCCTAGGGCTTATTTCTGGCCCAGTGTTCAGTAATCATTGAAGGTAGGGCTGGGGACCATATGCATTGCTAGGGGTGGATCCTGGGTCAGCTGGATAAAAGGCAAGAGTTAGCCACTGTTTATCTCTCCAGCCCCTTTACCATAATTTCTTTATCCATTCATTTAACATTAGATTTTTGGGATGTTTTTATACGTGACTATTTACTAAACACTATAAGGAATGCATTAATCTCTTTGAATTGCTGTTTTTGTGTTTGGGAGGGCAGAAGTTGGATTGCTAAGCCATACAGAAATTGCTATTTTATTTTTTTGAGAAATGTCCATATTGTTTTTCATAGATGCTTAACCAGATGATGTTCTTAATAATATTAGGAACTATTAGTTCTTTCAGTGCCTGTCCAACAACACTGGTTATTTCCATTGGCCGAGCTGGGTTTGATTCCTTCGCCCCTCTCGGAGAGCCCGGCAAGCTACTGAGAGTATCTCGTCCGCATGGCAAAGCCTGGCAAGCTACCTGTGATGTATTCAATATGCCAAGCACAGTAACAAGTTTCAGGATGGAGACGTTACTGGGCCCGCTCGAGCATATCGATGAATAAACGGGAGGACTGTGATCGTGACTTATTTTCATTTATATTAATAAATGCCATTCTCACTGGTGCGAGATGATATCTTATTGTTACTTTGTGATTTGAATTTCTATAATAATAATAAGAAAACTTTTAATAATAATGAATAATGTGAACACTTTTTTATTCCTTTTGACTCTCTGTATGTCCTCTTGTGGATTTGTTGCTGAGCTTTGTGAGAAACACATTTTATTTATTAGCCCTTTATCTGATGGATTGTGTAAAATATTTTTCCCTGTTCGGTAGCCTTTCTTTTTTATTTTAGCTGGATAGATTTTGCCATGTAAGAACTTTGAGTGTAATGTAGTCCTATTTATTTTTGTTATCTTTGCCAACAAATCCAAATAATTAAAAACGCTTCTGAGATCAATATCCTGGAGTGCTCATCCTATATTTTTCTCAGCGTATTTTATTGTTTCTGGTCTAATCTCAGAGTCTTTAATTCACTTTGAATTAAATTTTGTGTAGAGTGTGAGATATAGATCCAATTTCTTTTTTTTCTTCTTCTTTTTTTTTTTGCATTTGAATATCCAGTTTTCCCATCAACAATTGTTGAGGGAACATCCCTTTCCCTTGCTTTACTTTATGCCCCTAGATCCTTCCTCATAGATTGGCTACCCATAGATCAGAGGGTTTATCTCTGGGCTTAGTCTATTGGCCTGGAAGTCTTTCTTTAGAGAGAAAGCACATGGATTTCACTTTAAAAGTCAAGGTATAGTACTAATAAATTCCCATGATTGTAATTCTTTTCAGTAAAGCAGATCATGGTTCTAGAGTTTTAGAGATTTGAGTTTATTTTTCAAGGAGATATATTAGAAATATGCCATTTTGAGGTAATTAGTAATGATAATATGTTGCGTAAAACATTGGCCATATTGACACACATAGAGTAGGAAATAAGGCATATTAACAGCAAGATGTGTCAACCAAAGATGTTTTTACCTCAGCCGTTATAATCATTTTGTTTCTTATGTGTTACTTTACTCTCTGTTGGAATGTTTACTTTCTTCCTAATGATAACTAAATTTTAACAGCAAGTGGCAAGTTCCTAAGAAAGAGAACATTTTAGTTCTTGTTGGATATCAGCCTAGATTTCTCTAGTGCACATCTGTTCCTTGGAACATTTTTAGAATATTCAGGTGAAAATTCACTCAGTACTTTAATAAGCCAGATTGTGTTAGGGATGGGTTAAACGAAATCAGTCATATTGTTTTAATTTATAAGTGAAAACAGCAAATGCTTCTTTGGAGAATGGATCTCAACTCTCTGGAATTAAAATTAGTGAAAGACATCAATAATTCAAGAACTTATTTAACGTGCTTCAACAGTTGATTTTTAGGAATAGACAAAAAGGATCTCTTCACTCTCAAGGGTGAAGGATAGAATGGGAAGGTATAGTTAAGCATGACATCTCTATAATTGAATTTTCATAAGAGTTGACTTAAAGAGGATATTTTTGGCCACCCGCTTAACTTTTCTTATTCTCCCCCTTTTCTGGTTGTTGGAGGAGGCAATATTGGCAGCGTGGCAGAGCCGCTAAGGGCCGTTAGGACCATTCCAGGTGGTGTTCTGGGGATTATATTGTGCCAGGGATTGAACCATGGGCAAAGAACATGCTGCTTTACCATTTGACCCACCCTGTTTCCCCCAGCCCCTCTCATCTTAAAATTGAAGCATAATTGTACTAATACTCTATAAATATACTAAGTATCTAGAACAGAGTATTATGGTTGTGCTATATAATGTTTTTACACTCGCATGCAATGTGAAATGATCACTGTGGTAAATTTCCCATCTATTCCTAGCAGTTTTTAGAATTTGTCATACAATCTTACTGCCATGAACTCTATAATATTTTTGATATCCTCATAACTTGTTTCTTCTATAGCTGTAGTTTTTCACTTCTTGATCCTCTTCAACCACTTTGCCTCTCTCCTAAATTCATTCTTCTGAGAACTACCAGTTTCTTCTCTCTCTATGAATTTTGTATTTGTTTTGCATCTTACATTCCTTGTCTTGATTTGCTTGACTTACTTTGTTTAGCATAATATCCCCAAGGTATCCATATTGTTGCAAGTTGTATGATTTCATTTGTTTCTGTGGCTGGGTGTGTGTGTGTGTGTGTGTGTTTGTGGTGTGTATATACATACATACACATCACATCACAGTTTAGTCACTCATTTATGGATGGACTCTCATTTCTGTAACTTAACTATTATAAATTATGCTACATTGAACATGGGTATGCATATATTATTTCCAAGTAGTAGTTTTTGTTTTCTTCAGATAAATATCCTGAAGTAGAATTGTTGGATCTTGGGGTAGTTTAATTTAAATTTTTTAGAAACCTCCATAATAGTTTGTGCAATGACCAGGCTACCTACCATTAGTCTGGTGGTTTGCATTCCTACCAACCATGTATAAGAACTCCCTTTCTCTCCCTCTACTAACACTTGTTACTTTTACTTTCAATAGCCATTCTGACAAATACAAGGTGAAATATAATTGTGGTTTTGACTTGTATTTTCATGGAGGTTAATGATATTGAGCACCTTTCATGTGTCCATTGTTTTTATATTTGGCTGTTTATTTAATTGAATTGACATGAATTACAAACTTAAAAGGTTTTTAGTGAATGAGTTTTAAGCAGACAGTGTTCAAATACCAATCCCTGGTCCAGTGTCTACTTTCCTCCACCAGTGTTTCCAATTTCTTTCCGCCCCCCTCTCCCCCACCCCCAACCTGCCTCTGTGTCAGATACTTTTTCTTTCTTTTTTAAATCTTTCCTGGAGCAATAGTGCAGCGGGTAGGGTGTTTGCCTTGCACCTGGCCCACACAGCCAACACGGCCGACCCGAGTTTGATTCCTCCATCCTTCTTGGAGAGCCCAGCAAGCTACCTAGAGCATCTCGCCTGCACAGCAAAGCCTGGCAAGCTCCCTGTGACATATTTGTTATGCCGAACACAGTAACAGGTCTCATGATGTTACCGGGCCTGCTCAAGCAAATCAATGAACAACGGGAGGACAGTGACAGTGACAGTTTAAATCTTTCCATTCAATCGCAGTGGCTTACCATGATGTTACTGATACACTCTCATGCATATCCCTTTACTTCCTTTCAGCATCCAGTCATCCTCTAGGCTGACTATTTTCTGCCAAGTTGTCATAATGGTCTCTTCCATAACCTATCCCTAGCCCCTCCCCCCAAAAAAAAGAATCCCTTCCTCCAGTGGCAAGCTTTTTACTAAAGACAAAAGTTCTCATGCCTTTTATTTTCTATTGCCTTTGGACATTTGTTATTCCCCAGCTATATATTTTTTTATGCCTCATGTATGAGAGAGACCATTCTGTGTCTGTCCCCTTCCCTCTGAATAACTTCACTCCAGATCCATCCACTTAGTCAATTACATGGTTTGATCTCTTTTTACTGTTGAGTAGTATTCCACTGTGTTTATGTACCATAGTTTCTTTATCCAGTCATCTGTTCTTGGGCTCTTGTGTTGTTTCCAAATTGTTGCTATTATAAATAGTGCTACAATGAATAAAAGAGTGCCACTGTCTTTTTTTTTTTTTTGCTTTGTTTCTGTGGGGTATATCCCAAAAAATAGAATTGCTGGGTTACATGAAAACTCAGTTTTTAGTTTTTAAAGGAATAATCAAACTGTCAAAAAAGACTGCACCAATTGACCTTTTCATCAACATTTAATGAAGATCCCTTTTTCCCAGCATCCATACCACACCAGCTGGTGGTGTTGTTTTGGATGTGTAACAGTCTCGGTGGTGTGAGGTGATATTTCATTGTTGTTTGATAACCTTAATACTTAGTGATGCAGAACATTTTTTTCATGTACCATTTTGGCCATTTATTTTCTTCTTTGAGTTAGTTTCTATTCATCTCTTCTCCCTAGATTTTGATGGGATTGAATTTTGGTTTGTGTGTGTGTGCCACACCTGGTAGTGCTCAGGGCTTTCTTCCAGGTCCTTTGCTCAGGGATCACTTATGGTGGACTTGGGTAACTATATGGGGTGATGGGGGATCAAACCTGGGTCAGCCACATACAAGGCAAGTGCCCTACTTACTATATTATTGCCCTGGCCCAGCGATTTTTACTTGTAAATTTTTATCATTTCTTTATATATCTCATATATTAACCCTTTATCAGATGAGTATTGGACAAATGATTTCTCCTAGTCTGTGGTGTGTTTTTTTATTTTGGTCCGTGTTCCCTGTGAGATGCAGAAGCTCCTTAATGTAATATAATTCCTTTGTTTATCTTTTCTTCCAGTTCTTGGCCAATGGCACGATATCCTTAAGGATGCTTCTGGCCTCAGTGTCATGGAGAGTCCTGCATATGTTTTCTTCTATATATTATTTTTGGGAGGAAAGCTTGTTTTTTTTTAAATAAGAATTAAATCCTGAAAAGATTGGTAACTTTAATGTTAAATTTGACAGTTTATTTGTATCAACTTAAGATAGGATTTGAATGATGTTTAAATCTTTTTCACTTGATCACTTGACTTCACGTTAAACATCGATTTGCTCAAGCGGGTGCCAGTAACGTCTCCATTGTGCTAGTGTAGCCCAATGGCATCTGTTCGTTCTAGGAACACAAAGAGCCTCCAACCAATCGTTCAGGGTCTTGACGAAGAAGTCTGATCATCTTGTAGGTGGGCAGCCATGCGGTCTTTTGACTTCCTGTGGAATCCAGTCGGTACTGTCTCTAGTCCCGCATTTGTCTCCAAATCTTATTATATGTCCAGCCCATCTGATTTTCGACGCCTTGGCAAACAAGACAGCCTCCCTGATTCTTGATCATAAATGGAGTTTGGAACTCCGGATTCTTTCTCTCATTTGACTGAAGCGTGATATTCCAAGCATAGCTCTTTCAATTCCTATTTGGGAGACCCAAATAGCGTTCTTATCCTGTTTTCGTAGGGCCCAGGCCTCTGGGGCTTATGGTTAGTGCAGGAAGAATAGTGGAATCGAAGAGATGTGCCTGGAGCCGGAGGTTCTTCGTCCTCTTAGCTATTTCTTCGACTCTCTTGAAGGCATTCCAAGCCGCTCTCTTCCTCCTGCACAACTCAGGTGCCAGGTCATTTGTCATGTTGATTTCTTGACCTACGTACACATAAGTATTGCATTCAGCGATGGTCGTTTCATTGAGAGCGAATGGAACATCAGGAATGAGACTGTTTCTCATAAACATTGTCTTTGTGAGATTCAGCTGTAGTCTGACCTTTCCACACTCACGGTCGAAGTCAGTCAGCATTTGTGCTGCTTCGCTGATGTTTGGTGTTATTAGGACGATGTCATCAGCAAAGCAGAGGTGGTGTAGTTGCCGACCATCTGTCTTCACTCCCATTCCTTCCCATTCTAGTCGTCGCATGACGTTCTCGAGGGTGGTACTGAAGAGTTTCGGTGAAATAGTATCACCTTGCTGAACCCCTCTCTTGACATCGATGATTACTTCTTTGTAGAATGGTGAGATCCTGGTAGTGAATCCGTAATACAGCTCATGGAGGATCCTGATGTATTGAGTTTGAATGCCCTGATTGGCTAGGGCTTCGATGACTGCTTCTGTCTCAACAGAATCAAAATCTTTTTAACACCTATAATAATATTAAGCTTAAATTTTATTTTAATATTACTCTGCAACATTATTTTTATGAAAATTTGTTGAAAACAAGGTTCAGTGATTTCCTTTAAATCATAAGATTCAACAAGAGCATTATTTACACTTTTACTCTAAACTGTCGATTAAGAAGTGAAACATGAACCAGGAATTAGCTTCCTAGCTTTTTATTAGATATCCTTGGAAATCTCTGTAAAATTAAAGTAAATACTTTGCCTGCAATTTACCTTCTGTATTTGAAGAAAATCTTTTGTGTATATCTGCAAGCTATTTTTGTATCCAGATAGAGTTTATGAGAATAGAGTAGCAGGTAGAAATAGACCAAAGTAATACTACAATGATAACACAGCAGGTAGGGCGTTTGCCTTGCATGCGGCTGACCCGGGTTCGATCCCTCCATTCCTCTTGGAGAGTCCAGCAAGCTACGGAGAGTATCCCGCCCGCATTGCAGAGTCTGGCAATTACCCCATGGCGTATTCACTATGCCAAAAACTGTAACAACAAGTCTCACAATGGAGACATTACTGGTGCCCACTTGAGCAAATTGATGAACAATGGGAGTGCAGTGCTACTTTTTTTTTTAATAGTTAAAAGGGAATAGTTAAAATCTTGAGTGAGAGTGATGGAGAGATATTACAGTTGTTAGGGAACTTGTGTTGCATGCGATGGACCAGTTTTGATTTTTTAGCTCTATGAGGCATGACTCCTGAGCAGAGAGCCAGAAATTAGTCCTGAGCCTAGCCAGATGTGAACCCCCAAACAAAAACAAACATAAAACTCTTGAGTGAGGGACTGTGAATGTACCTTACATATATGATGCTTTGAGTTCAATAAATCCCAGCATCTTTTGGTTCCCTGAGCACTTCAGGAAGAAACCCCCAACCTCTGAATCCAGAGTTGCCCTCCCCCAAACACAGTCATGTGTGATCCATGCCTGCCCCGCCTCATGAATCTTGAATGAACAGAAACTAATGATTCTTTATTTTTAAAAATATATAATGAAAATAGTAGTTAGTCCTTCACTGTTTTTTGAGATATAAGTAAAATTGGTCCAGAACTCTAAAAGCAGATCCTTCTCAAGTTCTGTAGATTCTAAGAACTGACCTCTGCATTATTACATTTTCTAAAATATCTTCAAATATCTTCAAAGTTTAATAATTGAAGTCAATCAAATCTCTTAAGTCATAGAAATGAGAGTTTTCTTTTCTATAATACTGCTTTTGTTCACTTAAAAATTATTTATAATCTAAGTATCTCTACCTGCCCCCAAAGGCCACATCAATTGCTGCTAATTTTGGCACTCTTTAAAAATTACTTTTCATTCTGTACCAGAATTTATAATTAGAAAAAAGGATTGTTTCTATGCATATGTTTACCCAAAATTTTAACAATATTTAATACCGATATTGTAAAGTTTTATTGCGTATAATGAGCATTTACCACAGAGGCTAGAAATGACAATTGTTGCTGAAGTGAGGGAAATAAATGAAAAATTAAGGGTATGTTTACCATTACATACCTTCCTTAATTTCTGCAAGTTAAAGTATAAAATATGATAATTGTATTCAGAGTTTGGGAGAAAGAGTTGAATTTAATTTAATTTAAATTCAGGAAATCAGCTCAAATAAGCACTGGCCTTTGATTTAAAAGTGTGAAGTCATTTTTATCTAGAAATGTGATCTCTCCAAAGACAGCATTCTTGGGGGATTCTTTTGCTTGTGTCATGCCTTTTTACATTCCTTTTGTAAGCTTTTATGGATGTTTTGATGCATCAGGAATCACATTAAATATTAGGGCATTGACCCAGAAGAAGATGTAGTTCCATAATCTCTAGTAGCCTCAGTGGAGAGACCAAGCAAATAAATGGGTTCTCAAAAATAGACATAAAATTAGGTTTCTAAATGGGCATATGAGAGTGCCACTTGCCCAGACAGGAAGGGAAGGATGAGGGAGATGAGCATGAGAATGATGTTGCAATGGCTAATAAGCATTTGCTTAATAAAGATGAAAGAGAGGGAGAAATATTTGTGGAAAAGGAAGAGGCATAAGTGATAGGGGTAGAGCCCAAAAAGCCAGGGACAGTTTAGAGAAGAGAACCAGGGAGGACAGGAAGAAAGAAAATTTGCTGTTTAGAAGCTGGGTGCTAGAGCAGTAGCACAGCAGGTAAGGCGTTTGCCTTGCACATGGCTCACCCGGGTTCGATTCCTCTGTCCCTCACAGAGAGCATGGCTAGCTTCCGAGAGTATCCTGCCTGCACGGCAGAGCCTGGCAAGCTACTGAGAGTGTCCTGCCCGCACAGCAGAGCCTGGCAAGCTCTTCATGGCGTATTCATATGCCAATAACAGTAACAAGTCTCATAATGGAGACATTACTGGTGCCCGCTTGAGCAAATTGATGAACAATGGGAGGACAGTGCGACAGTGCTACACTGGAAGCTCATGAGGGTTTCATGACACAATTTGGGTCATTGTCTGAAGGAGGATGGTAAAAAGCACAAAGACTTTGATGCATGGCTGTAATGGGATTATATTGTAGAATTTGTATCCCTAGCCGTGAGGTTTAGATACAGAGGCAAACAAGTGTACATAATTGAGTTTACCAGAAATAGGAAGATAAGGAAAAATTGGTCTCATTGGACAGTTGGCTGAATGTGGAAGGTTGGGGGAATGGGGAGTTTAAGACATTTTTGTTGGGCAAGTGAAATAAGCAGTAAATACAAGGATGGATCAGTTTGGTGAAGGGGATGAGAGATGTGCCTGTAACAAGAAGAAAGGGGGGTTTGTGAGAACTCTTCACAGCATGAACATGTATGGGTGCTTTGGGATTTGGTGTACTCTGTTGCTGTTTTCAGCTGCTGCTGAAACAACGGCACTAGGCCCTTATGCTTTGCTAGTTCTAGTATTATCTAGTTTTACACTCTAGACTCTTGGTTATAGGTAACAAGTCCAACTTAGGGTCACCCCTCTTGTTTAAACTGAAGAGCTCTGTTTACGTCATTCTCACTTCAGTTTTTCACCTTTTGCTCTGGCTATCATGATTATTTAAGCCAATGACAACCTAATGATTTTTCTTTTAGTTCTCATGAAACAGCTCCAGGGAGTTCAATTATTCCAATTTAGGTGGCAAGGTCATTGAGGAAACAATAGTTGTAGGTGAAAGCAGTGGTGGAATACTTTGGCTCAGCTGAGGTGGTGCTCTCCACCTGTGCTTGTGCAGAGAAGCAGCAGGTTTGCCTGTTCCCGGAAAAGAAGGCATCAGCAAGAAGTGTTCTGGGACGAGGCGGAGGCCAAAGATGTTCATTTACTGTGAAATCTACTCCAGTCTGTTGAGAATTTGAATAGGACTTTTTGGCACTAACTGTTATAAATCTATAGTTGCAGAACTCATGTACCTTGATTCAGTTATAAGGTGGTCCACTATATGATGTTGAGCCTTCAGTAAGAGGTGTGTTTGTATGTGTGTATGTATGTGCCCGTCCATGTATTTTTGGGTTATCATCTAAAACAAGAGATGTCACCATAGCCTGTGTGGGCCAAACCTACCCTGTATCCTTGGTTTTGTACGTCCGTGTATGTGTGTGTGTGTGTGTTGTGTGTATGTGTGTCCTGTGATTTCTCTCTCTGCACTGTGGAAGAGTTGAACAGTTGTGTCAGGGATCTTGAGGCTTGCAAAGCCTGAAATATTTACTTATTGGCCCTTAACCAAAAGAATTTACTGCTCCTTGATCTATTTGAAAACACACACTTTTAATTAATCTTGCCAATCCCCGAGAGCTCATCTACCACTTCCAGGGATTTCTCTACATTATCTGGAAAACTTCAGTTGAAAACACAAGTTTCTGCTGTATTAGTAAAGTGTTCCAGTGACACTTTTAGAAAGCCAAATTAGGGAATTAATTTATTTTTTTAAAAAAAGTTTGAGCATTTCAACCCCCCCCCAAATCTACCAAATCATACAAAATAGTACATTAAACCTAGAATTAGTAATAGTGCCATGTAGTAAAAGCATCAATAATAGATACAAACACAGCCAGCAAAATCGTTGCTGGAGAAAGTGCTGGTCGTCCCATTTTTACTGTTTGGGCACCTAGAATGGCTGCTGCAAAACCACCACTGAGCACTATTTGTACTTGCAGAATTCGCTTTGGATTTCTTTCAGTAAAATCATGCACACAAGCAGGTCTTCTTCAAAACAAAGCAGGCAGCTTGAAAAATGGAAATGGTTGGGTAATTGTTAGGAATTAAAAATCAAGATCAGACTTAAAGATGGACGATGATACGGACTCTCCTCTCTCTCTCTCTGTAAACCTTGCAGTGAATACTCTGGTAACGCCGGTTAAGTGGTAGCAAATATGCTTCTTGTTTGTTGGTGATAACCACTTGTGTGCTAGGAGGCATGGACCTCACACCTCCAGAGGTCTTGTTTTAAACTGCTCCCATCCTGAGACATTGTTAGCAGCAGTTTTCCTGAAAGGGTAAATTTTTGCCTGTAGATGCTGCTGGTCTTCACCTTGTGGTCTGGCAGTGACCTTCAGCCTTTGGGAAGTGTTGGTTGTTTCGTCTTCGAGTGGTCCCCTCTAGGATGCTCTTGTAGTCATTTGTGAACTTGCCTCCTTCCCTATCCCCACCCCCAACCTCTAGCAGCTATTCTGTCTCCTCAAGCAGTTGTTGGCCAGCTGTCTGCTGCTTTGTTACATTGTTTCAGGCTCTGCATCAATGTGCTCTTTGCTTGACCTCCCCCTGGGTATCTGCCTTGCTTTAATTCTGCAGAAGCAGCTGTTTGGTATTCTTCTGATATCCATTTTCTCCCGCGGTTGGCCCACCGGTCCTGATTTTGTGATTGAGGTTTTGACACCTGCAAAGTGACTCTGCATCACTGCCTGGTTGTTGACAGCCTCGTCATGAGGCTTTTCTTGTTCTTTGGGCTTCCCAGGAGGTACCTTTGATAAAATGTGGGCAGTGATGCAGGGCTGTGATAGGCAGTTTTTCTTGTTGTGGAGGAAAAGGGCCGCTTGCTTTTGTTTTGCATTGGATGACTGTCTTCCTTAGCCTTTGTCAATTTTCAATGTCAAGTAGTTAACAATTCTAATGCAGCTGTTCTCAGGTAGAAAATTAGTATCAGCACCACTACTGCACTCCATTGGATTTTTGGGATCCGATTCTTATACTTTTCAGGAATGTTGTTAATATATATGGTGAGGAAAAGAGCTTGGATAAAACTTGGCCATTCGAATATTGCAGCTCGAGGTTGGCTTGCATATTTAAAATATGTAAATTCATCCTGAGTGGAAAATTCTGTCTTTGGTGTTATTTTCAATAGTGAGTTTGAAAAGTAATTATGTATGTGTATAAAATGAAATCAAAAAGAAATAAAAAAGAAATAAAAAAGAAATTTAAAACTTCTGATAAATTAAACACATTTTAGCCATGTGCTGTTCTACTTAAAAACAATGGCAAAAAGCCCCTCAGTTTTATTCGCAATGATATTCTATTAAAGATTTTAAATTCATAGAAAGATTTTGGCCTGGGACTAGTAAAATCGTATTTTTTTTAAAAAAAAGTATGTACAGGAGTCATATTAAGTCCAACCTATATTAATACTTGTTTAAAGTGTATCATAATATTCTGATTTGGGGAAAGTTCAATGCTAATATTAAATTTTATGAGTAGCTATGTAATATATACACATGCTCTCATATATGCATTTATATGCATACACTTGGCATAAACCAAAGAAGAAACAATCAATTTACAAATAACACAGAGGCAATAAATTTGTTGGCAGCAGTCTAGGCCTGTTAGAAGTTCATTGTTTCTTCAATATGCAAGTGCTAAATTGCTGACATTGTTGTGATTCAAAGATATGGTGATACATGAATATGCCCTAGCCACATTTGCATTATGTAGGGCTTGGAGATATTTTGATATTAGTGGAATTCTGTAGGGGAATAATTGAAAAATTTATACAGTTGAAAATCATAACCACAAGATGTCAATATTCAAAAGTGTCTCACGCAACACATTTTAAGTTTAAGGACTTTTCTTGGTGCTGTCATCAATTGAGACACAGTTGCCTCTTGCAGACTTAACTGTCTGAATCTAATGTTTCATTAACTGTATTCTAATTGCCATGATTACTTGAGCTATTGTCACAGAACACATGGCTTCCAACAGGGATATTCTGTTGCTCCTATGGAAGTTCCAAGTACATTAGTTACTCTTCTTTCCAGGGACATCTCTAATGTATTTATTTTGCTCATTTCAGGTTGATTGCTTTAAACAGGAGTAGCATTGGGATTTTGCTTCTGTGAAGGTGCATCTTTTTCTATACTAGACAGTCCAATATTTCCACCCCAAGTCATTTGTTTTATCTATTGCAGTCCCAAATCAAGATATGAATGAATTATAATTATGAACAAGATAAATTAATAATGTGTTTAAATACAATTACTTAACTCTTGTCTTATTTTTGAAGGGTAGAAATTAAGGTGGATCATTGACTATTAAGTGCCCTCAAGTTTATTCTCCACTGTTGTATTTTCTGTTAGTTTTATAGCAGGCTAGGAAGTGACATGTTTGAACACCGATTTTCACATCTAGCTCTGCTGAGGATAATTATTCCTTATCTCATAGAGTTATTGTAAGAGTAGTGTGACATCTTATTCAGCTTCATATACAGATACCACACTGAATCTGTCCAGGGCCATGCAAACGGTAAATCAAATGTGTCAATATTCTTACAAACCAATTGGGTATTGATTATATATTTTGGTTTTCTACATGAATGCATACTTTGCTGAGGTAGGAGAATATCCAGTGGGGGCCTAAAAGAAGAATTGTTTTGGGAGAGACTGTAAAAGGATTTATGAAGGAAATACCAGGGTGTTTGGTGGAAATATGAAAACAAAAATCACAGAATTTTGCATGTAGATTCATGGTAGAAATGGTAAGAAAAAAAATACTGCCCAAGATAATGGTTCTTAGCCTAGAAGATAGATCATGGGGAGGTTGTGTGACTTCATGTGAACATGAACATCTTAACAAAGCTTCTAACATAGTAGTTGGAAGATGGGAAAAAGGATTGGAATGATGATGCTCTAACTCCTACCCTCAGACCATCTTGGGTTCACTTAATCACTTAACTTACCGTTAGTCGTCGATTTGCTTGAGCGGGCGCCAGTAACGTCTCCATTTGTCCCTGTCGCATGCTAGTGTAGCCCAATGGCATCTGTTCGCTCCGGGAACATGAAGGGCCTTAAACCCATCGTTCATGATCTTCACGAAGAAGTGTGACCATCTGGAAGGTGGGCGGCCACGCAGTCTTTTGACAGCCCGTGGAATCCAGTCGGTAACAGCTCTAGTCCAGCGGTCGTCTTTAAATCTCATTACGTGACCAGCCCATCTGATTTTCGACACCTTGGCAAATGAGACAGCGTCCCAGATCCTTGATCGACGGATGTCAGAACTCCGGATTCTTTCTCTCATTTGAGTGAAACGTAATATTCCAAGCATAGCTCTTTCTATTCTGCTTTGGGAGAGCTGAATAGCGTTCTCATCTTGTTTGCGTAGGGCCCAGGTCTCTGAGGCATATGTTAATGCAGGAAGAACAGTGGAATCAAAGAGATGTGCCCGGAGCCGGAGGTTCTTCGTCCTCTTAGCTATTTCTTCGACGTTCTTGAAGGCGTTCCAAGCCGCTCTCTTCCTCCTGTGCAGCTTGGGTGCCAGGTCATTTGTCATGTTGACCTCTCGACCTAGGTACACATAGCTGTTGCATTTGGAGATGTTTGTTCCATTGAGAGCAAATGGGGCATCAGGAACAAGGCTGTTTCTCATAAACATTGTCTTCGTAAGATTCAGCTGTAGTCCTACCTTTCCACACTCACGGTCAAAGTCGGCCAGCATTTGTGCTGCTTGGCTGATGTTTGGTGTTATTAAAACAATGTCATCAGCAAAGCGGAGGTGGTGTAGTTGCCGACCATCTATCTTCACTCCCATTCCTTCCCATTCCAGTCGTCGCATGATGTTCTCGAGGGTGGCACTGAAGAGTTTCGGTGAAATGGTATCACCCTGCCGCACCCCTCTCTTGACATCAACGATCACTTCTTTGTAGAATGGTGAGATCCTGGTAGTGAATCTGCAATACAGCTCACGGAGGATCCTGATGTATTGGGCTTGAATGCCCTGATTGGCTAGGGCTTCAGTGACCGCTTCTGTCTCAACAGAATCAAAGGCCTTCTTTCAATCAATGAACGTTAAACAGAGCGGCATCTTGAACTCCCGAGAATGAGCTCAATGAGCTTGGTTATTGTGTGGATATGGTCGATGGTGCTGAATCCTTTGTGGAACCATGCTTGCTCGCATGGTTGTCCTTCATCTAGTGTTCTGCCAATCCTATTTAGGATGACTCGAGTGAACAACTTGTAGATGACAGACAAGAAGCAGATCGGGCGATAGTTGCCAATGTCATGGATGTCTCCCTTCTTGAACAGTAGTACGGTCCTGCTGGTTTTCCATTGGGACGGAACCTTGCATTCAGACAGGTAGCGAGTGAAGAGCCGGGCCAGTGTATTGATGAGTACTGACGGCAGGTTCTTCAGGTGTTCAGGTCTGACCTTGTCTGGGCCGGGTGCTGTTTGTTTCTTTACCTACGAAATGGCGTGTCGGATTTCGGAAGGGAGAACGTTGGGAACGACATATCCATCCTGTGGAATTTGGTATGTCGGTAAATGGACATGGCTATCGAAGAGATTTGAGTAGAAGTCATGGATAATCTTCTCCATTACCGTTCTGGAGGATGTGATGGATCCATCAGGACGTCGGAGGGCAGTCATCTTGGTCTTATAGTTGGCGAAGGACAGGCGGGCGTTACCAATACTTTTCCCGGCTTCTGCCGCATCTACCAGTACTTCTGCTCTTCTCTCTTTGAGGTCTTCCTTGATCGCATCTCTGCACTGCTTTGCGAGCTCGGACGTTAGCTTGCGGTTGCCAGACGCTTGCGCCAAACCATGCTGGTGAATTAGCTCAAGAGTTTTCGAAGATAGGCGATTTTTTGTGGCTATCTCTCTCTTGGCGTTCCTCGCACATTCATGGAGGTGCAGAACCAGACGATCGTATTCCTCGTCAATGTTGTCAACAATGGCATCTTCCCATGTTGCTGCAATAGTACCAAAGAGTTCCCAGTTGGTGGTCATTCTGGGAGTTGTCTTTTTGAACGTTGCAGCCCTTTCTCCCCGCTCTGTGAAGTAGAATTTTGCACGAAGGAGACGGTGGTCCGATCCCGTTCGAAATTTTGGGAGAAAAGCGACATCAGTCAGGCAAAACCGTTGATTGAATATGATGTGGTCTATTTCGTTGTGGAATCGTCCACCGGGAGACTCCCATGTCCATCGTTTAGATTCTGCCTTCTGAAACTGTGAGTTACCATGAATGGTCTTGGTTGACATGATGAACTCAGACAGTCTCTCACCCTGTTCGTTCCATTCTAGGCCATGGGTCCCGATGTGAAGTTCTTCAGCTGATCTTCTTGGTCCTATCTTGGCATTCAAATCACCCACAATGATCTTGTAGAAGGTGTGGTCTTCTTTATAGAACTTCTCTAGCTCCATGTAGAACTTCTCGATTTCTCTTTCATCATAATGAGATGTTGGTGCGAAGACAATGAAGATAGAAACTGCAGGCAGTGAGCCACATCTATTCAAATGTAAACGTCCGATTTGGGTTGTTAGGCATTCGAATGAATCAATGCTCTTGGCCAAGTTTGTGTTGACAAGGACACTGACGCCTCCAATACCTCTTTTATCGCATGTTCCGAGGAACAATTCTTCTCCAGTGTCGAAAACGGCATGGTGAGATTCGTGCCTTCTTGTCTCGGTCAGACCAATGATGTCGTACTTGATCATTTGCGCTTGTACCATCAGGTCCTCGATGGATGCATCTGATGCTAGCGTACATGCATTGAAAGTACAGACGATCATTTTTGTCTTCCTTCGTTGTGGCAGCCTACGTCGGCCTTGAGATTTTGTCGGCCTCTCCTTTCTCATCCTTCTCAGTGCTGCCATGTCGGTGAAGCCTTCAGGGTCAGGTGAATGAGACCAGTTGTAGTTACTGGTTTTGGCATATCGAATACACAGCGTATAGCTTGCCAGGCTCTTCCGTGCGGGCAGAATACTCTCGGTAGCTTGCCAGTCTTTCCGAGAGGGATAGAGGCTTTTGGGGCGACCTCTAATCACCCTTGTAGGTGTTACCATATTTGAACCCTATCAAATATGGTACGATAATTCCGGAAGATGGATATTTAGTGTCTTATGATGTGTCGCGCGGCCGCTTGCGCGGGTCCGGAAAGTGTCCTGGAGTGTGGCAACGGCTGGGTAGTGGAAGTAGTGTCTTGGGTTACAGCACAAAAAAAAAAAAATGGGCCAGAAAAAAGTAGAACTCTGATTTTGAGTTTTGTGGCAAGAATGGTATCATATTGTCAGCAAGGGAGTAAATGGATAGTAAAGCTGTGTAGAAACGTAAATGGTGTTATCAACACTTCTACAAATAGATTTATGTGTGATGCAGAATGGTGCATCTTATCAAGAAATTATGTACAAAATATAATTCTCAGTTCTTTACAGATTTCTTTATGTTTGTTTTCATTTGGGGACCATGCCCACCTGTGCACAGGGTTTCCTTTTGACTCTGAACTCAGGGACCAGTACTGATGGGCTCAGGGATCATGTGTGGTGCTGGTGATTAAACCCAGGTTGGCCCTGTGCAAGGCAAGTACTCTACCTGCTGTACTGTTGCTCCAGCCCTACATTTTTATTTCAGTTAATCCTCTCAATCCAATAAGGTAATTATTATAAATGATGAAACAGGGTTCTAAAGTAGACCTAAAGTCAATTCATTTAATTTGAAATTAATGAGAGTTTGGTAGTACTGTGTTGGAATCACGCCTCCTCTCCCACCTCTGCTTTGGCAAACTCTTGAGTATGCACCTTTACTCAAGGGAGTATTTAATTTTTTTTTATCCTGTTAATGCAGGGTATGTTGAAATTAATCTGAGTTTTACTTTCAGTCTCTTTATGGGTTTTGGATCTCTTTGGCTTTCTGTTGACACTAATGAACTTCTTTCTTAAAAATGAGTCAGAAAGAGAGGAATAGACATAGAAAGATTGCATTCATCTGGGGAACATAAAGTCACAAAATAGGAGACTAACACCCAAGAAAGGCTGAGTTTAGTACCAGGAATTTTGCTCCATGGCTTGGAGGCCAGCCACACATGCTAGGGGAACAGGGAGCTCAGATAGAGAAGGGAGCACCAAATAAAGGGTGTTGGGAGGATCCTCCTAGGATGGGAGAAGTATGCTGAAAGTTGACTATAGACCAAACATGATTGCTACTCATTGCCTCTTTTGCAAACCACAACACCCAAAAGGAGAGAGAGAACAAAAGGGAATGCCCTGCCACCGAGGCAGGGTGGGATGGGGGAGATGCGGGGTGGGAGGGATACTGGGATCCCTGGTGGTGGGAAATAGGCACTGGTGGAGGGATGGGTATTTGATCATTGTATAATTGAAACCCAAGCACAAAAATTTGTAAGTCTACAACTGTACCTCATGGTGTCTCACTAATAAAAATTAAAAAAAAAAACTTCCTGAAAAAATTGTCTTCAGTGCATGTGTAAGGAAAAAGAATTTTTTCCTCCTGCTTCTGCGTTCTTTGCTTGATCTACTAGTTAAGTGACACAAACAGATAAATAAGAGTTAAAAAAATAAATAAAATAAAACCAAAAAAAAGAGAAAAAAACCCAAACCAACAGTACCATCAAGAACATAAGGGACGGGAGAAACAACTCAGTGTGCTGAAGTACTTCCTTTGCCTATGGGAGGCCAGGTTCTATCCCTGATTGTGTGGTCACTGGGCATAGCCAGAGGCACTCCTGAACCTTGAATAGAGAGTAGCCCCTGAACACTACTGAGTGTGGCCCCCAAACAAAAAAATCCCTGAACCTCTGCACCGAAGAAAATACAAATTGTATGTCTTATGCATGGAAGTCCCAGACCCTGGGAAGTAGCCAACACATCCAACTTCTATACCTTTTAGGCGGAGAAGAATTGGGAAGTTAAAAACATAACCAGTTTGGGTTTGTCGGTTATTAATGTAGCTTGCACAGCCCCACATTTCCTATCTCTAGTGATAAGGAAGACTAGGTCCTGTTACAAGCCTGATTATACATGGTGAATTTTTCTCCACATGTCAAGGAGAAGGACAAGAACAAGAAGGAAAGTTAGAGTGTTTATTTATTTATTTTTTCCTTACCTATTTCTTAAGGAACTTTAATTGTAATTAACAGATATTTCAAATTGACGTACTTTGGGGTCATCTGCTCTGAATTCACTCTCTTACAACACACAACAGCTAACATATTGGAATAGGTTTATTAAATTTATTATGTAGCAGTATGCTTCTTTATGAATTGATTTAATAATAAAACCAAGTGACAGATTCTCTAACTGCATAGTTTCAAAGTAATAGTGGTGCAAATGATTTCTCAAAATTTTGAGAAATTTGCAACAACTGTCCTGTGAGGGGAAAGCATCTGTGATTCCTCCTGGTGATACAGTCCCTGCCATGATTTGTTGCCTTCATTTGTAATGAAAGAAAATGACAATTTCCTTTAGCTTTAGTGAAAAGTAAGATGTAGATTTTTTTTATTCCCATTCAAATTCATGGTCTCCTTCACCTATCTCTGCACTTCCCAGGGAAGAACCTTGGGTAGGTCAAGAAGAGATTGATAATGATTCTGTGAAGAAATACAGTAGAAAATATGGTCATCAGGTGTATAGATGTAGAAGTCTTAGGATATCACTTCAATAAACTGATGAGTTTGGCTGAATCAGGAGTCTTAGAAGCAGCCAGGAAATTAATAATTAGAATCAACTGTCAACTTCCTTTGAAAACACTGGATCTTTAGATAACCAGTACAAGACTACAGCCTAACAGGATGTTAGTCTTTTGAGGTTTTGTCTTGGGTTTTGGTTAATAACTACATGAATTCAGGAGTCTTTGCATTAGGTGGCTTACATTAGTGAAAGTATTCACTTGTTAACTTTGACTTTTGTTTACTAACATAGTAAAGTACAGTGCAGATAAACTTAGGTAAGCATGTAAAAGCCTGATCTTGGATTGAGTGGGGTGGGGTTTGGGTAGAAAATGTTGAAAATTGCTGATCTGGATAATCTCTCATACCTCTTAACTGTGATTCCTTCACCCAAATATCGTTGATATTTATGACATATTGAAATAAGTCTCATTTTCCATGAATTCTGTTGAAAGAAAAGAAAAAAATGAAAACAGATGGAAAACCTGAAAAGTAACTCTTGGTTGATTGACATTAAATGCGGAGAATGCTTTAGAAAGGAAATGAAATGTTGTCTGCAGCAGATGGAAGTGTGTAAATTTTCCCTTCTCTTTGGGGCTAGAATCACTGTGAGTGGAAATGTTTCAGAACAAGAATAATAGGACAAAAAATTTAAGATTATTGCCATAAATAGTAGGAGTAAGAGATTTTGCTTTTTTTGAAGGGTTTATGCACCAAAGATAAGCTACTCCTTATTCTTTTCACTTCTTTCTCTTCTGGCATCTGTTGTCCTCAGAGAATGCCCATCATCTTTATTATCCATCCTTCTTCAGCTCTTTCTTTGTGTCTCCTTTTTCCTTCCTCTATCTCACTTCTGTACTTAACTCCATCCCCAACTCTTTAGCAGGTTCAACTGAGGCTGAACTGTTCTTCAGGCTGAACCTGAAGAGGGTCCATTTCATTGAAATAATGCTACCCAGAGCTTCTTTGTAGATAGTATCTTTCACCTTAAACGGGGGCATGTCCAAATATTTGTGGTTGAGGGTATTTGATAAACAAAGTTATATTTGAGCTCAAATTTAGTAAAAGCAAATAATTTTGGCACCACTGTGAGTTTGACTCCTTTGCCTGACTGCCTCATATTGGCTTACAGGTTCAGAGACTGCAGGTTCTTCAGAATGCCCAGTGTCTTGAGTTGACTCTGGATATTGATCAGAGATGGAAATAATAGAGTAGCTGGAGATCAGTGTGTGATGGGCACCTGACTAACACTAAAGGAGTTAGAGGGAAATCTTCAGAGAACTTTTGAAGGAGAGATAATGGGTTAGATTTCCATTTTAAGAGAGATAGGAGTAGGTTGTGTAAATTAGAGGAAGACACAGTTGGAAATAGAGAAAACAAAAATTTGAGAGATGTAACTAAGCTGAAAGAATGAAAAGAATTAGGCAAACTAAAGGGAATAAAGAAATTGATTTGGAGGATATAATAGCTAGATATGAGGATAGATAACAAAGAGCTTAAGAATTTCTCAGAATTTCTGATGTCTGAATGCTTCAAAATTCCTTGTTTGAAGACAATATCAGGAAGAAAGCAGTTTTGAGAGGAGAAGATAGTGAATTGTTTCCTGGCATGTTAAATTTGACACTCCACTGGCCTTGATTCTGTATTAGAGTCACAAGCAAAGAGCACAAAGGTCTTAAGCATTTGCAGTTAGTTTCATGTGACTCGATGTGCACCCACTAGTATTCTAAGCACTTTACATAGGTTTTCTTATTTATCCCTTCATAATTCTGTAAGACCTAAGTACAGATATTGTGAGGAAAAATGGAACAGCGAAGTTAATTGGTTTCACATAGTTGTGGTGGAATAGCCTAGCCTGATTCTAATTCTATGCAATCTCAAAAAAAAAAAAATTAGAGGTTTTTTTTTGTGTGTGTGTGTGCATGAGGTATGTAGATTAGTGATTCTCTGGTGGGGGGAATAGGTGATTAATGACTGAACATCGGGGATTATACTAGTCATGAAAATATTCTAAAGTTCATTTATAGGAATGATGGCGATCACTTATCACTTAATCACTTAACTTCCCGTTAGTCGTCGATTTGCTCGAGCGGGCGCCAGTAACGTCTCCATTTGTCCCTGTCGCGTGCTAGTGTAGCCCAATGGCATCTCTTCGCTCCGGGAACATGGAGGGCCTCAAACCGATCGTTCATGACCTTGACAAAGAAGTCTGACCATCTGGTAGGTGGGCGGCCACGCGGTCTCTTGACATCCCGTGGAATCCAATCAGTAACAGCTCTAGTCCAACGGTCGTCTTTAAATCTCATTACGTGACCAGCCCATCTGATTTTCGACACCTTGGCAAATGAGACAGCGTCCCTGATCCTTGATCGTCGACGGATGTCAGAACTCCGGATTCGTTCTCTCATTTGAGTGAAACGTGATATTCCACGCATAGCTCTTTCTATTCTTCTTTGGGAGACCTGAATGGCGTTCTCATCTTGTTTGCGTAGGGCCCAGGTCTCTGAGGCATATGTTAATGCAGGAAGAACAGTGGAATCAAAGAGATGTGCCCGGAGCCGGAGGTTCTTCGTCCTCTTAGCTATTTCTTCGACGTTCTTGAAGGCGTTCCAAGCTGCTCTCTTCCTCCTGCGCAGCTCGGGTGCCAGGTCATTTGTCATGTTGACCTCTCGACCTAGGTACACATAGCTGTTGCATTCGGAGGTGGTAGTTCCATTGAGAGCGAATGGGGCGTCAGGAACAAGGCTGTTTCTCATAAACATTGTCTTCGTAAGATTCAGCTGTAGTCCTACCTTTCCACACTCACGGTCAAAGTCGGCCAGCATTTGTGCCGCTTGGCTGATGTTTGGTGTTATTAAAACAATGTCATCAGCAAAGCGGAGGTGGTGTAGTTGCCGACCATCTATCTTCACTCCCATTCCTTCCCATTCCAGTCGTCGCATGATGTTCTCGAGGGTGGCACTGAAGAGTTTTGGTGAAATGGTATCACCCTGCCGCACCCCTCTCTTGACATCAACGATCACTTCTTTGTAGAATGGTGAGATCCTGGTAGTGAATCCGCAATACAGCTCACGGAGGATCCTGATGTATTGGGCTTGATGATGGCGATATTCAGTAAATTTATTAAAAGTTCATGAGTTGTACAATTGAAATGAGAAGTTTGAGATATAAAATAAACTAAATAAAGTTCTTTAAAAGTGCATCTGAGTTGAGATTATTATACACCTTTTCACTTTTGTTTTCCCTGAAATGTAGTGGGTAATTGTCCCTAAAATTATCAAGGCATATCAGAGTGATTTAGAAAGGGTGGGCTGACAATTGTACCACATTTTTTTCTGTCTCAAAAAGGTGCTTTCCTTTTTTATACCATCTGTCTGCTGTTGCTTGATGACTGTGAAGTAGCTTTTTTTTGTTGTTGTTTCTGTATCTTACTGTTTCTAATATCCTTTGAGATAAGGTGTGAAAAAACTGGACTGACTTCTGCCTTCCTCATCTCCTAAAGGAGCTCCTTCTGCTCCTTTACTGTGGAATTTTGTTGGAAGAAATCACTTTTAATTTTATTATTATTATTTTATTATAAAAAATTTGGGATGGAGGGATAGCACAGCAGTAGGGCGTTTGCCTTGCACGCAGCCAACATGGCTGACCCGAGTTCAGAGTCCGCCCCTCTCGGAGAACCCGGCAAGCTACCAAGAGTATCTTGCCCACACGGCAGAGCCTGGCAAGCTACCCGTGACGTATTCAATATGCCAAACACAGTAACAAGAAGTCTCACAATGGAGACGTTACTGGGCCTGCTCGAGCAAATCAATGGAACAACGGGAGGACCGTGACCATGACCGTGATAAAGAATTCACATATAGTTTGGAATTTGAAGTTTGATAGGAAACCCAGTGGGGCTCTGAACTTTTCCTTATAAAGACCAGAGTGGTCTTTTATAGGATAGTTGCCTGTTTAGTTGTCTTACTTAGGTCATTTCTTCACAGGACTTTAAAAGGGGTACAACGCAATCTTATTTAACAGTTCACATTGTAGGGTCTGTGAAATGGGTTTCCAGTGTGTATTGGTTTCAATAACTCTAGAAAATGGTGACAATGAAAGCAATCACTTCCCTCCTCCCTGTATCCTAGCACATTACCATCATTTTTTTTCCATTATGAAGTAGTATATTTGATTGTGCAGTGCTGTGGGAAATGATCTAGAAAAGAACTAATAGGAATTTACATTTTTCTTTTTGATTTCTTTTGGGAACTTCATTTTATATACTTTGCTTATTTTTTTAGTCAAATGAATCTGTTTTTCAACAGTGCAGACCTATCTGGCATGTATATCTATATCTATAACCAGATATATCTATATCTATATTGTAGATATAGATATACACATTTATGGTGTGTATATATATTAAATTATATAAATTATATAAATTTGGACTCCGTGCCAGGCTATTTTCACTCAGGGGACCCCAGAGGGGGGTGGGAAAGAGTCCTCCCTGTCCCAAGGGAACCAGCCCTGGCAGCCGACCTCCACTACCCAACCACCACCATGCTCCAGGCCCCTTTCTGGACCGTGTGGCATCATAAGACACTTCCTACCCATTTTCCATAATTACCATGTTTGATGGATCTCAGAGAGTAGGCAACAAATCATAGAGGGAAATATCTATATATCTATATCTATATCTATATCTATATCTATATCTATATCTATATCTCTATATTGGAGAGCCTGGAAAGCTACCAAGAGTATCCCACCTGCACGGGCAGAGCCTGGCAAGTTCCCCGTGGTGTATTCGATATGCCAAAACCAGTAGCTATAACAGGTCTCATTTGCCTGATCCTGAAAGAGCCTCCAATCATTGGGAAAGACAAGTAAGGAGAAGCTGCTAAAATCTCAGGGCTGGGTCAAATAGAGATGTTATTGGCACCTGCTTGAGTAAATTGACAAACAACAGGATAACAGTGATACAGTGATAAATTATATAAACTTAATCACTGGGAGTTACAAAGTTACCAAGTTATTCATGACCGAGTTTCAGGCCCACAGTGTTCTAGCACAAGTTCCTTCTACCAATGTCTCTAGTTTCCCTCCCACTCTCCAGTCTGTCTCTGTGGTGGGCACTTTTGGCATGGATGTTTAACTCTGATACATTTGGGCACAGAACATCAAGTCTGCATATTAGACATTATGGTCTAAGAAACACACTTTATTACTTTTTTTTCTTTTTGGGTCACACCCAGCAGTGCTCAGGGGTTATTCCTGGCTCTGCACTCAGGAATTACTCCTGGCAGTGCTTGGGGGACCATATGGGATGCCGGGGATTGAACTTGGGTCGGTCATGTGCAAGGCCTTACCCACTGTAGTATCTCTCTGACCCCCACACATTATTCTTTTGCGGGGTGTGGCACCCTGCCGTGCTCACGGGCTAGTCCCAGTGCCATGTTTCTTTTCCCCCTTTCCTTCCTTTTGTTGTAGTTTTTATCGTTATTTCAGGGGTGTCCACGTTTGCATAAGATGCTCATCGACGTCAGTTGATATCCTTGGGACGTAGGCTGAAAAGTTCCTGAAGTCGGACACCAGGGATATGGCTGAGAATGGTGGAGCACATGCTGAGCATTGAGAGGCCCCATCTTTGATGCCCAGCACTCAACACATCCCACTCCCAACAGTACCCGGAAGAGCCCCCACGGCCCCCAGCACCTCCTTGTTGCCTACTACTGGGGGGTCAGCCTCCTGTGCCAGGCTAAGCAACTCTGGAGAAACTCCTCTTTTCTTAGGATTTTTTTTAATGTTACTGAAATGCTCATGAGCTTTTTCTCTTTCTAACTTAAAGGTATTACTCTTCATACAATTTTTCCAGAAGAGGAAAGGACAAATATGTCTAGAGGAACAGAAGCTCACTTGGTCCATTGAAACAAATAAAAATCTCCATACTTAGAGCTTTCTGAATCCAAAGGTGGAAGATGAGAGAATAATGTAGTGCTGTGGAAGTTTTCTGTTGGCCCATGTGGAAGTGCCTGCAGCTCAGCTGAGAATGCTTTCCAATCTCAGGTGGTTGGGCAATGCTAGTTCACTTGTCTAAAAGAAAGTTGAAGCACGGATTTAGAGTTAGGGGAAGTTTATGTCCTTCTCCCCTGAGTTAACTGAGGCTCTTCAGGGATCTCTGAGAAAATTCTTAACTGCATTGTAAACCTGTTCCCAAGACATATTTTTTTATCTGTTGATTTTACTTGTTTGATGGTCAGGCAAAGATCATGTTTCTGGGGCTGGAGTGATAGCACAGTGGGGAGGGCATTTTCCTTGTACGTGCCTGACCCAGGTTCAATTTCCAACATCCCATATGGTCCCTGAGCACTGCCAGGAGTAATTCCTGAGTTCATGAGCCAGGAGTAACCCCTGTGCATCACTGGGTATGACCTGAAAAGAAAAAAAAATCATGTTTCTACTGTGTACTTCAAGTCAAGTGACTAGTTTGACACCTAAATTGAATACTTAAAAACCAGCTCTTGAAAAAAAAAAAAGAAACAATTGGAGAATACAAAGCAGCAAATGAGTTACACAAAATACTTTGAAATTATTAATTATCCAGGGGGCATTTAGTCAGTAAATTGTTTAGTACTGACAATGTGTCAGGATTTTGTTAGGTTTGAAGTTGTAAATTGGCAGATTAAAAGAAAAAAAAACCTAATTGTGCTGCAAAAGGGGACAAAATCAGTTAATAGCCACCACCTAAAAAATTGGACATTTTCATCTCTGGTTCATATTTACAGATTTTTTGAATTAAAAAAAATTAAAAAGCATTTGACAAGCATAGGCTCATACTCCTGCATGGAACCAATTAGCAGGAGCAAAAGAGTGGCTGCCCCCTCATTACCAGTTTTATAGATGAGACAATTTAGGGAACACAGAGTTAGGCAGCATCCCCAAGGACACAAAACTGGTTATTGTGGAGTTAGATTTAAAACGTCTTCTAATCCAATTAAAACAAGAAAGCTCCTTCTATTCTTTCATGTCGGAGAATTGCATGGAGGTTGCAAAGCAAAGCAAGATATAAACTAATAGTTTTCAACACATGGAAATACTTTAAATCTGCAAAGCCTGAGTTATACCATTCATTCCCAACAACAATTTTGTAAATCCAGGCAGGCTTTTAATTCCCAGGTTCCAGAAAGCCAAGTTAAAGAGACCCAGAGAGCATAATTTGCATGTGGTCACAAGCCTCCTCAGAGACAGCAACCTGGTTCTGTAGCCTCAGATGCTGTGAAGGTCAAGTGGAGTTGTGAATAACGAGAATACTAAGCCCCAAGTTTGGAAATTGTATTATTTCCCCTTTCTTGTCCCACTGTTGTTGCAGTGGCTGGTGCTCATGTAGTGAGTCTCAGTAGTAGTTTCTGCATAGCTGTCTGTGGTGCTTATTCACTCAGTCTTGGTGCTCACCAGGGTCACAGTCCTTATTGTGGGGTTTCACACTTGGCTTCAGAGCAGTCTCAGTTTCCTTTAGTTGTAGTGTCTGAGTACCTGGATATGGTCAGTATACATGGGTGGCACCAGAGATGGAAATCAAAATCTGAAGTTTCCATTGCAGGCACTTTGGCGCTGTGCTATTAAATACTGACACCCACAGAAAATGTGCAGTTTTTAAGTGTAGGATGAATCATATGATGCTTCAGTTTTTTTTCCTGACACGAATGGTTAAAAACTTGAGGCTGGAGTGATAGTACAGTGGGTAGGGTGTTTGCCTGGCATGCGACCCACCAGGGTTCCATCCCTGTCATCCCATATGGTCTCCCGAACACTGCCAGGAATGATTCCTGAGTACAGAATCAGGAAAGAGTCCTCTAAGTACTGCTGGATGTGACCCCTCAAAAAAAAAAGAAAGAAAGAAATGAATGATTCAAAAATTTCAATGAAGGGGCCAGAGTGTGTAGCCGGAAGTTGCTTGCCTTGCATGCAACTGACCTGGGTTCAATCACTGGCACTGCAAAGGTCCCCTGAGCCTGCTAGAAGTGATCCCTGAGCACAGAGCCAGAGTAAGCCTTGAGCACAGTTGACTGTTTCCCCTACACACAAAAATAACAAAAAACAAACCTATAAAGAGTTTTAGTGAGATCTAAAGATCCACCCATTTGGGGACTTTTAAAAGAGTTTTCACTTTATAGTTCATTTTTCATAGAGCAGTGGGACTTCCTACTGTCATATAGAATTCTTGAAAGATCTGGGCAAATTTACTAAGATTCAGATAATTGATGATCCAAAGGAGTATATTAAGCACATGCATAGGATTCAGACCTGTAAATAACAAACTTAGGACTGTAATGGATCTGCAATGCTCATTTTCTTAATTAAAAGAATTTTGTTGTAGTTTAGGTAACATGATTACAATAGTGTTCCTATTTATGGTTTTGATGTAAAAATTTATTGCACCAGCAAAGCCCTTTACCACTGATTTTACATCACTTCTAGTCTGCCTCTTCTTCCCTACTTCTCTCTTCCCACTTGGTAATCTCAGTTTTACAAACAAAGGCCATGGGTTTATTAGCTTTCTGATGTCCTTTACTCCTTTGTTTTGTTTCTCTGTATACCAAGGATGTGTGAGATCATCTGGTATTTGTCCTCCCTTTGGCTTATTTCACTCAACATGATGCCCTTCATTTTGTGTCTGAAGTGCTTAATCCTGTTGATCTTACATAGGAAGCAACACTTGCCAATATACGTTATCATGTATATTCGGAATTGTGAGTGCTAGAATACAAAGTATAATTCCTTTCTATAGATTTATGATCATTATATATTTAAAATATGAATCATGAAATACATTAGTAAGACAAATAAGAGAAACAGAAATGGATAAATGATCTTAAATTCATCTGACTAGATATTTTGCAGATGGCAAATTTTTGGAAAATTTTCAATTAAGGAATGAAAAGAAATGTCAGGTAATGCAGGCATACCAACTTTGGACAAGTTTTTATTTTTATAATTTTATTTACAAGGCTTTCGGGTTTATGTCTTGGTCATACAATGAAACACCTGTCTCTTCACCAGTGCCCATTCTCTACTACCCAAAACCCCAGTACACCCTCATCCCATACCCTCCCCCTACCTGTGGGGCAGATGATTTCCACATTACTCTATCTCTACTTTGATTACATTCAATATTTTGACACCAGACCCACCATTATTATTTGGGATTTTACCCCAACACTCAGATCTGCCGAAAAGGCAACAGTAGACAATTTTTTTTCTATTGTTGGTTATGAATTACATATGATATCGCGTGGCTACAGTAGTCGCCACATGATTTTGAAATTCCTAAATTTTAATACTTAAATCTGGAGGGATTTCTGCTAAAACCTGCTGGGTTCCTAGCTTTATTCCTGAGTCTCTTGCATCATGGCCTTAAGCAGCTTGATCAGGAGCCAGAGAGGCCATTTGTGGGCGGTGACTCGGAGTCTCGTTGGGGTGGGGAGGAAAGGACTCCATCCCAGTCCTGTGAGGCCCCATGCTCATTTTCAAACTTCCTAGCAGGCCCTGTGTGTCTTGTCACTGAGGGCCCAAATCTGACTGTCCAATGGCCTCTGAAGGATGACGGCCACCCAGCCGCCAGGGGGAAGCAGGCAGAGGGACAATACCCTTCCCCCCCTGAGTGGCCTGGCAACAGTAACCTACGGCAGAGTCCGGACTCATTTCTGCCAAAAACCACTGGGTTCCAAGATTTGTTTCTGAGTCTCTGAGGCCATGGCCATTAAGTAGCTTGATCAGGAGCCAGAGAGGTCGTTAGGGTGGTGACTTGGGATCTCATTGGGGCAGGGAGATAAGGGCCGGGTCCGCCCCATCTCTTGTGGCACTGCATGTCTTGTCACTGCGGGCCCAAACCTGCCTGTCCAGTGGCCTCTGGAGGATGGCGGCCACTGGGTCAGCAGGGGAAACAGGCCAAGGCATGAAACCTATTCCCACCTGTGGTGGTCTGGCACTGGTAACCCATTTTGGGGACCAGACACATCTGTGCCAAAAGCCACTGGGTTTTGAGATTTGTTCCTGAGTCTCTGGGATCATGGCCATTAAACAGTTCAATCAGGAACCAGAGAGGCCTTGCCTCCAATTATATAGCTGAGCCGGAGGTGGTTTGTGGGTGTGTTTCCCACTTACCTAACTTTTGGCCATTTACTTTCTTGCTAAACTTTGACCCAAGTTTTTGCGGTCTGGCCAAAGGCACACCAGCAATTTTGGGGTATCTGGAAGTCTGAAGGTGTCATCAGGCTGCTGATGCACTCGCCTCACAGATACAGATTGACCTTCTGGCGGCACCATACCCCCAAACTTTGGACAAGTTTTTAATATCTAAATTAATCATGTGGCAACTTTCTAAGAGTATGTGTCTGATAGAGGCAAGTTTCTTTTTAAGATTGTGATGTCATATGTATGGGAAACAGTGTAGCTTTTGTCAGGGAATCTTGGGTAAATGTTCTTTATTTTTGGTTTGCTCTGCCACCCTAGGGAAGATAGGAATTCTTTTAATCTCTTAATGGGAAATGTATAGAAATATGGCAATATCGGTGTATGACTGCTAGGAAGTTTGAAAATGAGCATTTTAAGTCTCAGTGAGTAGTATAAGATAAATACCTGGTAATTTTATTATAACTTATGTTGAAAAAAACTATTTTAATTTTTTTATTAGTGAATCACTGTGAGGTTACAAACTTACGAACTTTTGTATTTCAGTCATACAATAATTGTTTACCAATCCGTAGATCAACTGGTTTTGAACTTTACTAAATGGAATTAAATATGTAAATTCAAAAAATATATTTTTTAGAAATTTCCTTTTTATTCTCTTTTTTTTAAGCACAAAATTGTGTATTTTTTAAACCTGATTTTTCACTTCACTTAAGCGGTAGGGCATTTGCCTTGCACGCAGCCAACATGGCCGACCCGAGTTCGATTCCTCCGCCCCTCTCGGAGAGCCCGGCAAGCTACCGAGAGTATCTCGCCTGCACGGCAGAGCCTGGCAAGCTCCCCGTGACGTATTCGATATGCCAGACACAGTAACAACAAAGTCTCCAATGGAGACGTTACTGGGCCCGCTCGAGCAAATCGATGAACAACGGGAGGGCCTTTACCTTTACCTTTACCTAATATTTATGATGGTATAGCATGCATCAGTGCATTGTTGCTTTTATGGCCAGATAATGGAGAAAATTGTACTTATACAAGGCCACAGTTTTTTATTTATGGGTTAATGGACTTTTGAGTTGCTATTGGTTATTCCTTTTGGTTATTCTTAATTGTACTGCTGTTAACATTCCCATACAAGTTGAATGCAAATTCTTGTGGCTTAAATTCGTAATGGAAGTTCTTTTGGGTTAGAAATCTAGGCGTGAACTTGCTGGTCATATATCTCTGTGTTTAACTTGTTGAGAGCTACCAGACTGTTTTGCAAACTGGCCACATCATTTTACATTCCCACAACAGATTGTGAGATTTTCATTTTCTCCATGTTTTCTCCAATGTGTGAGATTTTCATTTTCTCCATATTTTCTCCAACGCTTATGCTACTGCCTTTTTTTCATTCCCATCAACCTTGGTAGTATGAAATGTTACTTCATTGTGATATTTAATACACATTTTCTTGATGACCAGTGCTTTTGAATATATCTTTATATCTCACCTTATATTTAATTATAACTTGGATAAAATAAAAAGCTCTTGTGTTGTCTCCAATTGTCAGTGACTTGGGCAGTCGATGAGCAAGAGGGAGTATTGTTTATTGTTTTGGGCACAAGGTAATTAAAAAAAATTCTCACCTCTGCTTTATTTTAGATGTAAAATGAGGAAAGGGAAGTAAGAATAGAACTAATTGCTCATCAAGAAAGGAATAACAGACATAAGTGGATCTGTTACGCATTTAAATTAGATTACATTTAATGAGAGGTTTTCTAAATGGAGTTAATTTGAAAGGACACACAAGTCATTGGGTTTAATCTGTGTACCTTCCAGTAAAACAGCTCTAATCCCTCCTCCCCACTCCAGTTTCTGGTAAATAAAAGTTACTCTTTAGAAGAAAATTTTCCTTTCTTTCTGGGAACTTCGGGCCACTGGTTCACCAGACCCAGCTGGTTGAGAAGGAAATCAACTCCCTCCCCTCACAACCCTTCAGAAAACATAGGGATCAGAAAATACAGCATTTTGAAAAAGGATCAGGAAAGTTAAAAAGAAGTGGAAAGGGCTTTTTTCCTTGATTTTGCCCTTATAATAGCTTAATTGTAGTTTTGAAATTTCTATTGCTTTTCTGAATTGAATATTCTTTTGGTTATTTTTAATTAGATTAAAATGAAGAAATGAAGACAGACATCTTTATTTTAATTTTCCTTTAAATAGGGACAATGTCTACAATCATGCATAGAACTGATTGTCTGAAAGAGACCCGCTGCTTACAACAGTTGACTGTGAGATAATTTCTAAAAATAGCGGAGTAAGAGGACAACAAACTGATTTAGCAAACTACTTCAAAACATTTCCCAGTTAATTTTGGTGAGAGAAGACAGAAATAGAGATTAAAATATGCAGGCTATTTAAACATTCATGAAAATTTCAATGCCTTATGGTGACGATTCTAAGATATCTGTAATAAGAGTGACCATTAAGTACAAATATATATGTATATATAATATATGTATGTCCATATTGCGCTTGTCTCTTAACAAAAACTCCTGAGTAAAAATAGGGCAAGCAGAGAATTATTCTTGTTCTTGAGATGAAAAACGTGAGGTTCTGTGATGGACGTTATCTACCCAAATCTAGTTATTAATAAAGCAAGGGCTAGGCTCTTAGCCCTCTTACATCATTAGTGATATTTCTCATTTCTCATCACCTTGGTGGTGGCTGTTTTACTCTTGCTGGATTTCTTCTGGAAGAACTATCAGGTTTTTTCCCTTTGTGCATTTTGCAAATTGTTCACCAGCTCTCCCACTCCTGCCATTATAAAGACTCTCCTAATGAATTATGCATCAGTATTTGAGTTAGAAAAGAAAAATCAAAGGACTTGGATTTAAGAAGTAGTCTTACATGAAAACATACTTTTTTTTTTAACACGTTTTTTACCCCTAAAATTATTTGTGAAAGAACGATTTAAATACTAATGTGAAACCTCATTTTATGTTGCTACCTCAGGAAGATGTGATTTACTGAGCTGTGGGATACAGATAGTTTTAAAGAAAAATTAGTTTCAGTGGCGTTAAAAATTCCAGTTTCTAAATTTTATTGTTCATAAAATGCATTCCAAAACACAAAGTGGAGTTTAACAAGCAGCCCTTGTGTTATACATCATGTCCTAGTCACTTGAATTAAAACTGATCCGCATAACATCTGTGGTTATAACAAAAGCATCAAGATGATTCGTTTTTTTCACAAGCGTTTAATCCTTGCATTTTCATAGTACTTAACAGAACCTGATACATTAGTAGGTGCTCATTAAGTACATGTGGAATGAATGGATCAGGATTCAGTTGCTCACTATCCTCCGATGTGAAAAGGGAACTTAGCCACAGAATTCAGGAGAAATTGATGGTTGTAACAAATAGATTTTATAGTGACAGTTTGGTGCCTAAGGTGGGAGGGTTGAGGGTAATAATAAGCGGTACAGTTCATTAACCAAGTCAGAATTGGGGATTTTTGCTGGGAAGGAAATTCGGAGGAGTGACAAGGGTTTGTTCTTGTACTTTGTTTCTAAGTGGGGTTCGGGGATAGGGATAATTTCCAAGCAGGGACCCGTGGTTGCTCCTGGTGCTGCTCCGCTCAGCTCTGGAGGCCTGATGGTTCAGTGATCAGTCTGGAAATGACAGCCTGCTTGGACCCAGTGGTGAGTGCTCTGGCGTCTCCAGGGCTATGCCCTGACCCGGTTGTGTCACGGATCGAATCGAACATGGCATGCATGCACTCCAGCCCTTTGAGCTGTATCTCCCTGGCCCGTTTTGTAATTTGGTTTAAGAGTTAGCGACTTCATAGGTTGAATGTCCTAGAAAAGAAGCTCTTTCTTCGGACGTATCTACCTCAAGTCGGGCATAGGACATGAACGCTGCAAGCTGCGCTGAAAGCTCAGAAATAATCACTTTCCAATTTGAGAATTCTAAATGAAAGCGCCATGGCATGCATTACGAATCTGTCATTACTGCATCAGGAGTGAGGGGAGACCGGCTATTTTCTGTGAGCTTCACATCTGTCAGTCAAAAATCGGAGGAATATACAACTATGTTACTTATGAAGGAAATAAAACTTGGACAGAGACTGATAAACAACTGTCAGTCTTATATTCCATTATAAATCTTTTGGAGTCAGAGTGGACTGACTCTCTGAAAACATATTCCTTTTATTGAATGTTATGATTGTCTCATATTTTGTTTCTTGTAGTTAGTATAAATTTATCAATTTATCAATTTGTATTTCACTGGAAAAAATATTAAGTGATTTCATGACCTTTGCCAATATTCACGCTTGTACAGTAAACACCTCTCTACTGAAGGCGTGGAGATGATGTGCAGGCTAGCCACAGATCTCCAAGAAGTCAGCTCTTAGTTATTAGAGTTTAAGAGTAGCCTTTTTTTAGTTGCTGGAATGTGAGGAAGAAACTTAGAAACAAGATGCAGAACAAGAGACTGTGTTTTAAAGAAAACATTACATCACAATACTTTTTGGCTTTTGAACCATTTATTGAGAATATTTTGGAAGGCATCCTGATTTGAAAGAAGTGTTAGGGGAGAATATTTTTTCTAAAGATTGTCTGGATTCTGTATTATCAAAGGTTTCCTCCTTGCTCTTACTTTTGTGGACTTCGTTGAGCTGTTCTTAAGTGTGACTTTATTAGAGTATAAATTTTCTATTGAGCCTCTAGACGATTTTAAAAATGGAAATTGTGATTGATGGATCTCATTTTGGAGATGAATAAGTATAGTTCATTAGATTTTTCTTCACATTAATATTTTCACTTTAGGTCAAGAAACATGGTCAAGATGGGGTTTCTTTGCGGTGAACTGCAATTGTTAATAGTGCACACAGTGAAATTAAAAAAGAAGGGTAGTCTTCTTTGCTGTTATGAAGCATATCTATGAAATGATGATGATGATTGTATTTGGATTCTTTTTTTCCTAGCAAAAGTAAAATCCTTGAATTTTTCATATGTGACAGCTATTGCATTTATGTACACTTCGCTTAGACTGTCTCCCTATAAACCTGCATTGATTCTGGCAGGTACAGTCTGCTGTTACCTGAATATTACAGGAACAAAACTGCCAGATACGTAATTTGCCAGGATCACAGCTAGAAAGTGGCAAAGGCAGGACTTGTGCTCAAATGATATACTTTTAACCAATTATCCCATACTGCCTTTGAATTGCTATGTACTCTCAGAAAAGTGCTTTTTTTTCTTTCCTTGATAGGCGGTAGTGACCTATTGAGTAAGGAATGTTGGACAGTTTTTTTTGTTTCCTCTTTTAATTCTGAGTCTTTGTGTTAACTTTCTAAAAGTAATTAAAAAAATACTTGTTACCTTTATTTTCCCCATTATAATGCTCATTTTAGAATACAGAAAAAATATAGAAGAAATATGTACCCTCAGGCATGTAGTGCTTTGTTTAGAATAAAAAAACAATTCTTTTTTTTAAATATATGTACTGATCATTTCCTTTACTGAGATTAAACTACACTACTTATTCATAACCATTTGCATTCTGTTTGTTGGACTTTTCAGTTTCATTCCACTTGAATGCTCTGGTACTCATTTTATTATCTTTTATTGGTGTGACTGAAGCTTCTCCAGAGATGTCAGCCATCTTCTCAAGATAGGAGCTGTGCTACTTAAGAAAAAAATTTTTCTTTTAAAGAAAATATTTTAACTTCAAGTATTTGCCCCCAAACTGAGGGTTGAGTGAAGGGAAATTACTTTCTAACACAGCTCCATTTGAAAGCACACCAGTGAGAGGATACCTACCCCAAGTCAGAAGGAAAATTAAAAGAAAAGAATGGAGTGTGCTAAGTGGTCAAGCAAGTTGTGGCTGGTTAGCACCTTCATGCATGTTACTTTGGTGTCTCTACCCTTCTTGATGTCGTTCTGAGGTATGAAAGAATCCTGTATCAAGGATATGAAATTCCTTGTGTGGTAGCAGAGTTGATGACTTGAGCTTTGTCTTCTTGTCTCCCAGTCGTCTCGAAGAATGGGACCATCTCCAGTTTATATCCCACACTTTGGAGTCACTGGGAATTCTATACCCTGCTGTGGTTCCAAAGTCCGAGCATTGTTTAGCCAAAAGCTTACTTTGCTGCTTCTCATCAGAAGAACATTTGATTGAAGTCCTGTTTATTTATTTACTTATTTATTTCCTGCTTTTGGACATACCTAGATGTGGCTTACTCCAGACTATGCTCCGGAATCACCCCTGATGGGATGTACTATCATCCTGATCTTACATTTTTTAAATTTTTACAAAGTTTTTTTTTTTAAATTTCTAGTCATTTTGTTCATTGGAAAATTAATAGTATATAGGGGATTTTAAATTGATGCAGACCCTGCTTCACCCATTCCTTGTTTGAAAGTTGTGTTCTCTCAAAAAAAACATTTCTATTTGAGCTTTTCTTCTGCTTAATCTGTGTATTAGACTCAGAGCTACCTTAGGAGTTTGAATTCCAGCTTTGTCACTTATGCCTTTAGAAAAGAAATGGTTGGTAGGAACACAGTCAACATCTTCGTTCACTTTGAATAAATAATATGGAGGATAGTAGAGAACGATTTGCTGGTCACTGCAAAAATGCTTGTGACTAGAGCATTTTCTTGAACTGATACCCAGACTAGATATTACCATCTCTATCATAAATTTTACAGCTGTGCATCATGTAGATATTCTTTAATGAAGCATCAGTAGTTTAGAAAACTCAGAGACAGAGACAGTTGCATGAGGAAAGGTGTTGAATGGTGCCACTCTGACAAGAAAAGAGGCCATGTGACCAAACCCTTCATATCGTTGGAAGCACCTTCTCCTTCTGAGCACCCTTCTGAAGTGAGATCTGCTTGGAAGTTTGCTACATTTTTCTAAGAAGGTCAAATGAAGATGTGAGGAGTATGGATAGCCATTTTGCTTTTTGCATGTATAAATTGTTCTGATTAATGTGTTTGCACTTGGAAAACGATGGCATTCAGAGTAGTTAGCACTTTATTTCTAGTAGCTTGTGGAGAAGCAGACATCTTCAATAAGGTAATTATTTTAAGTGCATCTATAGTTATGTAATGTGCACATGTGTTTGTAATTATAGTTGGTGAATTTAGAATCAAGTGCCAGATTTATCCATGTTTACATATTCAGCAAATGAAAAAAAATCTATTTCATATTAGCTGCTACCATTACAAATGTGCATTGTTTCAGAGTTTGCAGTGCCCCTGACTCGATTGTTGTCACTGCCTAAAAATTTTGCTGTGTAATATGTAAAAAGATTTTGTTGGGTGACTGAACAGGCTTATCTCTAAACTGAGCAAATGTTACTTTGTAAGTTGCCAACGTAGGGCTCCAGAGTGTCTGGCCGTATGGTGGTAAGACTTGGCATGTATGAATTCAGGGTTTTTTCTCATCTTTTAAAAGAGAGAAAATTATATGTTAGTGAGTACAGTAATATTTTCAGTAAGTAGAAATAACATGCTGTCAGGACATAATTTATGAGATGTATTTAGTAGGCCATATACAAATTTTAGAACAGTGGGAATTTTTGGTTAGAAATTTATAGCTGTTTGCTGTTAACAAAATCTTAGGCATCAGAGGCCTAGATTTAAATATTTTATTAGTGTATTGACTTGTTTGCTTATCAACTTAATGAAATTGTTATGCTTAACTATTAATGATAGGTTTTTAGTTTTGGTCAAGTTGAGAAAAATGACAAGTGGAAGCTTTGGGAAAAGTTGTGTCTTGAATATCAAATTCAGTTTTGTATATGGACTGCAGTTAGACTGGTGTGTAATTAGGAACTGATAAACCTTGTAAGTGCTTAGCTAGCAAGGTTCTGTTTCACACCGAATAGTTTGTGTAGTAAGTAGCTAAATGGCTTAGCTTTAGTTCTTGGATCATGCTAATATATGTAAAACTTACACAGAGCCAATTCTTGACTAATAGGAAGTTTTTCTAATTTGTAAGTCATGAGGATATTCTGTCTTTCTCCTTGCTCATTGCCTTGTCTCTGCCCTGCTTATTTTCATGTCAGCCAGTGGTGATCCTTAGAAAGGTTTGTGGTGGCAGAGAGATGGGAATATGGTAGCAATTTTGGCTGATATTTTTGGAAACTATGAGTTGTTAAACTGTTCTGCTGGCATTGAATTTAATTATTATTTATTTATGTACTTTAAAAAAATGATTCAACCTTATTTACCAAAGGCAATTTCAAGTTGACTCAGGCTATGTGAAACTCATTCTGGAAGTTTAAGATTCTGTAGCAGGCTTTTGACTATTGATTTTTATAAAGGATTATTGTCAGAGTTAATGTCTCAGTGGAGCTTATTTTTCAAAATTCAAGCTATTTTGTTGAAGAACTATGATGACCTCTCTGCATTTGATTTTTCATGGACTTTAAGGCTCAGTGAATAATTAAACATGGTACTTATAGACAGACAGATAAGAACGAACGGTTTCCAGCTGCATGGAATCATGGCTTATCTGTATTTCTGTAGGCCACACAATTAAGTAATTTTATGTTCTAATTTGCAGTATTCTAACATTTACCTAAAATACTGTTAGCGGGAGTTTAGAATATGATCAAACAGATTTCTCTTGGGTGCTATCCAAATTGTGTTAATTGTCCTGAGAGGACTTCATTGTAAGGCACTCCAAAGCTTGGATACTAATACCAGCATATTGGAGATGTTAGTGGGATGTATTTTCATAATTACAAATACAGGCATAGATTAACATGTGAAAAATCTTAAAAATTTTTTTTTGGTTTTAATTGTTCTTAGAGACCAGCTCAAAATACTTTCCATTTGTGCACCACTTTCCCTGATCATTATGCATATATAGTTACCAGAGCAAGTTGCATAATAGAAAAAAATGCTCTAAAAAGGGGACATGTTAGATGATACTCTGTTTGGGGAGGAGAGTACCAAGCACTGCTCAAGGAGCTTGTGGGGCTAGCACCGATGCTATGTGGACCTGAAAGGTGCTTCAGCCAGTGGCTCGAGGGACCTGCATATTTCCTGTTGCTTGAGGAAGAGTCTTGTGATGGTAGAGATAAAATTGGGAACCTTGAGCATGCAAGACATGCATTCCTGCCCTTTGAGTTAGCTCCATGGCATTAATGGATCATTTTGTGTAAGACTGCCAAATTATAAATAATGAATCCATTGCTATGAGGTGAGGATAGCATATGTGTTTTTTTCTTCTTTGTGGGGCTAGAGATGGAATACTAGGACCTAATGATGCACATCTTGTGCTATGTCATTGGGTTACACCCCCTGACCATATGTGTTTAACAGTACCAAAAATCTTCACAGATTTTAGTGCTATTTCTTTTTATGAATATGTTTCCTGCTCCTTAAGTGTTTGATTTTTACCAGGTATTGTGATAAGTGTTTGGACTTAAAAAGAGGAGTAAATACTCTGTGCATGGCAGCTCTCTACTCTTGAAGAGCTTAGAGTTATGGGTAGAAGTTCACCTCTAGTAAGAACTACTTACAGGCAGTTGGTCTTCATATAGGTGATCAGTTTTATTTTGTGTTGTTTCTCCTTGCAAATGACATATACTTGAACATACTCCTTATTTGAAGGCATTCTTTAAGTTTTTGTTCAGAAATTATATCTGGAGCGGGACCAGGGGGCAGAGTAAAGTATAGAGAGTAAGACACTTTCTTGGTGAGGAGTTGACTTGCATTTGACTTGCAACACTGCATATGGTCCCCTGAGTGACCCCTAAACAATACTGCGCCAGGAATAAGCCCTGAGCATAGCTGACTGTGGCCCAAACAACAATTCCCCACTGCCCCCTCCCCCCAAGTATAAAAAAAAATAAACTGGAAGATAGGTCACTGGGAGTGACAGGAGATAAGGAATTTATCAACCTTAGGACATTTTGTCTTCTTTGTGAGGGAAACAATGCAAAAGTCATTGAATAGCTGAACTTGTACAGTTTGTAAATTTAAGATTGAGTTTGAGTATATGAGTGCAGTAAAGTAATGAGTAAAGTAAAGTAAAGTAAAGTAATGAGTAAAGTAATGAGTAGTGAAGTAAATCTGAAGTTTACATAGATATGGAATTGGTCTTTAAAAAATGTATTTCTTCCATTGTATCTCGGGGTATAGATTGGCAAAAGCTTAGCACATGAACATTACGGATCTATTGCTTCTTCTTCAGCATCATTGTCAAGATAGTTTGTACATTTATGAAAAAATTTGTATGTAAATTGTTCTACCCTTTTTACATTAATTTGTATAGTTATTATGTATTTCTTTGGGAAGTACAGGGTGGGTAGCTGAAGTCCTGAACCTTGTTGTTAATAAGGAATTAGATAAACATATAATGGTCATACTTTCTCATTATTGTCCTACTAATATCCACTGAGGACCTGAGCTAGAAGTCTACCGTAAGAGGCTGATTTTTCTCAGTTATAAGATGGGCAGAGTGAATAACTGTACTTTGAAGGGATAGCCAAATATCATTTAGCAACATGAATAAAGCGCCAAAGAATGGAGGCTATTCAAATAGAACTACCGAGAAAGCTGACGTGTTATATTGAAAAAGTCTGATATATGCTGCAGGTGGTGAGAATTTTGACATAGGTTAATTCACACATCTGTCTCCCATTCAACAGGTATTTATAGAATTCCTAACACAGACTGGGACTAGGGGGAAATAAGGAAGTATTCCACATAATGTTTAGCATAAATTTTTAGCAGGGGAGCTTCATACAGTCAGCAGGAAGATAATGATATGCTAAGTAATATTTTACAAGTTAGTGTAAAAAATCCTAAATGAAGTACATATCAAAATAGGGAATCGGTAACCCTCAAGCTGAACCATATTGCTGCCCGAGGCCAAAGGAAAAGCCATAAATGTGGATCCCATATTAAACATTTTTATTTATTTCTATTGCTGTTTTTAATTTTGTCTCTGAGGTCAACCTCCCTGACTCTTAAGTACCTTAGAACTTGCTCACCTGGCGTAAGGGTTTTCTTTTTCATTTGGGTACCTTAGGATGTTAGTATTAGAATATAGAAGATTCATTGTGCGGAAGATCTTGTCGAAGTCAAAACTTTATTTTAAATATGATTTTGACTAGATTAAAAACTGTTTTAGGCTAACATCCTGGTATTCTTCTTGGGAATTTCTCATTTTTAAAATTATCAACATTTGTGAGGGTGATTAACTTACTATTTTTTTCCCCACAAATTTGTCCCATGTTTAAAGTAAAGATTTCTTTTATTTTAATGTCACTTTAATCATCTTCCTATAGCAGTAAAGTCCCATTGTAGTGTTCGTTTAACAAGTCCATCAGTTTTGGCTTTTTTTTTTTTTTTGGCTTTTTCGGTCACACCTGACGATGCACAGGGGTTACTCCTGGCTCTGCACTCAGAAATTACCCCTGGTGGTGTTCAGGGGACCATATGGGATGCTGGAAATTGAACCCAGGTCCGCTGTGTGCAAGGCAAACACCCTATCCGCTGTGGTATTGCTCGCTCCCCAGTTTTGCAGATTTTAGCAGTCATTGTTCTTTTAGCTGTTGTGTTTCTGTTACTATGCCTTCTGGTAACATAAAGTGGGTAGAGAAATTGCAGATAAATATTGATTTTCTTCCATTTAAAATCTTTACTGCATTGTGTTTTCACTCCACAGCCTTTTCAGAAAAGGTGAGCATGTTCTGTGTTCTGAAAATTATTTCTCTGATGGATATTTGCTTTCATGGCTGCTGTGTTGCAAATGAAAATTGCGAGCAAATGAAAGTTGCCACTTGGTATTTTGTTTTGTTTTATGACCATACCCATCAGTTCTCAGGGGCTACTTTTGACTCTAGTTCGGGATCACTCTTATTGATCGGAACCATGTGATACTAGAGATCAGACACCAACCTCCTTGGAAAAAAGCATATGCTCAGCCCTCTGTGCTATGTCTCTGGTGTGGTGCTTTTATTTTTTTTTTATTTTGGTAATGTATTGGAAGCACTCAATTTTGCCTTAGAGTAGTTGGAAAAGGAAAATATTAGTTGCTTCTGTCTAATCCTAGCTAAAGTGGTTTCTAACTTGAATTTATGTCCTTTAATACAGCTTTTGAGATAGACTAGAGGCTTAGAAATCAGAGGTCTCCTTTTGTGTATTAATAAATCCATAATTTCAGACATCTTCAATAATATTAACTGTAAGCATCTGAAGGTGAGTTAGTTGGGGTGACAGAAATAGTATTGTGGGTAGGGTACAGCCAGCTTGGATTCCATTGCTGACATATCTCATGGTCCCCTTAGCCCTCCAGGAGGGGGGCTCCCTGAACACAGAGCCAGAAGGAAGCTCTGAGCAGAGCCAGGTGTGCCCCCCTCCAAAAATATAAACAAAAATAAATAAAGTAATATGCCCACCAACACAGGTAGTATTATGATACTTTCATTTATCTATTGTTCTGAGTGGTTATTAACATTTTGACGAATGCTACATGTGTTTTTCTAAAGAAAAGACTAACTACAATTGTATGAATATGGAATTGTATAATTTTTATCCATTTGAGAAACTTAAATCACATTAATGATAATGGAAAGTTCTAGTAAACATAGCACCAATTTAACCAGTAAATGTTTTCTATATTTGTTCAGTTGAGCTGTCTAACACCTCCTTTTATTTTCCCCCGGTCTGAAATGATGCGACAGAAAGAAGCCGTTAATAATTAAATGTGATGTTTTAGAAATGAATTTGAAGTTATATTCAAAGAAAGCATACTGAGAGACTAGACAGTTCTGTTTACTGCTTTCAGGCAACCGCTCTGTGTGAAACTTTTAAAAATAGCCCTGATATTAATATATTTATTTAAATTGGCAAGCAGTACTCTACTCCAGGAAAGGTGCAGGAAGTAGATGCCACGATCAGCAATGTAATAGGCTTGTCTCTTGGTTTTGTTTATATAAATATTCAAATACTTCAGGAAACATGTACAGATAAATAGTCATAAATTAAGGGTTAAAATTCCCCAAGCTATCCAACTACACCCTGGATTGTTTGTAAAGAAATTTGAGGCTGATTTAAATCTGTGATGTTCAAGCTCATGGATAGTATGCGACAAAATCCCCATTGAGCTTTCCTTGTGATTTTTAATGGGGAGAATATATTTTACCTTTCTAATGCCTAAATAGCAGCGCCCAAAGGGAGACAATTCCCTGATGTTCTTCAAAGGATCGCGTTGAAAAGAAAGCTTTTTAGGCAATGATGTGGAATAATAAATATGCTAGGGAGAACGGAAGAAAGTCTACTGATATGGAGAGCCAGCTTTGAATTCTGTTTCCACTTTCCCAATTTTAATTTACTGGGAAATATTGAGTTGCTGTGGTACTTTTATTTTCACTTCTCAGAAATTTCTAATAGTTCCAAGTTAAACAAAATAGTATGTCACTTGATCCAGTATATAATTAGATATTTTTTCTCTGTTCATTTGCAACTTTGAAAAAGACGAATGACAAAAATTACTATGTTCCCTTAAATTAGTGTGCCAGGGAATAAAACCTCTACATTTTCTTCAGTAAACAAATAAAAGGATCTTCATTAGTTATAAAACTACATCTTTACCAGGGGTGGAGAGATAGTACATGGAGAAAGGGTCTTGCCTTGCACATGGCCAATCTTGATTTGATCCCCAGCACTGAATATGCCCCCCACCCCGCCCCCGGATCACTAGGAGTCATCCCTGAGCACAGAGCCAGGAGTAAGCCCTGAGCAAAGTGAGGTGCAGTCTAAAACCAAAAAAACAAAAAACAAAGCTCAAAACCTTTACCAGTGGTGGGGTATTAGATATCATATAGAAATATGATGCAGAAATTGATTTATGTCTTGTGGTTTTAGCTACATTATCAGACTTAACCTCCTACTTTTAATTTATGAGGGCATTTCTGGTTATTTTTATTAGAAGAGTGATGTGTAGCCTCTTAAAACTTTGTTCTCTTATTGAGTAATAAGCATTTGCACTCCAAACTAATACACAAGAATTTATAGTTTTTCTTTTAGATAGACACGTAAAATAGGTTAACGTTTGGATTCATTGTTTTCTTTTATACTGCTTACAGTTTTATACAGTGTGATGAGATTTATTTAAGAATAAGAAAACATTTTGCTCTGAGCAACTTGGAACAAAATGTTGTTAAAGGAAAACATGATAAGTTGAAAATCTTTCATTCAAGTGAAGAAGTTTTGAGGTTATTGTGACAAAACCAAGCCAGATATTATGGTTAACTATTTTAATGTCAGTATTAACTGTTTTAATCAGTGACGGGAAAACTTAGTAAGAAGACCCTTTTTACATCCTCTCTAAAAATTTTACATCAAAAGGTGTTTTAAAATGCTTGATACCTCTGTTAGTACTTTTAAGAATTACAGTAGCCAGTGTTTTAAAAGTGCCAAAGTTGTGTTGAATATTTGGGTAAGACACATCTCTGTCCTTTTACCAATTCCCATTCTCAAACTTCTCTCTCGGTGTGACCATGTGATTTAGTATTGAACAGTCAGCTTTAACTAAAGGAGATGTAACTTGATAGTTATGATTTTCTAATTTCCTATTTACTGCAATGTAGGTGTGTTGGGTCAGAAGATGCTAGGTGTTGAACACAGCAGTGCAACAAAATAGCAGTCTATCTGGGTTCCATTTTATCAGGGATCAGCGATTTCCAGCACTGGATTGCATATATGTATATATATATATATATATATATATATATATACATATATATATGGAATTCTATGTTGTTTATACCACTCTTGTTTTGAAATTTCTGTTTTTCATGAATTTAATCCTAGTTAAGAGCTAAAGAAACACATTTCTTTTTTTAGTCATTGATCAGAAAGTCAAGTAAGCTAAGTGAATTGAATAATGGATGAAAGTGCCATCTGCTAGGAATATAGTTAGGGCCACAGCCCAGGGTTATTTATCTTTTCATGTGAATAGAAGATGCTAGATTGGGCTCTATCAGTATTGAAAAGCGTAAAGACAGAGAGGTGATTGAAGATAGTAGAGTTGCCTTTATAAAAATGAACCAGTATTACTGCTTCCTATTCAGTAATCCCTAGCTTCTTAATCTTTAAAAGGGATAGTTTTAAAGTTGAAATAGAACACGTGAGGTAAATTGCTTTGTAAACCATATCTTGAATAATCAACATGGGTTATGGGTTGAACTCATAACACAACTTAAATTGTGCTTCCTACTATCAATGTAATGTATATCCAGAGGGCAAAATTAATTCCCTGTTATGAGTAAAGATTTTACCAATTCATCTGACTTTTTTAGTATTAGAAAGCCTCATTATTCTTTTAAATTGCAAATATAGTCTCATTTATGAAATAAAATCTTCTCTCTGAAATACCTTGCTACTGAAAGGAATCTACATTCTAGAAAAGGGAGTGTAATGAACTTTCATTTATTAAACTGGTATTTATCAGTTGCCTCCTAGGTGGGAGGCCTCATTCCAGACTGTAGAATACACTGTGTATCAGAAAGAAATCCTTGTCTTTTGCGACATATTTCTTTCTAGTGCCTGCCTGCCCTCCCATCCTTCTTTCCTGCCATCCCTCCCTCCCTCCTTCCCTCCCTCCCTCCCTCCCTCCCTCCCTCCCTCCCTCCAGGCCATCCATCCATTCAGGATGATTCTCTGCAAGGCTTCTCCTTCCAGCAGACCCACAGCTAATCCACAGGGAATGGGAATTCATCTTTTATCTAGTCTTGGAAAGGGAAAGTATCTGGTGCTTCTGAGATAAAGCACTCATTGTTCTGCCCTAGTCATCAGTTATATACTCTTAGGTTACACCAGACTTTTCCAAGTGGGTGTTACACCTGCCCCGGTGGGGTAGGGGGTGGCTTTGGAACAATCATGAGGAATAGTAGTCTTAATAAGTTTGAGTGTATCTTCATTGGAGGCATCAATATATGTAAATCCCAAGGTAACATTAGAATCTGTTCAATGTAGCCTTGAGGTTCCTCTCTCTTGAGATGGAGAAGGTAGATTTTCCTCGCTGTCCTTTTCAGTCTATTATAGACCCATAGAATCAGCAAGGAGTCAAATGCTCCTGTGATTCCCACTTTGAAATTTGCATTTAGGTTTGTATCTCCCGGGTATCTGATATTTATCATTTGAAGCCTCCACCAAAGTCTTGCTTTAATACCTGATTGCATATGCTTTTCAAATATAGAAGCTGTTTATTTGTATTCTCTCTCCAGAGGGGTAACATTGATTTTTATTTCTTTATTTCTTTATTTCTTTATTGTAGTTGATATTTGGCTACATTACTCAATCTTGACTCAGAAAAACACAGAGAATTGGGAGCTTTAAAATTTCTCTGTTGTGGAGTTCATGCCCAATTCAATCAGCTAATCAGTGGCTGAATAAATAGCAGTATTCGTACATTAAAAAAAAATAAATTCTCTGTTAACTCATCTGGACTTTCTTGCTTCTTGAATCATCAAATAGGTAAAGACTACATCAGCAAATAGAAACTTAAAATTGAAGACATTTGGTCTGATGTGATTATATCTTTAAGATGGAAAGTCGCCAGGGTTTGCTTTCCCTACTGTTTCCCTTCAAGAACACGGATACGGGGATGAAAGGGATTCTGGAGGAGATACTGTATATAATCCTTTGGGATCCTCATCTTCTGGATGATATTTATATAAGTAGGACAAATAATGCTAAGATGAAAGAATTCTGTCATTTGTTGTGCAGAGCATTTGTAGACCCCAATTTTCTTCTTTCTGTTTGCATAATTGGTTTAGCACATATAGTTCCCCTCTTGGGTCACACAAAACTTCAGTCAGTGTTCCTTACCCAGTAGAGAACACTGTGAATCTTGTGTAGCCAAAGATGCATATATCCTAAATGTATAGGGACTCCAAAGGGCTTCAGGTTTCTTCTTGGGTTCAGGATCACATAGCACTTGAATTTTATGACTCTTATAGTCTGCATCCTTCTGACCAAAAATCCTTAAAAACAGACAAAACATGCTTTCATTTATTCTTTTGAAACTTCACCTGAATAGTGTTGTCTTTTCCCTTGTCTTCATCTTTCAGGGACCTACTGAGGAGGACTTTAAAATACACTGTGCAGTCTATCATGTTTATGTATATACCACCATATGGTGGATTGGAATAGTAAGTAACTGGATAATGTTGAAATGAAAATAAATAAGAATTTGTAAGTATATGTCTTCTAAAGAAGATGATTTCCCACTCTATCCTGTACATTTTTAATTCCCTGGGTATAGTCCATTTTATTTCCAGTCTATACCCAGGGTACATGACCTCCTTGCCATTGGGAGCAATTCACCCTAGTGCATTACAGTTGCCGCACCCCCCTCACCCCCCCCCCCCCCCCCATTGTATAGTTACTTTTCCCTAATCAGTTTGATTGTGCCTAAATACCTTTTTGCCATTTTATTAAAAGAATTCTATTGTAGGTACATTAGTAACTGTGGCCTAGGGAGATACCCTTATTTTCTGAGCCTTGGTTTACCCATGGGAAAGTTAGGGTAGAATACCTGCCTCAAACTTTCATCATGAAGCTTACATGAGAGAGCAGACACATGTCAGTTAGCACCATCCTAGACAAATATTGCTGGATAGTCAATATATGGCAGCTTTTGTTGTTGTTGTTGTTAAGTCAACATTCCGTTCCGTGGTTCTCTGGCGCAAGCTTTTCCTTTCAGCCAAGCTGCTGGTGCCATTTTCCCTAAACGTTTCACTTCCAATTTTGATCTCAGTACCCAAGTTTGGCTTTTTCTTCGGCAGAGAGTGGGGACAGTTGTGAGAAGCTTCTGGGGTTGAACCCAGGTTCTAATAGATTTGATCATGGCCTGGGGCTGACCACATCCTTCTCCACCTCTCACTCAACAAATTGCATTTTAATGCCACACTTGTTTGAATGCACTTCTGCTTTACCTGTTTTACTTTACAGATAGCTTTACTTCTTGCTAACCTGCCCTTTCAACTCTGTTAAGATTAAAGAAAATGTAACTGAAAGCGCTAAAGAAAATAAGACTTTTTAGTCACAATGCATTGCCACTTACCATATTTTGGGCATGTATTTGATATTTTTCTTCCATTCCCTTTCTCCCTCTGTTTTTCCCATTTTTCCCCTGTAGCTTTTCAAGTAGATAGTCTGCATCTGGAGAAAAAAAATTTGCTTTTTTTTTATTAAAAAAAAAACTAAAAAATTTTGCATATGTTAAGTGCTTGGTCTCCAGTTGTTACATAAATGGGAAACTTTGAGCACATTGACTTAATAATAACAATTAACTTACATGTATTAGAGTCATCTACGTTTCTTATGGTAGCATCTGCCAAAGGTATTTAGAATTTATGTGTCTGAGAGAAACAGTAAATACTATGGCAAGCTTCTGAAATTTGAGCCTTTAGCATATCAAAGAGAAAGAGTCAAGTACTATACAGTTGGAAATGCTTTTGTTTTCAGGTAACAGGAAACTGGCTCTGGAGACTTTAAACAAATAAGGATCTGTGTTTAGCATGCAGCAAGCCTTTGGAGTTCTAGGGCCATTGTCTGGGGCTCTTCAACCTCACACACCAGGTCGGTCCTCTCTTAGCCTCTATTCTTGGCACCCTGAGTTAGATTCTTCTGCCTGGTGCTCGGTTGGTGACAGTGGTAGCTACACTTCTAAATTGCTTTAGGCTCATAGTCTAGTCATAGAGGTAAAAGGGGTGTGTGTGCCCAGGTTTTTATAGAATTTTACAGTTGTCAAGTTTTGCAATTAGGAAAAAATGTGGATAGGGCGCATGGGTTTTTATGGCATTCTGATGTGCAAATTCATTTCCTCTCTTTAGTGAAAGTGTCCCATGGTAAGCTCTGTCTGCCAGGTGTCTGGCTCCAAGAGGCAGATGAGGGTTAAGGTTGATGCCAGCAGCTTGACACACTCAGAGATAGTTACTTCTACTGAAGCCCTGTTAGGGAAGTACCTTCTCCCTTGTATCTCTCGGGAAAATAGAATTTAAAAAAAGTCTCCAGGCTAATGAAATAGCCTATTTAACTTGCTGAAGGGAAGTTTTCAGTCACTGAGGGGTATTCCCATAAGAGTTGGCCCTCCTGGGGCTGGAGGATAGTACAGTGGGTAGGGCATTTGCCCTGCAGGCAGACGACTCCCAGCAACCCTTATGGTCCCCTGAGCACCACCAGGAGTAACTCCTGAGTGCAAAGCTAGGAGTAACCCCTGTGCATCCCAGGATGTGACCCCAAAAGCAAAACAAATCAAAAACAAAAGCAAGAGTTGGCTTTCCTTTTGTTTTCAAAAGGGTTTACAAAAGGTACTGTGATTCAGTTTGGAAGGAAGGTCTACTCTGAATATAAATCCTTGTCTTAGTGTCAGAAGGAAGAATAAGGCACCAGTAAGCCTTTGAAAGACACACAAGGAATTTATTTTTCTTCTGTTTGTGTGTTGTGCCCTTTAATTTTTTTTCATTACTCAAGCAGAGTTCAGGCAACCCCAAATTAAAGCAGCTCATGGTGTTCCGCACATGATGATTAAATCTGATTTGGTTGCTCTGAAGATGGACAGATAACAGTTGTTGCAGAAAACCTTTGTAGTATCTGAAAAGACAACTGTCACAGAGAATGCTCCAACTCCCCCGTGTTACGAGAGAAAGTTAAATTAGATCAGCTGAGGCCCCTTACAGGTAGCGATCTCTTTAATAGCATCTGAAATGTGTTGACAGTACAAAAATAGTGTCCTAAGTGAGGTTTCATTCTCCATGGGAGGCTGTTGTAAATACCACGGTGTTGTGATGTATGTTTAGCTAATTTCATGTTCTTTTGAAGCTGCTCTTCAGTAGCTTCAAATGCTTATTACCAGTAAACATTGTATATTAGCGCACAAGAGCCTAGAGAAAACATCACTTACCCTTTGGTCCCGGGGCAAGTAGATAATAGGGGAAGATGGGAATTAATTACCTTTATGCAGATGCCCTATCAGCCTGCAGAAGAAGATTCCGCATGCTTTGAGGAAAAAAAGAATACCTTATTGTTAGGAGAATGCAAAAACAGTCAAATAGCTGCTAAAGAATAAATTATTTGAATTTATATTAATCCAGTGGCTTATTTGGCACCTCTAAAATATAGCAGATGTTTCTTAAAGCCAGCTCCCTTTTCTTTTTAAAATTCTAGAGCTACTGCAGAACGCTTCAGCCTTCTGAATTAGGGACTGTGGCAGAATGATTTGTTTCTTTTGTCCAACTTTTTACACCGGCAGTCTGTTTGCTTGTCTACGCTATTCAAGGTGCTGATCCTAAATTGTAATACTTATTGGCCCTGGCTGGAGACAGCATTGTTTGCCTGTCTTACTCTGCTACTAAAAGCATTATGGAATACATTTAAGAGTTCTTATACAAACTCCATTTTTTTGTATTAGAAGTTTTTTTTTTTTTCCTGGCAGTACAAAGAGGTTTTATAGTTAGAAAAAGGCATAGTACATTAGGATCTTTGGAATAACCCAGAACTAGATGTCCATTAAGAAAATCCCCTACTCACTTACCCAGTTATTTCAATTTTCATTTGTTTCTGGTGTTTCTGTATTAAAAAAAAAACCTAACATCTCTAACATTTCATTTATCTGTGAAACGTTGCTCCATGTTTTTCTGGTTTGCATAGATTCTGCAAAGAAAAGCATAACTTTTACCGGGGTCATAGTCAGGGTGCTGGCGGTCAGATCTGTGGCTGGGACTGTTGTTCAGGCATGATACTATTCAGACCTGGTGGTGCCAGTGAGCAGCGAATTCAGTGCGTCATGCTGTCAGTACTCTCCACTCTAGCTCTCAGGCCCATCACATCTGCTCTCAGGCCCATCACATCTGCAGCTTATCCTGCTGAGAGGTTCCAGGGCTCATTTAATAATAGCACTTATTATGGTTAGTCTTTGTAAAATTTGAATGGTTATTTCTGGTACCCTTATCATACATTGACTTGTGTGTGTATCATGGGAATAAAAAAACTACTGTGACTTTGGATATTTGCAACGCAATACACACACACACACACACACACACACACACACACACACACACAGGTACACACACCACCCCACCAGGAATGAATCCTGAGCACAGAGCCAAGAGTAAACCCTGAACATGGCCAGGACTTACTGCTTCTCCCTTCTTTACCCCCATATAGTTCACCTGTAAGGATTAGGACATTTGGATAATAGTTACTATAACATAAGGTCAAGTAATTTGAGACTCTAATTATATCAGTGGAATCTCTCCAAGAGAGGGGCTAGATTCTCACATGCTTGAATAGTCTGGGGAACTGAGAAGAGCCACATTCAAGATCTGCCTTCAATCGATGAACACAAGTGCCCTAGTTCTGTAGGCGAACACACTCTTTGGGTCACACTAGGCGGTGCTGAGGATTTCTTCCTGGCTCTAAACTCAGGTCTAACTCCCAGTTGGGTTTGGAGGGAGTCTGTGCAGTGCTCCTTGGGTGCATATTAGACAAGTGCCTTATTTACTGTATTAACTTTCTGGCCCCTAGATGAACTCTTTTTTTTTTTTTTGTGTCATACCCGGTGATGCACAGGGGTTACTCCTGGGTTAGGCACTCAGGAATTACTCCTGGCAGTGCTTAGGGGGTCATATGGAATGCTGGGAATTGAACTTAGGTCGGCTGCATGCGAGGCAAATGCTCTAACTGCTGTGCTATTGCTCCAGTCCCATTATATATATATGTATATATATATATGTATATATATATATGTATATATATATGTATATATATATATATTTGGTTGGCAGTGGTTGTGATGAGGATATACTCACGGCTTTATGTATATCCTGTGATCCTCTGTGTATGGGATCACACTTGGTGGGGCTCAGGGGATCATCTGAGATGCTGAACCCCAGCTGTCCACGTGCAAGGGAAATACCCTGCGTACTTTCTCTCTGGCCCCTAACTCCTTCATTCTTTCTCTTCTTCCTCCTTCCTCTTTCCCTCTGTCTCGTTCTCTCTCCCATTCTTCTCCCCTTTCCTTACTCCCGTGTTTTGGGGCCACACCCATCGGGGATAATTCTTGGCTCTGTGTTCTGGGATCACCTCTATTAGTGCTTTGAAGGTGCGTAAAGAGGGGATTGAATTGAGGTCAGCTGCACATCAGTAACTCTGTGCTATTTTTCCTGCCCGCTGATCTATTTTTCAAAGTTTTCTCTGGCAGTTGCAAAAGAAGAAAGCTGAGATTCGGAGCCTGAGAGGCACTTGATTCAGCACACCACTGCCGGCTTGAAGATGGGGAAGGGCGTGTGACAAGGAATGTGGAGGGCCTCCAGGAGCTGAGGTCAGCTCCCAGTTGAGCACTGGCAAGGAAGTGGTGCATCATTCTCAAGTTAGCAAGGAGAGAGTTCATCCACTGACCTCGAATGTGCATGGAAGTGGATTCTTCCCTAGGGCCGCTGGATAAGAGGCCAGCACTTCTGTTACTGGGTTGGGCTTTGTTTGTGACTCTACCGAGAGAGCCTTAGTACTGAAGTTCAGACTCAGAACTGTGAGCTAATGTGTCTCATAGCCTCTATAGTTGTAGTAATTTATTATGCAACAGTACATACTGTTGAGCAGGGTGGTCACTTCCTCTGTACTGAGAGCCATTTGAGTTACCAGATTTATTTCAGTTTTCAGAACCAGAAAGGGGTTTTGCTAGATAACTTGAACAAATTTTATATTTTCCATTGCTTTACTTATCTTGCTCCTGTGATAGTGGAAGCCCAGAGAGATTTCAGTTTGATCCAGGGTTTTGAAGCCAGCTAGTGTTTGAGCTGGGACGGGAGCTTGTACCTTGATTCAAGGCTCAGTGTTATTTCCTTTGTATTCCCTGTGGTGTTATAATGACCTTGAGAAATCTAAGTGAAAACCAAGTCAAATAATGTCAATTTTTCAGTTTTGGAAGTTCCCTGCTCCGCCCCCCCCCAAGGGTTAAGAAATAAGAAATAAGGTAATTTCTGGAAAGTATTATTATTACTTGAGGGGCCACCTAAGCAGGCTCAGGGGCCCCAGGGCCACTGCTGATGATTCTTCATCCATCTGTGCAGGCCAAATGGTCCAGTGCTCTGGCTGGTAATGGCAGCTTGGCCGGCAGTGACTGGGCCACCATAGCTACATGCAGTGGTGCTTGGGGTCCATGTAAGAGATAAAAGTGCCTCTACATATCAGGGATGTGATCCAGCACATTGCAACATCTCCCTGGCCCCTGGAGAGTATTACTGCTACTATTACTAGGCGGGGGTATTGATCCACACCCAGAGGTTTCAGGGTCTGCTTTTATTTGTACATATTGAAATCACATCTATGGATTATTGGAGACCAAATTCAGATAAGGCCCCCTGCAAGGCTGGTGTCTTACCCACTATATATTTCTTTGGCCCCAGAAAGCTTCTACCTGAAGACTCTGAAGCATGGACTCAAGCATGGTGTGCATTCCTAGGTTTGCTGACTATCTTCAGAACATGGGCAAGCTCAGTGGAAACTTAATCCCTTCCACACTGACATGTGGTTTTTCCCAGTAATTCTGTTGTTTGAAGTGCAGTCAGAACTCATATTTTTTGTTGGTTTGTTTTTTGTTTTGGGGGCAAACCCTGCTGTGCTCAGGGATCACTCTTGGCAGTGCTTCCTATAATATGAGATGTTGGTGATTGAACTCAGGTAGGCCAAGGTCAAGGAAAGCACTCTTATCCCCTGTGCTATCTCTTTGGCCCCTGGCGTCACATTTTACTTTAACATATTTTGCTTTTTTAATAGCATCTTCAGTGATAGCAACTACTTGATCTTTGGGGGTTAACATTGTTTTCAAAAAGCTTTTGGATATTTCTAAAATCATCAGGTTTGGTAATTAGACTGAATAGTTTAAAAAAATCAATCTTTGGTAATACAGGAAAATGTGAAAAAGAAAGTCTACTAGTAAGTGTTGGGCTGGAGCGATAGCACAGCGGTAGGGCGTTTGCCTTGCACGCAGCCAACATGGCTGACCTGAGTTCGATTCCTCTGCCCCTCTCGGAGAGACCGGGAAGCTACTGAGAGTATCTTGCCCGCATGGCAAAGCCTGGCAAGCTCCCCATGACGTATTCGATGTGCCAAACACAGTAACAAGTGTCACAATGGAGATGTTACTGGGTCCGCTCGAGCAAATCGATGAACAACGGGAGGACCGTGACCATGACTGTGACTAGTAAGTGTTAAAATGGATTTTTCTGTTTGTTTCCTACATAAAGTCAGACTGATAATAGAATTTTTTTAAATTTAAAAGCTATTTAGCTATAGCAATATTGACATGACTGAAATCCCTCTTTATTCTGGTAAGTAGTTGAACAGACAAGGCTTTGGAATATCAGATCCTGACATGTCAAAGGGATGTATGTGGACAAGTTGCTTAAGACCTGCAGTCTGTATGTGGACAAGTTGCTTAAAACCTGCAGTCTCCACTTTCTTACATGCAAGATGGAAACTCGTGGCGTTAATTTTATGCCTGTAACATGGCAATAGCTCAGTGAAAGAAATGAGTGGATTTTGGTGGATTTCCATCTTTCTTTACACTTAGATCAGAGGTTGAAAGAAAGTATTAATAATTTTTATTTTTGTATAAAGCTCTTACATATTAATGTGGTACAGACTGCTTTTAAGTATAGTTTTTTCTTTTTGTTATTTTTATTGAAAGTCAAATGATAGATTCAGATTGGATGAATAAGGATGATTTCTTGTTTTACTTGAAGCCAAGAAATGGAATTCCCTAGTAAATTCTGTCTCATGCTTATTTTATAGTGAACCCAGTAAGAGCCCCTTTGGTGGCCAGTGCAGTAGATCTGCTGACCGTGGAAGGAAGGAGAGTGTCGAGTTCTCTGTTTTCATAACCTTTTTCTGCCCAGAGAACCAGCATTACAAGGAATCACTCTGATTTCCCTTAGTTTTCAAAACTATTATTTAAGTTACTTTAAAAGTTAAAAATTAATACTTATTTGTATGCACCCAGGGAGAGAATTAAATCTTGGCCTTTGGGACTTCCTAGTGAGAAAGGTAGAAAATAATAAAAATTGGTGGCAGGACACAGGTATCAGGCTGTGTCCAGTGATGCTAGGGAGGCCACGAGGTAGAGGGGAATGAAACCCAGGGCCCTGCGTTTGCAGCGTGTGTGCTCCAGTCCTGAAAGCCACAGTTGGTTCTCCAACAGGGGCCACATGGCCCATGGTGTCCTCCAGGATACTGTAAGGTGGGGGCCACAGAATAAGACTAGGAAACTGTCCTGTAAGATGAGAGAGCTGGGCAGAGGAAGGGAACAAGATTGGAAAGTGGCCACAGTCAGAAAGAGGTTGAGAAACACTGCTTCACTGCTGGAGAGTTAGTGAAATGGGCAAGTTGCTTGCACTGCATGCAGTGAACAGGGTTCCACCCCTGGCCCCCAATATGAGCCCCCAGAAATGATCCCCTGAGCTGAGAGCCCAGAGTAAGCCCTGAGCACCACTGGGTTGGCCCCTTTCCTGCCCCCATCAGAAAAACAAACAAACAAACAAACAAAAAACCCAGAACACTGCCTTAAGCTATCACCCTGGCCCAAATGATAAACATTTTGATATCTATTTTTTACTTATCACAGACCACACTTGGCCCTCTAGGCATGTAGGCAGAGCTCTAGTTTATAGACTCTGCTGCTGCTTTCTTTATACCAGGCTGAACTCTTGACCCAAGGTCCAGTCTTGAGCCAAAGAACCTGAAGTCTCGATTGCTTTCGGTTCAGATGCACGCCAGTTCTATTGATCCCCTACAATCATCCTTGTCTGCCTGTTGGGGAAGTTCTAAATAGTACTGGGTTAGAGTTCAAGAAAGAGGATTAAGATGGGCTAGTGATAAGAACCATTTTTAGATGGAAATAAAAAAGAATTCTCACAGAAAAACATTTAGTAGAGGAGTTGTGATATCAGACTTTATCTCTTTTCCCCAATTAAAAGGGATCAAACCAGGGATCAAACCCAGGGGCTCACACAGGGAGCCACATTCCCACATTCCTCACCCCTTTTACATTCCCTTTAATCCTATTTACAGGAACAATTTATAAAGTGCCTTCCTGGAGGGAAGAGTATGCCTCCCAATGGCATTCAGGAGGCCTGAGGCCCCATGTGTGATTCTCAGTGAACCAGATAGGCAAGAACCTGGGTATGCAGTGCTGCTCAGGCCTCCTAGGCCTGAGAATTGTCCAGATGGCCCCTGCAATGCTTAAGAACACCTAGGGTTGCACCCTGTGATTTAGTGATGCTGGAATTGAGCTAGGGTTGAGCACATGCTAACATGCACTCTCATCACTGAACTATCTCCTGACCCCTGGAATGCCTCCTTTATTTTATATCACAGAGATCTGAAAGTTAATACCATTTATTAAATGGAGAATGACTAGTGATACAAACTTGGTATAATGCTCACCCAGTTGAGTGTGAGTTGAGTATGCCACTGTCAGACTAGCATGTATTGTTAAGATGTTAACATGAGATGGGCCTTGCCCTCTTTCCCTTTCTGAGAAGTGATCAGAAATGGCTGGGTCTTGCCATTTCTCCAAGACTTTTTCTCCTCGCCATTCTTGGCCCTCTTCTTCTTAACCTCCAGAGATTGTCATCAGAAATGATCATGGTAGCTGATAGCTGTCAGTTTTTATATATTTATTTTTTATTTTTGGCCACAACCAGTGGTATTCAGGGATTACTCTTTACTCTGCTCAGGAATCACTCCTGTGGGGACATGGGGGACCATGTTTTGAAACTGCTGGAAATCATCTATTATTCTTCACTAATAGTTATTTCTTTCCCTTTACGAAAAGTATCTGGATTTATGAGTGTGTATGAGTTGTGTAGAGACTGAAATATGTTTTTGATACTTAAGTAGTTATAAGTTTCCAGTTAAAAATTTTAGTGTTAAAGAGATGAAGAATCCCACAATACTGATGCCAATTTTTACTGCCTCTGGAACATGTGAACATATACTTTACTCTAACCAATATTACTGGTTGTTAGTTTCCAAATTATTGGAAATTTTATAGGGAAAATTGGCAATCTATTTGAATATATAGGCTCTAGTTTTGGTGAATTTGAACATTTTTCCAAAATGTTGCTAACCATATACTCGTCCCTGAATAATGTCAAATATTTTGTTTGAGAGTTCTTTTAAAAAATATTTTCTAGTTGGTTACAGAGAATCTTGTGGCTGGGGATGTCCTGAGTTATCAAAAGTCTGAGCTGTTTATATTCTTGGGATCATAAACTAGTATTACCTTGCTTTTTTTTTTTTTTGTATGTTGGTCTTGAGAACTCATAAAGATTAGGTGAAATCTCCAAAAAATTAATTTTGAATTAGGGATATTTGATTACACAATATCACCATATATCTTAGCAGATGTGAGTGATCATCTCAAATGTTAGAGATTAAAAAATAGTCACTTGGGACTTTAAATAGAAGTGGTGAGCATCATAGATAATCATTGAAGACAGTTTGAGGTATGGTTAGCAATATATTAAGACATGTGACCCCCTTTCAAAAAATCTTTCTTTAGCTGTGCCAGGAGCTAGATTGGCAGTCAGCTCTGACATTCTTCTCTTTACATCTTTAATGTCTTCTATCAATGAACACCCAGGGTCTAGTTGTGTACTTTACGTGTCCCTGCTCTCCTGGAGTAATACTAAGAGTTTCATTCTGGTTCTTTTCATCATTTTATGGAATGAATATTGCTTTTTTGACCCAGCAAGATAGAGACATAAACCTTGTTGATCTTGTGATGATTCATTTCCAGGAATGAAGCATTTGGATAATGATAGATATTCTTTTGATTCCTTAGGCTACTTATCTTATCAGCTTATTCTTGTCTTCTGCCTTCAGGAGTCATGTGATCCTCCATAGGTTGACTGTGGAAACTTTATTTATTTATTTTTTTATGTGGAACTTTTTATTTTTTATTAGTGAAACACCATGAGGTACAGTTATAGATTTACAAATTTTTGTGCTTTGGTTTCGATTATACAATGATCAAATACCCATCCCTCCACCAGTGCCCATTTTCCACCACCATGGACAATATCCCTCCCACCCCCATCCCCCCATCCCACCCTGCCTCTGTGGCAGGGCATTCCCTTTTGTTCTCTCTCTCCTTTTGGGTGTTGTGGTCTGCAAAAGAGGCATTGAGTGGCAAACATGTTCATTCCATAGTCTACTTTCAACATGCATCTCCCCTCCTGGGAGGATTCTCCAGACACCCTTTATTTGGTGCTCCCTTCTCTATCTGAACTGCCCTTTCCCCTAGAATACCCAGCTGGCCTCTAAGCTATGGAGTAATCCTCCTGGTGCTGATCTCAGCTATTCTTGGGTATTAATCTCATATTTTGTTACTTTATATCCCCCAGATGAATGCAATCTTTCTATGTCTATCCTTCTCTTTCTGACTCATTTTGCTTAGCATGATACTTTCCATGTTGTACTGCTTGTATGTAAATTTCATGACTTCATCTTTTCTAACAGCTACATAGTACTCCATTGTGTAGATGTACCAAAGTTTCTTTAACCAGTCATCTGTTCTTGGGCACTCAGGTTTCTTCCAGTTTCTGGCTATTGTAAAGAGTGCTGCAATGAACAAACAAGTGCAGATGTCACTTCGACTATACATTTTTGCCTCTCTGGGATATATTCCCAGGAGTGGTATTGCTGGGTCAAATGGGAGCTCAATTTCTAATTTTTTGAGAATCGTCCATACTGTTTTCCAGAAGGGCTGAACCAGTGGACATTCCCACCAACAGTGAAGGAGTGTCCCTTTCTCGCCACATCCACGCCAGCATCGGTTGCTTTTGTTCTTTTGAATGTGGGCCAGTCTCTGAGGTGTGAGATGGTATCTCATTGTGGTTTTGATCTGCATCTCCCTGATGATTAATGATGTAGAGCATTTTCTCATGTGCTTTTTTGCCATTCGGATTTCTTCTTTTCATTTCACTGCCCCATTTTTGGATGGGGTTGGATGTTTTCTTCTTGTGGAGTTTAACCAGTATTTTGTATATCCTGGATATCAACCCATTGTCAGATGTGTATTTGGCGAATATCCTTTCCCATTATGTAGACTGTCTTGTATTTTGGTCAATGTTTCTTTGGAGGTGCAGAAGCTTCTTAGTTTAAGATAGTCCCATTTATCTATCTGCACCAGCATAGGTTGCTTTTGTTCTTTTGAATGTGGGCCAGTCTCTGAGGTGTGAGATGGTATCTCATTGTGGTTTTGATCTGCGTCTCCCTGATAATTAATGATGTAGAGCATTTTCTCATGTGCTTTTTTGTCATTCGTATTTCTTCTTTGAGAAAGTTTCTGTTCATTTCATTGCCCCATTTTTTGATGGGGCTGGATGTTTTCTTCTTGTAGAGTTCAACAGTATTTTGTATATCCTGGATATCAACCCCTTGTCAGATGCGTATTCAGCGAATATCCTTTCCCATTCTGTAGACTGTCTTTGTATTTAGGTCACTGTTTCTTTGGAGGTGCAGAAGCTTCTTAGTTTAAGATAGTCCCATTTATCTATCTCTGTTTTCACTTGCTCGGCCAGTGGCGTGGCATCTTTGAAGATACCATTAGCTTCAATGTCATGGAGGGTTTCACCAATTTTGTCTTCAATGTACCTTATGGGGAAACTTTATTTTTAACAATGTACAGAAAATCGGGGCCAGAGAGATAGTAGAGCTGGTAGGGAGCTTGCCTTGCCTCTGGTTAACGAAGTTTCTATCCACAGCATCGCATATGGTCCCCCAAGCACCACCAGGAGTGATTCCTGAGTGCAGAGGCAGGAGTAAGTTCTGTGCATGGTCAGTGTGGCTCCAAAACCAAAACAAATAAACAAAGTAAGAAATGCAAGAAAAGCAAAACAATGCTCAAAGAGGAAATCACTTATTGTTATAGCCTTGATATTGTCAAGAAAATGGTTCTTTTTTTTTAACGAAGGAAGAAGTTTTCATAAAAGTTAAGTCTGACCATGTATAAACATTCCTTAAATGATTTCCTTATTTGTGGTTTACTGTGTGGAAGGTTGAAGTTTAAAAGTAAATATGGTGTTGTTATAACAAGGGTTCATTACCAAATAGTTTTTCTTCTTGGCCAGTGTGTTGTATATTGGTTGGCTTAATATTAACTGGAGAAATCTGACTAGGAAATAGCTGTTCATTTCTGTTGGCTGAATTGAGAAAGAATCCATTAAAAAAAAAATCTTCAAACATTTCTTTCAAAGCAGGTATGAAAACTTTATACATAATGTCTGAAGTTTTAGTCTTTCTTGTGAGATACCAAACGTGTAGTTAATTCTTTGGGAAACCCAACTGATTAGCATGTAATACTGTTTAAATTTTCAAAGATCTAAAATGCATTTGTGATTTTTGATGCAAAAGTTAATTGATTTCAAAAGTCAGCCTCTGTCTTACAGTGATGAAAGTGTTTGGCCCTCCTAGGGAAATACAGGTAGGAATAAGTTCTACCATGTTAATTAAAAAAGCCTAATGGAATTAAGTGCCATCATTGAATAGATTCACTAGGGAATCTCAGTAGGTCATTTTTCTGCCTGGCACTTTGAGATTCTTAAAGTTACATCTGTGAAAATATGAACATTATGTCACCAGAATCAAGAAGTTTGAAATTTATGCTTGAGAATCCACCTTTCCAAATTTCCATGAGGAATATTTCTTAGGACTGACATTTGCTTATGTTTCCATTTTGCCTTTAGTTTATTGGGGATAAGCTGGGAGAGACAAATTAAGGCATTGCTTAGAGAATAATAAGTAGTTGCATTATTTCAATAAATTCCTCTTGTAGTGGCTTTTAGGAACACATACTCTGTCACTGACTTTTCTCATCAGTAGCTTAATTCCCCAATTCAGAAAATGGTTATGAAAGCCAAAATCAAAATCTATGGGGTACTAGGATCTGAATTGCAGATTTGTATCATAAGGTGTATATGACGCCTTTAGTAATCCTTAATTAAAATCAGATAATTTATTTGAAGAACACAACTTTGTAAGTCAAACCTTCAGATTGCACTCACCAGAAGCACTGTTAAAAATGCTTTAGCCCAATCAGTTCATGCAATAGTATATCATGTGGGAATGTGCAAAAAGCACCCAAGACTTGAAACGTAACCTGGAAATTAAGTCATGTTTGCTTTTGCCCAAGTACAGTGCAACTCTTATCTTGGTGTGAACAGAAATGTCTGAAGATGGGTTAGAGGAGCCCTAGAAAGCCTCTTAGGAGGTGTCATGTAAAGCATAATTATTTTCCGAGTACTATCTGTGAACAGCTTTCACAAATCAAAGCTGCCTGGAAATAGAGATTACAATCAAAGTTCATCTGTATGCTATTGTATTTGGAGTGCCTGCCAACATTCCAACTTGCAGTCATTTGAGGGAAAAATTCTTCAGATTCATCAGTGTTGTAGACAAATGTAATTTCAACTCTGATTACTGGGAACTTTATTACAGAGGAGGTGGTGAGCAAGTGAGTTGAGCTGCTCAAGATGTCTTGTTTGCTTTATTCTTTTACATATGGGATAGTGATTTACTGTGGGTGGGTAGTTTATTGTTTGTCACTCTCCAGCATCCCTCCCGAGGGCTGCTCACGTACCTCCCCTAGAACTGTGTTGGTTAAGGACTGTACTTCCAGATCTAATTAATGGCTATGCAGGCAGTGTTGGAGAAGTGAGACAACCTGCAATTCTTGTTGGATTATTGTGTATGCAGCACTTAGCTTTAAACATTTGGCTGTTTGATTGTTTGGGGGCCACATCTAATAGTGCTCAGTGCTTAAACTTGGCTCTCTGCTCAGGGGTCATTCCTATTGGTGCTTGAGGGACCATACCTGGTGCCAGGGATCAGATCTATGTTGGCTGTATGCATGCCAAGTACACTGCTTGCTGTAGTATCCCTCCAACCTGACGATTTTGCTTTTACCCCTGGGTATTGTTTAGTTTGAGAAGGGATCCTGGGTTGAGTGGGAGCTTGTTATGCTCCTTAGAGGAAGTCAGTGCTTGAGCTGGGCATATTACAGAATCTGTCTGAATACCATATCAATTTTGTGAACCAGTGAGTGATGTTTTTGAGGCAAGTTGTTAGAGTTGGTGTCTGTCACTTGTAATGGAAGTAGATCTGATGGAACACTCAAAGCCAACATGGATATATATATATATATATATATATATATATATATATATATATACACACACAGACACACATATATATACCATGATGTTTTTGTTTGTGAATTTCATTGTTCTTAAAATATAAGATTGAGCTGGGGAGAGGATACAGGAGGTGGGATACTTGCCTTGCACACAGCAGTACCTGAACTGGGCCTGGTTTGAATCCCCAATACCACATATGATCTCTCAAATACTATCAGGGAGTCATTCCTCAGCTTAGAACCAGAAATGGAACCTGAGCACCACTGGTGTGTGACCTACCCAAAATAATAGTAAACTTTTGGGACTGGAGACATATTAAGGGGTAAGGCACATGCTTTGCACGTGGCCGATCCAGGTTTGAGCCCTGGTACTCCATATGGTCTCCTGAGCACTGCCAGGTGTGATCCCTGAGCAGAGAGCCAGAAGTGAGTCCTGAGCAATGTGTAGTGTGGCCAAAAATCAAAAACAAAACAAAATTCAAAATTAATTTGTCTTGATAAAAAATTAGCTGCAAAATGTATGTGTACATTGAAATAAAAAATGAAATTCTTACCTCTGTAGTCATAAGTGGCATTTAGACTTGCTATTTTGGGAGGCAGGATTATAATGACTCAAAGAATGACCAAGAGAACATTTCCTTTTTTTAAAGAAACAGTTTATTTTGCAAAACAAGCAGTATAAGAATACAGTTATCATTATGTGTATGTCTATGTCTATGTGTGTGTGTGCGTGTGTGTGTGTGTGTGTGTATGTGGTAAAATTGTGTGTAAAAGTTTGTACCTTTGGGTCCCTTATTTTCTCACTGCTTATTAGGCTCTATTTTTCTAACTTTTTGGCTTGTTGAGTGTTTACTATATTCTAAATATTTACTAGTAAGCATATAAAATTATTTAAAACAAGTAACTAAAGAATTCTTTCTCCTTTAAGTCCATTTGATTTGTGATGATTTTCAATTTTGCTTTATAGGAATATCACTGTACAAAATACTTCCAAGGACAGATAAATGTTTGATTAGCAGAATTGCAGGATAAAGCAGACCGTTTCTTTCCAAAAGAAGAGGCAGGGGGTTCTTAGGGACAGTCATCCTGCCAGAAAAGCCGCATGAAGAATTCACCTTACTGACGTGGCTGCACAGCTTTGGCAGGTATTACTGTTTCCAGATTTGGTCACAGCATGAGACACAGGAATACACAGACCTCCTTCCTGCCTTTGAATAATTAGCGTCAACACTGTATCCTGAACAGTGATCCGATATAAACAAAGCAAACAGATAAAGAACCTGGAGAGCTTTGGCTTTGGGGATTACAGAGCAATAATCATCCACTCTGTTGAATATCTGAATATCGAGGCATTTGTGGATTTTGTTAGAGCATTTTCTTTTATCAGAGGTACATTTACATTTTTCTTCCTTTTTTTTTTAAGTGCATCTACTACATAGAGAAGATGAAAGCCCTACTGTTTGTATACAAAGATGGACCACAACCAATCTAAGTATCACCCTGCTTTAGGAGGATTCACCCCAAAATGAGCTCTTTGTCTCCAGCGGCCTTTTTTTCTTTTTTCTTTTTTTTCCCCTTTGATGAAAGTTTCAGTCTTAGACCACTGGAGATGATAAAACATTTCTATTTTGGAACTCCTTTAAACTGCTTGTGTTTTGTAGTTTGGACTTTTTTTTTTTCTGAAAACAATATTCTGATTTCTAGGGATTAAAAACAGAGTGCCGGACATACTTCAAGTGTTCTTGATTTTGACACAACTTATAGTAGCTCTTAACTTCACTTAATACAGATATACTTCCAAAAGTCAGTGGGACCTATTTTCCTCATTGTTGCAGAGCTTGCTGTTTAAGTAATTCCACTGGGATTCTATTAGGATGCAGCCAAAACCTTCCTTTGCCATCTTTGGGACATGCTCAGGGAAGTAGTCCCCTATTATTTGTCACTATGTTCTTCGTTTATTTGGTTCTAAGTTGAAACAAACTTTTTCCATTCTTGTAATTGCTTTTTCTTGCAATTTTCACAGACAGACATCTCTTAAAAATATTACTGTTGGAACCCATGTACTTGAAGGTTTAGAGTTTGTTCATTTAAATTATCTTCCTGTAGCAACATTTAGAGGCCAGCTGTTTATTCATGTTCCCGTAGGTCAGCTCATTGAGGAGCAATCTGAGACTCTGTGTAAGTTGGGAAATGTCTGTAATATTTAGGAGTCCCACTGGTACAGTGTTAAAAGCACAAGTCTTATAGTTATGAGGTTGCCTTGAAAATAAGAGAATATTTTTTTTCTCAAAATATTCTTGATTCATAGAGCCCTCTACTTATCTTGCCAGTGTTGTTTTTCTTTGGCATCTAGTCAGTAAACATCTTGTTGTCTTCTATGCACACCTCGAAACCCACAGGCAAATGCAAAGTGCAGAGTGCATCCAAATTGCAACATCTTTCAGGGATTCAGGATTGCATGAAGCGAGTGGAAATAGCTCAGTGAGGTTTGCGCAAACATAAACTCATAGATAAATGGGGTTTGTCAGATTTGGAACAGGTAATTATCTCTAGGGATGCTGACAAGAAGCCCTTTAGAAGTGTTTGAAATATCTGTATATTAGGTGAAAATCTCTTGGGAATTTCTTAACTATTTTGGAAGTTTCTAACTATTTTGGTGGCATAACATCAGTATTTCTATTTTAAACTTTTACTATTATGGGAACTAATAATTGAATGGCATGATTAACTTTAAAATACAAAATTTGTAGTACCTTATACTCACAAAGGCGAATGTAAAATAAAATTATTTATTTTAAAATTATTTAAATCCTTTCCCAAATATAATATTTTGTTTTTCTCTGAGAAAAGTGCCACCCAGAATTTTGTTTCTGATAATCTCAGTTCTGTAATTAGAGGCCAAAGGTTTCATCTGTTGCCTTGCTTTCTTTCTCTGTATCTCACATTTGGTGAGGACATCCAGCATTTGTCTTCCTCCTCCTAACTGAGTTGCATAGTATATCATTTACTCTCTATTACATATGTAGCTCTATTTATATGGCTATATAATATATTACAGTCCACTATTTGAAATTGATACTTGGGCATTTTTATATATTATAAATGTGAGTGAAAATTGGCATAAACTTAGACATTTTGATTTTATGATTTTAAGTCATAAATCTATATGTGCAATTTCTTCTCAAGGTAGAATCTAGTGTGATAAATTTAAATGATGAGTATTACAAAATTTTTTCTTGACAGTATTCATGTTGTCAGTTTCCCACAGAAAGTTATATGTATGACATGTATGTAGAACCACAAATATGAAGGAAAAGCCTTGGAATGATTATTTTTTGAGTCAAACATCAATTTGAGTGATTTTTCAACTCAGCTATTAATATTTTTCTTAAGAGTTTTTAATAATAAATTTATGAATATACTATGAAGTAATTTTTGTTAGTTTATTTGCCAGAACTGTTCAGTTTCTTCTGCCCCTCTCAGAGAGCCTGGCAAGCTACTGAGAGTATCGTGCCCACAAGGCAAAGTCTGGCTAGCTACCTGTGACGTATTCGATATGCCAGAAACAGTAATAGCAATGGAGATGTCACTGGTGCCCCCTTGAGCAAATCGATGAACAATAGGAGGACAGTGCTACAGAGATGCTCATCCTGAGAGAACTTCCCATTTGTTAACAGCTCCTTGCTTTGAGACATAGAAATCATTGTATTTGATCCTGCTCTAGAAGGCCTTGTGATATGGGGAGAATCCTGGATTGAATACCAAGAATTGGCATCCGTACTAGGGTCTAACAGTTAAATTTCCTATGAGCATAACCTTTGAGCTTATGTCTTATGATTTAATATAAGAGGGATGGTATTCAGATTTACTCCCATGGCTGTATGCCAGTTAATAAAATAAAATTTGGAAAAATTCTATTCAATTATAAAATATAATATAAGCTAAATATTTACTAATGTTAAGCATCATTGTTGTTGAAGAATCTTATTTTAGAAAATGAATACTGATCACATCTTTGGCACTATATATAAAAGTTTATGCCTTAGCACCTTCATGACCATTAAAACAGCTATTTTAGTTAAAAGTCTTGCACCCTGCTTAATTTCCAAACTTGTTTTTGTTTAGTCATATAAAATGTCAAAGCAGCTCACCTAAGAAATTTTTGTGGGCATGTGATACTGCAGATTTTGCACTCAGGGTTTCATATATGCAAGGAAAGTGATCTGCTGCTAATGTATATCACTGACCTCATTCTTAGATTTCTTTAAACCATTTTTACTTAGGTATTGAGATATACAGCATTATTACTCCTACTTTTCATGAATATATCAGTCATTCCAATATCAAACTCTCCACCAGAAAGTCTACTTCTCTCCACCCATGTTCCAGAGATCCTTCTACTGCCTCATTTCCCATGTAAGCTCAATGTTATAGAATAAAAAAAAACTTTAGTTCTCATAACTTTGATTATTTTCCTCTGTACTTGGTTTATTTATTTTTAATATAATTTGGGATAGTTTGTTTTACTTTTGGAGGTGGTGAGATGACACCTATATAGGTGAACAGAGCTAAATTCCTAGAATTCCACAAAATAGGAAATCAGTGACATATTGATAAAGTAATTTTTCCCCAAAAAATATGTCTTAGTTTATAGGCATATAAATTATAAAATGAATATAAATATAAAAATAAATGTAAAAATACAAATAATGATGAATTACTTATAATTAAAAGCATTTATTTTATAAATAATAATTACTTATTTATAATTATAACAATAACAAATTAATATAAATAAAATATAAAAGGAATTATTTTGTACTAATACATTTTAAGATTTACCTGATATAAATCCTACAAATGTACAGTTAGTAAGAGTGACTAAGAAAAGTTTAAGGGGGGATCTGAACAGGCCTACTGAAGTATAAAAATGTGTTTTATCTTAAGAAAGGAAATATTGACCTTATGTCAGAAAATGTATTCCAGGAATTACTAAAGTATCTGCTTTAATAAAGATTGTAATAAAATTTCTGTGAATGTGAGAAAACACTTGAGCAACTATCCTTAGATTTTAGAGTAACTTTCCACTGTACAAATGACTTGTCTGAAACGTAATGTATGAGATAAGATCTAATTGGAAGTTTTAAATACTTCCTTTTTGTTTATGGAAAAGTTTCCACCAAAGGATCAAAACACTTTTATGGGAAGAGGATATTTTGTAACCTTGAACTCTTGATTCTGTATGCCACTAGCTCTCTGGTCTGATTACGTAAACACAGAGTTCTAGATCAAGCACTGGCAAAATTCCAGTACTCGACTGATAAAGCATTTAAAATTTGAAAATATGCATTATGAAAACATAAAAATGTGAAGAGGTAAGAAAAATTGACAGTATTTATAATCTTTGGTAATTAACAAGAAACCATGACCTTTTGTAAGATGACAGGCCAAAAAGTTAGTGGGTAAGCTATAAGTCAGTTGTAAACAACCACTGGATTTAAAGATTGGATGAGTTAAGGACTCTGGATAAGAGATTTGGAGTTGTATAAAGTGGTTTAGGTAATCACCTAAAATCACTTGTGTTTGCTCAGTGCACCTTTATTTCAGTTATGAATTACTCAACTCATTATTTTTGCCAAAAGTTGGATTTTAGGAGTAGAGAAACATACTAGCCGAGTAAATATGGTATGTTGAGTTATTTGTATCAAGAAAATAACTTCCTTCTCAATTTTATAGTATAAAAATATGTAGTTAGAATTTTTAAGGCACTCTCACTTAAATTTGTATACCAATATTTGTAGCCTCTTTCTAGGAAGATTTCTGACTGACATTTGCTGATATCTATTTATGTCATGTGGAAAATAAAACCCAATTCAGAGATATTCTCCAATTTTCACTCAACAACCTCTATTTTCTTAACTTTAGGATATTAATTCATCTAAAACATTATTCCTTACATGATTTTTGTTCATACTGTACATAGGGTTTCTTTTGTGAACATTCAGTAGCAAACTGATGGTTAGGGGCTAAGCATTTATTGACAAGAAGGGACATTTTTGCTTTGTTATGCAGTAAAATGAAAGGAAAGATGTGTGGTATTTTGTTTTAGGCAGATAAGTTTGATTTTTATATTTGTTCCTCAATAGCTGTATGCTCTTATATTTGTTAACTTCTTTGGCTTTCTATTTTTTCGCCTCTGATAAAATGGAGTGCTGTTAGTACTATTTTTCATTATACTCACTGTTAAGGAAGATACTGTCAGAAGCATTTGTTGATATGCCTGGGATGAAGCTTGGTGATTAATGGTTAGAAATCATAAGTCTGATCAGGTCAGAAAAATGGTAGAGACACAGAAGTTAGAATATGTCTGGTTCTGGTTGGAATGGGGATGTCTTCCAAGGGAGACATTATTGCACCCACTCCTCAGAAATTCCAAAAAGCATGAGCTTGAGTTATTCTCCCCATGCAGTAAAATTTCCTGGGAAGTACTATTGATAAAGGTTCAAAGAGATGTGTTTTCTTCACCACTGCCAGTAAAATTGCCACTGAAATGCCTAAGAGTTTGCTCTTGGAGGTCTGAAACTTAAGACGTTGTATCTCTCCCTGTGGTATCTCTTCCACTCCCTGGAACTCTACTGGCCTGAAGTGAACTCTGTTTCCTGGAACCCTTTGATGTTAGTGCCATGCTCCCAGACTTTAATGAAGTTTGATGTAAGCAAGGGATTTGCAGCACAATGTAGCAGTGACTTAAAGTGGACCTTTAGAAATCTCATCATGTATGAATGCTCTGGGGAACTTTCATTGATTGCTTCTTTTTCTCTACTCAGGTACCAGCTTCCTACCACATTGTTGAGCATCATCTTCTTTTGTGTGTATTTGTACGGGAGTGGTTGAGCCAGACATTGCGGTGCTCAGGGACAAGCAGTGCTCAGGGGACCAGTGCCGGGGGCCAACCATGTGCAAGACAAACATCTTAACTCCTATACTATATGGCCTAAGAAATATTTTTCTTACAGAATTTTAAATTTGTGATTGTTTTTTAGGTAGCCTAGCTATGATAGCTATAACCATTATAACTATATAATATATAACTATTATGCCCATGGTTATAACTTTGATGGTGGAGAGCTACAAAATCCAAAATCGCTGCACCTTCATTACCACTAATTGTGAGCATCTTTTCCTTTTCTGGTACAACCTATTCTCCCAAATACTTTTGCAGTTTGGCTGCAAGAGTATTTTCAGTTTCTTTCCCTAAGACATCTGGGTCTTCAATATCACACATCACATGTGTATTCAGCCTTTCCCCTCCTCTTCCTGAGAAGAATCCTGTACTCACTTAACCTCTTTATTCTCCTTTCCAATCAAGACGTTATTTCCTTTGAGAGAAGACTAGAGACTCTGAACACAAGGAAGAGGAGAAAATTGCTAACGGGTCCATAATTTCTAGCTTTAGAGGCAGGAACTGCTAGCTTACTTCCACTTTACTGTCCCTAGCTTATTGTTTTGTTTTTGATCCATACATAGCAGTAGTCCCCAGGGGTTACTCTTGGCTTTGTGCTTAGGGATCTCTTTTATTAGGGCCTGGGGACCACATGGCATGCTGGAGATTGAAGCTGGGTTGACTGTGTGTGTAAGGTAAGCGCCCTACTCACTGTTCTTTTTCTAGCTTCCTGCTTAGTTCTAAATAAAGGAAATTATCTTAAATCTGGAGGAAGGAGCTGGAGTGATAGCACAGCGGGTAGGGCATTTGCCTTGCATGCAGCCGAGCTAGGTTCGATTCCCAGCATCCCATATGGTCCCTCGAGCACCACCAGGAGTAATTCATGAGTTCAAAGCCACGTGTAACCCCTCAGCATCGCTGGGTGTGACCCAAAAAGCTAAATAAATAAATAAATAAATAAATAAAATCTGTAGGAAAGTCTCTATTATGGCAGAGTTCCTGAATATCTGTATAAGTGCCTCTGATTAACCAGTTCTTTTCACCAGTTTGCACTGAACTTTAGGCAATTTAGGAATAAGCCAGACGTATTGCAGGTTTGATTCTAGAATGTTTCATAAAGCAAATATTGTAAAAAGTGAGTCAAATAATTTTTTTTGTTTTCAAGTGCTTTAAAAGTTATATTTTTACCCCATGCTACAGCCTATTAAATGTGCAGTAGCAATATGCCTTAAAAGGACAATGTACAATAACTTTAATTAAAAAGCATTTTATTGCTAAAAATTGCCAACTTCCTCTGAGCTGTGATGTTGTTGCTGGTATAAAGAACAAGGTTAGAGCTACAGAACAGAATAAAGCCAAGAGCAGTAGGAGCTGGAGAGATAGCACAGTAAGATGCTTTCTCTACATGTTACTGACCCAGGTTCAATCCCTAGCACCTGGTCTGATTCTGTGAGCTCCACCTGGAGTGATCTTTGAGCACAGAGCCAGTAGTAAGTCCTGTATATTGCTACATATGGGTCAAAAACAAAACAAAAAGATTTGTTTTTGTGCTCAGGAGTAAGTTCTGAGCACTCCTGGGTGTGACCCCCGGCTGAAAAACCAACCAATTCAACAAACAATAACAAAAATTAGGGGGGAAAAAAAAACTGACTATGAAAGAGCATGGTGCAGCAAAATCCACTGACTGTTTTATTGTGTTCTTCTATGAAGAAGGAAATAAAGCCCAGGAATGAAATCAAAACAGTATCACTTGTGATCTGTCACTGAAAGATGTTTGTTCACTCATCTGGGCATAGGGGAAGATCATCACCCTGGACCGAGGCACTGAATCAACACTATCTTTTTTTTTGTTGAGCATTTTGTTGATGAAAAACAGGAAGCTGGGGGAAGGTACAGTAACTTGGTTCCTTGGGATTCTTCCCAGGGAGAGTGTGGTCATAGATAAGGGTTGACGTTTGCTAAGATGTTCCAGGAAGCACACAGTGGGAAGTGTGCAGCCCTAAAGAGAGAAGGCAGGTCCCAGTGGAAATCCAAGTGTCCTCAGCTCTGGGATGTGGAGGAATAGGTACTAGGCCTGAGCATTTGCAGTGTCATCATCGAAACCCTAAGCCCAGAAAAACTTCTAAGACTTTTTTGATCTTGAGCCGCAAGATACTGTTAACACTAATGCTCTCACAGCACTGTAGGGCAGTAGAGTTTGGGCTGGAATCTCATGTTGTTTTACCTGAGCTTATAGTGCTAAGATGTGTCTAACGAAAGTCTCATTCCAAAGCATCCTCGGATAGGGTTAGCTCAATGATACTGAGGCCCACTGAGTTCTTGAACAGTTTGAAGTGTTTTTGATTAAAAATCTTGTTTACTAATCTACCCCTGCCTCCACCCTCTGCTTTTTTTTTTTTTAGTACCTTCTTTTAATAAGTTCTGTGTTCCCCTTCTTTCATTCCTTTCTCTTTTTGGAAAATGCTGCTGGAGCCCTCGTGAAATGTCTGGGGTGAGATTTAAATACAATTCAGGACAGGGAATTTAATTTTAGGTAAGCTAATAATCTACCTGGGAGAGAGAAGTTAAGGATGCCTAACATATACTCTTCTGACACAGAGCAAATTTTAATACCTATTTGTTGAAAAAATGATGAAATATCATGATACAGAATGGTACTGTGAGTAGTTGAGCAAAACATTCACTTTCAACAAAAATGCCCCAAAGTACTTAAACTCCTTAATAATTTCCCACTTTTCTATTGGGGTTATGAAGAGAGCAGAGGTAAATTTGTGCTTTCACTCTTATCTTCAACAGACAGTCCCCATTAAAATATATGTATGTATCCTGTTATTTTACCTACTTCTTTTCTCCCTGCACATAGTAATATAAAAAGCCTCACCAACAATTTTCCTGTAACTAAATGAATATTGCACCTGAATAAAATCAAGTGTAGGTGATAGATGAATAAATGGCTAGAGTCTATTTGGAGGTAGTTTATTTTTGTACTTGTGTTCATGAGTAAGATTGGACTGTGATTTTTTTTTATAAACACTATTTTCAGGATTATGTTAGCATCATAAAATCATTTGGGAAGCTTTTATGTTTTTTGATGCCTGTTATATGACACAAATATCTGTCCCTTGGGTTTCTATGAATTTATCTCTGTAACCATATTGGCTTGACTCCCTTTTAGAAGGTTTTTCATCGACAATGTTTTATTGTTTTCTTAGTTATTGATTTTGTGCAGCTTATTTTTTCCTTTAATCCTTTTTTTTTTTTCACTTTAAGAGCAGTTTGTCGTTTAGTGTTTAAATCTTCTTAGGATAAAATGGTGAGTAGCTTTTTGTTTTCTTCTACTTTAAAATAGTAACTTTTTTTTTATATATAGGAGTACTACTATTTATTCAGCCACTGATTAGCTGATTGATTTGGGCATGAACTCCACCTTACCTTTTTTTAAATATTTATTTATTTATTTATTTATTTATTTTTCTTCTTATATTTATTTATTGAATCACTGTGGGAAAAGTTACTAAACTTTCAGGTTTAAATCTCGGTCATACAATGATCAAACACCTCTTCCTTCACCAGTACTCATTTTTTACCACCAAGAAACCCAGTATATACCCCCCCACCCCTCCCAATGCCTGTGAGGCAGATGATTTCCACTAACTCTTCTCTACATTGATTACATTAAAAAAATAGTAACTATTTTTTGTAGCCCTCCTTTTATTACGGATTTTATTTTAATTTGTATACTCATCTTTGTCTTTGGGTATAAAACTTTTTTTTTCTCTCCAAAATTTAAAAGTGTTCTCAGACTCACACTTTTCAAAACCCTTAGGGTGCTGGTTTAAAGTTGATAGCCTGGACATGACAGTTGAAGTAGGGGGATACTGGCCATTCCCGTGGAGTTTTAGGAGCCAGGGGCCATTCCTACTGATTCTTTGCTCAGCAGTGTGAGCTTCATGGCCCAGTGCTCCAACCCAGTGCTATAGTGTTGCTTGTTCCTGCAATGCTAGGGACCAGTTGGAATAGATCTCATTATACTGATGGAACTGGCATACAATGCCAGGAATTGAATTCAGCTTCTTGTGTTCCAGGCATCAGCTCCATTTCCTTGGACTGTCTCTGCAGTCATTCATTTATAAAAGATGTATATTTGTAATTTTAAAGGGGCATACCCAAAGATGCTTGGGGCTAACTTCTGGCTTTATGCTTAGGGATCACACCAGATGGTGCTCATGAGACCATTTGTGGTGCTGAGGATCATACCATGGTTGGCTGCATGCAAAGCATGCACCTTACCCCTATATTATCTCTCCAGACCCTTAATTCATATTTTTTAAAAGTTAATTTATAATTTCAGTTTACTTATGAAAAAATTTAGTTTACTTTTTTCATAAGTAAACACTTTTTTCATGTCCTTTTTTTTTCTTAAGTACTAATAGCGGTAGGGCATTCGCCTTACAAGCGGCCAACATGGCCGACCCGAGTTCGATTCCTCCGCCCCTCTCGGAGAGCCCGGCAAGCTACGAGAGTATTCGATATGCCAGACACAGTAACAACAAAGTCTCCAATGGAGACGTTACTGGGCCCGCTCGAGCAAATCGATGATCAACGGGAGGGCCTTTACCTTTACTAATGCAGGTATTCTATATCAAACAATGTTATTTCTTATGGAGTCTAAAACTTAGTTCATGGTCACTAAAGTGAATTTTTCCAATATTTTTACTTTTATCTATGTGGAAAAGTAATGAGAAATATATAAAATAGATTGTAAGAATGTATTCCCTCCTCCCTCCAAACACACACACATACACACACACACACACACACACACACACACACACACATAGCTAAATCCTTCTGCGTGCATCTATGATTGTAAATTCACTGTATTTGTGTTTTTATTAAGACAGTCTTTGAATTAGGCGTATGCAGCACATAAACTTCCCTGATTTAAATATTTAGTTTTGTTTTTCTTTCAGTTCATTTAATGCTTTTTTTTTAAGCCATTGGAAAGAAATGAATATTCAGTTCTTATAACAGCTAACATTTTTGGTTGTTTTTTTTATTGTTGTTGTTTTAATCTGGTATTGGGGCTCAAACAGAGCTTCACACATGCAAGGTAAGTGCTGAACCACTGAGCTACATCCCCGAACCCTCCACTTTTTGCTTTTAACTCAAATATGGTTTCCGCTTAAGTGATTTATTATTATAAAGAAAGCTATACTGTTAGCTTCTTTCAATACATATACTAGAAATGTGTACTAGAATATGAGTAGACTTTTGTCAGTTTTTGTTATTTTTGCCCAATATTGAATATTACCATGTACTGGTTCTAGTATTTTTTTTCAGTGTATATTTCTATATATTTTATATTTCTCTATATATTAATTTGTATTTTTCTATACATTCCCTCAAATGTTAGATATTTTCTTCCTTTTCATTTGTTCTGTACTTCTAAGGTTACCTGTAACGTACCATCTATACATTGGTTTTTGCTTTTTTCCTGTTAACTCATTTTTGCAAGACTGATCCAGAAAAGTCTGTTCCAACCTGGAACTGGAATTTTCCTGAAGGAAATGGAGGCATTTTTCTCAGAATTTATTATGAAGGATGAGTTGTTAAAAGTCAACACTGAGACGGAAGGTTCTAGACTTTAATAGGACAGCACACTTTGAGATCTTTGCAAAGTCCAGCTGAGGTTGATGTCTGCTTTTTCTCCCGTTGCCATATGGTGTTTCAGGAGCGTCAGAATCCACACTTGCTGTGTTTTTGCTTTGACCTCCATGTCTTAGCCATGTCTAAATAGGTTTCTGGTACTGCGTTTTCTTTATAGAGGAAGAGGCCCTAAAATTCATGCTTTTCTGCATGTTGCTGAGGTTGTGTGAGGGGTGGATCTTGCAGCCCAGCTGCTGGGAATTATGCACAATAGTTTGAATCCCCATCTCCCATGGCCTGTGCACACTTCAAGCTCTCAATCTTGCAAATTTTGATACATTAGTGGAATTTTGCCAGGCACCCTTTGTTTACTTCCTAAGGCCGTGGGTGGTTTTCTGGTGGTGTGACGGCCTTTTTTGGCCACTAATGCCTTTTTAATTAGGTTCCATATGCACTCTATCCCAGAGAAATTCTTTAGTTTCTGGCATCTAAAGATGGCTGCTTTCTTAGATTATAATGCTGATGCAGGGTTTTCTAAATTTCTGTATTTTTTCAGTCATTATAGTTGCCACTCTGAGACCCTCTCATTTTTCTTTTCTTCTAGACTAAGAGTGGAAGAGAAAAATTTCACACAGGAATTAGTTGGAGCTTGCACTCTGCTCAAATTCTATTTAGTCTGTGCTGAATGTGATAGAGATGGTGACAATTACCAATGCTTTTTCCTTAATAAGCCTCTCAAACTCTGTCCCTAAAGAGCTTGTGCAATCAGAGGAGACGAGTTTATGTGTAACACTGAGAAAAGTCCCCAGTATACCCATTCAGCCTCTTTCCTTTTCTCTCAGGAGAACCAGATGAATGCTGGCTTCTGGCAATATTAGTTTAGTAACAGTATGTGATGTTGAAGTTAATTGCAATTCTCCAACAATTGTGATGATGATCTAAAACTTACATATGTTTAAGCCATCGTTTGGTTAGATATTCTTGGAACATAGAAGTGAGAAGTGATGTAAAAATACTTATTTTTTCCCCCCATGGCTATCTGAGTTTTGTTTTCTTTTAATATAGTTCTTTTAAAATCTGAAGACACAAGTTGTCTATATTCTGACTTTTTATTGGAAGATATGTTTTATTCTGAGTATAAAATTCTACTGCTAAAGTTTAATTTTCACTGTGGATGTGAATCACGTTAGAATTTAAGTATCCTTAAGTAATTTATTATTATATACGAAATAAAATGCGTAACTGCAAGTCAAATTGTGACTTTTACTTGGATTTGCCTAGGAAATAATAAACCTCCCGGTCTGTGAAATTTAGTGTCCCATTTTATATAATGTTACTGTAGTAGGTGGTTAAGCAATTACGTTTTTTAAACATAAGCATTTGATGAATAAGAGTATCTCATGGGTAGAGGGTCTCAGATGTTTAGATATGTTTTATTTTATTTACAAAATGTTAGAAATTAATCTTTTATTTTAGTTCAGAAGGATTTTTCTATCTGCTTAAGGGTTCAGTAACTTTCCTTGATAGAACCTGGTGTGCATAGGGGGCATGTTAATCTTCAAAGCAAGTTAAATAAAGCCACCACTGACCTCTATAAAAAGCCACCTCTGAGCCTTGCCATGAGGTAATTTTGTCTTTCATTTCTAGAAGGAAAATCTAAGGGGAGTCTCCAGTTGGCACTAAGCACTTAATCTCAACGAGCACATCACTTCTTAAACATTATTACACTTCAAATGTGACTTTTATGATGGTCTTTTTTATTAATTTGTTTTCTTATTATCTGTCTGCCATATCAAAACGTAAGTTATCTCAAAACAAGCAAATTAAATGTCTTGTTGATTGTAGAGTTCCTAGCTAACTGTACAGTTAAGGCTCATTAAATGCAAAAATCAGAGAATTTGCCTACAGACTTATTTCTTAGGGTAGAGATCTGAAATCTATGGCTTGCAGACACTTGCCAAGAGATTTTTGTTTGATTCATTGAGTCTTCTAAAAGATTTTTTTCCCTGTTAATTGAATAAGCTAATCCAATGTATAAATTGGATTTTAAAGAAATACCTGAGTTTCTGGTGTCTGTTGAAAAACACGGAAGAGCTTACAAGTCTAGCCTCCTGGCACCTTTTGTGTCGCACATCAGACTGGGTACCTTTCTTTTTAAAACCTTTGTAAAATCTAGCCAGGCCTCTGGTGGCTTTCAAATTTGGTACCCTTGTTTTCAAATCATTCTTAATTTTATTATAAATAAGAACAAATAATAGTGTAACGTAAATACAGTCCTTTTGCATTTAACTATATAAATTATGTTGACATATGGGTGAGCTAAGTATAAATAATTGAGTAGGACAGAGAGGTTATGCACAAATAACTGATGAACAGTAGGTAATGCTTAGTGCAGTTTTGGTAGAATTTTGTCATACCTACATTTGATTTACATAAATTGCAGTACCTGGGAGGATGGCAACAGATAGGTAGTGAGGATGAAAGGAAAGTAGGTAGCTAAGGAAGAAAGGCTGTAATCAAGAACCAGGGCACTCTAGAGAGGGTATGAGAGAAGTGTTCTAGCCTGTATCACATTCATATTTTAACAAAATTGGTAATGGAGCAAGTGCATCTTCTCTTCCCATCCTATCATTTATCTTGCATCTTTCTTGCTGTTTCTGTCAATTAGATATTTAGATGTATTTTTCTTACATTATGGAATTTTAAGTACAAATCTGTTCACTGGTTGAATGAGGAAGGTTTTTTTTTTTTCATGCTTGCCTAAATTTGACTTAGGAATTACTGGTCTTCTTTATAAAAGACTTAAAATAGTTGTTTTGATTAAACAAAGCTATCCTATTACTATTCCATTCCTCCCTTGTATATTTAAATTGCTTTGGCATATCTGTGGGAAAAGGACTAACTTCTAGGCTATAGAATCTAGAAATGTTTCCTGCAGAAGACAACTTGAATGGAATCTTGAAAGATCATTAAAGTGAATCACTATCTAGGATGATGTATTCCAGTGAGATAAACCCTAGTTATTTGAGACAATTGAAATTAATGAAAAGAAGGAATTTGATCTTTTCCTGGATTATCCACATTTTTAGAACTCAGAAAATATTCTCCCAGTAAGTAAATATTCTCCCCGAACCCAGTGAGTACATTTCCATATGTAAAAAAAAAAAAAATCTGTCAGCAGAACTTTATTCTGGTAGACAAAATTACCAATTTCTATCATTGGAAGAGGTGTTTCCCCTGGAATCAAAAGTTGAGTCAACTACTCCTAATTAACCAAGAGATCCTAGAACAATTTAACAAAACAATTTAACAGGTACTCTTAATTCTATACAAGATATTTGTTACAGTTACTTACCTGTAGAATTATTTAGTTTTTGATAAGGCAGCCAGCCCAAGGAAATTAGGAGTTCAAAGTATTAGAAACCAGAAAAACCTGTTTGGTTAGGAATAGCTAAGAATGTGGAGAATGACTGCCTTATCTTTTTCTAAAAGGCAAGCAGATGGAAACCTTAATCAGATTTTTTTTATTTGCAATCACATTAGAAGTGGGCCTCAAAGGATCAGTTTCTGAATGAAGTTATTTATCACCACGTCACCCATCCGTCTCTAACTCACCCTTCCTAAAACTGTGCTTTCTTCTTCTCTTTCTCTATAAAAACACATTTTTGTGACTGTACAAACAAGATGATTATTGTGAGACTGCCATCTTCCAACCTGCTGGTATGTCACCAGTGAAGCTCTTTTAGCCCACACAGTATCTCTCATTTGATTGGTTCCTGGAGCAGCAGTGGAACGAATCTGTCTCAGTTACAATATAAAGCCTCGGTGGGTGCAGAGAGAACTCTCTAGGTCAGAAAGAAAGAGGCAGTATAAACGTAGAAAAATTGCATTTGCATTTAAAAAATTTGAAAAAGGTACTTTGTTTTTAAATGTATATGGGTTTTGGTGTATTTATGATTTTCATGTCAATATTTTTTATTTTATTTTTGGATGGGGAAAAATGAGTCTGAGTGAAAAAGGGTATATGTTGCTTTCGCAGTTCTAAACTTTTCCCCATCTCTCTTCTCACAGTTATTCTGAAGTTAGTTATGGTGGTTGTCACGAGGGTCTACCAGCTTTTATGTCTTTTTGGCAGTTTTAGAATCTTGTTTCGAATTATATATAGTCAAATGCTTGAGAGTGATTTGTTACTGCTCAGCCTAATGCTCTTTTGATTGGATTGCAGTTTGTGATAAAATATCTGTTGATTTTGTGATAAATAATTAATATTGTTCGGACTGTTGGAATTTCCGAGGTATTGGTTTATGTCCTGAGGACTAAAGAAAATTCATCTAGCATGTAGTTTATTCATGGAAAAATGAGGAGGAATATTTCTTTAGCCAGGATATTAATGCTTGAGCCCTAAAGTGGTCACTGGAGATCATTTCTCTTCCCTCTTTCATTTTTAAAAAAGATATTACCGTGACAATTCCCCTGCAGTTTCATACATGAGAATTGTGGGGTGGGGTGGAGTACACCTTGAAAAGAAGAAAACAGTTCCTCTTGTGGTATATAAACAACATAAATGAATCATTTATATGCAAAAAATGAACATGTTTGGAAGAATCAGTTCTGTCAATGGTTAATGAAAAATAGTGCTTTCAAGATATCTTTTCCTTTCCTCCCCTCTACTCTTGTATCTAAAAAATGAAGAACAATGAAGAGCATTGAAATATTTATTCATCGATTTGTATGTTGAAGCTGTTATTTAAAAATGCCAAGTAAGGGTGGGGAAATGACTCAAATGAACTGGGGTGCCTAGTTTGCATGTGGGATTCAGTCCCTGGCACCACATTACTGAAAATCAGCTTGGAATAGCAATCAAGTACTTCCAGTCAGTCAAATGACATTGGCCTCAGTGTGATGTAGATTTTTCTCAACTATCACTCTCAACCCCCCCCCACCCCCACTCACACTGTCACTGTCCTCCCATTGTTCATCGATTTGCTCGAGCGGGCCCAGTAACGTCTCCATTGGAGACTTTGTTGTTACTGTGTTTGGCATATCGAATACATCATGGGTAGCTTGCCAGGCTCTGCCCTGCGGGCAAGATACTCTCAGTAGCTTGCCGGGCTCTCCGAAAGGGGCTGAGGAATCGAACTCAGGTCGGCCATGTTGGCTGCGTGCAAGGCAAACGCCCGACCGCTGTGCTATCGCTCCAGCCCCCCCACTCACACATTAAAAAAAAAATAAAAACTACTATTGGGGTATACAGAGCTCTTTGAAGCCATTTTCAGATCTTAGATAGTTTCCATATCACCTAGTGTTATGTCTCCATTTTGGGGAGTTTTGGGTAAAGGAATTATTTGGTCCCTTTTCCCTCTAAGGGCAGAACCAGACTTGAAAATTGTTCTCCTTGCTGGAATGTGATCACATGGATTGCTATTAGGATGTTGAGACAAAGTCTTTGAGTATTGATATCTGCACCTGAACTGTCTTCTACTCTAACAGAATAACGGCAAAAGTGTATGAAGAGCATCTGCCACAAACTAATTACTTGGTTTCCAATCAACTTTCAAATCAATTATGACTCCATTGGTGGGACCAGAATGGGCAAGTAAACTGGACTTTATTTCAAAACTATTAGTTTTAGCACCTCCCCTTGCCCCCGCCATTAAAATAGGGATGGTCTATTATTTGGGGCGAAGCATACCCATTGATGTTCAGGGCATAATCCCGGAAATATGCTCAGAGGTCACTTCTGGTTGGGTTGGGGAGCCATATGTAGTACTAGGGCAGCAGTGGAAGTGACCTGGTTCTACTACATACGAAACAAGCTCCTTTCACACCGTTCTTTCTCAGCAAACCTGGAAATGGCCTATTTGTCATGGCCTCTGTGAGACAGAGTGCAGGATTTCTGTACTCAAGACTCACATTCTATTAAAGTAAACTATGGGAGAGGTGCTAATGAAAGGAACTTAGAGAGGGTGAGTAAAATAATTAAAGCTGATGTTAAACTCTGTGAAGTATGTGGAGTTCTAGGTAACTAATAATGGTTTCTAAAATTTTTCAGAATCTCAAAAAGAAAAATATTTTCACTGGAGAATAAAAATGTTCTGCTTGAGGCCAGCCTCAGTCTCTAGTAGCAATAAAAGCCTGTGATATATAATGATGCTCATATTTCTTCCATTTTCAATAGCACTGTGGTAGGGAATGTAAGTGCAAGTTGTATCTAGTGGAGGAGACAAAATTCAGCCCATTTTCCTTTTATGCTTGGTTTGAGTTTTCTCTGACACATTTATAATCTTTCAGTTTTTTTAGTCTCTGGTTGAGGACTTGGCGAATTTTCTTCTTTCAGAGGATCATGTTCTCTCCTTTTCAGAGGAAACATAATTTAGGAAAAAAACTGGAAACGGGCTGTCTGTCTGCACATAAAGCCAAGTTTCTGGTTTTACCAAGAACAGCTAGTAGGTTTATGTGCAGAATATCCCATTGAATTGAACTTAGTTTTGTTTGGGGTTTTCAGTGATACACAATTATTAATATTAGCTCATCTGTCAGAAATGTCTTAGCTTCTTTATGTTAGCATTTCTACAGTACTATTTTTATGCATAGTGGTTTTCTCAACACGCATATAGTATAGACAACAGTATAGACAATGTTGCTTGGGGTGAAGAGAGGGGAGGGCCCACACAGGCTGCCATAACGTCCAGCTGACGTGGCACTGTAACTGTTCCCCAGGGAGTGGTAGCATAGCATCCTGTTTCCACACTGGGTGTGTGCTGGGTTACAGTCACCTGTACATTTTATTTCTCTTCATTTCCTGCTAGGGATTTAGTTTAGACATTAAAATCTGCTAGATAAATGTGTCAGGTTAAATAAATGTTACACAGTACACCTTCAGCTAATCTGAAACTAGGAAACAGCCAACACACTCTGGTCCCCGTGCTCCCTGTTCTGGGTCCCACAGCTCTCTGGGTGCCATATTTATAGAGTTTAATATGAATGGTTCCTTGGGGTTTTGTAACATGAAGTCCCTGGCCTCAGCCTTGAAATTTCTGCTTCATTGTGTGTTGTAGTTAGCAGAAAGGACTCCACAACCCTTTTGTGAGTGAAAGGGAATAGAATATCTCCACCAAATCAACACATGGGAATTTGTGGTTCCCTGGGTAAAGTAGCACGAGTAGTCCTACTTAACAGCAGTGAGTATAGAATCTAGTTGGTTCTTTAGGTAGGTTGTATCAGCTTTTCTTTCTGAGACATTTCTGTTGTTAGAGTAAGGCAGTGAAGCAAAACACTTCAGAGTGAAATATAATGAGAATGATCTCTTCTTTTCATACCTTGGGTTTTAGAAAAGAAATGTTTAGAGGATATATATACTGCTTATTTTGTATTGCCTTTTATTGAATGTTCATAAAGCTCCTCTCTTCTGTAGGTCTAGATTTTTTTCCAGCTATTAAACTGTTAGACAAATACTGAACTGTTGAGACTTTCTGACTAAAATGTCCTGGAGGATATTATTTTAAAATGTCTTTCTTAGGGGTCAGAGCAGTAGTACACAAGGTAGGGTTTTTGCCATGCACGAGACTGACCTTGATTGGACCCACAGCACGACCTGAGTAATTCCTGAGTGCAGAGCCAGGAGTAAGTCCTGACATCGCTGGGTGTGGGCCCCAAGCAAAACAAAACAAAAGTATTTCTTAAATTCTTTAAATGGGATGTTTTATGAATGAGACCAGTTGTAGTTACTGTGAGCAAGGACAACCATGTGAGCAAGCAGGGTTCCGCAAAGGATTCAGCACCATCGACCATATCCACACGATAACCAAACTCATTGAGGTTTCTCGGGAGTTCAAGATGCCGCTCTGCTTAACGTTCATTGATTTAAAGAAGGCCTTTGATTCTGTTGAGACGGAAGCGGTCATTGAAGCCCTAGCCAATCAGGGCATTCAAGCCCAATACATCAGGATCCTCCGTGAGCTGTATTGCGGATTCACTACCAGGATCTCACCATTCTACAAAGAAGTGATCGTTGATGTCAAGAGAGGGGTGCGGCAGGGTGATACCATTTCACCAAAACTCTTCAGTGCCACCCTCGAGAACATCATGCGACGACTGGAATGGGAAGGAATGGGAGTGAAGATAGATGGTCGGCAACTACACCACCTCCGCTTTGCTGATGACATTGTTTTAATAACACCAAACATCAGCCAAGCAGCACAAATGCTGGCCGACTTTGACCGTGAGTGTGGAAAGGTAGGACTACAGCTGAATCTTACGAAGACAATGTTTATGAGAAACAGCCTTGTTCCTGACGCCCCATTCGCTCTCAATGGAACGACCATCTCCGAATGCAACAGCTATGTGTACCTAGGTCGAGAGGTCAACATGACAAATGACCTGGCACCCGAGCTGCGCAGGAGGAAGAGAGCGGCTTGGAACGCCTTCAAGAACGTCGAAGAAATAGCTAAGAGGACGAAGAACCTCCGGCTCCGGGCACATCTCTTTGATTCCACTGTTCTTCCTGCATTAACATATGCCTCAGAGACCTGGGCCCTACGCAAACAAGATGAGAACGCCATTCAGGTCTCCCAAAGAAGAATAGAAAGAGCTATGCTTGGAATAACACGTTTCACTCAAATGAGAGAACGAATCCGGAGTTCTGACATCCGTCAACGATCAAGGATCAGGGACGCTGTCTCATTTGCCAAGGTGTCGAAAATCAGATGGGCTGGTCACGTAATGAGATTTAAAGACGACCGTTGGACTAGAGCTGTTACTGATTGGATTCCACGGGATGTCAAGAGACCGCGTGGCCGCCCACCTACCAGATGGTCAGACTTCTTTGTCAAGGTCATGAACGATCGGTTTGAGGCCCTCCATGTTCCCGGAGCGAAGAGATGCCATTGGGCTACACTAGCACGCGACAGGGACAAATGGAGACGTTACTGGCGCCCGCTCGAGCAAATCGACGACTAACGGGAAGTTAAGTGATTAAGTGATTAAGTGGGATGTTTTATTTACACACTGCCATTTTTTTTATACTGTATGGGCTGGAGCGATAGCACACTGGTAGGGTGTTTGCCTTGCAAGTGGCCAACATGGCCAACCTGAGTTCGATTCCTCCGCCCATCTCGGAGAGCCTGGCAGCTACCGAGAGTATCTCGCCCGCACAGCAAAGCCTGGCAAGCTCCCTGTGATGTATTCAATGTGCCAAACACAGTAACAACAAAGTCACCAATGGAGACATTACTGGGCCTGCTCAAGAAAATCGATGAACAACGGGAGGACAGTGACAGTGACTATACTGTATACTTTCTCGTCCTAAGTGCCTTTTCTTAGTTTTGCACTAAAATTTTATATTTGTACCTTTATATTTTGGTGCCAAAACTGACTATGCTCGGGGCCTACTCTTGAGTGGGGCTGAAGGATCTTCTGTACTGCCAAGAATTGAATCCAGTCAGCATTGAGTAAGGCCAACTGAGTAAAACCAACTTCTTACCCATGTCCTATCTCTCGGGCCCAGGCTTTGTGTCTCTTTACGTGCTAATTTCAGTTTTTATCACTGTTTGTTCTTTCAAATCCATAACTTCACTGACTTTTCAATTATTGATGCCCATACTTTAATTATTGGTGTCTCCAGATCCTTCAAGCTTCTGTCCAGGAACCTTCTTTCTCCTGTTTTATCTTTGGGGATTGCAACGCATAGAAGATGTGAAGTAAAATGCATGTGTTTCTAGAATCATGCCCTGTATCTATATCAGGTACAGCCCTATAACCTTCTATATCAGTTTTTCTTCCAGTAAGTTGGCCATAATATAAATCATTCATTCATCCTGCCAGAAGCTTTCAATTTGGTAATATATAGAAATTTCTTTATAAATTGTAAAATCTATGTAAATTTTATTCCTGAATTGCCAGATTCCTCCCCCCGTCCCCCCCAGCCACCCACACTTTATTTAAACACTGTTGTTTGCAAAGTTGTTCAGGATGATTTGTTGCGGCATTCAGTATTCCAACACCAAACCCACAAACACTGTCACCTTCCTTTCACTATTGTGTCCATTTTTTCAATGACCTCTCTGGCTGCCCCCATAGCAGACCCACAAAAATTTATCTTATATTGATAGTTACCACTAAATGGCCAATTGGATGATCAAAACAATTTTCATAGAAGAAAAATTGTGAAAATTGTTTTCGAGATTTATTTGAGTGTCTGGAACAGGGCGAGTAGATAAGCTTACAGGGTGGCGGTAGTGGAATGTTTGTTTGTGTGTGTGTGTGTGTGTGTGTATGTGTGTGTGTGTGTGTGTGAGGGAGAGAGAGAGAGAGAGAGAGAGAGAGAGAGAGAGAGAGAGACTGCCAGGGCTTCAGGAAGTTCAGGGAGATGAGGGGAGATGCCCATCCAAACTCTGAGGTCTGGAGTTTTCATCCAAAAGCAAAACAAAACAAAACATACCTTTGCACCTGAAATTTTCAGCAGGTTAGTGGGGCTTAGAGTTGGAGTCCAGCAGGAAGCATGGTGATGACTTTGGGGCATGGACTTTGGTAAGGTGAGAACTGATCTGTCCCCATTCCTGAGATCGCCCCAGAGGTCTCAGCTTGAAGCAGTAATCTGAGAAAGTTTTGCTAGCCTGAGTTAATATCTAATGATATACAATCATCTCACCTTGTCAACTGCATTGTCTTTTGGTTTGGGGCCACATTTGGCTATGTTCAGGGCTCACTCCTGGCTCTGCACTCAGGATAACTCCTGGTGGGTTCAAGGGACCATATGGGGTTCTGGGGATTGAACCCTAGTCAGTTGTGTGCAAGGCAAGTGCTTTATCCGTACTATTCTTCTAACCATCAACTATATTTTATATAGTTAAAGAGCAGATACACAAAGTCTTAAATGTTTCATTTTCCCCGAATATACTTTAGAACTCTGATGGTAAATCATTAATAAAATGTGTTCATATAGTTTTGATATATTACTCCAATATTCAGCATTTTAGACTCATCCATCCAGTTTTCTCCTCTTTATTTGTGGTTGGAAGGTGGCACACTTGACTGAGCTTAGGGATCATTCCTGCGCTGCACTCCAGCATCACTACTGGCAGGCTCAAGGGAACATGTAGGTTGCTTGGAATCAAACCCAAGTTGTCAATGTGCAAGGCAAGAGTCCTGCAGCTATTTTATCTCTCTGGTTGTTTTCTCCCTCTGATAAGGATGGAAATGATGCCTCTTAATACAAAAAATAAGACTCGTATTAAGCTAAAGATTTCTTTCTTCTTTTTTTTTTTCTCCTTTTTTTGGGTCACACCTGGCAGTGCACAGAGATTACTCCTGGCTCTGCACTCAGGAGTTACTCCTGGCGGCGCTCAGGGGACCATATGGAATGCTAGGAATCAAACCCGGGTTGGCCGTATGCAAGGCAAACACCCTACCCTCTGTGCTATCGCTCCAGTCCCCCCCCTTTTTAAATTTTTTTTTAATGTAGGTGTAACGTCTCCATTTGGAGACTTTGTTGTTACTGTGTCTGGCATATCGAATACTCTCGGTAGCTTGCCGGGCTCTCCGAGAGGGGCGGAAGAATTGAACTCGGGTCGGCCATGTTGGCCGCTTGTAAGGCGAACGCCCTACCACTGTGCTATCACTCCAGCCTGCTAGATATTCAGCCATTGATGAATCTGATTGAATTGGGCATGAACTCCACATTACTTTTTTTTGAATCACAGTGAGATAGTTACAAAGCTTTCATGTTCGAGATTCAATCATACAATGATCAAACACTCATCCCTCCATCAGTGTACACTTTCCAAAACCAGTATCCCCAGTATATTCCCCTCCCCCCATCCCACTCCTCACCCTGCCTCCATGGCAGGCAATTTCCCCGATACTCTCTCTTTACTTTTGGGCACTATGTTTTGCTTGAATTTTCCCACTATCATTTAAGCCTGCCTGCCAGGGACAGATGCTAGATCATTTATTTTCCATTGTTAAGCTAAAGATTTCTGTTTATCTTGATTGTTAGTTAAGAATTCTTGGGCTGGGAGATAGTACAAAAGTTCAATTATATTTGACTGGTCTGAGTATTGTGTGGTGCAGCATGATGTGGCTCTGGAGGACTCTAACCTTTGGGGATGGCTGGGTATTCCCTGGCACCTGCCTGGCAAGGTCCTTGCCTTCTGACTTCTGCTGGGAAACACCCTACTCCCCCAAAGAGTTCTTAAATAAACTGATGCTTCTAGGCTGAATAGATTGGGCAAGCTATGTGGCCAAGGAGAATGTTCCAGGCAGAGGGCATAACTTGAGCAAAGCATGGAATTTGTGTGTGTGTGTGTGTGTGTGTGTGTGTGTGTGTGTGTCTGTGGGGGGGTTATGAAGGGGGGGCTTACATCTGGTGCTGTTTGGGGGAACTTCCAGCTCTGTGCTGAGAGGTGCTTCTGACTGTGTTAGGGATCAAACCTGGATCAGGATCAGCCTGTGTGGAGCAATCCCATTCATCCCATACCATCTTTTTTGACCCGGGGCAAGGAATTCTTAACATCAAGGTAGAGAGTATAACAGTTTTGAAGTGGTTACAGTGCTGGATGAGATGACCATGTTGATAGTGATAGAACTGAGGTGGAAAATTTTGGCAAAGGCTAGATATTAATCACTTACAGTCTCTGTCACTGTCCTCCAGTTGTTCATCGATTTTCTCAAGCGGGCCCAGTAACATTTCCATTGTGAGAATTTGTTGTTACTCTGTTTTGGCATATCTAATATGTCATGGGCAGCTTGCCAGGCTTTGCCGTGCTGTGCGGGCTCGGTAGCTTTCGGGGCTCTCTAAGAGGGGCGGAGGAATCAAACTCAGGTTGGCCATGTTGGCTGCGTGCAAGGCAAACGCCCTACCCGCTGTGCTATTGCTCCAGCCCATTGCTTACAGTAAATAAGTCAATATAGGCAGGAGATGTTAGGGGTCAGTATTTCTATTAAATAGATTTTTCTTTTGACTGAATCTTAGAATATAGCTAATGAGGACAAATGTTTCAGATGTAGCATATCTATTATAATTTTAGAAATTTTATATTCAGAGCATAGCTGCATATTCTAAAACCTACCAGATGAGACCATGATTAGTGGCATTGAAGAGTCAGTACTGGGGTTAAGTCATGCAGCTGATTCATGTTTGATTACCTCTGAGCACAAAGCCTGGGCTTCGTCCTAAACTCTTCCCCACAGAAAAGATTATGGTTAGTATGTTGGCCATTTACAAAGTTTATATTGCTGTAGATTGATGTGTGATCAAGAATAGTAAATTTGTGATAATAAAAGCTCTTCCATTGAGCAATTAAATAGCAATTAAAACAGTCATACATTGCTTTATTATGAATTCCAATATTCATGGCATCTCATCAGTTACTTTTCTACTCCTGGAGTAGGATTGTTCCTTTCAGGATGTGTTTGTAGGTTCTTTACTATACCATTTATTTATAAGTATTTAATTAGAGCTCAAATTATTTTTACTTATCACATGCTTTCAGACTTTTCTGTTTGCGTGTTAGTGTGTCTACACCCGCTGTAAGATTAAGGTGACCAAATGACGCGAACAAAGCAAAATATAAGCTCTGCCCTATGTCTGCTTTTCAAAATCTTTACCTTCAGTATTTGATGTAAAACTGCTTACTGCATGTTTGGGTTGGATAATCTTCGAGTGAATGAGAACATCTTGTGTATTTCCATTTATCAGATGAGCTTATGTGACCTTTTTGATATCAAAGAAAAATATTTTTTTCCTCAGCTTTGAAGAACAATTAATACTTTATCCGTTTTTCTCTTTCATATTGAAGAGATTAGAGAGTTTCAGATAATTCCCCTAGAGTAACAGGGCCTCAGTGATGCTTTTTCACACAGCCTTTTTTTGTTGAATGTTTATTTTAGTTTGAGATAATTGAATATATGATGCACATTCTTTGTATTTTATTATTGCCTTGCAGTGTGACTACAGCTGTTCCTCTCTTGTAATGGTTCCGCTTAAGAATGTTTTGATTTGACAGTGTAAAGTTGATGCACAGTCAGTTAAAACTGTACTTTGTGAGGCCAGAGAAAGCAGGTAAAACACTTGACTATACACAGCCGACATGGTTTTGATCCCCAGCACGGCAAATGGTTCCCTAAGGATCACCACCTTGAGTAAACCCTGAGAACTGCCAGGTGTGACTCCAGAAACAAATTAAATTAAATTAAATTAAATTAAAAATCTACTTGACTATTTATTGTATGCTTTTCCTGAAGTAGCTCATTGTGGTGGGATGGATACTTGGTCTCTATTCTGGGAAGAGGCAGTGAGTGTCAGCTCCCAGTCAACCAACCAGGGGGATTGGAACCTCAAAGCACCTGTACTCTGCAGTGCCTTATTCATCAGGGGCCTGTGGACTCTCTGTGTAACAGCCCCCATCCCCACACCCTCACCCCCAGGACAGCCCAAAGGGGCCAGGGTGATAATCTATGTAAATGAAGGGATTTAGCAACAAACTAGGAGACTATTGAACAGAACTGGAAGGAAACAAGGGTGGGAAAAAAAGTTTAAAACCACTGATCTCCAGCCCTCTGTTGCCAGCATACTTTTGGGATTCTGTGCTTTGTCTTTTTGCATTCCATCCTGTCTGCAGATTCTTGTCTACTTCTGAAATTTTCACTGATCTTTAAATTAAAAAACAATATTATCTGTTTGGTCATTGTTTCCTAAAGTCAGTGATACTGACTCTGGAGGGGTGTTGGAAAGATGGGGATTGATAGGAGTCTGGGGTACAACTGGGGCTTTCTGTTCACTTAAAATGGGGAAATGACCAGGCTCACTGAGTGGTCTTTATTTTCTCTAAAAAGGGATTGCTAGATGATTGTGCTAGCAATCTAGAATAAGGCGTGTTCAAGTCTAGAATAAGGCGTGTTCTGGGTCTACTGGACTGTGAACTGTGATTTTTGGTATTTTTATGAAGGGTAAGGGAGCCATACTCAGTGATATTTAGGGCTTGTTCTGGCTGCTACTCAGTGATCACTCACTCCTAGCAGGGCTGAGGGGACCATATGGTTCTGGGAATTGAACCTGGGTTAACAAGCACCCTACTTGCTGTACTCTTCTGGTTTCTGATTTTTGATATTGAAAGCATTTTTTATGTTACTTTATTTTAACTTATGGGATCATTTGGATGTAACCACTGTAAGTAGAGAAAATTTTTTTTATATTTTTAAATAACATCGTGTAAAAGATGTTATTAAAAAATTTGAAATAACATCATGTAAAAGAAATTTACAATCAAGTAAGATGACAGAAAATATTTAGGTAGTGTGCTTTAAAAAGGAGAAAATACAAACAAATATTATATAGCAGTTAATAACAGCCAAATAAAAGTTTAAACGAATATCTAAGTAGAAATATAAATGTTCTATGAGAAATTTGAATACTTTCAGTTTTATGGCAAACAAGTGTTTGAATTCTTAGAGGTAATTTCTAAAGAATATATAGGGGAAATGTTTTTCCATATTTAAGTTAAAAAATTAAAAATATTTTATTACTTTCTTAACACTTCAGATTTCTTATTTTAGAGTAGACCTAATGGGCTAACTGGTGGCAGACAGTCTTGTTTTGAAGTCACAGTTTAGTTGGAAGAAGAGTTTCTTAATAGAGTTATGTCTCTCTGTTTTTGTTAGTAAGACAGTTTTAGAAAGTGGGACTAGAATAGCGAATGTGAGATTTTATTTTGTGTTTCCGGAACTACTGTTTCTTTTTGACTTATCTTTGAAAAAGTTTGTCTTTGCAGTCCTAAATAATTTTTGACTTTCAGTAACTTCATTCTTGATACAAAATTTAGTCTTGTGTAGAATAGCTAAAACATTCTCCAAGTTGTATATGAAGAAAAAACAGGATTAAAATAAAACAACCAAAAACATACCTAAAGCAAAATTAGTCAGGGAATTAAGGTTGATGATCAGATTGAAGTTAATAGAACAGGTTTCAAAATGCTAAGAATATCTCTCTCAAACATTTACTATTCAAGTTCTACCTTTATCTTGGTATAGTTTGAAGAAGAATTTTTTTGTTGTTAGGAAAATGGAAAAACCAAGAATCACAATACTTTTAAGAGAGTGCTTTTTCTTGGTGTGTTTGTTTGTTTAGTTTTGGTTGCATTCTTGACATGGATGTGGAGTTTGTGCTTTATTAATTTTTTTTATATAACCAACTGTGGGGGAGGGGGAAATACACATCGGTCAGTTGGTTAGACAGATTTCCTTTTTGTGCTGGAAATACAGGCATCCTGTGAGAGAGATCCACTGCCCATCTTAACACAGATGCTAATTGTAATCTGTAGTTCTTGATTCCTTTGTGAGGGTTTTAGGGACCTTTTATTTGTTGTTTCTTCAGGACAGAAGTGATTGCTAATTAGGTATCTTGGTGCAGGGAAGATGTGGGCCATTTGTGTTTTTTTTTCTTTTTTCCTTTTGTTTTCTTTCTTTCCTTTTTCCTTTTCAGAGAGAAATTGAATGGTTGAATGGCAGATTGAAGGTTTTGGTCTTGCTGCTCATCCCATACATGCCTAGGCTGCTTCCCTAATTTGCATGGGTACCTTGGGCATTGTCCTGTGGGACTGGGGTAGCTTGACCCTTTCTTTAGTTTAATGACCCTTGTCATCTTGCTGTTCATTCCTAAGGCCTGTTTAATGCTAATTAGGCCTTCAACCAGTTGCTGTTTACAACTGTGTGCTTTTTCAAGCCAGGCCCTCTCCAAAGACAACATTGGTGGTCTTAAACTGAATTACTAGTATTGAAGACCTTCCCAGGCCCAGAGAAAAGCTTCTTAACGTTTCTATTTATTTCAAAATATGTATCAATATCATCATTAACATAAATTAACAATGAATAATTGAATTTGGGGCCTTAATCCTTTTTAATGATGACTGATGCTCCTTAAAAATCAGCTTTAATCCTTCACTTTGGACTCCTATAAAAGGTGACCATCTTGGACCCCCCATTAACATTGTGAACTGTGAAAATTGGATGAAGGTATGGCAGGAGTGCTGAAAAGAAAGGGCATGTTAAATGACCCCGGATTTAGGAAACATTTGCAATATGATTGTCTACAATTTTAATGAAACTCATTGAACAAAAAAGAAAAGAGTCTGCCTCCCATGCATGACTGTGTGTTTGTGTTCCATAAATACAAGTCCTTGGAATTGTTGCAGGCTTTTTTTGGATACACATTGTATCTGCATTTCTGCTGAGCCTTTTTTTGGTGGGGTGGGAGGAGGAGACAAGGAGGTGGGATCCCAAGCACTACTCAGGGAATGGGGGGCCTGCCAATCATAGAAATATTCAGATAGATGTGCCAGATGGCTCAGGATGTGGTGTTGCTTGGGTCCTCAGGTGGCAGGGACCTCTAGGGTAATGCTGGGTGTGTTGGGGCAGAGATAGAACTTGGGCCACTCCTGGGCCCTGTTCAATCACCTCAGCCAAAACCATAGTCTCTTAGCCGTCTTTTGCTTGGCATAGAAGGACCAGGAATGCACTACTGTCTTTGACCTGCCTTCTGCCAGCTCCGATGCCCTGGTGTGTTCACTGGAGCCGGTACAATCAGGTGAGATTGCCCATGATCACTTTCAAGAGGGACTTACAAAGCGACAGAAATTGAACCTTGGAGATAAGTGTTTGGCGTAGTCATTGAAGCACAGCGTCTCTAGAAAGAAGACAGTGGGAAGAAATCTGTGTCTTAAGGACAGTGATACTCTCTCCCCTGGCTGGAATAATTAATAATTGTTGAAAGCATTAGGATTCAAGACTTGTGTGAAGCATTGTATCTGAGTTACTTCCCAGTCGCCTCTCTATTCCTAATTTGATAATGTGACATATATATTGCAGTGAAATTAACAAAAAATATTGAATGCTTTTATTTATTTATTTTTTTGCATAGGAAGAGTTTTTGGATTTTATGGGGGGAATTGCTTTCATTTCTTCTTTCATGGGGCATAATAAATCTCTTGTTGACAGGCTACTTGGCTTGATAAACTTGTTTATGCAGCTTTTGTTTTTTTAGAACAATGAAAACAGCATACATTAGAATTTTTGATTAGAAATGCTTCAGTTAAGAGCAAATTAGCTTAGATGCTAAATGGATTTGAATACCTTCCTGCATGTGTGGAAAAATTAATAGACACTAAAAGCAAGTAAGACAGACCATGTAAATAAAAGTTCTCAGCATTAGTTTACCGCATTAGAGGATACAGCCATTTTCTTGTTCTTGGGCAGCATTTTAGCCTTTAAGTATGTTTTTGTGGTTCTTTTTTTGCAAACAGTTGGAACTGTATGCACATTTGTGTGAGATGGTAGGAGTAGATGGAGAGACAGGCACTCTAAATGCTTTAAAGGCCAATTTAAAGATCCTCCCTTGCCTTTTGTTCCGTTGGTGAGAACTTTTTCAGATACAAACAAGGAGGAGGTAGATAGAAGTTGCTATTTTTTTTTATTGGAATATTCTGGCACTGGGTATTTGTAGCTTGGTGACTGAAAATTGGTCTCACCAGTGGAATTCTGACTGCAGTATGTTGTTTTGTTCAGTGGGTCATTGGTATTTTCCCTACCTCAATCCCCATTCTTCTGTGGAGCACTGACTTTGTTTTGTCTGTTTTTGTAATCTGACTGGAAGAAAGGTTACGTGGATGTTACACTCTGGAAGGAAAGACTCACTCTCCAGTTGTCATTCCATGAAGAGTGTGTCTTACAGGTTTGCTCCACTCCTTGAAAGCTCCTCAAGGGAGTACCTTTCATCTCAAGGGCACTAGCCCTTCATATCACACAAAATAAGGAAATGAACTGGTGGACTGGGTGAGAGGATTTACCTCACAGAATTCTTTCCAATTCTTGGCTTCCTCACCTATTAAAAACCAGCTTTATGCTCCTCTATCTGCTTTTTTCAGAAGGTGTTTGTAAGTCAAAGTGAGATAATGTTTTTAACAGAAGTTTGTCATTTTAGATTGGGATACACCGAATATTGACATGTTTTGATTACACCTATATTTGCTTTTAATTACACTTGGGAAAGATAAATATGTAGGGTAGGACTATTAGTAGACAGAGATGGTTATTCTTTTTTTTAATCCTGTTTACTAATACAAACATTATACAACACATGCATATTATACAAATACTTAAAGTTTTATTTTATTTTTGAGCATTTCAAACTGATTTTTTTAACTTCCACTGCAATATATGTGTCACCAGCACACAGAGGCAGACATGGGAACCTCTGATATTCCATAACAGAAACTGCGGAAAAGTTTTGTGCTCTTTCGTTCGATTTTTTCCTGTCTGCTCGGACCAAAGATTTTCTTTTCCAAGAAGAACATATTTATATACCTTACTTCATTTTATATTTTTATTTAGTACTTGTTTACTTATTTTTTATAGACACTTTTATAATGCAATAGTAATATATCTGATACATGCTAAGTCTTCTAAAATGAAAAGACTAAAATAAAGAGATACAGATAGAAACTCATGTACTTCTCTGGTACTTTAGTTGATTATCTGGTAAAACTTCTCTTCTTCAGAGCATAAACTCCTCTTTGAAGGATTAGCTAAGAGAGTATATTATGGAGAAGGTTAACTGTATTGTAGGAATATTTGCATGTTGGAAAAGTGAAAATACATGAAGTCAATAGAGTGGGTTACTGTTAACTGTTTCCCCTAGGTGCATTTGAGTACAAGGTCTGATGTTATTTCTGGGCTCCAAAGGATTGATAAGATTTCTGTTTCCTTTACCCTGTTGGAAAAGAGTAAAGGGCCACAGTTTGATACTGTGTCATGTTTGTGCTGTCTCCTGCTTTACTGCCCTTGGCTAGGCTGGAGCTGAGGATATGAAAGGGAAATAGCATTTAATCTTTTTCTTTCTCCAACATCTTATGACCACCTGGCTTCTTTCCTTCTAACCACTTCAGGTGAAAGGAAGGCTGACTTCCTTTTAAACTCCATATGGAAGTCCAAAAGTGGTTAGAAAATGCCAGGTTAGCCCTTTTGATAGGGTAATGCCATGCTTCATTATTTGACTTTTAATTTTCCTGGCATGCATTTGGCTGGGGTTAACGGCATATTCATTTCCTTAGCAGAGAACATTGGTTTTATTACAGAGTTCTGCCCGGGAGCTTTCGGAAAGCTATTGTGTGTGTGTGTGTGTGTGCGCGCGCGTGTGTGTGTGTTTGTGTGCTCTCTATTTTTCCGAGAATAGTTGAGCTATAAGTTTTTATGTATTTTATTTCAATTCCCATTTGAAAATGATGAGTGAAGAAATTGGGGCCATTATCTACCACAGAAAGGAAAAGATTTGCTCTGTCTTCCATATGGTTTTTGCTTCTGTTAAAGATACAGTGGAATAGGATTCCTTAAAATCCAGGTCAATGGTTAAGACTAAGTTGTACTTCATAGGTTTTCCTTGTGACCTGCAATTGCGGAGGGATTTGATCACTAAACCTTTAAGATTAGAAGTTGTGGAGTGAGAACTGCTTTATTTTCAAAAAAGAAATTGCCTGATTCTAACTTAACCATTGTAACTTAAACATGTGGCATGTTCTGTACTGCCCAATAAATTGTAACTCTCACAGTTTAATAGTTCAGAAGTGGGAATTCTTTTCTTCCTTTTATTGTGATGATTTTATTCTTGTTGATCCAGCGATCAGTGATACTGGGTTAATTACTTCCAATTTGCTCACTGAGAATTACTGCTTTATTTTTGCCAGCTGATATTTCTGATAGAGAAATAAATATTTAGATCAACTTGGAGAAAATTAATTTTGTGGGAGCAAATGAACGCTGCCATTGTTTTGAAGTAGCACAGGTAAGTTAGTATTTAACTGTTGACATTACAGATTATCACGTATTGGTCATTATTCTCTACTCAGAATATTCTCAATTCGAATATTGCTTGTTTTATTGTTCTCTGCTGTGGCCAGCAATGACTAGTGTCTGGGATCTTGGCATCTTAAATGATTTTCCTCAATCCCTGCAAACACCTTTAAGTGCAAACAACTCCGAATTCTGATGGATCTTGCAGATATTTTTTTCTTCCTAAGAACATTTTCATTTCAGTGATGCTGAGTTGAATTATGTATATAGCATTTAAAAGTGAATTCCTCATGCATCCCTATTTGTTATAAGCTAGAGAAAATGAGCAGTGCTTAATTTATTTCATTTGTCTTTATCATTTTGTAGAAGTCTATATAACAATAAAGTGTTCCTTTAGCTCCAATGCAGTTTTATTTTCTTATGAGCTTATTTCTAATAAATGATACATTTTCATTGGACAGTGGGTTTGCACATTTTATTTATTGTACCTAATGAAAATTGAGAACCTTTTTAAGATTTTTTTCTCTACTCAGAGAAGGAGGAAATAAAAACAGTTTCTATCATTTTCTGCATTTCTGGTTTTTTTTTTCCCTCTCACAGAATTAATTTTCAGTGACATGAGTTGAATGAGATGGCTAAGGGATATTTGTGAAATGTCATTGGCCTTTCTTTTCTGAACTGAATTTCCATTTTTTGTGTGTAATAGCTTATTTGCTATTTTAACTATTTCTGAATTGGAAAGGAGACGCTATTAAGGAATTGTTTATAATGATGTTTGCACTTTTATTCTTAACGGGTTCGAATAATGCAGAATCCATCTATATGTAAATGAATTTATATTTTTTTCCCTTGTTGTGTTAGTATTTGCTAAACCTTCCCAGACTATTGCTTGTTAGATTTGCTTCTTAAAGTCTTTATCCCTTACGATTATCTTTGGCCTAATTCATTTTATCACATAAGCATAGATTTATGTTTACCTAATTCTCTTAGCTGATTAAAAACAAATATTGAAAGTTAAAATTTCTTAGACCAACAGGGGCCAAACTCTTCTATTCTTCCTCTCTCCAGCTTCAAGGTGGCTCCTGTTTCAAGAAACAAATGTGTGCTTTTATTATGTCTAGAAAAATGTCCAAAAGAAACCTGACATTTCTGGTTTGAGATGAGAATAGACTTTGTAACATAATTTCAACAAATGCATTACAAAAAGCAAACCTGCTGTGGCTTTCCTTTTGAAAAATAATCAGATTTTCTTGATTATTATATGCATTTAAAATTCGAGGGCCTCCTGAATAGTGCTCAGAAGTCTTGGAGTCACTTGTAAGGGATACACAGCCCTATGTGCAGGCCTGACAGTTCTGACCCAGGTGTGCTGCTGGAGCTGTCCCAGAGTCGAGAGAGGGCCACACCAGGCCACACTAGGCCACAAATAGTAGAGCTTGCCCCGGCCACAAAGGGCTGTGGATTTGGACCTAATACATGCAAAGCATTTGCTCTGGCCCTTTGAGCTCCATACTTGGCCCCTCATTTTATATTTTAAATATGAGAAGAAAACTTCTGTTATTGTATTATTATGTAACAATTTGGAAACATCTTTTGGGTCAAGTATGAGTATTGTGTTATTTATTGAGGTAGCGTCATTTCACTACAGAAATGAATGCACAATTCTTTTTACCTTTTGTATTTACGAATATTTGGAGAAAGAGAAATAAATGGAAGTACTCAGAATTCTCTGTTATTGCAGCCACCTGTAATAACTATCAAAATTAAGGTGAGAGGACACAAATTTGTCCCGTTGTCATGGTTATGTTACTTTACAAAAGCAAATAGCAAGCAGTGTTTGGTCGGCTGGGAGACAGTCCTGAGCAGAGTGAGATGCTTGAACAGGGGACTGGCTGTGCCTCTGGTTAGTATGTCCCTTCTTCCTGTTGGACCTTCTTATACCGGTCTACCTTTATTACCCCTTTTTGGATGAGCCTTTGCATTTTGCATGCAACTCTTGATGCTTTATAATTTCTTTTATTTCAGTCTTCTCTGTATGAAAACTAAAATTAACAATGGAGCTTGTTTTTCTCTCTCACTCTCAGATTCTTTCCTTCCTGTTCAAGAACAAGTTACCCAAAGTCCTGTAGTGGGCAATTAAACGTCTCTACAAACTGTCTGACAATAAAGTCCTAATTTCTCATTGCACGCCCTATAAGCACCTCACTGCCCATGGGTTCGTGACCAGTTTTGTGTCTCCTTTTTCTAGAATTCTGAAGTTCTAACCTCCTGCAGCTTTTCCCTTTTGACTTCCACAGGTTCTGATTGGTCATTTTAAGGAAATTCTGCTTTGTGTTTCTGTCTATCAGCAGATGTTCCTTTCACTGAGAAACCAGGCGATGAAACATTTCCTTTTGCCAAAGGGCCTCTGAAAGTCCCCAGATTCATCTTTTTGTCTTTTTGAAACCAGCCATTAACACATGGGATAAACAGAGTTAAATGAGTTTTCTAATCTTGTGACTGTCAGGTGTAGAAAATGGGACTTTGCCAAGCTATCAGGAACATCCAAAACAGTGTCAGGGAAAGAAAAAGAATTGTAACCTGGAGGCTGTAATTGGGCCCCTGATGAATTCCAGAAGTTGTTAATAAAGAGGGAAGAAGGAGCAGGTCGAAGTAGACTAAAACAATCAAGAAATATTTAAAATAAAAACCCAACAGATGCACATATGAACTCTATAAGTAAATATTGCTGTGATGAATTTATGATGATTGCAGCACGAGCAAAAACAGAGCGTTTAAACATTTGTCTTTACATCTATTATGTATACTATTGACCTGAAGTAAAATGCCATGTTTGATTTAAAATGATGTGGAAATATGAGACAGGCTCTCTCGATACATAAACAACGTTAGTTCTTAATTTTCTCTCCCTCTTTCCCTTGCTCTCTCCCTCCTTCCCTCCTTCTCTCTCTCTACCTCTCCCCTCTCTCAGCCTCTGCCCCCCCCCTCTTTCTTCTCCTCTGGCCCCCTTTGTGCCTCCCCCTTTCTTCAGTATTTCAGAATCAGACACTCCTCTTTGAAGCCAAGAGGAAAACCATCTCAATAAAGAAATACACTGGAGGTGTTTTGTTTTTGCTGCGGGAGGGGAAACCTGAAGAGTAGATTGTTTTACATTGCAGTAACACTGGAGTAGTCTTTCCTGGATCAAGCAACATTCCATGAAAAAAAGCTAACACTTCATTAGATTTTCCTGATGAGCCAGCACTTTTAGGAGATGCCTGACTTATGCTGAGAAGAAGCCACAGTTCTAGAGAAGTTAAGCCTCTGGTGGAGCAGCCAAATCGTTCCCCTGTGAAGGGGATCTTCCCCTGTGATGTGTGCATTGTTTTTTTTTTGGGGGGGGGAGGGAGCAAGTTTTCACCTGGGCTTGGAATTGCATCTAAAATTCTTGCTTCTGAGAGTCCTGACTCTCATTTTAACCATTAACTTTGTAGGATAATTGTTTCCTCTTTGACTATTCTTTCTACATGGTTTTCACTTCTCCTTAGCTACTTCAATAAAGAAAAGTATGTTTCCAGTAGTTCAAAAAAAATGTTTTTTGACAGTATGAACCTCCCAGGAGGTGCTCAGGAAAACCAGGCATTCCACCAGCTATTCTTTGCCCATCTGGTCTGCTCTTCAATGCAGGTGCCTGAGAATGAGATGATGGGGTGTCTCCAGCCTCACATTGGGAGGTGCTCAGGGTTCACCATGTCTGAACCTAATGATGCTCAGGGAACCATGTGCTGTGGGAACGGACCTAGTTGGACGCATGCCAGGCATGCACCCTAACTGCTGTACTATCTTCTGGCCCCAGCCCCTAATTCCAGTTTCTTAGCTTTTAAATTTACACTTTGCTAGGAGATTTCATTTACTGTCACTATAGTTATGGGTCCTCACTATGCTTTATATCAAAATCTTTTCATTCTCAAGATCCCAGTTCAAGTTTTCATTGCATTCTATTTTGGACATTGAATCTCTCTTCTACTCTCTGAGATTAGTCTGACGTGATTTATATTTTTATTTCTATTTAGTCATGTTGCTCTTCCCCTTATAAAACTTCTGATTATATTCTCTATACCAGAGGTTTACTGTAATAGTAACATCAATATCCATGGGACTTGTTAGAAATACAGATTCTCAGGCCAGAGAGATGGTAAGAAGCCTTGAGTAAGAAGCCTGCCTTTTGCACAAATGATCCGATGTTGATTCCTGACACCATCCATGCTCCCTGGACCACCATCAGGAGTGATCCCTTAGCACAGGGCTAGATATAAGCCCTGGACACTGCTGAGATGAATGAGACGAAACCACAAAAAGAAATGCAAATTCTCTGAGCCCCTTCTCCAGTGATTCTGAAACACTGCAGTTTGAGAAGAGAATGTTAGGCAGCAGAAAAAAGTCCATTCTGCCTCTTTTACAGACATTCAGGACCTTTGGCAGGTTTATGCTCAGTAACTACTGCTCTCAGCTTTGTGTTTATCTTCTACCTACCCTCACTGTCACTATTCTAGACTTTTTGTCATTTCGGAACATGACAAAGACCTCCCTGCCCTCTACTGTGTTAAACTGTTTTGACTTAATCGATAGGTAGTGTTCTTTCTCACACAACATGGCCACTGCATGCTTGGAGAATTCCCACCAGCGCAAGAGGGAATAAAGGAGAGTAAAGGGAATATGAACAGGCTTGATTTAAAATCTGTCTACTGTCATTTACTAGATGTGTGACTACTTTTAACCGGACTTGACTTTTCTGAAAAGAGAGGTAGTGCTATATAATCATTGCAAGTGTTGAATGAAATTGAATGTTCTATAAAACTATCATATATATTTTATCAGAGTTCAGTATAATAAAATTTTGACATGAAATCCACGTATTATGAAATTTAACATGCAAAAGTGTGCACTTTCATGGCAGTTAGTACATTTTCAGTGTTAAGCAGCCCTTACTTCTCATAACATTTCAGTTCCCTTCCAAAAAAACCTGTATCCCTTAATGTTTAATCTCTATTCCCCCTTCTTCCCTGTTACTTTCACTTATTAAATTTACATAATAGGTCAGAAAATAAACATATTAATCTTTTTTCCCTAGACACAATGTCGTGCTTGCCATGTACTATTAGTACAATTCACTTTTTAATTTTGGTAAATCGAAATATTCAGACTTTCAGAACATAGTCACTTTTGTCAAATAGTGGATGTTCTATAGTCATTACAATTTTTGAAGCTTGATGTCATTTTGCATTAGGACAACTTTTAGTAATATTTTATTACATAATAGTATGACTAATTATTATGAATAATTTTTACAGTGTCCTTACTATTGAATGCAAAGACTGCAATATTATCTTGTTTTAAAATCCCTTTCCTCCTTTCACCTTCTAGGTCTTGACTGTTTAAGGTCTCAAACTAGTCTTCAACATTTGTTAGAACTTAGTTTTTAGTAGTTTACAAGAGATGGCTTCAGACTTTTTTAAAATTAAAGCATAACTTTAGTTGTAAATTTAGGTTTAGATATGCTTTAAAGATAATAACCATATCACAAAAGCCTTATTTAGTTAAAATCGATTGACTTTGCTAGTATTGCAAAGCCAATTTATCCTGATAAACACTGAGGAACATACTTTCATCTGGATGGCTAAATTAGTGTTAGGATTTTGTGACAATTTTATGTGAAAAGAATTATAACAAAAATTAATAGCATGTAGATTTGAAGAATTTTTACTTACCATCTTCTTATGCCACAAAGAAAGAATTTAGGAATTAATAATATGCTACTAGGCTGGGAAGGAGAGTTTTTGAAGTTGGAACACTGTGGCTCATTTACATCTTTCAAACCCTAATACCATTTTGTTTCAGATAGATTTATTACACTGTCTTTCTCCCCACTTCATGGCAGCCTGTGAAGGCCCAGTTAGAACAAACAAAAGAGATATATAACGCCTAAACCAATTAGCATAGCTTGCAATGTTCTTAATAGGCTTATCTACTGTATATGCCACTTGGGAAAATAACTTTTATTCTTTCTTCATCTCTAAGGAAGTTTTACAGTGTTGGCTGTTTTGCACCCACAATGTAACTTCACATATTTGACTTTTAGCTTCCTAATGGAAAACCTTTACAATTTGGTGGCTCCAGGGTGCCATCGTCACTCACTTGCAGCTATTCACTTCTTTGCATGGGGTGTGTTGATGCGTGAGAAGAGGGCACATGTGACTTAGTCCTGAAGCAAATCGGTGCCCTTGGCCAGCGTGTGGGACAGGGCACAGGCCTGCAATTTGTTCAGCTAGTGCTGACTCCTGGGGCGCGTTCCTTCTTTCTAACTCCTCCCTTTAGCCTTTGTCCTCTCTCTTTTTAATGCTTGTCATTAAGCTTTGGTGCATCTTTTGTTCCTGAAAGGTATAAATGATGCACATTTCCCTTCTTCCACCACATCTACCCACTCACACACAAAAAGGGTTTATGTCGGGGGAAATAAATTGAAGTATATTGTTGGAGACATTTCAGAGTGCACTCCAAGCCCTGCCTGGCATGCTTGGAGAATTTTGATTCTACATACAGTAGAGGACTATATACTTAACAAGTTTATACTGTTTTATATTTTGAATAAAAGTATCTTAAGATTGTGTTTATGTGTTCAGTCAAAAGAATTTTAGCATTGCCACCTTTCATAAAGACTTCAATTAAAAAGTTTGACAAAGACACACCAAGTTACTCTAATTTATGTCCAATATACCAATTTGAGAAGTTTAATTTAACCACCTCTTAAAAATAAATTTGTTAAGAGGTTAAAGTGGGAAGCCTTAGTTATCAACTATTTGACAGATGACCTGCCAGTTTCTTCATGTCTAGAAAATAAAAAGAAGAAAAAAAAAAGGAGAGAGTGGTCTTAGAATTCCTGCAAATATTTATATAGAGCTACTTGGTAACGGTTTCTGCTTTTGTAATAAGTCCTCAAGAAAAGAAGGTAGCGGTGATGCTGATACACCTTTTGGGAAATATAGACAAGGAATGAATACATAGATATTTAAGAGATATAAAGCACTTAGAAGAGTCCATTAATAAATCTCTTTGGTCAGAAGAAGTTCAGAAAATTAATGATAAAAGCCCTTTCAATTAATAAATTCCATCTTCTTTAGAGAATTCTTACCAACATTTGATATCCTGGGCCAGCACTCAGCCTAGTATTTGTAGCTGAGGAAGAGAAATCAAGTAGGCTTAAATAAATATTTGCTTCCACAGTTTACAGTTGGAGAGTGATAAAATAATTTCCCTTTTTAGGCTGTAGATTTAGGTTTATGTGTTATCAGTGATTTTGGCCTTTCAAAAGTAATAAGATGTGTTAGAGTAACACAGACTGTGCTTTCCAATGCAGAGACTCAACATAGCACCAACCACATTGAAGACACCCTTAATGCTTATGAGAGGCCTCCTATGGGTCTTTTGAATTGTGGTATGGGTTGGGAGGACGTTTTGTTGAGAGGAGAGATTTTTGTAGCCACGGTGACTTGGCCAGATTCTTTGCAGCTCTGGATTTCTGTGAAAGCATTGAGCATGACAGAGGGGGAGAAAAATACAGCTGGTTACTAAGGTATCTTGACACAGGACTGGGGAATGATTTTATCTATTGTTAAAAAAATAAGTTTTGTAATAGACTGACACCAGCTCCAGCTCTGGTGGTAAATTGAATTCTTTGACTTCTGGCTTATTAGTGAAAAACTTTTAGGAAAACTAGTGGGATTTGCTCCAACTCTTATAATGAATACTTATTTCTGGTGCTTTATATATATTTTTACTTACTCAACAATATCCTTTATCGTTTAAATGAAAAGAATTGATAAAAATAACTGGCTTATTTCAGCATTTTAATTTAAGTAGTTGGTCTAAGAATAACTCATACTGTGGTTAGCTTTGAGAAAAATGTAATCTTCATAGCGTATTTAATAAAATTGTACCACTGTAGCACTGTCCTCCCATTGTTCATCGATTTGCTCTAGCGGGCACCAGTAATATCTCACAACAAATTGTGAGACTTCTTGTTACTGTTTTTGGCATATCGAATACATCACGGGTAGCTTGCCAGGCTCTGCCGTGCAGGCAAGATACTCTTAGTAGCTTGCTGGGCTCTCTGAGAGGGACGGAGGAATCAAACTCAGATCGGCTGTGTGCAAGGCCCTACCTGCTGTGCTTTGGCTCCAGCTCCAATAAAATTGTACTACTAAGAAATTATTAAATTCAGAGTGTCTTTTGTGGTTAGGTGTTACTTTATATGTCCTAAAAATAGTGAGAAGTGGTATTTGTCATCTGTGTAACCCTTGGAGAGTTGACATTTAAAAAAGAGGACAAACAAATGTTTGTAAGAGTAGTATTCATTATAATGGATAAAACAAATTTCTTAATTTTGTGAAGGAAAACTGATAGTTTCTATTTGTTTTTAATTTTGATAGATATTAACCACATGCATTTGATTTTTGAATATTATATAGGACAACATGTAGTATATTTGAATAATGCGGTATTTTAGGAAATTGGACATTCTGTGATTTAGTGCTACAGGGATTCAGAATACAAAGAATGGCTCAAAACTCACAGTCTTTCTGAGCTGTATTGCGTGTCCCAGGTAATCATTGTGTCCCTTTGGCATGGCACTGTGGTGTAATAAAATCAAAGAGACCTGCATTTAGATTCTGTCCTTAGCTACATGACCTTGACAAATGCGATTAACTAAGAACCTCTGTGTTCTTATTTGTTAACTGTCTATCATAGGGCCCTGCATAAGACAGTCCCTGGTGGGGAAGGTTCTACTTCTTTGGAATTAGCTAGTATGTTTGAAAGCATTTTGCATGAAGTTTACTATTTCCTGTGTTCTTAATAGCAGTTGATGCAAATAATAAATATTAAATTTATTAGTTTCTTAGTTTCCCTGTCAACTTCTCCCCACATCCTTACTATAACTGAGGACTTGTATAAACCAATACATTGTAATCTATTGGTTTGTTGGAGACTTTATACAGAAGTAGCAAACATAGGACACTTACACTTCTATAGAATGACAATTGCAGGTAATTTATTATCATGTTTTAGTAGAGGCCACATCTGGCCATGGTAGGGGTGCTGGCTCAGGGTTTTGATGTTCAGAGGCTATCAGGGCCATCCCAGGTGATGCTCAGAAGTCTACAGTGTCATGGATTGAATTTAGAGCCTGACCGTGGTGGGCACGTGTTCCAGATTATGAGCCATCTTCTTGCCAGCACTCTTAGGTGTTTAAAGAAAGATTTCCTTACTATTAAAGCTAATAGACTGGTTGAATTTCTCCTAGAAATGTCCATGGAAGTGCATCTCCTGGGCATCCTGACATGTGGTCTTTCAGGATACATCAACTGTTTTCTTCAAGTGACATGATGTTTGTTGGTTGTTGTGTGAAATAAGGCCTAGACAAACAAAATATATAAAGAAAGAAAAGCCATGGTCAAAAGCATTAGTAAAACCATACTACAGTGCCTCTTTTTCCATGTTCTTTAAATTGTGCAATAAATCTTATCCTGAGAGGTTGTAGTTCATCAGCCTTTGCATTATCCAACAATGGCCTGCTGGTTTATTCATATATTCAGCACATGTTTTTGAAGGATTTGTTTGTAAAGAGAAACAGGATGATATCAAGTCATTTTAGGTTGATGTGAGAAGATTGGGTTATATGATTTATAAAAAATGCTGTGTAGCTTGTGATTCCTAGCTACTGTGGATAACTCCAGTTTTTGTTTGCCAAAGGTGTTTTATTTGACTTAGGAATAACTGGGGAACTTGAGTGATAGTACAGTGACAGGGCTTTTGCCTTGCATGTGACCAAATTGGGTCCAATCCTTGTTAGTATACATGGTCCCTCAAGCCCCACCAGGAGTGATTCCTAAGCTCACTGGCAAGAAGGAGTAAGCACTGAACACTGTTGGGTGTGACGCACCCCCCCCAAAAAAAAACAGGAACAAAAAATACTTAAAATATATAGTCAGACTTTATTTGTTGTAAAACTTTATTCTTGGAGATATGATGAATAATAAAGAGCCAACATTTAAGTCATGTTATGTATAAGGCAAATTTTCTTTCAAGAGTAGGGATCTCTTGATCTACTTGAAGTACTCAAAAAAAAAAAACTATGTTGTATTTGTAACTCCACAAGAAAAAAATTTAAATGCAATTCATCATCTTTGTCCCATATCTCTAGCAGCTTGTGTGCCTGTCCCGGTGATACTACACTTCATAAAATATTTTCACAGAAGAATTACTACTTGTAGCAGCAGCCAATAATTTAAAAATTATCTACAGCTAAAAATTCTTGATAACATAACCAAAAAATATATTCAGTGATGATGAAAAAAACGTTCTCATTTTTCCTGCAAACCAGTTCTTATTGACTGATGAGATGCAAGTGCCTGCTAGGGTAGGGCCACACTTGTTCTTCTTGCTTCTAACCTCTGAATGCTGGAAGAGAGGCCATGCCCTGCTCTTTTCCAGAGGTGAGCAGTGAGCTTGAATACACAGAGACATTTCTTAGGTAATGCAGAGAGGGGTAAAATAGAAATATGGCCTCTTATTGCTCCTATGGCCTCCTGTCTGTTAAATGTTTTGGAGCGAGAGTGAAGGGTATATTAGTCTGATAGGACTGTCAAAACAAAGTGCCACAAACTAAGTGGTGTTAAACAGAACTTTTTTATGTCCCAGTTTTGGAATGAGAAGTCAAAAATCACTGTGTCAGCTGGGTTGTTGTTTTTCTTCTAAGGGCACTGAGGCTGGATCTACTGCAGGCCTCTCCCTTAGCTTCTCGGATGTTCTGTCAATCTCTGGCATTTTCTGGCTTTAGAAGAAGCACCTTGCTCTCTCAGTCTCTGTGAAATTCTCTTTTCTTCTCGACTCTGCTCTCATGCTCTTTTTATAGTCAGTGATCATATTGAATTAGGGCCCTCCTCGCTAATGACCTCCTTTGAATTTGATTACCCCTTTAAAGACACTGTCTCAAATTAGGGTCATATTTTGAGATGTTGAAAGGTTAGAATTTAAATATCTCTATTTGGGAGAGCCCAGTTCAACTCATAATGTGGTTTAAATGGCAAACTCCTCACAATTGCTTTCATCAATGTCGAGCAAGAGGAGTCATTGAGACATGTCTTTATTTTTTAATATTATTGTTTGATATTTGGAGTCTTACCTAAAAGTGCCCTGGGGCTATTTCTGTTTCTGTGCTCAGCGATTGCTCTCAATGGTGTTCAGAAGAACATGTGGTGTTGGAAATTGAACCCAGGTCTATATGCAAAGCCTGTGCACTCTAACATCGAAGTTGCACCATTAATCCCTCTGCAAACTTTTCAGCTTGTTTTATCAGTAGTAGTTCCAGGCTCTGTCAAATTCTTTGTCCTCTCAAAGACACACAGAGGGATAAGTAAATAACAAAGTAGATATAAACAAGCACAATTCAATATAATATGTTTGTAGGTCTGCAGTAGTTAGTTCACAATCCTCACTTGGCTTCAGAAGCTGGTGCGACTAGTTGTGTGGACCTTGTCCAGCTGCTTAATCTCTTTTAGCCTCAATTTTTCATCTGTCAACTGGAGATGCTAGAAATCAGTAATAATTTCCTCAAAGAGCATTTCATGAGAAAGAAATGAAGTAACTTCGGAAATTACCTGTGCCTGGTGTATAGTACCAGTGAACTTGATGATAGTAAGGAGGCAAGCGGAAAGGCCTGCAAGCCCTGTGGGTCCTGGGAAGGAGCATCTCCTAGAGCTGGGACATCACCTGGCTTATTACCTTGCAGCGTGGTTCACCTGTGTCCTCTACCTCCTCTGACTGAGCCCTCATTTCTGGACGTGTCAACCATTGTGTCTGGACATTTAATTTCAGCACTTGGCACCCAGCTGGATGTCATGCTCCTTTCTTCTCTTTCAAGTTTCATTTATTGTATTTTCAGAGCAGGGCTCATATTTTTGTCGTTAACGCAGATTATTGAAGGAAAGGAGGGAAACGTGTAAAGTCCAGAATTTGCTTAAGTTCCTCAAGTAATAAACACTAGTTAATAACTACTCTCTCTCCTCTCTCACCCCACCCCCCCGCCCAATTTGGTGTTTCTGCACTTGTGAATTTAAAGATGTAGGGTTTATTTTCACTAATGAAATCATACAAATGCCGTGTCTACACATTTTATAAGGGGAGTCAGAAAGCAGTACTCTTGTCATACTAGACTGTGAATGGGTAGAGTCAAATCCTACACATTTTTCCCGTTAGCATTTCCTTGGAAATGTGGAATGTGTTTGTGTGTGGCTTAGAGCTGTCCCTGTTGGTTGTAGATCATTATTAAACAACAAAGAGGGGGTTAAATCAAAAACATACATTGGCATACTTCGAAGGCATGCTAATGGAAGTTCAGAGTACCAAGCTACATTTTTATGACTGCTATATACATTTTTTATCAACTATATTTATTTTAAAGCCCTTTAAAGGCGACACAAAGTTTTTGACAACTTTGAAAGTATTTGACCATCATTGTAAAGAATCTCCTGCAAGGCTGTCTACCCTGAGTAGGAGTAAAGGAAGCTTCCAATGTAATAAGGGACATAAGGCACTAGGTTAAAGCTGTTTGGGGTAGATGGACTGATTCCCAATTGGGGGAATCCAAAGAGAAGTTTTTGTTTTCTTCTTTCAAAGGAAAAATGATTTTGACAAAGAAAATCAGATGAAGAAAGAGGGAATTCTAGGAAGGCATGGCAAATTCTAAAGGGAATTGACTGGTTTGATGAATAAAGTGTAGAGATGTTAAAACAGTTTCTCTGAGCTTGTAGCTCAGAATTAGCCAGTATGGGACTTAGACTCAGTGGGGAGGAAATAAAGAGGAACTGCTTAGAGCAGCCTCTGCAGTAGGTAGGCTATTTTCATAGTTGGATTAAGAGAAGAATGGAATAGTGATGGGGGAGAGTCTTAAAAGAAGTTCTGTCCTGTTCCTGTTTTGTTGCCTTGAGGAATCTAGACTGTAAAGGGAATTATGTTAACAGAACATGGAGTGATAGAAGTGTAGCGAGAATGAGAAAGTGTGTTTGGAAGATTGTAAAAATATTATCTCCTGGACCAGAGAGATAGTACTGCAAGTAAAGTGCTTGTTTTACCTGTGGTCAAGCTGGGTTCTAACCCTGGTACCCCGTATTTTTCTTGAAGGTGCCAGAAGTGATTCCTGATTACAGAGCCAGGAGTAAACCCTGAGCCCAACTGCATGTGGACAAAACAAACAAACAAACAAACAAAAGTTAAACATCAGGATTTGGTGAAGGGTAGAATATGGGAGGGAATTGAAGATAGCTTTGATACTTTGATCTAGGCCATCTCTGAAGACTGGGCACAATTATCAGATGGAAGAAATATAAGAAGGTGAAAACATTTTTTTAATGCAGCATAAAATTTATATTTAATTTCTATATCTGTAAAAAACTTAAGCAAATTTTAATGTAGACAGAAGTCACAACTGTTGATAAGGTTCTTAAGTTGAAATTATTAGATAACAAAGCTCTACTATTCAAGTCAATAAATCTATAAAATTATTTTTATGTGAAAATTGTTATAGCTCATCACAAGATTCTTAAGTCTTTGTCTAAGGATTTATTAACCCGTTTGTTGCTAGTAGAGTCTTCTGTGTTATTGCTTTTGTTGAGAGTAGTTGGCTCCTATACTACTTTCCCATATAATTTGGTGCAATCTTAGTGAAATTTCAATATTGAGGAATTGGGAGGTGTCACATATCATCTGGGCCAGTGAGTTGATATGGAGGCAAGTGTGGGAAATGGGCATGGCTGCCAGCCCTTCTAGAAGTATGGGGGCTCGGGCGACACCACCCACCGAACTGCCCACCCAACTCTGAGGAGACCCCAGAGTTCTTGCCTGAGCACCAGGGTACCTGAAATTATTTGCAGTTTGGCTTTTCTGCAGAGAATATTTGTGAAGCAGTAGAGTTGAGTCTTCGGCATGACTGTAGAGGTGGAATGTGGGTACAGCTGCCGGGGCTTTGGTACGGAAGGTACTTGACCTGCCTGGCTCTCAGGGGTGCTCTGGAGTTTTCAGCCTTGGGGACTGAAAATGTTACCATAGCTCAGATAGAGAAGGGGGCACCAAGTGAAGGGTGTTGGGAAGATCTGCCCAGGATGAGAGACACATGCTGAAAGTAGACTGTAGACCGAACATGACTGCCACTCAATTCCTCTTTTGCAAACCACAGCACCCAAAAGGAGAGAGAACAAAAGGGAATGCCCTGCTACAGAGGCAGGTTGGGATGGGGGGATGTGGGGTGAGAGGGATACCGGGATTAGTGGTGGTGGAGAATGGGCACTGGTGGAGGGATAGGTACTCGATCATTGTATAAGTGAAATCCAAGCACAAAAATTTGTAAGTCTACAACTGTACCTCATGGTGTTTCACTAATAAAAATTAAAAAAAAAAAAGAAAAAATGTTGCCATACATTTTAACTGCTTGGCAAATGTCTCCTGGGAATGTTAATTGGGACAGAATTAGTAGAACAGAGCCAGTGAGTCAACATGTGGGAGGCTGTGGAAGCCGGTGAAAATTTTTTGAATATGTTGATTTTGTCAGTATCACACATGTATCATTTCTATAGATACCCCTTTCCACTTGGAAATATTAAAAAAAAAAAGCAGAAACTTGGTTGGTGAATCAGATGTTGGATCCGAGATAATAAAGTTACTAGGGGTGGTTGATATTTAAAAAAAATAATGAGAGTTAAGAATTTAGGGATCAAAGGGAGAAGTAGAAAGACTTTCTAAGAGTAAAAAGAGGAGGGTAACATCTTTCAATAGTAAAGGGGACTTTTCTGAATAAATGTAGTTTTGGTAGCACTAATGTTTGTGTGAGAACAAGAAGCTTAGCTGCCTTTTAGGAATAGTTTTGACATGTGGAGAGAATGCCAGATCCAAGTATTTGGATTTAAGAAGCTGGCACTTGTTGGGAGCATTGGAAGTAGCTCAAAGGGCTAGAGTACATGACACATTTGGAAGTTCTGAGTTTTACACTCCCTATCCCCCTCCTTGCTACCATCAGTGTCAGATTGTTTCTTGAGCACCACAAAGTGTGTTCCCCCAAACCGAAAGAAACAAAAGGGCAGCAATTTTTAAGATAAAGCACTGCTCACATTGATTTCTGCCCTTTCCACTCCCTGGAATAGTTCTAGAATGCATTTGGAAAATGTTGATAAGTTATTTCTGTTACTACAAAAGTAAATTTCTGAATTATTTTTACTGAGTTTTATAAGTTAGGACTGCTACTTCTTTACAATGGGGAATTTTTATAAAGATGAATCTGTGATATTTTTTTTTCTTATTGGTGCTGATGGGGGCCTCCCAGGCAGTGCTCAGGAGGCCTGGGGCCACACCCTTCTGTTCTTGGCCAACTCCATGGGTGGTTTAATGGGAGGTCCTGTGGATGTGGAGCCTTGGGATGCAGAGGCCACCCTGGTAGAGGGCGAGAGCCTCCCGGACGGCATCCTGTGATATTTCATGGGGTCAGTTGTGTGCAAAGCATGTGCCCCAACCCCTTTCCTCTCTCTCTCTCACTCTCTCTCTCTGAGCCCTACACATATTTATAACACTAAACATCAGACTTGTCTAGAATCTAATACGTGCATAATATTTGTTTTGATTCTTCTTTTAGTCCTAGAAATATTCTTTAGAAGAAGCTCTTTAGATGCCTTTTAGATCGAATGATAATAATTTAAAAAGTAAATTGTTAATTTTGAGTCATAACTGTACTGAGGCTTTGTTTTCCAGAATTGTTTTTTTAAGTTGAGCTCAGTTTTTATGAGATATCCTACATTTGAAGATAGTGGTAGTTGGCATTCTTAAAATAGAGGTGTCAGCTAGATCAGCAATGGGGTTTCTGTGGAAAAACAGGCAATTTCTCTTTGCTATGTTTGATTTTCTACATTGTTCTCTTAGTTCTTGTCCTACATCACTGTCAGCAATGATGCTATATGGGAGTAAAATAATTTCTCCAAATCTTTGTTGAGGGTGAATTTTGTGCTTCTTTGGGGGAGAGAAATGCATGTTAAAGTTTGCCATATGGAGTTTTGTGAAGGTTACAGACAACTGCACAGGTAAAATTCAGTCATCATTGAATCTGAACACAGTGCTGTGGGAACATCTAATGCAAATGTGGGAAAAAAAGAGGAAATTGGAATTCTTATGTTGTGCAGTTTAGTTAAACATTGTCAGATGGCATAACCTAAATGATTCATAAATGATAAAGGATCCTGAAAATTATTTTTCCTTTTCAATTTTTGTCAACTCTGACATCATTTTTCTTAAAAGAAATGACTGACTCAGTTATGCAAATAGAGTAACAGTTAAAATATTTAAGTCAAATAATTAGAAGTATTATTTTCCATGACAGCAACTCTTAAATTCCTTTTCAACTTGCCCACACCTAAAAAGGTCAAATAACTATACAAATAATAGCATTTGGTATTTCTATTTATTTTATCCCAGGTATTAGGCATTTCTATTTGTTTTCTTTTCCCAGGGGAGTAGAGTAGGTAGCCCGTGTGTTATACTATCTTAGGAAATTTCCCAGTGGATCCATGACACCTCTCGTAGAACCCCGTGCAGTTCAAAACAGGCACTTGATTGGTATGATTAATAGAAAGATTGTTTGAAACAAATTAAAAGCAGGAGTATAGATTTTCAAATTCTAAGTAATTAGCAGGAATCTTCAGAAACATTTTAGGATGTAAATGTGCTGGTTCACTCACTGTATGATTTTCAAACCTATGAACAGTCACTGTAGGAAATGAGTGTGTTCATTGTCAAATGATTTTTTTTCTATAAAAAGACTGATCTAGGCTTCCTTTAATTAGGTAGTTTACCCAGTGCATTTAAGTGTTAGTTTCCAGGCCATTAGCTCCTTGACAGAAAGCTGAAGGGGCAGAGAAGCTTAAACCAGAATCTTAGGAACAAGCCTCCAAATTGTAGTGTTTATAATAGAGCAGAGAGAAGGATAACTAGTTTCCTTTGGTCCGGTGGTAATTGCTAGGGAAATATTTCATTTTTATACTGCATGTGTATGTCACGTTTATAAGATAAAGTAGATAGGACAGTGTAAGAGCATCTGTGACCCAGTACACCAAAGGTAGACTTGATGTGCCGGAAGGGCAGTCTGTGAGTCAGTGCATACTTCTGTGACTGATGTTAATAATATTCCATAAATCTGTTCTAAGACCTTAGATCAATTATGCATGACCTCCAAACGTGTGGCCAGATTGAATGAAGGCACCATGTAACGGCATCACATGAGGCAAAATACACTGTACTGAAACAACTAATATAAAATATCCCGACTAATTTATTCTGGGATAGTATAAAGAGACCGGTAACATAATATTGGTGCAATAGGTGATAAATCATTCTCGTGCAAAGGAGATTAAATTCAAATCTAGGCTGGAGAGCAATTGTTTGCATTAAAGAGATTATGTGAGTAAAAGAAAATAAATTATAGATGGACAATTAAAATCAGAAATAATCACCTTCTGTATGTAGCTATCAGATAGTTATTTTCCTTCTCTTACAGTGAACTCTAAGACATTTCAAGTCATTTTTGAGACAGTTTACCAAAGACTGGAATAACATTCAATTAAATGTAGAAGAAGATGTCTCTAAGTTCAATCTTTAAATAACAAGTTCATGGCTCTTTTTCTAAGAATTAAAAGCAATTAGTATAATTGCTATTAGCATAACATCAACTTAAATTTGAGGTACTAACTGAATTATCTAAGAAACAAGACTTGCCACAGAGGCAGGGTGGGATGGGGGGTTGGGGGATGGAAGGGATACTGGGATCCATGGTGGTGGAAAGTGGGTACTGCTGGAGGGATGGGTACTTGATCATTGTATAATTGAAACCCAAGCACAAAAACTTGTAAGTCTACAACTGTACCTCAGGGTATTTCACTAATAAAAATTTAAAAAAAAAACAGCCCCCCAAAACAAGACTTTTGGGGGAGAAATGTTTCAGAAAAAGAAGTTAATGGCAACATAATTAGTGGACATGCATCCTTTAAAAATTGAATTCCCTCATATCTTTTGATATGGTTGCTTGAAAATTCATTGGCAATATAATTTCTTTGGAATAAGGTAAAGACTGTGGAGAAATAGCGTAAAGGTTTGAATTGTATGCTTGGCATGCCCAAGTTCTGGGTTTGATCACCAGAACCTCGGGGTTCCCTAAGCATTGCTGGAAATCCTGGTGATCCCCGGGATTGCAGGGTCCACATCCCCAGGAACCTCTCAGGGGACCCAGACCCCCAAACATAAATACAAATTCACATATACTACATTAATATAATAATTATAACAAAATCACTTCTATTGTTTTATTACTTGTCCTTTTAAAAGCTCATTTATGTGGACCTTGAAGAGAAGCAGTGAAATGTTGCGTGATAGAGGCCTGGAGCTAGGAGAAGTCCCCACCCTTCCCCCTCAAAGCACTGCTGAGCGTGGCCCCAAAACAAAACCAAAAAAAAAAATAAGTCACCTTTAGGGTGTTTGCCTTGCATGCAGCCAACCCGGATTCAGTTCCTCCATCCCTCTCAGAGAGCCTAGCAAGCTACCAAGAGTATCTTGCTCGCAAGGCAGAGCCTGGCTAGCTCTCTGTGGCATATTCAATATGCCAAAAACAGTAACAAGTCTCACAATGGAGACATTACTGGTGCCCTCTCAAGCAAATCCATAAACAGCAGGACAACAGTGCTACAGTCATGTATGTTTTATCTTTTAACTTATCTAGTAAAAATGAGTTTTCGCTATCCATGTATCACTGTATCACTGTTGTCCCATTGTACATCGATTTACTTGAGTGGGCACCAGTAACATCTCCATTCATCCCAGCCCTGAGATTTTAGCAGCCTCTCCTAACATGTATCCATATATATGTAATTAAATAGAACTGATCAAATAAATCAGTTATCAAACATTGTACACTATCACATATTTTTCTAGAGAGCTCGGCAAGCTACGGAGAGTATCTCGCCCACATGGCAGAGCCTGGGAAGCTCCCCATGAGGTATTCGATTTGCCCAACACAGTAACAACAAGTCTCACAAGTGGAGACGTTACTGGGTCCGCTTGAGCAAATCGATGAACAACGGGAGGACAGTGCAGTGCGGTACAGTTGTTATTCAGGTACTTTTGATGATTCTCTCTGCCAGGAGGCCCTCTCTAATTCCTGAAGGCCAAACTTATATTTAGATGACTGGTATTTGCTGCATCTCAAATGCTGTTCACATTCATATTTTGGCACAGTTCTTATCTCTTTTGCCCCATTAATATATTGAGCTTCTAAAAACGGAGTTTGGAATGTGTTTTTAGTTTTATCACAAAACACAAAAAATTTTTCTTTTTTGTCAAATTTGTTACTGTTTTGTGTGTGGTGCCTGAAATGAGACCCATGGGCTCATGTAGGAGGCAGATGCACTACCATTGAGCCGCTTCCCCTGCCCAGTTATTGAATACTTTCAATAAAAATAGAACAGTATTTCGGTTCAGTTTCAACTCAGGGTAAGGAAAAAAGATGCTTTACATCTTATTATAATTCTGCCAGTGTTTAGAACTAGTAAATAAAGTCACTCAGGTAATAAAAGATATTGCAGTTAGTCACAAGTAATATTTTTTGGAAAAAGGAAGAATGTTGTTCAAATCCAGTTCAATAGATTTTCCTGGAGAATATGCTCAGTACCTCAATAGGTACTTTACTAGATAAACAAAAAGCTCCACATCTTATTTTTAATGTCATTATACTCTGATTGGGAAGAGATTCATGGTATATTGTATAGCTATGTTACAAAGGGGAGTAAAATAAGTGCAGCAAACTTCCTGATTCCAGTAGAAAAAAGAATGATTAAATCGCCTCAGTGCAGTTTCGCTGGGTTTAAGGAGAAATTTTCATTGGAACTCATTTTAAAGAATGCAATTTATGGAGGAGAAATAGACATCATGGGATGGCGCCACAAAATGAAACTAAGCACAGAAATTATATAAAACTACAGCATATAAATGTGGCTGGAAGTAATTTTTTTTTAGTTTCTTTTGGGGGCGCACCCACTGGTGCTCAGGGGCTGCTCAAGGCACTGTGAATGACCAGTGACTGGGATCTCCAAGCTGGCTCAGAACGAGACTGGACCTCCTCCCCACAGCTCCCCAGTTTTCCAGTAGCTTGGCAGTCACACCCTCAAACTGTCTCCAGCGCCATTTAATCTCATCAACGGCCAAGATCCAGTGACTATGAACTAAAGCTCCCAGAACATACATACATGTAATCACTTATACAAGGGCTTAAATGGCTTCAGGGTGAAATACAACAATCTTCACACACTTGCCTTTTATGGTGGTATGCAGGTGCATGGTGGTGGGATTGGTGTTTGAATATTATCTATAATGAGCTATTGTGAATAACTGGAGCGATAGCACAGTGGTAGGGCGTTCGCCTTACAAGCGGCCAACGTGGCCGACCCGAGTTCGATTCCTTCGCCCCTCTCGGAGAGCCCGGCAAGCTACTGAGAGTATTTGATATGCCAAACACAGTAACAACTTTATAAAAATAAAATAAAATAAAAAAAAATTAAAAAAGAAGGTACTGTGGTCGTGGAGGTGACTTCTGGTAGTGCTTGGAGGACTGTGTGGTTTCAGGGATCAAAGCTGGCATTTTGTGTGAGAATCATATGCCAAGCCTATTGAGCTGTCTACTTAAGTAGATATCTTTAAAGTGGGTTTTCTTTTTGTTTGCTTGTTTTTTGGTCATTGTCTTTATATGGGGCTATACTTAGAGGTGATTGTGGTGGTGCATGTGTGGTTCTAGAGGCAGAACTCAGGACCCTGTTCATGCAAGACATAGTTTGTAACATTTGAGCCACCCCAAATTAATCAAATTAATACTGTTACTTTAAGATTTTCTTGCAGACAGTTCTTAGCATTTTCCCCTATTTGTTTAATCTACAATGTGGGCAGAGATGGGGGTTGGAATGGGAGGGGACTGACTACTCTCTGACTCTCAGGCCCTACTACTGTTGAAATGCTTGTGTTTTTTTTATATAATTTATTTATTTATTGAATCACTGTGGGAAAAGTTACAGAGCTTTCAGGTTTAGGTCTCAGTCATGTAAATATCAAACACATTTCCCTTTACCAACATTTTTTACCGCGAACCCCAATAGAACCCCACCTCCCACCCCTCCCAATTCCTGTGAGACAGATGAGTTCTAGTTAACACTCTATCCACTTTGACTAGATTCATTGTTTCGATAAAAGATGCACCATTATTATTTGGAATTTACGACACCCCCCCAAATCAGACATGCTGAAAAAGTGTTGTGAAATGATTTGCTTTCTACAGCTGGGTTTTAAGAATTAAATGATGTCGCGCGGCCGCGATAGCGGTTTTGGATTTCTGCTATTTTACTTATTAACCCTGGAAGTATTTCTATTAAAAGTTAGATAGTTAAGAGATTGGTTTCTGTGCTCTGGAGTCGTGGCCGTGCCGGAGAACCGCTCGTGGGGGGCAACTGGTGACCTCAGTAGGGCGTGAAGGACAGACCGGAACGGCCCCCTTCCCATGAGGTCCCTGCCGCCCCCACCCCCGGCTCAAACCTGCTGTCCACAAGGCTCCCATGCGGCCGCCATCTTTCTTTCCAGAGAGGAGAGGGCGAATGGGGCAACACCCTTTCCCCTCCGGGCAGGCATGATGGCACGGTTTAACACATAGTCCATTTGCTCTTCTGCTCCAAGAGGCTGGTTTTCTGCGCTAAGTCCTTGTGCTTCTCAAAATGCTTGTTTTTAAAGTGTAGATCTGCTTGATGTTTCACATATTTCCAGATTATTTTAGGAAACCCAGTTTGTAACTCTTATATTGGAAACAATTTGCATACCTTATTTGAATGAACTATTCAATATGGAAAATAGGGTATAAAATTAGATCCTTATTATAGGTAAATTTAGTGTATTTTGCTGAGATTTATAATTTTCTATAGAATATTCTGTTTTATAAGATATTTTAACGTCTGAAATTTGGAAGACTGTTAGTGCTTTGTTTTTTTATTATTTTTATTATTGCTCTTTATTTTTTTTTACCCAGTAACTATCATTGCTTACATTCTAGCTGAACCATGAGCAAATTAAGATTTTTAAAAAATTGCCTTTAATAGCCATTGTGCATGATTTAAAATGCATCTCTCTATAAGTCATTGGATAGCAAAACATGATTCCTGAACCCGAAGCTCTTTGGGAATTAAAACTGATCTCATTGGAAGTAGGGAATTGCTTTAAAATAATGACCACAGTGAAAATCTGCATGAAGCTCAGATGACCTATTTAGTAAAATGTCAACATATTTACTAATTGCCTTGAATGGAAAATATATTAACAATGACATCAAGTTGACTCTCAATATATTAAATGGAATTTTATTAATCTAATAGGTAAAGGTAAAAGGTAAAGGTAAAGGCCCTCCCAGTGTTCGTCGATTTGCTCGAGCGGGCCCAGTAACGTCTCCATTGGAGACTTTGTTGTTACTGTGTCTGGCATATCGAATACTCTCAGTAGCTTGTCGGGCTCTCTGAGAGGGGCGGAGGAATCTAACTCGGGTCGGCCATGTTGGCCGCTTGTAAGGCGAATGCCTTACCACTGTGCTATCGCGCCAGCCCAAAAGATGTTGAAACCGAAAGATGGTGAACTATGCCTGGGCAGGGCGAAGCCAGAGGAAACTCTGGTGGAGGTCCGTAGCGGTCCTGATGTGCAAATTGGTCGTCCGACCTGGGTATAGGGGCGAAAGACTAATCGAACCATCTAGTAGCTGATTCCCTCTGAAGTTTCCCTCAGGATAGCTGGCGCTCTCGAGGGACCACCCCCGCAGTTTTATCTGGTAAAGCGAATGATTAGAGGTCTTGGGGCCGAAACGATCTCAACCTATTCTCAAACTTTAAATGGGTAAGAAGCCCGGCTCGCTGGCATGGAGCCGGGCGTGGAATGCGAGTGCCTAGTGGGCCACTTTTGGTAAGCAGAACTGGCGCTGCGGGATGAACTGAACGCCGGGTTAAGGTGCCCAATGCCGACGCTCATCAATCTAATAGGTAGGATATTTATATATTTTTTTCTTTTTTGATTCATACCCAGCGGGGCTCAGGGGTTACTCCTGGCTTTGCACTCAGAAATTACTCCTTGCGGTGCTCAGGGGACCATATGGGATGCTGGGAATCGAACCCAGGTCAGCCACATGCAAAGCAGATGCCCCATCCACTGTGCTATCTCTCCAGTCCTGGATATCTATATCTTATGTAATAGCTATGTCTAAGAGAGATAATAAAGAATCTTGGCGGCTGTCTTTTATATATATTATAGATTGTATATATTATAAAATGGTCTCTAGGCATACTTAAATCAATGATCAAACACATTAGATTATAAATCCTTGAATGATTTTGTCTGTGTCCATTCCTCACTTTCTCTTAACTTTTCTGTTTATTTTATAGAAATACATGAACCTTTATAAAATTTTCATAATTATCAAACACAGTAGATTATAAATCCTTAAATGACTTTGTCTCATTCTGTTCCTCCCTTCTTTGCTTTCTCTTAACTTTTCTGTTTATTTTATAGAAATTACATAAACATTTATAAAACCTTCATAATTATGTTGGCTTTTTATTGGGTGGGGGACTCTTATGGGCCTCCCAAGCAGTGCTCAGGACTTGAATCTTCTTTTGGTGATACTAGGCCAACCAGTCAGCAGCTCTATGCCCAGCTCCTCATGCTTGTTGCTTAGACTGAGGGTACTGGTGACCAGCAAGGCAATGCCAGAAGTACTAAGTATTTGGATGCCCACAGTCATACATGGTGGTGCTTGTGAGGGTCATGTGGCATTGTGGTATGAGCTTGCAACCGAGTATGTGCCAGGTATGCACCCTTGATCCTTGCATTCCTGGATCCCACTTGATCTTGCTATATGATCATTTTTATATGGTGTTGAATTTACCTTGTAAGAGTTTATTGAAGAATTTTGTGTCAACGTTCATCTGGGTATTGGTCTCTAATTTTCGTTTTTAGTTAAAGCTCTGCCTGCGTTGATAATATGGCAACGTTGGCTTTGCAGACGCTATTAAGAAAGGTTTCTCTTTCTTCAATATTTTAGAAGAACTTGAGGAGTACTTGTTGTAAATATTCTTTGTAGAATTGATAGAACACAATCGTGAATTGTCTCAACCTACACTTTTATTCTTGGGATTACTTGTTTGTTTTGGGTCATACCTGGAAGCGCTCAGGGACTACTTCCAACACTTTCCTTGGAAGTTATTGCTGATTGTGTTTGAGGAAGCATGTGGTACTAGGGATTGAACCACTGGTGGCCACATGCGAGGCAAGTACCTTAACCGCTGAACCCTCTCTGGCTCTCCTTGGGAGATTTTTACCTGTTTCAGTTTTTGAAAAACATTCAAAGATTTTTTTATGTGTCTTTACATTAAAGCTTTACAAATTGAAAATTGAGTTTCAGGCATGCAGTATTAAGCACCAACCCCACCACCAGTGTGATCTTTCCTCCACCAATATTTCCAGGTTCCCTCCCACTCCTCACCCTGCCTCTTTGACAGGTACAATTTTAAATTTAGTTATTGTAATTTGAGTGCTTACAGTGTTCTTGGTACTATGGTTTAGAGACATACACAAACCTTACCTTTACACCACTGCTGTGTTTGGGGGCCCCTGGTCCCTACCCCTGTTTTTCTCTATCTTCGTTTTCCTCTTAAATATCAGTCTCTTCAAGTTTTCTACTCCCACCTTTCCCCCAGCCCAACATAATTCAATATTGGGAGGTTGTATGATTCTAGCAATTCATGTGTTTCATCTAGGTTCTCCAGTATAGTAGCTGAGAGTTGTTCTTAGTAATATCTTATGACATTTTGTATTTTGAAGGCATTTGTTGCAGCAGTTTCTCCCCTTTATTCTTTGGTCTAATTTATTTGGGTATTCCCTCTTTTTTTTTTTCTTTTTTGCCCTGTGAGTCCAGCTAAGTGGCCTGTAAATCTTATATTTATTTAAAAAAAAAAAGAAAAAGACAGTTTCTGGTTTCATTTACCCTTTGTATTGCTTTCTTGATTTATGCTCTCACTTTTGTTATTTCCTTCCTTCTACTGTTTCTTTTTGGGTTCTTTTGGGTTCATATTGTTTCTTTCCTAGCTTCTTAAGTTGTGAGTTTAAGTTATTATTTTGACTTTTTTCCTATTTGCTGATGTCAGCCTTTCTGTAATCTCTTCAGTCAGTATTGCTTTTGCTCTGTCCCATCGGTTCTGCGAATCTGTAAGGCTTCATTTTAAGTCTGCTTGTTAACTTCATGCCTGTTGTTTCATTCATTTATATAATTTAAAATACTATGTTGGGATTGGAGAGATAGTACAGTGGGAAGGGTGCTGACCTTGCGTGCAGCTGATTTGGGTTTGATTTTGGCACTATATATTGTGCTCTCCCAAGTTTGCCAGGAGTGATCCCTGAGTTCAGAGTTAGGAGTAAGTACTGAGCATCACTGGATGTGGGCCAGAAACCAAATTCAACAACAACAAAAAAACCAAAACAAAACTAAACAGAACCACCTAAAGTACTTATGTATTGAGGTATTATATACCAGATATTCTAGTAAGTACTTGAAAATCATGATGTTCAATGCATAATAATGAACTTTAATTTTTTTTTGTGTCACCTTGCATACTTTTAACATTAGTTGCAATGGGAGTGATAATGAAAGAGGAATAGGGTTTTGGGGTGGTTGGCAGTCAGAGTAACATGGGGGCAAAAGAAAGAACAGGATGATAAATATGATAGCCAGAGTACTTAGTAGGTCTTGATGCATTTAGCCCTGATAGCAACCCCCAGGAATAATCCTGGACCATCACCAGATGTGGCCCAACTTACCCCCCAAATATAATACTTAAGTTACAGGTGCTTCCCTCCCCTCTCCTCTCCTCTTCTCCCCTCCCCTATCCCCTCCCCTATCCCCTCCCCTCCCCTCCCCTCCCCTCCTCTCCTCACCCCTCCCCTCTCCCACACCTCCCCCCTCCCCTCCCCTCCCCTTCTCTTTCCCTCCCCTCCCCTTCTCTTCTCCTTTCCTCCCCTCCCCTTCTCCTTCCCTCCCCCTCCCCTTCCCTCTCCTTCCCTTCTCCTCCCTTCCCCTCCTCTCCTCTCCCCTTCCCTCCCCTTCCCTTTCCCTCCTTCCCCTCCTCCTCTATTTCCCTTCCCACCCTTTCTTTTCCTCTCTCTTTTTTACGCCTTCCCTTCCCTCCCCTCCCTTCTCCTCCCCTCTCCTCCCCTCCCCTCCCTTTCTTTTCTAGTACACCTGGTGGTGCTCAAGGCTTACTCCTGGCTTAGTGGTCAGGGGACCATATGCAATGCTGGGGTTCAAATTCAGGCTAGCACCTTAACCCCTGTACTATCTCTCCAGCCCCAAGGCTTTCCTCTGTAGCATGAATCACAAAATCTTCTTTAATGTAATTGGTCTTTGAGGGAGAAATTTCTTGTAGAGAAACTGTCACAAGATAAAAGTACTGATGTGGGAAAGGACACTGCATTCAGTGGTAGCTTTGTTTATGTAATTTGCTACATTGGCAGCTTGAAGAATATAAGGCAGGGAAAAAAAACTACTGGAGATGATGTGTTGTGGGCTCTACATGTCAAAATATGTGAATTTCTTGGTAAGTAATAAGAAATTACTTATGGGTTTTGCGCAGGGAAGAGACATAGCAATTTCTTAGAATTACTTCCTTGCTTGCTGTATTTAGAGAGAATTAGAAAGAAAGATAGCGGAAAAAAAAAAAAGCAAAACAAATTAGTGGCTTCTCCAGTAATCAAAACGTAATGAAATCCAGAATAACCACTTTTTTGTAGAAGTAACAGATACAGAGGACAGGATAGTTTGAAACCAAATGAGTGGTGGAGAAAGCAAGAAACTTAAAATGAAGATGCTGCTAACAGAAATTGTCAGGTGTGATTGGGAGCTTTAAAAAAAAAAAGAAAAAAGATAGGGAGCAGTTGACCTTTAAAACCGTGAGTTTGAGTGTTGCTGTGAAATCCAGATGGAAATGTTTAATAGGCAGTCTAAGAATCAGTGATATGGAAGAAAAGATAAAACTTGTAGATGTGAGCCACATTTAGCTGTAAAAGTGTAAGTATAAAACATAGTGCGAGTTCATGAGGCAGTGCCATGGCATTGCAGTTGTTGCTTCTAAGCATGTGGGGTGGAATCTGGGGTTTTCTGAAAGCATTTTGTGATCAGATACCAGTCTGGGTTTTTTTTCTCAAGCACTTTGTATACAATTTCAGTGTTTCATGCATGCATTGGGGTTTTTTGAATGCATTATGTGATCAGATACAACTTTGGTGACTTTTTTTCAAAAGGATTTTGCATCCAGCTTCATGCATGCATTTCCTGATTTTTTATGCTTTCTTTCATGAGTAGCCTTAGCCTCAGACATTTCACTATTATATTTCAATGCTTTTATCTTTGTCGGTTTCAGATTTACTTTAAAGTTAAGCAAACAGATCTTTGCAATATTTTCATTCCTTTCATGACTTGGCTTAAATTCTGCTTGGTTATTTATTTCTGAGTTCTTTATGTTATCTGTAATTTCTACCTTTTTTCCTGATTGCATAGTCTATTTTTTTTCTTTTACTTTCATAAATAATATTATTTAGGTAATATGGCTGCAATAGTAATAATGTTAACGTGATTAGTGTGCAACCTTACTGTACCTCAACTACCAATTGCCAAAGACCCTCTACCATGATTCTTATGCCACTCCTTAGTTTATTAGTTTATTAGTTTCTTCCCCAGTTTCCCCCTTCCTCAAACATTAGTTCTCTTGTGTAAGTCGAAAGATTTTTTTTTTGTGCTTATTTTGGGGCCATGTCTGGTGGTACTTAGAGGCTACTTTCAGTTCTTGCTCTGTAATTTCTCTTGACAGTGCTCTTGGGAATGTGCAGTGCCTAGGATTGAGCTGGGACCTCCTAATTACACAGTAGACACTCAACCTTTTGAGCTATTTTTCTGACTTCCAAGGGCTGGTTTTATGGGATACCATTCATTTAATTGCTTTATTTAGTGTATAACTGAGATCATCTCATATTTGTTCTTCCTCCAAGTCATTTTGCTTAACATGTTGCTCGCTGTAGCAAAAAGGCAGGAATCTCTCATTTTTTACTGATGACTTATCATAGTTGGCGTAGTATGGCCCATAATCTTAGGCTGATCTAATTTCATTGAGCTTGCTGCAAAGCACTGCAGTTTATCTCTTTTGCAGAATGTAACTTAATTTATTTTGTTTTTTAGAGGTTTCTTTGGGATTTCCTGTGTGGTCCCAAGATTCTTAGAAATTCATGACCTAACATGTCTCTTGCAACTAATCAAATTTGTACTGTTAGTGGTATGACTATAATATTTGACAGTATTTAAAATCATTCCTTTAAAGCACCATGCTTTTGATTATAAGTATTTCAAAGAAACAAATGATTTTTTTCCTTGGTGTTTGATATGATCTTATATTTAGTGTTTGATGAAAAAATGTAGTTTCTCTGACATTTGGGGTTAGGAAATAAAAGTCTGTTTTCTTTGAATTTTAAAAGATTATAGTAGTGATTTCCAATATATTAACTATTTTAATACGTAGTTCCATTATAGAAAATCTCCCTTTCAAGTTTCATTGGTGTTTGTTACTGTTCTGCTGAATATAAGTGAATTTTTGATTACTGTGTTTCATGAAAAAGCTGAAATGAAAGTTTGTAGACTAAAACAATTAACTATACAGTGAAGGTGTGACCCAGCAAGTTTGAGAATCCAATATGTTTCAGATTGTGAAGTTGAATCACTCTGAAAGATAATTCTGTCCATTTTCAGAAGAGAGTAATGGACTTCATTAACTTCCATTAACAGGATGATTCTTCATTGAGCAGAGTTGAGGGTTGAGAGGAAGTGGTTTAGTCTGAGAAAATCTTTCCCTCCCTTTTTTTGCTAAGGATTCTGAAAACACATACTGGCTTTACAGTTTGCATGTAGAATGTGCTCATATTTGCATTTCTTTAACCATAATGCTCTTTGTAGCAGGTATGTGTCAGATAACTGTTTATTAGTGCATGATTGAACTTATTTTTTTAAAAAGGAGTTTGTATGCTTAAAAATTTTTGTTGACTCGAATATGCTAGCTATTCTTACTCTAATTCTTCATTTTAGCAATGAATACTTAAGTTTTCCATTTAAAAAACATTGAATAAACCACAGGACATTAAGAAACTATAAATCATTTCACAATGACCAACCATAGCAGTAGCTAGTGAAATTAAGCTTCACTCATGTGGGGATATGATTTTAAAATTGAAACAGATTTACCTGGGATACATGTGCAATTAAACTAAGGCCTGAGAACCAGGGGCTACTATTTATTAATTTATTAATTACACCTTAAAGGACTGGAGCGATAGCACAGCGGGTAAGGCATTTGCCTTGCCCACTGCTGACCTGGCCGACCCAGGATTCCTCTGCCCCTCTCAGAGAGCCCAGCAAGCTACCAAGAGTGTCTCTCCTGGAGGGCAGAGCCAGGCAAGCTGCCCATGATGTATTTGATATGCCAAACACAGCAACAAGTGTCACAATGAAGACCTTGCTGGGCTGCTCAAGCAAATCGATGAACAACAGGAGGGCAGTGACAGTGACACCTTAAAAATATTTTTTAAATTGAATCACAGTGAGATACAATTAAAAGATTGTTCATGATTGGTTGTTCATGTTCAGTTGTTTAATGTCCAACACCCATTTGTTTGTCATCAGTGCACATTTACCATCACTGATGTCCCCAGTTTCCTTCCCCCCCTCCCCCACCTGCCTCTGTGGCAGGCTCTCTTTCTCTCCCTCCCTCATTCCCTCCCTCCCTCTCCCCTCTCTCTCCCTCTCTTTTCTTTTGGACATTATGATTGTAATACAGATGCTGTTGTCATGTACATTTCCCACCACCAATGTCACCTGTTATCCTCCTGCTGTACCCTCTACCCCATGCCAGGTATCTCTCTCTCTCTCTCTCTCTCTCTCTCTCTCTCTCTCTCTCTCCTCTCTCCTCTTGAGCATTATGGTCTGCAATATAGATACTGAAAGGCTATCATTTATTTCCATTTACCTACTTTCAACATCAGTTATTGTTTAGAGTGATAATTCCTTACTATTATCATTTTGCTAATCCCTTTTCTATTCTAACTACCCTTTGTCTCCCACACATTTGTGGCAAGCTTACAACCATTGACCAGTCCTCCTGGGCCTGGTTTTATTTGGCCTTTAATATAAGTCTCATGCTATTTTTTTAATCCTACAAATGAGTACAGTCATTCTATAACTGCCCCTTTCCTTTGGACTCATTTCATTCAGCAGGATACTCTTCATTTCCATCCACTTATAAGCAATCTTTATGACTTCATTTTTCCTAACAACTGCATAGTATTCCACTATGTAGATGTACCAGAGTTTCTTTATTCAGTCATCTGTTCTCAAGTACTCAGATTGTTTCTAGATTCTGACTATTGTGAAGAGTGCTACAATGAACATAGAAATGCAGATAGTGTTTCTGCTGTGTGTTTTTGGGCCCCTGGGTTTTATTCGTAGACATGGTATTGCTGATGCAAATGGGAGCTCAAATCCAATTTTTTGAGGAATTGCCACACTGTTTTCCAAAAAGGCTGGGCCAGTTGACATTCCCACCAACAATGAAGTCCCTTTCTCCCTACATCCATATCAGCACTAGTTGTTCTTGTGTTTATGGATATATATGTAGGGGCTACTTTTTAATAGTCTGTTATCCCTGAGGGTCATGAATATCTTTTGCATTTCCAAGGAATCTCCAAAATGCTCATGATGAGAAGGTTTTAGTGATGGGCTTAAGATGCTGTAGCCCCTGAGACTTAGTATGAGTTTTGAATAAGTGGAAGTGTTTTCAGTAAAACAGATTTCTGCTACCATCTTAAGTGTATAAGGAGCATGTTTCCATTTACCCAGGACCACCAAAAAGGTCTTTTTTACTTCAATTGCAAACAATGTTGAGGTTAAAGTGTGAAGACGTTTTTACCACTTGTACTGTCTGTAAAAATGGAAAAGACAGGCTTAAAAGTGAATACATTTCCAAACACTGGAGATATTTAGTAGAGATATTTTGGAAAACTGGAGAATATTCCAGTTGAAATACACCCCTGGAAAGATTGTATGAGATTTCTTTCTAGACTAATAAAATCTTTGCTTCTTCCAATCTACACTCTAGGAACCATTCCGGGAGAAATGTTGCAATAGGTGAACATAGGGACACAAAATCAAAAGTTAGAAAAACTATGGTCTGAGATACAGAAGGATGATGGTTGCCTAAAATGCAGCTGACTAGGTTTTGATTCCCGGCACCCATATAGTCCTGTGAGCCTGTCGGGAGTAAGTTCTTAGCTCCACTGGGTGTGATCCAAAAATAAAAACAAAAACCCCAGAAAACCAAGAGTTTTGTTTTTTCTACAAAAGTTTATTTTTATATCTCCTCCCACTTATATCCAAGAAGTTTTTAACTATCCCTTAAAGCATTTTTTATGTAATATTCTTCCAGCAATTGAACCTGTATTTCTGTATATTGCTATTTAACTTCTATTGTGTAATAATGCTTGACTGTGATCTCTTTAATGGAATGAAAAAAGGCCATTTGTGCTATTAAAATCTTATTACCCTTGGCAGAAGAAAAAAAAAATTGATTGTTTTGTGTTCTCTCTGGTGTGTGTGTGTGTGTGTGTGTGTGTGTGTGTGTGTGTGTTTGCTCCCATCAAATAGTTTGAAGTAAGTTATTTTTAACTTATGTAGTTGGGCATTTGCCTCTTGTCATTAAAGTTTGTATCATTACACAGTGAGAAAGAGAGTAAGGATTGCATAAGAAACAGACACTTGGGCTCCTCTGTAATATGAACTTCCTTACATCCCAGAGTCTTGAGTTCATAGATGACCCTGATAGTATTATCTTTTAAAACATTGGGTCAGTTACCTTTTGCCTCTTTGCAATAGAGAGGATTGAAAGTAGAGTGTAAATTTTTCCATTATCTGAAAGGTCATCCCACACATACAAAACCCACCGATGTGTACCACTAAGCCTGGATTGCCAGTGAGAAAATGCAGACAGATAAAGGGCAGAGTTTTAAAAGATAACTTGCATCAGGGTCATCTCATCAACTCAGGTTCATTTGAAATTGGGATGTCCATATTAAGGAGTAGCTGGAGTGCTAGTTTCTGAGTGGAGAGCTTAAGCTTGCAGGCACATGCCAGCTGTTCTTAAATGAATAACTTGACCTTTATGATGATGAAAAATTGTAGGACTCCAGTTTCTGCCTTCTTGGCTAGCTTTTTTTTTTAATGGTACTAGGCACTTACTTTTTTCAGCTTTAAGAAAGAATTGAGCCTGGAGCTGTGATTTTAAACTGAGAAGTAAAACTTGTGATTTTTTTCCTTCCTCTGCTTTATCATTTCATGTGGGTATCTTATCTTTTCACACATGAGAATAGTTTAGCATTTTCTCAATGGACTTTTAACTTTTAGATTTCTCAGCTCTACATTGTATTATTTATTTATTCATTAGCCATAGAACACATATCTACTTTTCAAAATGTATTTTAATTTAATCAGTGAAAAAACAGAATTACAAATACTTCCAGATGATGTATGTGTAATGTAATTGTGTGTGTGTGTGTGTGTGTGTGTGTGTGTGTGGGTGTGGGTGTGTGTGTGTGTGTTGTGGTCTTCTCAGTTGAGGAGTTTTCCATTGTAAGCCTTAGCAATATTAACTGTTCCTTATACATGGGAGGTCTAAAAAGATGATGGATGACTTAATGTTAATGCTTCTATTCTTCTCAAACATATAACAAAGTTTTGCCTAATTCTTCCCATGTGCTTGGCTAAGTTCCATAGACTGTGTTTCATACAGAGGTTAATGACGAGGTTCTTGAGGTCATTGGTAAAAATGAACATAGATATAGGGATGGTGTTTGTGGTCATTTCATATATAATGTGTCAAGAAAAGTTATTCTTAATTTTATTGTCAGCATTTAAAGGGCTCTGTGAATCTATTAGATTTAGTATGGTTAAATCTAATAATAGTAATCATTGCTTTATAAATTTGCTTTTGTGTTTAGTAAGTTTTTACTTTATTTTGTGGGCAACACACAGTAGTACTCGTGAATTATTTCACTTATTCCCAACTCTGTGCTTAGGAATCTCTCCTGAGAAGACTTGAGGGATCTTATCTGGTCCTGGGGATCAAATGCAGTTTTGATGTGTGCAGGACAGGTGCCTAACCTATACTATCTCTCTGGCCCTGACTTTAAATAATTGCTAGCATTTTTACCATCATCTATTTAGTTTTATGTTTGGCCCATGGTAATTTTATGGGATATTGCCCATAAAAATATCCCAAAAGGGATATCCTAAGGTTACCTGCTTTGAGTCTCATGAAATGCAAATTAATATG